>NC_086330.1:119637500-120975698 GCF_032445375.1 Bacillus rossius redtenbacheri | reverse complement strand
AAGCTAGGTCTTAAGGACCCTAGTGGCAGACTGATGAGGTGGTCTCTACAGCTAAGTGAGTATAATTACAAAGTACAGCATCGCCCAGGTAGGAAACATGGTAATGCAGGCTGTATGAGCCGGCGAGTGCGCAATGTGTCGATGCTAGTGCTAAAGAAAGTATGGCAGTCGAAGAACTAAAAGATGAGGAGTGCCAGATATACAGGCAGCATCCTAAATTTGTCGAACAAAATGTTCTCCTATATTGAGAGACCCATTTGGGGTTAAGGTTAGTTGCCCCGAAGTCTCAACAAAACAAAATCTTACAAGAATGTCATGATTCCATGTACGTAGGTGTCCCTGAGCAACCCTGTTTTAAAGAAGAACCAAGTGAAGAAATTTTAACAAGCATGGATAGTCCGGTATCCAGTCATTGAGGTGTATTCGCCAGTGACTCTCAAGCTGCATCTGCCTTTTCGTTCTATCACCGTTCACGTAAAATGCGTGAAGCCGTACGCAGGTACTGCCGTTCCTCCTTTGGCGTCAGCCGACCACGACTCTCTGAGAGGAAGACCCAGGAAACAGCCTCCAGCAGCTCCCGCAAGCAAGAAGTTACAACTTCTCGCTGCAGACCCAGTTGACGTGCCACGGCTATGCCGAGCAACAATGAAGGTGCCCTCCCGTAAGCCACCACCATCACCGGTGAGACCTCCTATCCCTTACAACTTGCGAAGACGTCAGTGAGATGTCACTGTGGTGTGCTGTGCTGTGTAACGCCTTTTGTTTTGTGTTAGCAGTGGAAATCCAAGTGCGCCAGTCTGATGTAGGTATTGTGTTCCAACATCATAGCGAAGTAATTGTGTCAGGCAGTGAGTACCTAGTTGTAGTTAATTTTAATATTAAATTTCTGCTTTATCGCAGGAGTGTAAGTTTTTAGGCAACATGTTAGACTTAGTTTACGGTACACACCAAAATGATTCATGGAGAAATGATAGTGGTTATGACAATAATTTCCAGCTTGCGTTGTCCTAGCTGCGTAGTGCTTATGGTTATTTCAAAGCCGAAGTTGATAGCTTCATCTATTTGCTTCCAGAGGACAACCCTTTACTCAGGAAGAAAAGAGGATTATTTGACCTAGGTGGTAAACCTTTTAAAGCCGTGTTTGGTACTCAACCTCTGCTGATATTGACTAGTAGAAGACGTGCGTCATTTATTCATGCGGATTAAGTCCTGGACCGAAAATTTGGACCGGGTTGTTGATTTACCTTTTATCTTATTTATTAGTGAAGTGTGGATTTTTAACTATTAATCATTACACTGCTCTTTATACTATTACTCACTTTATTTTATATCACATCACAATACATCTTGTTCCAATATTACAATCAACCACAAGATACATACGCCATTTTATATAACATTTTCTTGTTCTTTTATTCATATTATATTTTTATTATTACACACTCTTATTGCCTCTACCATTGCCAACATAATAAACAAAATGAAAAATTACCTTCCAACATCCTCCCTTAATTTTCAATTTTGCTTTTACAAAATAGATTTACAAAAAAAAATCACTTATCAGTAATTTATCACATCTTACTATCACATTTACAAGTTACATCATTTCAGAGCACCCTTTTATAAAACAAATAATACAGATTAAGTCAACATCTGTAATATACAATTATAAAGATAAAGTATCTACACAATAACAGCACATTTAAATTTTTCAAACTTTATTGTATTAAGTGGTTTTGTTAGACCATCAGCAATATTTTTTGAACTTTCAATGTATTTTATTTCAATTTTGTTTTCCCTCAATTGTTCCATAAGAAAATGATAACGTACATCAATATGTTTACTCCTTCTATTGAAAACTCCATTATTAATCAATTTTATAGCACTTTGATTGTCCAAATTCATAACTACTTTTACTTCCCTGTTAAGTATGTCTTCAAGTAAGCATTTTAGATACAACAACTCTTTTACACAATCAGCGGCAGCAATATATTCAGCCTCAGTACTGGACATAGCAACAATTGGTTGCTTCCTTGAGCACCATGCAATTGGCCCTCCAGAATAGAAAATTACATACCCAGATATACTTTTACGAGTTTCAATGTCATTAGCATAGTCGGAATCACAAAATGCTTCAAGGATATTACTATTATTATCATCTTTCATATAAGAAATACCTTTATCAATGGATCCTTTCAGATATTTCAAGGTTTGTTTCACATTCATAACATCATTACTTGAAAAGTTTTCCAGATGTCTACTTTCAAAGTTCATTGCCAATGCAATGTCAGGTCTAGTTTTACTTGATAGATAAAGCAAACTGCCTACTGCTTCTCTCATTGGGAAATTACTGACTCTACTATCAGTAATTGAATTTTTATGTGCCTGACAAATAGGAATACTAGATACTTTGGCATCAGTCATGTTATACGTGTCAACTACTTGATTAGCATACTTTGACTGTTTCAATATAATTTTATCAGATTTCTCATCAATTGTCATCCCTAAAAAATATTTAGGTTTATAATCTATTTTTATTTCAAACTGTTTACTCAATTTAATCAACAATCTTTTCATTTCTACTTCATTATCTCCTATCACAATACCATCATCAACAAAAAGTGCTAAGATTATCTTAGAATCTCCAGTCTTAAAAATACATCGTTCAACACTAACAGCATTTAATCCATTCTCAGTTAAACTCTTTGAAAAACACTGATTCCACTTCAGTGGAGCTTGTTTCAACCCATATAAAGCTTTTTTGAGTTTTACTATTTTTTCTTCAAACCCCTCAGGTAATTTCAAAAATATGTCTTCATCAAGGTTACCATATAAAAATGCAGTCTTGATGTCGAATTGAATCATCTTATAACATTTATTTGCAGCAACAGCAAAAATGAGTCTCAAGGCTGCATTACTGACTACTGGACTAAATGTTTCATGGTAATCAATGCCCTTTTCCTGTTCAAACCCTCTAGCAACCAGTCTAGCTTTATACTTTCCATTATCTTTGATAGTAAAAATCCACTTGCTACTAATTATTTTAGAATTGTCTAGATCTTTTTCTTTAACATACTCCCAAGTATTATTCTTCAATAAAGATCTTTTTTCTTCTTCAATTGCTTGTTTCCAAATGTCCCTATCATTTCCTGTTATAGCTTCCTCATAAGTAAGCAACACATAGTCATTAAGTCTAACAGGAATTCTCCTATTTCTTTGAGGTCTTACTTCATTGTATTGATTCACATTTCCTTGTATAGGTTCATTTACTACTTGATCTTGCTTCCTATTTTCACAATTTCCTCTTATCTCTCCAACTATTTCAACTAAAGAATCATCATTGTCACACTCAGGAATTTCATCTATCAGTTTTACTTGTACTTTACTCTTATTACTAACATCGGATTGTATTTGACATTGAACTTGTTCTGAGAAAACTACATTTCTAGAAATAACAATTTTTCTAGCTTTAGAATCCCACAGCCTATATCCATTCACAGTATACCCAATGAATATATATTTTCTAGTTCTACTGTCCAATTTTTTTAAATGTCCTGGTACATGACTGTAAGCATTACTCCCAAAAATCTGGAGTCTGGAAAGATCTGGTTTTCTTGAATTCCATTTTTCAAATGGAGTACATTCAAGAGTTTCAGTGGGACTTCTATTCATCAGATAGGCAGCAACCCTAACAGCTTCTCCCCACATTTCTTTGTTTAACCCTGAGTCAAATAAAAGAGCCCTTACTTTCTCAACTAAAGTCCTATTCATTCTTTCAGATTTCCCATTTAATTCAGGTGAATATGGAACAGTATACTCAAGGACAATCCCTTTTCCCTTACACCACTCTTTCAAATTGTTACATGTGTATTCACCTCCATTATCACACCTAAACCGACCTATTTTTGAGTTCCATTTTGTTTCTACTTCAGCTGAGTATTGTTTGATAAGATCAAACACTTCACTTTTCTTTTCTAGCAGATATACCATAACAAAGTGAGTAAAGTCATCAAGAAGTACAAGGAAGTACCTATTCTTGTCCCAAGTATCTGGGTCTATCGGCCCACAAAGATCGGTATGAATGATCTGAAGAGGTCTTGTAGCCCTTTCTCTTATACTACTGAACGGCTGCCTTGTTTGGCGAGCCGTCACGCTGGTTTCACACAGTTTCTTGGACGTATCCAATATATTTTTCTTACAAACATCCATTCCATGACTCATACTCAAAAGCTTACTCATATTTTTAAAACCAATGTGCCCTAACTTTCTATGCCATGTTAGAGCATCTCTTTCCTTTACAGCTACATTACTTTCATGACTAACCTGTTGATAGTTCATAGTTAAATTTACTGAATATAAATTATTATCTAATTTCTGACCTTCTATGATACAATCACCTTTCTTAATTTGAACTTTGTAATCAATAAAATTAACTGAACCACCTTTTGAGGTTATAGCACTCACAGAAATTAGGTTTTTACTTAGATCGGGAACATATAATACATCACTCAAGTTACACTCCTCAGTAATAACATTACCTTTCAAATTTGAATTCATAGTCTGAGTTACTTTTGCTACACCTATTTCAACATTTTGTTTTTCTACATTTTTCATTATTTCTTTATTATTAACCATATGTGAGGTTGCTCCAGAATCAATCACAAACTCAATCTTAGCATCTACATTTATATTAGAAGAAAGTTTGTTTGAGGTAAGGAAGGATACCTGATTTGTATTTTTATCTTTCTTTCTAAAAAAAACAGTCTTTTTCCAAGTGATTGTTCTTCTTACAGATTGAGCACGATTTTTTCTTTCTGCATTGTGAAGCAAAATGCCCAATGTCATTACAGTTGAAACATCTCTTTACACTTTCATTATTACTATTACTAGGCTTACTTACCCCTGGTCGAAAACTGTTGTTAGTACATTTTCGAGCTATGTGACCAGTCATTTTACATTTGAAGCATTTTATTTCAGTTTTGAACGCTACATTGTCGGTACCGGTATTGTTCATAGTCTCATTTCTGATCTCCTCGGCTATAAGTCTTGAGGTTAGGGTAGATAGAGACTTCTTGTCATCTGGCATGGACTCCCAGGCGCTTATAAAATACTTGAACTGTTCAGGTATTATACACAAAATCTTCGAAATGATCATCTCCTCCGTGATTTCATTTTTCAGAATTTTCAGTTTGTGAGAAAGATTTTCAAGATTACTGATGTTGGTGGCAATGTCCAGGTTCTTTTCATACGAAAAATTGAAAAACTCCTGTAATAGGTTATATTTTTGTTGTTCACTGTCCCGTTCATAAATTTTACACAATTTGTCAAACATTGATTTCGAATCTTCACAGTTTATTATATGTATAAGCGGTCCTTTTTCGATGGTGGTAATTATTAGCTTCTGAGCTACAGCATCACGTTTCATCCACAAAGTTTTTTCTTTCGATTCAGGATTATATGGTTCACTGCCATCTACTATCGACCATAGTTCCTGAGATTTTAGTATTATTTTCAACTGGAACTTCCACACATTAAAGTTCTCAATGTTTTTAAGTTTTTCAACGCTTTCCTCCTCCTTCATAATTACGTTGATGTTTTTCACTCTTTTGTTAGGTACATATTACACATGCCACACTAAGTTTTACGATCGCAATCCTACCCACACTTACACTCCCTGGGCCCATAACCTGTTGATTTACCTTTTATCTTATTTATTAGTGAAGTGTGGATTTTTAACTATTAATCATTACACTGCTCTTTATACTATTACTCACTTTATTTTATATCACATCACAATACATCTTGTTCCAATATTACAATCAACCACAAGATACATACGCCATTTTATATAACATTTTCTTGTTCTTTTATTCATATTATTTTTTTATTATTACACACTCTTATTGCCTCTACCATTGCCAACATAATAAACAAAATGAAAAATTACCTTCCAACACGGGTACGCACAGAGAGTTTAATAAAAAGAGGTTTCGAGGAAGTGAGTTCAATGCAGACAATGGATGATGTCTCTCCGTGGGACGTGCGTCCGCCCCGGTCCACGAGTCGCGCTGTACTGGCGTGATGTCATGGCGTCCGGCCGAGGCTCGGTGTCCCTCGCGCCAGGGTTGACCTCATTACGTTATTTTTCAATTTAACAAGTTAACAAGAGATTTTAAGGGCGTTAAATTCCTACATTAATTATTAAGGCTAAATTAACATTACTCACCCCTTCTACAATTTAGAGTTAGTATGTTTACGAATTATCTTTTTAAATTATACATCACACCAGACTCTGTTCGTCTCTTGCTGGACTGCTCCGGTGGGGGGTAATAACGAAACACAAGGGGTTAATAATTATGTCACATGAAATACTTAACTAATCTAGGCAGAAGGCCACCAGGGGAACACTCACACACGTATCAACACATTTTCACATGTGAGTGCCCGGGCACTCCTACATCGCACTTTCATTAAGCGATCGCTTAACTTATACATAATGTTGTTTATATTCTATGTGTGTTTTATCAAAGTGATCGACTGTAATGTCGGTCTGTTTATTATGGGGCCGGGTTCTACCTTGTCTGCTGGTGGCTCGCCTGACTCGGGTGGGCCATGGCTAGGGGCGCGTTCCGTTAGCGGGGTTGAATACTGGCGGTTGCAGGTCGGGCTTTAGGGTGGCCTTCAGTCGGACGACGTCAATGTACACAGCTATATTTTCGACTGGAGTATTGTTATACACAGATTTAAAAGACACCTCAATCTTCTTTATAGGCTTGAGACCTGTATGAATTTCATGCTTCTGTAACGGCTGATCTTCCATGCCGTTGTCGGGTCCTGGTCACTGTGCTTCAAACAATGCTACCGCCCCGGGTTTGCCGCCCGCCCCCAACTTCACTGGGAAAAGGGAGGGGGTGTGTTAGTTATAGGGGTGGGTCGAAAAGTATCAACCTGATACTTTGTCACTGATATGCGCCTGTATCAGGAACGGCAAACGAGTACACTTGAAAAGTATCAAGTACTTTAGTATCAGTTCAGAATTCGCCTGGAACAACACCACGGCCAATGTGCGCAGAACCCGATCGCAGATGACGGTCACTTGGGCGGAGCTTGTGAAAGGGGAGGAAGCAGGAACGACGAATAAGGGATAAAGAAGGGAAATAATGTAGGGGAGGAAGCGCAGGGGAAGGCGTTGAAGGAGAGGCGCAAAGCGAAATTGTTACTAGTCGTTTGGTTATTGTCCCACATAAAAGTACGCTCTGTGCGCAGTGCGTGCACAGTCTATTTCAATAATAAAACTAATGAAATTTTAATATTAAAAAGTACATTAATACAAGATATAATATTTATATTTGTGCACCTAACAGCTATGAAAATGCAAATAAATTCTCAGTTGACACTAATAACAGATGTGATCAACATATGGACTTTTTTTTTCCGAAAACAATTAGTAACTAGTGTTTTCATATACGATTTTATCAAAAATTTAAAAAAAAACAGATACGTACATTAGTGAGCATACTATATCAATGTTTACGTTTCAAATGTTTCTTCAGATTAGTCGATGATGATTTATATCTCAGTTTTTGTTTACACAAATTACAATTAGCAAACTCATTATTTTCCGTAAAAAAATTCCACACAAATGAAGTCTTTTTCCTGCACTTATCCATTCCTTATTTCACTATAAAGATACTAACTACAAAGCATGACAGCCCGCAACAATGTACATGGTGGTAATTAATCCACGGCCAGGACGAACTGCAGTGAATGTTGAAATGATTGATACTGGCTGTATCAGGCGGGCATGAGAGTAACAGAGGTAGAGAATTATCGGGCGTGATGAATAATGTATCAGAGACACCGATACCCTTTTACGCTGGTGATGACGGCACGGAGGATGTGTACCCTGTAACGAGAATGCTGATACCTTGTCGCTTCCTGGGACCGCTAATGCTCTGATACAAAAGTATCAGAAACTTGTAACTAGGTACATTACTGTATCAGTATTAGGTTGGAACAGATACCGAAAATTGCTGTAACAACCCACCTCTAGCTAGTTATCGGGAGCTACCGAAACAAATGAAATCACAGATCATGGCATGTTGCCAATCCCTTTATTCACTTAACTACTATACCGTGAGCATCGCGTGTGTAGTGCCACTGTAGTAATTTATATCGGAATTCAATAGCAAATAATCATGTGTGACGAATTCTGCATATTGCCTCACACTACGAATAAATACAGGATAAGGGTGTAACTCATATAACTCAAAATTTGTTACCTCATTCCCAAGTGGTGTGGAAATTACTAGTCTCAAAAAATCCTCATGAACCATTGTTTTAACTGTTGACAAACCATAATAAATATGCAAATTAGCCATTTCTACAGCTGCTATCATGTGAATTGGTAGAGTAAGGCTATCACTTATCAAGTTCAGAATATCTAGGAATCTACTTGGTGTAATGAGCGTACTGCTAAGCTTATGATTAACACTGTACTCAATAGCTTGTCGTATATTGCTAGCTCCAAAACGTGCATTAGTAAGTGCTTCGCTAGCACGTAACAATATACCCTGCAAGTCTATCATAGAATGCATAATAAATACATTTTGGAACAATTTTTCTACATTGCTACTAACATTCTTGTACCAAATCTCATAGTGACGAACATAATCTGTCGCAATTTTCCGAACAATCTGAGTGTTATCCACGATGCGTTTTTCTATGTCTCAGAAGATCTACATTATTAGAGACATACGAAGCTAGACTCTTAGTATTCATATCAACATAGTCGAGGAGCTTGCTCAAAACAATTCGCAGTGGAACAATATGTTAGTAAATTTACAGTCGCCAACTTGATGTCACAATTTAAATAATTAAATACATTAAAACCATTGTTAAGCCTTAAGAACCCAATTACCAGGCGCTACATTTTAATTGGGTACCTAGAACATGTTTTAACTGGTAATAGAGTAAATTCAATTAATATAAGTTTTTTGACGCCGACTCACAAAGAAGAGAAAGTTTCTCTTCCTTGCGAAGCGGCCATGTTCGGCAGTCTCCAACCACTCCGCGCCGGGAACAGACGTGTGTCCGTGGGCAGCATCCAAGTTTCTTTCATTGATAATTTTTATTCTGTACTAAATCTTTAAATTTAAAACCTTTTGTTAATTCACCGCTGCTCACGTCGACTCGGCGCGTATTTTGTGGAGCCGGGCCTATCCCGACCATCTTCAGTGTGATACCGCGCTACGTATCGTATCACAGAACGTACGGTACTGGCCGACTCCAGCGAAAGTGTTTTTACTTAAGGACGCCGAGCATATGCCTGCCGGCTGCACACATGTAAGTGTTTCGCCGAATTTAGGAGCCCGCTCATAGAGCCCCCCCTTCACCCGTTAACTTTCGGCACTGGCCGTCTCTAGCGAGCATCGACCCACACCCCGCGAGACTGCCACGGTAACCATTAGTGTCGCGTAGTGTTATGTTTTTTTTTGTGTTAATTGTGTAACGGCTAGACGTCGCCAAGTGTTGGTGAGAGTGTTTTGTAGCGGGACTAAATTAAAGGTAATTCTCTCCAACTCGTGTACACTAATTTTCCGTAGTCTCCCGTCCTCCACACGGCCGAGCGGCCTTCACAGTCAAGGGAGAGCCATTCAGGGTAGATTCAAGCCGTGTACCTGGCGGGGCACGCGGGGGCAGAGTACCCACGACCCAACACCAACGGCCTAGCAGCCCGCTAGCCTGGCGCCCCTCCGGACAACAAGAGCATCGCGACGCCCGTAGCGCCCGTCAGAAACCCCCGGGTCCTTTCACAGAGGTCGGGTGACGGCAATATATTAAAAAAATAGACGAGGGTTCTCCTGCCTGAACTGAACTTACAACCGAACGGCCTGCATAGGCAATTGGACTATCAATAATTAACACAATTTTCTATTTTTCAGATTATTTATGAGAACAGCCTGGGGCTATCCGCTGCATCAACTGGATTAGCCTGTCTTTGACTGAACCATTAAGGAACGCAATAGTTCGGTCCCTAAGGCGGCCGGTAGAGTACTAACCCACGTAAATTCTTCTTTACGTTCACAAACACGACCACACGATTATATGCCTGAGCGAGTGTCAGCCTGAACTTTCTGTTACATGCACATATGAGCTGACTACTCAAGCAAGTTCTGTGTTTCCAGCGGTTCGTAGGAGCGGCTCGCACAGCTTTACACTACACGCCACACCCGAGTTTAACTAGGTCACTTGAAATTACAGCACACAGACAAGCCTCTAATGCACACCAACATGACATTACATCACGCCAGTTAGCCGATCTAACTGGTGGGGAGCTTCTCTCCCCCGCCGATGACAGGTACACATAACTTTTTATAGCATTACACCACATACCAGCGCACACACAGGCCCGTGTACCAAACTTATCCAACAAGACACGCGCCCCGTCTGTTGATCTAAGTGATTTTACAAAAGTGTGGGGTGCAACTGAATTTACACCCACTAAGCGAGTTATAGAAACTTCGGTTTCTGGTCTCGCACACACTAACTGCCCCGGTTGGCAATATGATGGATCGACGGAATAGCCTCAGTAGATAACTCTATCCTGATGATGGTGACTGCCATGTTGACCGAAATGTCAGTGATATATTCGCCTTGGACGCGGCTACAACCCAGAAGCCAAGATACTTTAAATAGAGCAGTCGAAAAAAGAAACAAATAGCCTCCATTATGACTCACATGTTTAAACAAATAAATTATAGGCAATGACAGCTTTATTAAGTCTCCGGCTGATTGTTTTTCAACCAAATAATCTGTCCAATAAAATTGTTATGTATTTCGTCTGTAAGTAATGTAAACAGTCACCCATGTACAGGTTGATTTCACTATTTCATGTTTATTGTAAATTAATTATATTTAAATATGCATTTGTATTATAAGTTGTACCAGCAACCACACTAATAGGGATAGCTAAGGCAAGCCAGTATGTTTAGTCTTTGAAAATTGCCACAGTTTAATAATTTCTTGTCTTCATTTATGATTCTTTGGATGCCAATTCCTTTTTCTGCAAGCTTTACATGAGTTGTACACATGTTTAATTACAGTACATTTGATTTTTACTACGACTGCTTAGTATTCTTCATACTAGTTGCGAGCTCGCTGGTTGCTACAACAATCCTGGGAAGTTGAAAAAGAAAAAAAGAAAGAATAGAGATAATTCCACGACGCCATGGTCGATAGAAGACATTTCCCTTGCGATGTGTCGCCAAAATCCTGGAGCCCGCAATGGAAACAAGAAGTTCGTCTCAACCACGATAGTTAAATACTACAGTGTTAGCAGAGTATTCAGATAGGAGAATTCTGAGTTCATCTACCTCAGAATACAGGGAATGCATCTTACCACGACATACGAGGCGTTTCGTGAGTGCTTCCAACATCACGACTTCTACATCTGATTCCTGTCATATCGTGGTGAGAACTTTCCTTGTACCACGTTTTCAGGACCATTTTGTGTCGCCGATCCAGTCATTGAATCGTAACCTACAGCAGTCGTAGTTGATTAGAACTCTCTTACAGCATCCCTTTCTACAAGTTCCTGCGACCATCCATCGATCTACCCAAAAGTCTTGAGTGGCTGAAGAACTTGATCTACCACAAAGAGAGCTAGTACCGGTAGTTTTAACCATTGAGAATTCAGTAATGACGGTGTAGTATCAAAACTTGGCCCGAATTAATGTATATCTGGCTTGTATTTGGTAGGTTACTTCTAAGCTGGTACAACGTTAGGGTATTTGAACATAATTTCTCTATTCAGACTTGTTCAGATCATGAGTATTCATTTCAAGTGTTGTACATACCTATGTGCTGAAAATCAAGTATCAATAATATATAGTAATATTCTGATGTGGATTTACTTATTTGATATTATTAGTTTTGTGGGTACTAACCATACACGAATACAGCCAACCACCATACTTTGCCAGCCAGTTAATATGCTTTACCCTTAACTTACACTACACCGTAATGTCAAATTTGAGATAACATTAATCTTTAATTACACAAATATAAGTTACTGTGATGTGTTAGTTGTGTCAAACGCAGTCGTAGCAGCTAGGCATAGGCACACACACAACACTCACAGTAAAATGTTGCCTCTTTATCTTTAATGTTTTCGTGTGTGGTGAGGATGTCCTCTCCTCTCGCACCATAGTCTTCATCGGCCTGCGGCCTGGGGCAGACTCATCGTACCATGAGGAGTCTGCAACTTCGTTCAACTGAGTATTTTCATTCTGGTAACTATCTTACATCGCTCTAAAACCTTTCTATTCAACTCCCTGTGTGTCCCTGGGTAAATTTTGAGATGCGGGGCTTAACCCAGCAATTTTTAATTTCATCTCGCCAAGTGACACATCATCTATATGGGACTGGCCGACATCACCTAACAGAACTTCAGCTAATCAGCTGTGCAGCCTCAACTTAATTATTTTGTGCTAACGAACGAAGTCTTATGGATCGTGATGCAGAGTTTGAATAACTGCTTTAGTCACGTAGTATACTGTCGCTAGGACAACACCGTAATGTAATGTAGAGTATAACATGTTAAAATGCTTCATGTGATTTTGTTGGTGCAAGTTCCTACTTTGTCAACTGTAAATAAATTTCATAGAAATACGTGCTGCAAAATGCTTGTAATTAGTTTCAGTTTTTGTTAAATATTTTTAGCTAAGAATAGCGTACTACGCTGACTAAAGAGTGCACAGCTGTTTAGTTAGTTCCTTGTAATGGAAATTGCTGCCTACCAGCCTATTAAACCATGCTGGGGTCGACAACCCACACATCACTGGTTAGTTTGCATACTAGCCTGGTTCCCACACTTATCACTTATATTTACAAACTTATACATTCGTTTGGTTCAACCTGGATCTCGACCATTGGACGGTGGGTTGATGCAATTATTGATGAGAAATAAAATGCTGTCAAACTGAGTTGTAATTATTCTAAAGTACGGTAATCCATAAATTTAGCTTCGACCTAACACAACTGCTTCAAGAACTGATTTAATTTTCCAAACTATTTTATTTTTATATTTCCTTCTGAATCCATTTATTTTTGTGTTCACATGTTGTGAGAGCCAGCAGAATATTATCATCGTTTGATCATCACTCGAACCTCATGGCATACGTTTCTCCTATATCGCGAACTAGACTGGATCTGTCTGACCACCTAGTACAGCAAACTTAGCGAACATAAATAACATCGCGATAACATAGCGTTGCTATCTGTATGGTCTCAGCTTAAGGTCCTGTTACATTATAAATTATTGTCTCCAACTATATATGAAAGTAAAGTTAGAATGGTAATATTGGACGCAAAATGGCTTCCATTGTTCTTTTTCCAATAAAATTGGACAGTGTGTCAGAGGGAAATATCCTGTGATGTAAAAAGTCACAGCGGGATATTCAAAGCTGTCAACAATATATTTGATTTATTATTTGTTTTCATATATTTTATTTATAATTCATTGATTTTTGGACACTACAATGCTCTCTGGACTGATAGACTCTATGATATTATAACAGGAGCATATCAACAATGGTTTGAACAATATGCATTGTTATGAAGCGGCCAATCAAAATACCGCATTTGATTTTGGCACCTTTTTGAAAGTTTTGTTTCGAATTTAGAAATCTTCTGATGGTGACATTCAGTTCTTTTTGGTGTGTATGTACACGGAATGCAATCATTTTAAAAGTTGTTTAAAAGTGTTATAAATAAGTTGTTTCGGACGACGGAACCTACAAAAAAGTGAGTAAGCCTATTTTAATAACAGTAAATACACTTAAATCGGTAGTGCTTTACGTCTGTAAATACCGTGAATAAACAGCCACTTACGATTGCAAACTGAGATTAATCGTTGGTAAACGTACTTTTGATGCAGGCCATAACACTATTATCAGAGTTAATCCTTTTCATATCTCCCCAGAGGTCTGATAAACTAACAATCTATCAAATCTACCCTGAGCTAAGCCAAATGAAAACAATTTAGGATAATTGAAGATTTAACGTAAATTTCACATTTTCTGTTATATATTTTTTTTCTTTTCAAGCTGATAGAAATGTCCCTCGTGTGCATAAATAACATCAAGAACTTTTTCAATCCATTATTTGTTGTGATAATCAGATACAGAACATTTTAAATTAAATCTGCGCACGCCATAAATTTCCGGCCGATTATCAAGTTAAGGCTAAACACAGTTTTGCTGGATATTGACGTCGTCCAGCCGAAGGCCACCCCAAAGCCCGACCTGCACCCGCCAGTATCCGACCCGCTAACGGAACGCACCCCTAGCCAAGGCCCACCCGAGTCAATCGAGCCTTCGATGCCAAGGTAGAATTAAGGTCCGTGTCTAATTAATTAAACACCTCGACCCCAGTTCACTAACATTCAAACATAAATTAATAATAACTCCACTATTAATTAAAACCACTTCCTAAGGAAAGTGCGACGCAGGAGTGCCCGAATCACTCACGTGTGAACTTACTTTAATAAGTTTGTGAGTGCCTCCTTTGCGGCCTTCAGCCTTAATTAATTATAGTGTTGTGTTAATGTAAATATTACCTCCCTGTTTTTTTATGTCTAACTACCCACTGGAGCAGTCAGCAAGTGACGAATAGTCTCTGGTGTGACTCTTAATAGTTAAACTTAATTTACGTAAATTTTCTAACCATAATTATTAAAGAGTATCTGCCAATCAGATTAATTATTAAAAATTAATGTGCGAATTTAAAACTGTTCTCAGCATCTTATTATTAAAATAATTTTCGAATAATGGAACTTTAGCAAATTAGGCGTGAGAGAACACTGAGACCTTCCCTCGTGAGTAGTATAGGAAAGTATGTCCGGAAACATGGCGCTGGCGCGTGGTGTGTGGCCGGTGGTGTTTTCCGCCATCTCGGATTGTGACGTCACGGCGGCCATCTTGGATGGTTGTGACCTTGACCTTTGACCTTGACATTTGACCTTCAAAATGTGTCAAAATCCGCCAAAATTGGGCAAAATTTGCCCAAAATTCCTCAAAAATCGCCAAAATTTCCATTTCTGTGAAAAAAAGTTCCGCCAAAAAATCTCAAAAAATTCCTCAATTCGAAAATCAGGATTTCGAAAATCCTCAAAAGTCGTTTTGCCCTAGAAAGAACCCTAATTCCTAAAACTGGCTTAAAACTCCTAAGAGATAGCCGCTTATAAGCCATTTCTAGGAATAAGGATACCATGACCGCCATCTTGGATTATGTCGTCAATGATGCATTTTTCGTTACGGCCGCCATCTTTAACTTTTTTATTTATTATCCGATTTAAACGAATTTTTTTTTAAAATTTATAAAAAAATTCAAATAATAAAATTTTAATAAAATATTTATAAAAATCATACATTAACGACACGGAGTTCGGAGACCTCGGTTCGAACCCGGTGAGGGCAAAAAAAATTAAAAATGGCGACAGGCTCCTTCCTTAATGGTGGCTGCAGGCAGACTGACTCCCACCACTTTTCTTAAAGCAGATATATCGTCACCTAGTATGACGTCATGTCCGCCATCTTGTCTTCGTTGCTGGAGACCACCATCTTGTTTTCGTCGGCGAGAGTGCGCAGACGCCATGTTAGTTTAGTTCTTATCCGCTAGAGTGCAGTAATCATTTATTACTAAGGTGCCCGCCATCTTGAAATTTGGACGCCATATTGAAAATCCGTAATTATTTAGCTAGAAATTCGGGAAAAATTTCTAAATTCGTTAAATAAATCACTCATTAATTTACATATTGATTCGATCCACTCCTGTCCTTGGTTCGATACTTGATCGATGCAATAATGTTTAATTTTATGTAAAAAA
The DNA here is from genome assembly GCF_032445375.1 of Bacillus rossius redtenbacheri. Classification (NCBI taxonomy): domain Eukaryota; kingdom Metazoa; phylum Arthropoda; class Insecta; order Phasmatodea; family Bacillidae; genus Bacillus; species Bacillus rossius. The sequence continues at coordinate 120,959,810 of NC_086330.1, read as the reverse complement.
TAATAATTTCAATAAACCATGTTCAACATTCGTAAAGAGACTCTAAATCCTCTACGACCACCATCCTATCAGACATCAAGACCACAATATTGGAAATGCGTAATTTTAATGCTAGAGATCCGGGAAAAAGTTCAGAAATCATTAAATAAATTTCCGATCAATAAACTGATTAATTAGATCGACTAAGGTCCTTGGTACGATCCCAGGCCGATACAAAACAACTTTAATATTTTAAAAAAGCACCACTAAAGTGTAAGGTTCGAGGAATTAAACACCACAAGTTCTTTTACAAACATAATATTTATTACATAATTTCTATTCTACTACAGGATCACTTACGAAAGCCAGCAATCTTATAATCATTTAGTTCCGCAGCGGTGTGAAATGACTAATTCTTAGCTCCAATCGGTTTATACTAGACAGAGTCCAGCCAGAACCTTTACAGACATAGTCCACCTCTTCTTGACAGAGTTTCTGGATACCGTTTTTAACAGTTTGCTTCACATCGTTAGAACTGTAAATTACTGCAGCCGATGTCTTGAATGCACACTTCTTCACTTTGTCATCGAACGGATATGGCTTTCCATATATACAGTCCAACCACAAGTTATATTTCAAAGGCCCGTTTGTTGCTACATCATCAGTAAGCTGATTGATTATCTTCTGTCTGATATCGTCAAGAAAATTACAAATGTCCTTCGACTCACCGAACGTATTTAGATAATAGTAGTCTTTCAAAGTTCCACGAAATGCAGACTGCGCCAAGTAGAAGCCATTATCGTTCACTTGTAATGCTCCGAACACAGTCTTAGGTTTAGTTCCATGTTCAGACGTCATAACAATCGTTTGCTGGGCATCTGTTTTTTTGGTTGTACGCTTTCGTGTCTTCAATCTAAAGCGAGGAGCCGAAATGTCGGCAGGTAGTTCAGCAGTAGGAGCACAGACTCCACCTTTACATTTTTTCGCATGATGTCGCAAACTGTCAATTCGAGTAAACCATTTAAGGCACTCATCACATCGAAACTTCATGCGAGAAGGATTCTTCGTGCATTTGCTCCGCTCATGTCTTCGTGCATCATGGGAAAATGCGAACGACGTATCACAGTAGCTGCAAGGATACCGTGGTGATGAAGACGATCCTTTCAGACCCGATCCAGATACAGACATTGCAACAGTAGTACCATTTCCAGGCATTCTCTTATGCACATCGATGCATCGTTGTTGCGCCGAAACCTTTACTTTCTGCCGCACAGCAGGACCTTTGCATGCCTTCATGTGCGTTTTCATATTATCTTTTCTGGCAAACTGCTTATGACATTTCTCACAAACAAACATTTTACGATATAGGTTCTTGGCACATTCGCTCCTCTCGTGTCGCCGGGCATTGCTGTTGTTTGAGAAAATCTTGTCGCAGTAACAGCACCGATGTTCGCTAGTTGTCAAATCAGCATCCATTGAAGTCTCCATCGAGGTCGTATCGTCGATCGTCGTGGTTTCCTGCACATCCAGCTCAGTAGTCATTAAGCTATCTTCTGCTGGTGGTATCACATCTGTTGAAATCTCCTCCAATGTCGACGTCATCGTCGTTGCCAACGGGATCTGCTCCACCATTGTCGTCGCTGACGTCAAGGTTCCCGTAGACGATGGTACAACGTCCATCGAGTTCGGCGTTAAAGTCGGTAAAGATGCCATCGAGTTCTCAAGAACAGGTAATTACACGACTTATGCACCAGATGAAATAATCTAGGTGATCCTTACACCTTCGACGACAGTAACAAACTGAGCGACCTGCTGTCTAGGACTCGCTTATATACATGCACCGGATGGAATAATACGCAAGTCAAATCAAGAACCATTTACTATAATACTAGAGTCAAAACAACATTAAAAATAGAAGGACCATCAACGAAAAGGCAGCACATTGGGAAGCACCGACAACGAAAAGGCAGCACATTTGGAAGCACCGACTACGAAAAGGCAGCACATTTGGAAGCACCGACTACGAAAAGGCAGCACATTTGGAAGCACCGACAACGAAAAGGCAGCACATTTGGAAGCACCGACAACGAAAAGGCAGCACATTTGGAAGCACCGACAACGAAAAGGCAGCACATTTGGAAGCACCGACAACGAAAAGGCAGCACATTTGGAAGCACCGACAACGAAAAGGCAGCACATTTGGAAGCTCCATCAACAACAAAAAAAAGGCAAAAAGGAAGCACAAGTTACGAGATCTATGTCTTAGTTAGAAATCAGAATACAAGAAATAAAAACATATATATATATATAATTTAAATTATTTATTTTATTGTTTACACTATACAAATGCAAGTAAAACAAGCCATTATTGTATGTAGCCAGCATTCCTCAGTTCCTTGAGTATGAAGGATATTTGTTTGATGCACGAATAGTTTCCTGCACAAAGCGAACCAAGTAGAAGTCTTAGCCGGTCAACCAATATGTTTGGATCTTTCCATGATGTGTAATCATTCTCTTCTACCACCATCTTCCTTGCACCTTTATAATTATTATGATCTCTGGTGTCTTCCGTTTTACCACCAACCGCAGGGTAACTTTCATGTTTGAGACGGTGATCATCACAAGCTTGATCAGATTTATTTAATATATCACGTCGTTTCCATCGTTTCGGTCTCAGGACACCGCCACATTCTTCAATCTTGGCAGCTTTAGGTGCTTCATCATAGTCTATGTCTTTGTAAACAGCCTCAGAGTCACTGTAACAATCACCGTAGAAGGAATCGTCTTCACCCAATTTACCGTAATAATTCGATGTTGATGATGTTGAAGTGTCTTCATCGTCTTCATGCTTCCTTTTTAGGAGTCCATCATTTTTACAAAGTAGGAAAGATCTACTTGAATTCGGCTGGAATATATTCTCACTTTTCACGTTAAGGATTCTTCCATTGTCTTCATTCTTCCGTAAATCATCAACCTTCTTCAATTTAAGTTCTTTGTCGAGATCGGAAGAGCCAAGAAAATTATTGTCGTAATGCAGATCACTCTTCCTTAGGCTAGTAGATTCATCGTTGTCCTCTAGCTTGTACGCAGGCTTGGCGCTACAAGTTCTGCCATGTCTTTTTAGGCTCTCTCTCCGCGTAAACGACTTGCTACATCGAACACAACTTATCATATTGCGCAGTGGATTTTTAACACAGTCATTCTTCTCGTGTTGTCTTTTATTCTTTCTCAAGATAAACTCTTTACTGCAAAACTTACACCTATGTTCTTTCGATACAGCGTCAGATCCCAAATCGGAATTCATATTAGTTACTGAGACTAATGCCAGATACCAATTGAGTGTTTTAAATTAGATTCAATACTTAAATAGAAATTTTTTCATATTTCATCAGCGAGAATTAATATATCTCATGCAAAAGTACTTTATGCATGTAGTTCTGCTTTTCAACAACAGATGTCGCCACATGTTGCTTGCAGGTAAATAATATTTAGTTCTTTTATGCGGGATGCGGGATGCTCACTAACGATCGCAAAAGAAGGATGGCTTCGCTAGACTCCAAGGAAAAGGAAGTTCGTCTTGCATGTTGGTGCTCCACAGATGTCTCATGGCGTAATATTAATTTGACTGAGTAATGATATTTTTTAATTCCACCTGATAAAAATATTGCAAGTTTTGATTTAGTAGCAGAAATTATCGAATTAAATGTAACTCCAAATAAAATGACATGTCTCATTAGTCAAAAAAAAAAAATCCATGCAGACAGCGGTTTCTCAGAATAGTCAGAAACACTTGAAGAAACCACAGGAATGATTGCAAGAACACGGGAAAAACCATCAAAATATTGACAAGAATAATCAGGAGCACACGGAGAAAACCATCATAATATTGACAAGAATAATCAGGAGCACACGGAGAAAACCATCATAATATTGACATGGATAATCATATGCACTCGGAGAAAACAACCACACGTTTTATTTGATATCATAAAATTACAGGAAAAAAAAATATTTAATAAAAATAAATAAAAAAAATTTAAAATGAAAAAAATTACAAAAATACATAAAATTCTGGCTTGTACTGGAACTCTATCTTTGTTACACAATGAGAAGTTCACAAGCTAGCAGAATCTATTTATGTATTTTTGTAATTTTTTTCATTTTAAATTTTTTTATTTATTTTTATTAAATATTTTTTTTTCCTGTAATTTTATGATATCAAAGAAAACGTGTGGTTGTTTTCTCCGAGTGCATCTGATTATCCATGTCAATATTATGATGGTTTTCTCCGTGTGCTCCTGATTATTCTTGTCAATATTATGATGGTTTTCTCCGTGTGCTCCTGATTATTCTTGTCAATATTTTGATGGTTTTTCCCGTGTTCTTGCAATCATTCCTGTGGTTTCTTCAAGTGTTTCTGACTATTCTGAGAAACCGCTGTCTGCATGGATTTTTTTTTTGACTAATGAGACATGTCATTTTATTTGGAGTTACATTTAATTCGATAATTTCTGCTACTAAATCAAAACTTGCAATATTTTTATCAGGTGGAATTAAAAAATATCATTACTCAGTCAAATTAATATTACGCCATGAGACATCTGTGGAGCACCAACATGCAAGACGAACTTCCTTTTCCTTGGAGTCTAGCGAAGCCATCCTTCTTTTGCGATCGTTAGTGAGCATCCCGCATCCCGCATAAAAGAACTAAATATTATTTACCTGCAAGCAACATGTGGCGACATCTGTTGTTGAAAAGCAGAACTACATGCATAAAGTACTTTTGCATGAGATATATTAATTCTCGCTGATGAAATATGAAAAAATTTCTATTTAAGTATTGAATCTAATTTAAAACACTCAATTGGTATCTGGCATTAGTCTCAGTAACTAATATGAATTCCGATTTGGGATCTGACGCTGTATCGAAAGAACATAGGTGTAAGTTTTGCAGTAAAGAGTTTATCTTGAGAAAGAATAAAAGACAACACGAGAAGAATGACTGTGTTAAAAATCCACTGCGCAATATGATAAGTTGTGTTCGATGTAGCAAGTCGTTTACGCGGAGAGAGAGCCTAAAAAGACATGGCAGAACTTGTAGTGCCAAGCCTGCGTACAAGCTAGAGGACAACGATGAATCTACTAGCCTAAGGAAGAGTGATCTGCATTACGACAATAATTTTCTTGGCTCTTCCGATCTCGACAAAGAACTTAAATTGAAGAAGGTTGATGATTTACGGAAGAATGAAGACAATGGAAGAATCCTTAACGTGAAAAGTGAGAATATATTCCAGCCGAATTCAAGTAGATCTTTCCTACTTTGTAAAAATGATGGACTCCTAAAAAGGAAGCATGAAGACGATGAAGACACTTCAACATCATCAACATCGAATTATTACGGTAAATTGGGTGAAGACGATTCCTTCTACGGTGATTGTTACAGTGACTCTGAGGCTGTTTACAAAGACATAGACTATGATGAAGCACCTAAAGCTGCCAAGATTGAAGAATGTGGCGGTGTCCCGAGACCGAAACGATGGAAACGACGTGATATATTAAATAAATCTGATCAAGCTTGTGATGATCACCGTCTCAAACATGAAAGTTACCCTGCGGTTGGTGGTAAAACGGAAGACACCAGAGATCATAATAATTATAAAGGTGCAAGGAAGATGGTGGTAGAAGAGAATGATTACACATCATGGAAAGATCCAAACATATTGGTTGACCGGCTAAGACTTCTACTTGGTTCGCTTTGTGCAGGAAACTATTCGTGCATCAAACAAATATCCTTCATACTCAAGGAACTGAGGAATGCTGGCTACATACAATAATGGCTTGTTTTACTTGCATTTGTATAGTGTAAACAATAAAATAAATAATTTAAATTATATATATATATATATATGTTTTTATTTCTTGTATTCTGATTTCTAACTAAGACATAGATCTCGTAACTTGTGCTTCCTTTTTGCCTTTTTTTTGTTGTTGATGGAGCTTCCAAATGTGCTGCCTTTTCGTTGTCGGTGCTTCCAAATGTGCTGCCTTTTCGTTGTCGGTGCTTCCAAATGTGCTGCCTTTTCGTTGTCGGTGCTTCCAAATGTGCTGCCTTTTCGTTGTCGGTGCTTCCAAATGTGCTGCCTTTTCGTAGTCGGTGCTTCCAAATGTGCTGCCTTTTCGTAGTCGGTGCTTCCAAATGTGCTGCCTTTTCGTTGTCGGTGCTTCCCAATGTGCTGCCTTTTCGTTGATGGTCCTTCTATTTTTAATGTTGTTTTGACTCTAGTATTATAGTAAATGGTTCTTGATTTGACTTGCGTATTATTCCATCCGGTGCATGTATATAAGCGAGTCCTAGACAGCAGGTCGCTCAGTTTGTTACTGTCGTCGAAGGTGTAAGGATCACCTAGATTATTTCATCTGGTGCATAAGTCGTGTAATTACCTGTTCTTGAGAACTCGATGGCATCTTTACCGACTTTAACGCCGAACTCGATGGACGTTGTACCATCGTCTACGGGAACCTTGACGTCAGCGACGACAATGGTGGAGCAGATCCCGTTGGCAACGACGATGACGTCGACATTGGAGGAGATTTCAACAGATGTGATACCACCAGCAGAAGATAGCTTAATGACTACTGAGCTGGATGTGCAGGAAACCACGACGATCGACGATACGACCTCGATGGAGACTTCAATGGATGCTGATTTGACAACTAGCGAACATCGGTGCTGTTACTGCGACAAGATTTTCTCAAACAACAGCAATGCCCGGCGACACGAGAGGAGCGAATGTGCCAAGAACCTATATCGTAAAATGTTTGTTTGTGAGAAATGTCATAAGCAGTTTGCCAGAAAAGATAATATGAAAACGCACATGAAGGCATGCAAAGGTCCTGCTGTGCGGCAGAAAGTAAAGGTTTCGGCGCAACAACGATGCATCGATGTGCATAAGAGAATGCCTGGAAATGGTACTACTGTTGCAATGTCTGTATCTGGATCGGGTCTGAAAGGATCGTCTTCATCACCACGGTATCCTTGCAGCTACTGTGATACGTCGTTCGCATTTTCCCATGATGCACGAAGACATGAGCGGAGCAAATGCACGAAGAATCCTTCTCGCATGAAGTTTCGATGTGATGAGTGCCTTAAATGGTTTACTCGAATTGACAGTTTGCGACATCATGCGAAAAAATGTAAAGGTGGAGTCTGTGCTCCTACTGCTGAACTACCTGCCGACATTTCGGCTCCTCGCTTTAGATTGAAGACACGAAAGCGTACAACCAAAAAAACAGATGCCCAGCAACCGATTGTTATGACGTCTGAACATGGAACTAAACCTAAGACTGTGTTCGGAGCATTACAAGTGAACGATAATGGCTTCTACTTGGCGCAGTCTGCATTTCGTGGAACTTTGAAAGACTACTATTATCTAAATACGTTCGGTGAGTCGAAGGACATTTGTAATTTTCTTGACGATATCAGACAGAAGATAATCAATCAGCTTACTGATGATGTAGCAACAAACGGGCCTTTGAAATATAACTTGTGGTTGGACTGTATATATGGAAAGCCATATCCGTTCGATGACAAAGTGAAGAAGTGTGCATTCAAGACATCGGCTGCAGTAATTTACAGTTCTAACGATGTGAAGCAAACTGTTAAAAACGGTATCCAGAAACTCTGTCAAGAAGAGGTGGACTATGTCTGTAAAGGTTCTGGCTGGACTCTGTCTAGTATAAACCGATTGGAGCTAAGAATTAGTCATTTCACACCGCTGCGGAACTAAATGATTATAAGATTGCTGGCTTTCGTAAGTGATCCTGTAGTAGAATAGAAATTATGTAATAAATATTATGTTTGTAAAAGAACTTGTGGTGTTTAATTCCTCGAACCTTACACTTTAGTGGTGCTTTTTTAAAATATTAAAGTTGTTTTGTTTCGGCCTGGGATCGTACCAAGGACCTTAGTCGATCTAATTAATCAGTTTATTGATCGGAAATTTATTTAATGATTTCTGAACTTTTTCCCGGATCTCTAGCATTAAAATTACGCATTTCCAATATGGTGGTCTTGATGTCTGATAGGATGGTGGTCGTAGAGGATTTAGAGTCTCTTTACGAATGTTGAACATGGTTTATTGAAATTATTATTTTTTACATAAAATTAAACATTATTGCATCGATCAAGTATCGAACCAAGGACAGGAGTGGATCGAATCAATATGTAAATTAATGAGTGATTTATTTAACGAATTTAGAAATTTTTCCCGAATTTCTAGCTAAATAATTACGGATTTTCAATATGGCGTCCAAATTTCAAGATGGCGGGCACCTTAGTAATAAATGATTACTGCACTCTAGCGGATAAGAACTAAACTAACATGGCGTCTGCGCACTCTCGCCGACGAAAACAAGATGGTGGTCTCCAGCAACGAAGACAAGATGGCGGACATGACGTCATACTAGGTGACGATATATCTGCTTTAAGAAAAGTGGTGGGAGTCAGTCTGCCTGCAGCCACCATTAAGGAAGGAGCCTGTCGCCATTTTTAATTTTTTTTGCCCTCACCGGGTTCGAACCGAGGTCTCCGAACTCCGTGTCGTTAATGTATGATTTTTATAAATATTTTATTAAAATTTTATTATTTGAATTTTTTTATAAATTTTAAAAAAAAATTCGTTTAAATCGGATAATAAATGAAAAAGTTAAAGATGGCGGCCGTAACGAAAAATGCATCATTGACGACATAATCCAAGATGGCGGTCATGGTATCCTTATTCCTAGAAATGGCTTATAAGCGGCTATCTCTTAGGAGTTTTAAGCCAGTTTTAGGAATTATGGTTCTTTCTAGGGCAAAACGACTTTTGAGGATTTTCGAAATCCTGATTTTCGAATTGAGGAATTTTTTGAGATTTTTTGGCGGAACTTTTTTTCACAGAAATGGAAATTTTGGCGATTTTTGAGGAATTTTGGGCAAATTTTGCCCAATTTTGGCGGATTTTGACACATTTTGAAGGTCAAATGTCAAGGTCAAAGGTCAAGGTCACAACCATCCAAGATGGCCGCCGTGACGTCACAATCCGAGATCGCGGAAAACACCACCGGCCACACACCACGCGCCAGCGCCATGTTTCCGGACATACTTTCCTATACTACTCTCGTGCCAAGGGCAAACGCCAGTACCGAGCGACTCGCGGACCGGGGCGGACGTGCATACCACCAGGAGCCATCATACTTTGTTCGCACTGAACAGTGCTTCTGATTATTATAGTCATACAACTCAAACCTATTTTATTTGTTACGTTAACTCCACGTGCGTGCCAGGTATTTTTACGGTGTAGGGCCTAAACCAGCCGCTTAATATTTAAACTACCCGCAAGAGACATTAATAGCGGTAGTCCACTTTACGGCACGTGCCGACTCCCGCTACCAATGAACTTTCATTAATGTCGAGTGCACAGGCACCGACGACAACTACAAGTAAACTTTGTATCTAATTTAATTGTGGGCTGCGATTCCCACAAGTGAATCCATACGCCGCCCAGTTAACATATTTCGGGATTGGCCGCCTCCAATCAACCTCCCCCTTAACCTCGACTGGCGTGAGGGCTTACCATAGTGACGGTGCATCAGAGCACTTATAATGAACTAATTGTAACTTTGTAGGGTAATTCTTTGTGCGATGTGCAAGTGTAATGTAAGTGTAAATTGCGACTGTAATCATTCATCTAAATAAACGGCCACTCCGCACCTTGTGCGCGACGTGCCAACAACCATATAATCCTCGAGTTTGTGTTGTCATTGGATTGTGCCTCCCTATCCCAGCTAGGAATCAGTGTATTATGCTGCACAGGGCCTGTGATGTGATACCAGCTAGGGGCCCCTCCAACCACGAACTCCCCCGACGGTCCTGGCAGGGGCAACACACCCACGAGACCCAAATTTGGTTAGATGCTGAGCTAACATGGCACCCTCCCGGAATGTAATTTCAGTAAGAGCCAATTTCCCGCTAGGATACATGCCCGGTCTCGAACACGAGAACCCGGATGACGGCATTTGGAGCCCAATGTGGGGCGAAGAGAGGAAAACCAGTATTCCTTCACGTTCATTTTCCGAAAATTTTCACGTAAAAAGAAAAATTTTTTCCCTCACCATTTCTTCGTGCATTTACTTCCACACCAAGCCACAGCATGGGCACAAAACGGCCATCTTGCGCAGGAAAAGGGGATTAGGGTCAGACAGGCTGGCGCGACGAAGCGAGCAAACAAAGGGGCTCCAACACTCCTCCCCCCTCCGAACACTCCAGCGCAGCGCGTGACGCAGATCAACGACATCACCATCCGCACGCCTCCTTCTGCAGCGGCCATTCTCGGCCTCCGCATTGTGCGGCTGTCCGGGCGCTCGCGGCCGCCGCTCCACACGGCTATCCGCATCCCCCCTCCACAGCGGCCATCCTCGGCCTCCACTTTGTGCGACTGTCCGGGTGCTTTCAGCCGCCGCTACGAACGGCTATCCGCAACCCCTCCTTCGCAGCAGTCATTCTCGGCCTCTGCTTTGTGCGGCTTTCCGGGCACTTGTCCAGCCGCCGGCCGCAATTCTGCACTCACAACACACGTCCGTACACTAGCTAGCCCTAGTAAGCAATAAACACTAACCCGGAACAACCATAACAACATGCAGGCACCACCTACGAGCGTTCTGTGCACACACTGTCTACTGCCCAAAGAAGTAGACCTGCTGACGGGATCACTTAATGGTACAGGGTACAGGACGTGACAGTGCACAGCCCACCGGAACAAGGCGCCCGATCACACCTGGGTCAGGCCATAGGACGAGATGATGCCAAGGAAATTTCATGTACCATTACCATGGCATTGGGGAACACTCAAAATGGAAGCAATGACCAGTACCACATTAGTAGACACACTACCAACTACGTGTCAGACAGGTACACAAGCCAACCCAGCCACTACTTATGTCAGACAGACGAGTGGTCGGTACGCGTCAATGAACAACTGAAGGGAACCGCCCGCCAGTGGTGGAACCTCTGGGGAAAGATTCGGCATGCCCTGTGAGGAGTTGGCGATGTCACTCAACCGCCGGTTCGACACTGACCAGGCGCTGGTCCAGTGCACCTCCCGATTCTACAGCAGGCGCCAACGCGACGGCGAACCCACCAAACACTTTGTGGCCAAAAGATAGAACTGTTCAAGCGAGTGGTACCCAGTGTCAAACCAATCGCCGCCCTCACCACAGTGACGGCACTACTGCGAAATGAGCTGCAGCCCTTCATGCGGTGTTGTCGACCCGAATCGATAAAGAACTATGTCCAAAAAGCCACAGAAACTGAGCATAACCTCCAAGGTCTGTGGCGCCGCGACTTACATAACGCAGGACAGGGGCATACCAGTCTCACGCTGGGTCCGAGGTCGCTCGTGGCGCATAACCCCGAGACATGCGGATACCAGCCACCCACACGGCGATGAGCCATCGAGGTCGCACCGCTGCACCACGAACCAGAGACGCCAGGATGGCACGATGGGACACCACAGCAGGGTGACCCCCACTACCACAGTGTCGACTGGGGTGCCCCACTGGCACACGCCATTGGCACCACGACTGCTCCTCGCATCAGCAAACGCCACCACCTACCACCACGACGGGAAACCGAACCCGGGGGCGTGACGCTAAACCCCACGCCTCCGAACACCACAATCCAGCCCTCGCAAGATGCGGAGAACGCATCGCCCAGGTTGAACCAGATAACCCGCCCTCGAGACATCCTGCTTCGCATCCTAGTGAAAGTCAACGGACGCCCAGCGGTGGCCCTGGTGGTTACAGACGCGAGCCACGTCTTCGTGGTCCCTCACCTAGCGCCACCCAGCATGCTGCAGCCATGCCAGGCCGAGCTGAGGTTAGAAACCAGCACCCAACCAAGAGTGATGGTGGGACAAGCAGAGCTTAAGGTAAGCCTTCGGGACTTCACCACCACAGTGACTGCCCTTGTTGTTGAGAACCTACATGAGGAGATCGTACTAGGCCAACTGTGGTTAGCGGAACAGGAGGCGATGATAGAAATGAAACCCACATGAGTCTACATCGGTACCCAAGAGCGCCTCACAGTGTATGCTATCGGGGCCACCCCTGAAACACCCGCGGAGAGCTTAGCCACAATGTCCCTCTTGAGTATCAGACAGCTGTCAACCAAGTATTAGCAGAGAGGCGGGACGTCTTCGCAGTAACCGACCCATTCAGGCGCACCACCGTCATGAAGCATCATATCCCGACAACACACAACAACCCTGTACACGAGCCCCCGAGTAGCTATCGGTTCTGCGAGCAGAGAGCCATTCGCGAACAGGTGTCTGACATGCTCAGGGACGGGGTGATTGAGCCTTTGAACAGCCATTATAATGCTTGCGTTTTGTTGGCCCCCAAGAAAGATGGCTCATTGTGTTTTTGCGCTGACTTCGGTCGGTTAAATGTAATCACGATCAGTGGTCCTCCGCCTCAAATCAGCATCGAGGCCGCAGTGGCCGGACTCGGTGGAGCTAGAGTCTTCAGCACCCTCGACCTGAAGACCGGCTACTGGCAGGTGCCCATACGAGCTAAAGACAAGAAAAAAACAGCATTCACGATCCCCGATGGACGTAAGTTCCAATTTCGCGCCATGCCTTTTGGTTTAAAATGCACCCCAGCCACCTTTCAAGGGATGATGACCTAGTGTTAGAAGGTTACCTAGGTCAATTCGCAATCGCATACCTTGATAACGTGATAGTCTTCTCAGAGATGTGGGAAGATCATGTCAGACACCTAGCGCTGGTCTTAGAATGCCTGGCCACACACCACCGAATGGCCGCACACCACAGGTGCCACATCGGAGGTGAAATTCCAGGGTCACCTTGTAAGTGCGGCAGGCAATCGGCCCCTGCCCGGCCACGTGCGTAAGATCATGGAGGCAGAACATCCCATGGATGCGCAAACAATTACAGTGTTTCATTTGCCTCTTGAACTGGCTTAGAAGCTACATACCCGAATATTCACAGACAATAGTCCCACTGACCGACCTGCTATCCCCTCAGTCGAGGTATCGATGGGGCGAACATGCTCAACGCGCCTTTGACGAGATAAAAGCCGCCTTCACCCGCTGCCATACCCTCACGCGAGTAGACCCCGGGCCCTGCCTCTACCTTCAGATAAAGCCAGCACACGTGGTGTGGGCACGGTGCTTTTTCACATGGCCCAGAACTGCGACAGAGAGGTCGTCGATTACGCTAGCGCGAAGCTCGGGCCGGCCGAATGCCAGTATCACAGTAATGAGCATGAGTGCCTGGCGGTATACTGGGCCTTGAAGAAATACCGGCCCAACCTAGAGGTGAGGAGCTTCACGTTGAGGACAGACAATCGCTGTCTCACGTAGCTGCACACAATGCAGGAGAGAAGGGCAAGCTAATACGGTAGGCCCTGTTCCTCCAGTCATTTGACTTTGAGGTAGAGCATATTCCTGGCACCGAAAACTAACTACCCGACTTGCTGTCGCGGAACCCGATGGACAGGAAGAGCTAACGGACGAAGACGACTGGGAGAGGATATTACCTCCTGACACACCAGAAAGATGGGCGCAACACGACTCGGTGTGCACATGCATAACAGCCAATGTGGATGGGGACGAGGTCCCGTCCAACACAGTAGCCGATGCCCAGCACGGGGTGAGCTAAGCACAAGGAACATCACTGGACGCTGACAGACGCTGCCAGCAGGCGGTCACCGGAGACGAGGCATGGCATATGCGTGGACTAATTATAACACGGATGCCAGGAGACCATGGTGACTGGCAGATCTATGTCCCGCCTGAAGCCTGTGAGGTGACACTCAAATTCTTCCATGCCCACGACCTCGCCGGGCACCCAGGGACCAACCAGACACAACGAGAAAACGACCGACACTATCCCTGGTCCAGCATCACACGTGATGTATGGGAATACTTCCGAGATTGCGAGGTCTGCCAGGCGAGGAAGGCTCGATGGCGGGACGGGGAGGATAGTAGTGGCTCAGGGAACCTATCCCCGCCTTCCAGACTATAGCCCTGGACGTGATGGTTCCCTACCCCAGCACACCACGTGGAAATCGCTTTCTCCTCATGGTGACGGACCTATTCCCCCTTTGGACAGAGGCATACCCGTAAGGACGCCCACAATCATCGGGATCCTGACCATGGAGTTCTTGTGACGCTGGGGCTACCCCCAGTCACTCCTGACGGACAACGCCAGCCAGTTCCTGGGGCGCCACTGGAAGGGCTGGTGCAAGGACCACCAGATTAAGCACCAAAAGACGTCCACCTACCATCCAAGGCCGAACCTGACAGAACGGCGCAACCAGGAGCTCAAGACGCAGCACCACATCTGCTTGGGAACGGACCACTCGCAATGGAACATGCACATGGCGGATGCACTTTTCTGCGTCCGACGATGCAGCATATTCGCTACAGGACTCATGCCCGCCGAAATGATCCAGGGACACAACCTGCTGTTGCCAGGCGAATGGGCCTCACATGGCGCCCCACACCCCGACGATATCACAGAAGGAAACGCGACCAACGGCGGATAGCCCTCCACGATGAGGCACGACGCCGACAAGAGGGTTATGCCACCAAGATCACACCAACCACCAACCACCCACCACCTATTGTGCAGGTCAGCGATCAAGTATTCGCACGACTGCACCCACTCTCAGATGCACCCTGCAACTATTGCGCGGGGCTAGACCCACGCTGGAGTGGCCCCTATACAGTGCAACTGCAGCTGGGGAGAACCACGTACCTTGTCCACACCGAAGGTCCACTGGGACGACATCCAGCTTGCCACCTTACCTGGGAAGTGGATTGCGGAGGAAGACACAAACCCCCGCCCCCCCAGATGAAAACACGGCGCAAGGGGAGGATAACCACCCGGAGCCAACCACCCCCCGACACAACCCGAATCACGACGACCCCGCACCCTGGTGTTCACCAACACAATGTTCGCCAGAACAAGAGCCTCACTCACGAACCGCCCGGGTCACCGCCCGCAGAGGCTAACTCCGAGGACGCAGCGAGACCACGATCATGCCGGCAACGGCACCGACTGCGACATCTCGAAACATACGCCCTGGCCATGACCCAGAGGGATATCATCGGCAATCCCGAAGACCAACCAGAAGAAAATACCCCTCACGGGGGAACGCCAGGCAACCCGGCGCCAGATGGTACAAGTGACCAGGAGGTGGAACCAGGGCCGCAACTAGAGACTCTGGCACCCGGGGCATGAATGGATTCATGCGCCCCCCCCCCCTCTTTTTTTTTTGCATATACCACACCAATAAAGTGTGGGGTCCGGGGGCCCTCCCACGGAAAAAAATGGTGCTATTTAAGCATTTTCCATACCTACATGTAACAGTTTCTGTGCTACTGTAACTTCCATGCATGAACCCACTATGTCCATAAAGTAGTCCGTATAATCACTAGACTTGTTCATTAAATATGTTGAGACGTTATATTGTAAATCAGATTAGACATTCCTGGCATGCAAGTTAAAAATCGTTTTACCAGTTACCAGTTGTAGTAGGAATTACAATGCAAGCGATTTCGGCGCCCCCACAGCTTTGCGCCCGGGGCGTATGCCCCGCTTGCTCCCCCCTTGTTGCGGCCCTGGGTGGAACCTAGGGATGAATCCCAGGACCCCATCATCGAGTTGCCCACCGACCAGGACACCGATGAACCCGCAACACAACCGGAACAGCAGGGAGACAGGTTGTGGGTGCTCTCGATCACCGAGCTCCCCAACTGTCCCGGCGCAACCACGGAGAACGACAATGCCGACGGAACCCCCATGGTGACTGAACTGGACGACGAACGAGCCTCTACTCCAAACCCGCCCGGCATACCAGAACGGGAGAGGAGGCCATATCAATCCACGCCATACCAAGCACCAGAGAGCAAGAGACCCGGTGTACCCGAGTCTCACAGCGGACCTCCCAACCTGGGAGACGACCTCGGTGGCCGACCCCGAGACCCGTCGGCCACCAGGATATCTGGCCGACTACGACCGGAGAAGGCACAGAAGGACCAAGCCAACGGACCACCACCCGGGTGTTCAATGTGGGACGACCTGGGACCAGAGCGCAGGGCGTACCAGCTGCGGCCACCCCGAGCACCACCTGGGTGGAGCTGCTGCAGAAGCTAGGGGTGCCCCCATGTGGCGGGGCCACTAGCGGCGCAAGGTAGGGCTTTTCGAGGGGGGGGGGGCGTTTGACATCATCCAGCCGAAGGCCACCTCGAAGCCCGACCTGCAACCGCCAGTATCCGACCCCGCTAACAGAACGCACCCTTAGCCATGGCCCACCCGAGTCAATCGAGCCTTCGATGCCAAGGTAGAATAAGGGCCATGTCTAATTAATTAAACACCTCGACCCCAGTTTACTAACAATCAAACATAAATTAATTATAACTCGACTATTAATTAAAACCCCCACCTAAGGAAAGTGTGACGCAGGAGTGCCCGAGTCACTCACATGTGAACTTACCTTAATAAGTTTGTGAGTGCCTCCTTTGCAGCCTTCAGCCTTAATTAATATTAGTGTTGTGTTAACGTAAATATTACCTCCCTGTTATTGTAATGTCTAACTACCCACTGGAGCAGTCAGCAAGTGACAAACAGTCTCTGGTGTGACTCTTTAAATTTAATCTTAATTTACGTAATTCTTCTAACCATAATTATTAAAGAGTATCTGCCAATCAGATTAATTATTAATAATTAATGTGTGAATTTAGAGCTGCTCTCTGTGTCTTATTATTAAAATAATTTCCGAATAACAGAACTTTAGCAACTTTGGCGCGACAGAACGCCGTGACCTTCCCTCGCGCCAAGGGCAAACGCCAGTACCGAGCGACTTGCGGACCGGGGCGGACGTGCGTTTCAAAGGGAGCCATCATCATTTGTCCACACTGAACAGTACTTCTGGTAATTATAGTCTTACAACCCAAACCTATTTTATTCGTTACATTAACTTCCCGTGCATCCCCGGTCTTTTTACGGTGTAGGGCCTAAACCAGCCACTAAATTTTTTAACTCCCCACAAGAGACATTACGCGGGGTAGTCCACTTTACGGCACGGGCCGACTCCTGCTACCAATAAACTTCCATTAATGTCGAGTGCACAGGCACCGACGACAACTACGAGTAAACTTTGTATCTAATTTAATTGCGGGCTGCGATTCCCACAAGTGAATCCATACGCCGCCCAGTTAACATATTTCGGGATTGGCCGCCTCCAATCAACCTCCCCCTTAACCTCGACTGGCGTGAGGGCTTATCATAGTGACGGTGCATCAGGGCACTTATAATGAACTAATTGTAACTTTGTAGGGTAATTCTTTGTGCGATGTGCAAGTGTAATGTAAGTGAAATTTGCGACTCTAATAATTCATCTAAATAAACGGCCACTCTGCACCGTCTGTGCGCGACGTGCCAACGACCATATAAACCTCGAGTTCGTGTTGTCATTGGATTGTAGTAGTATGTAAATGGGCATCCTGCGCCAGGCTTCAGGCTGTGGTGCCTGTGGTGCCTGTGGTGCCGACCGCCATCTTGGATTGTGACGTCACAGCGGCCATTTTTGACTCAAAATTCCTCAAAAATGACTCAAAATGACTCAAAAATTCCCGATTTAAGAAAAAATTTCCCGTTTTCGAGGGAAAAATTCCCGTTTCGAGGGAAAAATTCCCGTTTTAGTCCTCAAAAATACCAGGGGTTAGAAATGTCCCCATAGTGGCTTAAATTCCCCCAAGGTCATGCCGCTCTAAGCCATTTATGGGGAGCTCTGACCTTGACCTTGACCTCGGCGGCCATTTTGATTCCGCCATCTTGGATCCGCCATCTTGGATGACGTCATTTTGTTTTCTCGAACTTTCCGCCATCTTGGATCCGCCATTTTGAATGATAACGTCACCGTTGCAATTTCCGATACGCCTGCCATCTTTAACTTTATTATTTATCATCCGATTTTAATGGTAAATAAAATTTAAAATTTTTAAAAATTTATAAAAAAAATTCAATTAATAAATTTTAATAATTTTTTTTAAAAAAACAAACTTTTACGGCACGGAGCTCGGAGTCCTCGGTTCAAACCCGATGAGGTCAAAAAAAATTAAAATTGACGGCAGGCTCCTTTCCCCCATGGTGGGTGCTGGCAGACTGACCCCCACCACTTATGTCAAAGTATATATCTTCACCTAGTATGACTTCATGTCCGCCATCTTGAAATTTGGTCGCCATCTTGAAAATCTTTATTTATTATCCGATTTTAATGAAAAAAATTCCAAAATTCATCAAAAAATTAACTTATTTGAATTCTGTTTTATTATATCGATGTACGTCCTTGGTTAGATTCCCGGCGAGAGTAAACGGTCGATCCTTCCTCCATGAAAGCTACCTAGACTGATCTACCACCAACAATACCAAGGTATATATCGTCAACTGGTATGACGTCATGTCCGACATCTTGTCTTCATCCGCTGGAGACCACCATCTTGTTTTTGTCTGCTACAGTGTGCCTATACCATGTTAGTATAATTATCTGGTCACCATACTTTTGTCCTCAACTGTTGACCTTGAAATTTGACCTTGACCTTGAAATTTGACCTTGACCTTGAAATTTGACCTTGACCTTGAACTTTGACCTTAATCTTGAAATTACACCTTGACCTTGAAATTTGACCTTGACCTTGAAATTTGACTTTGTCCTGGAAATTTGACTTTGTCCTTGTCGACCATCATGGATTCGACATTTTATGTTCAGTACATGCTACCAGGAGCTACCACCTGTCGGAGTACGCCATCTTGTGTGTGTACTTGTATTATAGAGTACATTTACATCTGGATAATTATATTCTAACCCACTACAGTGCAGTAATCATTTATTACCGAGGTGCCCCCGCCATCTTGAAATTCGGCCGCCATCTTGAAATCATGTAATAATGTAGCTAGAAAAGTGGGAAAAAATCCAAAATTCATCAAAAAAATCACTCATTAACTTACATATTGATTCGATCCGCTCCAGTCCTTGGTTCGATCCCTGAATGATACAAAACATTTAATTTTATATAAAAAAATAATAATTTCAATAAACCATGTTCAAAATTCTTAAAGAGATTTTAAATCCTCTACTACCATCATCCTATCAGACATCAAGACCACCATATTGGAAATTCGTAATTGTAATGCTAGAGATTCGGGAAAAAGTTCAAAATTCATTAAATAAATTTGTAATCTATATACTGATTGATTAGATCGACTTAGGTCCTTGGTTCGATCCCTGGCCAATACAAAACAACTTTAAGTTTAAAAAAGTACCAGAAAAGTGTAAGGTTCGAGAAATAAAACACCTCAAAGTCTTTTACAAACATAATATTTATTACACAATTTCTATCCTACTACAGGATCACTTGCGAAAGCCAGCAATCTTATAAACATTTAGCCCTGCATAGACGTGCAACGACTACTTCTTAGCTCCAACAGCTCCAAATGCTCCATCAGCTCCAAATGCTCCAACAGCTCCAACAGCTCCAAATGGTCCAACTGCCTTTTCTTTCAACAGCTCCAATGATATTGGGCTACAATGCTACGAGTCTAAGAGACTACGAGGCTACAAGGCTACGAGTCTAAAAGGATCTAGCTGGTTCCGAGTTATACATGGCTGCGAGACTGCATGACTAAAAGACCGCATGGCTACGAAACTATTTATGTCAATGAAGCTACTCGGCTCCAACACGCAATGTACACACAGTACACACAGGAAACGGAACGTACACACAGTACACACAGGTAACGGAACGTACACACAGTACACACAGGAGACGGAACGTACACACAGTACACACAGGAAACGGTGACATGAACACACAGGAAACGGAACGTACACACAGGAAATCGGAACGTACACACAGTACACACAGGAAACGGAACATACACACAGTACACACAGGAAATGGAACGTACACACATTACACACAGGAAAACGGAATTTACACACAGTACACACAGGAGACGGAACGTACACACAGGAAAACGGAATGCACACACAGTACACACAGGAAAACGGAATTTACACACAGTACACACAGGAAAACGGAATGTACACACAGGAAAACGGAATTTACACACAGTACACACAGGAGACGGAACTTACACACAGGAAAACGGAATGCACACACAATACACACAGGAAAACGGAATCTACACACAGTACACACAGGAAAACGGAATGTACACACAGGAAATCGGAACGTACACACAGTACACACAGGAAACGGAATGATCACACATACAGTAGCGGAAACACACACACACAGGCTTAGTTAGAAATCAGGATACAAGAAATAAATCATACTTTTTTAAAATATAAATAATTCATTTCATTTTTCAATAGTACACACATGACAGTTAATCAAATGATTATTGTATGTAGCCAGCTTTTCGCAGTTCGTTAAGTATGGACGATACTTCCTCAATATGCGAGTAGTTTCCTCTACGAACAGATGCCACCAACAGTCTTAGCCGGTCAACCAATATGTTTGGATCTTTCCATGATGCGGAATCAATCGCTTCTGCCACCATCTTTTTTGCTTGTTTATTATAAATATTATTATCTATGTTGTCTTCCGTTTTAACACCAACCTCAGGGTTACTTTCTTTATCGAGACAGTGATCATCACAAGCTTGATCAGATTTATTTAATATATCTCGTCGTTTCCATCGCTTCGGCCTCAGGACACCACCACATTCTTCGATCTTGTCAGCTTTATGTTCTGCATCACAGTCTATACCAGGGGTCGGCAACCTTTTGAGTCGGAAGAGCCAAAAATTACAATTTACAAAATTTCAAAGTTTTTAAAGAGCCACAAAAAATTTTCTTGCCAACAATAAATAGTACTTGCATAATAAAGTTTTTTGATAAAAAAAAACTGATCTTTTTATTAATAAGAAAAATTATTCATATATAAGTAGTGTTTTTTCACAACAAATTAGATCATATATATGGTCTTATTAGATAATTACTTATTATATTAGTAAAAAATTAAAACAATTAAACACTTACGTACAGCACAGCCCATAAGTACTAGTAAAACGAAAACCTCGGGCGGTTGACAAATTGATAATTTAACTGCTTGATGACATATTGTTTAGTAAAATATAACAAGCGTGGAAAAAAAAACCAGGCTTACTACTGGTTTCTATTAAAAAAGTATTTTCTGTATAAATGACCTGGTGATGCAGTATTTCTGGAACGGAACTAAAGAGCCGCAGCTTCACTTCCAAAGAGCCGCATGTGGCTCGCGAGCCGCAGGTTGCCGACCCCTGGTCTATACCTTTGTAAACAGCCTCAGAGTCACTGTAGCAATCACTGTAGAAAACAACGTCTTCACCCAGATTACTGCAAGAACTCGATATCGTTGATGTCGAAGTGTCTTCATCGCCTTTATGCTTCCTTTTTAGGAGTCCATCATTTTTACAAAGTATGGAGGATCTGCTAAATATAGGCTTGAATGTATTCTCACTTTTCACGGTGTTGATACCTTCATTAGTTTCAGTCTTCCCGAAGCCATCATCATCCATCAATTTATGTTCTTCGTCACTATCGGGTGAGCTAATAACATCACGCTCAGGACAAGGAAAATTATTGTCGTAATGCAGATCTCTCTTCTTTAGTCTAGTGAATCCATCGATGTCCTCTATGTCGTAAGTAGTCTTGGCTTTACATGTTCTACCATGTATTTTTAAGCTGTCAATTCGTGTTAACGACCTGCTACATCGATTGCAGCTTAACATTTTGCGTAGTGGGTTTTTAGCACAATCATTCTTCCCATGACAAAATCCTTGCCACAGTATCTACAGCGGCTTCCTTCCGATTCAGCTGCAGATAACAAACCATGATCCATGGTAGCTTCTGTGACTAATGTTAGATACAAACTGTCAGTTTTCTCCGCCGCCGTTTCCTCATATGCTCGGCCGGGAGCGTGTGACAGCGATACCGGGAACTATTACGTTCCCATAACTCGCTCAGTTTTCTCCAATTGGAACCATTTCTTAAATATAATTTTTTAAATATTTCATCAGCGAGAGTTAAGTTATCTAACGCAAAGCAAATCGATGCAAGTAGTTCTGGCTGTCATCAACAGATGTCGTCACATGTTGCTTGCAGGTAAATATTATTTGGGTCAAACGTCAAGTGCCAGTCACACATAAGGTAAGGAACATGTGTTCGATACCTATCTCAGTCATTGTAGCATCTATGTATTTCTCTTATGTCATGTAGAAAAATATCTTCCATTGCATACGAATTTAAACTTATCCACGTGCCTCTAGTCAAAAGTACCTAAATTTAAGCACGTTAACCTAAAAACAAATGCTCAAGGATAGAGGCAGAGACTACACGATCGAGACACGCCTACCGTCACCAGAAAATGAACATTGACCCCTCGCGCGGGAATTACAAGCTAGCAGAATGATGCGACACTCATATGTTTTGCTCGAGACATGCATACATCACGCCGCTAGCCTTCCAACTCATTTCACGTAAAACACCAGTGAAATCATAATCCAGCATACGTAAAGTACTTGCTGGATCCACTTCAAAGTATACATCACGGGTCCATAGCAGAAAATCAGCCTACGAATGTATATCTTGCTATCTACAAAAATAAATGTGTAGCACATATACGAGAGGAGTCGAACTCCACATACCATACTCAATACTCTGATAATTATAAGCGATAAAAAAATTGTAAAATCAAGACCCCGGTCAGTATACATTCATTTTCCCATGTTGTAAAAATTCATGACAGT
Organism: Bacillus rossius redtenbacheri; assembly: GCF_032445375.1. Taxonomy (NCBI): domain Eukaryota; kingdom Metazoa; phylum Arthropoda; class Insecta; order Phasmatodea; family Bacillidae; genus Bacillus; species Bacillus rossius. Next base: position 120,936,951 of record NC_086330.1, on the reverse strand, counting down.
TAGTAATCAGCAACGAAGGAGTGAGTAACTTGGACGAAGAACCGCTTTCCAAGTATCCATAATCTTACTGATACAGCCCATCCAGTGCACCAGCATACTCCGAAGTGTGGTCAATTGATAAACATTCTTTAATTTTTTAATATCACCTCCGTAGTGTACGCCAATATATGACAGGTTACGATTTAAGACCATAAATTTCCCACAAGTCTGTTAGTTTTATTTCGGGAAGTAATAAATTATTTCTCAAAAATAATAAATCAAGTTCCTATCAGATTTGCTCTAATGTTACGGCATTACCTGTACCTACACTTTACCAAAACATCTCCCATAAAAATCTTAAGAATGCAGATGGCATACTCAGACAAAAATAATTTTAGCATTACTGGTAAAAAAAAAATAATACACACAAACAAGACAAAACGGACATTACAAATCCGACCTAAATTACGTGTCACGTGTAGTTTATTACATTAATATGAATGAAGTAGGTTAAGAAAAATATATAAAAAATTCTTTAATTCTATAATTTATTTAAAATTGTACATTTATACACAATAAAATCTGACATGGTATATATATCGTATACATTTCTCAGTTCATGCGACATTCATTTTTATTAAAATAAATTATTATAGTACGTTTTAAGAGTGACAAAATACAAATAATTCATACAGATCACGATACATAAGATCAGGAGTGTAACACCTTAGAGGACCAGAAATTATGCTAGAAACCCGCCTTTACAAAATTTATAATGTTTTTTCAAGTAAAATTTTCGTGTAACCTGTATACCGCACTTCTCACACAGAAATTTTACACGGTCAAGATTTCTTCTGCAGCCATGCTTTTCATGGATGCGTGTACTTCGTAGTCGTTTAAATCGTTTACCACAGTAGCAGCACTGATACAGATATTCATCGCAATTACCATCGCTTCCCCGCTGTACAACTTGCAAATGAACTTTGCTTTTACAATGCCTAATCAAATTACTTTTGTTTGTGAAATGTACACCACACGAGTCACACGGAAATGTCACACGATTAGCGTTTCTTCTACAGACATGATTTTCATGTCTTCTTGCATGTTGACGGTATTTAAAACTTTTGTCACAGTACGTACACAGATGTCCCGTCGTTAGACCTTGAGTCACCGACGGCTCGAAAAGTATCTTACTTTCAATGTACACTGCTGTTGTAGGCGACGAAGTCCCGTATGTTGCATGAGCTGGAGATTTCCCAGTCGACATTGACAGATCATCTGTACTGGTTGCCAAAGAATCTGATGTATACACGACTGATGCAGACGCTGGGAATTGCTCACAAAATGTTGTATTTACCAAATGCGGTGTAGTTGCAGGTATCGGAGTCTCCTCTGCGTTCGATAATGCACACATTGAAGTCTCTTGGAGTGAAGAGACAGTAGATACAGCCATCATCGGGATCTCTGGAGATGGTAGCCTCGTTACCATCGGAATCTCTGGAGCTGCCCTCATCGTTGTCATTGGGATCTGCTTCGTCATCACCTCCGTCGTCAGGGACCCCGGTGAAGACGCGAGACCCTCCGTCAAGATCTCTACAGTCGTTGACCCCGCCACCATTGGGATTTGTACCGATGTCGACGTTGCTACCATTGATTTCGGATACACATCAATATTCATATACAAGACTTATATGCAGACGAGCCAATCCATCAGATCTGTACTGTACCACTACAAGAGGTGGACTGAGGGACCTGCTGTCTAAGACTCGCTTAAATAACCATGTTCGCTTGTATAATACGCAAGTCAATACATCATCCATTGTTATTACTTAAAAAAATTAGGAATTTCAAGGAATGAGAATTTAAATTATATATACAAACAACTAATCGCACAACCTACATACACGGTTAATTTAGACTTAATAGAGGAGCAAGAGTCTGTAATCAATGGAACTCTCACAACCCAAACAAAATTTAAAGTAGGTACCCAAATTTAAATATTATTGTGTACAGCTACACATTTCATCCAACTGACTCCAAATGACTACAACACATGACTAAAATAATTTATACGATACCAGGCTAGGTCCAAAGTCAATTTTTTTTGTACCTCTCATCTACAGTTCAGAGGACCTTCAGTGTTGATATAGCTACAGCCAAGACATGTCCAGTACCATACATCATCAAAGCCTTCAAAGTCGATCCTTGTTAAGCCCTACGACAAAAGTCTCCGAAACAAGAGACCTACTCAATAAGTTTACTAGACATTTTAAACTTGTCATAGCACACATCGATAAATATCTTCGTAAATAACCCAAAATATTATCAGACCACTAGCATTCGATTTATGCGCATACAGTAGGTCACCAACATATTCATCAACACATGTCCATTCTACATTAAGCTCCTCACTTACTTATATCAGCCTACTCGACTACACTCAGCACACATAAACTAAAATAAGTCAAATAACATCCTATTATTTATTTACATTCGAATATTTAACAGCATGCCGACTGCTTATTAAATAAGCCTGACAGTGAACATGTTAGCAAAGTTTACTTTTATATAGGACCAGGAATCCATTGAACCTTCAGAACCTAGCTACACATACACAGTGCTGGATGCAAGGAATTCTACACTCATTAGCCATCACTGACACTCATATTACATCATATGCGTTTGAGTCAACACTCATTTTCCATCATTAACATGCACACAAATGCAAATTAACCATCATCGACACTCAATTCAACACTCACATTCCATAATCTAATCTCAATTCGACACTCATTTTCCATCATCGACAGTCAATTCAACACTCACTTTCCATAATCTAATCTCAATTCGGCACTCATTTTCCATCATCGACACTCAATTCAACACTCACTTTCCATCATCGACACTCAATTCAACACTCACTTTCCATCATCATCGACACTCAGTTTCCATATTCGACACTCAATTCAACACTCATTTTCCATAGTCGACACTCAATTCGTCATTAATTTCCCATAATCGACACTCAATTCGACACTCATTTTCCATAATCGAAACTCAATTCGTCACTCATTTTCCATAATCGACACTGAATTCGACACTCATTTTCCATAATCGTCACTCAATTCGACACTCATTTTCCATCATCGACACTTAATTCGACACTCAATTTCCATCATCGACACCCAATTCGACACTCAATTTCCATCATCGACACCTAATTCGACACTCATTTTCCATCAACGACACTCAATTCAACACTCATTTTCCGTCATCGATACTTAATTCTACATACTCTTTCATTCTTCGACACTCATTTTCCATCATCTACATACAGTAGAATGGAAACTTTCCATCATCCACACATACACACACAGATACATATATAAATATATTCATACTCAACTCAATTCTTTAAAGTAGTAAACACATGAACTTTATTAGGGCATGAATATCGACACATTTTAATAACAATTTTTAAAATTATATTTATATCAAAAATACAAAAGTATAAAATTTCATCAGTCAATACACATTACTAACTTATTATATATACCCTGAAATTCTAAGTTCATCAAGAATAGTCCACGTTTCTTTGATACAATTTCGTCATCTTGCGAAACAAGTAAAAAGCCGCAACCTTTTCGTTAACACGTTCGGGTCTTTCCACGATATATAATCAATTTCACTTGATGCCACCATCTTCTTCGAATGTTTGCTGAACATATTCTGAAAATCGTTGTAATAATGATTATGATAATTTGTATCATCATCATCGGTGCTGTTCACATCTTTATCAAACACACTGACATCTTCATCTTGCATATCCCAGTATTTCGATTTTTTTGACATTGGAGTACCATCATTGGTATCAAGCTTACTTGCTAATTTTCCAAAAAAATATTCCAAAGTCCGTAGAAGTCTACTATAAGACGACTTGTCACTTTTTCTGGAGATGTTACTTTCATTATCTTCTACCTTACTTATATCTTCAACACCAGTTAAGCTATTTCCTTCCTCAAGACCTGGAGATATTTTAACACTATCGCTTTTAAGACTAGGTAGATCAATTTCATTGTAAGACATACTGTCCCCGAGCTTAGCATCTCCATCTACGTACTTTATCTCCTGCGCGAGCTTGGCTTTACAAGTTTTATCGTGTCTTTTTAAATTATCTCTTCGTGTCAACCGTCTTCCACACTTGCCACAAATTAGTATTTGACAATATGGGCTTTTAACACATTCGTTATTTTCATGTCTACGAGCATTATAGATGTTATCAAAGTATTTGCTACAGTATGTACAATGTCCTCCAGATCGAGATTGATATTTGTGTATCGTACCTTCACTAGTCTGTACGTACTCCATAATGGTTGAATAGCAACTAAAAGTATTTTTTAGGTACTTCGTATTTTTATGTATGAACATTCATCCATTATTTACGAAAAAAGATTTTTTTTTTCTCATTTTGAAAAAAAAATCATGTTCCACGTAGTTTTACTACCCACCTTCATATTTCCTCATATGTTATGTTGTAAAAGCAACCAAAGTTGGTTGTAGGTTATGGAATGCTCACTCACGATCTCTTTAAAAAGCTGTACCTCCCTAGATCTCAAGAGGAAGAACATTGACCTTATTTAAATATTAGTGAATAATATCATGGTCTAGCAAGATTCACAAGATAATCTATTCTCATATTAGCAACCATCATGTATCAGTTGTCTGTATAAGCAGTCAATGTTTTGTGTGGGATGCAGGATGCTCCCTTACGATCGCAACAGAAGGAGGGCTTCGCTAGAACTCAAGGGGAAGGGAAATCTTCGTGTGTGATAGCGTTTCTCAGTTGTTTCATGACGCAGTAATCGTCTGATTAATGAACTTTTGTTTTTGCCTGATTTCCACCTGTTAAAATTCTTTTTTAAGTGTTGATTTGATAATATGACTTCGGAAATTTATACGAAACTCTGAATAAAATTACCTGTCTTAGACACCAAGAACAATACAGTTTGTCCTTCATGTTAATGCTTATCAGCTGTCTCAAAGCATATTATTTGTCTGAGTAAGGTTATTATTTTTTAAATCCGCCTGATAAAATATTAAGTGGTGATTTATTGACAGAATTTCACTAATTAAATGTAACTCTGAATAGAAATGACATGACTCATTAAGTAAAAAATTCTTCATGCAGAGATAGATTTCTCACAAATAATCAGGAGCACTCGGAGAAAACCATCAGATGTCTAGCCAGGAATAATCAGAAACACTTGGAGAAAGCCATCAATATATTAGCGAAGCCCTCCTTCTGTTGCGATCGTAAGGGAGCATCCTGCATACCACACAAAACATTGACTGCTTATACAGACAACTGATACATGATGGTTGCTAATATGAGAATAGATTATCTTGTGAATCTTGCTAGACCATGATATTATTCACTAATATTTAAATAAGGTCAATGTTCTTCCTCTTGAGATCTAGGGAGGTACAGCTTTTTCAAGAGATCGTGAGTGAGCATTCCATAACCTACAACCAACTTTGGTTGCTTTTACAACATAACATATGAGGAAATATGAAGGTGGGTAGTAAAACTACGTGGAACATGATTTTTTTTTCAAAATGAGAAAAAAAAAAATCTTTTTTCGTAAATAATGGATTAATGTTCATACATAAAAATACGAAGTACCTAAAAAATACTTTTAGTTGCTATTCAACCATTATGGAGTACGTACAGACTAGTGAAGGTACGATACACAAATATCAATCTCGATCTGGAGGACATTGTACATACTGTAGAAAATACTTTGATAACATCTATAATGCTCGTAGACATGAAAATAACGAATGTGTTAAAAGCCCATATTGTCAAATACTAATTTGTGGCAAGTGTGGAAGACGGTTGACACGAAGAGATAATTTAAAAAGACACGATAAAACTTGTAAATCCAAGCTCGCGCAGGAGATAAAGTACGTAGATGGAGACGCTAAGCTCGGGGACAGTATACCTTACAATGAAATTGATCTACCTAGTCTTAAAAGCGATTGTGTTAAAATATCTCCAGGTCTTGAGGAAGGAAATAGCTTAACTGGTGTTGAAGATATAAGTAAGGTAGAAGATAATGAAAGTAACATCTCCAGAAAAAGTGACAAGTCGTCTTATAGTAGACTTCTACGGACTTTGGAATATTTTTTTTGGAAAATTAGCAAGTAAGCTTGATACCAATGATGGAACTCCAATGTCAAAAAATTCGAAATACTGGGATATGCAAGATGAAGATGTCAGTGTGTTTGATAAAGATGTGAACAGCACCGATGATGATGATACAAATTATCATAATCATTATTACAACGATTTTCAGAATATGTTCAGCAAACATTCGAAGAAGATGGTGGCATCAAGTGAAATTGATTATATATCGTTGAAAGACCCGAACGTGTTAACGAACAGGTTGCGACTTTTTACTTGTTTCGCAAGATGACGAAATTGTATCAAAGAAACGTGGACTATTCTTGATGAACTTAGAATTTCAGGGTATATATAATAAGTTAGTAATGTGTATTGACTGATGAAATTTTATACTTTTGTATTTTTGATATACATATAATTTTAAAAATTGTTATTAAAATGTGTCGATATTCATGCCCTAATAAAGTTCATGTGTTTACTACTTTAAAGAATTGAGTTGAGTATGAATATATTTATATATGTATCTGTGTGTGTATGTGTGGATGATGGAAAGTTTCCATTCTACTGTATGTAGATGATGGAAAATGAGTGTCGAAGAATGAAAGAGTATGTAGAATTAAGTATCGATGACGGAAAATGAGTGTTGAATTGAGTGTCGTTGATGGAAAATGAGTGTCGAATTAGGTGTCGATGATGGAAATTGAGTGTCGAATTGGGTGTCGATGATGGAAATTGAGTGTCGAATTAAGTGTCGATGATGGAAAATGAGTGTCGAATTGAGTGACGATTATGGAAAATGAGTGTCGAATTCAGTGTCGATTATGGAAAATGAGTGACGAATTGAGTTTCGATTATGGAAAATGAGTGTCGAATTGAGTGTCGATTATGGGAAATTAATGACGAATTGAGTGTCGACTATGGAAAATGAGTGTTGAATTGAGTGTCGAATATGGAAACTGAGTGTCGATGATGATGGAAAGTGAGTGTTGAATTGAGTGTCGATGATGGAAAGTGAGTGTTGAATTGAGTGTCGATGATGGAAAATGAGTGCCGAATTGAGATTAGATTATGGAAAGTGAGTGTTGAATTGACTGTCGATGATGGAAAATGAGTGTCGAATTGAGATTAGATTATGGAATGTGAGTGTTGAATTGAGTGTCGATGATGGTTAATTTGCATTTGTGTGCATGTTAATGATGGAAAATGAGTGTTGACTCAAACGCATATGATGTAATATGAGTGTCAGTGATGGCTAATGAGTGTAGAATTCCTTGCATCCAGCACTGTGTATGTGTAGCTAGGTTCTGAAGGTTCAATGGATTCCTGGTCCTATATAAAAGTAAACTTTGCTAACATGTTCACTGTCAGGCTTATTTAATAAGCAGTCGGCATGCTGTTAAATATTCGAATGTAAATAAATAATAGGATGTTATTTGACTTATTTTAGTTTATGTGTGCTGAGTGTAGTCGAGTAGGCTGATATAAGTAAGTGAGGAGCTTAATGTAGAATGGACATGTGTTGATGAATATGTTGGTGACCTACTGTATGCGCATAAATCGAATGCTAGTGGTCTGATAATATTTTGGGTTATTTACGAAGATATTTATCGATGTGTGCTATGACAAGTTTAAAATGTCTAGTAAACTTATTGAGTAGGTCTCTTGTTTCGGAGACTTTTGTCGTAGGGCTTAACAAGGATCGACTTTGAAGGCTTTGATGATGTATGGTACTGGACATGTCTTGGCTGTAGCTATATCAACACTGAAGGTCCTCTGAACTGTAGATGAGAGGTACAAAAAAAATTGACTTTGGACCTAGCCTGGTATCGTATAAATTATTTTAGTCATGTGTTGTAGTCATTTGGAGTCAGTTGGATGAAATGTGTAGCTGTACACAATAATATTTAAATTTGGGTACCTACTTTAAATTTTGTTTGGGTTGTGAAAGTTCCATTGATTACAGACTCTTGCTCCTCTATTAAGTCTAAATTAACCGTGTATGTAGGTTGTGCGATTAGTTGTTTGTATATATAATTTAAATTCTCATTCCTTGAAATTCCTAATTTTTTTAAGTAATAACAATGGATGATGTATTGACTTGCGTATTATACAAGCGAACATGGTTATTTAAGCGAGTCTTAGACAGCAGGTCCCTCAGTCCACCTCTTGTAGTGGTACAGTACAGATCTGATGGATTGGCTCGTCTGCATATAAGTCTTGTATATGAATATTGATGTGTATCCGAAATCAATGGTAGCAACGTCGACATCGGTACAAATCCCAATGGTGGCGGGGTCAACGACTGTAGAGATCTTGACGGAGGGTCTCGCGTCTTCACCGGGGTCCCTGACGACGGAGGTGATGACGAAGCAGATCCCAATGACAACGATGAGGGCAGCTCCAGAGATTCCGATGGTAACGAGGCTACCATCTCCAGAGATCCCGATGATGGCTGTATCTACTGTCTCTTCACTCCAAGAGACTTCAATGTGTGCATTATCGAACGCAGAGGAGACTCCGATACCTGCAACTACACCGCATTTGGTAAATACAACATTTTGTGAGCAATTCCCAGCGTCTGCATCAGTCGTGTATACATCAGATTCTTTGGCAACCAGTACAGATGATCTGTCAATGTCGACTGGGAAATCTCCAGCTCATGCAACATACGGGACTTCGTCGCCTACAACAGCAGTGTACATTGAAAGTAAGATACTTTTCGAGCCGTCGGTGACTCAAGGTCTAACGACGGGACATCTGTGTACGTACTGTGACAAAAGTTTTAAATACCGTCAACATGCAAGAAGACATGAAAATCATGTCTGTAGAAGAAACGCTAATCGTGTGACATTTCCGTGTGACTCGTGTGGTGTACATTTCACAAACAAAAGTAATTTGATTAGGCATTGTAAAAGCAAAGTTCATTTGCAAGTTGTACAGCGGGGAAGCGATGGTAATTGCGATGAATATCTGTATCAGTGCTGCTACTGTGGTAAACGATTTAAACGACTACGAAGTACACGCATCCATGAAAAGCATGGCTGCAGAAGAAATCTTGACCGTGTAAAATTTCTGTGTGAGAAGTGCGGTATACAGGTTACACGAAAATTTTACTTGAAAAAACATTATAAATTTTGTAAAGGCGGGTTTCTAGCATAATTTCTGGTCCTCTAAGGTGTTACACTCCTGATCTTATGTATCGTGATCTGTATGAATTATTTGTATTTTGTCACTCTTAAAACGTACTATAATAATTTATTTTAATAAAAATGAATGTCGCATGAACTGAGAAATGTATACGATATATATACCATGTCAGATTTTATTGTGTATAAATGTACAATTTTAAATAAATTATAGAATTAAAGAATTTTTTATATATTTTTCTTAACCTACTTCATTCATATTAATGTAATAAACTACACGTGACACGTAATTTAGGTCGGATTTGTAATGTCCGTTTTGTCTTGTTTGTGTGTATTATTTTTTTTTTACCAGTAATGCTAAAATTATTTTTGTCTGAGTATGCCATCTGCATTCTTAAGATTTTTATGGGAGATGTTTTGGTAAAGTGTAGGTACAGGTAATGCCGTAACATTAGAGCAAATCTGATAGGAACTTGATTTATTATTTTTGAGAAATAATTTATTACTTCCCGAAATAAAACTAACAGACTTGTGGGAAATTTATGGTCTTAAATCGTAACCTGTCATATATTGGCGTACACTACGGAGGTGATATTAAAAAATTAAAGAATGTTTATCAATTGACCACACTTCGGAGTATGCTGGTGCACTGGATGGGCTGTATCAGTAAGATTATGGATACTTGGAAAGCGGTTCTTCGTCCAAGTTACTCACTCCTTCGTTGCTGATTACTAACTGTCATGAATTTTTACAACATGGGAAAATGAATGTATACTGACCGGGGTCTTGATTTTACAATTTTTTTATCGCTTATAATTATCAGAGTATTGAGTATGGTATGTGGAGTTCGACTCCTCTCGTATATGTGCTACACATTTATTTTTGTAGATAGCAAGATATACATTCGTAGGCTGATTTTCTGCTATGGACCCGTGATGTATACTTTGAAGTGGATCCAGCAAGTACTTTACGTATGCTGGATTATGATTTCACTGGTGTTTTACGTGAAATGAGTTGGAAGGCTAGCGGCGTGATGTATGCATGTCTCGAGCAAAACATATGAGTGTCGCATCATTCTGCTAGCTTGTAATTCCCGCGCGAGGGGTCAATGTTCATTTTCTGGTGACGGTAGGCGTGTCTCGATCGTGTAGTCTCTGCCTCTATCCTTGAGCATTTGTTTTTAGGTTAACGTGCTTAAATTTAGGTACTTTTGACTAGAGGCACGTGGATAAGTTTAAATTCGTATGCAATGGAAGATATTTTTCTACATGACATAAGAGAAATACATAGATGCTACAATGACTGAGATAGGTATCGAACACATGTTCCTTACCTTATGTGTGACTGGCACTTGACGTTTGACCCAAATAATATTTACCTGCAAGCAACATGTGACGACATCTGTTGATGACAGCCAGAACTACTTGCATCGATTTGCTTTGCGTTAGATAACTTAACTCTCGCTGATGAAATATTTAAAAAATTATATTTAAGAAATGGTTCCAATTGGAGAAAACTGAGCGAGTTATGGGAACGTAATAGTTCCCGGTATCGCTGTCACACGCTCCCGGCCGAGCATATGAGGAAACGGCGGCGGAGAAAACTGACAGTTTGTATCTAACATTAGTCACAGAAGCTACCATGGATCATGGTTTGTTATCTGCAGCTGAATCGGAAGGAAGCCGCTGTAGATACTGTGGCAAGGATTTTGTCATGGGAAGAATGATTGTGCTAAAAACCCACTACGCAAAATGTTAAGCTGCAATCGATGTAGCAGGTCGTTAACACGAATTGACAGCTTAAAAATACATGGTAGAACATGTAAAGCCAAGACTACTTACGACATAGAGGACATCGATGGATTCACTAGACTAAAGAAGAGAGATCTGCATTACGACAATAATTTTCCTTGTCCTGAGCGTGATGTTATTAGCTCACCCGATAGTGACGAAGAACATAAATTGATGGATGATGATGGCTTCGGGAAGACTGAAACTAATGAAGGTATCAACACCGTGAAAAGTGAGAATACATTCAAGCCTATATTTAGCAGATCCTCCATACTTTGTAAAAATGATGGACTCCTAAAAAGGAAGCATAAAGGCGATGAAGACACTTCGACATCAACGATATCGAGTTCTTGCAGTAATCTGGGTGAAGACGTTGTTTTCTACAGTGATTGCTACAGTGACTCTGAGGCTGTTTACAAAGGTATAGACTGTGATGCAGAACATAAAGCTGACAAGATCGAAGAATGTGGTGGTGTCCTGAGGCCGAAGCGATGGAAACGACGAGATATATTAAATAAATCTGATCAAGCTTGTGATGATCACTGTCTCGATAAAGAAAGTAACCCTGAGGTTGGTGTTAAAACGGAAGACAACAAGCAAGGAAGGAAGATGGTGGCAGAAGCGATTGATTCCGCATCATGGAAAGATCCAAACATATTGGTTGACCGGCTAAGACTGTTGGTGGCATCTGTTCGTAGAGGAAACTACTCGCATATTGAGGAAGTATCGTCCATACTTAACGAACTGCGAAAAGCTGGCTACATACAATAATCATTTGATTAACTGTCATGTGTGTACTATTGAAAAATGAAATGAATTATTTATATTTTAAAAAAGTATGATTTATTTCTTGTATCCTGATTTCTAACTAAGCCTGTGTGTGTGTGTGTTTCCGCTACTGTATGTGTGATCATTCCGTTTCCTGTGAGTACTGTGTGTACGTTCCGATTTCCTGTGTGTACATTCCGTTTTCCTGTGTGTACTGTGTGTAGATTCCATTTTCCTGTGTGTATTGTGTGTGCATTCCGTTTTCCTGTGTGTAAGTTCCGTCTCCTGTGTGTACTGTGTGTAAATTCCGTTTTCCTGTGTGTACATTCCGTTTTCCTGTGTGTACTGTGTGTAAATTCCGTTTTCCTGTGTGTACTGTGTGTGCATTCCGTTTTCCTGTGTGTAAGTTCCGTCTCCTGTGTGTACTGTGTGTAAATTCCTTTTTCCTGTGTGTAATGTGTGTACGTTCCATTTCCTGTGTGTACTGTGTGTATGTTCCGTTTCCTGTGTGTACTGTGTGTACGTTCCGATTTCCTGTGTGTATGTTCCGTTTCCTGTGTGTTCATGTCACCGTTTCCTGTGTGTACTGTGTGTACGTTCCGTCTCCTGTGTGTACTGTGTGTACTTTCCGTTACCTGTGTGTACTGTGTGTACGTTCCATTTCCTGTGTGTACTGTGTGTACATTGCGTGTTGGAGCCGAGTAGCTTCATTGACATAAATTGTTTCGTAGCCATGCGGTCTTTTAGTCATGCAGTCTCGCAGCCATGTATAACTCGGAACCAGCTAGATCCTTTTAGACTCGTAGCCTTGTAGCCTCGTAGTCTCTTAGACTCGTAGCATTGTAGCCCAATATCATTGGAGCTGTTGAAAGAAAAGGCAGTTGGACCATTTGGAGCTGTTGGAGCTGTTGGAGCATTTGGAGCTGATGGAGCATTTGGAGCTGTTGGAGCTAAGAAGTAGTCGTTGCACGTCTATGCAGGGCTAAATGTTTATAAGATTGCTGGCTTTCGCAAGTGATCCTGTAGTAGGATAGAAATTGTGTAATAAATATTATGTTTGTAAAAGACTTTGAGGTGTTTTATTTCTCGAACCTTACACTTTTCTGGTACTTTTTTAAACTTAAAGTTGTTTTGTATTGGCCAGGGATCTAACCAAGGACCTAAGTCGATCTAATCAATCAGTATATAGATTACAAATTTATTTAATGAATTTTGAACTTTTTCCCGAATTTCTAGCATTACAATTACGAATTTCCAATATGGTGGTCTTGATGTCTGATAGGATGATGGTAGTAGAGGATTTAAAGTCTCTTTAAGAATTTTGAACATGGTTTATTGAAATTATTATTTTTTTATATAAAATTAAATGTTTTGTATCATTCAGGGATCGAACCAAGGACTGGAGCGGATCGAATCAATATGTAAGTTAATGAGTGATTTTTTTGATGAATTTTGGATTTTTTCCCACTTTTCTAGCTACATTATTACATGATTTCAAGATGGCGGCCGAATTTCAAGATGGCGGGGGCACCTCGGTAATAAATGATTACTGCACTGTAGAGGGTTAGAATATAATTATCCAGATGGAAATGTACTTTATAATACAAGTACACACACAAGATGGCGTACTCCGACAGGTGGTAGCTCCTGGTAGCATGTACTGAACATAAAATGTCGAATCCATGATGGTCGACAAGGACAAAGTCAAATTTCCAGGACAAAGTCAAATTTCAAGGTCAAGGTCAAATTTCAAGATTAAGGTCAAAGTTCAAGGTCAAAGTTCAAGGTCAAGGTCAAATTTCAAGGTCAAGGTCAAATTTCAAGGTCAACAGTTGAGGACAAAAGTATGGTGACCAGATAATTATACTAACTGGTATCGGCACACTGTAGCAGACGAAAACAAGATGGTGGTCTCCAGCGGATGAAGACAAGATGTCGGACATGACGTCATACCAGTTGACGATATATACCTTGGTATTGTTGGTGGTAGATCAGTCTAGGTAGCTTTCATGGAGGAAGGATCGACCGTTTACTCTCGCCGGGAATCGAACCAAGGACGTACATCGATATAATAAAACAGAATTCAAATAAGTTAATTTTTTGATGAATTTTGGAACTTTTTTCATTAAAATCGGATAATAAATAAAGATTTTCAAGATGGCGACCAAATTTCAAGATGGCGGACATGAAGTCATACTAGGTGAAGATATATACTTTGACATAAGTGGTGGGGGTCAGTCTGCCAGCACCCACTATGGGGGGAAGGAGCCTATCATCAATTTTAATTTTTTTTTGACCTCATCGTGTTTGAACCGAGGACTCCGAGCTCCGTGCCGTAAAAGTTTGTTTTTAAAAAAAAAAATATTAAAATTTATTAATTGGATTTTTTTATAAATTTTAAAATTTAAAATTTTTTTTTCATTAAAATCGGATGATAAATAAAAAAGTTAAAGATGGCGGGCATAACGGAAATTGCAACGGTGATGTCATCATTCAAAATGGCGGATCCAAGATGGCGGAAAGTTCGAGAAAACAAAATGATGTCATCCAAGATGGCGGATCCAAGATGGCAGATCCAAAATGGCCGCCGGGGTCAAGGTCAAGGTCAAAGCTCCCCACAAGTGGCTTAGAGCGGCATGACCTTGGGGGAATTTAAGCCACTATGGGGACATTTCTAACCCCTGGTATTTTTGAGGACTAAAACAGGAATTTTTCCCTCGAAACGGGAATTTTTCCCTCGAAAACGGCAAATTTTTCTTAAAACAGGAATTTTTGAGTCATTTTGAGTCATTTTTGAGAAATTTTGAGTCAAAAATGGCCGCCGTGACATCACAATCCAAGATGGCGGTCGGCACCACAGGCACCACAGCCTGAAGCCTGGCACAGGATGCCCATTTACATACTACTATCCCAGCTGGGAATAAGTGTATTATGCTGCACAGGGCCTGTGTTGTGATACCAGCTAGGGGCCCCTCCAACCACGAACTCCGCCGACGATCCTAGCTGGCTCCGCAGGGGCAACGCACCCACGAGACCCAAATTTGGTTAGACTCTGAGCTAACCTGCCGGAATGTAATTTCAATAAAAGCTAATTTCCCGCTAGGATACACGCCTGGTCTCAAACACAAGAACCCGGACGACGGCAATATAAATTTGTTGTTTAATAAAAATATTATTATATTATTTTTTTCTTCGATGTTTGTATATTTAAATAATATTAGTTATACTGTCAATCAATGCAGGTGTTATTAAATTACACATGTTTAAAGTATGAAATCTGTGAGTTTGTTTAAAAAAATTGATAACAGTAAATGGTATCTAAGATACCTGGCGGTTTGGCAATATTAGAGAGAGTGTGTCACTATGTTTTAGGTTATATATACACGACACTATTAAACATACTACAAATCAGTCACGGAGTTAGAAATGTATGCATATGTATAGTAGTATATAAAAGTCGCGGCAGAAATGTCATCGACATAGGCACGTGCATGGGTAGTACCGCACTCTGGCCCTAGAGTGGCATCAACACATCTCGTGAATTCTGCAACTGCATTGCATAGACCAAATGGCAACACACAGAAAACATATTGCTGATTTCTGAATAGGATGGCTGTATACTGGCGAGACGTAGGCTCCAGCGGTATTTGCCAATACCCAGATAATAGATCTAACGTTGTTAAGAACTTAACACCCTGGTAAAGTCTCAAAGTCTCGGACGACTATACTGGACTCCCACAATCATTCACAGTGATCCTATTCAACTCACGTGCGTCCAGGCATAATCGTACGGTCCCACCTTTTTTTCCCACACAGATGATTGGATTTGAAAAAGGACTGGCTTCCCTTCGCACAATTTTCCAATCCAACATTAGACACAAATTTTCGGTAGCTTCTTGCTGATATTTTGCAGGTATGCCATATGATTTTCTGTGATAGCTAGCATTTGCAACGGCTTTGATTTTTGCAGCATAAAAGTAGTTTAGGCCTGGTTTGTCGAAAAATTCTACCTGGTGAAAAAGCAGTAGGCTGCGGAGTTGATATGCTTACTCCTGTGTCGCTGTAGAAATCCCTTGCAGAGCAGCTTGTAACTATTCTAAGGATGCCACTAAACTGTTGTTTACCTGATTAGGCATGACAGAATGAGTAAGCTCACAGTGTCCTAGTAGGCCTACTAGTCTTTCGCCTACCTGCCATTTATCGGTTATCATAATCATTCGTTGTAATGGTCCACCGACGCAAATTAATTATCACTCCGAATTGTGTTAGGGAGTCTGTACCCACAATCAATGGTTTTGCTAGAACCTAGACTACCAAAGCAACTATGTCCTTAGGTTGGTCTAGCCCTCGCACACACAGTAAAACTTGTTTATTGACAGTTGGACTAGCTCTAGACGTAACTCCCATAATTTTTAAAGCTGGAATAGGAATAGTAGGAAGTGTCTGTCCTTGCAGTTCTATGTCTTTGACTAGCTATTCGCTTACACAGGTGACCTCGGCTCCACTGTCGATTAATCCTATTGTGTCTAGTCCATTTACATTCAATTTTATTTCGGGGCAAATATTCTGAATTCTGGGCAAATCATTATCTGTGATTACACTTAGCAAGAAATCTCTCTCGCTATCACGCAATACGATGACACACAAAAACAGTTTATAACACAATGCCGTCGTCCCGGTAACGGAGGCTGCGTTAGCGGGTGAGCCTAGTAGGGAAGTCGGCTGGTATACTGTTCTGTCCGGATGGGCGCCAGGCTAGCTTGCAGCTAGGCCACGATGGGTGTGGGTCGTCAGCCCCTGTGCAGCTCACTAGGCTCGCCGGCGGTGCGGAGTTCGCGTCCGGAAAACACTCACATATCTCACTATTCGCGTCTCACGTCTCGCGGTCTCACGTCTCGCGGAGTCTCACGGGTTACACTTCCAACCTTGGTCGCGCGCGGGCGAAGACTGACTAGTGATGGTGACTGCGCGTAGGAGGGGTGTGAGGGTGCATTTCGCCAGCGGGGGCTGGTGCTGGCGAAGTGGGGACCGGGCTTTACTGCCCACGGAGGTACGATGTCAAATGCCCCCCCCTGGAGAAGACCGGTCTTACCCCGCGCTCCGGCCCCCGTGGCGTGTTTGCACCCTCACTGCTGGCAGCAGGTCCAGGTGGGAGGCACCTGTGAGAGCTGCCGCTGGTAGGGTCTGCGCTCTGCTTCCCCCTGTGTCCCTCGTGGTGTACCTGGGGGCGGCGTCTCCAGATGAGGGCCCTTGGGATGTTTCCCATGTGGTATGCCTCCAAGTACCTGGGTGGCCGTCGTACTCGGCGGGGGTGGTCAGGTCGACCGTCTCCTGCCCGACTCCCCAGAGGTTTTGGGCTGTCATTGGTCTTTACGGTGGTTACCCCATATTCGGGTTGCCCCCGCGTTTGTTGCAGATGGCATGGACTCCTTTCCTGCGCTGGGCTTCCTACTGAAGGGCCCATCTGTGGGTCCAGTGATGCCATTGTCTCTCTCTCCAGGCCGATTTGGACTGACAATGAACGGTAGGGCACCCTCTCCCGCTCAGGGATACCTGGTGACATGTCTGTATTGTTGGTTTCAGCAGCCTGATAGCACTGGGGACTCCCTGTTTTGCCACCAGTCCATGGGCAGTTCGGGTTTTGGCCTCTTGGTCCGGGTTTTGTGGGCCGGTCTCCTGCATAGTCCTCCACGAAGGGGGGGGGGTGCGGTGACTGTCGGTGTGGTCCGATGGGTGGTTCTTCATCCGGATCGCTCACATACATTGTGAAGGTGGCTCCTTCTAGGGGTGCAAGGTGGCCCCAGGCACCGTGAGTGGGCGACTCCAGTGTTTCTGGGTCTCGCTCCTCCGGCTCAGTCACGACTGGTAGGGTGGGCGGCATGCCATCAGCTTCGGGCTCAGATTCTTCTGCTGAGACATCTGTGATGCTGAATTGCCCCAGGTTTTCTTGTTGAGGCTGCGGTCGGCACGGGGTTTGTACGTCGGGTAGTTCGCTATTCCTCCCAGCGGAGGGTGTTTGCGGTTCATCCGGTTCCCCCTGTGACCTCGTGTCGATGGATGGGCAGTTGAGAGTCGGTGTCCCCGGGAGCCTGTCTCCTGGGAGTGGGGCGAGTCGTAGGTCATCCCGGTGTATTTTCTTCACTCGGCGCCCGCCTAGGCATACCTGGTATGTCGTCTGGCCGAGCCGTTTCTGAACGGTGTAGGGCCCGCCCCATCGCGGGGCTAACCCCGCACAGTAATTGCGAGGGGCAGCTGACAATGGGTGGACCCGGACATAGACTTGATCCCCGGCCCGCACCCCAGGAGGGGGTTTATTTGTTATAGGTGTGATCTCCTGCGCGTATGCCCATTGCCTCTGGCGTGCCCCCTCGTGTGCGAGGTTGCGACGCTGGGCCCGTTCCTCCAAATCTTCCGCTGTGTGCGGAACCCCATGAGTGGTCCACTCCCCGGGTAGTGGCAGGTTGCGCCCCTGGACCATCTCGGCGGATGTCATACCGGTGGCGGCGTTCGTCCGGCGCCGGACACAAAAGAGTGCGTCTGTGAGGTGTTGGTCCCACTGGGCATGGTCCTGGCCCAAACGGATGCGGAGTTGCACTTTCAGCTCCTGGTTCCTGCGTTCTGTGGGGTTGGCCCGCGGGTGGTAGGCAGGTGTAGTGTGGTGCCGGATTTGTTGCTCTCCACACCAGGCTTTCTAACACCGGCCCAGGAACTGACTGGCATTGTCCGTGAGAACCGACTGTGGGTAGCCCCAGCGTGTAAGGAACTCTGTGCTCAAGATATTGGTGATCGTGGCCGCCTGCACGTTCCGACATGGGTAGGCCTCCGTCCAGCGTGTAAAGAGGTCGGTTACTACGAGGGTGAAGCGGTGTCCTCTAGGAGTTCGTGGGTAGGGGCCCATCACGTCGAGCGCTAGTGTTTGGAATGCCGTAGTGGGCTCACGGGGCTGCTGTTGTTCCTCCCCATCTCGTCTTTGAGCCTTCCGCGACTGGCATATCTCACACTCACGCAGGTGATCTCGTACATCGCGGGTGACTCCGGGCCAGTGGTAGAACTGACCCACTGCCCGTCGTGTTTGGTCAGTACCTGGGTGGCCGGCCAAGTCATGGTCATGGTGGAAACGTAGCACAGCCTCCCGTGCCTCGGGTGGTACATATGTTTTCCACTCGACATGTTCCCCGGGTGCTCGGTTCATCAATGTCCCGTCCTGGGTACTCCAGGTCTCCTGATCTCCTTCGGTCACCTGCTGGCGTCGACGGGCAGCTTCTGGTGAGACTTCTTGTGCCTCTAGTACCCGTCGGTGGACGTCGTTCGTGGTACACGGAGGATCGCCCTCTTCCAGTGTGTCGGCTGTGATCCGAGTGCAAGTCGCATCTGGGTGAGGTAGCCTGTCTCGGCTGTTGGGGGGCAACATGTCTTCCCACTCTTCTGGGTCGATCAGCTCATTGCGCTCGTCCGGCTCACGGGACAAAAGGTCGGGCAGCTGGTTGTCTGCTCCGGGGACGTGTTCGACGTTGAAGTCAAAGGATTGTAAGAACAATGCTCACCGGATCAGTTTGCCCTTCCTTCCCTGCATTGTATGCAACCAGGTTAGGCACTGGTTGTCTGTGTGAAGTGTGAAGGACTTCCCTTCCAAGTGTGGGCGGTACTTCTTCATCGCCCACATGACAGCCAGGCACTCCTGCTCGTTACTATGATAACGACGTTCTGCCGAGCCGAACTTCGCGCTGGCATAATCTATAACTTGCCGACCCCCATGCTGGTCCAGGTGGAACAGCACGGCCCCTACCCCCAGGGTACTGGCGTCGGTCTGCAAGTACAAATGACGCTCTGGGTCGACCCGTGCCAGAGTATGGCATTGTGTGAACACCATTTTGACCTGGCTGAATGCTTTCTGAGCAATTGCATCCCACCGGTAGCGGTGTTGTGGGGACAGGAGGTCAGTCAGGGGGGCAATGACGTGAGAGAAGTTCGGTACATAACTCCTCAGCCAGTTGACGAGGCCGATGAACCGCTGCAATTGCTTGCGGGTCCGGGGAACCTCGGCCTCTGCGATTTTCTGCAGGTGGCTGGGCTGTGGGCGGTTACCCGCTGTGTCCACGACGTGTCCCAGGAACTCGACTTCTGAAGCGCCGATGTGGCATTTGAGTGGAGCTACCGTTAAGTGGTGAGTGGCCAGCCACTCCAGGACGAGTGCTAGGTGTTGGACATGGTCTTCCCATGTCTCAGAAAACACAATGACATCGTCCAGGTAGGCCATGGCAAACTGCCCCAAATAGCCCTCCAGCACTCGTGTCATAATTTCCTGGAATGTTGCAGGCGCGCACTTAAGGCCGAAAGGCATGGCTCTAAACTGGAAGCGCCGCCCATCCGGGATGGTGAAGGCTGTCTTTTCCCTGTCCCCGTGCCGTATGGGCACCTGCCAGTAGCCGGCCTTCAGGTCAAGGGTGCTGAACACCTTGGCCCGTCCTAGCCCAGCTAAGGCGGCCTCGACACTGATCTAAGGGGGGGGAGCACTGACGGTGATGGCGTTCAGGGGCCGGAAGTCGACGCAAAACCGTAATGAGCCATCCTTCTTGGGGGCCAACACCACACAGGAATTGTAGTGACTACTGGATGGCTCGATAACGCCATCTTGCAGCATCTCTGACACCTGCTCCCGGATGGCACGCTGCTCCCTGAAGCCATACCCCCTAGGTGGCTGGTGAATAGGTCGATCATGGGTGGTGGGGATCTGGTGTTCCGCTACTGTGGTGCGTCGGAGTGGGCTGGCCGTGGCGAACACACCCTGCCTCTCGCAGAGTACCTGTTCGATGGCGGCTTGATACTGTAGGGGGACATCGTGGTGTAACTGTCTCAGAGTCAGCGGCTCACTAGGTGGTTCAGGTGTGAAGCCTATGCCATACACTGTGAACCGTTTCTGTATTCCCACGTGGACGCGGGCTGACTTTAGCTCCACTACAGCATCATGTGCTGCTAGCCATGGTTGTCCCAGGACAAGGGCCTCGTGTAAATCCTCCACAACAAGGGCAGTCACTGTGGTAGTAAGGTCCCGAAGGCTTATCTCAATCTCCGCCTGGCCCACCGTCACTCCTGGTCGTGTGGTGGTCGCTAGACGCAGCTCCGCATGGTGAGGCCGGAGTGCCCCTGGTGGTACGAGGCTCGGGGTGATGAACACATGGCTGGCGCCTGTGTCCACCAGCGCTGCGGCCGGCCGGCCATTCACCTCCACCGGTATGCACAGCAGGTGGTCTTGCAGTTGGAACAGCTGGCCCAGGGTTGGCCTGGGGCCAGTTGTGCTCCCAGTAGCCAGTGGTGCCCCCAGTGGTGGGGCAGTTGGTGCCCGGGAGAGTGTTGTGGCAGGTGGTGCAGATGATGTTAATGGTGCTGGGTCTGTGGTAGGTGGTGCCGGCATGGCTGGTGGTGCGGATGGTGGTCTTGTGGGGGGCGGGCTCCTTAGTTCCGCGCCCCCGGTGGCCCGTTTCCCGATGAGGTTGTCGTCGGGTGCTGGCATTGTGATGGAGGGAGGGGGCACTCACGATGCCAGTGGTATGTTCCGCTGGGACAGCCTCGTTGGCACTGTGGTGGCCGGTCATATTCACGTGGCTGTGAGTGTTCACGGTAGCCCTGTGGGTTGAGTGCCATTGGTGGTGCTGTCGCACCCTTGATGGCCCGCTGTCGTCTGGGAGGGGTTTGCCACTCGGTTGTCCTGACTGGTTGGTTTGTCGGCTGGCTGCACTGTGTTGTGAAGTGGCTGCTGTTTGCCCGCTCTGGGGCTGGTGCACCTCGCCGCCAGATTTTCTGCAAGTTCTTCTCCGTGGCCACTGCCTGCTGCACGTAGTCTTCTACTGAGAGGTGTTGGCTGTTGTGGAGAAAAGGCTGGAGCTCGTCACGTAGCAGTGTGGTGATGGTCGGGAGCGCAGATGTCAGATCCGTGTTTGGGGCGATCCGCCGAAACAACTGTACTTTGTGGGCGATGAACAGCTCCACTTGCTCCCCGTCCCGCTGCTGTTCCCCGTAGAATTGGGACGTGCAGAGTACTATCGCTTGGCCGGTGTTAAACCGCCGTGTGAGCTGGTCCACGAACTCGGGCCATGGCATGTCGAACTGGCCCCAAAGGCTCCACCACTGCTGTGCAGCGCCTCGTAGCTGTTCGCTCGTCCGTTGCGCCCACTCGTCAACCGGTACCCTCGCTCGCGCCAAGCGTACGTTGCACTGTCGCAGGAAGGCCCTTGTGTCTTCGTGTGATAGTCCGCTGAACTCCGGTAGCGTGGTCCTTCCGGCACTCATCTCCACATGTGGTGCTACTACCCATGGTGGGCTCAGGTGGACCAGTGGTGAGTACTGTTGCACGGGCGTCTGTTTGGAGCCGCACTGAGCGCAGTTTTTACATAGGGTTGGTTTCGTGTCGACGGGTGGTGTCCCGGTGGAGGGGTTACCAGTGTTTGGGTTTCCTTGGGTTGGTTGCCAAGGAAGTGGTGGCTTCACCTCTGTCTCCCCTCTCCAGATGTGGTTCCCTGGTATGTCCCATGCATTGGCCACGGTCTCACATTTGGTTGGGACTTTTCCCATGTCCGGTGCACCCAGGCATGTGTTGTGCCATGGTAATGTTCCCGTCAGTAGATCCATGTTTTTTGGCAAGGAGCATTTCGCACAGAACATGGTCATTGTGTGGGGTAACATTTTGTTGGTGTTACTATCAGATCTGAGGTGATGGTCAGTCGAAAATGTTTAATAAAATGTTTAAATTACTTTTAACATTGGAATCTTTAAGAATCAAAACTAATGGAGTGGTGTCTGGTGTTTGTTTTGATCGTAGTTGTTTGTTACATGGTCGTGCGCGCGCATTCTGAAACGAGGGGAGGCGTGGTGGCCCCTTGCCCGGACGACCGCACAAAGAGGAGAGTGATAACTCTTTTGGGGGGGGGGGAAGTGGGAGGTTAGGTCGTGCTGTAGTTATCTGCGCGCGCAGCGTCGAGGAAGGAGTGTGGGATGCTGCCCGGACGATCGCACAAAAGGGAGGGCGATAGCTGCCCGGACGATCGCACAAAGAGAAGGGCGATAGCTCTGACAGGTGTTGGGTCGTGACGCAGGCCAGCTGCGTCGCTCGCTCCGCTGGAAAGTTGCGAGGGTGGGTAGGGATGCTCTTTGTTCGCTGCGCTGGTCGCGCCGGCCTGTCTGACCCTAATCACGTCGCGCGCACGAAATGGCCGTTTCCCGCATACCACTCAGCTTGGATGTTGAAAAGTTGCTTTAGAACACTGAAATTTTCTTGATTTTTGCCACACGCAGGGGCGCCAAATGCCGTCGTCCCGGTAACGGAGGCTGCGTTAGCGGGTGAGCCTAGTAGGGAAGTCGGCTGGTATACTGTTCGGTCCGGATGGGTGCCAGGCTAGCTTGCAGCTAGGCCACGATGGGTGTGGGTCGTCAGCCCCTGTGCAGCTCACTAGGCTCGCAGGCGGTGCGGAGTTCGCGTCCGGAAAACACTCACATATCTCACTATTCGCGTCTCACGTCTCGCGGTCTCACGTCTCACGGAGTCTCACGGGTTACAGTTCCGTCCTTGGTCGCGCGCGGGCGAAGACTGACTAGTGATGGTGACTGCGCGGAGGGGGGGTGTGAGGGTGCATTTCGCCAGCGGGGGCTGGTGCTGGCGGGGTGGGGACTGGGCTTTACTGCCCACGGAGGTACGATGTCAACACATAACTGTAATGTGGCATATTTACAGTATTTATTTCCTCTAGGGCGACCCCTTTCCCTGGATCCTGGGTCTCAGTACAGGGCAAACTAACCTCAACCCACTCTAGTTTGACGTTGGGTTACCTCCATTATTCCATCAATGTTTGCATAAGGAGCTGGATTTGTCGGCGTACAATTTCCCCTCTTAGCTGCACTGTGTACGGCGGCCTGAAAACTGGCGGCGGCCGGATTCAGTGGCTCGTTCCTTGCGAAATAGCTCTTCTTCTGTCACGTCGCTGTTGTAGTGAAGGGCGGAGGAAATGATGCTAATGTTTGATAGCTGTTAGAGGTGGCTTCTGCGCTCTGCGATCCGTGCCTCGACTCTTGATTAGCTGGGGACCTGTGGTTTGGCAGCCGGTGTTCCACTCGCTGGTAGGCCTGTTGATACTCGGACATCTTGCGAAACTTGTGTCTGTCTTATTCTGGCGATCCTCTTCGTGGTCGCTACTGTAGCCTATTTTATTAGACCACCAGATTTTTTTCTTGTGCACTGGTGTGCGGTTTTTTGGAGTATGACCCTGGTATTGTCTCTTGAAAGGGCGTTTGTATCCTGCCGTTCCATCCTGGTACTGCCATGTCATACTGTGAACATTTGCCTGGTGGTCATCGTTATTCCCGTGGTCCTTATTTTGCCATGCATTATGGATAGGCATCTGTTTATTTCTGTCTGGCTCATCTTGCTGTATTTGACTGCGATTGAGTTTTTCAAGTTTGTCAAAGGTTAGTAGCTGTTCTCTGAACTCGGCTACTTTCTTGTATATTCGGCGGCCAGCCAACTGAATTTGATACTTCAGCGGTAGCTGAGTATGCACTGTAGCAATAAACTCGTCATCCGACATGACGATATCCAGGTTCCGTGTTCTCTTGTACATACTGGATAGATATGCTTCCAAAGATATACCCCGTCTAGGGTCATATCGCTCCTTGTGTAGCTGTGCCCTCAGGTTTCCCTGTGTCCTCAGACTCCAATAGTGTTGCCTGAACGCTTCCTGTAACTGATGTTAGAGGTTATGGTTGTTTGCAGCATTTCGTACCAGTAGTACGAATGACTCTTTAATGCTGTGCTCAGACATTTCATCTTCTCTGCGTTAGTCAGCCCGAATGTTTTAGCATATTCATCGAACTGTTTCAAAAATCTTATAGGATGTTCCGTCGCTTTTCCGGAGAATGTGGGCATGGATTCACTCTAATGTCTCGCGGGGTGGTGTAGGAGGGCAGCCTGGTCAATACTAGCATGGATGGTAGTAGCACTCGTTACTGTCTGCTCCCTAGTTGGTGTAGGCATGTAGACTTCCAGTATGCTGTCATTCCTCTCAAACTGGACTGGCATGTCAGGATGTTGTTCTGGTGGCCTAGGTGTTGTGTGTAGGCCTAGCCCTTGGATACGCTGTTCCAACTCTTTGATCTGGCCCTCCATGCGCTGGCATACTTGCGCCGTGCGATCTTCAGCTGTTTTCGCAGCTGTCTACACACAGTCGCCGCCTATAGCTTCTACTTGGCTATTTAGAGTAGCTGTAGCCCCCTCTACTTGTTCTAGTTGATCATGTATGTTGGTTTGTTCGTGCAATTCTCCCTTTAGTGCAACATTATTGTGTGAACACTACTCTTGGAGATGCTGTCGTTCCTCCTTAGCTGCCACTAACAATGTTGTCGTCCGTGATTCCAGGTCGTATATTCTTGTGTGTCCTTGTGCAACTTGTTCGGCTAGTCGATCGAGTGACATACGTTCTTCCGCTAGTCGTGCCTCCAGTATGTTGTTAATGTTGGTTTGTATCTGGCTGATTTCAGCCATAAGATTAGTCTGACTCTAGCTGATTTCAGCCTTTAAATCAGTCTTAAGATTTGTCTGCACTTGGCTAATGCTAAACAGCATTTGTTGAAGCAACTCCATATTCAAGCCTGCAGGTGTAGAAACAGATGAAGTATTTGCAACTTGACTGCTGGTAGGCCGATCTGTGTTTAACCTAACCTCGGTTTCACCTGTCCGTATTAAGCTGGGTAAACCACTTGTTGCACCAGCTATGACAGGTGTTTGTTGTACTGGCAGCCACTGTGTACACAAGCTGTCAGATACTGCAGACTGTGCCGGCATTATCGGCCGTTCAAGCCTCTATCCTTCCCCTGACTGTGTATTCCAAAGATGGTCAACATCTTCCATATTCCCTGCAATGTTTATGTCGTCTGAGTGTACTGTGAGCGTCTCACTACTCGAAGTGTGTGCCTCGGCATCCATCCTTTACTCGGCTAACATGTCAGTTCTGTTCCTTAAACTGTATGATACTGGATCGTGTCGTGGCATGATACAGTACAATACAAAAATAAACTACCATAAAACAGAACAAAGTTAACCTTATATCATATGTCAATTTCGCTGCCCCACTATGTGAGCCACTTCTACCCAACTATTGTTATATACTACTATACATATGCATACATTACTAACTCCGTGACTTATATGTAGTAGGTTTAATAGTATCGTGCATACTGACGCCAACCGCCGGTGCTCCCTCTGGTTCGCAAAGGCCGTTACGTCCTAACAACACTTACTCTTAAGTGCATCGAACACGCCCGAGCGTGATGTCCGCCGAGTGAGTGAAAGTGCGCCGCGACGAACACCAAGTCGACTACAGCGCACGGCCGGGTGTGGCAATGCGCTAAATTAAATCAGTAATTCTTCTTTTTAAAACAACCCAATTAATAACAATTAAAATATACTGTAATAATGTGAAAATGATGTGCAATTGTTAAATAATCATATAATGTCAAATATATCATTTTAGTCCAAAAGTGGTCGGAGCTGTTTTCCAGTGCTTCAGGTGTCTTGGCGCGAGGTCGTGCGGCTCCCTCGCGCAAGTTGCCGTCGGGAGCTCACAGGGCTCAGTCGCTCCGCGAACGCAGAGCCTACAGTTTTCGCGCCACGTTCAGTTCATCGCAATAGTTGTAAGTTTATCAAATCTTTTTCATTTAGCTCTGCGCTCGACCCCACTCAGTCGTACGTCTTTACGTGCGACTCTTAGCATAATTCATTTTAATCCCAACAGTGTTATTTCAACATTCTACGTAATTTTTCACATCTTAAGCATTAGGACGGCGGACTTGGTTCATACGCAGTTTCCAGGCTTCGACGCCAGTGAATCTTTGTTTGTTAAGGGCTTCTAGCCAGCCTCGAGTGTCATGTACTAACTCTTTAATATACGTGTCTTCAATCTAGCTGATTTCAACTGTGTCACATACGTATTTGCAATATAACCAAATTATTACTTTGTTAACCTGTAAGAAGTGATTCTGACACTCAAATGTTTTCATCTAGCCGGGCTTACGCACATTTCGAAGCATTTGCATTTGTAGCGGGTTAGATTGCAATCACCTGTAGGAACTTTAATTATATACTGCTGTTATTTTATGTTTACCATCATTCACCACATAAACAGTTGCAGTATATCAGTTCCGCGTTAGTTTGCCGCAGAATTCATGCTAACCACGGTAACAGGATAAATTATTAGACACGAGTTTGCAACCTATCCTGTTCGCGTGCAACGTCAAGGTATCGAGCCTATCGTGAAGCGACGGTCTGACAACAGACGCGGCCAGGCATTGGACAAGCGAGTGTAACAGTCTTAATAAAGTGCAGTATCTTTCCAGTCGGTTTTCCGTTTATTTTCAAGGCGTCCTGGGTGGCCTGAACAGCCCAGGTAATTTAAAATCGCGATGCACTCCTGCCTCCAGTCACGATGTCGAATCCCCGTTTTTGCCCCTGCGATCATTTTCAACTTAAAATTCACACAGAACTTAATCAGGCAGCGGGAGTGGCGTCAATACATAACCTACCACACAGTCACACTCTCTCTCTAATATTGCCAGGGCGCCAGGTATCTTAAATACAGTTTACTGTTATCAATTTGTTTAAACAAACTCACAGATTTCATACCTTAAATGTGTGTAATTTAGTAACACCTGCATTGATTGACAGTATAACTAATATAATTTAAATATAAAAACATCGAAGAAAAAATAAAATAATAATAATTTTATTTAAAATAAAATACAAATTTTTATTCAGCAAAACTGTGTTTAGCCTTAACTTGATAATCAGTCGGAAATTTACGGCATGCGCAAATTTAACTGCAAATGTTCTGTATTTGACTATCACAACAAATAATAGATTGAAAAAGTTCTTGATGTTATTTATGCACACGAGGGACAGTTCTATCAGCTTGAAAAAAATATATATTACAGAAAATGTGAAATTTACGTTAAATTTTCAATTAACATAGGTAATTGTTTTCATTTGGCTTAGCTCAGGGTAGATTTGATAGCTTGTTAGTTTCTCAGACCTCTGGGGAGATAGGAAAAGGATTAACTCTGATAATAGTGTTATGGCCTGCATCAAAAGTACGTTTACCAGCGATTAATCTCATTTTGCAATCGTAAGTGGCTGTTCATTCACGGTAATTACGGACGTAAAGCACTACCGATTTAAGTGTATTTACTGTTATTAAAATAGGCTTACTCACTTTTTCGTAGGTTCCGTCGTCCGAAACAACCTATTTATAACACTTTTAAACAACTTTCAAAATTATTGCACTCGATGTACATGCGCACACAAAAAAAACTTGAATGTCCTTTTTAATATGGCAACACCAGAAGTTTGTTCTAAAATTCCAAACAAAAATTTTTAAAATATGCTAAAATCAAATGCGGTATTTTGATTGGCCGCCTCATAATAATGAATATTATTTATACCATTGTTGATATGCTCCTGTTATAATATCATAGAGTCTATCAGTTCAGAGAGCAGTGTAATGTCCAAAAATCAATGAATTATAAATAAAATATATGAAAACAAATAATAAATAAAATATATTGTTTACAGCTTTGAATATCCCGCTGTGACTTGTTGCATCACACGCCTGTGGAGTACAGAGTAATCGCATTTGTCTCTCAGTTGCATCGCGGTTATATGTTGTTGCCCAGTACCAGGTCTCTCAGTAAGAGTACCTTCCAACAGGGAGGTGATTCTTGGACTGCTTGGCCCATGGCTTACCAGGGATGTTACCTGCACTGGAGAAACTATAGTATGTAACCTATCTTAACCCTTACTGATCCATGTTTTGCAGTCCTGCAGGTATGTCTTTAGCTAGACTAGACATTTTGTGGACAAAAAATGGAACAGGATAACAATCGGGGTTCAACAGTAATCACATGTCAATTATTAGTTATGTCAATTTTTATTGTAGTGCCCACAACAACTCCATAAATTTCTTCACTCTTCGATAAAACTTTAATTTGGATGGCTACAATGGCACTTATTCTTAGTCTTAAACAATGTCTTTTTGTCTGCATCCGTGCCTATGAATTAATTTAAAACGAGAAAACTGACACCAGAGTCGACCGTTTCCACAATCGTGGAGCCTGTCCATGTCCCCTATGGTGTGAGGCGAAGAACTAAGCATTGGCCCTCAATTAAAAAAAAAAAAATGTTAATGGTGAGATGCATGTGAAACTCCTAAAACAAAAAAGGTAAAAAAAAAACATAATTTAAAGTTAGGGCAAGACAATAATGGGAACCCTGTGAGAGTAGGTGTGACCCCACCAGTGTTTTACACAGGACTGGAGACCTTGTGTGTACCCAGTTTGTGTTCTTGAGCCAACCTCGGTCAGCAATGCACTTGTGCTTCAGTGTCAACCCATCTGTTCATTCCATTACTGTTCTTGATCCAATCCATGCTTCAGGGTAAATCATTGTGTGTATCCAGTAAGTATTCTTGAGCCAACCCATGTTTGCACAGCATACGTGCCTCAGTGTCAACCCTTCTGCACACCCCAATTAATATTCGTGAATTAATCCAGGTTCCACCGCACACGTGCTTCAGTGTCAACACTTGTGTCCATCTAACTAGTGCCCTCACTGTTTGTATGCCTGAATCGTGTATAGGCAACAAACTCACAACATGCAATAACTATCTATGGACCTGTGCAGGCAATAGGTCAAAGACAAGTGCTGTATATGGATAAACCCATCATAGTTAGAATCGCCTATGTCATATGCGTATTAGTGAATGAATGTTGTGGTTACACCCTTGTTCCCCATCAGATAGCATAGCATTTTGGCGAGCTATAACACTGTTGAATAACTCGGAATGGTCAAAGCACTACCACTACTGCCTAATGGTCGAGTAGTGACATCACGCCCCAGAAGTCACCTAAAGTTTTATCACTCCTGGAGTTGATTCTCGGGCAACCACGCCTGGTGCCTTGGATTTATACCAGCTGATAACATTTTCAAAAAGACAGCAGGCGGAAAATGGCACCCAATATAAATGGCTAGTTTAACACCCTAATATGGGTAGCCATTTTCAGCCAAACCAGATAGAGCCACACATAACAAAGGCACAGTGTTTGACATGAAAATCAGCATCAGGCATTAGTTGTTTATGGGGCTCCAAAACAAGTTCAAGCCAATGCCCATTTCTGCAGCATGTGTACCGAGCTTGAAGCAACCATGCCAAACCTACCGAGTAGTCTGGTGCATCTTCAGCAGCACACCACTCACACGTACCCGAATTGGGTTTAAAGGATGAGACCAGTATTAGTCCACCCCTGCTCTGGGTTTGCCCACACCATTTGAGCAGGCAAGCACAAGGACTGAGCCATGAACCAAGCAGGCAGAGTACGAATCACCATGGAACCTTTCGTGTGGCCGCTGCAAGAAACCATGAGCCAGGTACTATTCAGTTCCTTTATTGGGTGTGCGGCCTAGATGTGTGAAGTAGAAAACATATAGAAATGACAATGCAGCCAGTGCGCCTTGGCGCAGTAAAGGATTGCGTCCTGCAGATGTGAAGTTGCACAATGCACATGCTGTTACATTGTGAAGCATCGTTCATACACACAACCAAGCATGTTCTTGACATTATGTGAGCGATTCTTTATGTTTGATCCGTGCGATGAAACTGTAAGCAAACTCCGAAACATAACCATGTAAATTATGCAGAGCATGCCATTGAGAACCAGTCACCCTTCCTGAGTTCGTCAGACATTCCCACAAATATATTATAGCCCAAATCACACTGAAATGCAAAGATAAGCTCGAGCGCCATAACATTGCCGTCCGATTTTACTTTTTTTTTAATGACTATTTCTAAAATTGAATCTGATATTTTTATAGCTCTACCACAAATATCTTCAACAGATATAGACAGGTGGGCAAATTTTAATAATCATTTCTTGCTCGACTTTCTACGCTCTGTAAATCTGAATCCCGGTACTTTATCTAAATCTTGGAAACAAATTAGTTTAGAAATGTTTAGAGCGTCACAATTTTATTTCACAAGTAAACTAGAATTTTGTATGTCTTAAATATTGATGTTGTGTAATCTATGATATGTGGTTGTTATTGCATCATATCATTTAAAGTTTCAAACATAGCCTAACATTAATCCGGTGTGTTGAATTATCCAGGCCTTAATATTTTATTTCAGATAATAGAAACATTTCAATGCATTGTTTATAGATGAATTATGTAAAGTGGCTTTGATCAGATGCGGTGAGTTGTCGGAACGTAATGAATCATGTTGTCTAGAGCGTCGTTTTTGTGTGGTGGCAACTTTTCTGGTTTGTTTTCTAGACCTAAATGCGAACTAGCATGCCGAACACTTAGGACATGTATGCGATATCGCACTCGAACGGATTTTAGTACTTTGCCTGTCGTTTATGGTGATTTAAGAAACATCTGGTTACCTGTTCGAGAGAGAAGATTTTGTGTTAACAGCACATTCGGCTGTCGAAATTTTTGCTCTCAGCGAGCTTCAGGTGATGGAGGTGGTGACGGTAAATCTCCTAGCAGTGAGGCAGGGGATCAGGACATCTCGAATGAAGGAGCGGAATCTGAGTTTGAGAAACGTCAGTCTCTTCCTGCAACAGTCGTCGTTCCAGAGGTGTGGCCGCAGCTGCCTCTTGTAGCTGTCAGCAGGAATCCTGTTTTTCCACGTTTTATAAAGCTAATTGAAGTAAGACAACCATGATGATAATATGTTTTAGTTCTTTATAGAACATTTAAATACTTTAACTTTTTATGTATCTAGAAGTGACAGTAGGTTGATAATTTTCTATAGCAAATGCAGCCATTCAGTAAGTTAAGTCAAGGGTCATTCCATGTCAGTTCATCCAACAAAATTTGAAAATGTAACCATTGTTTTTTAATTTTGATAAAAATTGGTTCATTTGTTTGGTGACATAAGGCCACTTAAAAACCAAAATTTCAGATTTTTACCTCAAATACTTCCTGAGAAATCGAAGGTTCCTTTGTGACCATTTTTGGCCTAAAACAGGTTGTAATGACAGCATAAATTGGTCAGTATCTGTGTTTCCTTGCTTTGTATTTCACTGTAATACCAATATTTCAGAATAAGAACACTTTTCCTTATGTAAAATTCTTTAGAGAATTCAAATTTTGCCACCAAATTGCTACTGGTATATCTAGAATGGTTTGTAAGTTATAACAGAATTATTAACATGACTGTTTCATGTATCATCTGCATCCTTTATTACAATAGACTGTATCTCAAAAGGCAGACCTCATAAAAAAATGAGCTTGGTAGGCCTACTATGTGAAATAGAAGGAAATTTCCTATAAGATACATTAAAAAAAAATAGTGGCTTTCTGCTGGCAACATGTAATGTACTCGATAATCGCTTACTAATACTATATGTACACACAAAAAAATTCCCGGTAAATATTTACAATCGCGGTAGATGCCAAAAAAAATGCTAAAAATCTGAAAATACTTTTATTCTGTGCCCCTTCACTTCCTCTTTTCAAAACAACCGGCGGAGGTAAGAAATTCCAAATACTTTAGGAGATATCGAATTTTTTAATTTCATCATATGTAGAGTCGCGGTATATGCCAAAAAAAAATGCTAAACATCTGAAAATACCTTTATTATATGCTCTTCAACTTCCTATTTTCATTAAAAGCGGCGGAGATTAGAAATTCCAAATACTTTAGGAGATATCGAATTTTTAAATTTCAGCACAAAACCAGCGCATTCCTGTGGCGTGCGTGTACCATTGTTTCTTGTTTACGTACGAGTATCTATTTTTTTTTATTGGATAATGATGTCACGTGATTGTTCGTGATAGGCCAGAATTCAAATGAACTAATACGTGATTATTTAGTTCAATTATTGTTTAAAACGGTGTTTAATTACCGCCTCCAACTTACGTGAGTTTTTAACGTTTCTAATTTTAAAGTCTTATTTGTTATTTTGATATTGTTGCGCAAGTAATAAGTAACAAAAAAATTTACGTGAGTTGTTACTGTACATCCTTTGTTACGGGTTTGTTAGGTAAGGTCAGTTACATTATAAATAATTTAAAACTAAAGAATAATTAAAATTAATTCACATTATTTTTAATATCACCTTAGTTTGAAAGTATTTGTAATGTAACTGACCTGACCTAATCGACCATTTTAGTTTACTGTTCACCCTCTGTCCGGGTTTGTTTGATCAGGTCAGTTACATTATAAATATTTTAAAACTAAACATCCATTAAAATTAATTCACAAAATAATTTTTAATGTCTGCTTAGTTTGAAAGTATTAATAATGTAACTGACCTGACCTAATCAACCATTTTATTAATTACGCATTCACGATTCACGTATTCACGAACACACGGCAAAATAACAAAAATGGCGCCGCTCAAATGGTTCCACAGGTCTTGTATTGCAAAATTAAAAAAATTCGATATCTCCTAAAGTATTTGGAATTTCTTATCTCCGCCGCTTTTAATGAAAAGAGGAAGTTGAAGAGCACATGATAAAGGTATTTTAGGATTTTTTACATTTTTTTTGGCATCTACCGCGACTCTACATATCATGAAATTAAAAAATTCGATATCTCCTAAAATATTTGGAATTTCTTATCTCCGCCGGTTGATTTGAAAAGAGGAAGTGAAAGAGAATAGAATAAAAGTATTTTCGGATTTTTAGCATTTTTTTTGGCATCTACCGCGATTGTAAATATTTACCAAATTCCCTACTTACACAAAACTATTGCCAATGAATTAGAATCTACAGACACAATCCTCCAATTTTTGCAATTAGCAAACTGCATTGCTTTTCTGATAAAGCTGCCATTCTATATCACACTTGCACAAGTCATCTTTCAAAAAACTATAAGTTCTGCCAGAGCTGCTTGTTGATGGTGCCTGCAAGATGCTGAGTATGTGTTCAAAAGGAACCCAGCAAACATCGTCTCGAGGTGAAGGCCAGTAAAAGGAAGCACTTGGACCGGCAGGGTGCATGAAGGTTACTTGAGCATCTTCTTCTGACCTATCAATGTTGTTTACAACACCAACAAACCATTTTTTGTCATACACACAAGACACATAGCAACCAGTATACAGTTTTGATATCGTACCACCAGGGTCTTTGCTAGCTGCTGTAGCGAAATTGAAAACTAAGGAATATGCATTATCCTGACTTGTTTTCTTCATTCCTATTTCATACTGGGATATTGGTGAAGCATTGTGAACCCTCTTGTGCCTGGTATTGTCTTTGCCATAGTATACCGTTGTTGTAGAGTTGAACGTACATCATCCACATCATTCTTATCAATGTAATGAAAGATAATACCTGTTATGTGTTCATTGCAGTAGGTAAACATCTTAGACACTGATGTAATTTGGTCTTGGAATGGTCGTTGAAGACTAGCTTTTGATGTCAGTCGCTTAACAGTTCCCCCAATTCCATCGCAAGATGATTTGCCATGGCTTGTGGCAAAGAATGACTAAGAAGCTGTGAGCTGAAAATCTTGTGTGTGGTGTAGTGTCACAAATTGAGGATATTCTTGCAGTTCTTGTACTGAGCAGCACAACCATCATTGAAATAATGTATGTGTTTTACATGAGGCAGGTGTCTTTTAACATATGTGACTATTTCTGACTGTGTTTTATACACCATGGAAACATCATGATCCAAATCATTTGACAAAAAACAATGACTGCTTGTTTTCAAATTAGCATTGTCTGAATTTTTGTAGTTAATGACTACTGGATGAACTGTACATTGACTGTTGGTCCAGTGGTATCCTTGTGCTTCATTTTGGATAACGAAGGAAAAATTTTCACTGAAATCTAATAAAGCTATAACTTCTCTTTCACTTATTTTCTCTTTCAGCTGCTTGAGGTAGTCCGATTGTTTCTTTGTGGTATAGGAATGGGGTATGAGGAGTTCCATTTTTTGTACTAAAATTTCCATAAAGTCTTCTACACTTGAGGTAAGGGTTTGTAATTGTGTTCGGTCTGTACTGACCCACTGTTGATATTCAATCACATCATCTGGATCACAGTCTAAAGTATGATATAGATGCTGCTTTAGAGTATCTGGAGAAGGACATTGCTCACATTGTCTTAGCATACAGTCAGGATTTAAAATGTCACATACAAGATACAAAATAAGTGAACTATACTTTTCACCTACACCAAGACAGTGAAGAAGTAATTCATCATTTTTGTGTATAGTGCACACACAGACAGAATGGGTTCCAGAACTTCCAGCTGAAACGCACCATTTAGGACGCAACATACAAAACTTTGAAAACCCTACCTTGAGAGATGGATATTTTGCCTTAAAAGAACAATATAGCTCATGCAAGTTGCATAGCAAAAGTCTTTTCTGTTTGTAAACATTTTTGGATATACTAACTTTATCTTTCATTCCTGGCATTTCCCTGGAAAACTCATCATCTTGATAGAAATCTTGAATGACCTGCACAGTTTCTTCAGGTAACTTCTTCCCACCTGTGGAATGAACTAATGCGCAGATTCCTTTTTCCAGTGTAAGTTGTCTTGCTTGTCTTACCATGTACTCAGAAACACCGAATTCTTGTGCTGCCTTCTGTCTGGACCATGATTGAGGGATAAGGGTAAGAATTTGTAATTTTATTTGTCTATTCATTGTGGGCAGCTTTTGCTTTATTAAAGTTACCAAACGGTCCAAATCGGCAGCCTTTTGTTCCACTTCATGCCTCTGTAATTCTGTACTTTCACTAGTTGATGTGGCTGGAAGCTGTACATCTAATACTTTAGATATTTTGTCTGCTACAGCTGATGATACCTCTTGTACTTTACGTTTACCATATTTTTCGTTTGCATGTTGTGGTACAGCATGCAGTTTTATTGGTGACTTGCAAATATTCCAAACTTTTGTCAAGTAAGCTACAGGTTTCTTCTTTTGATGCTTGTATCTCTAAACCCTCTGCAACGTCACTTTCAGATGATTCTGAAGATACCTGTGCCACCTACTTATTGAATATTATACAACCCATTCCTACATGAGGAGCATAATTTTTTACCAGGAATTAAATTAAGTCTCTTGTCTGCTGCTTTTCTGTAGCACTGTAAAGAGATTGTGCGCAAAGAACACACTTTCATAGGATCACAACATGATGTCTGAAACATTTCATACTTCTTAATATAAAACAATTTGTGATGAAAACATATGGTGTGAAGATTATGTTTAGAAATACCTGTTTTCAGCACAAGAAGAGTTTGAATAGTTCCAATCTTTTGATTCCCTTTGTTTTAATATAACACTCTTTATGGCATTCTTCATGCATATCATTCCCAACAGAACAGAATTCTAGTTTAGTAGTACTGGTAGCCATGTAGTTCTTATCCAACTTATAATGAACTAAGACTTTCCACTAACATTATAGGTACACAGGCAGCGCACCATCAACAAGCAGCTCTGGCAGAACTTACAGTTTTTGAAAGAAGACTTGTGCAAGTGTGATATAGAATGGCAGCTTTATCAGAAAAGCAATGCAGTTTGCTAATTGCAAAAATTGGAGGATTGTGTCTGTAGATTCTAATTCATTGGCAATAGTTTTGTGTAAGTAGGGAATTTTTTTATGTGTACATATAGTATTAGTAAGCGATTATCGAGTACATTACATGTTGCCAGCAGAAAGCCACTATTTTTTTAATGTATCTTATAGGAAATTTCCTTCTCTTTCACATAGTAGGCCTACCAAGCTCATTTTTTTGTGAGGTCTGCCTTTTGAGATACAGTCTATTGTAATAAAGAATGCAGATGATACATGAAACAGTCATGTTAATAATTCTGTTATAACTTACAAACCATTCTAGATATACCGGTAGCAATTTGGTGGCAAAATTTGAATTCTCTAAAGAATTTTATATAAGGAAAAGTGTTCTTATTCTGAAATATTGGTATTACAGTGAAATACAAAGCAAGGAAACACAGATACTGACCAATTTATGCTGTCATTACAACCTGTTTTAGGCCAAAAATGGTCACAAAGGAACCTTCGATTTCTCAGGAAGTATTTGAGATAAAAATCTAAAATTTTGTAATTTAAGTGGCCTTTTGTGCCAATTTTTATTAAAATCCAAAAATATGGGTTACATGCCCTGGATGAACTGACATGGAATGACCCTATTGATAATTTTTTCTAATAGTTTGCTTACCAGTTAGTAATAATTTGGTAAAAGTTGCCTATTATGTATCCAATTTTATCCTGTGTATCAAAACTTGTGATATAACAATAAATTATGATTTTTAGTTGAATACAAATGAAAAAAATATCCTTAAGGGGCCCGCCTACCTGGGCACACATACGGTGTGCAGAGCTTCAGGAAAAACAACGCGATTTCAAAACTACTCAAGATATCCGAGTGGGGCCTATTTACAAATAGCATTTAAGAGTTCGCTGAGGACCGAAAAGTACTTTTAATTTCGGATTAAGTTTTTAAACTGTATTTTTAGAAGCGTTAAAATGCCTAAAACGCATGTTTTCAGAGTAATTTTTAGGCATAAAACAATCAGTACAGATTCTTGAAAGCACTTAAGGGGCTTGCATAACACCTTTATCTTCATTTCTCTGCCATAAAATGTTACGGTCACCGCTTAAATTTCATAGTTATCCTGTGACGACGAGACGAATGCGCGCCAGTTCAGAGACTTGCGCTTAGAGGCTATACCGCGCTGGAAGCACCAGCGAGCGTCGCGCTTATCATCCCGCCTCACTAACACACTGCACCCCTGACGAGGCGGGCCCCTTAAGACCTGACATAATTTGTTTGTATTGTGATATTCAAGTTTTTGTTTGGCCAGGATCTTTCGACGTACTAAATTAAAACAACAACCATCATGTACCACAGGATAAAATATAGATGATCATGCTGTCAGGATCAAGGGATAAACTTGGATATATTATATGGTACAATTACCAATAATTCTTTGCATTACAACAAAACAAATTGTAGGTACTGTATGTACATAGTATAAAAGTTTAGTTTGACTCATCTTAAGCACATTGTTATTTATGATACAAATAAATCACTTTGCCTAAAGTTGCTGGTTTGACAATATTTTTTGTGAAATTAATAAAAGTAATAACATCTGAAAGTGATCTTGCAACATTGAGCTTCATTCAGGGGGTTCAAAAATTAACAACAACCAATGATTTGTAAGAATTAGTAAGTATATGGTGAATGCTGTGATTTTGTTTGTAATTGTATAGCTTAGAGGCTTTTATAAATAAAAATTTATAAAAAAAACCTATAGTTTTTAATAATAAGGCAACATAGGAAAAGTTTTTTTAGTAAAGGTGTGAACCAAAAAAAAGGCTAACAAAATGCAAATATTAGATTTTACTTACTGACATGATTTATTATTAATCTGTAAATTGAAATTGCAATATGTCAAGAACTTATTGGTAATTTACTATTTTATCGAAGGGTTGGTTAGGTAAGGCTCATACTGTCAGATAGGTTAGGTCAACTACATTTATTGTGTATTAAATAGGTATATATCATTAATGTAGCTAACCTCTAACCCAACTGACTGTACTTTTTTTACATGGTTCAACAATGTGAAAAAATGTAACCTTAGAAACACATACCTATAATACTTTTTTTTTTTTTTTTTTAAATTTCATGTTTTTTTTTGTTGCATTTA
Source organism: Bacillus rossius redtenbacheri (assembly GCF_032445375.1). Taxonomy (NCBI): domain Eukaryota; kingdom Metazoa; phylum Arthropoda; class Insecta; order Phasmatodea; family Bacillidae; genus Bacillus; species Bacillus rossius. The sequence continues at coordinate 120,898,359 of NC_086330.1, read as the reverse complement.
GCTTATATTATTGATGTGCTCCATTTCAAACCATTGTGTAAAAAAATTTACCTTATGAAATGGACAAAAAAATCAATGAAATACAAAGAAACATTAAATAACTCACAACTGCTCAAACATGACAAAGTCATGTTTCAATTATACAGCAAGCCATATCTTTTTATGAACATGATACTGGCAACTATTTCTTCTGTCTTGGGTAACAAAAATATACAATATTAGCTTTGCCAGTTTACAGAATGATTAGAAATAAATTATGGAAGTATTAAAATTAATTTTCAGAATTTTGTTGTTGTTGATGTCTCTCTTCTAGATAATGACCCATTATGTTGAGAGGATGGATGATAACAATTGTATTGTGTGTATATATTCCTTTTTTCTGATAATATTCTTTCTATTTGAATTTTGTGACAAGATGTTTTCTAGTACAAAAGCCCTGGCTGTTGGATAACAGTCACTGTAGAGAGGTTATCACTCTGACCCAAACTGCCGCCTTTGACCGTCCGGCCTGGATGCATTACTATGACAGCTCAGAGGCAGTAAATATAGCTTGGGTTTTACCACATTGTCATTGTTAAAATAATTTTCTTTCTTTCCTTATAAGTAACGGCAGTCTACAGACACAAAACTACTTATTATACATGCCCATCACGTGGGTACGCCACTGCTGCACTTCGATCAAAAAAACCTAAATAAAGTTTAAAAACCAACTTATGAAAAAAAATTAACCAAATAAACTAAATAGGCCACTTGAATCAAACAGTTTTTAAAAGCCTTCAAATACACATTTATTTAATCAGTGTAGTGTCAATTTGATAGCAACGATCATTACAGAAAGACTTGGTAATTAAGATCTGCAAGTGAATTATGCATCAGCAGTGCAATAACTGTTGCCATGGAGATTGTTGAAAATTGTTCACACATTTATTGCAAAAAACTTATCATTTTTGTAAATAATTTAACTATAGCAAACTGAGATTCAAAAACATTAGCAAGAATAAAAAAATAGGCAGTCATGGGGATTGTCGACAGAAGTGAAAACTAAAAACTTTGTTTTTAAATGTGTAATATGACATCATTTCTACATCAAAAGTACGTAAGAAAATGATCTTGGTATTATATCAGTATGTTGTCAGCTTGATATAATTTATCCTTACATCATTTTTTAGTCACAGATGTCAGTGGTATGTCAAAATTACTTAAAAATTCATTACCTAGCTATGACTTACCAGTGATGTCAGACCTAGGTCATGTGCTCATTGAGCAATGCACAATGTACACAAATCAAACTTTTCACGTGGTCAATTTAACTTTACTTACGCTACTACAGCATGTCGGTGACACGAACTCACAAGATTTTAACCATCCAAAAAGAGTCCAACACACACATGATACAGTCGAGTATATACAATGTATTAGTGTGTTCATGTACACAGGCCGCTGCGCATCACCAGCATGTCGGTGACGCAAACCCATAAGTTTTTCCCCTACCAAAAATCGCTCAACGCTGCTAAAGAAGTTTTCACTTAAAAAATATGTTTTGCCAAAAATTTTAATTGTCTTTTTAATATTAATATTAAAGTGGAATACTCAAGTCTAGAGTCTTTATTAAATATTTTGAAAATCCATGTCCAAGAAATTTTCAGAACTTAGCAAGTTCTAAAAACAATTTTTGATAATTGGCATTTTAATACTTGTGAAAAATCAATAGAAAAAGAGTGGTGTGTTAATGGGTGTGAGTTTGTATTCTAAAAATGGCGGAATAATATATATGTACAAATTATTTTCCCATTAATGTAGGTACAATTGCATCTACTTAAAAATACATTATTTTTAAAATTCAATTAGGAATATCATTTTCAAAAAGGTATTAACAACTTCAGTTTTAAGATTAGGGAAAATTAGATTGTCAACCTGTCTCATAAGAAATTGCCTAAAATCCTTTACATCTAGATTCATCCTGTTGTGGGGGTGGCTTTTTTGCACATCCTGCTCTGTGGTGATTGTTGAAGTAACACCTCAGGCACCAATTGCCAGTATAGTAGTGTGAACAGATCTCTGTCAGGGCACGGCGTGACGAATCTCCAACGTATTGGCCTATTGCTCCTACTCTGGGATATTATCCAGGCACCAACACCTTAACCACACATGGAATAATACTCTTTGTCGGTTGAACTTCTTTACTTACTTTACATATTTACACAAGTGCAATGCTACAAGGACAATGAAAAATCCTGAATGATATAATTATTAATTAAGCTGCCCGAACAATGGGAAACAGTTCAGCAGGACTTCCGTTAGGCTGATAAAAAGGCTTAATGCATTTAAGGTCTGTTGCAGTTAAATCAGTGAACAAATAAGATGAAGACCTCACGCCGTACAAAATGTGTCCCTTGCAGTGAACCGCCACTCTCGACTAACTGTCTCCATTCCAACCCTTATCCCTCTCCCTCACTCTCCCCCTACTCTCTGTAATCTGGAGCGCGCTTGTTTTCATATTTATACCAAATATAACATAAACGCATAACAAAACACTTTGTCCTACAAAATGTCAGTAACATTTAAAAAAAAAAAGCAGTCTTTTGTCTCTTAGTTTTTATTATTTAATTTTTTTTTACCAGTTCCAGTCAACTAGCAAAGCACTGTTAAAAACTAGATTATAATGAATGCCACAAAACCTTCACTTTTAATAAACCACACAATGTTTAAAAGTTTTTCATTAAACATGACTTTCCATTTTAACAAAAACTTTTTACAAACACAGTACACAATAAACCTCTACATAATTCTGGCCATTCTTTATAGAGTATAAAGAAATAAAATAATTAAGCAACTCATTGTGACATGCACTTTCTTTATGGCTGATGCTTAGAATATTCACTACTGTTAACATATGAGTCTTAATTAAGGTCATTGCTTAGATTAGTTCCTTACACTTAATCAGTCCTTAATTTAACACAATACACCACAAAGCTGACATCATGTAGCAGATGGGTGGCAGACTAAGTGCCGACACTGAAGGAACACAACTATACTACAATCTTAAAATGATCTGATTATTAATCTTAGATGTAGGTTAATATTTAATTTGTTTTTGAAGACAGGAAACTTTTTTGTCTCTTTTTCCAGAAAAACTAATTTAGTTTACACAATTGTATGAACTCAAATGCTATAGTAAAGTCCTCAGTTATTCATAATTTAATATTGTTTATTCTTGAATTAGCTGGTTGATCACTAAAAAAAGGGAGTTTAGTTATGTGCAATAACTGAGGTAGGTACTTATCACTCTTGTTTTATTAGTCTGAAATATTGCTGAAATGTATTTAATTAATATAGACTGGGTCTAAGTCTGTAGACTAAACTTTTTCATAGTAGGTCTTACAATTTTTGTGCATTTTTATTTTTAGATATCCAACCCAATGCTGATAAATCTCATACGAAGGAAGGTGAAGTTGAATCAGCCATATGTTGGGGTCTTCTTGAAAAAAAGTGAAGAGTAAGTATAAATTCTAGGTTACATTACTTTTTGTTCATTAAGTTCTGTTGGAAGTGCATCAGGAATGCTAAGTGATTGTGTTTACATTTATGGTAACTTAGTTCAAAGTTTCATTTAAAATACATCTGTACATTAATGAAATGTATTCTTTATGAACTTAAATTTCATTGGTCTTAACTTATTTGTTAATAGTATTAAATTACATATGTATATGTATACTCTGTTTACATTGTAGCATTTAATTTTTCTGCATGTACAAATCTAGTACAAATTTCTGTAGATGAAAGCTAAGTTTGTGCTGTTGGATAGTTTACATGCCATACCATACCTAAGCTATATGTACTGGCTTAAAATTGATTGAAAGCCGTCGTGTGTGTGTGTGTTAGAGGCGTGATGATACATGTATACGCTCGCTGGTACTTCTAGCATGGTATCAACTCTTAAGCATAGAGCAACTATGATACAATAACATTGTGTGGTGGAGTAATGAAAATAGAGTGTAACTACTTTCTAATCTATTTTACCTATCTTTGCTTTATGTGCAAATTGAGTAAGCAAATTAATTTTAATAGTTACTGATTCAAACAAACTTAAAAAAAAGATTTGTTTCAGAAGACTGTAAACAGATGATTTTTCCTGGGCACCAGTCTAACTTTCACTCTAATAATAGTACTCAAACTATCTGAAATTTTTGAAATATAACTAGCATTGAAATGAAATAAAAGCTTGAAAAATTGTACATTTAATCTAGTTATGCAGATATGATTTCGAGAATGTGACATTCCACGCAAAATGTTTTCAAAATTCAAGTATTCCTCAACACATACCACACTAGTATGGGTGATACACAGGTGCATTGGGTTATAGTACCCAAAATTGTCTTGTGTACCTTCTTAAATTACCAAAGTTAGACAACAGTTACATATTATGATATCTGTTTAATAAGTCAATGAAACCTTGAAGCATATATGTCAAATAATATCAATATTTAAAAATTATTACAACTATACCATACTAGTCAAAAATCAGAGATTGAAATGATTGAGAGGCTTCACCCTCAGGAACCTCTAGGAAATATTAGCAAGTTAGTGCAAGAAAACTGTTGATTCAAAATGTAAGCCAAAAGTAGTATTAAGTATTCATTATCATGAAACTGAAGGGTCAATCGAATGGATAATTTTCGATACTACAAATAACAGTCATAAAACACTTTATCTCTAAGACTAAAACATGGTACGTACTGGTTTTTATAATATAAATACATGTAGGCCTACAATATTTTGTTCCTACAGTAGAGTTTCGCTAATCCGAACCCCACTAGTCCGGACATCCGGTTAATCGGAACGGATCTAAAAAAAAAAAAAATATGAAAAAGAAATTTGTGACAAAGGATAATAAGGAAATACATTTCTAAGAGAGTGTCCTCTTGCCCTCAGTTGCCGGGAGTCTTACCGCTAGTTTTCCGCTCATCGTCTGTTTTCCAAGAAATGATCACTCTATACCTGCAAGTTGTTTTGTTTTGTTCCTTTCAGTCGATGGCTACTCGTGCTGGTGATAGGTGCTCGTGACAGTTATTTTTATTCAGTGCGAGTGTTGTATTGTGTGCACTTATTAAGAGCAACGTAATGACTACTAAACGTAAGAAAGTGACTGTAACAATGGAGCAAAAACACCAAGTCTTATTTCGTATTGATGCGGGTGAATCATTTACTAGAATCACGCAAGATTTAGTCGAGTGGGAAAACAAGCTGTTTCTGATTGGAAAAAAATTGGAAAGAAATTGAAGATTTTTGTGCCAAAATGGTGAGTAAGGACAGTCTGGGTTACAGAAGCACGTTAAAAAAAAAACAAAAAAATGAACCTTTAGACGAGGCTTTGTACATTTGGTTTTGCCAACAACGTGAACAAGGCGTTCCGCTGTCGGGCGTAACATTACAAGCGTTCGCGCTTAAACTCAACGAAAAATTAAAAGGATACCCTGCTTTTACTGCCAGTTTGGGATGGTTATCTCCTTGGAAAGATCGACACAGTGTTCGTTAACTTAGTGTAAGTGGTGAAATTTTGTCAGGTGACAATAGTGCAAGTGAAGACTTTAAAGTAAAATTTTAAAAGTTTGTTAAAGATGAAAACTTAGAGCTTTGCCAAGTGTTTAACGCTGACGAAATGGGATTAAATTACAAAATGCTCCCAAAAAAAACAGCATCCAAATTGGATTCTGTAGCCATAGGTCATAAGGTAAAAAAAGAAAGAGTAACTTTGCTTCCTTGTTGTAATGCTTCTGGCAGCTTGAAAATTCCACTTTTGGTTATAGGCAAATCTGCTAAGCCTAGGGCCCTTAAAAATCTTAATAGAAATGCTCTTCCAGCACAGTACACTTCACAAAAATCTGCATGGATGGATGGAAAAATTTTTAAATCTTGCTTTTTTGAAACATTTGTTCCTAAAACAAAAAAGGTTTTTGAGAGACAAAAACCGCCTAGAAAAAGCTGTGTTGTTAATTGATAATGCACCATGCCACCCGAGTGAAGTAGAATTGCAAGATGGTGAAATTTTTGTAAAATTTCTGCCACCAAACGTGACAGCTTTGATACAACCTATGGATCAAGGTGTGATTGAAGCAATAAAACAGCGATATAGGAAAAAAATTATTATGTCTCTTTTAGAGCAACAAGAAGCAGACCCGTCGGCTAACTTAATGGATAATATTAAAAAAGTGACAATGAAGACTGTCATTTACTTGGCTGCAGAAGCATGGGAAAAAATTAAGCCGTCAACTCTTCAAAAAAGCTGGAAAAATTTGTGGCCAAGCATTTCACAGGAAAAACAGGGACAGACGAAACTCCACCAACTTCAACTAGCTTTTATTTTGTACATGTTTTTCAACAGTTGGAGGGTTGTGCCAAAATAGAGGAGAATGACATATCAGAATGGATTAACAGTGACATCGGTATTGGTTATCAAATTTTAAGTGAAGATGAAATCGTGGAGGCGTGCTATGCAAACACGGCAACTGAAATAGACAGTTCGTAAGATGACGATGGAGGTACGGAGGAATCAGCTGGCCCAACTCATAGCGAAGCGACTACAATGCTGGAGGGGTTGCTGAGTTACTTTGAGAAGCAAAGCGACACATCGTCTGCTGAGCTACTGACCTTGAGGCACCTACGAGATTGCAATCTTCATTAAAACAATAGAATATTACAGACTTTTTCGAGTAAATTGTAATTGTTTTTAACCTTTAATAGTTTTATACTTTTTAATTACATGTAGGTATTGTTTTATATATAAGTATGATATATAAGTATTATATATAAGTATTATATATAAGTATTATATATAAGTATTTTATATATAAGTATTATTTATAAGTTACATACATTTTTTCATAGTTTATTAAGTACTTTATAATAAAACACAGTTGATTTTTAAGCATAAAGATTTTTTCTTTAGCCTAAAAACTTGTTTTAAAATTGATTATGGTTAATGCGGACTTTCGGTGATCCGGACAGGGTCCGGTCCGGACAAGTCCGGATTAACGAGACTCTACTGTAGTTACCATTTAACGTGAGAACTGAAGTTTTTCACTATATGACAGAATATAATAGGCTGGAAGTGATGTTGGTCATCATGATGTCATACACATAGTTAACTGCGTAGACAGTATCGATCAATGTGTAGATCAACACATAATCTTATAACTGCTGAATTTGAGTTTGCTGATCTCGGGCAATACATTGATGCCTCTTGAATGACTATGTGTCCTTATGAAACGTCTCTAGTTGAAGATCATTTAACATACGTGGGTCTCTTGCTGTGAATTCGTATCAATGTAGCTGAACAATTCTATCTTAAACATGTAGAACTAACTGCAATTCCACTCTTTCTGGATACATTTAATAAATTATTAACTGTTCTTCATAGAAAAGGTTTCAAAACACCAAATATTGCAGAAATATTAAATCAAGTCTTGAAATATTGAGCTTTACTACAACTGCTGATACTACATCTAATCATATCCGAAGTCTAAAACGTCCTTAACTAAAATTTTTAAAGAACAAATTTTGCGTGCGTAATAAAATAGCATTTGTTTTCCAAAAATATATTCTTTACCTTGCTTAAAAGCAGGAAAAAAAATCCAAAGCTGTTGATTACTGTTTTTTCAGTAATTAACTCTGCAGCTCCATAGAGTATTTATAATGTTTCTGATTAAGATGATAACACAGGCCAACAAAAAAAAATAATTTTTTCTTGGTGCCTAGGATTTTTGAACTGATTTTAGCTATATTTGGGGCACTGAATCTAAATATGAAATTTAATTATTCTAACTATACTTTTTGAGAAGTGTAAAAAAAGAAGTAAAACTACCTGCTTGACTCAAGCCACTTCGTCACTGGGATACCCCAGTCTGGGAATCCCATCCCTAATTTCAACGCTTCAACCACATTTGAGGTTAGTTTGAGTGTTTTAGCCGTGCAGGATGGATCAAAGTTGATAAAAAATGAGTTCCAGTAGAAAAAGTTGTGTAAATCATCCTGATGTGTTTTGCTACATATGTATGTGGAGAATACACATTAAACAGAAAGATTGTTAGTGACCTTGTAAAGAGAGTTTATCATGGATACTTTTTGTGTTAAGCTCGGTGATCAGGATAAATCCTGGGCACCGCATCAGGTTCGTAAAACTTGAACAGAACAGGAAAAAAAATAGTGGAATAGCAGGAAAAGAAAAAGTTTGAAATTCTGCGTCCTGATGGTTTGAAGAGAACCCAACACGACACCTATGACTGTTATTTCTGTCTAGTTAATATTACATGGAATCAATCGAAACAACCGTAGCAAGTGGACTTATCCTGATTTAGTCTCTGCAAGACGCCCGGTCCCTCACTCAGAGTAAGTACCGATCCCAGCATTTCACCAGCTCCCAGAGTCTGAGGATGAGTGTTGTCCCTATAACCACCCTTCTGATACTAATGAAGGTGGCAGTGATTATGAGAGGATGTCAACAATTCCACAATGTTTCACCCAGGATGAGTTAAATGATCTCGTCAGAGATCTTAACCTGTCAAAAGAAGCTTCTGAATTTCTGGCTTCCAGTTTGAAGGAAAAAAATTTACGGAACAAGGAACCAAAATTACTTTTCACTGTACAAGTGAAAAGGGTCTGCTTCCATTCTTCACTCAAGAAAAAAATGTATTTTGTCACAATGTCAGAGGACTTCTGGAAAAAATGAGTTTTTAGAATATTTTCCAGATGATTGGTGCTTATTTATTGAGCTCAAAGCGAAGCTTGAAATATGTTATTCTACACAATGGGAACAAATATGGTTCAATACCAATTACTCAACGACAATGAAAGAAACATATAGCAACATAGCTTTGGTTTTTGAGAAGATAAGATATCATGAACATCAGTGGGTTATTTGTGTGGACTTGGACAGCAAAGTGGCCATACCAAATATCCTTGTTTCTTGTGCCTCAGGGATAGAGCAGACAAAACACACCACTGGGTTATGTACACAAGAGTGGCCTAAGAGAGAATACAAGGTTGTTGGAGAAAAAAATGTTATTAACGAACCCTTTGTTGAACGAGAGAAAATCATCTTTCCTCCACTGCATATCAAGCTGGGCTCTTGATAAGGACGGATCATGCTTTGCATTTTAAAGGGTAAAAATGCCTCACTTGAGTAAGGAAAAAATTAAAGCAGGAATATTTAATGGCCCCAAAAATAAGAAAATTCATTAAATTCCATGAATGAGGCTAAGCAAAAATCCTGGACTTCATTTGTTGCAGTTGTCAGAAATTTTTTGGGTCAATGAAAAGCAGAAAACCATGTTGAACTGGCAAACAATTTGTTTAAAAATCTAAAATCCCTTGGGTGCAACAAGAGTATTAAGGTGCACTATTTACACAGCCGCCTGGACCGTTTTCCTGAAAATTTAGGAGACAGCAGTGAGGAGCAAGATGAAAGATTTCATCAAAATATTAAAATTATGGATGATTGATATCAAGGAAGATGGGATATGCACATGATGGCAGATTATTGCAAATTAATTAAAAAGGGACTGTTCCAAGATATATTCAAGAAGTTCACGAAAAAGAAGCTTCCGAAGTGTTGATAGACTAGTGGTTTCCATCTATGACTTAGTACTATCTTTGTATAATGTAATGATATTTGTATAATATAATGATATTTGTATAATATAATATTATATTTGTGTGATTTAAAAATAAGAACTTAAATTTTAATTTTTAGATTTATTCATGGATTTAACCTAAAATATCATAAAATGTACATTTCACTAAAACATAATATCTTAGAAATTTGACTTTCGAGGCAAAAACTAATGCCATATTTGAATTCAAGGCACTAATTTCATATGAAATCAGCTCCAAATACTCTGGCACCAAAACTATTGCTGGCCTGTGTAATACTGGAATGAAATTGTACATTGTTACTCTATGAAATTTCCTTACAAAAGGTGTAATGCAAGGCTAATGAGTGTGTTCAGTAATCTGTATCATGCTTTTAATGTCTAAAAAATATTCTTAAAACACACCTTTTAGCCATTTTCACTTCTAAAAATACAGGTTTTATAAACAAAAATATGGAAACATAACTGCTCTTCCACTCTCTGTATATTCTTAAATGCTTTTCGTATACTGACACCAATTTCATATCTTGAGCATCTTTTAAATTGTGTGGTTTATTCACTATGTGTGCCAGAGTAGGCGGGGCCCTTACGTAACCATTTCACCATCGTACTATTTCACCCATACTTGTGGGGCCATGGTGGATGAGTGGTCAGATCACTCACCTCTTACCAAGACAGTCAGGGCTCAATTGCTGGTATGCTCTGTTTGTTTATTGAGAAATGAGCTGTAGGTTGGCAGTAAGCCAGTGTGAGTTTTCCCAACCCATTCATTCCACCATTGCTACATTCTCATCGCAATTCCCCTCACTGTCTGTAACAACTCTGATGTCGCTGAGCTGTTAAGCTTTTTCATTCAGCCGTACTCTTTAAGGTCATTGTCGTGTTACATATCTAGTTTATGTAAATGTGTCAACTGTGTATGTATGTTAAAAATTTTTAATAGTTTCTTTTAATGCTGTGTTACTCTATTAACAACTGAAAATGTAAATCAGTCAACATTTCTTTGTTTCATTTTTTTTTATTATTTGTGTGTCTTTTTTACCCTGAAACTGTTAGTAAAATGAAATATAATATGTAATCATCTTTGATTGTTGACGGCCACCTGTACAGTGTGAAAAAACTCTTATTTCAACTCTTAGCGTTATGATCAAAAAATTTTAAAATTTTTCTGTTAATCCACATTTTTTTATTTTTCCAGTTACACAAGTTATCCGGACTAAGTGTAAGTGAATTTTGTACAACAGCTTTCTTTAGTATTTTGTGTGTAAGGTGGTATGTAACTTAGATATGTTAATTATAAATTTTGACTGAAGTGTTTTATATTTAACATTTAGCAATTTGGCAAAAAATTTGGTGTCTTTTTTATGTAAATATTGTACTTGAAAATTAATATTTTTTATTGTTTATTGTCACATAATATAATAAATAAACTTGTTTAAAAAAAAACTAGTATTCCATGCTTTAAAGATTGTTATAATTAACATTTTGAACTCTTGATATGTGTTAAGTTAATTTTTTATGTTAAGTTTTCATATCTGTGTACTTCAAATTTTTTTTTTTTTTTTACTGAGACTAGTTGACAAATAGTTTCAGTATTATTCATACCCATAAATACTTTTGTTTCCAGAAATGAATCTGAAGTAGTGAACAGTGTGGAGGATGTATACTCGATTGGTACATTTACGCAAATCCACGAGATGCAAGATATGGGTGACAAAATGCGTCTTGTGGTCATGGCGCATAGACGTATCCGCATGCTTGGTCAAATTGTGGACATTGAAGAGCTCGCACCAGGTATGCCCGGGTTACCCAATGTTCCATTATGCTAGTTAAGGAATTATTGCAGCATACCAACTTAAATCAGTGATCCTGTAATTCCATTAAAATATAAAATCTAAGAATTAAAATGTTAGATGCCAGTAGTACACAAATTTAAAATTACCTCAAATGTAAGACATATATAATAGGATAGTTTTGATAGTTAAGTGTAAAGCAGTTAAGACAATCAGCATCTGGAATGTGAAACAATGTGGTATAGAATACGATATTGAATAGAGCTCTCAAATAGATGGCAATCTCATTTAAGATAAACTGAATTGTAGAATAAACCCAAAAGTAAAAAATTTTTTTTTCTGATGATAGGACCACCAGAAATAAAATGTCTGACACAAGCGTGTCTTAGGAATCAATAGTAAATCTTGAACATGCCTGTGATATTCCCCTTCACCTGTATATTGAATTGCAGCGTGTCCACATTCTGGAAATTCAGGGAAGTTGAAATTGGTCAGGGAGTGTAAAGGAATTTACTTGAAATCATAGAAAAGATTTTTTGCTGGTATAATGCTTTTCACGCTTTAGTTTGACGGGGTAATTATTTGTCACAAATTATTATTTAATTAATTAAATCACACACCGTATTATGATAACGAGTCCACTAGCGTGTAAATAGTTTTGTATGCATGCTAGGAGGCAAGGCCGCGATGCGTGCTAGGTACCTGAGCGGGACTCCCAGCGAGTCTGGCTGTGGCCCCGCGCGGACGCTGACGTCACGCATGCCACGCGTGCCCGGCCGGATTACAAGGGTCTGGCTCCCCGCTCACAGTCCCGCCTAGAAATATTGTCCCTGACACTTTAAGCTGCCTGGGAATTCTGTGGGTTTCCCGAGGCCGCTGCACGGAGTGGCACAAATAAACGCTGCCTTTATGGAATTTTTGGGCGTTGGGTCGGCCCGGGATGAGTGACATGTCACAGCCGCTCTTGTCACTTTGAGAAGGACGCAATGGGTACATAAGCGACGATGGTGGCCTCTGCGGGAGTTCCAAGAGTTGGTCGAGTTCCATGGGTGAAGGGAAATGCAACATCTGCGAAGAGGGTGAGAAACCCCCTCGAGAGTGGTGCGATGCATTTCAACAGAACCATGCGAGTGTCACTGAGTGACGCGAGGCTGTGTGTGCAAGGACAGGCGCGAGGTAAGGAGTGAATCACTCGAGCCTAGCTCCTTTGAGGAGTGCAAACTGTGGAACTTAACACACGTTTAGTGAAGTGAGGATAAACATTTTTAAGTGCATGTGATTGGAGATCAGACGTTTTTAAGTACAATTATTTATTAGTAATGTAAATATTTGTATTTAATATAACTGTAACTAAACTTAATTGGGCTATCCTTGACAAACCCAGTTCCCCCACTTTATACTCGTAACATTTTGGTGTCAGACTTGAGATAGCCATCATTAAATAATTCTGAATTAATTACAGTGAACTAAAATAATTATAAACTGTGAAAACATGATTAGAATTTAGATTTTTGTGACGGAAATTAGTGTTAGGAACAGAAGTTAGTTTTGAGTGTAGTTGTAGTAAAGTTAGTGTTAGATTAGCTTGTAGGTAAAATTACAGTGTAGTTCATAGTAGTGTATTTGAACAAGAAAAATTGTTGCCGAAGAACTTAAGAATATAATGGCATTCTTGTCCGAAATGAAGAATGAAATGAAGAGTAACAAGGAGAGAATGAGAGTTGGTTGGACGAAATGAGGAGTACCCAGGAAGACTTGAAGAATGAAATGAGTGAAATAAGGAGCAGTCAAGAAGAGGTGAAGAAAGCCATGAAGACTGAGATTGAGGATATGAAAAATAACCACAAAGAGATGCGAAACCAAAATAGTTGCTGCTCAAGAAGAAATGAAGAGAATCAACGAAACTAGAATTCAGTTTGAGGGTAAAGTCAAGTGTGGAACAGCATCTCACACAACAGGAAGAACAGATAATTCAGCTGGAACAGGACACTGAATGGCATGTAGAAGCTTTAACTGAGGAGTGCAGACAGTAATCAAAGAAGCCTCTCCTGCTTGAACCATAAGAGTGTCTCCGAGGATGTTAAGGTGAAGGCACTTCCAGTGGCCACTCAAAATTCAAGCCACCCACTTTCGGTGGTCAATCTTTGTGGACAGTGTACAGAAGAGTTTGGGGCAGCTGCAGAAGTAAATGGTAGGGGTGAGGCTACGACACTTGTCTTGGCCGTAAGAGGATCTCCACTAGAGCTGCGGCAGACCATACCAGTTCCAAACAAGAAAGACTATGGAATATTAGTAGAGATCTTTGAGCTGAGGTATGGCGACCGACACATGGACGAGGTGTATAGAACAGCCCTGAACACGTCAACAGCGATCTTCAGAAACACTCCAAGAATTCGAAGCAGATGTCGATCGACTCGTGTACTTTGCCTATCCAGAAGCACCAGTGCGTTTATAGATGGACTCAGAGTTGTGGAGGTTCAGCAAACTTTTCTTTTGGCATTGAGCTGCGAGGCCTTGGTCCATGCCCTGGAAATCAAGACAGCATGCAGTGCCTCAAGAAACACAAGTATCAGGACAAGGAAAGCCGAACTGGAGCCCTACAAAGTAGCAAATGCCAGAAACACCACTAATGAAGTAGACATTCTCATGGCATTAAAAAAACTGCTGAATGAAGTTTCACGTAACCAGATCAGAAGAGTAGGGGGATGCCTGTGATGCTTTGTCTGTAATGAACCGGGACACATCCAGTGGGACTGCCCGACATACAGGAAGACATCGCAGCAGTTTGTCGGATAGAACACACGAAAGCCCATATTCACAGCAATGCTGATGCTCTCTCCTGTGGACTTTGTAATAGGATGGAGAAAAATGAGGGAATCAAAGATGTTCAGCGAACAATGATAACTAACGGGGAAGATAATGGGTTAATGACAGCTTGAAAGCAGCACAGCAGTAAGATCCTGACCTGGCACTCATTATAAGCTGGCTGGAGAAGTGTACTTGACGTCCAGTATGGCATGAGATATCCAATGACTGAAAGGCTGTGAAAGCTTACTGGGCACAGGTTGGTGAACGGGCTGCTCATGAGGACATGGAAGAGTACAAACAGAAAAGCGATTACCATGCAACTACTCCTTCCAAAGAATCTAGTGGCAAAGGTGTTGAAAGAAATCCATGATGGTACCTCTGGTGGTCATCTAGCGGTAAACAAAACTCTAGCCAAGATTAGTCAATGCTACTATTGATTGAGATGTCACCAGAAAGTGCTGGCATGCTCGGATAAAAAAGGGCCATAACACTGGAGTTGTGGGAAAATAAGGGCCTACAATTTAGCGGCCCCCTTTTGAGAGGGTAGCCATTGACATCACTGGACCATTTCCCAAGACTAAAGATGGTATCGGTATATTCTGGTAGCAGTGGATTACTTCAATAAGTGGCCTGAGGCTTATGGACTTCCTAACCAAGAAGCCACTACCATTGCTGATGCAATAGTCAACTTCATTTGTAGATTTGGGGTACCAATGGAGCTCCACTCAGACCAAAGACACTATCTCGAATCGACAATATTTCAGTAGGTGTGTCTGTTTCTCGGAAAAAATAAAACCAGAACTACAGCCCTACATCCTCAGTCCGATGGCATGGTGAAGAGGATCAACAGAACTCTTGAGGAACACCTTGCCAAGGTTGTGGCCGAGCATCAACAGGATTGGGATCAACACATCCAGTTATTCCTAATGCCATAAAGGTCTGCCATCCATGACTCCACTGGGCACACCCCTGTGAGTATTGTGTTTGGACAGGAGTGGAGGCTGCCTTCTGATGTCAAGTTCGGTCGTCCTTGCAGAGAGCTGACCAGCACCACTTATTATGTGAATCATCTAGAGGAGTGATTAGCGACGAATCAAATGACGACGTAGTACAACCTAAAGGATAACTCAACTGGATTTCAGGAGGGCGATTTGGTGTGGCTGTACAACTCACAATGAAGGAAGGGAAGGTGCCCTAAGCTTTAAGCAGCGTGGGAAGGACTGTATGAAGTCTTGAAGCGACTAAATACTGTGGTCTACCGCATCCAGAGAGGAAAGAGGATATGGATGAAAGGACTGATTAAAGGAATATGCCAGAAGGGATGCGTTACCTGTTCAGGACAAAAAGTTTTAAGGAGGGGGCAATGTTACATGCGTGCTAGGAGGCAAGGTCGTGACACATTTTAGGTACTTGATTGGACCTTCCAGTGAGTCTGGCCAGCGGCCCCGCATGGGCACTGTCATCACGCTTGCCCGGCCGGATTACAAGGGTCTAACTAACCATCCCCCTCTGCTGCCCGATAACTGTGCCGCCTTTGACTATTGTCATTGACACTTTAAGCAGCCTGGGAATTCTGCGAGTTTCCAGAGGCCGCTGTGCAGAGTGACGCGAAATAACGCCGCCTTTCTGGAATTTTTGGGCGTCGGGTCGGCCCGTTATGAGCGATACGTCACAGCCGCTCTCATCCCTTTGAGAAGGACACCATAGGGATATAAGCAACGACGCCACCCTCTGCTGGAGTTCCAAGAGTTTAGAGAGTTCCGCGAGTGAAGGGAAGTACAACATTAGTGAAGAGGGTGAGCAATGCATTGCGACGGGACTGTGCGAGTGCGACTGAGTGGAGCGAGGCATTGTGTGTGTGGACAGGCGCGAGGTAAGAGGCGAATCAATGTCGAGCCTAGCTCCAGTGAGGATTGCGAACTGTGGAACTTGACAGACATTGAGTGACTGGCAAATAAGTAATTCAAATTAATTCGGCTCTCTCTTATGAACCCAGTTCCCACACATTATATTCGTAACAATATGTTAAATTCAATTAAGATTTTGCTAGTTAAAAAAAAAGTTTCAACAAATCCAGTGTGTGGAATATTAACTGTTTTTATTTTCACTTTGTAGTAATATGATTATAATATAAAGAATTACTGTGAGGTTGGTCTGTGCTGTTCAGTTTTAGTGTCGCAGAGCGGTGGACATGTCATTGATCTTTCATTCGATGGCAAAACATTATCAATGCCTATAAATGCATTGTAGTATGTCTATGTAGTCTATTGGCAGATTCTGTTGCACCGTAACTCAATGATAAGGTGATATTTGCAGAACTACAAAATTGTCTTTTAGAATGTTTGATCACATCCAACCTATACATAATAAAAAATTAAATTAAAAACTAATTTATTATGAGGGGGGGGGGGGGGAGAGGATGAGGATTGGAGAGGGCGAGGGTGAGAGAGAGAGAGAGAGGGGGAGAGTTTTTTGTAGTGAAATGTATTGTGATCAGTCAGTGGTTTTGTGAGTGCTGTGTTGTGATTGGAAAGGAAGGTCACATACTGTCTTGATCATGAAAGTAGCGAGCTGCATCCCATAGTTCTGACAACAAACATTGCTCGGCACTTATTGGCAGAACAAAGCTGCGGTGGGGGAACTCATGCGGAACTCAGCACGGCCTTGCTGTATATTAGGGATTTTAAAAATATGCAGCATAGTAATGAAAGCGCAACATTTAATTGTGTATCTGTGAAAACGTAAAAAGAGGAATACTGGCATGTTGTTACATTTAACACATGTAAATAGACATTAATAATTCTTACATGAAGTGATTGTAAAAGAAAATTTTACTAAAGTTTTGGTAACTCACAATGGTAAAAGCAGTGTTGGTTTCATCCACAGCTCACGTAAACCAAGAGTGACAAAATGGCACCTCTCAGTCATACGAAACTAGGCAATAGGGAAACATTAAAATATTAACAGATCTCTATAAGTCAAAGAATAAATATGAGCTCTTACAAAGGCTGAGACAAACACGATGTAGTACTGTTACTTGTTGATGAAAGGAATTTTTTCATCGTCACTGTCATGTAAATTTATTAAGAACTGATCCATTGCCAAGTCTATTATGCAATCTCTCTTCCAGTATTCATCTTCTAATTTTTGAACATGATTGCAGTAGCCTACCCAGTCATCCTTTGTTACGGAGTTAACAGCATCCAGTGTTTGCATGAAGTGCTTGGGCGGAAAACTCTCCCACGGTATTACATTCCCGAATGCACCTCTTTATCTTTGCCCATGCTAATTCAATAGCATTGAACACACACATATATGGTGGGAGTTGAATGACATGATGTCCTGCATTTTTTAAAAGTTGATCAACCCAAAATATTTTTTCCTGTGTTTTGTGTTTTTTTTCTAGTTCCAACATACATTTCAGCATTTTTTCATCACACACTACACTTCTGTGTTGTAGTCATGAAATCATTTCGATTTTTGTACTGTATTTCGAAGGAGGCTTATCACCTTGTTTGGAGTGATAGGGTGCATTGTCTATTACTACAACAGAATATGGCGGAAAGTTTGGTAGAACACGTTCGGACAGCCATTTTTTAAAATTAGTAACCTTAATTTACCCGTGATAATCTCAGACTGTCGTACCTCACTTGTACATCAATGATCCCCCTGGGAGAAATCTGCATCTTGAACCAATATGAACCAATATTATCCTCTTGATTGCATTTCCTTAGTTACTCCCGTTCATCATTTTTGCGTTGCCAGCATTTCTTGAATGTGAGATTAGTATCCACCCATGACTCATCAAGGTAAAACACTTCCTTACCTTCAGACCTACACAGTCTTATTTGTGTGAGGTACTTGGAACGCCACGCCACTATATCAGCTCGTTCGATTAACAAACGCTGCCTGTCATAGTGACAAAGGGCTCCACTGCCAACTTACCTTTGCCTTTAATAAGGGAATCAGTTTGTGTACTGTGGGGACAACTTTTTTTTAACCACATAGAATTTCTGAATTGTGTCTCTTATGACACGTTTATCGAAGTTGTTGATCTCAATATTGTATTTTTTTTCGTGGCTTGCACATAAAAAAATTACGCTGTATAAATCTTAACAATAAAAAAAAATAACTTTTTCATGTCTGTTATTTTTCTTACTCTAACATAACCAATGATACATACACTTTCTTTAACATCACTGATGCACATTACACATGTATCAAATGCTTGGCTTACCTCTTTTTCCCTGGTATTGTATGTGGTTCATTTGGTATAGCAATTATTTCTTCGAAATATGCATCACTGTTGCTTTGCTTACATCTGTATAATTTGTAGCATGTTTCGATACTTTGTGAATAAGAATCGAAAGGCATTTTTCATGAGCTTCTTGATCACAAATTGATATTTCTTTACTAATTATTTGTCTCTCTTTGCTGCGAATCACTTTATTTCTTTTCCTACGCTTTATATTCGGCTCCATTACTTGTCGCACACTACCTGCCAATATACTTCACACGGTTAGTAATGCATGAAGGGAGAGGGAATCCCCCACTCCACTCCACTCCACTCCCTTCCCCTTCAACCCCTACTTCCCCTGTCATCCTTCATCCTCTCTTTCCCCTTCATACCCACGCTGACAGCTCGCAAGATTCCTGGCCCCTACAGTACCTGCCGCCCTGCATGTCGGTAGGCTGTTGCGTCATCTCACCAGTTCTCTGTTGTGTTCAGCAGTGGCTCAGCTTATCAAATAATATTAATTAAATGACGAACTTTACGGCTGTGGTATGGGCTGCGCTGGTATACTCAACCTCGATTTAGACATTTAGTTACAATTTCAGTGACCACAATCAGCATTCAGTCCACGATGGGGCTACAGTGATTTTTAGCAGCCATTCCAAGGACACCTTTGTCCTTGGCTTGTAACGTCAATGCTTAGCTACTTAGGGACATATTTGCAAGATGTAATATGTGTGTGAGTATTCAGAACATCTTGGCATTATCAAAATTAATAAACATTCACGTTTTTAAGCAGGGAAATTTCATTTGTGTTATAACTGTGTGAACCTGTTGTAAACATAGTGTATTGGCAAACTTTTGTTTTTGGGTTTTGTGCAAGATCTAAAAAATAATTCTTTAGTAAAAGTTTTATTAAAACTTTTTCTTCCATAAAAA
This sequence comes from Bacillus rossius redtenbacheri, assembly GCF_032445375.1. NCBI lineage: Eukaryota > Metazoa > Arthropoda > Insecta > Phasmatodea > Bacillidae > Bacillus > Bacillus rossius. The sequence continues at coordinate 120,878,938 of NC_086330.1, read as the reverse complement.
CTGCCCAACTAAATTTGTATTCAATCTCAAAATTTAAAACATCAACAATTATTTTCGGCAAACATTCTCTGAATTGGTTTTTTGAAGTGTTTTGTGAATGTTGCAGGTCAAGTCATCGTCTAGCTGGACCACTCTTAGTTGTAATAAACCTTACTTTGCTACTGTAAATAGTGTTTATTTAAAAACTAGTGTCTAGGGCTTTTACAGATTGATTATACTTGAATCAGAGAAGCATGTTGCATTCTTGTGCAAAATATGTGCTTTTTTTCTGCAGCAATGGTACTCAAGTTTCCAATTTTAAAAACCTCAATTGCTGTGTCCGTAGAAGAGATGGACGGGGATAGCCGTCGACGCAAGCGAAGGAAGAAGCGACCCTTGGTGGTGAGCGCAGACAGTGACACAGAGCCGTCGGAGCCACAAGAAATGGACAAGCAAGCAGAGGAAGTGAAGCAGCAGCCAGTGTTGATGATCGAGGTGGAGAACATCGTGCACCACAAGTTTCATCAGACGGAGGAAGTGAAGGTTCAGTGTTCATCTAGAATTGTTTCCTTTCCTTTTTTTATACTTATCTTTGAAAATGTCAGTTCAGAGTGTAATCAAATTTTTTTTCTTTGAGAGTTACTTGTGTCATTGGTTTGTTTCCATCATTGTAAATATGTACATAGTTGTTCTACAATAAGTTTCATCAGTCCATTTCTGCACTTAGTAAATTATTATGACCTATTTAGTTGAACTTTAGTAATATAGGAAAAAAGGTTCTTTGATTCTGCATGTTCGGAACCATGGCCATGCTGGTTTAGTGATTTTGCCGGATTATCGATAAAAAATAGTTTTAACTCTACTTATAAAAAAACTTTAGGTACAGTACAGTGGTATTTAAAACAAGTTGTTTTACCTAAGCTCCTCTATCAGCAAAATTTACATGAGCATCGGTATTCTTTAAAACAAAATTACGGAAATGTACCAGAAATGTAACCCGCTGAAAACGGGAAACACTGTACTGAAGTGAAAGCAGTCAGTAACAATAAACTCTGCCAATAGTGTAGTAATGCAAGCTAACAGCCAAGGTCAACAGCTGGAATCCACCAGAAAAATCTGAATGTGAGCATTTGATTGGTGCAGGATTAGAGAATTTACCGAACCATGGAATGCCATGGTATTTTTTTCATGAACAGACTTATAAAATTCATAATGGTCTGTGATGTGTTTGTGTTTTGTGATGGTAATGAAGAAACAACCATTTTTTACAGTTATTCGCACTATTGCAACTGCATTGTTGAAATGTTCTGTGTTTCATTGCATGCAAAATGTGGTTCAATTTTTGTTTTGAGCAGAGAAAAAACATAATGTATCACTAAAATTTTTTGAATTATTTGCTTGGTTAACACACAATATGACAAAGTTTTCATAGCATATGCATTTATTTCTCTCTGACCCTGCGTTTTTTTTTTTAAATGTATCCACACAGTTCTTAATGTGTGAATAAATAATTTAATTTCAGGCGCTAACACAAGAATTGATAAAGACCATCCGAGACATCATCAGCATGAACCCTCTGTATCGTGAAAGCCTGCAGCAGATGCTGTCTCAAGGCCAGCGTGTGGTGGACAATCCCGTGTACCTCTCCGACCTTGGGGCGGCGCTGACGGGTGCGGAACCAAGGGAGCTGCAAGAGGTCCTCGAGGAAATGGACGTAAGCACTGGCTCCAGCATCCGTCCCTCTTGCCTGCAACTGAACGTAGTTCATGCTGAACAACTACGTCTGGTGGGCATTGAAGATGGAAAACCATGTCTTAGGTTGTGGTTATAGAAAGTTCCTAACAATTTCATGCAAACTGTACCAAGTAGTTATGTTCTCTAACTTTTTCAAATGTATTGTGAAGATGAAACCAAATTATACATGGAGCCCATGATTATCTTCAATGTCTGGTTGACAAATCCTTCCTCTGTGTAAGGGTGCAACGTTAACTGGGCCTTCATCTCTTTTTAATTATCATTAGTCCCATGGCCATTTAATTTTTAGTATTGCTTTTAGCAGAAATATTGTCCTTGTGTAGTCTGACTTGTTGATGGAGTTATTTTGTGTGGCATTAGAACTTCAAAAGCATTGTTTGTAAATACAGTGATTCTTAAATATTTATAACTGTGATTCTTAATTATTTATATTCATGAGCAGGTAGTTTACTAGATGCTGAGAATAAATTAATATTTTGCTGGATGTTGAAAAAAATTCCTCAAAATGTAGTGAAGTGTTCAAAATGTAAAACAAAAAAAAATATTTAGCTGCAGTGAATTGTTATATTAATGTGAAAGATTTGTAAATGCCAAGTAGAAAAATGAGGAAAATGTAACACAAAATATCTGATTCAAAATTTAAATCTAAAAGATTATAACATTGAAATATCAAAGATCAAACATGTATAAGGTTTTTTTGACAGAAGACTGCAAAATTTTTTTATTTAAATAGTTTTTGAGACGGAATATATATCTGTAAAAGTTTATATTGTGTGTTTAGGCTAGTAGTAGTTTCATCCCTCAATTAGGCAGTTCAGAGAATCTAGGCATTACATTTTACACTTTGAAATGTTAAAAAAAATCAAAGTAGTAGGTCAAATGCACTTTCCCCCAAATCTGAATCTTGAATTTGATTAAAGTGTGATGAAAAAAAAATTAAGTTATCAAAAAATGCCCAACCCTTTAAGTTGTATTTTTAGAATAAAAAAAATTCACTATTTACACATTTTGGATATAAAGGTGTTAACAATTTAATTTTTTGTGAAAAGGTTTTTTCAGATCATTGTAGGTGGTGGGAAAAACAAACATTTTGATAGTTTCTGTAGAGTGAAATAAAGTAGTCCTTATAAACTACACAGGCTAGCATTTTAATTAATAATTATCCCCTTCTTTAAATACTTTTCTTTGAATTTTTTTTTCCCTCGAGTATAAAAACTTTTGATTATTAAACATTTGATGTTACTTGAGGATTCACTTATAATTAGAGGCACTGGAAAATAGCGTTTATAATGGCTGTTTGTAGCATTTATATTTTGCCATATAGCATTTATATAGCTTTAATTTTAATAGACTAGAACATTCTTACGTGATTCTATTATTCATTATTCAATTATTCCATATTTTCAAAACGGTTTTGAAAATTTTCTATGTACACAATTCACGATGGTATAGCTGTCCATATAAAATAAAATTGCCCCATAATAACACGTAACATAAAAGTTTAAATACCTATCACATTTGTAAAGTACCTATAACAATTAACACTGAAAATAAAAATTTGCAATTGAGATGTTAAAATATCAATGCAAAGAACAGTCAATGTTGTTCAAGTAACAAACATGTGTCAAAAATCACTTTCACAAAGCCGAATATCAAAAATAATTTTCACAGAGTTCTTAAATAAAATGTAACTTTACCAAAGACATATGCCACTAACAAAAATTAAAAGACAGCATTGAGCATGTTTCAACAGTCTTTTCAGTCATGCTGGTACTTTGATCTGTGACATTTAAATTATATTTGCTAAAAAAAAAACGTTCAGCATCAAGCAACACTGGTTAATAACCTTAATTTTATTGTGAATAGCAGCGCAATATTTTAGTTTCACAGATTACAGTTTGTTTTCCGGGTTAGGAAATTAGGAAAACACTAGATACGTTAAACAAATGAGCGACAAAAGCATAGAGCTACATTGCTGCCATCTTTTTTTTCCGTTAAAGTGCTAACGAATTTGACTGAAGTAGAGTTTCGTATTTTTTTTTGTAGTTGCCAAATATAAGCTGCGTGTGTTGTAAACTTAAATTAATGCATTTTTATATTTTAGTTGTCATTTAACAGTAAATAATTTGATTGCTTGTGTTAATATCACGCACGCACACGTTGGCAAATATGGACGCTTCAATGTTTTCACTTTCTTTCCCGTGAAAATATTCATGCACGTAAATAAACGTCTCTCTTTAATCGTTTACATTTGTTGGGTCGTACGTTACGTTTGCCGTTAACTATGTTTCCGCGTGAGCCTATGCGTATTTAAATTGTGTTTCGTGTTATTTACAAGATTCATAGATCGTGTTGATTGTTTACATGGCTCGCCATCGTCACCGGTTATTAGGTAATCTTCAAACACGGTAAGAAGATGCATAAAATAAAGAATGTTCTTTATTGTATGAGGTTAGGCCGTTAACAATAACAAATGGTTTATTAAAAAATATTAGGTAAACCTAAAATTTACTGGAAATTTTAATATTACTTGAAATTGTAATAATTACTTCTAAAAACGGGATTGTAGCGTTTATTCGTTGGTAAACCATTGTGTCGCTTTTATTCGCGCCTATATCGTTTTTACGATTTTCCAGTACTTATAATGTATTTTTGAAGGTGTTGTGTGTACATGGTGAACTGCGCCGGCCTACAGATCCCCAAGCGACTGCTGCTGACCCTGGCTCTGCTGAAGAAGGAGCTAGAGCTCAGCAAGCTGCAGCAGAAGATCGGCCGCGAGGTGGAGGAGAAGGTGAAGCAGCAGCACAGGAAGTACATCCTCCTCGAACAGCTCAAGGCCATCAAGAAGGAACTGGGCTTGGAGAAGGATGACAAGGACGCCATCGAAGAGAAGTTCAGGGAGAGACTGAAGGTCGGTGATCCGTCCGCTGCCTTCATGCGGTACTTTGTTGTTTACCCAGAGGCCTTGGCTGGCCCCACAACCCTGGATCTCGAGGGGAATCATAGACTAGGAAAGGCTCAACATTAACTTTACATGAGTCCGTAGTCGTCATCCGTCTAGTTACTACCCTAGCATATATAATTAATAGAAAACCTAACCGGCTCGCTATCACACCATTTTAGGTCTCTCACCTTCGCTGTTTTCCTGTCGTGGTCACGGCAGGCCTCTCAACAAGGCGAGATGCTGCAACATGGTTCTGTCGTCTCGACCTCCACAAAAGCCCCCTTTTGGGCGTGGCTGCTGTATTTTTTCAGGTCCGCAGCTGTGTTGACAATCCTCGTTCATGCCTACCCCCCCCCCTTTTTTTCTTTCTTTCGCAACTGTGGTCGGCCACATGACGAGGCGCTGACCCACTATTTCATGTTAACACCACAACAAGGCCTGCTCGCCCGTGCGCGCTGTGTGTGTCGTAACATAGTGTAATGTAACAGTATCAGCAAACCTCGCTTCACGTGTTTTAATGGACAAGGCTTTCCAGTCTGAAAGGTTGGTTATGTACATTCCTGTGAGTTTGCCATTGTATTTATTATTTGTTTGGGATGGGTCGATTTGATTTTTTGATTCCTTGTTTACATCGTTTCTTGGGAAAGTTTGGTGCTTAAAAGTAAGTACATAATAACATAGTCAATTCCTTAACTGTCAATTCTCATATTAAGAACCTCAAAAATCAGTAAATTAAATTGACCATCAGCAGTATTAAAATAAGGCAAGGGTGGAGCAAAATTTATGTATTTAAACATTTAAAAAAAATTATGTTAGTTCTAAAATTAGGTACCATTTGTTCAGTTTAGACATATATTCCCCTAAAATTTGATATTTGTAGTCTGAACTTAAATTAAGAGTTTTTTTTACAAAAAATAGTTTTAAGTTCCTGAAACTATTACAAAATATCCACATATGATCATCCTCCTAACCATCATAAAATTTTACCAAAAAACTAAAATAACTTACTTGTAAATCATGCAAACACATGGTAGGTATTAAATAAAGCAGTACACCCACGTTCATCATTTGGCATAAACAGGGCAGATCCTACACAATGACATAGTACATAAATGTTATAAAAACATATATGTATGTAATTATAATGTCAGGGTGGCCACTCACCGGGAAAACCGGGATTAATCAGGGAAATCACGTTGATCGGGAATTATCAGGGAAATGTCAGGGAATTTTTTTAATAACCGGGAATTTTTGCGTCATCTATATTTCCGCAGAGCTGCCAACCATTACGGATTTTCCGTAATTATTACGGATTTAACACAGTATTGCGGAGTTACGGAACATCGCTGGTTTATTACGGAAACGAGGCTTTGTGCTGCATGGTAACGGAAAAAAAATTCCGTTTCTGATGTGCGTGTTTCGTGAACGCAGTTCGAATACATCACGTGATTGCGCAGATAACGGAACTAATAAATGTGCGCATGTACTGTCGAAATAAGTAGATTTATTCTTGTGTTTTGTAATATAAATGGTATGGTATTACGTCCGTTGTACGATACAACTAGTACATATTCTCGTTTGTTAGCTACTTACATCACGATAATTTTTGTACGATACTTTGGCTAACCTGTGTTGTTTTAATTACTTTCTTGAAAGCCATTTTTTTCATCAATATATTTTTGTCGTGTCTACAGACGTGAAACCATTTTATGTTGTTTGATAGTGTTGTGTTCTTCAGTACCGGTTGTAGAAATGAAGCGTGTGACAGAACAATGTGTATCTAGGGCAAAAAAAAGAGAACGTTATTCTTCAGAACTTTTGACCAAACTATTCAAAAGAATGGCCATGCTTGTCATTTTAAAATGTTTCAGAACGCCACGCGTTTTGTAATGTATGCACATGTGACTTTTCGATTGCACATGGTGGAAGGGATGACTGTAGACGGCATATTGAATCAAAGAAACATGCAGAACATTTTAAAGCAGTGACGAGCAATAAATCTATTTCGTCGTCTTTCGCTACATCTGAAAAAACGAAAGTAACAAACGCAGAGTTATTGTTTACAAGTTTTCTGGTAGAACACAATTTACCGATAGCAGTAGCCGATCATTCGGGTAATTAGTATAGAGCTATGTTTCCGGACTAAAAAATTACACAGAAATACAGCTGTGCGAGAACAAAAACATCTGCCTTAGTGGAGTATATGGCTGGTGAAACTAAAAGTGAAATTGTTTATTCTTTAGTAAGTGGACCATTTGCTTTAGCTACCGATGGGAGTACTGATTGTAATGCAGTGAAGATTTGTCCATTAGTTGTTTCATTTTGAAATCAAACACAAACACAAGGTAAAATTTGCACGGCACTGTTATCCCTTGTTGAGAGAACAGACAACACATGATATGGTATTTTCTCTGTGCTGAATAAGGAATTTGATCGTTTTGGAATTTCTTGGAAAAATTGTGTAGCGTTTGCATGTGACAATGCCAATACTATGATTGGCACAAAAAAAGGTGTGGTGGCATTTGTTAAAGAAAAACATCCCGCTATTGTTGTGCAAGGCTGCTCATGTCACCTTATTTATCTAGCTGCTAAAAAAAGCCAGTGCATAGCTAACAATTAGCATTGAGACATTTTTGGTTAATATTTTCTATTACTTGGAGAAAAGTTCAAAACGCCAGAATCATCTGAAAGTGTATCAAGAGGTATGTGGGGCAAAGTCACACAAAATCTTGAAATATGTTAGCACACGTTGGCTCTCTCTCCTAGATTCAGTTGACAGAGTGCTGAAACAATGGGAGGCACTAAAGCTATTATTTTGTTTTGTAGTGATCCTGAAAAGAAAGAGCCTTCAACTTCACAGTATGAAAATGTAAAATCTCTAATGCAGGACCCACTTACGAAACTTTAATGTTATTTTCTTAGCAGTTCACTTCCTGTTTTCAACCAAGTAAATTTATTTCTCCAACAGGATGCTCCTGTGATACATACCGTATTTACTCGTGTATAGCGCGCCCTCGTGTATAGCGCGCACCACGATTTTTGCAACAAATTCCAAAGAAAAAAATGTTTTTTTCCCGTAAATAAATTGTACTAACATTTTGTGGTACCTGTTAAGTAATTACGTATGAAACAAATGATAATTTAAATTGATGTGTGGTGATGCATCAGGAAAATACTTAAACTCTGCTGTGTAGACGGAAGATAATGAAGCGCTGTATCGTCACAACTGGTACGTGGGCGGGAGGAAGGGAGGCAGGCAGGAATGTGACACGGAGGATTAGATGACTCACCGGTAGCAGCTGCGAGGAAGCGAAGGAAGTGGGAGGGGGACTGGTGTCAACATTCTCTCTCTCTCTCTCTCTTTTATTTTACTAGCTGTAGAGGGGGAGGTCTAAAAATAAACAAGAGACCTGCGAGCTGGCGCACGCACGTGTGTGTGTGTGTGTGTGTGTAAGAGAGGCCTTGTTGCTTGTGCGTATGTGTGGGGGCTGGCCAGAAACGTCACCCGTCAACCGGCAGTTAACGACTTCCACTCCTCCCCGCCTCATCTACTCACTTTTTTTTTTCCGTGTATAGCGCGCATCCTTATTTTTTTCCTTTACTTGAGGGGAAAAAAGGGCGCGCTATACACGAGTATATACGGTATATTGAGGAGAAAAAATTTTGGTTTATTGACAATTTGCTTGTTTGCTTTATCATTATCATAATCATTTATCATTATTATAAATGAAAACTGTAGTGTGCATTTGAAATTGCTGCAATTGAAACAAGATATGCTAGTGTGTATTTAATTAATTTTTATTAGTTATTTGTGAAGAGACATAAAACAAAACACAGACTGCAGGTCATTGAAAGGGATGCTATAATGTAAAGTGACATATTTAAAATGTATTATGTTATTTAACGAACTTCCGTATGTATATAATGAAGAAAATACAGCAGGGTGCTAAAATGTGAGTAATCTCTTTCTATAATATTATATTATTTCATCAAAGGTATGTTTTTTTTTGTAATATCAGGGATTTTGAATTTTTTATCAGGGAAATCGGGGAAAAATCAGGGAATATTTTTGGTGACTGTGAGTGGCCACAATGAATGTAATCAAAGGGATGGGGGCTTAACATATATAAAACACATTTTAAGACGTCTTCTCATTGCATTATTTCTTGGCCTAAACTATAAATTTTATAAAACATAGTGTAAACAAACAAAAAGTTATGTTGATACACTATTATTTTTTACATTACTTTGGATGTTTTCCAGAAAATAAAGTTTTTCTCAACTTAAATTGCATCATTTTTAGTGCCACATCATGTATGTGTGTGTGTGGGTGGGTGTGTGGGTGGGTGTGGGTGGGTGGGTGTGTGTGTGTGGGTGTGTGGATGTGCGCGCGTGATCGTGCACGCGCGTGTGTGTATGCATGTGTGTGCGTGTGAGCGCGTGCGCGATCGTGTGCGCGTTTGCGTGTGCTTGTGTGCTTGTGCACGCGCGTGTGTGTGTGTGCGCGCGCGCGTGCGATCGTGCGTGTGTGCTCGCGTGCGTGCGGGCACGCATTCTTTTGTGCCATTCATTAATACTATCAATTGGTGCTTTAGTAGAGTTATCGAAATACTTGGTTATTGAAATTGGTTACTTATTTTTCAAATCTATGACTATGACATAGAACTCATGGAAATAATAATTGTATTTTGTGTCAAACTTTATGTTTCCGAAAAGTTTTTAAATTTTGCAAAGAAAAACCCATTTAAAAAAACTTTCAAATTGAGTCATATTTCATTAATTTAATGCTCCACCAAATTTGGGGTTCATATTCGTGCTCCATGCAGATGCTTTTTGATAATATATAAAACAACTTGAGACTAAATAATTTTCATTCTCTCTCAAGATGAATTTCTTGTCTTAGAATTTTTCAAAAATTTAATTTATTTCTGTGATGAAAACTTCAAAAGTAAATAATCAAATAACAATATTTTCACTATTGATTATTAGTTTAGAGAAATATAAAGTGCTCTCTATCGTACAAATTGTATTTATTTTCAGGATAAAACAGTTCCAGAAGCCGTGATGGAAGTCCTAGAAGAAGAATTGAGCAAACTGGGATTTTTGGAGAATCACTCTTCTGAATTCAAGTACACATCACTTGTTTACAATTTTAATTGTATGCATAATAAAATCTCTTAAAGATAGCTCAGTCTATAGCTCAGTCACAACTATTAGTTTTTCGGCTATCAAACTCATGAGATATCATGTAAATATTGATTACCAGTTGTAAGGGAGACATTCTCCAGTGATTGTAAGAGTGTCTGTATGATACTACAGTTAATGAACACTACCCAAATGACATGCTTTCAAAGACACCAGCAGAATAATATGGCTTCTAGTGGGGAAGTAAATTCTCATTAGTGGACGTTCTGATTAATGTACTTGACAATTTTTTTTTTCTAAACAACTGACAACTGCAAGATCGAGTGGTCAGATCACTTGTCTCCCACCAAGTCCATCAGGGTTTGATTGTTTGATTCTCGGCAGTGTCAAATTTTGTTTTTATTTTTTTGCAATTGAGAAGTGAGGCGGATGCAGTAGGCTCCATTCTCATCTCATCATTCCTCATCATTCTCTCTAATCAGGGGCATACACAAGGAGAGGAAGAGATAGTAGGGGTATTCTTTATCCCCCCTCCCCCCGAAATTCTAAAAAAAATATATCAATCCCACCAACAAAGAATTTTAAAGCAAAGAGTGGTTCTCTCGCCTGTCCCTCCCTCCTCCGAAATGAAACTCTACATATGCTCCTGTCTCTAATGACCCCTGTGTTGACTGTGTTGACGAGATGGTAAGTCCTCATTCATTCATTCATTCATTCATTCATTCATTGTAGAGTATTCTCACAATGCTCACATCTTAAATTTGAGCCTGTTTGTGTAATGTATAACAACTAAAATTTGTCACATGCTGTTTAGGTGGTAAGTGATGTTGGTGTGACTTAGCTGAATAAAAGATATGTTCAACAATTTGGACACTCACTAAGTATTATTGAAAATGTAATATGTAGTTAATGTAAGATAACATAACTTTGGTTTTGAGATAATCATTTTTGGAATTTTATTTTATTTATTTATTTTACAGTAGAGTCTCGCTAATCCAAACCCCGCTAGTCCGGACATCCTGTTAATCGGGACGGATCTAAAAAAAAAAAGAAATTATGAAAAAGAAATTTGTGACAAAGGATAATAATGAAATACATTTCTAAGAGAGGGTCCTCTTGCCCTCAGTTGCCGGGAGTCTTACCTCTAGTTTTCCGCTCATCGTCTGTTTTCCAAGAAATGATCACTCTATACCTGCGAGTTGTTTTGTTTTGTTCCCTTCAGTCGATGGTTACTCGTGCTGGTGATAGGTGCTCGTGACAGTCATTTTTATTCAGTGCGAGTGTTGTATTGTGTGCACTTATTAAGAACAACGTAATGACTACTAAACGTAAGAAAGTGACTGTAACAATGGAGCAAAAACACCAAGTCTTATTTCGTATTGATGCGGGTAAATCATTAACTAGAATCGCGCAAGATTTAGGAGTGGGTTAACAAACTGTTTCTGATTGGAAAAAAAATTGGAAAGAAATTGAAGATTTTTGTGCCAAAATGGTAAGGACAGTCTGGGTAACAGAAGCACGTTAAAAAAACCAAAAAAATGAAACTTTAGACAAGGCTTTGTACATTTGGTTTTGCCAACAACGTGAACAAGTCGTTCCACTGTCGGGCGTAACATTACAAGCGTTCGTGCTCAAACTCAACGAAAAATTAATTGTAGTAAATTTAATGTATTGTATTATTTATGTTACATTGTACATGTGTACTTAGTTTCTTAAGTACTTTATAATAAAACACAGTTGATTTTTAAGCATAAATATTTTTTCTTTAGCCAATAAAACTTGTTTTTAATACATTTTAAAGTTGATTACGGTTAATCCGGACATTCGGTGATCCGGACAGGGTTTGGTCTGGACAAGTCCGGATTAGCGAGAGACTACTGTTATTTGTCTGTCTCAAGAGGTTCAGATTTCAATGGGAAGTTATTATGGGCGAATATACAAAAGTTGGTTAACTTTTCGGTATATTTTGTTTAATGTAGTTTTTTAAATCAAATTCCTACAAAATCGCGTTATAAGATAGCTAATCTAATGAATATATTGCTCATGATAGGGCCAATCACTTTTTGAAGTAGATGCGGAGATATTTCGGTTTTTCCGAAATGGACTGCCAGGGGACTGACGAGGGTGACAAAGTACTGATAAAACACACAACTTCATAAGATATGCAAGAAATTTATTAAGATTTAGAAGAAATCTCTTATAAACTAATAATGGCACATATTTTGAGTCTTACTTTTAATCTTAATTCACTTAAGTAACAATTAAAAAAATATTTATTTATGTAATACTGTGAGGAACAACTTTCTCCACCTTTAAAGCAGCTTTTTATTAACTTTATTTTACTTTACTTAACTACTTTGAGGTACGTAGTTTAACTTAACAATATACATTTTCTAAGTAATCAACAAACAATTGAATCAAAAATATAACTCTCTCTGCCTAAAAGGTACCAATTAACATAACAGTTACCAAGTAATACTATCTCAGTCTTCAAAACAGCCTTCTGACATGTCTAATATTGTTATGTTGCTTACAAATAATTATCTATGCCATATAGGTAAGTAATAAAAATGAGATATTTTTCTCAACAAAAATTAAAATAATGCTTCTAAATAGTTTAACACTAAAATAATCACTTTTCAAAAACATCAATCTGCTTTTTAAATTGGTAAAACCCTCTATTACCTTTTGTAATGATATTTGGTACAGGTGATTTTTTAACTACTTGATTCATCGGAACATCTGCTACATCTTTTTCATTCAATTGAAATAGAGTGCCATTCTGTTTACAAATTTTGAGAAAAGTCACTCTCAATTCACCTTCTTCATCATCAACAGAAGAGCAGATTGCTGCATAACTATATTCTGTATTCCTTGTTATATATTTTACCAATACATAATCACCACTGCTATAAAGACTTCGTTGTGAATAACCGCTAACTCCTGGTGTTGATAGATCGCTATCCAATTTGGAACGGTAATCCATGTCACTCACGTAAGTGGATAGTGGTATATCATCATTTTCAGAGTCTGTAAATACGGTAGAAACATTTATACGTGTACCATGTTCAGCCACCATTTCTGTCTGATAATGAATAGATCCTAGCTTGAAATGATCGCATGCATCAGCGTCGCAGAAACAACTAAGTGACTTCATTGTAAGATGATTGGGAATGTAAGCAGAGCCGGTCACCTGATGCACCAAGAGCGTCCCCTTAAAGGCAATCATTTGAGACGACTTGTCGTTAATCAAGGTATTCATCTGCTCGATATCAAAGCCTTCAATCACAGTCACTTTTATACCTGGACATCTCTCGCGGATAGCAGAAGCTCAAAAAGTCAGTACCCTGGAAACACATCAGTCCTTTGGTGCAATATCAGACAACGGACTGACGCCAACGGACTGACAAAACAAACATGAATTTGAGGTTATCTTTAGAACTAATGTTTATTTTGATACTTTCGAATATCAAAGTTAACTATGTATACATTAAAATTAGGGATGGGACGAATCCACATTTTGGTCGAATCCGAATCCTTGTTCGAATCCTCAGTGTTTGTCATCGAATCTCGAATCCCAGTCCCACACTAAACTTCACCACATGTTATTAAAAAAAATCACACATTTATTTTAAAAAATTACATAGGCCTATGTATTAAAAAAAATCACATATGTATTTATAAAATTATAAAATAAGTGCATAGTGTATACACCTGATATAAAATAGAGACAAATAACCTCAAAAACCACACATGTAAGTGTGCATCTGTCTAATTCTCTGTTAAATTAATCCTTCCTATGTTTTCAATAAAATATGTTTGTATAACGAACACCATTTAAAAAAAGTTACATTTTTTTTCTGCAATGTTATATTATTGAAGGTTGGAAATGAGAGTTGTTATGCTAATTGACAAAATGCAGCGTATTTTATCTTACGTTTGTGCTATTTCCGTTACCTTTATAATATAGTTTAGGTATACAATTTTCTAGAGCTGGACGAACCTCAGTTCTCTGGTTTCGAACCGAACCGAACCTCATACAGAAATAATTGTTTTGAATTAAAATGAACCGATGACCAGCATTTTGGTCTTTAACTGAGTGGTGAAAAAGAAAGGTTCTCCAGCCATATGTAAAATTTAAACATTATATAGCTTAGCTTATATATATACCAATTTTTAATTAATGAAGATGTTACATCTAAATTTCAAAAAGACTATCTTCCTTTTTCAGTGTACACTAACCTTCATTTAAAAAAAATATAAAGATGACGAACATTCAGCATAAGGCCACATAACATATTTTTGTGGTAGACATAACCTAACATTTTTAATAAGTAAAACTTTTTAATAGGACATCAAAAAAAAGGCGAATGTGAATTAAGTTACCTATCTACATATTTTTGTGGTAGACATAACCTAACATTTTTAATAAGTAAAACTTTTTAATAAAACATAAAAAAAAGGCGAATGTGAATTAAGTTACCTATCTACATTACAAAACCCGCTGACTGCAGTTGCTGTTTTCTTGGAAGAATGCTGCTCGTCAGAAGAAACTTTAGACGGTTTTTTGGGGTGGTTCTGGGTCATCCGGGTCGTCATTATCTTTTCTCAATTTGGAAAACTTAAACGACGTTAGCCTGCTCATCGCAATTCACCTCAAGAACAATAATATTATAAACGTAACGTAAAAAGTGTGGTTATAGAAATTTGCGTCGGAAAAAAGAAAACACGAGAAATAATGATGGCTGCCGCGACTACGCTAGTCAACTTAGTACCGTACTGTAAAATTTACTGGACCAGTACTTTTAATACACAAGATTAAATTAATATTTTCATTACCTGACTGTTATAACCAAAAAGGCAAAAGAAAATAAATACATCCCAGTTATTTTAAATACGTAATTTACGTAATCATTTCCTATCGCATTTGTCTTGTGTTAACTTGATCACGTTAGTTTTGCCGAAATACGAGAGTTCTCGTACATGCGCTTTAGTTTAACGTATGGGGTACGCAATCTTTGGTGATTTTACAACACTTCTCGTACATGCACAATAGTTAAAGGTATAATGTACAATACCTTTGGCATTTGTACGATAGGTTATATTACCTAGTACGACAAATGCATACAAAATTCTCTAAAGCAAACAAAAAACAAAGCGCGCCTATATGAAAAAATGCTATGCGAGTTATGCGACTATTAATAATTTTTTTTTATTTTGTTTGCTCTTGAAACTGTTGAGGCGACGACTATGCGATAAAAGTCGGAATATTACAAGTAATAGAATTTTGTTGAGCTGTTTTGTGAATGGTCTCAAATGGGGGTTAGAAAATTAGAAAAACGTAATTTTTTTTAAACGAACTTTTGGTTTTTCGAATATATTTTAAGAGGTTTCGAACCGAACCGAACGTAAGGGTTCGGTTCGAATCGAAATTTTCAAACTTCGCCCAGCACTACAATTTTCAATTACTACCTAAAACTCTTAAAAACCCACCTCGAATCCCACCTCGAATCCCACCTCGGATCCTACGAATCCTCGAATCCATAGGATTCGGTATATTCGACGAATCCAAGATTCGAAAATCCCATCCCTAATTAAAATATAACACAGATTTACAAGGAAATAGCTACTAATCATAGGACTGAAATTTTGACTGGATCTGCACGTGTTCACACGACAGACACAACTCTAGCACTGGCACAGTAATGGTGGCCGAACAATGGCGTGGTCTGCAGCTAACTTTAGTAGGTACGAACCTTGAAATTTAACGTGGATTTGA
This sequence comes from Bacillus rossius redtenbacheri, assembly GCF_032445375.1. Lineage (NCBI taxonomy): Eukaryota > Metazoa > Arthropoda > Insecta > Phasmatodea > Bacillidae > Bacillus > Bacillus rossius. Next base: position 120,863,336 of record NC_086330.1, on the reverse strand, counting down.
ATTTGAGTCGCCAGTATTTAGCGGGAAATTCAAATTCGAACAACACACAACGGACTGACGAATAAAACGGAACACAAAGGTTCTTATTATTTTTACAACAACGGTGAGAATATTAAATTATGAAAGTTGTGATAATATATTATTAAATACATCACAGATTTTAGTGAAATAGTAAGTTTTATTATATTAAAGGTAATATTTAATACACAGCTATTTGATTGCGTGCTTTTGAGGTTCTGACATGCCAAAGTACTGACTTTTTGAGAATATATTGTGAAGTTTTACAAATTTGTATTTAAAATGAATAGCTGAAATTGGGTGACCAAATAAAATGCTTTTAATTGTTTTAAAATTAATCATAAAATATAAACAAAATATAATTATACATCGTTTTATTGACTGATGACATCGAGTTACCCATTTTTTGTAGAAACACAATATAAGTATTACTAAGAATAATTTTTATGTTTCATGGTGTAACGTGCTTTTAAGGTATTAATTATTTTGTATGACATTTTATACGTCTGTATTTGTAAACATTAATATTCATTAACAAGATTAACATTTGATAATTTTTTAATATCCTACTTTCTAATATTACAGTACTGGTGAAGGTTGATATAATATGTACTTAATTTCATGTGGAACCTGCATTTGTATTCAGCTGTTTCCTTATCTTACCCTAGTGGCATGTACATTTCAGTGTCACGAGAAATTATTTAGATTGGTTGACATCTTTGCCGTGGGGAATCACAAGTACTGAAAATCTGGATTTGCAGCAGGCCTCTGAGATCTTAGAAAAGGATCACTATGGCATGGAAGATGTGAAGAAGAGGATTTTGGGTACGATTTAAGCAATTTGATATTCAGTACCTGCAGTAGTATTTCATTCACACATAAAATCATTTATAAAGATTGATTTATAAGTGTAGTAATTAGTGTTATGATTATAAAGTATTAAAATAAAATATTGAAGAGCAGTTATGTTTTGCAGAATTCATTGCTGTGAGCCAGTTGAAAGGAACAACACAAGGAAAAATACTGTGTTTTTATGGTCCTCCTGGTGTTGGCAAGACTAGCATTGCCCAGTCGATTGCTCGAGCCCTGAACAGACAGGTGAGGATACATTGGAACCAGGCTCTTATATAACTATTATCCGCTATATAGTAGAAGGAGCAATTGTACTAGACAAGATTACAATCTTTTTGCGCACTTAAACGGGGCCCACTAGTTAACTCAGTGCCCTGTCACTCCACCAAGTCATGGTAAGACAATGCAGTGTTTTCCACTGTCTGGCTATTGTGGTCATTGAAGTCTCAAAAATTAATTTTAAAGTTGAATTTGATTGTCAAATGTCACTGTTATTAATTTTTTATTTAATTTTGAACAAAATTTATTTGGCTTGGTGTGCGGGTTTTTCCCATGTTAAGTAAGAAGTAGTCTCCGGTGTTTCAGTCGACAATGTGTCGGCAGCAGGGCAGGTAGTGTATTTTTCCATCTCAGTTGGAAGCTGTCACCCTATGCTACTTCTAACTTACTCACACAAAAACCCACATGCCCATTCAGCAATGACCATGAAAGCTTATCAACTTTATTAATCATATTCATGGCTAAAACAGTAACATACTAAAGAACCTGTACTGAGCAATGACATAGTTACTTCGATAGTGGTAACACACTTTCTCAAGTAACACATTTACTCTTTTCTCTTCTGTGTTTAGATAGTTATCTTGCCCAGTTTAATTAACTCTTTAAACATCTTTTGAGGGACATTTAAATAAATTCTGTACTCAATGCTGAGAAAAATTGTTGCTGTAGAAAATTACTACTATTACATCCAAATTAAATGAATCACATATTATTTCCTAATTTTAAGCCACATTTTTGTTCATTTTCGTTATGTACTTTTTTTTTTGCACAAGTTTCAAGTATTGCAGTTTAATATTATAATATTAATAGTAATGTGGTAACAGCGTGATAAGACATAGTAACAAATATTTGGAGAAGTGTTATTTTTACTTTTACTCCTTAGTTAACATAAACACAACACAAAGAAAGACAAATAATACAGTGAAACCCCATTAATACATACCAAAAAAAAAAAAAAAAACTGTAATTTTGGCATTTGGTTAGTATATACATGCTTTGATGTAAATTACTATTTTTTGCAAATTTTTATATCAAAAATATTAAACTACGCATTTAAAATTATGATGCAAATTTGCAATAAAGGATAAATAAATCCTTATTTTAATTTGTTTGTATAATATATCAGGGTTAGCAACATTAAACTAACAAATTATATATTAAAAATATTGAATGTTCAGTTACATGCCATACTTGTTTGTGAAGTTTATTTTTAAGTGAGCAGTGGAAAGTAAACAGAAGTTATGAGGCAAGTCATGTTGTGTGTGGAAGTCTGTAGCATAAGAATAACTAGAATGCTAAGTACAGTAGTATGGAAATGTTGCTGAGTCAGGTAGTGGTGATATGTTTTTTAGTGTATGGTTGTGCAGTATTATGACATACAATTGTTTGTGCAGTATTTCAGGTTCAGTGTTGGTGGTATGACTGATGTGGCAGAAATAAAGGGCCACCGACGTACCTATGTGGGTGCCATGCCTGGCAAAGTGATTCAGTGCTTGAAGAAGACTAAGACTGAAAACCCGTTGATACTCATTGATGAGATTGACAAAATTGGCAAGTAAGTACCCTGCGTAAACAGTAATTATTGGACTTAATATTACATTTTATTTAGGGCTGATTCTGATACCATGTTACCACCCACCACCTCCGGCTAGCTCAAATTAGGTGATGAGTGGAACATACATGTTTGATTTATTTATGTTAAAATCACACCATATTCCGTATAACAGAGCACACAAAAAAAATTTAGACTGTACCTCCAGAAAGGAGAGAAAACACGTAGATTCTTACTACGACTACATTATATTGCCCAGATCAGTTCCGGGCAGCGACGGCTGGACAAAACACTTTGTCGCCTCGCTGTGAGCTTAGCTTACGACTACGGTCAAAAATTTAAAATTTATTTAAATGTCAGAAGAGAAAAAAAAAGAAGTTTGTTAGGCGTCGCTCGGACCGTAGCCGCTAAGTTGTAGTTAAATATAACATTACTAAATGATGCGAGCCATCGCCCAACCACGACCTCTCGGCACGGTGCTCAGACAATGACTGATTTTACAGCCTTCCTTTCCTTCGTGCGGGCAATGTCCTGGGCTCGCTGACGTAATTTTCAGCCAATCATGGCGCATAGCAACAGAAGCTCCCACAAAATGCTTACTTCTGTTCCCACGATGCAGCGATTTTGTATCTTTCTCGCACTCCCGTGACCGTGACTCACACGCCTAGCGTGTGAAACAAAGACTCGGTCGTGGAAATAACAAAGGAGAATCACATCAGCACGCCTTCCCACACAAAGAAGCCAGCAAAAAAATTAGCTTATGAATTTTAAAATTATAAACAATAAACCTGGTGAAATACTTTACGTCTAACTTCGGGAAAAAAAAACTTTACATCATTTGAAAACCTAACCTGAAATTTGACAAAAAAAATTATGACAAAAGATTATTACTGGATTGCATGAGGAAGGCTGTAATCTGGGTTGTTACAACCAATTCCTGATACCTCGATACCACCACTGATACCTCATACTTACAATTTCTGGCCACACTACCTATATAAATAAATAATTGAATCATAATTTTTATAAATATGTTTGAGAATTATATTTTGTTTCTAAATATAAATTCAAAGCTAGTATATTGAAAATTGTGCATCATTTATTTATTAGATACAATATCTTTGTCTATTATTTGTAGTTAAATTAAGTTATTAATATTTATGATTTTCCTTTAAAACTATAGTAAAATGTTTCAGTAATGTTATCAATATTATTAACTGTATGACAAATAAACATACCAAGTATTTTATAAAAAGTTCAAAGTTTTGAGTATATTTTTTTCTGATAACAATATCTTGGTATTGGCCAAGAGTTGAACATCTGCCAGTATCTGATACTATATCAGGCATTGGAACAGCCATAATTTTATTATAGGCTTTTTATGTAGACTTATTGGTGGAAATCTTTGATGTTAGATGTAAAGAGTAGCTAAGAGAACAGCAGAAATTAATGAAAGTCTCTTGTATTAATATTTGGTTTGCATATTTAAGAATCTGCAGTAAGTATCTTGTTATATTTTAATCAGAAAATGGAACTAGTATTTTATTTACTAATAATGTGGGAGTCTCACAGAGGCAGTCTTGATTCAAAATAGGATTTTTTTCCTGTGAGAATCAGGGTAGGCAAATTTGCTCAGGTTGTTCCCGTTTCCTCCACGGTCATTTTATGGCTCCTTCATTCCTACCTTACCTCACCTTAGCCTTCTCTCATTTCATTTTGACAGTTCTACATGTGGGGGAAAACTTATGGATGTTATGCGAGTTGTTAATGAGAGTACAGCCATTTCATAAGTATTAATGTTGAACGAAAATACACCGCCTTGCATCATGTGTGCATCCATGCTGTGCAGGAAACTTACACACATTTAAGGCCCCTGAAAATCTATTACAATTACGATCCTATTCTAGTATGGAGGGATGGCTAATTCCCTGTCGACGGCTATTTTAAACACATGACGAGTTTTTTGTAACATTCAGATTTATTACTTTTACAAACAACAAAAGGTAGATGATATCTATAGCGACAATCAGATTATTAAATAGTGCGTAAGAATTGATAGTCCACAATTACAGTTATGTACAAGCATTACCATTCTGCATGCATGCATCATCGGAAAGACAAACTTTTACATTCAAAGAAAGCTACAAACATCCGCATTCGCAACAAAAGACACAAGTTACTCTAGCTCAATGTTAGACTTAACAAAGAATGCCAACAAACTGGGTCACACAGCATCACAAATGCATTACTTCCATGGAGGCGTCGCCTAATATAAGTACCCTCTTTTATCGCATAATCGTCGCACGCACGTGATTGTTGCATCCATATTTTAGGCCGTCAAAATTGGGATAAAAAAACTTCTCGCGTAAACTTGCATGATGTTTTTGGTCCCGCTAGTAGTTGCCGAGCGCTTTGTGTAGGTATCTTTTCCATATAAAACAATGTATTTTAAAGTAGAACTCTAATATTTATTCCATCATTACCACTTACTTAATTAATTAACGGAAAATACGAAGTTGTCTGACGTGTAAATTTTCTTATAAAGACATTTTTAAACGTTATTTCCTTTATCTGATCGTGTGTGTCGCCGTGGTGTAGGTATCTTTTCTGTATAAAACGATGTATTTTAAAGTAGAAATCTAAAATTTAATTTTGGTCATTACCACTTATTTATTTAATTAAAGGAAATACGAAGTTGTCTGACATGTAAATTTTCTTTTAACCCTGCGGAGGTCGCGCGCAAAAATTAACATTAATGGTTGCGCGCGGAGTAGGACTCCGCAACTGTGTTACACACATATTCCTGACAATTTTTTGTTTCATGTTAGGTAAAATTAAAGGAAAAAAATCAATAGAAGTTATAGTTTTATTTTACTAATAGCTTAAAAAATATATAAAATATTAAAGCAACACTTTTATAAACATCTCTTCGCTTTGTCTTGAAAAAAATAATTCCTTCCGTTCCTTGCCATTCTAGTGTTTTTTTTCAGATGTACGTACATAGTCCTACAATATTTTATTTAGCTTTCCAACTATTCCATGATGGCAAAGAAAAAAAAAATGTTTTCTGTTGCTGATAAAAGAGATTAATTAACTTCATTTGTAAGAAGGAATCCCAAAATTACACCTTTTCAGGTGGCAAAGAATTGGAAAAAAAAATTACCACTCTAAACATCATTGTCACGAGTCGTGAGACAATTTTACTCAAATGTGATAGTGTGTCTTCAAAGACAAATAAAATAGAAGCTGGAAGCACAATGAAAGTGGAAATATGTTTGCTTGGTTAAGCAAATTTTAGTATTGAGTGTACCCATCAGGTTTTTTTTTAACATTAAATTTGTTTACATAGCTTGATGAGTCCATTGGTAAAAAGTCTAAACACTACCAAGTGCTAAATTCATATTATTTTCTACTTATAATGTTTTTTTTTTCCTTGACAAAATGTATAACACTGTTCTACTGTATGGTAATAAATTGACAGAAAAATGCCTTAGATTACAGGTGAGACAGAGTCTTAAACATGTGGTACAGGTGCTTATAGTTAACCTGGAATAACTGTGATTACAATCTCGTGGTTAAATTTCTCAGGGGCTACCAGGGGGACCCTTCTTCTGCGCTTCTGGAAATGTTGGATCCAGAACAGAATGCAAACTTCTTGGACCACTACCTTGATGTTCCAGTTGACCTGTCGAAGGTACAGTCCCTCAATATTAAACATTATAACATTAAGTTATAGTTTTGTTCCATTGCATAAAATGTCCCTTAGTAGAATATGTATGTATATAAAAAAAAATTATAACACTAAAAATGTTAAATTAAATGTAAAAACTTATAAGTTTGCACAATGTTAAAGGAACCATGCCGATACGAGTACAAAAATTACTAGAGGTTCAATAAGATGAGTGTTTTGAAAAGCACCCTCATTTTCACTGTAGAAACCATAGTGCATGTATGCAGTATTGCCAGCAGCTTTTCTGATGCCTTGTTTAGGCAGTATGAACAATTTACACAGCCTCTTTTAAAGCAGAAAGCAGCAATTAGTTGACAGAAAATTGAGTTCTGTCATTGTCCAGACATTGGGTTGCGGCACAAAAGTCGTCATTCACAAAGACAATATGCAAAATCTACCATAAAAATGACATGGTCCTGTATTGCGCTGTTCTTGTCTAGTTAAGCATATTACTCTTTAACGGTTGAATTTATAATTTTTACGGTATAAATCAATAACACTATTTAAAATACAGTGGAACCTTGTAACTGCAAGAATTGACAATGTCAGAAAATGATATTGAATCAACCACCCATTACAGCCAAATATGAAATGAATTAAGTTCAAAGTTAGATTCTCACACTTTCCTTAAATTTATAAATGTCACATATTATCTCGAAAACGGCGAATCGTAGAGATAAATGCATAGAATAATAAGTGGTATAAATTTATTTGATGAACATAAAAATTCTCTCCTAAAGTTTTCATAACTTTAACTCTTTTAAATAAATTAGCAAATTTTTACAAAACCTTCCCCTCTCTTCATCAACTTTCAGATTGCTGCCTGCAATATCTTTGTATGCCAAGCCAAGTGTGGAAACAGCTTATTAGAAAAACTGCATGCTCTGTGTCAACTGCATTATTTGTACCAAGTTAGATTGGAGAGTTGATTGCTTAGCAAACCTGGCTCAGGTTTAGAATGCACTTTGTGTGGAATGGCAAAAGGGGTGAGGGAGCAAGCTAATGGAGTCTGTCACAGGGTCCTCCTCTCCTTTCACCCTCTCTAGCACCCTCAACCTGTTGCCGCATATTGTCTTTGTGAATGACTGACTTTTGTGCCGCAACCCAATGTCTGGACAATGACAGAACTCAATTTTCTGTCAACTAATTGCTGCTTTCTGCTTTAAAAGAGGCTGTGTAAATTGTTCATACTGCCTAAACAAGGCATGAGAAAAGCTGCTGGCAATACTGCATACATGCACTATGGTTTCTACAGTGAAAATGAGGGTGCTTTTCAAAACACTCATCTTATTGAACCTCTAGTAATTTTTGTACTCGTATCGGCATGGTTCCTTTAACATTGTGCAAACTTATAAGTTTTTACATTTAATTTAAAAAATCTTTTGTAAAATTTCACACTTAATTTGACAAGTAACAATAATGTTGCGGAAAAACTGTTTATTTATGTGTTTTATTATTTTGATTTGCTGCAAAATTATTTACATAAACATGTACACATTTTATTTCTGTGCCCGCCGCTAGAATTCACTGTCTGAATCATAAACGTTGTTTGCCACCATCAAACGTAGATAACAATTAGTAGCACGAAACAACCGGAAATTTTAAATTATTAGAAACTACTCAGATAAAACTCCGGATTTGGGCTTGATTTTTGACGAGGAATTTGATTAAAATACTGTCCATCTTGTTAAAATTCACTATGCAGTTAATACTATAAAGTTTTTTCACACATTAGAAGTTATACTTCTATGGCATTATCAAAACATTAACGTGAAACATTTTAACCCTTTCCTGCCTGGCGGTACTTGTGAGTCCCACAATGTTTGAAGCCCCATAGAAATAGTGTGTGCATGTTTGAAACCACATGCTGACTGTCGGGACCTCTGGGTCCCTGTATAGCTCCGCTCTGCCAGTTGTCGAAGAAGTTCGATTGACAGCCAAGAGGTTGCAGCACTAAAACGGCAGCGCTGCACTAGTCTGGAGCGCCCTTTTTTTTGTTTGTTGAGCTGGACATATGATAAATGCCTGTCAGGACTTAAAAGTCCCATCATTAAAAAAAATATTAAATATAAATAAAAAATTTTGGAAAAAATTATGGCCTCCTTTTATGCCTACTTAAATCTAAAAATGAAATAACAATTAAAAAATTCAATTTTTTTACATTTCTAGGCAGGAAAGGGTTAAAACACACATTATAGCACTACAGTCAAACCTCTCTGAAACGACCCCTCACGGTTCCCAGGAATAGGGTCGTAATAGAGGGGGGGGGGGGGGGGTCGTAATAGATGTTTTCCGAAATTTTCAGTTTATTTCAACCCCCCCCCCCCCCCCTTTTTTTTCCTAAACCGCTACTCGCTAAGAAACCAGCCGTACAATGGCAGGATGCTGTCACTCACAATGCTAGATGGCTTTGCTTTAAACCCACTTCAACCTTCATGACAAGTCCGTCGCCCTACAGGCCACCTCTAAAGAAAATATGTCAATAGACAGAATAGACAGTTTATTTTTACTGGTTAGTTTACATGTACGTTTTCTGTTTGCCGTAGTTAAATAGACTAGAACCCCGATGTCACGAACCCCGGATTTCTGAAGCAGTGATTTTACGAATACATTCTCGGGAACCGTCAAAAAGTTGGACGTTTTGACCAAAATGTGAAAATCAGAAGAAAAAATAATTTAAAAAAAACTAAATGAAAGATCATTAAAATCTGTTAATTTTAACACACAGCGTATTTTTGTGTCTGCTTTAATACTTCCAATAATGTTCATGTAAGAATAACTAAAAAATAATGGGTCATTTCCTTTAAAAATACGGCAGCTGTAGCTGTAAGTGGGAGCGCGGGAATATCTTCTAGACAGGCTGGCGGCAGCACAGGGGGCGGATGCATGACGTCATACGGCTTACCTCTCCTTCCCTTGTTCAGACTTCAAGGTTCATCCCTCCCAGGCATACAAACCATCATGTCTCTCTCCCCCTCCTCCTTCAACGTCCTTTGGCATGTGAAACTGTCAACATCCTTCCTCCCCTTCTCCAAACTGCGTGCAACGAAAGCAAGGTTTGTATAGTCCATTTCTGGTAAAATGAAAATTTTTAAGGGCCCCCGCGACAGTTATTTACCGTTAATTGTTTTGATACAATTTGTTTGTTAGTTACACAACATTATTTCTGCTGGAAAATCACTGAAACTTCAAAATTTCTTTAATGGAAAAATTTAGCAGGGCCGTAAAAGTATTCATTTTTGCCGCAAATGAAAACTATACTCGCCCTTCCTGCCGGACAACATTCTCGGCGCGTGACGCATGGCAACTACAGTCGTGTGCCGCGCACAGCCACGAAAAACCTACGCGATTTCCAAACTACACTAGATATCCGACTGGAGTCTGTTTACGAAAAGCATTTAAGAATTTGTTAATGCCCAACTGGTTCTATTGAGATAAAATGGCTAAAAGGCATGTTTTCAAAGTTTTAGGTGTAAAAAACACGTTACAAATTTCTTGAAAGTATCATAGGGAAATGCATTACACCTTTATCTTAATTTTTCCGCCATATAATGTTACGGTCACCGCTCAAATTTCACAGTTATCTGACGGGAACGAGATGACTGCGCGCCAGTTCAGAGCCTTGCACTTAGAGGTTTTACCGCGCTAGAACTACCATTGAGCGTCGCTCTTATCATCCCGCTTCACTAACACACACGCTGACCAGACGGCACCCTAAAGCTGATTAGAGGAAGCATGTAGAAATGCAAGGCAGGAAATTTTTCCAGCTTATCAACCAGGACCCGGGCAAGTCTTGACTATCAAGCTTTTCACATTAAAATATAAGAGACTTGTATTGTGTAATTTCGGTGTTATTTAGCGGTTTTTCTTAAAAATCGCTTTATTCGCTTTTTCCATATAAATTCGCGGAAAATTTCGCGATTTCGCGATTCACCATATAATCGTGGCCCTAGTTATTGCTCGCGTGAGAGGCGAGACGTGGAATGTTAGAAGAAAGATAAATGCGGGGTTTACAGACGGCAGCCAGTGTGTTTCCTGCGCGGGGAATAAGTGGCGTAGCCTTTTTTTTATGCTGGGTGAAGCGACCTTTTTCTATCAACCCACGGGAAAAGATAATTGCTTGAGCTGTCAAAATAAACATCGCTGCGGCAGTTAAAACAAGTCGAGGCGGGCGTGCATCCAGTCGGTCGCTGTGTATTGTCAACCGATAGTAATCAAAATCAAGAGAAATCCAGCAGGTAGGCCTTAACTGCGTACCACACTAGACAATCGCAAAAAGCTAAACGTAAACACGTTGCCACAAAAACCTTTATCTGCACCCTGCCGGCAAAGGGACGTGGAATGGGGGTTGTTAAGCGCTGACAGCGGTCGACAGGAAGCGCACTGCAAGAGAAATGCAGTAACACGCTACTCACCACAAGAAACTTATTTTCTGTCCTTTTTTCTTCGGATTTTCGGCAATTTTTTCACGGTTCCTCGAAATCGGGTTGTAATAGAGAGGTGGTCGCAATAAATGGGGTCGCAACAAAAAGGTTTTACTGTACGTATATGTTTGTATATTTTTTATTGCTTAAACAATTGAAATCAATCTGTAATTACTTCCTACAAACAAATCTTAACCTTACTGAGCTGATCCAACATTATTATTATATTATGTTATTAAAAAAATAAAAAATAAAAATATAGTCCCAGTGACGAGATTTGAACCACACCTCTTGAGGTTAACAAGCACGTGTTCTACTGCTGTGCTACTAACCTATTGAGAATTTAGAAGGAGAATATGTATTATAATTATTGTAATGCCAGTTTTCTTAAGTATTTAAAAATTGTGATTACTTTCTGCTATGACTATTTTAGTTTACGAAATGTATTCCAGTTGTGTTTCACTATCATAAAGTTTTATTTGATGTAACAATACTTTTTGTTATTTCCCCAAATGTTTACAAAAGTGACTATATATGTACAGGTTTATGTTGCTGAATGTGGATCCCCCATCTTGATTGCACATTTCCATTCATTCAACTTTTGTTCCATTTTCACAAAATTACTTCTACCTAATGCCGTATACAAAATGCTAAAATGTTTACTCATAAAAAATTGACAGCTTTATATTTTGAACATTTTTTAAAGACACACAGTATGTACAATAATCTTTTTATTTTATAATTGTATAATAATTATTATTAGATAACTAATAAATAATAAATATTTTTTTTTAATTTTAAATAAAGTTTATTAAATATAATTGTTAATTTTTTTTGTTTGTTTGTCAATTATGAACTCAGTAAATAAGAGGCAGTTATTATTTTTGATTTTAAGGCCATGCATGTTGGTGCAGGTTCTGTTCATCTGCACAGCCAACGTGACTGACACGATTCCCGAGCCTCTGCGGGATCGCATGGAAATGATAGACATGTCCGGCTACGTGGCAGAGGAGAAGCTGGCGATAGCCAAGCAGTACTTGGTGCCTCAGGCAATGAAAGACGGTGGACTGACTGAAGAGAAGGTATTTTTAGCATACTGTATTCAGTTGTTTTTAGCTCAAACATTTACTAATATTGTAATGCATAGTTTTAAAACACAATATTTGTTTTGCACATATGTGTGCATTTTACTGTAGTATAAGGCAGACTAAAATAAATTTTCTTATAACAGGGTGCATGAAAGTCCCGAAAAAGTCACAAAACATAAAGACTGTCACGAAAGTCACAAGAAGTTTCAAAATAAACAGCAAAGCTCTTGAAAGTCACAAATTTTTAATTTCCAGCTACTAACTTGCATTTTTTTATACCTCCATTCAGTGTATGGTCACACATTAAATATAAATATTTGGTATCTATCCACTTCAATAATGTGGATATTATCTCAGAAATGTTTCAGCTTTCTAACACAAAAATATTCACATTGCAAATTTTATATTGTTTCATATTTTATTTAGTTTTGAGTATTTTGTATAAAAATGAACTGAGATATGAAGATGCAAGAAAATGTTGCTAAAGGGCACTGAAAGAGTCCGAAAGTTGGTTTATAGGTATTTGCAGACATGCTGTATAAAAACCATTAATAAAAAAGTTTTATATGTTTATTTCATTTTAAGTCATAAGCACTGTTTCTATGTGTGCTGTTGTAAGATGGCCTAAAATTTTGAATTAACAATTTTCAGTATATCATATATCAGTATTTTAGAACACCAAATATAATATAATTTTTTGTATAGTGAAAAACTTTGGAATTTAATATGTATGTATGTATGTACATTGTGTGTGTATATGTGTGTGTGTGTGTGTATAATTCTGTCTATAATCTGGAAAGTCAGGGAAAATTCAGGGAAATTGAATTTGGTAAGGGAAAATCAGGTAATTCGCATTAAAATCTATAAAAGTCATGGAAATTCCTCAGTAATAGTAATTTTAGGGGAAAATGTCATGCTCTGGTATGCCATCTCCAAGGCTTTGAGCACCTTTTTTACAGATGGTGTTTACACACTGTAAAAAAGCATGGGCAACCAATTGTAGGGATGGTGGAGGCTAGATTGCCTTTATTTTCTTTCGGAAAAATGCAAAATACCTAAATAATTTTTTAAAAAAATGCCAGAGGAATTTTTAATTTGGTCATTATATATATATATATATATATATATATATATATATATATATATATAATTTTACCAAGTACTTAAGTAATGTAATTGGTTGCCTCTTCAAAATGGTGTTCAGGGTGTGTGATATTGAGGACAGAGTTAAAAAAATAAACACACACACACACACACAGATATATATATATATATATATATATATATATATATATATATATATATATATATATATATATATATCTGTGTGTGTGTGTGTGTTTATTTTTTTAACTCTGTCCTCAATATCACACACCCTGAACACCATTTTGAAGAGGCAACCAATTACATTACTTAAGTACTTGGTAAAACAGTTAAAGAGGCAAGATGCGTGGTGGAAAAGAATTTTTTTCAGTTTAAATTCATGCAGTCTCTCTGTATTTACATTTTCAGTTGGTACTATATTTCTTATTGCAGGTCCACATTGATGACGACGCTTTGAATGTTTTAATAAAGTCTTATTGTCGAGAGAGTGGTGTGAGAAATCTACAAAAGCACATAGAAAAGGTAAAAATTTGATTGTAGAGAAACAATCACAAATAGTATAAGTTCGTATTGGTATTGATATTCATAATTTATCTTAATTGACATTTTCAGATTATTTAGTGTGTCACCACTCACTATCTCCGACTAGCTCAAAATTTAGGTTATGAGTGGAACATACAGGTTAGAAGGTCATGAAGAAAGAAGAAATTTATACACAATGTTCAATGTATTACCTGTTTTTTTTATTCATGGAAAAATCACACTATTCCGTACAACAGAACACAAAAAAAACTAACTAAACTGTACGTCCAGAAAAGAATAAAACGAGCCATCGCCCGAACAACGACCGCTCGGCCTGGTGCTTGGACAATTACTAAATTTTACAGCCTTCCTTTCCTTTGTGCGGGCAGTGCCCTGGGCTTGCTGATGTAATTCTCAGTCAATAATGGCGCATGGCAACAGAGGCTTCCACGAAATGCTTACCTCTGTTCCCACGACGCAGCGATTTTCTCTCTTTCTCACACTCCCGTGAACTGACTCACACGCCTAGTGTGTGAAACAAAGCCTCGGTCGTGGAAAAAACGAAGGAGAATTACGTCAGCATACCTTCCCATACAAAGAGGCCAGCAAAAATTTTACTAGAAAAATAAACTTATGAATTTTGAAAATAAAAACAATAAACCCGGAGAATTACGTTTACAATAACTTTTAAAGGAAACATTTTTACATCTAACCTGAAATTTGACAAAAACATTTATAACAAATTATTATTGCTGGATTGCATGAGGAAGGCTGTAATCTGGGTTGTTACAAGTGGTTCTTAACAGATAAGTATGTTTAGAATAAGCTAATTCAATTGAATACAGAAATCTTAACTTCACTTATATTAAACAGGTCCACTGTTATTTTTGTCCTAAGAATTCCTTACATGACCATGCAATAATGTTGGGAATTATGTTTTGCAGGTTGTGAGGAAGGTAGCATTCAAAGTGGTAAAAAATGAGATTACACACATAGATGTTCTTCCATCAAATATGCAGGATTTTGTTGGCAAGCCTGTGTTCACACACGACCGGCTATATGACGATACTCCTCCAGGTGTGGTTATGGGTCTCGCGTGGACTGCTATGGGTAAGATAGAAAAATACTCGGTGGAATGTGTGGCCATTATGGGTATTCACTGTATTCAGCATAGAATAGTACGAAGTGTGAGAGGAAACTCTCTCACACTTTGTCATCAGATCTGTGATAACTATACCTACATGTTTCGCCATATCTATGAGAATAGATATGTAACTTTTTAGCTGTCATGTTGGATGACAGATTTATGGGAATACTTTGGTTACTATTATATGAAATTGCATATAAATTTATGTACCTCAATAGTAACTGTCCCACTATTGTGTTTATTTGTTGGGTAATAACTGTATCTATCACCCAACAAATATTCACCCAAATTAAACCTGGAATTTCTTAAATTACACTAGTGAATTTATTTATGCTTGTGGGTGCCGTTTTCCAACTAAGAATCTAAAATAATTTTAACTGTCACGTGTGTCTGTTAATATATATTTTCAATCTAATGAACATTCTCTTGAAAATTGATTGTATCATTGATTAAATAATCAAAACTCAATCTTGGTGCTTAAACGATTTGGTCAGCTTAAGTTAAGTATAGTTAGAACGAATGAAATAGCAATGCTGCGGACCACTTTATAAAATACATATAACAGACCTAACAGTTCAAATATGTCACTGTCATTTATTACATATATTACAATATATTAGTAAAAAAATGTAATTATCAAATACATATAAGGAAAAATAGTGAAATTTAAAATTACTTCAAGTAGTGTAAAATATATACCTCTGGTTGATGCAAATACCTCAACTAGACTTCAAATGGCAGAGCAATTACATCCCTTTTTTATAACTGTTAGCTGCATCTTGTCTTGTCAGGACCACTATTTTTTTTTCCTCACCTGTGGATTTAGACATCTTTAGTGCAGTTGGTTAAAGTGCCAACTTCAGTGCGAGGTGCTGTGGGTTTGAATTTCAAGTAAAAATTATGTAATGAGAGAGTAGTATTTTTAATTGTAGGATTAGGTTAAGTTAAGTTTGTAAACACCCTCAAGCTAGTCAAGTGGCATTTAAGCAGGGTTGCAGATAGCAGTGCAAGCCACAAATGTAAAGCTGATCTAAAACGGACACATACGTGTGCTGAGCGAAACTGCAACTGTGCAGGTGGCTCGACGCTGTACGTCGAGACGGCGACGCGCCGACCCAGCGACGACGGTGATGGCTCCCTGGAGCTGACGGGCCACCTGGGAGACGTCATGAAAGAGTCTGCCAAGATTGCACTGACGGTGGCTCGCAACTTCATGAGCCAGCATGACTCACAGAACACCTTCCTCAACACCAGCCACATACACCTTCACGTGCCCGAGGTATGTGCTCCAATACTGATTAGTAGGCTTCTGCAAATACTGTTTTCAGTAAAATGAAATAATAGAGGAATATATATAGAACCATAATAAACAGGTGCAAAATAATAAAAAAAAAACATGGCAATCCATTTTCTTAAGCCAGTAGAGTTTTAAGTTTGAAAATTGTTTTGTTTACCCAAATATTTATTTACATGAAATAGACTACATATTATGAATAACTAGCTGCAGTACCCGGCATTTAAGAGATATGGTTGTTTTACTTTTATATGTATTTTATTGCCCCGGGGCTCCCTCCTGTTTGTAATTAATATATTTTAATACATGTGTACTTAAACGTTAAAGATAAAAGAAAAGAAAAAAATTAAGTAAATTATTTTAGTAAAAGGGCAGTTTTATAAATCAAACCAGCAGTCTTGTTATTTCATTATTATTCATCCTCGAACCACATAGCGTCCTAGAGTTCCTAGTAGGTTATAAGTAAATTCCTTTGTACGACGTCTGGGCACCTCAGTGATTATTGTTGTTGTGTTTTTTTCTGGGCTGACGCTTCCAAGGCCTTAATTTTTACTTATTAATTTATTGAGTGTTTACCTGCAGCCCAGCGTACGTTACATTAGCACCTTTATTTTGCTAGCCGCTGCAAGCTCCACAAAGCGGGCTGGTCTCACCAAGGAGAAAAATATGAATTTGCAAGACCTTACTATGTGTATGATCGTGTGGCAGACATAGAGAAATGACACTCACTCACTATTTGTATGTCTATGACCTATGATTTTTTCTGTTATAAAATGAAATTTTCACTTTTTCACTCCCTTAGGGAAGGAATTTCATATTAATATGGGGTCTATGTGTTAATCCAGGTTATAAGCTAGCTGTAGGCCAAATTTCATTCAATCCATTCAGTAGTGTTTACGTGAAAGAGTAACAAACATCCATCCATACTTACAAACTTTCGCTTTTATAATATTAGTAGGATTAAAAATTATAATTGCAGATTATTTGTTACATGTTTAAAACCAATGTATATATGTTTATAAAACAAATCTAAATTTCTCAATAAAACATTTTTAATTAATAAATGCTAGAATGTTTTCAATAAAAAAATTTGAATGAGTCTTACTTGATGTATTTATTGGTAATTAATTTAATACAAAATGTTGATTCAGATATCAAATTATTCTCCAATATCCAATATTTTTTTGAGTACATACTTGCAGACTCGTACTGATTAGCTCTGTCCTCATAAATGTTTTGTTTCGAGAGGGCCACGTGGCAGAGTGGTATGATTACTTGCTGTTTCTTCCTCCCTTTCCTTCCCCACCTAGACAAACCCAGGTTTTTTCACCAATTTAAAACATTTTTGATGTTGCCGTGAGCTGGTGGGTTTTCTCTGGGTACCCCTCTTTTCTCCACCCATTTATTCCATCAATACTACATTGTCATATTGGGACCTCACGGCACCTCAACCCTAATGCTATTGATGTCGACAAGATGTTGACCCCTAATTCATTTATTTATTCATAGTTCATATTTTAATATGATTTTAATAGTACAGTAAAACCTGTATAAGACGTCACGGATTAACACTTTTTCCCGCCTAAAACGTCAGGATAATAAAGAACCAAAATTTTCTCATTCACTTTACCTTAACATAGCTCTTTTAATACGTTTTTAGGTTTTTTGATTTTCCCGCTGAATAAGCACTAAAGAACACACAATGCTTCAATTTTTCTAAAAAAAAATCTTTCTGAATCCAACTTTTCCGTCGCCAAGGTTAAATTGTACTACAGTAGAATCCCGCCGATGCGACCCCCCTCTGATGCGTCCATTCCGTTTATACGACCGTTTTTTGAGAAACCGTGAAAAATTTGAGCAGAGAAAGTCGAAAATTTGAGTAAAATCGGCTGAAAAACAAGTCTGTTACACTTTGTTGGGCGCTATGTGTTCACGTTTATCTTGGTGAGCACTGTACTGCAAGCAGGCAGGCATACAAAAGACGGCTAAAAATAGATACCACCCCTCTAGACTGTCCACGCTAGCCAATACCGGTAATCTGCGCGCATCACCTGATAACATCTACGCGCGCGTCTATTGCCGTACCGGTCCCGTGCCTTTGTCTTGCGACTGGTTAGTGTGATGTGACGTCGCCAGGTGTTTGGTTCTCGGCTATTTTTCTATAACATCGCTGACTTCACACATACGCAGCTAAACAAAAAAAATTGCATGGACTTGCATACCCCGAACAATGGGTTCCGATAAATACTTGCGCTAAGTGAACTCGCGTCACGCGAGTTCGGTAATGCTAGCCGGCTGGTGGTTATTTTCGTTCAAAACGTGGCGAAGGAACTTGTGTGGATCAGGTAGAAAACATTCGGCTATAAACGAAAGATATAAGAACAATGCTATCCTGAAATGCTGTGACATGTTTTTGGAGTAGATAATCACAGCGACAGACCGACAGGATGCGTTCCCGACCTTGCCGTCAGCAATGTTTATTTTGACAGCTCAAGCAATTATCTTTTCGACGGCCCTTCACAGCGTAAAAAAAGGAAAAAAAAAAACATGTTGGAATGCAGACGGAAAAGTAACTGTGCAGTAAAATAAATATATTCACGGCCCTGCTAAATTTTTCTATTCAATAAAATTTGAGGTATTAGTGATTTTTTAGCAGAAACTGCTGTGTGACTAATAAACAAATTGTATCATAAAAACTTATAAAGTATTTATTAACGGCGAAGGACAGTCGTATAAGCCCATAAAAATATTTATTTTACCGAGAATGGACTATACAACCTGGCTTTTGCCGCACGCCGTGTGGGAGGGGAGGAGAATGCTGACAGTTTCTCACGCGGAAGGTAAGCTACCACAGTGGCTTTTCGTGCGGGCGGGTAAGATAACATGACAGCTGAGACGGCTTTTCTTGCGATAGTGGACGCGCCGAGCTCGGCTAGACACTGCCCGAGCGGCATTCACACGATGTATCCGACGATGCGGTGACACCCCGAATTCTCTATTGCGACCATTCCGTTTATAAGTCCGTTTTTTCGGAAACCGTGAGGGGTCGCATCAGCGGGATTCTACTGTATTATCATTGGTTGTAGTGCACATAAGCGCCATCATTTATTTCTCTATCGGTTTTTAACATAGCAAAATAAGACCATCAGAGTTTAAATTTTGTTTACCACTATACACACACACATGTAAAAACAAGTTAGAATTTATTATGTATTTTACATTTTAGTAAAAAAAAAATTTAATAGGTATTACATTTGGCGAACCACTGTAAAAATATTTTGTTTTGTTATTCGCGGGCCTAGTACATATCTAACTAATTTCTCACCAATTAAGTTAGGAACTGTTTCGGAGCAAGGAACCAGGTTGGATCGTACGTTAGCCCGTAAATATTAAGATGAAGGTGTTGAGATTTCGTTAGCCTCTGCCATTTTGGTTGTGGTACCAACTTAACTTCCGTACAAAATGATGCCGTTCTAACGGCTTCGTAAAACGTTTTTACTTCGTTAAAAACTATAAAAAAATAAGTTGAAACCATAAATTATAGTTTCCAAATTACCATAATTTAATTTCTAGCACGTAAAATATGTATATAGATGTATAAAAGACTTAAATTGTTTGCAACTAATTGTAACATCAAAACAGTTGAAAACAGTTATTTTGGAGAGAGAAAAAAAGTGAGGTTATTTTTAGAAGCGGTGTCTGTTTTTACGCAGAATTATCTTTTGCAATTAATTTGGGGGAAAAAATAAGTTTTATGGTTATTTCAGATCTATTTTGATTGTTTGGTATAACTATGTTTTGCGAATTTTCGCTTTTTTTGCGTAATATTTAGATTTTTGTGGCACTGTTACAAAACAAATCATGTCAGACCCGTCCACGTCAAAGCCGAAAATCAAACGAAGGCCCCTTTCTTTGGAGCAAAAATTTGATATAATACACAAAATCGAAAGTAACCCCAATGTTCCACGCACTCAAATTGTGGCTCAGATTGGTATTCCAGTATCAACGCTAAATACAGTTTTTTACAGTAAAACGACCATTCTTCAAAAATGAGCTAGAGCAGGTATGCAGAAAAAAAATCAAAACTGCGAAATATGAAACAGTTGAGAGTGTACTAATGGAATGGTTTCGACAAAAACGTGCCCCTAACATTCCTGTTGATGGCCCGATATTAAGAAAGAAGGCTGAAGAAATTGCACTGTAACTAAATGTAGAGTTCACTCCGTCCAATGGCTGGATAGACAGGTTCAAGAAACGCTGTGGGCTTGTCTACAAAAAAGTAAGTGGGGAATCCAAGAGTGTCAACATTAGTGTTGTAAAAAAAAAGTTTTTTTTTCTTCAAAGAATGTTTTTTTTTCTAAAAAACCGGTTTTATTTCACAAAAAAAAAATGTTTTTTTTCCATATACACAATAAAGATTAACTGTAAAGTATGAGCTACAGTTAAAGTAAGAAATAACTGTAAAAACTAATGTTTTTTGAACATACCATAGTTTGTTATAATTTAATAATATATATTTTTTTAAACTGCCAACTACCCATCTTACAGGTTTAACAGCACTTAACCTCACTTCTTGGCTACAGTCATGACCTGTTAATTTGCAATTAACAGGCTCATTAGTAACAAAAATAAAGTTACCATAATTTATGAGTCACCCCACATATTTATTTTCGTATTTAACAGTAAATAAATGTAATATGCATACTTACTGTGCTTAACATAACCTTACTTGGTTACCCAAAAGACTCATCAACGTCAATGTCTAAAACGTAATGCAGTAATTCGCCAACACAGGAAAAATATAGTCCGTGAAGCTTGCATTGATTAAATATTTGTCCAATTTGGTTTTTCGGCAGTATATTTTAATATCAACATTGTACGAGTCACACAGCTAAGTAATATATTAAAATTGTTTTATGCTCTGCAAACAACTGTTGCTTTTAACGACTTGCAATTGCAGATTGCGGCCCACTGGCTTATGAGATGATGTCCGAGGCCAATATTGTTTACGTGTGAAACTCGACAGTGCTGTTTTGTTATATTTTACGAAAACAGTTTTCAGAGGTAAATTTGACAAAATGCCATTTAGGACTGGTTCTGGCAGGAAAAAAGCAGCTGTGAGTGAATTATTTACCAGTATTCCATCAAAAGGTGTTAAATTAGATCGTGTTAAATGCACATTTTGTTCTTACAAACTTTCAAAATCTGATTCCCGTATGACCAAACATATTAATATTTGCAAAAAATGTCCCAACTCGGTGAGAGACAAGTACATTACATTGTCTTCAGGAGAAGTTACAGACCATCAAGAATCCTACTGCCTTTCACAACAAAGTCTTTTATCTTCGTTACAAAGTCCAGTAAGTTTGTACAATGTAAACACATCAACCGAAAGACAAACACAACTAAAAACTTTCATTGACAGAATTAGTTTGACAGATCAGGAAAAAGGAAATGAATTACTGGCAAGGGCTATTTATGCAAGTAATTCATCACTTAGAATAGTATAAAATCCATTTTGGATAGAATTCTTATCATTTTTAAGACCAGCCTATAAAGTACCAACAAGGCATGAGGTATCTGTACCATTACTGAACGCAGAATATGAAAAAATAGCTTCACAAGTGAGTCAAAAAATTGTTGCTGCAGAGACAGTTTCATTAATGTGTGATGGGTGGACCAACATCCGAAATGAACCTGTATTAAACTTTGTGGTTACTACACCTTCACCCATTTTGTACAAGATTTTGCCAACTGGAAAAGACTCGCACACAGCACAGTACATTGCGCAAGAAATAGGTTATGTAATTCAAGAAATTGGAGCGCAAAAAGTGTTTGGAATTGACAGATAATGCTGCGAATATGAAAGCAGCATGGCACATTTTCAAAAATGAAAATGTTTCCACTAATCTTTACACGTATGGATGTGTTGCACACACACTAAATTTACTGTTCACTGACCTGAAAAATCTCAAAACACTACAGACATTTTTAGCTGAAGCTGTTTTAGCCCAGTGAAATTAGACCCTGGAAACCCCTGACGTAGAAAAAATTGTTGGAAAGCTGGAAATCATCTTAAACCCTTTGGTTGGCATCTAAATAGAGTATCCTAGGTTTTTGCCCTCACAGTTGGTGAGCTTAAGGAGTGGGGTGGAAAAAACTGTGAAATTATCGAACTTTTTTGTGTTTTTCACACGTAACTCGAAAACGATGCATCTTAGGTTAAACTTAGCAGTAAGCATAATTAAAGTGTATATTATTATGCGTCGAATAAGACCACAAACGTCAAAATTGGTTCAGTGGTTGGCCGCAATCGACATTTTAATATTAGAAATGTTTTCTATATTTGTAAATATTTTAATTTCTCACCTGTTTACCGTCAGATATTATCTAAACCACCACTCAGATCAACAAAACCCACAGTAAAAAGTTGCAGAGCATTACATTCTAAGTTGAATAGACACCTTAATTGCAAAACACAAAAAATCCGATAATTTCACAGTTTTTTCCTCCCCACTCCTTAAGCTCACCAACTGTGAGGGAAAAAACTCAGGATACTCTATTTGGATGCCAACCAAAGGGTTTAAGATGATTTCCAGCTTTCCAACAATTTTTTCTACCTCAGGGTCTTATTTAACTGGGCTATTTCTGCTGTAAAAGCAATAAAACACACTCATAGACTTACAGAAATCTTCAAAGAAAAGCAAGGTCAGCAGCATCATAATCATAACCCTGTAACTTTAAACTTCCTGTGCAAACAAGATGGGGATCCACAGAGCATTGTTTGGACAATTTAAAACAGAATAAACAAACAATTAAATTACTTGCTGTAGAGGAGGAGGCTCAAGAAATTTTGAAGAAACATCCAATTCTAAAGAAAGTTGCTCTGGATGAAACATTCTGGGATAAAGTGAAAGGGTTTCTCCAATTACTAAAACCCATTGCAACTGCCATAACCAGTGTTGAGATTGACAAACCTAAAATTTCACAAGTTGTAAGTGTTTTTAGGAAATTGGAGCTGCACTTTGAAGAAACACTTCCACAGAGCCCACTATCCAAAGCAGAAGAAGATGAAGTCAAAAAAATATTTGCAAAAAGAAAACATTTTGGTGTTTGTGAAGTTCATAGGGCAGCCAATCTCCTGGATCCACTAGCAGCAGGTGTTGATTTAATGCCAGATGAGCAGGTGAATTTCTATTTCATTTATACATAAAAATTTAAAAAAATCATGTAACATTTACATTGATTTTTTTGAGCTATCTTAGCTATTGCTTAACAATTTGATAAGTTTACTTTTTGAAAACCAGAAATTTGTTTTACCCCCACGAAAAATTTGGTTCTTTGCCAGGTATGACTTGAGCACTTAATAGATATGACCTAATTTTCTAATTCTCATCAATTAATTTGCTACAAAAGAATGATATACCCCCATAAAGTACCATAATTAGTTAAAAAAAAAAAAAAGGCGTAATACCATTTTTAAAATGTTACAATCAATCGTCACCTGAGACCTGACACAACATAATAATAAATAAAACCAAAATATTATTAAACCGCTGAAACTTGTGCTACAAAAATTCTGCAAAATTTACTCTACTTTAATCTTTCTAAATAAACTCTTCATACTTCTCTTAACTATGAATTACCTTAAATTTATATTTTTGCAAAAATCTAAAGTCTACATAGTTCAATTACTTTATTTTCTTTTCAGACTAAAGCTACAGAAGTTATATTTGAGGCTGCCAAAAAAATGCCTGGGATAGATGAAAGTGCAGTGCTAATAGACCTTGCAAATTACCGTGCAAAAAGTGAATTTTTCAGCAAAACTTTCCTTTGGGAATCAACAAATCAGTTTCCAAAATAACGCCAATAGCTTGGTGGAAAGGATTTTGCAACAGCAGAGAAGTTTCAAAGTTGGCAGCAAGGTTTTTGGAACTTCCTGCAACTTCAGCTGCCTGTGAAAGGAGCTTCAGTACGTATGGTGGAATTCACACAAAAAAAAAGAAATAGGCTCACCAATGAAAGGGCAGCAATAATTGTGTTTATAGCACACAACTTGAAACTCCGGAAAGAAGATGCAGACACAAGCGTGGCACTGGCAACTCGTGAAGCCAGCCCCAGTCCTCGACCTCAAGCACTATCCGTCCTGAATGTAGCCAACATGGATGAAGATGAATCGGATGATTATTCGGTTTGGTCGGTTCCGGTTGACAGTGAATCTGATACTCGGGAGGATGCGTCTGAATCAGAAGAGATGGACTTTGAAATGTGTGTTGCGGAGACGGAGTGGACTTGTATGTCTTATTGTCTTGTGTTGTGGACTGTGGTTTTTTTATTTGTAGTTTTGGAAAAATTATTTTGTGTATGTTTTCTGACCTTTGGCTATGAAGACTATTGGCGGATAGATTTTTTTTGCCATTATATAACATTTAATTATAGTGTTTGAACTGGGTACACGTCGTTTGTCCTAAAATCGTTTATCCTAAAGCGTTTATCCTAATTTCGGTTGTCCTAAAAATTAGGACAAACGACTTTAGGACAAACGACGTTAGGACAAACGACTTTAGGACAAACGACTTTAGGACAAACGAATTTTAGGACAAACGACGGAACAGCTTCAAAATATTTTTACTCTGAGTTTTAGGACAAACGACTTTAGGACAAACGACATTAGGACAAACGACTTTAGGACAAACGACTTTAGGACAAACGACTTTTAGGACAAACGACGGTTCCAGTATCGATAAATCCTTACTCTGAGTTTTAGGACAAACGACATTAGGACAAACGACTTTAGGACAAACGACATTAGGACAAATGACTTTAGGACAAACGACTTTAGGACAAACGAATTTTAGGACAAATGATTTTAGGACAAACGACATTATGAAAAACCAAGTTAGGACAAATGACTTTAGGACAAAAAACTTTGAGTCAAACTATTTTATTTGAAAACCACAGAGCATGTGAGAACTTACAGTAAAAGAAAACGTATGAAAAAATAATGTTATATACTGGGGAAATACTTTACATTCTATGTAAAAAAAATTCAGCGTTTACGATCGTTACAATTTTTAGACATCTAGGAATAAACGACTACGGTTTCAACGACCTAAATCGTTTTTTTTTTTTTTTGCCATCTTGGATCCGCCATATTGAAATAGAGCGCCCCACTCATTATGATGAAATTTTCGTCATGACCGCCATATTGAATTTTTCTGTTCCACTGGAGGCCGCCATCATGGATGCCGTCGACTTTGTATCTGTTCTTTGTTCCTAGATAGCACCAGCAAAGCTCTTGATTTTTTTTGTTCTTCTGGAGGCCGCCATCTTAGATACCGTTGACTTTGTTTCTGCTGTTTGTTCCTAGAGAGCGCCAGCCAAACTCTTTATTTTATTTTTTTTTTGTTCTTCTGGAGGTCATCATCTTGGATACCAAGGACTTTATTTCTGCTGTTTGTTCATAGAGAGTGCCAGCGTCGCTCTGATTCATCACATAAGGTCGATGTTCCATTACCTACCATAGCTATTATGGTCCTTATCGACATATTAAATTTAAATTTTTTAAGAAAATACATTGGAAGCGCTGTGATTCGAACCATTGCAGCTCTGATCTCTAGATTGGAAAACATACGCCTTTAACCGCACGGCCATCGAGACATTTACCAAACGAGAATAAAATAAGGTATATATAAAAATAACATGCATATTCAGACTTGTAATTTTTTGGATTTAAAGTAATAATAGCACCACCTGTTCGAGACAGAACCACCATCATGTATTAAGACGTAACTGTAACAATTATCGTTACGGTCACAATCTTGAATATCCGTAATTGTTTTGTTCGAAAATCAGGAAAAAATTTAAAAATCATTAAAAAATTAATCAATCGAATTAAATAATAAAAATCTTAAAAAACACCGTTGCACTTTTCGTTACGGTCGCCATCTTGAAAATACATAATTTTAATGCTATAGATTCGAGAAAAAAAATTACTTATTAGAATACTGATTAATTAGTTCGATTCCTGTCCTTGCTTCGAAACTATTAGAGCAAAAAAACAAACAGAACCTTCCTCCACAGAAACCACCTACAGATTGATCTCCGCCACCAATAGCAAGGTATATATATATAGTCAGCTAGTATGACGACATGTCCGCCATCTTGTCTTCAGCTGCTGGAGAAAACCATCTTGTTTTCGTCTGCTAGAGTGTGCTGATACCATGTTAGTATAATATTCTGTTCACCATAACTTTGTCCTCAACTGTTGGCATTGAACATTGACCTTGACCTTGAAATTTGACCTTAACTTTGAACCTTGACCTTGACCTTGACATTTGACCTTGAACCTTGAAATTTGATTTTACCATAACGACCATCATGGATCCGCCATTTTGCGTTCAGTACATGCTACCAGGAGCAACCACCTGCTAGAGGTCATTGCCACCATCTTGTTTTCGTCTGCTGGAGGACACCATCTTGTGCGTGTACTCGTCTTATAGAGTACATTACTATCATACTTGTCTAAGTTTTACCCGCTAGAGTGTAGTAATCATTTATTATTACTGAAGTGCCTGCCATCTTGAAATTTGGGCGCCATCTTGGAATCGTGTAATTATTAAGCTAGAAATTCTGGAAAAAATTCCAAAATTCAACAAAAAATTCACTTATTAAAGTAATGATTGATTATATCAATTCCTGTTCTTGGTTCGATCCTTGGATGATGCAAAAAAATAATTTTATGGAAAAAATAATTATTATAATAAATTATTAGAGCCATTCCACCTCAATTCAGGCAGTTAGCAAGATAATGTGTCAGGTCACCATCTCAGATTTGCTTTAAAAAATTACAGCAGTTACAACCAGTGCAGACAAAAAGTATGCCAAAAGGATTTTGTCCCAAAAAAATTTTTCCCCATGTTATAGCCTTTTGAAGTTGGTTGAAAATCAAAAAAGGTGGAAAAAGGGGTGTTTTTTAAATGAGCGGCATTTCAAAACTATTTTACTGATTTTGTTGATTTTTTTTTTATTTGTACCTATTATAGTGAACTACAGAGTGGAATAGTTCCAATGAGCCCAACGACAATATCTTTAAGGGGGGGAAACTAAAAAATTTGGCAAAAAATTTAGATTTTTTTGGATTTTCAAAAAAAAAAAATTATGTGGAATAATCAATTTTCATAAAAAGTAATTCTGGTAATATGTAGACCTATTACAGTAGTTTTACAGGAAAAATTGTTTTTAATTCTATGATGCATGGAATTATTAAAATTTAACTTTAAAATTTTCAAAATTTGACAAAAGTGCCATTTTTGATTGAAAATTACTGAAAAACCCCATATTTTAAAAATTTGTAACTTTGTAGTCCTCACCTTTATTAATAGCATGCACTTTGTTGGATAGTGTGTTTTTGCCTGTAAACATTTCTAGAATTTTTTGAAAATGTAATGTCATTACCTTTTGTATGTTGTGCATGCTCAATTAATAAATGTTTTGTTGGTATCTAAATAGTATGTGATAATTTGTAACTGGTTTTGTATGAGGGGAAACCTTGGGAAATATGAAGGGGGAGTCCCTATCTGAATATTCCCAGGCGCTTGCTGTAAGGGGAATCCCTGGTAGCTTGAGGGAAATCCCTGGTGACCATATGGGGAATCAACTACAAGACTACAAGGGAATTCCCAAACTTTTGCTGTTACAGTTGTGTTGTGTGTGTTCATGGGTGATGTTCAATTAGTGAACTAAATCATGTCTGACTTTCATAGTACGGAGAGAATTAAATATGTGGACTACATTAAAAGGCACAAAAAAAGTGTGTATAAAAGTAAATGTGTGAGGATGTGTAAGGTGAATGATTTAGCAGATGATATTCAAAAGTTTGTGGGTGTATCTGTTTCAGTAAATAAAAATGATATTTTGTGTAGCAACTGTGTTACTTTTTATAAAAAGAAATTTCTGGAACTTGCTGAAGATGCAGAAGAAACATCCACATCAGAGAATTTTATTCCGGAGGATGAACTAGTAAGTGTTTTAAATAGCAGTCTCATTAAAACATTAAATGTAGAAGTATCACCATTGAAATCCCCTTCAGAGGTGAGATTGGATAGGAGAGAAGGTTATGTGAGGAAAAAGAAGATAAAATTAGTTGATGAGTTAAAAATTTCTGCTGTGAACAAATTACAAGACATATATCACGTGCATCTTTCAAGTGAGTCTGATGATGAAATGCCTGTGTGTGTCAATTGTAGTCTATGGTTTTCGAATATTGACTCAGCTCTTCATACTTGTAACTACAATGGAAAAGTACAGCTACTAACATTGGTACCACAAACATTTAGTAAAACTGTATTGAAGGAAAAATTACCTTCAGTGTCAAAGTACCTCATTGATAAATGTCGCACAGTTATAAAAAATAAGGGAATTTATGCTCAACCTGACCCCTATAGTGGACATCCTTTACCTACACAGGTACAAGATCTAGCATTATCATATTACCTAGAAGATAGTAAAGACTGTTCAAGGGAAAGTCCAAACAAAAAAGATGTTATTTGCATTAAGGATGGTAATGGCCAGAAAGTAAAAAAGGTTAAAAGATTCATGACAAGGTCCATCAAAGAGGCATACAAAGCATTCAAAAAAGATAATCCTCTTATAGAAATTAGTCTTTCAAAGTTTTATGCCTTACGACCAAGATGGGTGAAAATTCAGCCAGAACAGACTGTGTGTTCTTGTATTTACTGCAGTAACATGCAACTTATCTGTGTAGCTCTTCGAAATGTAACAAATAACCAAATTGATGAAGACTATCTTCTACTGAAGTGTTTGTGTGACGAAACAAGGAATGAAGATTGCTGGCTCGAGGAGTGTGGTGACTGTCCTGGCACAGAAACATTAACTGTTGAAAACTTTGGCTTGGATGAAGGGGAAGAAGTTACATTTGCGATTTGGGAACATGGTGACCTCATAAAAAAAACTGTATCTGTAAATAATTTTCTGGAACATGTAAGGCATTGGGTTAAAAAAGCTATTCCTCACAGTTACATTAGGAAAATACAAAGGGAAGGAATAGCTGAAGCAAGAAGTTCTGTCCAACAAAATAATGCTCTTGTTTTACATTTTGATTTTGCTGAGAACTGGTCAGTTGTATTGCCTGATGAAATCCAAACTTACCACTGGCAAAATGATCAGCTTTCACTGTTTACCTGTGTTGCATACTTTGGTGCGGAAATAAGAAGTTTTGTTATAGTATCTGATGATATAGCTCACGACTCTGCTCACGTTCTCTGTGCTTTAGAGGTTATAAAACTGGAAATTTCAAAATTTTGTCAGTTAGAACTTTTGAGTTCAATAGTGTACATTACAGATGGGGCAGCTTGACATTTCAAAAATAGGTTTCAGCTGTATGAACTATGTAAAAATACTCAAACTGTTGAAAAAAAATGGATTTTTTCTGCTACAGGGCATGGCAAAAGTGCATGTGATGCAATAGGTGGTTTGTGTAAACACTTTGCAACTAAGTTCAATCTTCGGGCAGAGTGTGTTAATGCCATTAGAGATTCTGCTTCATTTGTTGCTGAAGTAGGTAACCTTGTACCAAAGATAACTCTATTGGCTCTTGAAAGTAAAACAATTCAAACGTATAGGTCATCTAAGGAAAAAGAATGGGCTACTGTAAAACCAGTTGTTGGAATACAATCTAAACATTACTGGCTGATTAAAAATGAGACATACATGGGACGCACAATTAAAGATAAAATAGAAATAGTTGTACAATCTAACCAGATTAAAACACATTATTCAATAAATGATTTCCAAGTAGGCCAGTTCGTTGCTTGTGTATACGATCAGAATTGGTGGATGGGACAGATCACTGGTATATCTAAAGAGTTGAACGACATGACAGTGTCTTTTATGCATCCCCATGGTCCAGCTAAAGGGTTTCAGTGGCCACAGGAATCTGGAAAGAAGAAGGATGAATGTCCGGTGCCACTACAAAATGTTTTGTTAGCAGTAAGCAATCCTACTCCACTTGGACAATCAGCAAGACTCCACACTTTCGACAAAGCTGAGTTGATGAAGATCCAGCAGATCTACTGTCTTTAATCAGCCAAATAATATTTTAGGAAGTTTGTCAATATATGTTACATATAGTTGAGGAAGGGTAAGCAGTCTACATATAATTAATTATAGGTACATATTGTTGGTTTCAATTTTACTTTGAAATTTTGGTTTTCATGCAAGTTAAAGAGTATGCATATGTATTATATGTGTGTATATGTATTGTGCATATTATGTTAATGTGAAAATGTATACACAGACTCTCCTTTTGTAATTCCCAAGGTTTCCCCAATTTACAAATTACATCTCACTTTTTGGAAACTAACAAAACATTTGTTAATTGAGTGTGCAGACCTTAGAAAATGTAAGAAAATTACATTTTCAAAAAATTCTAGAAATGTTTACAGGCAAAAACACACTATCCAACAAAGTGCATGCTATTACTAAAGGTGAGGACTACAAAGTTACAAATTTTCAGATTTTTAAAATATGGGATTTTTGAGTAATTTTCAATCAAAAATGGCACTTTTGTCAAATTTTGAAAATTTTAAAGTTAAATTTTAATAATTCCATGCATCATAGAATTAAAAACAATTTTTCCTGTAAAACTACTGTAATAGGTCCACATATTACCAGAATTACTTTTTATGAAAATTGATTATTCCACATAAAAATGTTTTTTGAAAATTCAAAAAAATTCAAATTTTTTGCCAAATTCTTTAGTTTCCCCCCCTTAAAGATATTGTCGTTGGGCTCATTGGAACTATTCCACTCTGTAGTTCACTATAATAGGTACAAAATAAAAAAAAATCAACAAAATCAGTATAATAGTTTTGAAATGCCGCTCATTTAAAAAACACCCCTTTTTCCACCTTTTTTGATTTTGAACCAACTTCAAAAGGCTATAACATGGGGAAAATATTTTTTGGGACAAAATCCTTTTGGCATACTTCTTGTCTGCACTGGTTGTAACTGCTGTAATTTTTTAAAGCAAATCCGAGATGGTGACCTGACACGCTCCTGCCTGAATTGAAATGGAATGGCTCATTATCAAAATCATAAAAGAGACTTAAAATCATCTATTACCATCATCCTTTAAACCATTACGACCGCCATTTTAGATATTTGTATTTATTAACTTATTAGTTCGGGAAAAATTCCAAAATTCACCGAAAAAATGACACATTATTTTACATATTGAATCGAAACTTTCTTTGATCTATGAACGAAGCTGAAAATAAATTTAATTTAAATACCAGAAAATTGTCAGGTTCGAGAAATAAAACACCGCAAGTTATTTTACAAACATAATACTTATTACATAATTTCTATCCTACTAAAGGAACACTTGCGAAAGCCAGCAATCTTAAAAAACATTTAGCCCTGCATAGACGTGAAAAGACTAATTCTTAGCTTCAACAGCTCCAACTCCTCCAAATGCTCTAACAGCTCCAACTGCTCCAACAGCTCCAAATGCTCCAACAGCTCCAAATGCTCCAAATGCTCCAACAGCTCCAAAAGTTACAAAGGCTCCAAATGCACCAAATGCTCCAAATGCTCCAACAGCTCCAAATGCTCCAACAGCTCAAAATGCTCCATATGCTCCAAATGCTCCAACAGCTCCAAATGCTTCAAATGCTCCAACAGCTCCATCATCTCCAAATGCTCCAAAGGCACCAAATGCTCTAACAGCTCCAAATGCTTCAAATGCTCCAACAGCTCCAATTACACCAACAGCTCCAAATGCTCCAAATGCTCCAACTGATTTCAATTACTTTTTTTTATCGAACTTGACATGATTACATGCATTACTTTATTAGTATACATTTTGGATGTCAGTGGTGACTTTTTTACACCTTTTAGTTATAAATTTATTTAGAAATGAGCTTTTAAGAAATAATAAAGTACATTTTTAAAAAATCTTTATTTTTCTTCAAGTTTATACACATGCAATTAATGGAAACCATTATTTTATGTAGCCAGCTTCCCTCAGTTCTTTAAGTATGAAGGATATTTCTTTGATGCTCAAATAGTTTCCTGCACAAAGAGAACCATGTAGAAGTCTTAGCCTGTCAACCAATATGTTAGGATCTTCCCATGAGGTATAATCAATCTCTCTGCTACGTTCATCTTCCGTGTATGTTTATAATAAAAATGATTATCTCTGGTGTCTTCTGTTTCAACACCAACCACAAGGTCACTTTCGTCATCGACCAGTGATTATCACAAGCTTGATTAGGATAATTTATTTTGTGCCGGAAATTAGGCATTTCGTCACCTTTTTTATTTTTCTATAATTTTTAATTTTTTTTTGGAAATCTTATTTTTTTTAAATTTATCTGGTTGTTAAGGGGGTGATTTACTCTTTGTTAGGTCGGTGTACACCACGTGTTTAAACTTTGTGCCAGTGGACCGAAGACCCTTTTCCCAGGGGGCCTATCTGATATTTTGCTGTCAAATGTGGACGTGGACAGCCCAGTTGAAATTTCTCTCGCCTGCAGTCACATCCCGAGTTTGTAATTTTATTTCTCTTCATGACAAAAATTGCATAGAGTGGCTTCTGGGCTGCAAGCTGCTTCTTCTTAGAGGCCTGCTGAGAATAGCAAGTCTCGTCACGAATGGGTCTCCAGTGGACTTGTGTTCCCACCTTAGGGGCTATTTCTGTCCCCCCTTCCTCTCACTCCACCTCACATTTGTTCTGAGAAATCAAGTCGGGAACAGTGACCTGACATGAACTTAGCAAACACGATGGGCTAATTCAAGGACTTTCTCCCTGGTCTTACAGAGACGTCCACGACATCTAGCGGCAGAAAAAGTAACCGCGGGCCTGGTCGCCAGCATGTAGAGCACACCCTCGTGACACCTGGTGGCAAGTCAACTCACCGCCTCAATTAGTTCCCCTTTACACCGCTAGAAAGCAGCGCCGCGGCGCAATAAGGCACTATGTTTCTTCTCGCGGCCTGTAGAAGTCGATTGTTTGTTGCCTTCTGTACTTGCCAGTTGAGAGTGCGCATGTCTGTGTTCTTGTCACGACCGCCTCGGACGCCTTCGCATGTTTTCGGCCATGAGCCGAACCTTCCCCCTCTTTTTTCCTAGGGCCGACCACCCGATTTAATTAGTAGCTATGACCGTCATCGCCAGGACTCAGTACTCTGACCTCGCTGCTGACCACATCTTCTCAGCGTCCTCTGCGCTAAGAGGCTTTTCGCGGGAACGGCGATTTTCGGTTGCATAAAAGATGTAGTCAGTTGCTTAAGGGATGTGATCCCATTTGTACAGTAGCCAGGCAGATATAGTTTTTAGAAAAAGTCACGTGTAGTTAAAATTTTTATTTTTTTATTCTTTAAAAATTAGTTTTCCTAACGATCATCCGCGATTTCTCGGTGCGCGTCATCCTGATGTCGGCGCGAGACACCTCGGAGGCCCTGTTTCCACACCCTGTTTGGTGAGTAATCCTTTTTTCCCCCTCCCCATATTCCCGTTTGTTGGCCTTTCGCGCCGACTGTGTATGACTGTCTGGAAGCAGGTCTAATTCGTTTTGAATTTGACTTGTGTTTCAGACAGGGTCCAAGTTTCTGGGGAGAGAAATTGCTCCCCGCATGATCTTCGGGACCTCCAGATGTTTAGAAGAGTTTTCCTCTCGGTCCGACGTCATCCTGGGAAGACCCGGTTGATATGAGCTATATATATTTTCCGCTTGCATGGAAGGAACTAAATTCATTAAAAAGATATCAGCGAGCAGTGCTTTAAGAACGTAATCCTCAAGAACATGTAAAATCAAGGAAACTAATATATATGTAATCGTTGGGAGAATCAAATTTTGGTGCTATTCTTGAAATTTTGTTAATGTAATAATTTGTTTGTTAAGGTGTAATATGTATTGTTTTAAATAATGTAGGGGCTCCCCCTTAACTTTGTTAATTACTAAGATCTTTATTATCATGTCGAAATAATGCTAAAACAAAACCTCTTAATGATAAACCAGGAAAACCTATAGACCAAATTATTTATATAGTGTATTTATTTATCATATACCTTCTTCTACATAACGATCCACGAACTCCCAAGTTACTAGAGTGCTGGGAGTGTAAATTTTGTCGTGTTCACCGTCTCGTGTCCCCTCTGTTAATTAACTTTAATTTTCTTAATATTTTGCCCAGCAGTTTCCAAGGTGTTTTTAATTAATTTAAAATAATATATTTTTTGGGCACGCGGGGCGTTACAATTTTATTACGTCATTTCCATCGTTTTGATCTCAAGCCACCATCACTGTCTTCGCTCTTCACCGCTTTAGGTGCTTCAGCACAGTACTCAATTATGTCAGCATCACAAGCTTGATCAGGAAATTAATTTTTTTACGTCGTTTCCATCGTTTTGGTCTCAAGCCACCATCACAGTCTTCGCTCTTGCATGATTTAGGTGCTTCAGCACAGTACTCATTCATGTCAGCATCACAAGCTTGATCAGGATAATTTACTTTATTACGTCGTTTCCATCGTTTTTGTCTCGGGCCACCATCACAGTCTTCGATCTTGACTGCTTTAGGTTATTCAGCACAGTACTCAATCATGTCAGCCTTAGATTTGTCAGCACAGTCATCGAACATGTCAGCCTCAGATGTGTCACCACAATCTTCAATCATGTCAGCTTCAGATGTTTCATCACAGTCTACGGTCTTGTCAGCTGGGGTTCTCCATCTTTCACATTTTCATGGAGACGACTATATATTGATGTAAATATATTTTCTTTTCTTATGAGGTTTCTACTTTCTTCGTTTTTTTTTTTTTGAAATTATTGTCTTGATCTATATCAGTGTTTTTAGCATTAGCTTTTTTACATTCTTCATAATCATTATTGTCGTCTAAAATTATGCCTTTGTTCCTCTTCCACGATGTTGAAGCACAGTCTTCGTTATCTTTATTCATATTAGTTATACAGTTCTTGCAATGTCTATCCAAGTAATATCTTCAACCAAAGGATTTATGACACTGACTGCAATTATATGGTTTTTGACAAGGACCCAAATTAAACTCCATCTCTCATGTCGTTTAGCATTCTTTCTCAAGGTAAACACCTTGCTGCAGTATCTACAGTGATGTCGTTTTGATACAGCTACAGGCAATGAACCAGGGTACATGTTAGATTCTGCGACTAATGGCAGATGCAAACTAAGAGTTTTAAATTAAATCCATTACTTAAATAGAATTTTTTAAATATTTCGTCAGCGAGAGTTAAATTATCTCATGCAAAAGTACTGGCTGTAAGTAGTTATGCTTTTCAACAACAGATGATGCCATGTGTTGCTGCAGGTAAATAATATTTATTTATTTTATAGGGGATGCGGATGTTCACTAACGATCGCAAAAGAAGGATGGCTTTGCTAGACTCCAAGGAGAAGGAAGTTTGTTCATCCAGTTAGTGTTTCTCAGATTTCTCAGGGCATATTATTATTTGACTGAATAATGATTTTTTTTTAAATTCTACCTGATAAAAATATTGCAAGTGGTGATTTAGTAGCAGAAATTCACTAATTAAATTTAACCTTGAATATAATGACATGTCTCATTAAGAGTAAAACTCCTTCATGGAGAGATCGGTTTCTCATAAATAACCAGAATCCCTTTGAGAAACCACAGGAATGATCGCAAGCACACGGAAAAACCATCACAATATTGACAAGAATAATTAGGAGCACACGGAGAACACCATCAAAATATTGACAACGATAATCGGGAGCACACAGAGAAAACCACCACACATTTTCTTTCATAAATTACAAAAAAAAATTAATAAAATTAAACAAAAATTACAAAACATACAAAAACTGATTCTGGCTTGGACTAGAACTATATCTTTGCTCAATAATGAGAATTTCATAAGCTAGCAGAATCAGTTTTTTTATATTTTGTAAGTTTTGTTTAATTTTTGTTTGTAATTTATTAAAGAAAATGTGTGGTGGTTTTCTCCGTGTGCTCCCGATTATCCATGTCAATATTATGATGGTTTTCTCCATGTGCTCCTAATTATTTTTGTCAATATTTTGATGGTTTTTTTCGTGTGCTTGCGATCATTCCTATGGTTTCTCCAAGTGCTTCTGGTTATTTCTGAGAAACCGATCTCTCCATGAAGGAGTTTTACTTATAATGAGACATGTCATTATATTCAAGGTTAAATTTAATTAGTGAATTTCTGCTACTAAATCACCACTTGCAGTATTTTTATCAGGTGGAATTTAAAAAAATCATTATTCAGTCAAATAATAATATGCCCTGAGAAATCTGAGAAACACTAACTGGATGAACAAACTTCCTTCTCCTTGGAGTCTAGCAAAGCCATCCTTCTTTTGCGATCGTTAATGAACATCCGCATCCCGCATAAAAGAAATAAATATTATTTACCTGCAGCAACACGTGGCATCATCTGTTGTTGAAAAGCATAACTACTTACAACCAGTACTTTTGCATGAGATAATTTAACTCTCGCTGACGAAATATTTAAAAAAATTATATTTAAGTAATGGTTTTAATTTAAAACTCTTAGTTTGCATCTGCCATTAGTCGCAGAATCTAACATGTACCCTGATTCGTTGCCTGTAGCTGTATCAAAACGACATCACTGTAGATACTGCAGCAAGATGTTTACCTTGAGAAAGAATGCTAAACGACATGAGAGAAGGAGTATAATTTGGGTCCTTGTCAAAAACCATATAATTGCAGTCAGTGTCATAAATCCTTTGGTTGAAGATATTACTTGGATAGACATTGCAAGAACTGTACAACTAAGATGAATAAAGATAACGAAGACTGTGCTCCAACATCGTGGAAGAGGAAGAGGAACGATAATATTAGACGACAATAATGATTATGAAGAATGTAAAAAAGCTAATGCTAAAAATACTGATATATATCAAGACAATAATTTCAAAAAAAAAAAATGAATAAAGTAGAAACCTCATTAGAAAAGAAAATATATTTACATCAATATCTAGTCATCTCCATGAAAATGTGAAAGATGGAGAACCACCTGAAGCTGACAGGACCGTAGACTGTGATGAAACATCTGAAGCTGACATGATTGAAGATTGTGGTGACACATCTGAGGCTGACATGATCGATGACTGTGCTGACAAATCTAAGGCTGACATGAATGAGTACTGTGCTGAAGCACCTAAATCATGCAAGAGTGAAGACTGTGATGGTGGCTTGAGACCAAAACGATGGAAACGACGTAATAAAATTAATTTCCTGATCAAGCTTGTGATGCTGACATAATTGAGTACTGTGCTGAAGCACCTAAAGCGGTGAAGAGCGAAGATAGTGATGGTGGCTTGAGACCAAAACGATGGAAATGACGTAATAAAATTGTAACGCCCCTCGTGCCCAAAAAATATATTATTTTAAATTAATTAAAAAACACCTTGGAAACTGCTGGGCAAAATATTAAGAAAATTAAAGTTAATTACCAGAGGGGACACGAGACGGTGAACACGACAAAATTTACACTCCCAGCACTCTAATAACTTGGGAGTTCGTGGATCGTTATGTAGAAGAAGGTATATGATAAATAAATACACTATATAAATAATTTGGTCTATAGGTTTTCCTGGTTTATCATTAAGAGGTTTTGTTTTGGCATTATTTCGACATGATAATAAAGATCTTAGTAATTAACAAAGTTAAGGGGGAGCCCCTACATTATTTAAAACAATACATACTACACCTTGACAAACAAATTATTACATTAACAAAATTTCAAGAATAGCACCAAAATTTGATTCTCCCAACGATTACATATATATTAGTTTCCTTGATTTTACATGTTCTTGAGGATTACGTTCTTAAAGCACTGCTCGCTGGTATCTTTTTAATGAATTTAGTTCCTTCCATGCAAGCGGAAAATATATATATAGCTCATATCAACCGGGTCTTCCCAGGATGACGTCGGACCGAGAGGAAAACTCTTCTAAACAGCTGGAGGTCCCGAAGATCATGCAGGGAGCAATTTCTCTCCCCAGAAACTTGGACCCTGTCTGAAACACAAGTCAAATTCAAAACGAATTAGACCTG
Organism: Bacillus rossius redtenbacheri; assembly: GCF_032445375.1. NCBI lineage: Eukaryota > Metazoa > Arthropoda > Insecta > Phasmatodea > Bacillidae > Bacillus > Bacillus rossius. Next base: position 120,825,202 of record NC_086330.1, on the reverse strand, counting down.
CTTCCAGACAGTCATACACAGTCGGCGCGAAAGGCCAACAAACGGGAATATGGGGAGGGGGAAAAAATGGATTACTCACCAAACAGGGTGTGGAAACAGGGCCTCAGTGGTGTCTCGCGCCGACATCAGGATGACGCGCACCGAGAAATCGCGGATGCGCGTTAGGAAAACTAATTTTTAAAGAATAAAAAAATAAAAATTTTAACTACACATGACTTTTTCTAAAAACTACATCTGCCTGGCTACTGTACAAATGGTATCACATCGCTTAAGCAACTGACTACATCTTTTATGCAACCGAAAATCGCCGTTTCCGCGAAAAGCCTCTTAGCGCAGAGGACGCCGAGAACACGTGGTCAACAGCCGAGGTCAGATTACTGAGTCCTGGCGATGACGGTCAAAGCTACTAATAAAATCGGGTGGTCGGCCCTAGGAAAAAAGAAGGGGAAGGGTGGGCACATGGCCGCAAACATGCGAAGGAGTCCGAGGCGGTCGTGACAAGAACACAGACATGCGCACTCTCTACTGGCAAGTACAGAAGGCAACAAACAATCAATATCTACTGGCCGCGAGAAGAAACATAGTGCCTTATGGCGCTGTGGTGCTGCTTTCTAGCGTCGTAAAGTGGAACTAATTGAGGCGGTGTGCTGACTTGCCACCAGGTGTCAAGAGGGTGTGCTATACACGCTGGCGACTAGGCCCGCGGTTACTTTTTCTGCCGCTAGATGTTGTGGACGTCTCTGTAAGACCAGGGAGAAAGTCCTTAAATTAGCCCATCATCTTGGCTATGTTCACGTCAGGTCACTGCTCCCGACTTGATTTCTTAGAACAAATGTGGGGTGGAGTGAGAGGAAGGGGGGACAGAAATAGCCACTAAGGTGGGAACACAGGTCCACTGGAGACTCATTCGTGACGAGACTTGCTATCCTCAGCAGGCCTCTAAGAAGTAGCAGCTTGCAGCCCAGAAGCCACTCTATGCAATTTTTGTCATGAAGAGAAATAAAATTATAAACTCGGGACGTGACTGCAGGCGAGAGAAATTTCAACTGGGCTGCCCACGTCCACATTTGACAGCAAAATATCAGATAGGCCCCCTGGGAAAGGGGTCTTCGGTCCACTGGCACAAAGTTTAAACACGTGACGTACACCGACCTAACAAAGAGTAAATCACCCCCTTAACAACCAGATAAATTTTAAAAAAATAAGATTTCCAAAAAAAAATTAAAAATTATAGAAAAATAAAAAAGGTGACGAAATGCCTAATTTCCGGCACAAAATAAATTATCCTAATCAAGCTTGTGATAATCACTGGTCGATGACGAAAGTGACCTTGTGGTTGGTGTTGAAACAGAAGACACCAGGGATAATCATTTTTATTATAAACATACACGGAAGATGAACGTAGCAGGGAGATTGATTATACCTCATGGGAAGATCCTAACATATTGGTTGACAGGCTAAGACTTCTACATGGTTCGCTTTGTGCAGGAAACTATTCGAGCATCAAAGAAATATCCTTCATACTTAAAGAACTGAAAGAAGCTAGCTACATAAAATAATGGTTACCATAAATTGCATGTGTATAAACTTGAAGAAAAATTAAGATTTTTTCAAAATGTACTTTATCATTTCTCGAAAGCTCATTTCTAAATAAATTTATAACTAAAAGGTGTAAAAAAGTCACCACTGACATCCAAAATGTATATTAATAAAGTCATGCATGTATTCATGTCAAGTTCGATAAAAAAAAGGAATTGAAATCAGTTGGAGCATTTGGAGCTGTTGGAGCAGTTGGAGCATTTGTAGCATTTGGAAAATTTGGAGAATTTGGTGCATTTGGAGCTGTTGGAGCATTTGGAGCATTTGGAGCTGTTGGAGCATTTGGAGCATTTGGTGCATTTGGAGCCATTGTAGCATTTGAAGCTGTTGGAGCATTTGGAGCATTTGGAGCCTCTGGAGCTGTTGGAGCTGTTAGAGCATTTGGAGCAGTTGGAGCTGTTGGAGCTAAGAATTAGTCGTTTCACGTCTATGCAGGGCTAAATTTTTATAAGACTGCTGGCTTTCGTAAGCGATCCTTTAGTAGGATAGAAATAATGTAATAAATATTATGTTTGTAAAAGAACTTGCGGTGTTTTATTTCTCGAAGCTGACATTTTTCTGGTATTTAAATTAAATTTATTTTCAGCTTTGTTCATAGATCGAAGTAAGTTTCGATTCAATATGTAAAATAATGTGTGATTTTTTCGGTGAATTTTGGAATTTTTCCGAACTTATAAGTCAATAAAAACAAATATCTAAAATGGCGGTCGTAATGGTTTAAAGGATGATGGTAATAGATGTTTTTAAGTCTCTTTTAGGTTTTTGATAACAATTTATTATAATAACTATTTTTTCCATAAAATTATTTTTTTGCATCATCCAAGGATCGAACCAAGAACAGGAATTGATATAATCAATCATTACTTTAATGAGTGAATTTTTTGATGAATTTTGTAATTTTATCCAGAATTTCTAGCTAAATAATTACACGATTCCAAAATGGCACCCAAATTTTAAGATGGCAGGCACTTCAGTAATAATAAATGATTACTGCACTCTAGCGGGTAAAACTTAGACAAGTATGATGGTAATGTACTCTATAAGACGAGTACACGCACAAGATGGTGTCCTCCAGCAGACGAAAACAAGATGGTGGCAATGACCTCTAGCATATTGTAGCTCCTGGTAGCATGTACTGAACGAGAAATGGCGGGTCCATGATGGTCGTCAAGGTAAAATCATATTTCAAGGTCAATGTAAAATTACACTGTCAAGGTCAAATTTCAAGGTCAAAGTCAAAGTTCAATGCCAACAGTTGAGGACAAAGTTATGGTGAACAGAATATTATACTAACATGGTATCAGCACACTCTAGCAGACGAAAACAAGATGGTGGTCTCCAGCAGATGAAGACAAGATGGCGGACATGTCATCATACCAGATGACGATATATATACCTTGCTATTGGTGGCGGAGATCAGTCTGTAGGTGGCTTCGTGGAGGAAGGATCTGTTTTTTTTTTTGCTCTAATAGTTTCGAAGCAAGGACAGGAATCGAACTAATTAATCAGTATTCTAATAAGTAATTTTTTTTTTCGAATCTCTAGCATTAAAATTATGTATTTTCAATATGGCGACCGTAACGAAAAGTGCAACGGTGTTTTTTAAGATTTTTATTATTTAATTTGATTGATTAATTTTTTAATAATTTAAAATTTTTTCCTGATTTTCGAACAAAACAATTACGGATATTCAAGATTGTGACCGTAACGATAATTGTTACAGTTACGTCTTAATACATGATGGTGGTTCTGTCTCGAACAGGTGGTGCTATTATTACTTCAAATCAAAAAAATTACAAGTCCGAATATGCATGTTATTTTTATATATACCTTATTTTATTCTCGTTTGGTAAATGTCTCAATGGCCGTGCGGTTAAAGGCGTATGTTTTCCAATCTAGAGATCAGAGCTGCAATGGTTCGAATCACAGCGCTTCCAATGTATTTTCTTAAAAAATTTAAATTTAATATGTCGATAAGGACCATAATACCTATGGTAGGTAATGGAACATCGACCTTATGTGATGAATCAGAGCGACGCTGGCGCTCTCTATGAACAAACAGCAGAAATAAAGTCCTTGGTATCCAAGATGGTGACCTCCAGAAGAACAAAAAAAAAAAATAAAGAGTTTGGCTGGCGCTCTCTAGGAACAAACAGCAGAAACAAAGTCAACGGTATCCAAGATGGCGGCCTCCAGAAGAACAAAAAAATCAAGAGCGTTGCTGGCGCTATCTAGGAACAAAGAACAGAAACAAAGTCGACGGCATCCAAGATGGCGGCCTCCAGTGGAACAGAAAAATTCAATATGGCGGTCATGACAAAAATTTCATCATAATGAGTGGGGCGCTCTATTTCAATATGGCAGATCCAAGATGGCAAAAAAACAAAAACAGATTTAGGTCGTTGAAACCGTAGTCGTTTATTCCTAGATGTCTAAAAATTGTAACGATCGTAAACGCTGAATTTTTTTTACATAGAATGTAAAGTATTTCCCCAGTATATAACATTATTTTTTCAAACGTTTTCTTTTACTGTAAGTTCTCACATGCTCTGTGGTTTTCAAATAAAATAGTTTGACTCAAAGTTTTTTGTCCTAAAGTCATTTGTCCTAAAAGTCGTTTGTCCTAAAGTCATTAGTCCTAAAGTCGTTTGTCCTAATGTCGTTTGTCCTAAAGTCGTTTGTCCTAATGTCGTTTGTCCTAAAGTTGTTTATCCTAATGTCGTTTGTCCTAAAGTCATTTGTCCTAATGTCGTTTGTCCTAAAGTCGTTTGTCCTAAAACTCAGAGTAAGGATTTATCGATACTGGAACCGTCGTTTGTCCTAAAAGTCATTTGTCCTAAAGTCGTTTGTCCTAAAGTCGTTTGTCCTAAAACTCAGAGTAAAAATATTTTGAAGCTGTTCCGTCGTTTGTCCTAAAATTCGTTTGTCCTAAAGTCGTTTGTCCTAAAGTCGTTTGTCCTAAAGTCGTTTGTCCTAACGTCGTTTGTCCTAAAGTCGTTTGTCCTAATTTTTAGGACAAACGAAATTAGGATAAACGCTTTAGGACAAACGATTTTAGAACAAACGCCGCACTTCCTTTGAACTTACTCTTATTCTATTTGCTTTGTTTTCTGTGCTGTGAAACAGTGAAACTATACCACCTCAAAGCTGGCCATGGCATGGCATTTAGTGACCACAGAAACAATTGCCAATTGTTTTAAGAAGGCTGGGTTCACAACGGAATCAACATCATGTGAGCAGGATGTAGGTGGTGGTGATGAATGAATAATGATACATGGTCAAGACTTCAGGACAAACTTGCCATCACCACCAGTTTCAATGAATTTGTCACAGCAGATCATGTTTTGCCATCCTGTGGCGAGCAAGATCTGGACGAACTTTGTGCTGAAGTCCAGTCAGTCGATGAACAAGAAGAAGAGGAGGATGAATCTGCTGCAGATGAATGCAAGCCCCTTCCAACATGTCGGGAAGACATGCAGTTCTTGGACAATTTTAATCTCTTTTTAGGAGGCACACCTGATGTTCCTGAGTCAGTCATGAGGAACTTGTGGGAGCTACAAAAGTTCACCTCCAATTTGTGTGAAAAAAACTCAAAACAAAAAACCATCACTGAATTTTTTTCACAAGAAATAAGCTGTGAACAAACTGTTAGTTTATTGCCGTTGATTTTTTTTATCATCATAACTATTTTAACACATGAAAATCTAAACTTTTTTTACTTACTCTTTTAATAAGTTTTCCTGCTTAAGAAGCACATTTTGTTTGGTTTTTCCAATATTCTCTTAAGAGGGTTTTACTGTAATATGCAAATAGTATTAAATTCAGAAGTTGGAAAGCTAAATTGAATAAATGCAATTTGATGCAGGTACTTTGATGACATGTGTTGTTTTTGTTTGTCACATTAGGGAGCCACCCCCAAAGATGGCCCCAGCGCCGGGTGCACCATAGTTACAGCTCTTCTCTCGCTAGCCAAGCAGCAGCCCATCAGGCAAGACGTCGCCATGACAGGAGAAGTGTCGTTGATTGGGAAAATCCTGCCTGTGGGTGGAATCAAGGAGAAGACGATTGCTGTGAGTAGCGTGCTTAGCAGTCTTTGTAAGACCAGTGCTGTACGCTTTTAGAAAAATGTGCGCAAGCTAAGGTATTATTTATAAAGGGTGGCATGAGTAGGTACTCCTAATTTCGAGGTGAGTTGTGTGTAGTTTTAAGTACTTGACTGATAGTAGACCACTTCTTTCCATTTTTGATAGTTTGATTAAATTTTTTATTCTTATTGTGACTGCAATTTTATGCAGAAGTTGCCATGATAACATGGTTTTGTAAACTGAGCTCCTGTGTTTATGTAATTACGATGTTTTTACAGTTATAATTTCCTGCTTTCGTTAGGTAGCACAGACAAAAAATTTTACATAACATCCATGTTTTGAGACCGACTTCGCGGTGATATTTACTTCTGTAATCTGAAACCTATAACTACAATGGGTCGTACCACTGTAACAGCACGTGAATGAGCAGAACAGTTTCAGGTGTATGGATTGTATGCAACTGATGAAAAAACTGATTTTTTTTTTTTTTAAGTATTGTATTTGCAGTTTTACTTGGAAAAAAAGATAGGTTAGACAAACTCATGGCCTCGGCTAAACACGAGACTAAGAAAGAGCAATTTGTAAAACAACCTGCACAAACTTCTCTTCTGCAAGTTGAAAAAATTGTGAAATGCCGTAAACAATATAAAGACAGGTTGACCACAGACCGGGGAAACCAGGAAAACGGGAAAAGTCAGGGAATTTAAAACCGGTCAGGGAAAACCTGGAAAAGTCAGGGAATTTTTTGATGGGTCAGGGAATTTTTTTAGATGAGCTTGTTTCTGCATTTCAACAGCGATTTTTGCTATAAAAACATTATTTAGTAGTGCTATTTTCACAATTATTTCTGTGTATTACCGTATACACCCCAATAATCTGCGTTTTTTATTTTCTTTCTTCCTTTGTAAAATGTGTTCTGAAAATTTGACAGCGCCGCAGGGCAACAGTGCATGACACAAGTTCCGTCATTATTTAATGTTGGGTAACGTGTGGTTTCAAAATGAACAACTGACATCTTGGACGGGTTAATAGTGTATATATGCATATTTGTATAGGAAATTCAATGAAAAAATAATTTTAAAAAATAATATTATTTGCCGGTAATTTTTTTGGCGATTTTTAACACCGCTTTTCAGTTTTTTTAACGAATTTTTATACCGTTTTTACCTGTTTGTAATGACGAAATACCTCATTTTTATTCACCACTTTCAGGTGGCCCTAGTAATGGCTACCAACTGCAGTTGTTTTGTTTGCAACAGTAAGACGTCATTAACATCTCGGTCACATATGATCGAAATCAATTCCTTGTTAGATTCAAAAATACATTGGAAAATCGCTAAGGAAGTACACGCTACAAATTCTCACATCAAATAAACTTTTTATTGCAATACCACTATCACTCAAAACACAATTTTTTTTTCTCCAGTCACGCATAAGATTTTCCACGACAATCATTTTTTTTCCTTTCTACACCACGTGTTATCATAAAAGTGTTTTAATTTAGTCTAATTTTAACGTTATAATAAAGGATCCAGCTACTTGCGACAGCAGGCTGACAGGCGCACGCACGTATGTTGAAGTTCACGCCTGGGCGGGCAAGTCAACCAGCTGACTGGCGTTAAATACGATACCACTTATCTTCCGTTACGCTGTGACAATATTTTCTTCATGTAAAGTATTCGGTGGTAGGCTTAAAAAGATAAATGTGACATATTTATTGTCAATTGTTATTCTACGCATATATATTATGTAAAATTATTTCCTTACACATTTTGGAACACATTAAATAATTTAGCCTTATATTTATGGGGACTAATGCTACAGAATACATGGTAAATACGGACCTGACATTAAACAAGTGAACGAGATATTTGCAACTTAATTAAAACAATAAGCATCACGTGCTACGGATTCAATATTCACACGATCAAGATCGAGAAATGGACATTGACGTCCCCTCGCCCTGTGGTCCCTAGGTCCCTGTCGAAGAATGTCCTGAAACTCGCCCCAATTACCCGCGTAGCTCCAGTTGGAGAGATAGTGGAGTTCAGGCCAACGTGGCCGGGACTGGAAAGCGTAGGACCGGGAGGGGTTATGGTAGAGGTTGGAGGTTCTGGTGGAGGTAGTACGGAAAAGCACTTGTTGTCCGTTTCCACGAGCGGGTTTATTTCGCTGAAGCCCTATCTCAGCCTGGCCGACACGTTGCAGGACGAACGTTCTCCCTCGCCGCGACCCGGACTCCCGAATTACAAAATAATGAAGACGCGATCTTGTTGATGAGATTTATCACTGGAAAGCCTATCACAGCCTTGACGACCACGTCGGGTGACGGACGTTTCATCCACGCTGTGACCCGGACTCCGTAACGTGTTACTTCTCGCGGAGTGGAGCTAAGCAGGTCTGCTTCGTGCGGCAGCCAGACAGCAACTGACACTCCGCCCGCGCGTACCGTTACGCGCGGGCTGCGGAGGAGGGGAAGGGAAAGCGGGCCGGCATGGGAGAGACGCGACTCACTGTGGGCCAGGTTGCGGTTCTACATGTTATACAAGCACTGAAATAACATTACATACATAAAAATACAAATACAAATGAATGACACATTACAATACACAACATGATACAAAATACGTGGCCGTTCGTGGGCGGTCCAGGGCGCACGCGGGTGCGTCCCTGATCAAAAACACTACACTGCACTGGTAATGCAAGAGAGGGCGCTGACGAGGCATAACGGCCTGAAGGAGCTGGGGAGACACTTGGGTCGACGTCAACATGAATACGCAATACAAAACAATTACCATCTATTGAAGACTTGCAGTATTTAAAAAAATGTACAGATTAATTTTTAAAAATTGAAGTAGCCTAAATGCAAAATCAGAGTCAGGGAAAACTAAGACCAGGTCAGGGAAAAACTGGAAAAGTCAGGGAATTTCATTAGAGAATTTGTGTGGCCACCCTGAAAGAGTACTTTGCAAAGAGGACTATAGAGTCATTTGCCAAAGCAAATATTCCCTTGGAAAAGTTGGAGAATAAACCACTTAAAGATTGGATCAATGAATTTACTGGCAAAGGTGGAGATTTGGGGTGTGTCAAAACTCTATGAGAGAAACACATTCCAGGTTAGTTAATATCACTGTGGCATGAGCCTTAGGGAAATGGAGGGAACATAATTATATTAAAACATATCTCTATGTTGAGTAATTATTTACGTAAAGTATTACATCAATAATAATTAATGCTATGTTATCTATTACAGTTCTTGCAGAAGACTTCGGATTGTCGGCCGCAGTAGCACTTGAAGAAAGACATACTTTGTGATGAAACAAGAGACAAAGTTGGGCGGTCTGTTTTTGTAATAAATTTTCAGTTATCTTTGAAAGATTTGTGCAATGGGAGTGCATGACTTGATGTAAGTTTTTGGACATTTGCCATTGCTAAGAACTTTTGAGTCGCACCTGTGTTTCCGTACCATGTGCGTCTCTGCCTGAGGACGGGAGCAGATAGCAGTTCCCGAAACGTCGCTTGTTTCTGTTTTGGTAAAACTATTGTGTTCGTTTCGTCTTTTCGTTTTGTCGTGTTTTTGTCTCGTTTCAACTGTTGTGCTGAATTATTTTGGGTTCAATATTTTTGTGTTGTCATCATTTGTGAGGGTTTTTTATCGTCCTATTCTGTTTTGGAAAACTATTGTGTTTGTTTCGTCTTTTTGTTTTGTCGTGTTTTTGTTTCGTTTTAACCGTTGTGCTGAATTTTTTTGGGTTCAATATTTCTGTGTCATCATTTTTGGGGTTTTTTCATTCTCTTAGTACATTTTGCTTTGTTTTTCTTTGTTATTTGACCATATTCCTGTTACGGAATATTTGGTGGTGTTCATATCCTTGTTGACAACAGCAATTTTTTGCTTAATTTTTTTTTGTGTCTTTTTTGGGTATTTTATTTATTTATTTATTTATTTTTAGTTTTTTAGTTTTTCTTCAACAGAAAAAGTTCTTAGCAATGGCATATGTCCAAAAACTTACATCAAGTCAAATTTTCAGTTAGCAGGCTCTGCTAGTGTATCCTACCTAGATGCATGCATAACTCTGTTTCCAAATATTACAAGTGGTTTTAGGTGACCATTGTTTTAGGTGACCATTGTTTTAGGTGACCATTTGCATCACATTCAATGTTAGGCCCACAAATCTATATGGTATGCAATGCTGTCAAGAGTACTTTTCTGAACACTCGAAAACGAAAGTACAAGTACCTCAACTACTTGACAGAAACACATGGAGTAGACAAACGAGTCAAGCTGTTTCCATCCCCAATGTTAACACATTGGAACAGCTTGTTTTTTGCAGTTTTATTTTTAGCTGATTACTTCACAGTTGTTCAGTTCTTCAAAGTCCATAAATGAAGGAAATAAACAACATTGGCATCTACTTCTTGTCTGAGCTCAGTGAAAAGGAGGTAAAACATATTACAGCTCTGGCAACATTTGTAAATGAACATTCTATGGAAATGGTGGATTTGTTGACTTTTTTGAAGTTCTGAAAAAACAACCACGTGTTATCTCTGCCCAAAGTTGGATACATAGGACATGGCTTTTGGGGAAGTTGTTGAGGGGAAGTTTCTGCCAAGAACAAAGGTAGCCTTGGCTGAAGTGCATTCTAAAAAGTGGGATGTTCAGCAAGACTCAAACTGGCTAAATTAAGGAAAAAGAATCCAAGTAGGAAACACTTTCAAAATGTTGCTCAAGTCTTTAACCCTAAAATTATTCTGTACAACAAAGATGAGAAAGAAGCAGGAATAAGATAGCTGAGAAGATTTTCAGAACTACCCCAGACTGATATTTCCAGGGGTTACAATGAAATCAAAGCTCTGGCTGAAAATGCCATTAAGAAAGGTGAACAAGTGAATGTGGAGCAAATTTTACATGCTGTTTCTACAGATCATGGAGCGTTTGTGAATCTTTGTCTTCAAGCTGTTTTGACACCAACAAACAATGTTGACAGTGAAAGACTTTTATTCCATAATTATGACATTGTCCCGGGCTGCGCCCTTCTGAGCCCGATGTGCCACCACCTCTCCCCTTACATGCTGCGAGCCCCCTCCTTCCACCACCACCCTCTATGACCGCCCGCCGAAGTGTGTGTGTGTGTGTGTGTGCGCGTGCGTGTCGGCCCGCGCCCGCCAATGTGACGTCAGTGCTCCGCTCCCGAGAGTTGCCGAGCGAGGACGAACGGTCAGTGAGTCGCGAGCGCTGCGAGAGGGAGGAGCTTCATGCACCTGTTATCGTATTTCGGAGGTTTTCAGTGAGACCGGGGAAACGGGCCTCGCCACACACGGGCTACGTCACGGCCCTGAGAACAGAGTAGCTGGGTCCACATGCCCATTTATTTACATGTGGTAGCGCCCTAAACTTCGACGAACACTTCAACCCCCATTGCTGTAGCAATTATAATGTTGTAACAAACAGGACAACAAAACTCAAAGAAAGTAATGATAAACTTTTCACAGCACTTTCATTTCAATGTGATAACTGTCCCTAATTTTTTTTTTTTTCAAAATCTTAATGAGGAAGTATTATTTAGTCAGGTTGCAAGAAAATTTCAAGTAATGTTTTTTAGAATTATTTTAGTATGAATTTTGCATACCAAATTGCTTTAGGTGGTATTTTATTTACACAGAAATGCTTCAATCAAATGTGGGTTTGTTTTACAAAAGTAAATATTAGTGCTATTTGTAAGTATTTATATACTACTTAAATACTTATTTTTTTACAATTAAGAGCATTATTATTTAAATTTTGAATACCATAATGAAAATGCCACAAAAATACATGCTAATTTTTTCATCCCCTATTGAGGCTAATTTTAAAGTTCAAAAAATTTGAGTATTTCACTGTTTAGTTCAGAGAAACAATAATATAGTAGTAAAATCTCATTGATACAAACCTGGGGCCTGTTGCATAATGATTTAAAATTTAATAATATTTGTAATTGTACTTTTGTAGGGTTTTGTTGCACAATAAAAAATTACAAATCTACAAGTTACAAGTTTTAAAACCAAAAATATTAGTGAATTTTACAAGTATGTGTTGATTAATTGATCGTTTTCTACAAGTTTGTAAACATTATTATATATGTCAGTTTGCTTATAGTTTCAGGATACAAGGATTTAAGTGAGGTTATTAACTTGAACTAATGTTACCATGCAAAATGTGTGGCTAGATTCATCCAGTTATGAAGATAACTTTGGAGTGCAGGATCAGTAAAGGGGGTGCACATTAATGGGAGGATTAAATATTTTAGGTTAAGAGTGAATTTTGTTTTTGAAAATAATGCAGAGTGCAATGAGTGATTCTAAATGAGGTCAAATAATGTGTTATTATTATTATTGATACAAAAAATTGTATTGCGATTACACATCCTACAGAAAAGAGTGGCTCTTTATCTGCTAAACAACAAATATGCATAGCATTGCACTGGCTAGGAAGACATGCATGGTGTACCTGAGTCTACTGTTGTAGAACAGGTTCTAAAGTGGTGTATGCTGTAAACAATGAATTATTTAATGAATTTGTTACATGGCCTGAAGACATAGCTAAAGAAACAAATTGTTTCTACCAAATAGCAAATTTTCCACACGTTATTTGTGTGATTGTTGGATCTTTAATACCCATTGGTTCACCAAGAGTAAATGAAGAATCATTCTTTAAACTGTATGTTTGTGTGTGGTGCTTCTTGCATGTTTCATTATGTCAGTGCCAAATGGCCTGGAAGCGTGCATGAACCTCGTGTCCTGCGAAACAGTACGTCAGCCTGTGCATTGGTGCGGCCGTTGCAATTTTGTGATTTAATTGTGTTGCCGATCCTCTAGTTCTCAGAAACCAGTAGAAATTATGAAACACTTTTTTTTTTGGGTGGTATATGGAGGATAGTCAAGTGCTTGAAAAAAAATCAGAATTTTATTATTTCATGTATGGAAAAGCCGTGACGTAAGAAAATCACTCATACAGCAACTTAACAGTACCAATTATGCAACTAAAAAGATAATAAATAATTAAACCAAGTACCACATTAAGTAATGAATAAATCTCATAAATACATAATTTTTTAATTATTAATTTTATAATAATTTTTAGGACTTTTTGTCTTCTCCCAGTAGCAGTGTCATTTTAGAGTAGGTTAGTTTGTACGCTGTAGCTATCCATAATTTTTACCACCAAAAATCCCTTTAGAATGTCCAATCTTTGGATGATGTAACAAAAACCTTTTTTTCTTCTATTCTTAAATGTAAACAATTATTAAATGTGATTTTGATAGTTTAATAGAACTGTTATGACAAAAATCTGAAAATAATAAAATGTTAACATATGATAAATCACAATCTCTGAGAAAGATGTAAGTAAATCTCACCAGCATGTTTTTTTCACTAAAACTTAAGATCTCATGTTCAACTATGAACAAAATAGCAAAGACCATAAGACTGGATCTGTTGTTTTTATCATAAGATTATCTTGACAGACAGTTTTTTTTGTTCAGTGTGTATCTGCCGTTATTGTTTTATTCATAAAGAGATAATAAAATAGATTTCCCCTGTTTACATTTTCCAACTTTTTACATATTTTTTCTGGCCCCTTGAAATATGTAAAAAAAGAGGTTTTCCACTGTACTAAAATTGTAAGCTTGTAAATGCTGTTCAGTAGAAAATTTGAGTAATTAATACGTAAATGAATTGAAAATTAAGAACTTAATATTCAAGCATCTTCTCCCAAAGTTTTATTGTAATAAACAATGTAGATAATTATTTTAAAGCTAATAGTGATTTTGGCTGATTTTTCATAATCTCATACTGTATGTAAGTTTTTTTTTTTTTAAATAAAAATGTAATTGTGGTTTTTTTAATATTTTGTTTACATTAACCTATTCTACAGACACCAAAGTAAAATCCTTTTAAGTGTTATACTCAACATTTCATTTAACAACTGTTTCTTAAAATTAGTATAGTGCGAACTGTTCTAAATTTCGAGTCGAGTCGCATATTGCAACTCGACTCGACTCGTTGCACTTTGAAGTGTTCGGAAAAATCGAGTTTTTAGGTTAGGCCTAACACAGGAATTTTTTTAATTCCATTTGATATTACAATAGTATTTTTACTGTCAGAAGCATAATTGAAAAAGTTTTAGGCTATTTTAAAACGCACAAATTAAAAGAACTACAGCTATTTTTCTTTACCAACACGATCTTATCATGTGTAATTTGAAAACTCGCACCTGTACAAAGTACAAACAAAAGCAGTCGCACTACTGCACTACTGTGTGCTGAATCTTACCCAACCATTTCCTGTTGTAAGCAGCATACAAACATTGCTGGAAAATAACATAAAAACTAAAAGCAAAACAGGATGTGATTTGACTTTCACTAGAAACTTGCTGAAAGCTTTTCGAGCTCGTTTCCCAGATTATAGAATGTTGAAACCAAATATGGTGGCCATGGTATTGGATCCATGTTTCAAAGGTGTTCTACTCAGAGAAGATGAAATGAAACTTGCTATTAAATTCTTGGAGGAAGAAATCTGCAGGCAACAGGAATGTGATGCTGAATTAGGCCTACCTGCAGTTGACACTTTAGAACAGAGTGATGTAACAGTCACATTGTGGGGGGCTTTTGATCAGTTAGCAAAAGAAAAAAATAAGCTTGCAAGCAAGGAACAATCAATGAAAGATCAGGTTACAACAAATTTAAGTGAATCTGTCATAGCTAGGCATGAAGACCCTTGTGCATGGTGGAAAAACCACAGAAAGCAGTTATATCATCTTAAAAATTTGGCTCAACATTATCTTTCTGTACCTGCAACACAAGTAGCGAGTGAACATTTGTTTTCCTGTGCAGGGGACACTGTCACTGTAAGAAGGAGTAATCTGAGCCCAGAGCATGTGGAGCAACTAGTATTTCTCTATCATAATATGAAGCAATAGTAACTCCTATTTCTGTGTAATGTTAGAGGCCTATGTGTAATTAAATAGTGTTTGTGTAACATGTTATCTAGTGTAAAAATAGTGTGCTTCAGAGAAACTTGATTATAAAAACTTTAAACATGACTTAAATATGATAAGTAGGTTAGTAGGTTCTTACATGGATATTTATTTAGCCTATGTATGTTGATAATAAGAATTTATAAACCAATTTTTTAGCAGAAATTTTTTACTGGTAGATTACCTCTAAACTCAAACTCGACTCAAAACTCGATTTTTTTTAAGTGTTCGACTCGAACTCGACTCAAATTCAAATAGTGGTGTTTGCACATGCCTACTTAAAATGAGTTGCAAATATCCTTTTCCACGTGAACATTGTTTATATTGTGTGTCATTAAAAAGTAATGAATTTAGAAAATTCATGTAATGTATTTATTTTATGCCTAACTGAAAATAGTAGTGGACATGAAGTGAACAAATATTTGTGAAAAACTTCGACAAAGTGATCTGATACATGAGCAAGTTAAATGTTACATCATTGTTGTATGGTGCGTTGAGTATAAACTTAATATATTAATTGTTACATACATACATAGATACTAAACATTTTTGTACTGGACATGTGAATAATATTTACAATTATTGTATTATTATGGTATAAGGCACTGACAAACTTTTATGTTTGAAATAGCATGTAACTGACTCTCGTGCTACAATATAAAATATAATTGCCCAAGTGGCTGATTAAGATCTGGAAGTGTGTGAGCAAAAAGACTAAGTAAATATACCATCAGAGGGAGCAACGAGAGGCCAGACAAACTAATTTAGATTTTCCCTTAAAACAGGAGAGGGAAAGAGGATCATTTTTTATTAAAGAGATACTACAAACATGTCTATAGGCATCTTGGTTTATTCCTTAGAATTTTCTTTTCCTGTTTTAAGATTAAATTTCAAATTCACACACACACGCGCGCGCACACACACACACACACACACACACACACACACACACAGAGAGAGAGAGAGAGAGAGAGAGAGAGAGAGAGCAGGAGAGCAAGAGAGAGAGCGTCAGAGAGAGAGAGAGAGAGAGAGAGAGCGTCAGAGAGAGAGAGAGCGAGAGAGAGAGAGAGAGAGAAGAACACTGTTATAATGTTTTCCAAGGGAGAACAAGAAAAAAACATTATAAGCAGGAAAATTTAATTTTGGGATTACTACGTGTGAATGAAAAAAAAATTTATTTGTAAGCAATAGAAAACACTTTTAGTTATGCCCTCGCTCAATGGTTGGCAACTTAAATATCGTAGGACTATGTACGTGACGTGCATCTGAATACCCACTGGAATGGCAAGGAAGAGAAGAGTTGACTAAGGGTGCCAACTGACACGTAACTAGGAACATTGTGTACCTTCAGTATATTGCATAAAATTGTATTTTAACAAACTTCTTGTATTGTATGGCAGTGATTGTAAACATAAACATACATAAAGGAAACTTTTTATCATAAGTGTTGGAATAATTTTGTTTTAAAACATTTTATCCCCATTTATTGAATGTTAGAAAGCAAACATTATAAGCAGGAAATTACACTATTTATGAACGTTATATGCAGGAAATAAATACAGTGGCGAGGCGTGAGGTTTACATGAGGGAAAGCAACAACTCCGTTCACCCCAAAACACGGTGGGGGAGGGGGGGGGGGGGTCCGGGGGCCCTCCCCCGGGACAATATGGATTTAAAGGTACAAAAGGGTGCTATTTAAGTAGTTTTCTTAACTGAACATTGACTTCCACAGGTAGAAAAATTGACATTTTTTTTCAATTATAAACTATTTTTTAAAAATAATAATGTTTGGCATACATTATTCTGATAATAAAATACCTACTCTACATTATTTATATACTAAGTGGGAGTGTAGTATCATCGATATCTGGTACAAAATATATAAACAGACAACACATGGCAAAGAAAGTACTTAAAATAAAGAGAAGAAGCTCATAAAAATGTACTAGAATAGTAAAAATTAAATGTTGGTATTTTTTGTACCAACACAAAAGAAACTATCTTCATACGTGATCATAAACTCTGTTAACTGGTACGTGGTTATTCACAGTCACTCCAGCGAGATTGCAACTCTCGAGCTGGGATCCCGTATCCACCACCCGCGGGACGCGGTCGGTAGCAGTTGGCACTGCTAGGCCGCCTCCCGTACGCCCACAAATCCCCCACGCACTGCCAGCCTTCGGTTACCCAATAGGGCGCAGGGAACTCCCAGCCAACAGCCCGCAAGAGAGATGCGCGCGCCCTGAGAGACGACCGCCGACTGAAACGCGACCTCGCCACCTGCCCTGCCGAACTTTAGCGGACATAGCCGAAGCAGTCGGCGGAAGTATTCCACCGTCTGCTTCGGCCATGTTCGCTTGAGTTCGGCAAGAAAGCGCTACCTTCGTAGCTTCTACCACGTGTTT
Source organism: Bacillus rossius redtenbacheri (assembly GCF_032445375.1). Lineage (NCBI taxonomy): Eukaryota > Metazoa > Arthropoda > Insecta > Phasmatodea > Bacillidae > Bacillus > Bacillus rossius. The sequence continues at coordinate 120,808,100 of NC_086330.1, read as the reverse complement.
TTACAGCCAATCCCCTCCTCGAACTTTTGTACCATGCCACCCCCCTTCCGAAAGGAAACTACTGCGGCAGCCTTCCTCCTGAAAGCGGTCCTACCAGCGCTTCTAAACCTAGCAACGCTTCTAAAACAGCATGTTTTGTGTGTCGACGAGTTCTTTTCTTATAGCGCACAGCGCACAGTATTGGGTCCCAAGAAGATAATGTAAAAAATACGTACACCTAACTGCACGAGCCAAAGTAAAATACTATTCTGAATAAAATATTCATTTAAAAAATACATTGTCTGCAAACTGCCTGGGCAAGCACTGCTTGCCTTGCTTGCCCTGACGAGACGCCACTGAATAAATACATTGTCCTTATAGGGGAAATATTGGGACTTTAAAAATATGACATTATAAGCAGGAAAACATTATATGCATTAACATTATACCAGGGTTCTAATATATATATATATATATATATATATATATATATATACACACACACACACACACACACACACACATATATATACATACACACATATATATATATATATATATACACACATACATATATATACATACACACATATATATACATATATATATACATATACATATACATACATATACATAAAAAGAGAGAATGCTACGGACGGACCCGAAACCGTATTACATGTTAGTTTTAGTTCCCATCCTAAGACATTACCCAAACAAAACAATAAAATTATTTGGTCTTGATATATATATAAATTTGTAAGTTCCTGTTGCTTAAGTTCACATCTTCCTATCGGTCCGTAAGCTGACACGTTTAAGCTTGTTTTCACTCACGAATCATTGACAATTTGGTGGGGGATGGATCAAAAAGGTGGCAATAGAACTTAGAGGACCAGGGCGGTAGTCCCTAGGCCATAGCAGGAAACAGAGCTGGGAAGACTCCCGAGAAAAACTACCAGAGCTCCGGGGTTGGCTCTAGGAGCATATCTCCAAACCGTTTCTTGGGTTCTTGGATTCTTGGACCCTGCCTGCAACAGAAATCCATTCTTGCGAATAAGACCTGTTTGCAGACAGTCCCGAAAAACATTGGCCCATAAGGCCTAAAAAGGGGGGAGGGGGGGGGGGGGTTTAGCGAAGTAGAAAAAACACTCACCAAAGCAGGGTGGATGATGCCGTCACTCCGGGCGGTGCCGCGTCTTGGCTGGCCAATTCCTGATGCGGTAAATAATGAAGAATTTCATGATTTAATTTAATTTACATAGAAGACGAAGTACAAAAAAAAACTCTAATTTTTACTACTGGCTGGCTATATGATACTATCTAATCTAGGGATATCATCCCTTGTAGCATGTAGACTACATAATGCGACGATCTTTGCCGGAACCCACGTCGACGATAACCGTATACCAGCCAGAAAGAGGTCGCGCGCAGAAGTGCCAGGGCAAGCGGACAGAGTCTTAATTAAAAACTGGGTTCAGCCCTGGAACAAAGGTGGGGGGCGGTAGTGTACCGAAGGTATCCGGAGATGCCCGAAGGGGCGGGGCGAGAAAAAAACTCATCCCGAGTGGTTAACTCAAAGTTCGCACGATCACTGCGCTATCTGGAGAGCAACTTCAAAAACAACCGCCTATCGACTCTAGCCAGGTCGAGATGGTTAAACCTGTGTTCTTATGCTGTATCCAGTGCTGCGTTCTGGCGGCCTAACTGAGAGGGGGAATGGAAGTACCCATCTCAAGCGCACAGGGAGCGCTGGGGGCGTTTCTCTGTCAGCCATGAGGAGGTTAGTTCTAAAGGAGCTCGTTAGATGGTGTGGGTGTCTCCAAATCGCACCACAGCTCTGGCGGCTGAACGGCCTTGACTCAGGCCAGTAGGCCTGCTGGGTTCATGAACTTTCAATGACACTCGCTAGGGGGCAGGCTAAGAGGGGGAGACTAAACGACACCACTCGGCATGGGAAAACGCACCCTAACGTGACTTTCTATGAGTGAACTTAAGACGAATGCATGACGGGAAAAGCTGCTCTAAGCTGGGCTCTGAAAAGTGGTAACAACTCGTCCAGAGCTGTCGTTTGCAAATTGAGTCATGCAGGGAATTAATGTTACAAGCCCCGGGCGTGACTGCAAGCGGGAGAAATGTCATCTGGGCTGCTAATGTCGTCTTTAGACTTGCAAAAGATCAGATTGGCCCCTGAGAAAAGGTGCCTCAGGCCACTGCAGAAAAGTTTAACTAAGTATAGTACACCAGCCTAACAATGTGTAAATCACCCTTTTGTAACCAATTTATATGGAAAATAAAATTTCCAAAAATAATTTAAAATTATAATAAAAATTTTAAAAACGTGCCATAATACCTAATTTTCGGCACAAGCAGTATAATTATACATCGTCAGTGTCAAAAAAAGTTTTCATTTAAATATTACAAATTAACATCCTAAATTAAAAGTCTTAAACTGCAATGCAACTGTGCATATATATTATGGTTAAAAGTATTTATTTAATTTTTTATTAATTATCTTTTTTTACAAATATTTTGAAAGGAAAATTTGAATGGCTGATTTATGTATATGAATATCACAGTGTTAGATAAAGTAGTAAATTTTTTTTGAAACCTAAATATAAATCTATTATGCAATTTGTATTTTGATAGTGATTAAAAAACTTCACGAGACATATACAGTATTGTTACAACCTATGTGGGGAGAACTGGGTTCATAAGGGATTGCCCAATTAAGTTTTACAATTACATTTTTATTAATTACTAATATGTTAAACATAGTCGGGTTAGTCAAGAACGGCTGGACCAATTTTAATGATCACTGATTTGTTGGATACTGTTATGATTCAACTATAAGATGATCTCAATTCTTGACTATTCTAAGACAGGGTGATAGGAGGCTCAAGACTAAGAATGAAAGACAATTAAATATAGAGACTTGATTTACTGTCACGTACTATTACAGTGTTAGCTGTCACCTAATTCCGACAATGATCAGGGAGCCTTGCTACCACACCTCGGCAGGTTCCTTACTCACACTGTGATGGGTTGCGCTCGCGGCAGGTTCTCGATGACGGAATGCAGTGGCCGAAACCCACGCGGCGCTCCGTGGTTCCAATGTCACTTCAGCCGTCCAGTCGCCGGTGACCAGAAGAAGCCCCTTCTCGACGGTGGCTGTCGTTTTTATCATTCTTGTCTGTGTTGATGTTCTGTGTTGTCTCCTTTTCTCTCGCAGCGGCGGTCAGCCTTCGGCGACCGGCGTCGCTGTTTCGCTGGCGGTGTTGAAATTGCTGACACCTCGTGTTTGACTCAGGGCGAGCCTCGAAGCCGCTTGCCAGAGTGCTCAGAGCGAGTCATAACAATACGTCTCCGCCTCGAATAGCAGAATAACTATAAAAATATTTGAAGCAGTGCAGGCACTGCTGAGCGTTCCTTCTCCTCCTTTCCCCTCCCCTCTCCTCCTTTCTCCTTCCTCTCCAACCTCCCCTTCCTACCCCCCCTCTTCCTCCCTTCTCCGCCACGCCACCAATGCACTCTGACGTGTATTGTTCCCGGCCTATATAACCTCGGCACCCAGGCTATTCGGCGCAGTCTTCCGGTCGTTTGACACGAAGGCTGTCACTTGGGGCTGGCGTCGCGTTGGTATGTACTCGGCTGTGAAACTTAACTTCTGTAATTGTCTGTAATTAGTATGTTTTCTTATTCTTGCTTGTGCGTTGTGGCCGCGCTTTCACTTTTGGATTTTTGCCATGTTTAGTAATGTTCGTAATCTCTCTTGGACCCTTCAGGTCAGTGCTTATTTGATTCTTTGCCTTAGTTTCTTTTGCTCACGCTGAGTACTACCTGTAGCTTATGTAATATTGTTTTTCTGCGGTTGTATATGGGCATGCCATGATGGCTTTGGACACTTCTTGTCAAGCCGCGTTGTAATGGTGATAGTAATTGTATGTAATTGCAAGTGAAATTTCTTTCTTTCTTTCTTTTTGTTGCCTAGCGGCCCATGTGATTGTGCTACGTTAAACGCGTCGTCAGCTGGCCCCATTTCTCGCAACATTGTTTTAACTTGTATCTGTGTATTCCCGCGAGAATCTACATATTATATGCATTGTATGCTATATTTGTTATTTGTTACTAATAAATTGCTTTGCTTGTTATTTCACATTTTTTGACTTCATTTCTTGCAGCACGAGCGCATCACTGTCGTGGGTCGTACTGGAACGACCCCTTGTTGTTTCTGTTGATTTTCAGTTGTATCCCAGTAGGTGCGGCTACATATTGATAAAATTCACAACAATTTTTTTTTTAAATAAATTAGGTTTCAAACTCCACCATACTCCACAATTGACAGCTTGTGTCACGCAGGTTGGCCATAGACATACAGTCAAACCTCTCTGAAACGACCCCTCACGGTTCCCAGGAATAGGGTCTTAATAGAGGGGGGGGGTCGTAATAGATTTTTACCGAAAATTTCAGTTGATTTCACCCCCCCCCCCCCCCCCCCCCCCCCCCCCACCCTTCACAAACCGCTACTCGCTAAGAAACCAGCCGTACAATGGCAGGATGCTGTCACTCACAATGCTAGACGGCTTTGCTTTAAACCCACTTCAACCTTCATGACAAGTCCGTCGCCCTACAGGCCACCTCTAAAGAAAATATGTCAAAAGACAGTTTATGTTTACTGATTAGTTTACATGTACGTTTTATGCTTGCCGTAGTTAAATACACTAGAACCCCGGATTTAACGAAGCAGTGATTTTTGGAATACATTCTCGGGAACCGTCAAAAATCGGACATTTTAACCAAAATGTGAAAATCAGAAAAAAATTAAAAACAAAATGAAATAAAAGATCATTAAAATCTGTTAATTTTAACACACAGCGTATTTTTGTGTCTGCTTGAATACTTCCAATAATGTTCATGTAAGATTAACAAAAAAATAATGGGACAGTTCCTTTAAAAATATGGCAGCGGTAGGTTCTGCAATGCGAGTGGGCGCACACTAAGTTCGCCCGGCTGGCTGGCGGCAGCGGCTTCATGACGCATAAGCTCACCCCTCCCTCCTCTCGTTAACATTCTTCAAGGCTAGCTCATCCCTCCCAGACACAGAAACCATCTAGTGTCCTCCATTATAACACCCCAACTTCGCTCTCCTTTGAAAAACCTTCAGTGAGAAAATGCACTTTTCACCCTCCCTTCTCCCGTAAAATTGGGCTATTATGAATGGGGTACTAAAGCAGTGAGGGAGGGGTAAGATTGTTGTAAATATTTTCGGACCCCTCCCTCCCCAACCAAACACGCCCAAAAAAAGTATGTCAAAATATGTCACTTTTCACACCAAGTTCGAGTTCAGTCATCTCTGGCAAGGAATTTACAAGCTTTCAAACTTAAATATAAATGTATTTTAATAGCAAGGGTCCTATGAAAAGGAATATACCGAATAAAATCAAGCTGCTGTCACCAAACAAAGCATAAAACGGTTATTGCTCGCGCGAGAGGCGAGACGTGGAATGTTAGAAGAAAGATAAATGCGGGAGAGACAGAAGGCAGCCAGTGTGTTTCCTGCGTGGGGAATAAGTGGCGTAGCCTTTTTATTTTTATGCTGGGGAAGCGACCTTTTTCTGTCAACCAACGGGAAAAGATAATTGCTTGAGCTGTCAAAATAAACATCGCTGCGACGCTGCGGCAGTTAAAACAAGTCGAGGTGGGCGTTCATCCAGTCGGTCGCTGTGTATATCTACTCGAAAAACATAACATCTCAATTCATAACAAGATTCCTTATAACCTACACGTATTGCCGGATGTTTTCAGCCTGATCCATGCAAGTTCTTCAGCCACGTTTTCAATGAAAACAACTGGCGGGCCAGTGTTGTGCCCTGTTTTGCGGACACATAAAGAAAGCTTTTATCAATTTGCTGACAGTTTTAATATATTTTTACTCTCCTCGTTAAAATGAAGCAGATAACGTGATTGTTAACAAGTTCAAGCAGCATCTGAGATTAGCCGCAGCACACGGTATGGGGAGAGGGTGAGCAAGGGCGAGCGAGCGAGCGGCGTACTACAAGTTCACACGCTGCGGCCGGAGCGTTTTTCCTGCATTTAAGGGACGTGGAATGGGGGTTGTTAAGCGCTGACAGCGGTCAACAGGAAGTGGTATCTATTTTTAGATATGCGCTGCCTACTTCAGTACAGCACTCGGCAAGAGAAACGCAGTAACACGCTACTCACCACAAGAAACTTATTTTCTATCCGATTTTCGGCAATTTTTTCACGGTTTCTCGAAATCTGGTTTTAATAGAGAGGTGGTCGCAATAAATGGGGTCGCAACATAAAGGTTTTACTGTACAAAGTTACAGACGTACAAACTGTGAGTGTTATTTCTCTATGTCCGCCAAGCAATAGCCGTGAAGCTTTTCTAATGAATAAAGTAGAGAGAGTAAGAAAAACTAAAGCTCTAAATCATTTGGTGTCCTCATGTTTGGGACAATTGTTTTTACCCATACCCATTTTGTGATTTATTGTTTACTTTTATAATTAAAATTAATGAAAATAAATCACCCAATCACATTAACACTACAGCACTACCACAGAAAAAATAATAAAAAAGATTGACAACACAAAATGTATAGTAAACTCTCGGAACATTCCATTGCCACTGCCTGTATATAAGCTGTAAGTCGAGAAAGTGTACTTTTTTTTTAATTTCATGTTTATGATTTGGTTACCGGTCGATTTGTTTATTTGTGCGAGTGCTATTAATAAATCTTATTGTGCGATTATTATTATTAACAATGCCGCGAAAAAGAAGATATCTTTCCCAAAAAAATTGTAATTCAATTAGGCTTCGGAACATTGTGAATCAATCCACCGAAGAAGAACGAGAAATTGCAAGAGAAGAGCACTGCGTTAGTATGGCCCAACTTCGTGCTTCTCAAACACAAGAGCAAAGAGAGGCAGCCCGTGAAACGGCTTGGTTGGCAATGAGAATTCGTCAAGCTTATCGGTGGAACTGGGAAGACATTCCTCATGACATTGATTTTAGCACCTGTTCGTGCGAGATCCGACATTGCGGTAGCAATTGCTTCTTCTGGAATAGCGGCCACATTGTTAGGATTCCATACGGCTCATTCAGCGTGAAAATTGTCTTTAGACCTTCAAACTACTGAAAAACTGACGTGTAACATTGCGAAACACTCCACAATGGCCAGAGTTTTAGCAGCATCTAAAATCATCATCTACAACAAATGCACAATGGCGCACTAACGTGCATTGGAAGCACTTGACCAAACACTGAAAGATCTGCGCAATGACTCGAGATGTTTTGGAGGCGCAACAATTTTACTGTCTAGCAATTTCCGCCAAACACTGCCAGTCATTTGAAGATCCACTGCTGCCGATGAAATAAACGCTTACCTCAAATCATCAAATCTGTGGCACTGTGTGAAGAAACTTCAGCTGGTAGCAAACATGAGAGTTGCATTGCTGAACGATCCATCTACTCAAGATTTTTCCAAGCAATTGCTGACTATGGGTAATGGCCGTGTTCCTGTCAACGAATCGAGTGGATTAATTACATTTCCTCCAAATTTTGCAATTTCGTCTCATCGAAAGACGAACTCATCAACAAAGTGTTCCTGAACATCATTGCTAACCACAAAAATAACAAATGGTTGAGTGAGCAAGCAATTTTGGCGGCTAAGAATAAAGACGTGGATAACTTAATCTTTGTAATTCAGAATCAAATCTATTGACTGTGTAACAAACGAAGACACAGCCACAAACTATCCAACATAAATTTTTAAACTCCTTGGATGTGCTGAAGGTTGGCTCGGTAGTCGTTATGCTTCAAAATCTAAACCAACAATAAGTATGAATGGAATGCGTTGGGTGATAAAACTGATGATCAATGTGATTCACGCAATGATACTCAAAAGGAAATTCAAAGGTGAGAAAGTTCTCAATCCGAGGATTCCGATAATCCCAACCGATATGCCTTATGAGTTTAAACTAATTCAATTTCGGATTCGTCTTGCATTCGCCATGACGATTAACAAATCACAAGTACCAATCCTCAAGTGTTTATGGTCTTAATCTAGAAAATTAATGTTTTTCTCATGGTCAATTGTACATGTGGCATATTCACATGTCTGCAAACCATCCGCTTTATTTGTTTTTGCACCTGATAACGAAACAAATAAAGAGAAGAGAATCAACCCAAGTGCAACCCATGCAGCAAAATACATAGCTTCATTATAGCAAATGTCTTGCTGACATGCCATTGAAATACTTGATTTTTGTACTTTAATTGAATTTTTTGTATTCATTTTATTACGTTAATAAAATACTAAATTAATTTTAGCTAAAAGTTAACACAACATTCATTGACTGTTAGGCGGTACGAAGTTCGCCAGGTCAGCTATTAATAAATAATTTTACTTAAAAAATGTCCGATCAAAAGTCACTGGCACTTAAAAATGTTTATTCACAAGTCAATCAATGCCTAAGTTCCACAGTTCGCACTCCTCAATGGAGCTAGGCACAACAGTGATTCGCCCCTTACTTCAGGCCTGTCCACAAACACAGTCTCGTGCCACTCAGTCGCCGTGCTCTCACGATCCAGTTGAACTTGTGTCGCGCACTCTCGGAAGGGGGGGGGGGGGGGGGGGGGAGTATCTCACCCTCTTCACCGATGTCGCACTTCCCTTCACTCACAGAACTCTTGGAACTCTGGAACTATCACGGGACTCGCTCAGAACTCTCGCGGCACACCCGTGGAGACCGGCATCGCTGTTTAAGTATGTATCTGGGGGGGCCCTTCTAGAACTGACGAGAGCAGCTGTGATGAATTGCGTCATCTGGGGCCGACCTGATGCCCGAAAAGTCCTTAAAGGCAGCACTTGTTCGCATCACTCCGCGCAGCGGCCCACGGGATTCCCAAGGCCGCTCAGCGATAGATAACAGCGCCGAGGAAGGATGAGGGGGGGAGGGGAGTAGCGACGACCCTTGTAATCCGACCAGGCACGCGTGGCATGCCTTACGTCAGTAGCCGTGCAGGGCCGCCAGTCAGCTCCGAACCTGGCATCTTGGTCTGGTCTGGTCTGGTCTGGTCTCTCCCGTTCCGTAACAGTATGTATGTGCTTTAAAGCCATTATTTTGTGAGTTTTGTTTTAAAGTAAAATGCAAAACAAGGTTTGTTTTGAAAACTTATTATCAAAATGTGCTACTCATGCACCCCTGTTTTTTTTAAAACAATTTTAGATTTAGCATGATAGATAGATAGAAGTAGAATAGATTTAATTAACTAAAGGTGAGCAATTGGGATTATAAAACATGCTGAAATCTTTTATAATTACTAAGGAACTCTGTTTGAATAGTGACAAAATATTTACATGAAGAGGAAAATGTATTGTGTTACAGCACTTTTAAAATCTTTTAACACAGTAATATTTTGTTTGTAATCAACTAGTTTATAAAAACTGTGAATTTATATTTTAGCTTCTATTTTATTAATACCTTCTGAAATGTGAATTTCATGTGCAAATAGAAAAGAGGAACATACATATTTCATAAGTCAAACTCATAACTCAGTTAAACTTCATAGACATAGACATTTGGAAACCAATTGAAATTTGAATTCTAATTGTAATAAATAATGTTATACTATATATATTGTTGCTAGTGGTGGTTTTTTTTCTTCTTTCTTCAATTCTGGAACTGGCCATTTCCATTTCCACCAATGGTAAACGAGGATCCAGAATTCAATAGTTTTGGAATCACAGATGTTAAATTCTTCTCCTATAGCATAATCTTGAAATTTGGAGTAGCTAATAATTATAATAGGGGTGTCAAAATCAACATTCGTTCCAACTATTTGGGTGATTCCTGATTAATAAGGTGATTACTAATTGGGCAATTGCCAGTAATCTTAGACTACACACTAATCGGACTAGTTCTGATTTTTTTTTTTTGATAGTGTTTTACAATTCATATGTTTGTTGACTGTTTAATCAAGTATTGGGACACTTCACCAGTCTTTTTTCAATTATTGAGTTTTATTTAATTAAGATGGGTTTGCTTACTTTAAAAGATTTTTATAAATTATCTGGGATGTGGTTCTATCAGGCATGTATATATGCATTTATTTTAATTGGAAGTGTTTTCATTTATCATGGTTTCTCATTTGGTGCATTAGGATAGTCTTGTTTGATGGACAGAGTTCAATTATTGTTGCATGTTGCACTTCATTTTAAATCAAGTTCAGTGAATGCTCTCATTCCTAGATTTATAAACAGTGATTTTTAATATTTACAACCAAGTTTTGTTATAACAAGTTATTAAAAACCAGGTTTTTAGTACAAAATTTTATTCATATAATTGTTGTTGAACAAGGTTTTGTCCTATTTTTAATTCTGCTGGTAAATTTAATTTTGTCACTGTACAAAGTTACAGAAAAATTGTTAACATAAATTATTATAAAAATAAGATTTTTTTATTTATTTTATTAAATATGTTTTAAATAAATTACAGTGATTGATATTTTGTTGTCCAACTGCAGCAGTTTATATATTTTGAGGCTTTAATCGACCCAACACAAATTGTTGTTGAACTTTGGTATAGTAAATTTTTGATGTGTTTAGGCAAAACGAGCCGGTGTGAACTGTATCATCCTGCCAGAGGAGAACAAGAAAGACTTTGATGATCTGCCAAGCTTCATCTCGGAAGGCTTAGAAGTCCACTTCGTGGAACACTATAAGGACATTTACGACATTGTTTTTGGAAACCAAAACAAAGGGAAAAATAAAGTTTCGTAGCTGGGAGTTTAAAAAGTCTACATGTTGTTATTTATTTTTTGTAAAGTATATTATTTTGAGAGTGGGTTTTTAGGGCAGGCTGTTTAAATTGTAATGTATAATTAAACTTATAAAAGGCTACTTAATTATACTTTGTTCAGTATCTTGTGTAACAGCTAGATTTGCAGCAGACATCTAACAATATTCATGCTGTGTTTCACTAACTTAACACAGGTGTACATGTATTGAACAGAAACTTCTATTTGTCCTTTGGTTCAACAATGACAATGACCAAGACTAACAATGTTATGCAATAGTTTGCTTTGAGCTTTCTGTTAATTGGTAAGCTGTTTTTTTATTAAATGGGAGGTGTAACATGAGCAGTTATGATTTGGAAGTGAATTATACATTGTTACCTTGCTGTTATTTTGGAGGAAAAGTCAACTGTGCAAAATACTTAAACACCTAATCCCCAACAATGATTTAGGGTAGCATTTTAAACCAACTACCCTTGTGCTTGCGACCCAGCACAGTAACTTAAAATGGAGCTGTGTGGTGAATGGTAAAACACTGGGCTCACGTTTCTAAGGTACCAGGTTTGAATCTCAGCCCGGGCATTTTTGGTTTTTCATGGTTTCCCAAAGTAAATCCCAGGAAAATACTGGGGAGATTCTTTTAGGGCACTTAAAAATGTTTATTCACAAGTCAATCAATGCCTAAGTTCCACAGTTCGCACTCCTCAATGGAGCTAGGCACAACAGTGATTCGCCCCTTACCTCAGGCCTGTCCACAAACACAGTCTCGTGCCTCACTGCTGATGAGTCTTCCAGCCTGAATAAAGTAAAACAATAACTTTAAAATGTCTATTTGAATTCACACTTGTAATGAACTGCATTCCCATTGCATTATGCATCTTGCAGAAGTATGTTATCAAATTTTACAGTAAAGTTACCCACCACCAAATTAGTTGAAATACCTAACACCACCATCTCGTTGTGGGTGAATGGAGAGAATCTCCAGTTTCATCAAGATGAACCCAGTACCCTTGGTTTTCCAGTCATAACCTATAAATCAGACAATTATTGTGGTGGTCTTTGTTGACTGCAGAGCAGTAAAATAGAGTATTGAAGGTTTTTTTTTTTATTATTATTTATATATGTAACTCTCATGTAGGTGGAGATCATCTCATTGAACTGGAAAAAAAAGTTCTGAATCATACACATTTTTATGCAACTTAGTAGATCTGTGCAGAAAATTCAATTTTATGCATATAATTTTCTGTGAGTGACATATTCTTGTACTAAAGATAAGTACAATAACTTTCAATTTTATTTGTTTATCATAATGTACCAATAGCATTATTGCATTTTTAGAGGTAGGGTAGACAACTAAAACACTCGTAAAAATCTTTAAAATTATGTGCATCTTTCTTTCAATAAGATAGTAAACAAAACAGAAAAGCAAATACCTGTTAAATAATTGTATAAAATTAATTAAACACAACATATCTGGTCCATAAATAAAGAGTAAACAATTTAACAGTTAGTACAAACGTACAAAAAGGAATACAAAAATTATCAAAAGAGGACAAGATATATCCCAGCAGGAAAATTCTTCACAGATCAAATGCTACCAACACCTTACACCCAAGTTATTTAACCAAGTGCTTTTGTGCCCAAGCCAGTAGCAATAGTAGCCTTATAATTTCCTTGCTTACAGTTCTGTGCTGGTTAAATACAAGCCACAATAATACTGTAGTTTTCATGTGGAAATGAATGCAATTGATTCTTTTTCTTGACCTCACTTTAAATCAAAAGATTCATTAATTTTCAGAGTAAATCCATCCTTCCACTGCCATACAGATCTTTTCTGCATCATCGCTGCCATTGTTCTGGAACTCCCAATCCCAGTTATTGAAGTGGTCCAGGCCGCACTCAGACTCAACATCGTCCACCCCTGAAAGAAGACGTGGTCAGCAAGTGGGACGCAGGCAACAGTCGTTTGTAAAGCCCCAAGCAGCCCAAAACATGGAAATGAGCACTGTTCACAAGAACATTCTTTAGCATATACTTACGTATGTCTGCACTGCAAGGTATCTACAGCCATTCATTTACATTTTCAACACATATTTTTTCTTTATTGAATTATTCAGTAGAAGAAAACCTAGTATCTCAACTTTGGTCAAGTACCTACATAAATAATTAATAAATATATTTATTTGATATGTATAAAGTTGTACAAAATTTGTTTTAAAATAATTTTTCTTTTTTGCTTCTGCTGCAAAGGTAATTATTTCTGAGATATGAGGTTTTTCATTCCAATGTTATGTTCCTTTTTTTGGTGAGTAGGGGGTAAGAAGGAAAATTAGTCTTGTATGCTACAAAATCTAATAATACATACAGCTTCATCAGGCCAACACATCAACACTGTCTTGGGAGCAACTTGCAGCAGATATAGTTTGATTGTGAAAATCTTTGAAAATTCTCTCATGGTAACATTGTTTCTGGCCAAGCTAAAGTCTGTATTATTTAATCACGTTCTTCTGTTACGCACATTCTGTAATCTGGCATAGACCGAGACTTGTGTATAATTCACAGCGATTTTATGAAGTAGAGATCCACACCACTAACAATGCAATATCATATGCTTTTTAAACAGTAACACTCATGAGTATGTTTTCGTGCCATAGAGCATATTACAGGCTGTACACATTCTGGAAAGTCAGGGAAGCTGGAAATGGTCAGGGAATTTACTTGAAATCCAGTAAAAGTCATTGAAATTCCCTAGTGCTTGTAATTTAAAGGATAAATGTCATCCTCAAGTCTGCCATCACCCAGACTGTAAAAGCAATTTTTTGTACATAGCATACATACTATAATATGCTGTATGCATGGTTCGGTTGTAACTAGGCCAGCTGTGGGGGATGGTGAAGGCTGGATTGTCTCTTTTCCTTGACAAATTTAGAAAAATGTGTAAATTTAAAAAAAAATTCAAGGATATTTGAATTTTTGGTCAGGAAGTCAGTTAAATGTTATTAAAGATTTGTTTGTACACAACTGTCTTATTACAACTTGTTTGGAATATCATTGCACTATGGTATTCTAGTTAAAACTATACTACTGCAAAGTCACTAATTCGGTATAGTTCCAAAAGTAAGGGATTAAAAAACCTTTACTGTCCTTTTATTTATTTATCTAAAACTATATACTACAGCAAAGTCGTTAATTCGGCATAAATGTAGTTACAAAAGTAAGGGATTGAAAAACCTTTACTGTCCTTTGATTTATTTATCAGTTAAAGAGAAACTATTGAAACTGTTACAATATGTAAATGAATTATTATTTAAATTAAAGGAAGTGAACAAAATAAGTAATCACCAGGTGTAAAGATAAAGCCCCTCTGTTTTCTAACATCCTGTCCAGCTCGCAACCTCAAGGTTTTCACTACCGCTCCAAAATTCTCCATGAACCAGCGAATATCTGTTTGTCGTCTGATGTCGCTCACAATCCAAATTTGTTTCTGCATGGCTGAAAGAAAAAAATACACATGGCTCTCATCATAAACACACAACCTAATTTAAACATTGTGCTTAAAAAACTTTCAGTATAAATAATAACTATCTTACCACCAAACATGTCTATGGCAGCTTTACAGAAATATCCGTAGTCTTCTCGTCGAATCTGCTCCCCCCACTGAATCATGTCTTTCCTGTACTTCTCCTTGTATTCATCTGTGCCTGACAGCTTGTCAAAGTCCAAGCTGTGCAGCTTAGACCAATGACTTTTTATTGGAGCTGAAATTCTAACTATTAAAGTTTTATCAGCACCCAGTCTGAAAAGAAATTTAAAGAAAGTACTTAACATAACGTTGAGAATCATTTTTGTATTTAATTTTATGCTTATGACTTACATTTCAGGTTTATTTAAACTGTCTTGTAAAGGGTTAGGGTTTCCACCTTAAAAACATGCAACAAAAAACCCTGATTCAATTTTTTATTTAAATATAAATCACATTTATAAATAATTCACTTCAGCAGGTGTGAGTGTTTGACCAAAAACCTTTGCCTGTGGTTTGTCATGAAAAAATAAGTTAAAAATTTGAATACAACTCTTGGTTAAAAGTGCTTCCCAAGGACGTATATGACTTTGATGTTGGAGCTGACCAATTGGTTTATTGTAAATAATGGAGAGAGAGAGTATTTAAGATGAATCACGAAGTGGCTGAATGAAATTCAGTAGAATAAAGTTCTGCGGCCAATGCGAAACGTATCTGTAGTTTTGTAATTTCTTTGGAATAATTAATGGAGCGTACTTATTTTCCTTCAATTTTTGTAACACGTTGACGATCAGAGCCCCTGATTTGCAGCAGCTCTCACATACTGGGTGCTGTGCTTGTTCATCTGCCAGGCGTTGCAGTTTTTATCAATCTAATTCTGAACCAGCTTTTCTCAAAAAAGTGGGTTTGAAGGCAATATTTTTTAATGGTTAATTAAACAATTTCTACTCTCTTAATGTTCTATTTTTAGTACTTTCTCTAATATGTGTGTTTAGCCAGTTCAGCTCCAACTTTAAATGTGTATACCAGCCTTGAATAGCATTATAGACCATAAGTCGTGCATATAATTTTTTTTTACTTGTTGTTTGGTGATCACCCTGCAGCCAAAGTTTGTTGACTGAATTCAGATTCATCATGTATCGGGTCTTTATGGCTAACCTGTAAAACAAACTTAATTTATCAAATACATGCACATACTACACATAATGATAAAGCATAACTATAGAACAAAACTAAATAATTTAGAGAGAGACACTGTTCATTGCAGCATATTCCATTTTGTCTCCCTTATCTAAAGTTAAATAGAATAAGATATATAATTTAAGAATTTAACAGATTTTTACTATCTCAAAAATTTGAAAGTGTTTAAAATTTTATAGTAATTTCAGAATTACTCCACTTAAATGAGTAGGAATTTGTTTCCTACATAGGAATTTGTTATATTGTTGTCAGGCAAGTAAAAAATTTTTTTACTAAAAACTGATTTATTAATTATTAGGTATGTATGAAGTTTAGTGTCCACAGTAATGATGTTCATACACTAAAAAAAAAAAAAAAACATTTTCTAAGTGTAACCCTTACACAATAGTCAGACACCCCTTTCAATATAATTTTATTTCAATTCCAAAACCTAGGGCAGTGAAGGCCAACTAGTGGTCTGTGAGCCGGATTCTTCCCACCATCCACTGACGTAGTTTCATGCAATCCCGATACAGAATCTTTCAACAAAGAAATATTACCAAGTGTGCTATTTGTGCATTGTCTTTGAATGTACAATAACTGACAACCACTTTTAGAAGCCACAATATTCTCACCAAATACTCTGTTATATATATTTTTGTAATGCTTCTTAGATAGGTATTCTGCAATAAAACAATGTTTGTAAAAAACATAATTTTAAATCATGGCCTCAAAAAGGGTTGAATCACTGGCACCACTGTTCTAGGTGCTTAATAATTTTTTTTACACTGAAGCACTGTAACTGGTCAATCTGACACTGACCTCACCCAGATGCACTTCACAAACCCCTTACATGTATACACTGCAGCAGTTGATGTAATTTTAGGTGCAACTTAAATTTAGGGTACAAAATTTTAATATCTGTACCACTACACAACCTGGAGCATGGAAGGCACATCCATCCACCAATTGGTTTACTTCCCCATTATTTAAGCTGATAATGCAATTTATAACAGATCCTACCAAATTGTGCTTCTGTACCAGGGGCAAAAAAAGTGGGTTTCAATTTGAAATAGAGGAACCAACATTTTAAGTATCAAGAATTTTCACACCAGTAAATGGCTCTTAGATTTTTAAGATACATAAATTTGTTTGTTAAACTATTATCCTTAATAATTTAAAACTAAATATGCCTAAGTGTAATTATTACAATGTGTGTGTGTGTGTGTGTGTACAAACACAAAGATACATCAGCATTATACAACACAACCATAAAAAATCTTGTAATAACCCATTTAAAACCATCATAAATCTATGTGCTCTTTTCAAAAATTCATATTAAACAAGGCCCACCCTCTTGAACTCAAACATGTAAGGTATTCGTGGGGCTGTAAAATATAGGTTTATTTTTTTATATCCCTGATTTTCAATTTAGCATTAGTATACATACCAGGAGTTGGTCTTACAATTAAAAAATGAAGAATTTTCATCTTCAAATGTCTTGCCACTACAAGATTACGAGAGCAACTTTTCAAAAATACAGCCACAGTTGCACTGACCGAAAGTCTTTGTCTTTGTCTACAAACATCTTCTCTTCCTCCTGTGTGTATCCACACACACATGCACACTGCTTCCGTTGTTCCCCCACCCCAGCTTTAGCTTTAGCTGCTAATCTCTTAACCGTACCTCCAACTCCATCGCAAGGCCCTTTACCATGAGCTGTGGTTGAAAAATGCCATTCAGCTGATATGTTGAAGTCTTGCTTGTGAAAACACAAATTGATGAAATTTTTCTTATTTTTATATTGGGCAGCAGACCCATCTGAAAAGTAAAAGAACTTATGAGGAACGTTTTTAAATTTTGTAATCAAAAAAGCAACCAAATTTCTTTGAAATGTGTAAACAGCAACTGTATTGTGCTCTAGGCAGTCAGAAATTACAATGTAGTTCAAATGTTCAATTCTTTTTTCTCCTTTATAATATATCACAAACGGGTGAACTGTGGCATGTTCGTTAGTCCAGTGGTAAGTGTGGGCTTCATCTTGTACAACCATACTGTAGTTTTCTGAAAAGTCTAGTGTGATGGCAAATTCAGATTCTTTTAAATTTTCCTTTAAGTGATTCATGAAAGAGGTCTGTTGTTTTGCAATAAGTCGTGGCGGACTAAGAGTGACAGCTTGTCACAGAGTAAATCCATGAAATCTGCTGATGATTTCTGCAGTGTCTCTAAATTGCAACGGTCAACTGAAATCCACTGCCGAAATGTGATCTTTCGTATCAGGTGCTCTTCAAATGACTTCTCAAGGACGGTCCGTATTGCTGCAGTACCAGGACAATATGTACAATGTCCAATATTGCAATATATTGTTGGTGGATTGCATACCATTTTTGGTAGGCAATGTTTGTAGGTTTTGAATCCTCCATTTGTTAAATCACATAATCTTGCATTTTCAATCATCAATTTGACATTTTGATGGGTTGTACATACACACACTGCATGTGTCCTACTAGAACCTGCTAAAATACAATGCTTTGGACGAAGCTCCGCAAATTTTGAAAAACCTATTTTAATATTTGGAAATTTCTCCTTGAATAAAGTTAATCCCTCTTTCAGATTGCACAAAATAAGTCTTTTTGATATTTTTGATTTATTTTTATTAGGTTCAGTGACTGTTATGTAGTCTTTAACACCAGGCATCGCTCTACTGACTTCATTTTCATAAAATAAATGGACAGCTTCAACTACATCTTCTGAGAGGTGTTTGCTTGGTTTGGGGTTAGGACTTTCTAACATTCCTTTTTCAGCCAAGAGTTTTTTTTGATTGTCGTATCATGTAGTTTGGCGCATCAAACTCTCGCATTATTTTTCTAACTCCCCAATTTGATGGTAAACAGGTTAATATCATTAACTTCTTGCTCCTACTAGTAGAACTCAAGAAATGGGCTTTGAGGTTTTGCAAAACTGATTCCTCTAAATCTTCACCATCATCCTCAGAGAAATTATCTGGCAAATCAAAAAGTTTCCTTTTGATTGTGGAGTCAATCGTTTTAACTTTTCTGGTTGCATAACTTTTTTATTTGAATTTTTTCCTATTAATAGGAGATTCTCCTAGCCCTTGCAGTGAAATATTTAATGAACCAATCACCTCTGAGGATGCAGAAAAACTGGGATCTTTATCAGAATCTGAACTTGATTTGTTATCCTGGTGAATAGAAGAAGAAGCAGCAGCAGCAGCAGCAGCAGCAGTTTGTAATGTTGTAATTTCTATTCTACAGCTATCACAAATTTTTGCTCCCTTTGGCAATCCTGAAAACAAACTGCACATCCAACTAGTAACATTCCTTAATTTTGTTTTTTCCCTAATGTTGTGATTGCTTTTTTTTTAATGGATTAAAACACTGTAACTTCAAAAATGATTTACTGGGGGCCATTTCTTACCGTAAACTGCCCACCTTTTCATAGGGTTTCAGTCACTATCATGATGAACACATTACCTTTTTAAAAATAAATATCAACATTCTCAATTCAGAATGCATAATCTCCACTAATAATATAAATCAAATGGTCACTTTTTATATAGGCGTAGCACTGATACTTGTACTAACAACTTTGATACTACATCAGAACAATACAGACTCCTAGCATAAACTAGCTGAAACCACTACTGTACAGTACTCTGAAAGAGCTAGGGAGGAATCCCAGGGCAAAGCAAGGGTATCACAGAGCTAAAGGAATCCCAAGGCAATGCAAGGAGAATCATAAAGTAAGGGGAATCCCAAAGCTAGGGAAATCCCAAAGCAAATTGAGGGGAATCCCCAGTAGCTGGATGCTTGTCTGACTAATCTTTGAAATTCTGTATCAGAGACAAGCAAAGTGTAGCACTATAATTAATTACAATTGTGTTATTAGTGATTTTTAATCAATTTTATGTATTTATACTTTCAACATAACTTATTATAATTATAAAAATGGTTAAATATAATTGGGTAAAGTATATAAATATGGTTACAATTACCAATTAATTTTACTATGAACCCATTAACTCTCCACTTTGAAACTTTGTAGACAATTTAATATTTATACAAAAAAATTTATAGAATTTTTGAAAAAAAAAATTAAAAAAGCATTTTTTCCAAAATTATAAATTTAAATTTTAAAAATTATTTTTTTTCTAGACATTATTGTGTTACATATCACATGAAAGGCCATACCAAATGCTGCAAAATGACACCTGTCTCACCTTTCTAACTTAATTTGGAGAAGAGTTATGGTAATTTTAAAATATGCCTGTCGTGCGTTTTTGAGTGTTTGGTAAATATGTAGTTGAGCGGTATTTGCGGAAAAAAAAATGTTAAAAATCCGAAAATACTTTTATTCTATGCTCTTTAACTTCCTCTTTTCATTAAAAGCGGCGGAGGTAAGAAATTCCAAATACTTTAGGAGATATCGAATTTTTAAATTTCATCATATGTAGTTGAGCGGTATTTGCGAAAAAAAATGTTAAAAATCCGAAAATACCTTTAGTAGATGCTTTTCAACTTCCTCTTTTCACTAAAAGTGGCGGAGATAAGAAATTCCAAATACTTTAGGAGATATAGAATTTTTAAATTTCATCACAATTATACCAGTGCATTCATGTGGCATTCCGCATTGTTTCTTGTTTACGAGTATCTATTTTTTTATTGGATAATGATGTCACGTGATTGATCGTGATAGGCCAGAATTCAAATGAACCAATACGTGATTATTTAGTTCATTTATTGTTTTAAAACAGTGTTTAATTACCGCCTCCAACTTAGGCGAGTTTTTAACGTTTCTAATTTTAAATTTTATTTTTTATTGTTGCGCAAGTAATAAGTAACAAAAAAATTTTACGTGAGTTGTTACTGTTCATCCTTTGTCCTGGTTTGTTAGGATTGGTCAGTTACATTATAAATACTTTAAAACTAAAGAACCATTGAAATAATTTCATATTATTTTTAATGTACGCTTAGTTTCAAAGTATTTATAATGTAACTGACCTGACCTAATCGACCATTTTCCTTAATTAGGCATTCACAAACACACGGCAAAATAAAAAAAAATGGCGATGATCGAATGATAAACACAGGTCTTGTATGCAAAATAAGAACGGCAATATCTCCTAAAGTATTTGGAATTTCTTATCTCCGCCGCTTTTAATGAAAAGAGGAAGTTGAAGAGCATCTAATAAAGGTATTTTCGGAATTTTAAAAAAATTTTTTTCGCAAATACCACTCAACTACATATGATGAAATTTAAAAATTCGATATCTCCTTAAGTATTTGGAATTTCTTACCTCCGCCGCTTTTAATGAAAAGAGGAAGTTTAAGAGCGTCTAATAAAGGTATTTTCGGATTTTTAACATTTTTTTTTCGCAAATACCGCTCAACTACATATTTACCGAGTGTTTTTTCGAAAATTTACAAAGCAATATTTTCAAAACGGATGGATATATCATTCTAAAATTTTATATTTTTGTTAGTCTGTATGGAGGTAACATCTGTGCAAAATTTCATCATAATCTGAGATGGTGAGGTAAAAATTTTATTAAAAGTGTGTTGATTTGACATGGAATGACCCACCAGTTTTACATACCGATATAAAAATCATGATGCCTTTTTATTTGAACTTCGTTTTGATTTGGAATTAAATGAAAATTACAAGTCATTGACTTCATGAAATCACATAGTTGCCATTGTAAAAAAAAGTGTAAAGATTTATTTTTAGGTAAAAAAAATTATGGTAAGTCAAACTAATATTTAAATTCTTTTCACTGTGATGCTTAAGTATAATTTACTTTATATAATTGTTATAATGAAAACTTATGGTTGGTAACAAAAATGTACATATGTGCCACACATACCTATACATTTGAAATATGTTTAAGGAACTTGGGAAGTGGATGAAAAAAAATCCCATGGGATTTTTACTATAAGCCTTATTTTATCATATGAACAATTTATTAACCATCTCTGAAGTACTTTTATGAATAAAAAAACAAGTATTTCAGTTTGCAACTTAATTTAAACCCAACCATATTACAGTATAACTTAACTAATTTATTAGTTGGAACCTAGCTGAAGTGTAGTCCCTTAATACGTAAAACATAATTTTTAAAGTAATAACTAGCATAAGTTTGTGAGATTAACTGTTTTTACATAATTTATTTTAGAATAACCAGTGGCGTAGCCAGGATTTGTGTATGGGGGGTGTTAAGAAGCATGCCACCCCTCCCCCCCCCCCGTATTAAAGCGGGGGGTCCTGGGGTCCTCCCCCGGGAAAATTTGGATTTTAAGGTGTAAAATAGTACTATTTTAGCAGTTTTCGATCCTTAAATTTAAATATTGTAATGGTAAAAATTTTATTTATTTTAATATGAATTTTTTTTTAGTGGTGAATAATAAATTAATTAAAGATTTGTTGCTAAGGGGGGGGGGGGGTGTGTTTGAACCCCTAACCCCCCCCCCCCCCCTCTGGCTACACCCCTGTGAATAACAGCAACTAATAAGAAACTAGATACAGTACACGTTACAATCAAGCTTAATGATTACAAATGATGATTTTAAAGCAAATATCTATTTGAGTAATTGGCATTTGATTTGCCATATATGAAAAAGCTAAGAGTTTATCATTTTTTGAAGGAATAAATTATTAAATTACAGTGGTTCAAACCATGTTAATGTAACTATTATCAATTACCAGTACCCACTTCCTATAAATGTATCAACAAGCCCCTGTTACATAAGACAACATTGTGACACATCAAAACCAGGAGGTAACTGATTAACTAATTGTTCAGAAACATTTCCTATAGAGCCAACAAGCTCTTTCGGAGGCTGTCCACAATCACTCATCTTCTGCATGAGATTCATAACTTTATTGAATCTTTGCTTCTTTACATCTGCACTATCACCTTCAGATTCTTGCTCAAGTTCTTTGCATACCTCTTCGATCAAATCACTATGCTTTTTGTAGCGCTGTAGTTCTGCTGGTTCTACACTGCTTTCGTTTTTCGCTAACCACTCTGGATACTTGTCAGCCAGATCTTTGAGGGGTTGGTATAGAATTTCCTTCGACAAGATACACTGCAAAATCTGTTGCATGAAGGGCATGAAATCTCCACTCTCATCAGTGTCACCCAAACCCAGATTACCCAGCATATTTTTTAACTCGTCCTCAGACAACGGATTGTTTAGATTCTCCCTACCTTCCGACAAACTTTTAAGTGTCTGTGTTATGGCTGCAGAAAACTCGGTGTCATCTTTTCCCTCATTCTCTCCCAAGGTGCTCCCCGCAACTTCAGCTAGTTTATGAATCTGAGCCGCTAACTGTGCTGGTGTCAACCCTTCATCTGAATCTATAGCCTCCAAGAACGGGCCCATACTTTGCTCTAGATTGGCAGTTGCCTGCTTCAGAAACTCTTCGGTCCATTTAGCATCGTCACCAACGGCGCTGCTGTCTTGCTTCTCTTCGCTTGAATTCGATACGGCACTAGATGTTGGCTTTTCAAAATCACCCAATGCATCGTCTAATAGGGCGGCCATCTCGTCATCGTAACAGTCGGAACCTTCTTTATTTTCTGCCATAACTATCTTCAAGTTTCACAACACCTGAATATAGACCTGATTTCAACCACAGCATATACAAACTTTACTATTTTTAACAGAGGTTAACCTTTCAATTTAATTTTTTTTAAGTTTATGGCCATGGTTTCTGTAAATAAATATATTATGCCAACCTGCTGCAAAATAATTTAAAGTGTCTTTAAAGTGAAACTACTAAAATCAACTATAAGTGTATTGATAACGTATAAATACCGTACTTACACGTATGCACATTATTTACGTACACAACAATGAAACTGATCAGTTATGACGAATCGTAGGATTAACTATTATTTCTCACGGAACTATTGTAAGCGATTCCAAACTCCAAAGTAGTGTCGGCAAGATTACCTAAATTAAATTTTACACGTACCTGTTCACAATCTTTTCAGATATAAAATCCTTTCCAGACTTCCTTTTACCACTGATGAGCAAAACATTTTTTGGATAGTTCTGCATTTCTACATCCGAAACTCCTCTCTTTTTTACACTCTTAATTCCGTCGTTAATCGAGTCGTTTTACAGAAGGTAGGCAGCACTGTCAAAACAGCTCTGACGTAACATTACTCATACAATGTCAGATGCTCAATTGTGAAGTCTCACGGCCGCATAGTTTATGAGCGTACGAAAAGTTTGAATGTAAAAATATGTTAAAATATGTTATATGACAGCTGTACTGTTTTTTTTTTAAAAAAAAGTCTTCACTTTCTGATTTGCAGGTTTTTGTACTTGTATTTATGTACTTTCTCCTGTCAGTGCCTCTTTTGTCGTTATAACCCACAATTTAAAATTACCTTATGTATTGCACGAAGGTAATAATCATTTTATCTGGCATGTTAAAATATTCTAAACTAAAAAATAAAGAGATGTAGGCCAGAAAGAATAATTATGGTGCTGCAACAGGCTCCGGGTACACAGAGTAGTCTTAAGATCAAAGAATGTGTAGGCCTCAAAGGCATAAAAGTATTTGACCAGTGTGACAGGCTGGCATGCGCAGCATCATTGAAGTTTGGATAAGACAATTTAATTCAAGTATAAAAAAATTGTTTAGCAGTGTAATAGGCCCTGTAACACACAAGGCTGAGGGGTACAAGTCATAACCACAGTGTAGCAACTACACACAGAACTTTGCATGGCTGTGGTGGTCAAAATTTTCACAAATTCTCTAGATTCAGTGCCACCAGCTTAAATCTACATGGCACACATACAAAATTGAAAGTCCTGCACTGGTAGAAAGCTGTTATTTTCATCCACAGCATTTCCAATACCTTCTAATTGTTCCAGCAAAAAAAAAAAAAATGTATTACACACTTGGCAGCTACATGCCTTTAATGTGCTTACCAGTTTTTTTCTTGTGAATTTCTAACAAACGTACTCCACTTTTCCCATTTCCTGAATGTGGACTCATAACAACTGCCAGCAAAAGTTCAATCTATCTTAATTGGGCAGAATGATGGTGTAAATGTCTCATCGGTAAACACAACACAAAACGTAATGTTACGAAAGGAATTTACCATGTTTTATGTAAGGAACCCTTCCAGCATTTGCCTGGAGTGATTTCGAGAACCACGAAAAACAGAGATCAGGATTGCCAGTATAGGTTCAAGTTTACCTCAAACTTTCTCAATTATCCACTGAAAATATTACTGCACATTAATGCTATTTACATGTTCAAAGCCTAGTAAAACCAAGCAATAAATAAGTTAGTGAGCTAAGAAAAGTGGTTGTACAATATTTAATGCTTTGGTGGAAGAATACCAAGAGGGTAGCCTGAAGATGGAACTAAACCAGGTATTTAGATGGAATATTTGTCTTATACTTACTGATAGCTTGCAATTACTCCCAACACATTCCACAGCTTTGAGTATTTTTCAATGATAAACATTGATGTGAAAATAAAAGTCCACATGTAGTTTCCAGCCTGTGGGAGGTTGTACATGGATGTAATGATGTTGCCCTCCCAGAGGAAAACCGATTTGTTGTTTTGGCCAGCCTAAAGAACGCAAGCTGAGACAAGGTGGGCATGATACTGAGGGCGTACCGGCGTTAAGGTTTGAATACTGGTGGAAAATAATGGGCGCCACCACGTGAGTGGGCAAGTGAACCCGGCTTGAAACTCTAACTCAGGGCGTTACGTGGCCCGTGTGCGGCGAGATATTAGCCCTCCTGATTTTAAATGCAACACCTGTTCCTAACCAAGCCCGCTCTCAGCGTCGGGCACGCTTCTAATTAACCGCAGTGGGCTCTTAGGGCGTCCCACACGCCGCTGACTGGTTAAGGACCCACGTGGCCCCCCCGAACACAAAGACACGTGACTCAATTAAGTTGGTTTTTATTTTCTCACGTTACACGCCCTTACACAATCCTTCCTTGATACTGTTATAAAACGCCCGAGGCACGAATCGATTTAGGTGAGGAGGCGAACCATGCACGTGGTTGCCTCAAGCTGTTACTTAATACACGGATGACCAAAAACTACGGAGAGTAAAGAATTCTTAATTAAGCAGTCTCTCCGACCGAGAGAGGCCCCGAGGATATAAAGAAAACAATTTGAATAAATAACTTAACAGAACTACTTCTCGGTGAAACAACGGTGATGTCCTCGGGGTGTCTGCAGAGACGTCCGCTCTCGGCCGGCTGAAGAAGGAGACTGGGCAGAGATCAGGGCTTGCGGCAGGCAACATGGCGCCCTTCGCGCCGAACACATTTACCGTTAAAATCTTAGCTATTGCGTGCCCCAGGTTATTATTAAAAATAACATGAACTCTTTATAAAAATTAGCACATCACACCCATGACCAGACCGTCTGTAATTATTACTTATGTGGTAGAAAATAGTTTAAATCAAGTTACATGCTAGTTCCTCCGTCGCCCGCTAGGGAGCGTCCTTGTCCGTGATTGCACGTATTTTATTACAAAAGCATCATAAATTAATGAAACAAAAGACACATAAATAGCCGTCGTGACACTATTTTGGGGCAAAAAAAGAGTTACAATAATTATTAATACATATAGGGGTGCGGCGCACTGCAGCTAAGTGCCCTCTTGCCGGGCTACCAACACACGCACACACGCACGCACGCACAAGCGGGAGGTTTGAACAGAGATGGTGGTGTTTGGGCGGTGGCGTATCGGGCTCCAAGGGGGCCGCAGTCCCGGACGACGTCAATACATTGGCAGAATGCATTGGTATGAGTACCTTGAGGAAACCCACCAACTCTTGGAAATGTTTCCCACATTACCCACTTGCAAAAAACCTGGGTATTCTTGATATTCAACCTTTGTGACCAACCACTGATGTACTTGAGCCAAAATAAAATATTGTATCAAGTGGAGAATATAGAGTTCAAAGGATACCCAAATGGTTTTAATCTACCTTGATTTATTCACTAATATTAACACAAGACTTTTTCAATATTGCCGTCACCCGGCCTCTGTAGAAGGCCCGGGAAGTACCTGACGGGCGCTACGGGCGTCGCGGTGCTGCTGTTGTCCAGGGGGCGCCAGGCTAGTGAGACACTAGGCCATTGGTGATGGGTCGTTGGTACTCTGCCCCTGCGTGCCCCGCCAGGTACGTGGCTTGAAATCTAATCTGAAATCCCCTGAGGCCGCTCGGCCGTGTGGAGGACAGGGTGGAGCGAAATAATCGTAAGTGACACCGGTTATGTTGATTTACGTTTAATTAACGGACTTTTCCGGTGGTACGCATGGGTACTCGGTACTCCCTATGCGTACTCTACACGGTGGCAGAACCGCTACAAACACTATGCGAATGCGCTAAGCGGCGTCTGAGCCGTTGTACAGTTACATGAACATACGCTGATTACAGAACAAAACATGACACTAATATAACACAATGAATTGGCCGCGGCAGTCTCGCAGGCGCCGCGGTTACGAGTGTTCTGGAGACGGCCAGTGCCGAAAGTTAACTGTCTTAGGGTAGCTCAGTGAGCGTGACCTTAAATTACACCTTACACTTACTTGTGGTTGCAGCCGGTAGGCGTATGCGCGGCGGTCTATCGAAAGCGTGTTGGCTGGAGTTTGCCAGTGCTGTAAGTGGCGTGGTCCGCGACACGGTGCGGAACCACTAACGAAGGCGGTCGGGATAAGCCCGAGCCCGCAAAATACACGCCGAGTCGACGTGAGCAGCTATGAAGTAAAAGAAAAGGTTCAGATATTAAAATGACTACAGAATGAACGATCGGTGAAACAAAGTGGAAGGCTGCTCACGGACACACATCTTGACCCGGCGCGGAGTCATTGGAGACTGCCGAACATGGCCACCTCACAAGGGAGGGAAACTTTCACCTCCTTTGCGAGCCATAAACTTACATTAACTTAATTTGCTCTATTATAATATAAGCTACAAACACGTTCCAGGTGCCCAATTATAAAGTAGCACCTGGTAATTAGGTGCTTAAGGCTTAACAATTGTTTTAGAGTATTTAATTATTTGAATTGTGGCATCAAGTTGGCGACTGTAAATTTATTAACATATTGTCTCCCTGTGCACTGTATTAGTGGGATTTCTCCTAATCCGACTTGATCATTGTCACGGGCACTTTAATTAAGGCCAGTGGCCGCGGTGAATGTTAATGAGATTCGTTGTCTGCTCCGTGCGTGCGGTGCTCGCACGGAGTGGCTACGACGCACTTGTTTAATGTCTGGGAATTAGTAATTTTGTCCTAATGTCTTTTCCCTTAATTGTTTTATGGGTTCAAGCCCCCGGGGTTCCCAGCCCTTAAGTTTCTTTACGTCTATTGGGGTCACGCCCGAGGCGTTCGCCTGACTCATTCCCGCTGGGCTGGGGGTGCGCTCCGAAAATGGGATTGGGTACTAGCGGTGCGGAGCACGGGCTTAAGAGGCCACGGTCGGGATGACGTCAATATCATGGCTACAAACTTAATCTCGAATAAAAGAAACCAGTTCAAAAGTCTGCCGAAATACGAATATTAACCTAATTATGCTACTATTTACAAATGTAACTGGAGTCTGACTCAACAGTAATTTACTCACTTGACAATCCTCGTCTCTGCAGCACAGTCCATGAACACACTTCTATCAATGTTGACGAGCATACTTTATTGCATATATCAACACGGGTCTCCGTCTTTCAGATGCGAAGTCTCTCCTACCAGCTGAACAGTCTTCTTCTCACTTAGTTTCGCAGTCAAAGACGACATTTACATGCGGGTAGTGCTGAACCAAGACTATCCCATTCGGTCGGGCAACATGGTTATGTAGGTAGCATGCAGAATTTGTCTCATATCTTTTATACTATGCTGTAAACAAATATCCTTTATCTGCAGCCTACAACTTGCTACTACTTATAATTCAAGGTCATGTGCTTGGGTTGGAAGCCTCCTTAATCTCATGGAAGAAAGGGAAATGCAGAAGCAGTGATCACAGACACATGGCAGGGATCTATCTGAGTGAAAACATGGGGCATAGTGCCTCTTGCGCAAAGTAAACTCAGCATCTCTGTAAATTTATTTTCCTAACACTGCTTTCCACTTACACCACTGAATGAGTTATATGTTTAAGTTGTTCTCGTTGTGATGTCTTCTTAAACATTGGGCAGTCGAAAGTCATAGTTCTTGGCAGGTGTCATATTCTTCGGAACGGTTTGCTTCGTTTAGCTTAATCCAGCAAACATACTGCTGCTCTTCTGGCTGCAATGTCTTCTTACACATCAGGGAATCATACTGGATACAACCCAGTTCTTGGCACTGAAACATCATGGGCGGGTAGGCCTCTCAATGTCAGTCTCTAATTCCTGTAAATTTCCATGTGATATTGGCAGCTTGGGACATATTCAAAGCTGTTCTGTACAACTTAACCTTGTGTCGCTGCCATACTTAAGTTTGGGAGCTTTAATCTTCATGGCATTCGTTAGTGTAGAAGATTTCTGACCAATACTTAGAGAAGATTCTACGATACAGAAAACCATGAATAGCACTGAAGGGAATAGTAAATCTATGTTCAGCTTATAGCAAATACTACAAGACGAAACTTCATTGGGCTATCCTGGAAGAGTTACAACTACAAGGCAACAATACTTACCAGTTTGAGCGGACACATAGTCATTGAAAGAAGGAAGGAAAGATGTTTGTGCCAACATTCTAGTTGCTGTTCTCCCCAGTTGACCTTCCCTTGGCTGATCGTTGTATTTCGGCTCAAGTAGATGACTCTGTATCATCCTCAGGCGAAATATTAGTCATCTTCAGAATGAAAGCCAATGATCACCTCTAGTTATCTTCAGGAATTCAAGAAAGACTGTAATAGTTTGTGACATTAATTTTTTTGTATTAACTAATTAATTGTGCATTAACATTTTGCATCAATCTCCTTATGTAAATACATTAACTCTAACAGTTTATATTCAAATAATTGTATTCCTTGGTAAAATTTTAGTTTAACCAAGAATATTTTGATTCATACCATTGCTATTGAAGTCATTCAATATTTTAACTTGATGAAATTTTACTTTTACCTAGTTAGTTGAATACTCACTTGATATTATGGTATTATAGCTAAATTGAGTTATCTTAATGAGCAACGGTTATAATCATCATTACCTAACTTGCTTATTAATATAACTTAAATATGTTAAATTAATTATTATTATTTGTTAAATATGTCCAAATTCATGTTACAGTTAATTGTTCATGGAATTTGTCAAGTATATGATAGTTATATACAAATTCTGTTTTTTTTTTTAATTTATTTAAGATAATTTTTAATTAGTGGCTGTCTGACAGTTATCATTCAAACGTACCAAACTTATTGCATTAATATCCCTATTTAGGAGATAAATTTTGTTTTACTCATTATTGTTGGAGAATACTCTCACAGTACACATAGGTACTACAGTTTAGAAACTCTACTGGGACTTATTAAATTGTGTCACTACACTATACATACAAGAAAATGTATTTAGTATCACCTAGGCAAAACCTATGATGCAAGTTTGGTTGTTTGAGAACTATTTCAGTTAGTGAAAATTAAGAAATAATTTTTTTTCGAGCATTTACTTTTACATACAAATACGTTGTAACAGGGTTGTTTATAGGATGTGCAAAGACCAATTGTGATAATTGAAATCAAAGAAAATTAATTTAGGTGAAGTTCAATTTTTTGCTTCATTATGAAAATTCCATAACTACAACTTTGTGATCGAGAAGGTGTTTTTATCAGCACACCCTGCATACCACACTAATAAGAAGAATGGGGGAAACAATTATCAAGCTAACCAACTTCCACTGTTTGTAAATAAAAAAAACAATGATGAAAAAATTACTGATGTGATAGTAAGATTACTTATGTAGGATTATAATTATTGCCTATAACAAAACATATTTTCAAAAAGATAGAAACAGACTAATCAGCAAATTCTTAAACACTGTAAAAAAATTTCTCTCAGTTATTCAGTACCAGAAAATATAGTCCAAATTTGGAACATATAATATTGCCACCTCTCCCACAGTTTATATATAAATAGCTTAACAAAACAACATAATCTAAACAGTTACTGTTGGTACAGACAAAATCATTGATTCATACTATATTGTCCAATTGCAGCTTAACTTAAACAAATCCAACCAAAGCTTAAATAATAATCATTATGCATGGGTCTCTTTTGTTATTTGCACTCAGAAGTGGTAGGTACTTGGAAGGGAGAAGTAAAAATACCTGTCCTTTTGTTAAGAGGAACTGTTGTCTGTTTGCAGGAGTTCAAATTAATCTCCATCTGTTCCTATTGTCGGGGCTCAGAAATGTAAAACATATTCTGTAGTTGATAAAATAAAAATAGGAGGGGAAGGGAAGAGAAACTAAAGTAAGTATGTGTATTATTTACTGGAAAATATATTATAGTACGTCAAGATAGCTGAGTGTGTATTTTTAAAGTTTGTAGCTGAAAGTTTTATACCAGATCAACCTATACAAGTTTCCTTTCATTCACCATGTTTCGAAACAAAGAAGTTGTCGGGTGGGCTCTGCATTGTGCTTGTTTTACAGACTCAGATAATGCACTATCTGTTCGTTGACTGTTATAATTTATTTGTAACAACTTGACTGGTTATTTTCCTGGTAAATTCGGTTAGCCGATAATGCAGTATTAGTTCATGGCACAGTTAAAGCCGGCTCTTAAATAACCTCTGGAATATTTGAAGTTTTATAATTTTTCCAAAGTCTAAAATAATTAGTTTTCAATTTGGCTTCAAATTTCTGAAGCTTCACACATACCCTTAGTTGTTTTATGCTAGTTTTATTTTATTCTGGTTGGATATGGAAACACAAAAGTATTGGTCATGCCTGTGTACTTGGTTACAGTTGTACACTATTTGGTTACAGTTGTAAACGACAGGCCATTTCACTTCCTTCAACTACTGTTTCCCCAATTTGACATCCTTGCTATAAATAATTATTGATGTCA
This sequence comes from Bacillus rossius redtenbacheri, assembly GCF_032445375.1. NCBI lineage: Eukaryota > Metazoa > Arthropoda > Insecta > Phasmatodea > Bacillidae > Bacillus > Bacillus rossius. The sequence continues at coordinate 120,776,548 of NC_086330.1, read as the reverse complement.
TTGCAACTATCCATTTCACTCCACTGCTCAGATGTTTGCAAGACAGTTAAAAATAAAACCATTCATTCATAACAATGCAATGCTCAAAGTAAAATATGTTGTACTTGATTGTGTTTGTATGACCTAACAAAATTCCAGTTAAAGCTATAAATTATATATAGCTAATAATAAGCTCAAAAAATCAGCAACCAACATTTGGGATGACCAGCTTTAGTTTTTAAAAGAATAATTGTTCACATTAAAATTTAAATAAATTTTATTAAAATATTTAATAAATAAAAAATATACAAAAAATACACAAATTCAATTAGACAAAAAGCATTGGGAGGTTACAGCTATTATTACTACTTTAGCCATGATTTGTGCTGTACACACATCTACCATCTAAGCATACATAATAGTGATTTAAATCCCACACCATGTGCCCTTCCAACAAAACAACTTGCACCAGAAATTAACTTTTTTAATTTATTGTACAGTTCAACATTTGACTCAGTAATTTTACTTTTGGTTTTTGTAAGCTGTTACAAATGTGATAGTGCACACTGACTAGATACAATCTGAAAGAATCACAAGGATAAATATACTTAACTATATACACATTAAGTTGATATTACATACAATTTTTTATCATGAAATATCAAACACCAATTTTACATTTTAAAAAAATAGTTGCACATATCATGAATTTTTTTTTGCAGGTTTAACTGAATATGTAAAATAAATTTCACAATGCATTTATTGTTTTACAACAGTTTGCTATGTTTCTCATGTAACACATTTACCCCAAAACACAAAGAAACTTTGGTCAGATTAAGATATAGGCTTTTGTAAATATTATGTAAAACAAAACCAATATCAAAGAGACCAGCTTTCAATTTTTTTGTAATATTAGTTTGTTTATAAAAATAATCTTTCTGTTCCCTTTTTATTTTTGAGAGAAAAAATGAACATTTGCCCAATTCTACCAAGCATGACAAAAAATAAATGACAAAAATACAAGAAACACTCTGTGACTAAATTAACTGAATCTGTCAGTGTGTGATGCTTTGTGTAGTAATAAGGACTATTATAGTTATTAGTATATTTTACTCAAGCTAGTTTTCTATTTGTATAATTTTTTTTATAATTGTTTGTAACTTACCAATTCTTATAAGGGCAAATAAACAAACAAATAATTATTGATCTAATGGGAATGATTCAAGAATATAAAAAAAATTTTTAGAGCAGATATGTTATAAAGCACGATATTAAATTGATATAACAAGTCAGATATGTTTTTCACAATAACCATGTTACTGGAAATTTCGTGGACTGAAAACCACAGAATATTAAACAGTAAAGTCATCATGGAAAATTATGAATTATGCGCAACTCCAACATTTTGAAGAAAATATTTCATATAAAATTATTATTCCACGCCCAAATTAAAGTTTGTGCATTGTGACACACATGAGTGACTCAATGCCACTACATATGCCAGTGTGTGCAGTAAATAAGTTAGAAAATTAAATTTTTGTGAATTATATATCTCCATGCCACCAAAGTCAGAACGTAGTATGTGTATACCGCCTATTTCCCCGAGTGTGGTAAAAATACAATACACGGTTCGAACAAACACTAGAAGTTCTAAATGCAACTACCTTTTAAACACATCCTCATCAATTGAAGACAGTAGACCGTTATAAGTAAGAAATAATTTAGCATTTGTCAGTGTTTGGATTTTTTTACCAATGGACTCATCAAGCTATGTAAACGAATTTCATTCTAAAACCACTGATGCTTGAATTTTTTCTCAAACCAAGCTATTTTCCTTCAACTTCATGGTGCTTCTAGCTTTCAACTTCTACTTTTTTTGTCTTTAAATTACAGACAAAACTATATTTCTGTAAAATTATCTCACAATTCATAACCATAACATTTAAAGTGGATTCCTATCTATGAATTAAATAAATTAAACTTTATAACCAATAAAATTTTTTTTTGTGCAATCATGGAAAAGTTGTAAACTAAAATATTGTATAACTACGTACGTACATCTAAAACGACACCAGGATGGCAAGGTTTTCCATTTCTTTAATTTTAGAAAACAAACGTTATAAGCAGGAAATGCATAATTCATGAAATTTTATACACTGAATGTAATTAATACATTGCCCTTATGGGAAAATGTTGGGACTTTAAAAAAATTATATATAAGCGGGAAAACATTATAACAGGATTCTATTGTACTATAATTTATGGAAAAAGTGTGTTCCAATGTGATTGCATCAGATACACACTGACACATATGTTTATTATGGCACTGCATACACAAAGTAAGTTCAGCATAACTTGTAAACAAAAGTTACAATTCATGGTCTTACACACAGTTTAAATAACATTGTTTTGCACAGAGAAAAATTGATGGCACACAACTAAAACTATGTAAGGTAAATGTACCAGTAGTCGTCATGCTAAGAAGAGTTTTAGAAAAAAAAAATTGTGTACATAACCTCGTAGGTGTATTACTGCCCCTACATGTTTGTTTTTAACCTCAAACTTTACTCTACAATGCTATCCAACACTCTTCGATAAACACAAATTATTTTTGTAGATTTATAATTTTGAAAAAAGTGTGATTTCGAGCCAGTAGTCGTCATGCAAATTTTCGTGTTTGCCAGTGTTCGTCACATGTTTGTGCCAGTAGTCGTCATGTGCGATTTCGGCTGCATTAGTTTTAATTCATGGATCCAGAATGATAGTATTGTACTATTTGGGCTTCAAATTTTATTTGGTACTATATTTTAAACATCAAAATGGCATTTCATAAAGATCGTTCAGTAATATAATGAATAATCCTCATTAAATTTTGAATTTACTTACAGCACTCACGGAACAAAGAGGGACAGCACAACTAACATGAAAATATTAGAGCTGTAGCAAACCGTATGTATTCGTTACTGAGTAACGGGTGTGCCGTCTAGTAACGAGTAACGAAACGTTACACACGGCTGTATTTTGTTACTCGCATTTCTCGTATATTTTACGCATGCGCGCGCATATTCGATGAATTTACGTTACAAAGAACGATGTTTGTTTATTAATAAAGTATAATTTGGAAATTCCTCGTCTAAGTTTTTTTACTGTTTATTAAAGGTATTATGTGTGTAGACAAAGTTTGAGATTGGAACAGAAACAACGTAACAAAGTATTTTTTTACAAATTAGAAATATGTATGTTTTTGTTTTTCACTATCGCGTATTTTCACGTTTTTTTGTTCTTATCTTAAAAGAGATATAATAAAGCCGCTCTAATGAGATTTAATTGTTTCTTGGTTAACAAAAACGGTTTAATTATCAAATATTGTTAATTGTTTATATTCTATTTATTATTATTTACGCGACGTCATACTGTACGCGTACGCAATACGACTCGATTCGTTGCTGCAACATAACATAGCATGTTATGCAGTATCACAAGTAAAATTTAAAAATGAATCAGGGCCCATCTTCCTACCCAAGGGCGATTTGCCTTTGTGTTTATCGGACAATGTGTTCCTTGGCACACTATTTTTTTCCGCTGCTCATTTTATACTCATACCATTCGCTACATCTTTAAGAGCAGCTTCCATGGCTGACTCTTCATACAACAGTATTTTCCGTTTTGGCATTTTGCCCTGTAATTAAAGAACGAGGCACATTACAATGTTTAATTTACTTATTAATGTCAAAATATATATCGAATGACCCCTAAATTAATGTAAACAACAATGCCTACACAATTTCTGCAATCAATAAAGTAAAGTAATTTCCGACCCAGAAGTCGTCATACACATGCATCGGAAGTCGTCATAGGTGACGACTACTGGATCTGATCATAATAACTTACTTTGTCTATTAACAACAAAGAACCAATATTATTTAAGAACTTTAGGGTGTAACTTAGCACAACTTTAAATAAAATATTAAATGTACCAGTGCTCGTCAGGTATGACGAACACTAGCAATACAAGGTTTTTATTGATCCAGTTTTCGTCACCCTAACTAAATCATACAAAGAAAACGAATTTTTTTAAATAAACACTTTCACCTCTTCAAGAACATTTAACTAACACATTCAGCACAAAACATCACGAATAAACATGAAAAATTACAGAATTAGAAGTAAAAATGTGCACTAACGTCCTTAGTGTTTTAGTATAGGAATTCCCCTATTTATCTTCACTGCTCTACGAACTTTTGATGCACGGACTTTTTTTGATTGAAAATAGTGTTTGTTCCGAAAACTATTGTGGTAATTTCAGCTAGAACGTCGACCAAATTTTTGTCAATACTTAAGTTGGCGATATATTGAGCTACTTCTCTATTATTTACATTTGAAGTTGCTAGTGACGACCATTGGAGCAGTGACGAGTACCGGTGCACTTACCTTAGTACATTTCATTATTTTTATTATTTTTTTTTTAGATAAAACTTATCACACACTTTACTTTGTCTGAAACCAGTGCCATAAATGTTTAATCTCTACATACTAAGATCATAACTAACATTCCACGCCATTTGGCTGTGGGATAAACCAGGGCTGAAGCTAACTAAACAGTACTCTTGAGTATCACCCGAAACACAATGCATTTGCAAGTTTTAACTTGTGTCCATTGTGGTTTGCCTATGACTAGCGCTGCTTTAAGCAACCAGGTTCCGTAATTATGAAGGCAACATATAGTTCTGCTCTTAATTACAACTGTATCAGTTGACATTTTGAACAAAACTTTAACTGTTCGCACAAAACAAACCTTTAAAACAATGTTATAATTAAAAACATAACATAGTACACATGTAAATATACAAAAATTTTCATGTATACACACAGTTTTGCAAACACATCATTCCACGCAAAACTGTAGGTGTAAATATACTGAAATTCAAGTATGAAAACAAAAATCTTGACAATTACACCATTTAAACATACATACAGAACATGTGCAGAATGATCAATGATACACAAATTCCAAAGACTGTTTCCTACCACAAAATTATTGGTCATTACCTGAGAAAATTAGCTTGACAGTTTGATCAATGATTTTATTGACAGCACTTTTTCAAACACATTATTAAGTGGTAATACAAAGCATTTCTAAGTAAAAAAAATTTTGTTGATTGAAACTATACAATTTTCTCAGTAATAAAATCTTTAAATGAAATCTTTAAATGAAATTGAACACAGCTAAAATAAACAAAAAATAATGCTTGAAAATTTAACATAATTAAATTATACAAACACGCATGTACATTTGAAATCAAAAACTGCTATGCTCATGCATATTTCTGTGTTAAACAACCTTAAAAATTAACTCATTATAGCTAGCAGAAATAAAGTAAAAAACATGGATCAGACACAACCTGAGAAACTATGAGGCACTTAACTGTAAGTTGAAATGTTACAAACATACAATATGATTACATAGTTTACATTTCTAGACTATTACCATTGAAATTGAGAGTTATTTGGTCTTAAACCATAACAAATAAACATTTTTGCTTCATTATTATTATCATCAAAATAATACTTCAAACACACAAAATTAAATATTAATTAAAGTACTGAAACTGCATTCGCAATGGAAGTTCACGCAAATTCAAAGCAACACACAACAGATGTATATATTTTTTCAGTAAAAAAAAAAAGTTATCAGAGAATGTAAGCCCAAGTTTTACATTTACCCATTCTACTAAGCTATTAAAAAAAAATTTATTACTTTCTCAAATGAATATGCATAGTTATGAGTATTAGTGAGTAAATAAGAAAATACTCTGTACAGAAATAACTGAAATGCATAGTAACATGGTTCCCTTGGTTGCTGTTACTATACAGGACAGACGGGAAATTTTATTTTCCAGTATTTTCTGGTATATGGTGCAAGGTACAAGATACCTAGGGAGAATACAGTGACCAAAAATTAATATGAAAACTTTGCTCAATGACTATACTTCAACGTATAAATAATTTTGACCAATCATATTTACATCATTGGTCAAATAAAAAAATAAAATACTAGAATCACAAATACTTTAGTTTAAAATACACAATATACATGACACATTTATTAACTCTTTAAAAATATTCCAAATAAAATGCTAATATAAAACTGGTTTATGTAAAAAAAAAAATTGACCTTTGGTCTGAAGGAATGTTTTCTAAATAAGAATTAATATAATATCACTTCTCAAAAATCACAATGTGGTCAAAAACAGTGACAAATTGAGCATTTACAAGTACATTGTACCACAAAAATTAGATAGCAGATGACCATTGCTTTCTTGTTTTAACACTTTCTTTTTGAAAACTTTTCATTCAGACCTGATTTAACATAGAATCTGTTAAAAAAATTTACCTTAAACTTGTGTGGTTTGAATAAATAGTACCTATTTCATTTTTCTATAAAAAGTGAAAATGTATATTAAATAATAAAACCTCACAAAAATTAAAATTGTTTTATATAAAAAATGAAATTGTAAATCAACTAATAAAAACCTCACAAAATTTTTAACAAAATCATTTTTAATGTAAATGAGTTAATAATAATCACAAGTATCTCAATAATACACACAGGTATATAAGGAATATTGCTTTGAAGTCAGTCTAACAAAATGTCAGCTGTGCTATAATCTCCTAAGATTATAAACTATAGTAATTTATCACAAAAAAAAAACTTTTTTTATAAGTATGCAACCTACAAATTAGGATCAACTAAACTATATGTACCATGAAGAAAAAGGATATTATAAGCAATGTGGAGTATTTGATGAGTAGTTCAAAAAGCAGTCAACTTTTGAGCCATGAATGACTGTACAGCAAGTCACATAATTACAAAAGCGTAATGATTAGTAGTATTTTCATCAGCAGATTGCCAAATTTTTTGTTCTGCACATTTTTGCATGACCACAATCTATCAGTATCTTGACAACTAAAAAAAAACATTTAGTTATATTTTTTATGTTTATGACCAAGAGATATTCGGCTAGCACGGGTGGTATCTACAAGGTCAAATAAATTATGCATATCTATTCTACTTTAACTATATTTTTATTCACTATTGTGGTACTATAACTTAATTTGAAGGCACAACTGAAAAATGAGACCATAATTGCTAACCTCTATGCTAGAATTCATTTTCAAAAAAACAAATAATAAAAAAATGTTAGTACAAAATGGCATAAAAAGAAGAGAGTGCTGATAGGAACTGCAGGATTAAAGTATGTAATACCAGAATTAATAAATATTTTTACAGCCACTTCTATGACTGTTGTGTAGATAACTTATCAAATTCTTTAGCTCCTAGTCTCTTTATTCACGGCTTCCACTTCATTTCACAGCAGCCCCATCTCTTACCAACACCCAATCTCATTATCACGTGCTTGCGTAGTTGCAAACATAAATACAAATACAACAGAACAAACTACATGAGCACATGAAATTCAACAGATACTGCTGTACCAAACATTGGCCAAAATATATTAACGTACCTAGATCTCCTCGAACGATTTATAGTAATTTAACAAAGAGATGGCTGAGTTTCAATGTTACAAACTTGAGCCAACTCGAGTTTAGTAGAAAAAAAAATTCCAATGCAAGTCAGTTTTTGAGCCAAGCTTAAAGAACACAAGTCACAAAGAGAGAACTAAATAAAAACCAAACCAGAATTTTAAAAATATTTTTTTCCCTCAATAAAAAATTACTTAACAACTGTGTGCTGTAAATTGCCGCCACATTATGTTGAGAAATTGAAGTCAAAAAACCTCTTTCCTATGAATCTAGATCTCATTATCTGATGTTAAGCCTCAAGACACATACACACCAAAATGAATACGAAGTCAAAATTTTGAATATAAACATGTCTCTAATATTAGCACCCTGAATTAAAAAAAATACTTCAAATTAAAATAAATACACCTGCTCCTCGAAGTAACGCTGTTCAATTTGTGCAGTATAGAGTAACAAAGCCAATATTTTAAGGCATAATTTGAAGTAGCACAGTCATAGATTTGAAGTAGCATATTTTTCTTTTATGTGAATATTTATTTCCAAATGTATTTAGACATATATTAGTATTGTAATACAATTTTAATTGGAGTAGTGTCTTGATTAAAATGGTAATCAGCAAGCACACTTACCTGTTTGGAAAACTATTTTGATTAACATACTCTTATGGAAAAAAGTGTTTGATTAGCGCTGTTTTGATTAGTGTTCTGTTTTTTCGTATTTTTAAAGCATTGCTTCGAGGAGTGGATGTACGTACTTATATTGAGTATCATAGTATTAAAAATATTCACAATAACAAAGGCTCAAATATATAACAAAGCCAGGCAAATAAACTCTACTGTCGAAGTTCAACAGAATTTTACATGCAAGATGGATTCTTCTGTCAATTTGAGCAGTACAAGCTTCAAACCATCTCAGACTAAATTTTGTGCATTTTACTTTAAAAACAGTTTTATGGAATGGCAACTCAGCCTAAGCCCAAAATAAAATATAGGTAAACTCAAATCAACAATGTTCCGGCGTTCACTACATCTTAAAAAACTCTCACCTGAAAGTTAATCCAAACTATTCGCAAAAATAATTTGTTGAACTACCTTTCATATTGACAAAGCACACTACCTCTAGCCAATAATCATTCATACAGATGATTCACCAAACCATCTAGCCGTACCGGAAGTCGTGGCATTACATTACTCCCGGTAAGGGCTAAAGAATTATTAAAATGTCCTTTATACCACAGTACACACACAATTCTTTATGAATAGACTGATCACACTACATTGATCAAACTTATTAAAAAATGCTCTTACACAGGCTTTCAAACAAGTTATAGTATAAACCATTACCATATATCTGCATGTTTAAATGCAATTATAGTAGTTAGAAAGCCTGCATTTGTTGTACATTTTAATTTATTTGCTTAAAATATGAACCTTAATCCAAATTCAAGTTTAGTAACAACAAAACAATAATATCAACACAAAATATTTCTATAAATCACAGAAAGAAAAAGTGTTTCTTCATTAAATATGAAGAAAAAAAGCTCAGTTGTTTTATAGCAAATGTTATCTCAAAAGAAGATAAAAGTTCATGCAAACATAATTTCACTTCTAGCATCTACATTAATAATTTAAAGTAAGTCTATGTATCACTTGCACAACATAAGAAAAAAATCAGAACATCAATATTGATTAAAATAATATGTAAACAATTTCATCTTAACAATATTTAGTTGACTTGACGGTAACCCCCAAACCACATGTTTGTTAAAAGTGAGCTTAAGGCTTGGACTTACGCACCATGTTGATTTTTCTTTTAATTTTCTAATTATACCTATTAGTAAGGGCTATGTCTGTAAATTCAACACATTATGTCTCTTGAATTTGTTGTATTGTCACAAATATTTACAACAGATATTTACTTTACTAAGTATAAGATAATGTGATATAATTACAAACACTAGCATGACTTTTTACATACATTACATTAAACTTAGTGAATATCTGTTGAAAATATTTATAATAGAACAACACATGTAAGAGAGGTAGGTGTTAAAATTTACAGAGCAAAGTAAAGCAAAAAAAAAATCTACTTTCTGTGTAAGACCGAACCTTAACAAGATAGATGTTCACATTCTTGCTCATGTTAGATTAATGATAGAATAATGCTTAAATATACTTGATTTGCTATCAATAGGGAATGCAATCTCGATCTCGCGAGATCCCGATCATCCGAGATCTCGCCTCATTTTTCGAGATCAATCTCGAAGCATAAAATGACGAGATCTCAGCCGAGATTGACGATATCGAGCAGCAGTAGTCAGCGACGCATGACGCGTGTTTTCTGCACGCGAGCGAGTCGCTGACTGGCGAAGGAAAGTGTCGGACTGCATACGCAAACTATCCCGACTATTCCCGAGTATTCACGATGTTGGGCGAGTGGAATAGAAAAGAATAAGTCATATAGTTCTGACTAGAGTAAGTGAGCTGAAGATATTCAAGTGCGTGCAGGCACTTGTTTGTTTACAATTGTTTTGGTTGTGCAGTTACTGTCACGGTGTGCTTAAATTACGTGACTTTATGGGTTAATTGAATGAAAATTTGTATTATTTTGTTACGCAAGTGCTAGACTGTTAAGTTACTACTTTTAAAATGTCGACAAACAATCAAAATTAACCTTACATGGAGTTTAATAGTTTGTTGCTGGTATGGAGATATTTTGAGAAAGTGGTGAATCATTTGACAGCCCAATGCAAAATATGTAAAGCTATTCTGAAAACTACAGCCAGTTCCACAAAAGGATTTCATGTCCATATGAAGTCAATCCACAAAATTGACACAAAAACATTGAATGCGGGAGGTTCGAAGCACATCAACCACTCTGCAACTCGATGCTGCATCGTCGTCGTCGTCAGCGTCTACTACAATGTAGTCAGTGCCACCATATGCATATGCCAAAGAGGCTCAAGAAAATAGCGAATGCCAAACGCCCCCTAAAAAGAAGAAAATCAGTGATTACTTTCAATCCGACTGTGACGTGACTAAAGAAAAAATGATTTCTCAAATGGTAGCGAAAAATGGATTGCCTTTTCAAGTTTTCTGCACATCCGAGGACATAAAGAATCTTTTTGCTTCAAAAGGTAACAATTATAAATTACCTTCTTCACCAAACACTATTAAATTAATTGTGATGAATTATGGTATGACACTCAAAATGAAAGTGAAAGATTATCTTTGAAAGCTAAAGAACGAAGACTATATATTTACACTCTCTTTTGGTGAATGGACGTCTGGAATGATTAGGCGCTTTCTGAATATTAATGTCCATACAACTATCAACAACCAGCCTACTTTCTGGAATCATGGACTGGAACGCATATTTGGAAGTATGTCCTCAGAGTCTTGTGTTCAGCTTTTTTTAAAAAAAAAAAAAAAAAAAAAAACTATTAGATTATGATTTATCCCTAGACAATAACATAGTTGGTATAACCACAGACGGAGCCAGTATCATGAAGAAAAATGGACGTCTGATTGAACCGCTTCAACAGCTTTGCTACGCACACGGGATACAGTTGGGTATAACAGACATCATTTATAAAAAAAATCTAGAACCTAATCCTGAACAAAACACGAATCACAGCACAGAAGAGGAGGAAGAATTGGAAGATAACCCAGATAGTTACGATGGTTTATACTTTTCTTTACCTGTAAGACAAGCTGATCTGGCTTCGGAATACCATTCGATTGTAGCAAAACTAAGAAAATGTGTCAATTTTTTTAAGAACTCTCCCACCAAGAATGATATCCTTCAGAATTACATTCTGCAGGAGTTTGGTGGCAAGACAATTCAAATGGTTCTTGATTGTAAAACTCGTTGGTCTAGCCTTTGCAATATGATAAGCACATACAATAAAGTAAAACAGTGTGTGGCCAAGGCTTTAATCGATCTCTCTCTCAGTTCTAATTCAGATTACTCTTTCACGGATGAAGAACATGCAGCCCTTAGCGACTTTGAAAATACATTCCAGCCAATAAAACTGGCCTTCGAGGTATTGTGCCACCGCGATACAGATTTAGTAAGTGCAGAATATATGTTGCGGTTCATGCTTCGCAAATTAGAGGACCAGAAGACTCCACTGTCAGAAAAACTAGCCAAGTCGATGAAAAAAAACGGATCTCCGAGTGACGCATAAATGCAACTGCTGCATTGTTGTATTTTAAAAAATCCGGCTAGTTATCAGGATGATTTAGAACTATTGAAGGGCAACGAATCTTTTCAATTACCTAGCAAGTATATTATAAGAAAGGAAATTAAGAATATAATCAGACGATTACATCGCAGCACTAAACAACCAGATACTCAACTTGGCAAACGAGGATGACTTGCATCTTTCAATGATTGCAGAGGATATGAATTTACGTGCTGCTGTAAGATCAAATAGAAGTCTTTATTTATTTATTTATTTATTTATTTATTTATTTATTTATTTATTTTCTTAGCACCCAATAGACTCAGTTGATGAGCAGTGGCTCTCTGAATATAGGGCTTGTCAACATGGTTACAAAATCTTCAAGAGGAACTAGAAGATACATTGAAAGCCTGTAAAAGTCCTTTCTCGCGGGTTGCTACAATTACAGACAGGCTAGAGTCCGTGATTAAAAAAGAGATGGATCTCTATGAGTGTGGAGGATCGAGGGGTATGTTTTTGCAATTTGCATACAACAGCTTGCTCATGCTGATACCAACTAGCGTAGAATCAGAGAGGGCCTTTTCAGCCGCTGGCTACATAGCGAATGACATAAGATGGAGTTTATCTGACAGCACTCTAAGCACTACATGTTTTTTAAGAAGCTATTTCCAAAATCACTTTTAATTTAGTTAGGAGTGATCACTCGTAATCACTCCTAGTTTAAGAGTGATTTTGGAAATAGCAATTTTTGTAAATTTTTGTTTTCACTATCATTATCTTTGTTAAAATAAGTACTTTCTTATTAAGAGATTTTACGGGTCTGAATTTTTGAGTTCATTAACATAACATAAGTAAAAAATTATAAAAATAAAGACTTTTTTTTCAATAATTCATGTTAAATCTTACTCGCATCATAATCACAACTACTAAGCAGTTTCAATCATGTTCAGTTATCTAATTAAAACAATACTTTTCGAAATCCATTCGAGATCTCGACAATGATGAGATCTCGCCGAGATCTAATTTCTGATCCCTCGAGATCTCGACTTAGCGATCTCGTCTCAAGATTGCATTCCCTAGCTGTCAACAAGTGGTTTGGCCAGGAGTATTTGTGAATTGCATTTTGGGTAGCGACAGCTATTTTTGCACGAATACGGGCAGTTTGTACATTTAAATAAGCATGTAAGAGATGAATTTGGAATTGGTCTGTAGATGTATGTGTCGGAGTATGTGTTGAGGCTATTCCACTAAACAGGTAAAAATTAATCAGATGCACAGTGAGGACATTTTTGTCTGATTTTATTAATTGTAAATGAGCTAAGAAACTTGTGCTGGCTATATGTAGCTATAGTTTAAATTTTATGATGCTACATGATTATATCAGGGTGGCCACTCTTCTGGGATAATAAAATTCCTGGTTTTTTCCAGGTTCTTTCAAGGGTGGTTTTTATCAATATTTGCATACAATTTGCATTTTTGTTACACAAAGCACACACAATATGATGTTTTATTGCCGTTAAACAATATACAACTTAACTATAGGCTTAAAAATTAAATCAATGAACTTGCTTAAAACAAAACCTACCACCAACAAAAAATTTATAATCTCACGTCACAAAAATTACTTGACACCAAACGCACGTGTTTTGCCCCTCTTGCGTGGCTGGCTAATGCTTTTCTTCCCATCCATGCTACCGATATAGATTTTAACATTACAGAAATTGCAAATAGGGTTCGTCCCGCACTTTGGATCTTTCTCCACCCATTCAAACTCTTCCGTACATTTGTCATTGTATGTGGTGACCGAACTCGTTGACATTTTGATAGTCTGCGCCAATTACATGTTAGATTAAAAGATTCAAAACAACGTCCCGCACAACTAAACTTTTAAAAAAAACTCTAGAAAAGTATCCGTGATACCGTGACGCAACAACATGAGTGCAAAGTAAAAACAAATATACATACAAAACTAGTGCTACCAACATGCCGTGCGAGAAATTACTACCATCCTACAACAACATTTTCAGCCAAAATGCTGTTGCTTTTGAATACAGAAACATAATAAGTATGGAAGTCTGAATTGTTAACGGTTTCTTACGTACTACAAAAGTTTTTAAATGCAATATGAACAAATTAACTTTCACAAAATATAGCACACGAGCACACTGTCGTGCTTCGACGGGTGGTGAACGTGCTCATTTAACAGCCGTATGTTATTGTGATCGTTACTTCATAAAAAAATTCCCGGTTCTAATAAAAATTCCTGGTTGATTCCAGGTATTCCTGGTTTCTTTAAGAAATCCTGGCTATTTCCCGTATTTCCCGATTTCCCGGTTGGCTGGCCACCCTGTTATATGTAATAATAAAACTGCAGTAGAACTAAAAACACTTCATGTAGGGAAAGAAAGAAAATTATTAGTACAGTACTTAAAGTAAATTAAGTCATACAATGAACTATGAATTCCTTTGAACTTATTTCAGTATAAAGGATTTAATGTTATAAAATACTGACCAATTATATATTTAATTTGCTAAATTCTAAAATAATATTTCCACAGGTCCATATACAACATCTAAAATTTATTAAAACTACAGAATTTTTTAATATAAATTAACAATTAAAAACTTACTGGTGAATTAATTACACAAAATCCTTTAAAAAATATATACAGACTGTCAAAATTCATACAGAGAAACATACTGCTGTATAGGCTATAACAGCTGATGTTCTGAGATAAGATAGCTGTTTGTATTCTGTACTGTACATCTGTAATAAAAGTCCCAAAACCATTTTCAAAATCTTGTTTACCAGGTTTTTTCATGAACGTCATCTGAAGTATAAACGAAAAGAGGTTCTTTCATACTAACTAAAGTGCATAGGGATATTTTTACCATGATGGTGTCCACAGGAAATCCATTTGTTTGGACTTAAAGCAACTCAACTATTATTTGTGCAAAACTAGCTGACGGCTCCCAGAATACAATGTGTGCTGATACCACATGCCAAGCTATCTATTATACAATATGGGCATGCCACAAAAATATTTTTCCAAGTATAACAGAAACAATACAAAATTAAAATAATGACTAAATGAATACATCCATGAACAGTGAAGAATTTACACTGTGTACAATATTAACATTCTAAAAAACTATTCTATTACTGAACTATATGTCAAGCACTTACTATTATCAATTATTATCATTTTGATAATTGGATTCAGTTTCAGTATAAAAAGTAAAAAAAGTACAATATCTAGGTTCCAAAGAGATAAAAAAAATTATAAAATTTTTTCATGTGAAATGATTATAAAAATACAACAGTGATATTACCAGCCAAGCCAAGGTGTCATATTAATTTGGTGTTGGTGATTAACTAGCTAGCTATTAGCGAATAAAGTTTCATTCATATTCCACTGATTTAGTTGATATGCTGTGGAACTCATCTGCATATTTAGTAATAGATTCCAAACAAAAAAATTGATCAATAATAAATTTAACACAAAGTTTTATCTAAAAACATTATCTTAAACAAACCATAATATCAAAATTTAAAGTAAAATTGTAAATACAAATTTTTCTCGAGTGAGCCATATAAAAAAAAATAAAGTTTAAAAGTACAACAGTCTTCTAGTAATACTTCCTAACTCAACCCTTGATTTGATGGATGCTAATTCAATGGATTTCAACTTAATGGGCAAAATTAATATAGCTTAATTTCTTTAATACAAGAAGTTCTGATCAAATGAGTATTGTGAGACTACAACACTGTATAGCTGTCAAACTTTACAAAAATAAATTGACTAATAAATTACAAGACAACCAAAAACTATCCTTCATGCCCAAAAATTAATTTTACATCTTTATGATTTAAGTAGGATAAAAAAGAAACCCCTTATTTCCTTTAGCAATGGCTGCCCAAGAGGTTATCATTTATTACAAGTGAGCGTGCACACCATTTATCCAGCAATACTGTGTATTATTTGCAAACGCTGGGTGTTCAATGGAAAATCTCATACAATACAATCTATAAAACTAGGCCAGACTGATGACAGTTTCCTTTGCTATTTTGAGACAGTGTTATTACTTCTCCAAACAAGACATGAAAATGCATTTCTTAAGGCCCTGTCTCACAGACCATGCTGATTATTTCTTTGGCTTGTCTTTACTGTTTAGTATTTGAAGGCTTTTTCCTAGAAAAATTATAACAATTGCTCTTTTGCATGTTATTTTTTGTCTCAAATTATAAAACATATACTTACTAAATATTATTTATTCAATAGTGGTAAAACATCACACAAGTCATACTTATGATTACTTATGTGATCTTGTACAGCTCATAAATATCTTGTAAAAAAGATTGTGAAATTGCCAAAGAGCTATGGGAATATATTTAAACAGTAAATTCTCCTAATTAATAGTAATTTCAAGAAAATGAAATAACCAACATGACAAGCAAACCAAGCCTTAAATACATTTGTGTTCGTGAGAAAGATTAAGGAATAAACTAAATAAAAAGAATTTTTTTTTTTCAATTAATGTTAGACACAACAACCAGGCATGCTGCAAAATGCCAAGTATTTTTGTTCACTCACTAATTTAAAAACTTACATTGAGAGTTTGTGAATTAGATACCTCACAAAAGACTGCACAAATGGTTTACACTAGCTAGCCATCCCTATAACAGACTAATACTGGCCTGTAATTGGCCCATTAGGAAAAATGTCCTGCTTCAATGTTTTTCCGCCACAAATTTAATGACTATCGCTTACATAGAATTAGTCCATCAAATCAATTTTCTCTTTAAAACAGAAATCTTAAAATATAAATTTCAAAATATTAATCCCAGATTCCAAGACATAAAAAAAATAGCAAATGCTAAAATATATGGAGTTAAGCCATAACTGGAAAACAAAGGAAAAAATCTAGCAGCTTATAACAAAAGCCAAATGTTACTGTTGGGTCTATTTCAGAGCAGCAACAAACAGAACTGCAAAAAATAAAAACGACTTTTTTTGTGTATTTTTTCTGTTCAATTTCATTTTAACCCCTTTGAAAAAAACAATTTATTAATATCACAAGCTTATTTTTTCAATTGCATTGCAGTATGTTAAAATAACAAAGTTTCAATCACATGCAAAACAAATTTTGTGACAAAAACAAAATTTTCCATTGCTTAAAAATTGATTTACAAAGTAACTTAAAAATGGTGCAGATTCCAACTTGGAACCTGGGATTCAACATCATCATAACAGTTTAAATGGAAAATAATTTTGATTACTTTCAATACATAATAGCACAATACGGTTTTGTTACCACCAAGTGTTACTTAAGATAACTATAAATTGTGGAGTTCTAAATCAATGGCATATGAATGTAATTACCATGATATGTTTACATGCCACCTTCATCCATTGCTTTGTTCATGTCGGCCACAATCTGTCCCAGGAGCTCGCGGTGCTCGGAATCCTTTCTGAACATCGAATCGAGAAAGGCAGCGTTGGCAAAGAAACCAAAGACCGAGTCAATGCGGTTGAGAGATTTCTCCGACAGATGGTTCCGAACCAATTGGTGCATGATGGACCTCGACTCGTTGAGAGCTGTTAGCAGGTAGTGGCGGTCGTAGCTGAAGTCTACTTCGTAGAAACTTACCACCGCCATCGCTGCGGCGTGGAACCGACCTTTAAACTTCTCTGCCAACCGCAGTTCCTCTGCAGAAAACTGCCCGTTGCGGTACAGGACACCTATCTTTATCACTATCTTAATGACATTCTTCACCAGTTTCTCAGCCTCTTTCTTGCTGCCAGTCTGCACGAAAAAAAAAAGGCTTGCCATTAGCAACATGCTAAATACTAAATATGTACATCACTTACACAACTTATAAGTTAGCAGTTTAAAACTAAGTCCTTAGATTATTTAATGTTCCTTACTTAATGCAAACAAATCATTTGGATAGGAATACTAACTTTATCTATGAATTGGGGGAGCAAATTTTTTGAGGGGTGCAAACTTTCAGTTCATTTCTTTAAAATCAGATGAAAATTACTTGTGTGTAATATTTGAGGAAATTCCAAATACTTTAGGAGATATCACCATTCTTATTTTGCAATACAAGACCTGTGCTATCATTCGACCATCACAATTTTTTTTTATTTTGCAGTGTGTTCGTGAATGCCTAATTAATTAAAAGGGTCGATTAGGTCAGGTCAGTTACATTATAAATACTTTCAAACTAAGCGGACATTAAAAATAATGTGAATTAATTTTAATGGTTGTTTAGTTTTAAAGTATTTATAATGTAACTGACCTGACCAAACAACCGGGACAAAGGATGAACAGTAGGAACACACGTAATTTTTTTTTACATACTACTTGCGCAACAATATCCAAATCCTACTAATATTATAAACGCGAAAGTTTGTAAGTATGGATGGATGGATGTTTGTTAATCACGCCAGAGCGGCTGAACGGATCTGGATGAAATTTGGCCTACAGCGAGCTCATAACCTGGATTAACACATAGACCACATATTAATATGAAATTCCATCCTTTAAGGTACGTTTTGCAAGGAGCGTTTGTAGCGATCATCGCCTATGATGTGTTTACCCAGAAGCGTCTTTTCGCACGTGTTTTTCGGCAAAATGTTTGCAGAGTTGTGCAAGGGTGGTTTGTTTGAGTTTCCTGTGCGTTTTGAGGTAGCCTGAAATGAGTTTGAGTAAGAGAAAGAAGGCGTTAATTAAGTACCTCTTGGTTGAGGAAATGTTTGATAAAGAATTGCTTCAATCCTGCGCAAAACCAAGATTTGAGAAACATCCGTTATTTAAAGCTAGAAATGAAGAGGATTCTTTCAGACATTGATAGCAAATCATCTTCGTGAAGATTAGAAATTTTCTGAATTTTTCAGGGTTTCAATATCCCAGTTCGATTTTCTGCTTAGTTTGATAAAAGATGACATCCAGAAGCTAGCTTGCAACGTAAGTCAATACCCTGTCACACCTGATGAGAAACTTGCCATCACACTAAGGTAAGAAAAAAATATCACTGAACAGTTGATTGGAAAAAACATCTGTGACTTCCTAGGAATATTGTAATGAAATAAAAACATTTCTGCTAATATTGTTTCCAAACCTTAATTGTAAAGTGGATTAATTTCACAAATAAATCGCCTTAATATTAAATAAGTCTATTGAAATGTTTGAGGTTGTTTTCCAGTCTTCTGTGTTAAAGTTATTCAAAAGTAATTTATTGAGGATAAATGAATTATACAAAACAAATCATTTTTTTTTTAAATAATAGAAAATACTCACTAAAGGAGATGTCTATTCAAAGGACTAGCTGAAAACATTCGTTACAAAAAAACTAATTATTATTAATGATCTGGAAAGGCGGCTGGTATTCTGTATCATGAGAACCGGAAGTTGAAATATTTGCAGGTTTGGCAGCAGGTTGCGGTCAATAAATCGGTAATGTAGTAAAACCACAGTCAACAGACGAAGAATAAATATGAGTTTGATTCTTCTCCAATGGATAAGGAGATGGTAAAAAAGTTTCATAGGAATTGCTGCGTCAAGATGTAGCATGAGAAGAAATAGAAAATGGAGGATCATTTGCCGGTGATTGAGCCATTCCTGAAGATAAATTCCACATCTGCATTTCAAGTTCACTAACTATGTTTAATGTTTGGAGCTTTGCAAGCTGTTGTAAGTCTGGCCGCTATTTTTTCACTGACTTTGCAATGCTTTTGAAAAATAAGTCAATGTCATCGTCTTCATCTTCTTTAAGCAAGTTTTTGATCAAGGCACTTCTCTCTATAGTTTGTTTTCTTAGGGATGATTTTTGGTTGATCGTATGTAATCTTGGTTTCCTGTTGATTGGGAACTTGTAAAGGAACTGAGTCTTCTATCGAGCGTGTTTCCGAGGTTTGGATCGTGGTGACAATGTCATCAGCTTCTTCAGTGACATTGTCAACATTGTTGTAACTTATGTTTGAGAAGCTCCTGCAGACAAAAATAAATTGTTACAGAATTAATTGGGATAATAATTGTATGTTTACGAAGGTTTGACAACGAAATGAAGAGAGAAATGTTAATTTCAGTAAGTTAAATGTGAAGAAAAATAGTAAGAATGTTAAAAACAAATTAGTATAATAGTTTTCTTTGATAAGAGTATTTGCATTGTAATTATTTTCCAAAGAATACTAAAATAAACTTGCATTCGGTGATGTTCAGTTCACTGAAGACAATGAGCAGCGTACCGTCCTTGATGAATAATCGCTCGCGACTGCGATTATATTTGCCTCGGGGCCAGCGACTGAAGCGGGCCCGCGATCGACGCTAGCGACTCTGGCGATCAACGCTCGTGGCAACACAAACGTATGTAAACACAATCTGACCGGTTGCTCGCGATGATCTCTGAGCGATCATCGCTAGAGACGCTCCTTGCAAAACATACCTTAAGGGAGTGAAAAAGTGAAAATTTCATTTTATAACAGAAAAAATCATAGGTCATAGACATACAAATAGTGAGTGAGTGTCATTTCTATATGTCTGCCACACGATCATACACATAGTAAGGTCTTGCAAATACATATTTTTCTCCTTGGTGAGACCAGGCCGCTTAGTGTAGCCCGCAGCGGCTAGCAAAATAAAGGTGCTAATAACAGTTTGGTTCTTAACTTCGTCAATAGATAGGGTTGCCTTGAATTTTAAAAGCACCTTCGTTCGATGCGTTTGTCATGTCTTTAATTTTCGTTTGTTTGTGCCGTATGCGTTCCTATACCATTTATCCCATTGCGATTAAATTTTGGTGAGTTGTTATGCGGATGCCCGTGAAGGTTTCTGAGACGGTATAACTATTTTGCATTAGTTGGAGCACGAATCGTTTCAAAAAAATGTGTTTAGTTCATATTATATAGTGGCACTTCGTCTGTTTTTGTTGTCTAAGTGCGCACACATGAGACAATTATTTAAATATAAAAGAGAGACAGAGATAGAGTGATATATATATATATATAGTGAGATTGAGAGAGTCAGAGAGATAAGTTGAGATAGAGCAAGGTATAGAGAATGAAATTGGTTAGATAAAGAGATATATAGATGCATAGCGCTATAAAGAGATTTATGTATAGAGAGATAGAGATAGTGGGAGGTATATATGTATATATGTAGATATAAAGAGGTAAATAGAGATAGAGAGATACATATATAGACGTAAATAGAGATAAATATATGTTTAGAGATATGGATGGATGATTTGTATATGTGTAACTACTTTAAACATATTACAAAACAAAACTGAATGAGGCATTGCAATGCATGCTGAGCATTAGCTAGATAATGGAATCATTTCAATATTAGTAATCTCTTATTCTTCAGCTTTTTTCTATAGTGCTTTATAAAGTCTAGATTACATACAGACCACCAATTTTACTTTATATACAGGTAAATAACTTTACACTGGCAGAACGTCTGTCGGGATCTGAAAGTGATATAAATTATTTTGCACACTTGACATTCAAATTAAGAGTACAGTTACTAACTACATCTGATTTCAAAAAAGATCCTCTTCACCCTGTTTTCAGCCCGGAAAATTCAGCTAGTAACAAATAAAACATTAAAATTTGAAACGTTAAAAACTCACCTAAGTTAGAGACGGGTACAATTCCTTTGCCATTAGTAGAAAATGATGTAGTCGTTCACCTACGTCGCGAAAAAAATTAATTCATACTCGTATAAAGAAATAATGTGAAAGCCGCATGAATGCACAGGTATTGTGATGAAAATTAAAAAATTCAATATCTCCTAAAGTATTTGGAATTTCTTATATCCACCGGGTTTAATGAAAAGACGAAGTTAAAGAGCATAGAATAAAAGTTTTTTCGGAATTTTTAAATTTTTTTAACAAATATCGCCCAACTATGAAAATTAAAAAATTCGATATCTCCTAAAGTATTTGGAATTTCTTATCTCCGCCGGGTTTAATGAAAAGAGGAAGTGAAAGAGCATTTATAATAAAAGTGTTTTCGGATTTTTAACATTTTTTTTTAGCAAATACCGCTACACTACATATTTACCAAAAATTTAACTAAAGCATAAAATATAAAAATTTCATTTAAAAGCTAATAAGTTTACTTTATAATCTGTTTTATAATATTTGTATATTTTCTATGACATATTCTACAAGATTATTTAAAGAAATCAGCAGAAATAAAAAGTATTTTATACCCTTTTGAGAGTATCTACAAATAAACATCTTTACAAAATATACATAGTAGTACAAATTCACGTAAAATACACATACAATATATTTCTGTTCATTACTATCATATACAGTAATACCTTGACTTAAAGATACCCCTTATTAAGAGCATCTGGAGATACGTGATTTTTAAATCTTCACGTCAATTCATTTGTCTTTTTTTTAACATCTCGCGACTCTAGATTCACTATTGTTAATGTAATACGAGAAATTTTCTCTGAGAAGGAAAATTTTCTGTATGTCAGATGACTTTGTTAGATATTATGAAGCCTTCTATGTCAAAATAATAGGGCTGAGCCGATACCACTTTTCACCGATTCCACCGATAGCGATTCTTATGGGCCGATACTGCCGATACTCGATGCCGATACTAACCAAAGAAATGTTTGTGTTATGAAAGGATATTTTACTTATTAAGTATTTTTTAATTTCATATTATAATGACAGTACCATCAAATGGTCAAAACACTTACTAACATGCATCTTACAATAATAATAAAACTCACACAAATACTTTTTTTCACCCCACATATTAAAGCATTGCCCCACCTCGTGATATTTTTTACATGGCAGAAAGTGCATGTAGCCTTGGAATCTTCATTTGATTGAAGAGTGAAGTATTGCCAAACTTCACTTCTCTTCCCAGCCATATCATCACCTTCAGAAAAATCCTTAAAATATCGCTTTAGCAACTGTTTCTATGATCGCGAGTGCTGTAAACGTGATCACGAGTGCAATTTACTTTATCGTGAGCACTGGTAAACATAACGTGAGGCAGTCTTTGCCCCACAGTTGGCAATGAATATTTTTTTATTTATTTATTCAGTTTTTGTTCAGTGGATCCCATATGGAGTTAAGGGCTCCGGGATATAGAACAAGTGAAGTCAATTTTATACAGATAATACATATATACATACATACTGCATAAGTACAATTATTAAGCATTATAGAGCACATTGGTACATAAGAAATGGTATAAACTCAAGTTTAGGACATTTATACATTTATAGTATCCACGTCTATGGTTCTCGGGCTCCATTGTATTTTTAAAACAATCAACACGACCGGTTTTCTTTAAAACAGTAGCGCTGTGGGAAAGAAACTTAGGGTAATAGTGCATAAATTACAAAACTAAACAATTATTTTAAAAATTAGTTTTGACTTAAAAAAAAACCAGTTGCATGAAATACTATTCCTTAGTGATTTTTTTCTAACAAAAACAATATAACACAGTTTAAGAACTTGGACTGAGGTATCGGCGCGAAGTATCTGCAAATATTTTACAGATGCTGCTGATGCCGATACTCTGAATATCGGCCGATACTTAGGAATCGGAATCGGCATCGGCCCAGCCCTACAAAATAACGCCTATTTACGATTTTGTAATACGTAATATAATTTGTTGTACAGTAGAACCTCGTTAACACGGATGAACTAGGGCCGGGGCTGATCAGAGTTAACGAAATTCCAGGTTATCCAGAGAATGAGGAAAAAACAACAAAAAATATCATGTATGTACTTACCAAAAATATTTTAATGCAGTTTATTATTGGCACACTTTCACATAAAAACACATATGTATTTACTCTGTACACAATGTAGGTACAAACTAGTTGGAAGTAAAAATAAAGGCAGTGAGATTTTGCTGCCTCAGTTTTGTGAATTGCTTATGAGCAACGGAATCTCGCATCCGCTTTAGCATTAGAAGCTTGTTTGGCGATGTTTCAGCTTGACTCTCGGAATAAACCATCAATTGATCTATGTTTGCTACTGCTTCTGCGTGGGTCACAACGACAGCTGGTTCATGAACATTGTCTGGATTCTCTTCATTTTAATTTTCTGTAACACTGCATGATGCACTTATTTCTTCCTCTGTGATAGCTTTATATTTTATAACTTCTGTCATTGTAAATATGCAACCAATTGTCAATGTCTTCTTCATCAACATGGGAACAGCCAGTAATATTTTTAATTATGTCCATGAAATCTTTTTCTACACTTGTTTTTTTCCTTCTTCTTCAATCTTGTATTCTGGCAAGTCACACACACCAGGCCACAACTTTTTCCATGACTTTATCAAAGTTTCTTTTCCATCCTGGTCCCAAGTTTCCACAATCATATAAATAACAGTCTGTATGTTAAAATATTTCAGCACCTCTAGCACACCATGCTCTCCTTCGTCCTCTACTAGTTGACTTAGCATTTAACCTTTTGTACATTTATTTTTATTTTTTCTAGAACTCCTTGGTCCATCAGTTGAACCAAAGAAGTTACATTAGGTGGTAAAAACTTCACTGAAATGTCATCTTTGACTAGTTCATTGTCAGATGAATGCAAAGGTGCATTGTCAATCAGCACAACTGCCTTGTTGGGAAGGCCACAGTTCTTCAAATATCTATTTTACTGATGACACAAAATTCTTGAAAAACCATTGTTTAAAAATGCCACTAACCATCCAAGAACTTTTTTGTGAGCTGTAAACAACAAGCAATGAGTCTCATTTCACATTTTTTAATGCATAGGGTTTTTTAGACTTCCCTATTATAAAGGGAGGAATTTTGTGCTTTCCTGACGCATCACTACAAGCTGTTATGGTGAGGTGGTCTCTCCCTTTTTTATACCCTTTCGCTGAATCTCCCAATTGTGAGGCTAGCATTTTACACTGCAACATCTGGTAAAATAAAACGGATTCATTGGCATTGTAGACTTGATTTGCAGTCAAATAAATCATCCTTTTTAATAAGTCTTCAAAAGCTTTTTTTAATTTTTCTGCCGCTTAAACATTACCTGACAAGTATTCTCCAGTGATTATAAGTTGACGCACTCCATTCCATTTTTTTCCTGGCTATCTGTAAAATGTCTGGTCTTCATGGGGCAACTGTTTGTTCAAACTCAATGCTTCCTGTTGGACGATCTGTCCAGAAATCGGCAAACCAGACAAACAATTCTTCATTTAGAGTTTCTAGTTTAGCAGTTTTGCTTTACACCAATTATCCAAACTGTCTTTACTCCAAACTCAGCAGCAATGTTCTTTAACGGTTCTCCGTTAATGCTTCCAACATTTTTTTCCAAAGTCAAAACAATGTTTTTACATTTGGTCGCCATCACGAAAAACGCACTAACGAAACAGCACAACGATACTGTACCTCGACAGTGACACTACGACAACACGAGAACACTACTGAGATTGCAGCGCAACTGAGGCATGCTGTCTCTAGGTCAATGTTAAGTGCAGGGTATAGGGAGGGGAAGGAGAGGGTAGTCACCATTCTGATGCTTAGCAACAGCAGGTGGGGTAAGTGCAGTCAACTCGCCCATGAGTTCGAGTAATATACTTGCTGAGAATAGTGATTTATCGTCTGTAAACCAAGTCTTCATTTACTAACAACAAAATTTTTTTTTCAAAAACTGGCTTGGGTTATCTAGACGTCTGGGTTAAAGAGGTGTGGGTTAATGAGGTTCTACTGTATTATTCAAAATTTTATTAATAAATTTTTTTAAGGTATTATCTTTCGTTTCTGGTCCCAACTAAACATAATTTGTATGTATTTATATGCAAAATTGTACCCATATTTATGCTTTTATTTTCAAGATGTCCCAAGCCCGCAGTGAAATAGTTACTGTAAATATTTAAAAGATTTTTTGGTCATCCATCACAGTCCCGTCCTGATGGTGATTGGTAATCAACGTTCTACTGTCAATAGTTTTTCTTGTTAAAAAAACTATTTCTTCGATATTTAATAATTTTAGTAAAAATGGCAATATTTTGCTACTGGTGGGAATGATACTTACATAAGCCTTGGATAGCCTGTACACATTGTCCAGTAAACTAGAAGTGGTGTCATCTATAAAAACTTTGGCAATATTTTTGTTGGCCATGCGACCTAGTATCTTCTTCTGGGCTCTCAGCCCTATATCTCGGGCTTTGAAACCCTCCGACATTACTGAAACAACACCCCAACACTTTCAGAACAGTTCTCAAACTAAGTGTACATACGTACTGTGGCATAGTGATAAGCAGATTGATATATCTTCTAATGAGATTCTGCCACACTAGGCTAATGATAGAGTCAAGTAATCATAATAATTATTCTTGCATACAATAAAGCATAAAAAAAAATTAAGTTTCAGATATCAAATAAGTTTCATAAAAAATAAACAGTATTTGTTTTAAACAGGTTATAAAAAAATATTACTTAAATTAAAATTTTAAAAAGATAATTAATAAAGATTATAATTGAAAATAATAAAGAAACCTACTAAATACTACATAAACATCCAATATTACTACTAGTAATGTTGTGATAGAAACTGAACTAGTCAAATGCTGGCAAAAGCATCGGATGATGGTTAGCAGCACGAAACCGGAATTGAAAATGAAGCTCTGAAGATTTACAAGCCAGTCCTATTGAGCACAGTAAGCAAGACATGCTTTTATACCTGAAAATGTAAAATAAGACATATTACACGAACAAGAGTCTAGAAACACGGAGCCACACCGAGCTAGCAGCCCACCTCCTTCTCCCTCCCCCTCCGCCGCTTCGGCCGGGCTCATCCCAGCAGCAAAACAAAACCAGCTGCAGGAGGCGGCACGGCCAGTGAAAGAGGTCCTCTGTTCTCTGCAACGAGCACACTGTCCACCGCACTGGCACAGGAAGTGAAGATGCAGTCAGGAAGCCGGAGGAAACCACAGCGAGTCGAGCTGCCCTCTATCTGCCCGGCCCCGCACTGGCGCTCGCAAACATTCCTCTTCCTAACAAGCTCTCTTGCCTTCCTCATTTCATTCCCCAACTATCTATCTTCTTTTATACTGTGTTTTATTTACATGAAATCATTACTAACAAACACTAATATGCTTTATATTGCAGAATGGTGACATAATCTGCAGTAAAATTTTCCTGGCCTGAATAAAAATAATTCACTTTTTTTTTTCTAAAAATTTTTTTTAAAAATGCAGAACTCACCCATTCCCATAACTAGTCTAGTTTCTCTTCCCACTTTCTCTGTTTCTTATATATTATATTTAACTTTTTATCAAAACTAATTGAAACTACTTACCAATATGGACAGACTGATGC
Source organism: Bacillus rossius redtenbacheri (assembly GCF_032445375.1). NCBI lineage: Eukaryota > Metazoa > Arthropoda > Insecta > Phasmatodea > Bacillidae > Bacillus > Bacillus rossius. The sequence goes on along the minus strand of NC_086330.1, from coordinate 120,749,502 downwards.
ATAACATTGCCCCCTAAAATTTTCACCGAGGAATTTTCATTACTTTAGCAGGACTTCAAGCAAATTTCCAGGCTGTCCCTGACCAATCCCAACCTCCCTGACTTTCCAAAATGTGAACATCCTGTACGAAACTTACTAATACAAACTGTGTGTGAGTTCTACTTTTCTTATGTGTGTACCTGTGATAGTTTTTAACCTATTTACTACCACAAAATACTTACATGAAATATTTTGACTACATAAATGTTTTCCAACAATGAAAAATCACTTCATACTAAAATATAGGTATGTAAAAGTATAAAACAAAATTTTAAAAAAAAAAATGTAATAGTTTTCACACCAAATCACAAAACTGGTAACATCATTTGTAATTTTAAAATAAAAATTCCTGGAACCTATCATCCAGCCATGGGCTTTGAGAACTCACTGAGTGAAAGATACATTCACCAATCAGCAATAAATGAAAGCCTGCATTTCTTACACAACAGTTTTGATGTTTTCAATGAATAATTCACTTAAACTAAGGAGAAAAATATTTCTATGCAACATTTTACACCATAAGCTTAATATTATGCTGATAAAATTCACTGCACAATATTTTACACATACAAGATCAATACTTTTTACCCTAGTAATATACTTCTATATCCATACTGCCAAAATATAAATATTGTTATTTTGTTTTTTCTAATTAAGTCTGTGGTGACCAATTTGATCCTTCTTTAGTACTAGCCTATTGCAACGTAAAGAATAAAAAAAACTTTAAATGATTTTATATTATGAATGCAATAAAAATAGTCTAATCCAGGCCTCCCTCAAAGTTTAGGAGCCAGGCACAAAATCTAAGAGCCAGCAAAAAGACAAATTTACTTTGTGAGTAGTTACTTCTACTAAAAATGTTAACATTGAAGTAATAAACAGCACCTATCCAGCAACTTGGTGCAATATCAGTAATCAGAGTTAACTTATTGCAATTTAAATACAGTCCCTGTTTCTTGTACCCAGTCATTTCTGTACACGATTTTGTAACAACAAAATTGGCTGAAGTTTCCAAACTACTGTATAGTTACAGCTTCAATATCTTGAAATATGTTAGTCACCAGTAAGGAAAAGTTAGACATCTTGACATGGCGCTCAGGATTCGTAGACTCTGGTTTATTACTTGAATTAACCTTGAGTGTCAATTAAACTGTTGCAGACCTTGGTTGAGACAGCAATGAACTGTGTTTGTGTAAACACAACATCTGTTGAGTTCTAACAGATGCTCACGTAGGTGGGATACACAATGCTATGTGATGGTATACAAACACTAACAGCTGCACATACACACAAACATGTACGTAGTTATATGAGACAAAACATAACAGCCTGACTCTTACCGTAATGCATGTGATTCAATGCAGTTGCAGATCACTAGGGGTTTATCTTCAATTCACTCTTGCTTCCAAAACCAACTAAAAAAAAGTGGAAGTAAAATCATAAAAATAAAATAATGTTATACAGCAAATAAATTAAAAAATATATATGAATAAAAAATTAAACCAAATGAAAAATTAACCTAATCATTAAAAAAATACTACAAGCATGGTAACAACAACCTAAGTATTGTTATCTAAGTACAAAACAAAGATAAATAAATACACATGGATGGTGCTAGCTAAATATAAGGCTGCAGCCGAAGGAATCTCACTCATGTACCAAGTATCCCGTACACCATTTTTTAAAATTCGGTATGCAAGATCATTCATAAAAAAACATCAAATCATATAAAAACCAACAGTGAAATGTTCACTTAGTTTTCTAACTATTTCAGATTGTATTCTCAGAGTTAAACTTTTAGAGAGACGTTGAAATGTAGATTAATCAAACATGTTAGCAACTGACCAGTGTAATTATTTTCATTTTTGACGTGATAACATCTTATAAATCGATGAACGCCGGCTGCACGTACGAAAAAGCATGACTCATTGTCATGTTCAGCATGAACCAAGCGTGCAAGAACCAGCCAACCACCGTGCGAGAAAATCTTCTATGATATCGAACAGGTTAAGGCAGGCTTTTTAAAAGCAGCAATTTAAAAAATTTGATTTATTTGTCCAATTTCGTCATTTCAAATTATCAATTTATAGACATTGATTTGAATTCAGTTTATTTCTATAACTAATTGTTCGTGATTATTTTAAACAAACTATTTAAATTAAATTTGCAAAAACTGTAAATAATATTTGAAAATTAAAAAGTATGCAATTTTTCATCAATGTTTTCTTATGACGTTATCACGTAAAATTATCGTCCGTAAACCGACTTTAATGACAACCCCCTTTTTATTTTGTTTTTGATAGGTTGATATGATGGGGTTGTCAATAAAGTTCAGTGAGTATCTGTTATGCAATATTTTTCCACATTTCATACATTTTGAAAATGCAAGTAATTAGAAAGAAGATGAAAGAAACAAAATATGTTCTTTCTGGAATTCACAATTAATGTTATATAATTTTTTCAAGTGCCATTGTGAATATACAAGTAATTTAAACCTATTAACAATTTTGTTTTTCACTTAAAGAATGGTTGCCACAATAGTCAGCAGGTAAAATTTGTTAGCCTCTGTCCTATTGGCGATTGTCGATGTTGGGCCTGAAAAACACTTTAAACAGTTTTTTTTTTCTTTCAACGAAAGATGGCAGTAACATAGACACTTCGTAAACAAATATATTCATTTAAAAAGAATGCACATAGGCCGGGTGGTTTGCAGGTAGAAGACGTAGCTCCATGAAGGTGTGGTTTAACTGGAAGAGAGATGGGAACAGAAAAAAAAGTCCCTCCCCTTCGAACCCTCACCGAAAACTAGTAATCCTGAAGAACAATACTAAAGGCCTTACCCTATTGTCACCTCCTATTCAGAATTTGCTGTGTGAGCCTGAGATGATATATCTAGGATGATAAAATCCAAACACATCATTATTGATTTCAATATCTCCCAACTCAGAATGTATTTTATTCACTTAAGAGTGTTCATCACATGGCGTTCAACTTTCTGATACAGAAATCTAAGACTTGGAAGATTATGCCGACAATTTTATACTTTAAACATTTCTGTTGAAGAATTAAAAGATATAAAATGTTAAGTGAATGTTTTGACAGTATTATGTTTTAAAAATATCAATTGAAAGTTGCTTTAAAAATGTACTGAAAAGGCTACTCTTGGCCATTTTTAAACGGCTTTGTAGACAAGAGCTACACACGAATCTCCATTCTGTTTTTATAAGAACATAGTGTAGTTAACTATGAGATACTGTGTTGCTTTGTCCCCCATTGTCACAGTGGGAAATTTCGAGTAAAATTCACTGCACACATTTCTTGCATAAAGCTGGGCTTGCGGGACGGTCTTGTCTGTATGAGGACGAGACAAGGAGAGACTCACGGGAACCAGCTTGGAATGTGAAGTAAGGTCAAGGAGAAGACGAAGAAGAATCGGGCTACCTGCCTCGGCATTGCCACGATATACGAGAGACAACGAGACAGTATTCCCACCCTCATAAATATGTAATTTACATCTGACTCACTAAAAATTCCAGTTGGGCATTATGATTCATTGGTATCACTTTCGTAGGACTATGGGAAGTCAGGCAGGCAAGATTGAATTTATCTGTACTTATTAAAAGAATAAGGACACCATAATAGCTTAACAGCAAAGAAATGTAACAATTACAAAATAATTTAACATAGTGAATTATAATACTTGTTGGTTTGTTGGTTTAATAGCTTGTACCAAGTTATAATGCCCAGTTTTCATTTTTCTCTAAACATGTAACATCATTCCTGCCCTTACTTACTTTGATTTTATATGGTAAATAAACATGAACTCATAGATACTATTCAAGCTAAATATATTTCCAGCAAGAAAACATCAACAGGTATGTGTATTTGTATGGCTGACAAGACTGAAATGCTGTACACATCTTTGGAAGTTATAACAGTAGAACAATTAGCACCACAAGAAATTTGTATTGGTTGGATGAATTATTCATAGTTTCATGTAAACGTTTAAAGTGTAGTGGTTTACACGCCAAATTTTTGTTATGAGCCTCGAGGTAAAAATTAGAAATTACTAAATAAAGTTTCACGAGGGTGAGCGAGTGAAAAACACTATGTAAATAAAAATCCAAACTGAAAAATACTGTTCAATGAAGAAAAGAAATTTACCAAATTTACCTATTTTGAATGCAAATATTTGCTGATAGTTATAATATCATTGCAAATTAATTTTTTCATTGCATCTCAAAAATTTTATAGCATTTTTAAATAAAACTTATATGACAGTTTAAGGGGTGGAACGTATTTATGAATAAATATTAAATAAAATCCCTTTTGGCACAGCCTACAGGCATAGGTAGGTATCTATTTCTTCTGGAAACGATCTGGAACAATTTAAGAACTTAATGTACTTGACATCCCAAATGTTGTCTAATATTCCAAAAAGATTGATAACACATTTTCTCAAATTCCATGAAGCGAAAATGTTCCAAATGGTTTTAACTTGATACATCCAGCATTGAATAGCTTAAAACAAATTTCTTATTATGCGTACTAGGGTAGTTATGAATATTTTTGACCTTTAAACACTTTTTAATCCTTGAACTAATATGTACACATATAAATAAATGCTTTGAACCAAGTTTTAAATAACATTAGGATGGTTCAAATTATATTAAACTGAATTTTAACCTATGTTTATGAAGTATTAGTTAATTTCATCAGAAATTGTTTGAGCCAAAAGTTTTAGATAATGTTTAGAATTTTACATTAAATTATAATTTGATAGTATACCTAATAAACATGTTAAGACTTTATTTTTGTCTTTCTACCCTTGTTATTTTGACCTCTTGCAGTAATGGTTGGTTACATAAAAATTAAGGTACTTAAGTTTTATATAGTAAAAAATGGCTTAAAATAAATAAAAACAGATTAGAAGTTTTATTTTTTTTTCTTATCTGAAACCATGTTTTTTCAATGTCGAATCATCAAAAATTGTTTCATACCAAAGTTTTAGATAATTATTGGAAGATTTACAACTAATTATTATATATTTTATCGGTTACTTAATACGGGAGTTAGGTTTGTTTTTTTTGTCCTTTAACCCCTGTTTATACACCCCAGCTTGTATCAAAAACTGTTCCAGACAAAAGTTTTAGATAATATTTATAAGGTTTACAAACATTTCGAATGGATTTCAGTGTAATTACTAAGGGAGCTATTAATTTTTTATCTTTCAACCCCTGTTATTTTCCACCCCTTGCAGTTATGTTTGGTCGTATTAAAAATGTTTTTAGACAAAGGTTTTTGGTATTACTCATACAAGTTATTAATACTTTCAAACGGATGTTGTATTCATCATCTTATGGAAGTAATAGCAATTTTTCTGTTTTTAAAAAATACCCAACTCTACCTCTTTGATTGGATATTGCCCATTTACGAACTCGACCGAGATTTTACATGTTTATATTTTATGTATAAGTTTGGAAGGGATCTGTGAAAAATTACGGCAGTTATCCTGTCCACAAAAATGTGATATATACATATATAAACTTTTGAGTTTATGATGGATGGTCTTGGGGTCTATGGACCATGAAACGAAAAACTATATAAAATTTTTCCGGAATACGTGCCATGGTAACGGCTACAATAGGTAGGATTTTTCTTCAAAATCAACCTAAAATACATAACCATCTTGGTTACATTTACTCACACAGGTATAGAGTTTCACATAGAGTTTCTGTGCATTATCATTTACTGTATATTGATTGAGGTACTACGAATACTTAACCTATGAAAGGTGAAAGGTTTCATTAAGGGATTAATGAAGTTCAAGTTACACACAAAATTAATTTACTCTGGTGTGTCAAGATACATAGTGATCCCTACTAGATGAATTTGATTGACACTTGTCATTGCTGATATGGCAAATGACTAGCTAACACAATGAGAAAAAAAAAAAAGGGGGGGGGGGTTACAGAACAAATTAAATATTTTGTACCTAATTTAAATTCTATTTACTCATGCTTTCATACTAGGCAGTGGAAAAGTCCAATTAAATTCATATAGTATGAATTCATCATTACCAATACAATTTAAATAAAGAATTATGATTATGGTTTAAAAGTGATTTTGCATAAAGCGGTGACAAATAAGAGTATATACTGACATTTTCATGAAAAACACTCCTTTTACAGTAGCTTTTTACCTTGACCGAATGGTGGGTAATTGGTAGCAAATACTGATCATGCAATGGGCTAGATGACTATATGAACAAATTATTGCTTAACATCTCGACATCGGGGTGATTAGAGATAACTATAGATAATGGAATGATAATGAAACTTTGCCAAAGTGAAACAGTAAAGGAACAGGATTACTCTGAGAAACCCTATCATCCCTCAGCAACGTCCGTCACGTTTAACACTTATAAAAATCCCGGCTTTGAGTCCCCATTTGTAATAAAATCCGTATAGCCTTGGTGTGCGGGGAGGAGAGGTGAAGATGCTGATCTGATCACATGACCTCAGTGTAAAGTTGGAATACATAGGGTGGAGGCACCGTTTATGGCCAGTTAAGACATTTTTGTACTTTAGAAATATTTTTTTATTACAAAAAATATTTATGGAAACTACGGAAGATTTTTAATCTACAAGTTGCAGTTTTCTGAATCTTGTCATATGGTAAAATGTATGCTATACATAATCCATGAAATATCAAAAAAAAATTAAATTTTCTTGACGTGTTTCACCACTTTTGGTCACTCTGTATTCAGTTATGGCCATCACTTTCTCCACTTATGGCCAGTCAAATTAATCTTAAAGTTGAGGTAAAAAATTCAGATTTATTAAATAAAAACATAACAAAATAAATAATATACCTATCAAATTAGATTCAAAAGGTATGTTGGGGGCCTTCTAACTGAAATAGGCTCTAAGTATTTAAGGCCTAAATGACACATAATATATAATTATAAAAAAGTGTATCAAGAACAATATACTAATTTAACACAGGACAAAAAAGGCCTAGCTTGGTTTGAAATGATGACACTATCCTAGTGTTTTTCAACAGTTTTCACAGCGTCAGGAAACACATTTACCAACATCCAACCTTCTTCTTTGAGTAATGGATCAGGTAATTTACCGATTGATTTGTGAAATGTCATTCTCTATGATCACAAATTCAGTGTGTGTTTTTAGTTTATACATCTTAAACATTGAATATCATATTCACAGTCAGAAATTATTTTTGAAATCACACCTACATACTTGTACTCTGTCACACGGAGAGATTTTTTCCCTGCAAAACTAAATTTTGCCAAAACAAAATTTCCCACTTTAAGATTTTTCACACCACTCAACTCTACATCCACAGGATCATATGAATCACCTAACTCAACATCATTTAGACTGTCCCCACTTTCAACCCATGCTTCATCTGAGCTGCTTGAACTGAATTTGGATGTACTAGGCTTCTGTGCTTTCATTTTTGTTATTATCTTTGAAAGATTTGTACAATGGGAGTGCATGACTTGATGTAAGTTTTTGGACATACGCCATTGCTAAGCATTCTTAACAATGGCGTATGTCCAAAAACTTACATCAATTCATTTTTGTTCTCCCTTTCTGTTTCCTATTTAATTCACGCTTCAATTTTCTTTCAATTTTTGCCTCTCCTTCTCTTTCTTCTCCTCTTCCTTTAGCGTGTGAAATTCCAACCACTTATCACTTTTTACTACTGAGGTTATTGTTTCTTTTTTCTTCTTACCTTTAGAGTCTTTACTATCTGGCCATCTAATCACATCTTTAAAAACTGTTGCTAGTGTTTTTGGAGGGGTTATTTGAATAGCAGTAGGTTCACTTAAGCTTTTTAATTTACTATCACTGGACTGTGGAGTACCAAATGTGGATTGTCTTCCTGCGTCACTGGAAAGTGAAAAAGGCACAGCTTATGTCGAAGGAATATGTGAATCAATTGGGAGGGACATGAGACCAGGGGAAACTGTCAAATTTGATAAACTTACTGATGGTGACAAGACATTTTCCATAGAAACGTTTGTAAATGACAGGTCAAGATCCACGCCTAAAGAAATATCATCAGTTGTAGGAATATTTTGGTCTACTAGACCATGAGCTTCCATTTGTGTAGCAGGAAGTGGTGTGCTGTAATCATGATCGGAAACAGCTCTTCCATCTGGACCAGCCCCTTGTTCATTCACTAGTTCATTACAACATGGTGTTTGCTGAGAGTCATCAAAATTTTTTTCCCACATATCAAAAAGTAAAGTGGCATGTGGGTTCCCTTCCCACTCGTGAGTCCTTTTTTTTTTGTTTGTCAAAGTTGTTGAAGCAAATCACCATCAATCTTAGACTCAATGTACTTTAGATGTTACATGATCTCTTCTTTCTCAACATATTTATCTTGCTGAGAAGTTGCCAACTTACGAACAATATATTTTGTATAGTCAAATTTATCTGCATCAAAAGGATACAGACCTGTTGATTCAAATCCAGCTTTAACATTTTTCTGCATGCCTGGTTTATCTATAATTTTCAAATTGTAAATAGACCTATGGTTATTTTAATAACAAATTCAAATTACTATCATAAACAATATGTGGCCATAAACAGTGGGTAAGTATATCACCACTTATAGCCACCTAGTGGCCATAACTAGTAAGTGAAGGATAATAATGATCCACTAATGGCCATTAATACTTTCCTTATATTCTTAAGGTTATGTTAGTTACATTCATACTACACTAAAAAAATAGATTGTTTTCCCACCTGGAAAGTGAGATCCTTCTTTTGGGGTCATCAAATAAATTTTCTGTGATTTTCCAAAAAATTTGTTACACTTAAGAAATATTATAAGAAAGTGGACATTTCAGAACATAAAACTAATAAACCATGATATAACATCTGTTTGCATCAGAGTATGCATGGCTACTGGGTGAAACTGTAGCTAAGAGTCAGCTGTTTTTTATAAGCATGGTTTTGATTGGTTGAGGATAGCATGTTGTTTAAAAATGGACCAATAATATGAACGTGACCATAAGGGGAGCATTAAGCATGGCATAAAGTTTTTCTGTGTGCAAAATCATTTTTCTGTGAGATGTGATCGGTTAGCTGAACGTTGAGACAATGTTTGGATATAAAAAAGTTGTGCAGGTTTTTTTTTAGCTGAGGCCAAGCAGAATGAATACAACAAACCCACTTTGCTGTGAGTCTGTTTCGCTTTTCATGGGCATAATTACGGTGTGCAGAGCTTCAGAAGAAACCACATGATTTGAAAACTGCTTGGGATAACATAGTGGTCTCTGTTTATGAAACGCATTAAAAAAAAAAGTTGGTGAATGAGTAGTTCTGTGCCAAACTTTGTTTTTAAACTGTAGTTTTATGAGAGTGAAAAAGGATAAACATGTTTTCAGAATGATTTTTAGGCGTGAAACACGGTAAACGGTACAGGTTCTTGAAAGCACCTGAGGACCTTGCTTTATACCATTATCTTCATTTCTTTACTGTATAATACAACCCATATCTCACAGTTACCCATGCATGACGAGAAGACTGTGTGGTAGTCCACAGCCTGGTGCTTAGAGGTGAGACCGCTCTTGAAACACCAGCGAGCGCAGCACTTATCATCCCGCCTCACCAACACAAATACATGAAACAAGACTAAATGGGATGAGTGGATCGCTGGAGCATGTGTAGCGCCGTAGCTCCCCCAATGCATCCGTGGCCTTGGCCAAGGTTTAGCTTTACAATGGGCCGGCAAGGTGGAGGGTCGAAAGATAACACCTCGCGAATGGTGTGGAGAAGACCGTACGAGAGCGATAACTGACATATATTTGTTCCCTCCTTTTGCTCTTTTCGAGGTCATACACACACACACACACACACACACACACACAAATACAGATGCTAGGCGTGAGTTGAGAAGAACTGTCTGCTCTGATGAATGCTCTTAATTTACTAGTGAATTGAAAATCTTCATATTCAAACAAGTCTAAGGCATACATTTGTATAGTTTTAATTCAATCAAACTAAAAGTTAGGCTGAAAACTTAAGTAGCAATAGAGTTGTACAAATAAATTTCTGAGGACAATTTTTCACATCTCGCACACATTTTTCTGAGGAAAACTGCAGGTACCTAACAGTATGAAAGTTTTTACTCTTTATTTTCAGCAAAGTGGTAAAATCTAAAATTTATTTTCTGTACTCATGAAATTTCAAATTTTACATTGATGCACTATTATTAAGCAACTCACTAGAAATAGCTAACTCTAGAAAGTAAGGTCGCAAATTAACTGCTGCTATGTAGCTCTCAGAAATGCTTACTAGGAAATATTCATTGTATTGCGTAGTTTTACACAGAATTTTTTAAAAGCAGAAAAAAATTTCTTTAATTAGTAACCATGCACACAGTTTGGCCTATTTTATATCATTACATGGAAGCAGATTTTTTTATTTGGCTACAAAATATTATGTATGTCTATTTCATTCACTTATGTTAGAACTAATAAGTTTCATTAATATCTTAAAACATGCAGTATATTCTTATTCTGTTACTCACTGTCCAGGAACTTGAATATGCCACAAGACTATATTTTACAACTTCATTTGGAAAGAAACAGTTAGAATTTGTTTATATTCCTTTCTTATAAACTGCAGCAGCAATATATAGAAACCAAACTAAGGATATATGCTACTTTTGAAAATAACTAGATAGTACCTAATTTTCCCATTGAAACTTAATCACCTGCTAGTGTATTTCATTTTCTGTTAGATCGTACCTTCATCAAGAACATTTCTCACATTACAGTAAACAACTGTTTTATTTTCTCTAAGTTTTAGAGATATTTTAAAATGATTATCATCATTCATTCATGTGTAAGCAGCTATTCTCACCATTTTTTAATTTAGAAAGATCATATCTCCAAAGCCAATAAATCAGGGCCTAAAATATTGGGTAAGAATAATAAACATTATAAACTAAACTCTGTTTTACCATTTTTCGAGATTCTACCCACGAGGGGAAATGTTTCTGTATTTTAAAAGGTTTTTAAATTGTTATTAATTTGATAGTTACAAACTTAATCTTTAAAGGGACTATGCAAATGTAGAATAGATTACAGTAACTTTATGTAATTGATTAGACGTTAATATTTACTGTGTTTTGATGAATTGTCAAAATGTGGCATGAGAGACATGCATGATGTCCTACGGTCAGCTGATCGCAGAAAAAGCACTGTGGAGGGGAGTGCAAGCAGGCAGACTCACAGTGGGTCGGTTATGTGCAAAAATGACTGCAATTTTGGTGACCAAGTGAAGTTTCGCCTGTCGTCCGTTTGTTGGGATGAGGCGAAAAGGGCTTCAGACAGTGAGCCTAATAGAGAACACCATGGTCTTTGTTTACGCGGGTTTACCTTTCTACGAGACTGTCAGTTCCGGAGCAACAAGTGACATAGACCAGTTCAATATGCCCCCTGGTGACTTTTGAGTAAGTTGCCTAGTTTGTGCAACTTTGAAGGTAACCACCTTTTTAGAGACCTATTTTGTAAGGCCTTTTTGTACATGTAATGTTGTCATTTTCTATCATTTGAAGTAACTTGTTTACTGTCCGTGATTTTTGTGTGTGTGTAGGTGTGCGAATATTTTTTTTTGTCAAATTGGTGTGAGTGGTAAAAATTCAATGCTTGTTTCATTCAATAGGGAATTGGATAGTGCATGTAAACAGTAAGAAACTGGTGAAATTGTACCATTTGACAATTCTGCAATTAAGGAAGTTCTACATACATGAAACTACCTTCAAGCTAAGAATTATGAAGGTGCCTATGATTAGACTTTAGTTGATTAATTTATTGAGAAGTTTCTCCATGCTATAAACATTTTTTTTTTATATTCATAGTATTAAACTTAAAATTTTGCGAAGCTCCTGTTTTGTGTTACAGAAATGTATTCAGCACCAAATATGAAAAGTTATTTTAACAAGTATTTTTAACTTACATTTATTAAGCAGTTATGTAAAGTAAATTTTAAAGAACTACCTAGTTATAATATTTGGTGTTTCTATAATTGAATTTTTTTTTTCAATGGTAATTGGCAAGGTACAAACAATATTTGGCTAAGCCAGTTATGGAAAATAAACTCATTTCCAGAATTTGATATAAATTTTTTATAATATTTAGTTTTTAAGTTTCTTATTACTAACCAAATAATTTTTGTTGGATTCCAGTGAATCAATTTATTTACTGAGCATCTTTGAAAGTGACTGCATGTAAATTTTTCAGGAAAATTGTTTTGCAGTGTTGTTTTGAAACATGTACGGACACTTTATGGTGGTCAGATTGTTGTACTTAACTTACGGGGCGAGTAAATACCACAGCAATACAACAGTATTGCTTTTGTCATTTATTCCTAAATAAAAAATATAATGCTTTCTAAATAAAAGTCACACAAACAAACCAGCATGAATGAGATTTCATGATATCACATTGTTAACAAGTCTAAAATGTCTTGATACCCTTATTAATATTAAAAGCTACAAGAGAACCTAGTAAGAATGGTACCTATGCCAAGTTTGCAAAGAATACAGCAAGAGAGCAACTTACAAGAACGATCCATAGCAAACCAGTGGTACAGGAGCCAGCTTTCCACTTCGAGTAGCGCCGAGCGACTACACGCAACAATTCCTGAACTGGCCAGCGTGATGTCTTGCATGCAATCCTATAAATCAACTAATGTACTAGTCTACGAAGAGTCTGAAAGTAATCACAGATGGAAAAATAGAATAATTAAGTACGTAATTGTCTGCAAATTATACACTTTAATGTTATTGGAAACAATGCAACTAACCATTTTCAATAGTTAAAATAAATTAATGAATCTAGACCTCAAATTAAGATGGCCGAATTTTTCCCTTTCAAAAAATCTCAGATAACATTAGAAATGTAATGTAAAGTACGTTTGAATATCTGCAATGGCAAGTTTTAACAATCGTAAGAATTGCAGCCTAACTTGCAATAGTACAACAAAAGTAGCTTTCTACACTTTTAACTTATTTGTCTTCATGAATAAAAAGCACATACTAGCAACTACCAAGTAAGGTCTTAGGTTGGAGAACAATTCTTTACATCCACATTTACTACAGAAATTAAATTAAAATAAAATTTTTTTTAAGTAGATTTGATTATTGTCAACTAACTCAGTGGATTAGCTAGTTGTTAAAGTTGTAGTCATTAGAGTTGGATTTTAATTCATGTTAAACCACTACCATTATTTCCCTGTGAACTATCTATAACCTAAACTTTAAACCAGGATTAACTATCAACCACTAATTTAGTAACTTTATAGATTCTAAGGTAGCATAAGCAACATGAGGCTTTAATGTCTGGGTTATCACAATATATTTTATTGTAAAAATGTAGATATAATTAAAATTTATACATTCCCCAACCAATTTTTTTTTTCCTGATTCTCCAAAACAAAGAGTTAATATACATAATTAGTAGGTAATTAATAGTACAGTACCTGTATCAGCTTTCCTTATATGCTTAAGCCGATATTTATAAAAAATATTAAAACGTTAACCATTCGATTCAGTTTTATTTAGCTTGATTAATTAATCGCCTCCGAATACGATTTTTTCTTACCTAATACTATCAAGACCACACATGAGTCAAGTAAACTATTTGATATGTCAAATTCGGATACGTTCGTTTTACACACTTTATGAACTATTGATTGAACTAAATTAAAAACAATAACATTTTCCTTACTCTACACCATACAAGGAGTAGGGAATTGAAAGGACACGACATGCTGCGACGTTTTTAAATTCTCCATTTAAACCTGTCAACTGCCATATTGTAACACCCAAAACAATGCGAAAATAGTGCTTGAAATTCTTGATGCTTTCGGGATAATTACACTAGCGGAATGACTGAAATCTGATAGAAATATACAAACCCCTATTCTTGAAAAATCGCTAACGGAATTATGTAAGGGGTTTTACGTTACAAAAAATCGAAAGAATTCCAACAAATCGTTTGCTGGCAGGATTACAATTCCACTGAGGATTAATTTTTTTTTTTCTTATTCAAACCTTCGATTTGTTGAAAATGGAGGCTCCATGTAGGTTCTAAAACAGTTCAAAATCGTTAAGGATGGAGCAACGAACTAGAGATATATAGACTGCTAGTGGGAGGCCATCTTTGATTCCAATTGAATTTGACAGAATGGTGGGCAAACAGTGCTTTGTTAGCATACGACATACGTTGACAGCAGAAAAGTAGCAGTGTACTAAGTTAATTATGTAATACTACGGGATGAATTATGTTCATTACGTAAAATTATGTGATGAATGAACAGATAACAAATAACACAAATAATAAAACCCACACAAATCATTTAAAAGTGGTTTTTATTCCATTGCAGTCGATTATTTTAAATTAATAGTACTTAGTGATGAGATAAATTCCATGTATTTTATTAAATTACCTACCCGAAATACATACATAATAGGTTCAATAACTGATCTAAATATTGTTCACAAACGTTGGGTCGAAGAAGGGTTAGCTATTTTCTAGCACGTTTAATGTCGTACTTACACATCGCACTACGATGAAACTAAATTTAAAATTATATTTCAGTCGTTCCATCTTTAAGTATTACCCGCAAAAACTGTAAAATTGCGAAAAACCTACATTTTTAGGGAATTTACTAGACACTTGCATCTTTTTTTCATAAGAACCAATGCTTTTACAGCTATGTTTTGCCCACCATGTCAAAACAGCTCTCTGTCTCTCTCGCTCGGGTTGTAGTTCCCCAGTATGCCGTCGACAGCAGCAATTGGCGCTGAAAGCAGAGTGATAAGCAGTCTATATATCTCTAGGTCGTTGGGATGGGGATACATTAAGTTGGCTATATTTAATTATGTAAATTGTGAGGATGCCGTACTTACATAGATTTAGCTACATTAAAAACAGCAAAACATTATTCATATTATATTATGTGATGTAGATGTATATAAAAATACGCATAGTGTGACTGTAAGTAGACCTATCGCCGAATCGTAGAATGTATTTGATTAAAATTCAATTTAATCCTAATAGAAATAATTTTTATTTTTTAAAAAATACATTCAAATGGAATGAGTATTAAAAATATATATTCGACGAACGTGCCCGTGCGCGCAGCATTGTGCAGCTACGAACAGTGCGCGAACATTACAAAGATAGCGCCACTAATAGCCACATTAGCAGTATCACTCCGCCGAGTGTGGCAAGACGCTTCTGCCGAACTAGGTAAAAGGATTAAAGTATATCTTTTCAGGGACTTAAACTTGTAACAGCTTTCAATTACTTTTCTAATAAGTACAAATTGTTCAATGTGCGACTAAGCTGTAAAACTGGCTGCGTCTGTTTTCCCATACTCTGTGCTTTTTAGCAGGAGGTAGCATGTCCCTCTGGCCGCGCTGGGGGAAAGTGAGTCACCTTAAGGAGCTCACAGAGGCCAGCAGCCTCAACGCAACACGGAATCAGTACCTTTGCTCGCAATCGGGCATGTAATGGTGCCGTCGGCCTGGTTCTCGGGTTCGAGTCCCGCGGCGAGTATAAGGGGCCGGTATTACTTTATGGTGTTTTTCCGGGAGGGCACCGGGTTAGTTCGTACGTCTAACCAATGGGGTGGGTCGATCGGCCCAAGAGTGCTTCCCTAGACTCGGTGGCTGTATCTTAAGGGTGTTATTAACTGCTAATAGACTGACGCCAACTGCCGGTGCTCCCTCTGGATTGCACAAGCCATTACATCCCAACAACACTTACTCGTAAGAGCAACGAACACACCCGAGCATGATGTCCGCCGAGTGAGTGAAAGTGTGCCGCGACGAACACCAAGTCGACTACAGCACCCGGCCGGGTGTGGCAATGCGCTAATGTATAATTAAATGAGTAATTCTTCTATTT
This sequence comes from Bacillus rossius redtenbacheri, assembly GCF_032445375.1. Classification (NCBI taxonomy): domain Eukaryota; kingdom Metazoa; phylum Arthropoda; class Insecta; order Phasmatodea; family Bacillidae; genus Bacillus; species Bacillus rossius. The sequence continues at coordinate 120,733,502 of NC_086330.1, read as the reverse complement.
AAAACAACCAACTTAATATCAATTAAAAGATACTGTAATAATGTGAAAATTATGTCCAATTGTTAAATAATCATGTAATGTCAAATATATCATTAAAGTCCAAAACTGGTCGGAGCTGTTTTCCCACGCTACACGCATCTTGGCGCGAGGTCGCACAACGCTCTGGCGCCAGTTGCCGTCGGGAGCTCACAGGGATCGGTCGCTCCGTGAACGCAGAGCCTACAGTTTTCGTGCCACGTCCAGTTCATCGCAATAGTTGTAAGTATATCAAATCTTTTCCATTTAGTTCTGTGCACGACCCCACTCAGCCGTACGTCCTTACGTGCGGTTCTTCGCATAATTCATTTTAATCCTGTGCCGGCATCAAGAAGACATGACGTCATCGACAAACAAGAATCATCCCTCCTACCTCCTCTCCTTCTTATTGTCCCCTCCCTGGTGGTCTGTGCTGCCTCCCCTCCTTTTCCCCTACACCAGTATCCTCTCTGCACATGCGCTCGAGCGTTCAGTCTCCCTGGTAGTTGCCACGACTGTTTGATGTTCTTCTCATTTCAGGTTCGAACGAGGTAACATGTAGCTAATTGGGTAGCAGGTAGTTCGCTGTGTCCGACGTGTGTGGGCAGCGCGAAGGGGGTATGTGATTGATTAACTTTGGATAAGGATTTTTCTAAATTGGTTTTCGGATTGCCTTTGGAAATTTTGTTTGGCTTATTATTAATATTATTACTTTCTTTACTTGTGTGTAGGAATCATTTGTGTAATAATGCAGTTCAGGTGTTTTGATTGGCTGTGTTGCCTTTGCCCAGTATTATCAATTTATAGGTCAAGTTTAATGTTCACAAGTGTTCGGTGCTTGACACTCTATGTAAAAGGAGCTAAAATAAAACTTTGCGAGGAGTTCAATGCTTTAATGTAACTGTATATGTTGTGCATTTACCGACACCATGGTGTCCTAAATATGTAATGTTAGTAATTTAATTATTTTATTGTATTGCAGTTTGTACTTACGAAGGTTCGTGAATCCAAGACATTGTTCGGTTACGTTGTCGTCTTGTGCAGTATTTGTTGTAACCTTTGTCAGATGTGACAATTGTATTAGGCTTCTCCTTTCTGGTATAAACTTTGACCAATGTATTAATTGCTCTTGATATCGCTCTTGAATAGTTGCGATCGTATGTATGAATCTAACAATTTATTGTATTGCATGAATTGTTCAGTATATTGCATTTACATGATTTAAAGGTTAGTCATGGCTATTGCGACTGTACTCACGAGTGTTCTTTAGTGCTGTTAAGCTTTAATTGTTTGATCATGATATGCAGGAAACTTTATTCTATTCCATGAATTGTTCAGTATATTGCATCTGCATGATTTAAAGATGAGTCATTGCTATTACTAGTGTACTCACTCGTTATTTTCGCTGTCATTTTCATAGTTGCATGTTACTTGTTTTGAACAAATAAATTTTTTGAACGAAGTTGTGTAAATCCTTTGGAAATTATTATTTTGGTAAGAGTTCACATGTCCTTCATTAGGCACCTTGCTTACTTAATGTTCTATTGCTGTTTCTATTAAGTTATAATTTTCTATTAATTGGTAAATACTTGTACTAATCCCCGAGGTTGGTACAATCCCAACAGGGATATTTCAACATTCTACGTAATTTTTCACGTCTTAAGCATTAGGACATCAGACTTGGTTCGTACGCAGTTTCCAGGCTTCAACGCCAGTGAATCGTTATTTCTTAAGGGGTTCTATCCAGCCTCGAGTGTCATGTACTAACTCCCTAATATACATGACGTCAATCTATCTGATTTTAACTGTGTCATATACATATTTACAATCTAACCAAATTATAAATTTGTTAACCTATAAGAAGTGACTGTGACTCTCGTATGTTCTCATCTAGCCGGGATTATGCACATTTTGAAGCATTCGTATTTTGTAGTGGGTTAGATTGCAATCACCTGTAAGAACATTGATTATGTATTGCTGTTATTATATGTTTAATGTCATTCACCACATAAACAGTTGCAGTATATCAGCTCCGCGATAGTTTGCGCAGTCTTCGTGTTAGCCACAGTCACAGGATAAATCATTAGACACGAGTTTGCAATCTATCCTATTCGCACGCAACGTCAATGCATTGAACCTATCGTGAAGAGACGGTCTGACAACAGACTCGACCAGGCATTGGACAAACAAGTGTAACAGTCTTAATAAAGTGCAGTATCTTCCCAGTCGGTTTTCCTTTTATTTTCAAGGCGTCCTGGGCGGCTTGAACAGCCCAGGTAGTTTAAAATCGCGACGCTCTCCTGCCTGCCGCCACAAGGCCGAATCCCCGTTTTTGCCCTCTGAGATCATTTTCAACTTAAATTCACTCAAAACTTAATCAGGCAGTGGGAGTTGCGTCAAGACAATGGTGACACTCCCTGTGCCTAACCACAGATGTAATACACACACAGGAACTGAAAACGTGTGGTACACATATTTATTAATGGACGTATTTGGGTACACGATATTGCACGACACTACCCATGATTAATTATGATTGTCTCTCCCTAAGGCAGTCCGTTAGAGGGGGAGTTCGTTGGTTGTCCTGGAGTTGGCCAGGTCCATAAAGTGACTGATCATAAGGCGGCCCTTTGGCCCGTGGCCTTAAGGCAGGAATTACGACGGTCGGGTTAATCCCTGCACCATAAAAACCAACCCGGGGTCGCGTGGGGAATTGACGTTACAAAGGATTTGGTTCATTACTATATTTACCAGAGTGAAGAATCGGTTAGTTACTAAATTGAAGGTTCCTCAAGGAACGAACAACGAACAACACATCCACCCCGGGCCGCGAGATGATCTGGAATGCCGGAGGGGACTGTTTTGGATTGGGGGGAGGGGGGGGGACAGTTACGCCGCGCGCCAAACCACAGTTGAAGAAAAGAAATTACCGCTATTCCGTTTTTATTGGAAACTTACTTGTTAATTGTACATGACTCTTGTTTGAAAAATAATGCTGACATTAGATGTATGAAATATTGATTAAAGCTTTAGTTCAAGAAATTGAACAAATATTATTTAAAAAGATGAGTAAAAAAGACTACTGACTAGTTGGTAAAAACCACTGGTTATGTTTATGTTTATAGCTTTGTTCTGGATATTGCTTCAGCGCCTTGTTTCTTACTTAAATTAAAGCTCTAGGCCACGATGAGAATTAAGGGCATTCATTAATCACTGTGCCCGGAGAGGGCTAACACTTGTACTCTACGACGCACATTTCTTATCACATGTTAATTTAAGGGGATGGCTTATTGAGCTTACTCCGTGAAATATTATGTGTTGTTTGCATCAGATGCAGTTCCGTGACAAAAATTATACACTGGGAGTACTTGTCGGGCTTAATGGCCTCCAGTCGGTACGACGTCACCGGAAATGTCCGCCATGTCGGGATATTACTGCACATCAAATGCACAGTCAGCACGACGACATCCATGCCTTGAGTAAAGTGTCAGGGTTTCATGTATGTACTTAAGTATTAGTTACGGGGACTTAGTTCCAAACGGAACCGTCAACCATGTAACTAGTGGCAAGAGACCTTCTCTAGCAAATAATGTGCCACCTTTGGAAGGGGCTGCGGTAGTGCAGTGACGTCTATTCAATAACAGAAATGGTGAGGAGTAAGATAGCACTCTGTACCTGGTGCCAGTGCTAATAAACGACTACCTATAAGATATATGTGTATGCTTTTCACGTAATTCGGCATCCTGGGTAGCAACAACCCAGGGAATCCTTCAGTCGGCACACCTGTCTCCAGTCAAATGGCTGGAACAAAACCCTGGGACCCACTTATTTTTCTTACAGACTCACAATCTCTAAAGGGAGGCAGCCAGAAAATTGTCAACAGTAAAAAGATAGGCACTATATATATATATATTCTGTGATTGTAAGTGTCAAACACTCTCATAAATATTGACAAAAAATAATTTTGAAATTTTTCGTTAAATAGGTAAGTACAATTTTGCTTTCATGGAAATTATGAAAATTTTCGATGTGTATAAATTTGATTTGTATTGGTTAATTATTTTGTGATAATATCTTTACTTTCCATAACATTATTAAAGATCCTAAATATAAGTGTGTTGGTTTCGTATTTGTAAGTGGTGTGTGTTATGTTACACCTACATATATGCCGTCGTCCGGGTTCTCGTGTTTGAGATACGGCGTGGTTCCTAGCGGGAAGGCTGGTTTTTTAAGTGTATCCGGGAGGGCGCTAGACTAGCTCTGTGTCTAAACAAGAGTTGTGTCGTTGGGTGCGAATGCCCCTGCGTGGCCCGCTTGGACCGTTGGCGGTGGTCGTGGGTGGAGGGATCCCCGGCTATTGACACGTTATGGGCCCTGCAAAGCATAGCACGTTGATTCCTGACTGGGTTAGGGAAGTTCACACAATAACGTACACAGATTCGGTTTTCCACTGTCGTATACACATCGCCCACGGAGTGTGCGGAGTGGACGTTTAATTGAATCGAACAGCTACACCTGCAGTTTACAGTTACACGATGCACATTGAATTTCCCTAAAAATATTACACTTAATTGACACTGGGCGCTCTAATGCGCCGTCACTAATCATAAATCTTCACGCCAGTCGAGGTTAAGAAGGGGAGTCGATTGGAGGCGGCCAATCCCGAAAATTGCACAACGGCGATACCCGGGTCCACCTGTGTGGACCACAATTCGATATTAAATTAATTACAAGTCTTTACGTCGTTGCTGCCGGTGCCTGTGCACTCGGCGACTATCCAAAAGTCATTGGTGGCACGAGTCGGCCCGTGCCGTATGCTGCACTGCCCTGCGTATTGCTTTGTGTGGGGAGTTTATGATTAAGCGGTTGGTTTAGGCACTACACCGTAAAAAGGACCGGGTGCGCACGGGGAGTTTAAGTTTGAAAAGGATTTGAAGAATGACTATAGTTACCAGTAGTGAATTTCAGTGGAGACAAAAGATGAGGACTCCCTTGGGACGCACGTCCGCCCCGGTCCATGAGTCGCTCGGTACTGGTGTATGGCCTTGGCACGAGGGGAGGCCTCAGGGTTCTCTCGCGCCAAGGTTTATAAAGTTCCGTTATTCGGAAATTATTAAATTAACAAGAGATTGAAAGTGGCTCTAAATTCATACATTAAATAATAAAGATTAACCTAATTTGCAGATACTCTCTAAGAATTAGATTTTACAAGTTTACATTAATTAAGTTTGAATAATACGAGTCACACTGGAGACTGTTCGTCACTTGTTGACTGCTCCAGTGACGAGTTATACAGAAAAAATTAGGGAGGTCATAATTACATTACACAATACTCTAAATAATTTAGGCAGAAGGCCGCAAGGGGAGCACTCACAAATGTATCTACATGAATTCACACGTGAGTGACCCGGGCACTCCTACATCGCTCTCTCCTTGAACGGGGTTTTTAATAAAAAGTGACGTTACCATTAAATTGTGTTTGATTTATAATGATCTGGGGTCGAGGTAGCTGGTTCATTAGGGCATAGTCTTTGATTCTACCTGTTGCAACGGTGCTCGCCTGGCTCAGGTAGGCCATGGCTAGGGATGTGTTCCGTTAGCGGGGTCGGATACTGGCGGTTGCAGTCGGGCTTTGCAGTAGCCTTCGGTCAGACGATGTCAAACGCGCCCCTCCCCACCCGAGAAGCCCAACCGTGCGCCGCTAGTAGCCCTGCCACGTGGGGGCACCACTAGCTTCGGCAGAAGCTCCACCCAGGTGGTGTCCGCGGTGGCTGCAGCTGGTAGGCTCTGCGCTTTGGTCGCAGGTCATCTTACATCGAACAACCGGGTGCTGGCCTGTTTGTGTGGTCCCTCGGCGCCTACCCCTGGTTGTAGTCGGCCAGGTATCCTGGTGGTCGACCGATCCTTCGGGGTCGGCCACTGGGGTCGGTTCACGGACTGGGGGACCTGCTGGGAGACTCGGGTACGCCAGGCCACCTGTCCTCTGGTACTGGGTACGGCGTGGATCGGTATGGCCTCCTCTCCTGTTCCGGTATGCCGGGCGGGCTTGGATTGGAGGTTTTACCGACCTCGTCATCTGGTTCCGTCACCACAGGGGTGTTGTCGGCTTCGTTGTCTTCTGAAAGTGCGCCGGGGGTGTGGGAGAGATTAGTGATGGAGAGCACCCAGAGTCTGTCTCCCTGCTGATCTGTTTGCATCGTGGGTTCATCGGTGTCCGGGTCGGCGGGCCATTCGATGAGGGGTCCTGGGACTCTCACTGCGATTCCTCCTCCTGGTCGTTTGTACCGTCGGGTGATGGGTTACTTGGCATCCTATCTTTCGGGGTATTTAAGATGTACTCCTCGAGATGTCGTGGCGGATGTCGGCGTCGAGGTGGCTGGGTCCTAAGGACATCCCCGGGCTCATCCTTGGGGGGTGGTGTCCTGAGGGGCCCACAGTTTCCCGTCTCTGCCGTGGTGTTTGCCGTGTCCACGTACAAGAGCGCGTGCGGTCGGTTCTGTTCGGTCTGTCACCGTGCCGGGGTGGTCTCAGGTGGGATGTTTTTATCGAGCACCTCACCTGGGTCAGGCGTTGGGTAGTCCCGTAGTCCGGTATCCTCTTCCCTGGTAGGGATGCGAGGCGCAGGTCGCCACGGTGTACTTTCTTGTCCCTCTTCCTGCAGTAGCGTCCCACGTACGTGGTCCTCCCGAGCTGTTGGCGTACGGGATGGGGTTCACTCCACCTCAGGGGTAGACCAGCACAGTAGTTACTGGGTGCATTTGAGAGCAGGTGTACGTGGGTGAACACCAGGTCGCCTACCCGTAAGGCAGGTAGGGAGTGGTCGGTCATAGGTGTTATCCCTTGGGTGTAGTTCCTCTGACGCTGTCGTGCCCCGCCGTGTTCGGCGTTGTGCCGTTGGTCGCGGTCTTCCGCGTCTTCTGTTGGGTGTGGAACTCCGTGTGCGGTCCACTCGCCTGGTAGGGGCCTGCTGTGCTCTTACACCATCTCTGCAGGTGTGAGGCCTGTGGTGGCATTGGTTTCGCCATCGTACGCAGATCAGCGTGTCGGGTACGTGCACATCCTACTGCGCGTGGTCTGCCCCCAGGCGGAAGTGCAGTTGTGCCTTCAGTTCCTGGTTCCACCGCTCGGTCGGGTTGGCCCTTGGGTGGTAGACAGGCATCATGTGGTGTTCGATTTGTGGTCATTGCACCTACCTTTCCACTGGCATCCTAGGAACTGACTGGGGTTGTCCATCAGTATAGACTGGGGGTAGCCCCAACGCGATAGGAATACTTTCATAAGGATGCTGACGAGGGTGGAGGTCCTGATGTTACTGCATGGGTACGCCTTGGTCCACCGAGTGAACATGTCAGTCATGACGAGTAGGAAGCATTTTCCTCGGGGTGTGAAGGGGTAGAGGCCCATCACGTCCAGTGCTATTGTCTGGAAAGTAGTGGTAGGTTCACTAGGATGCTGTTGCTGCTCTCTGATGCGTCTATGTGCCTTCCGTTTCTGGCAGACTCCGCACTTCCGTACGTACTCCCGACCGTCGTGGGTTACGCCGGGCCAATGGTAGTGACGGCCCACTTCGCGGCATGTCTCGTCTGTCCCGGGGTGTCCGGCGATGTCGTGTTTGTGAAAAAACCTCAGCGTCGCTTCCCGTGCCTCGCCCTGAGTCCGCGTCATCACTACACAGTCCTGCATGCGCCATGTCCCGTGATCGGCCGCGGGGATTTGTCAGCGGCATCGGTCAGCGTCCAGCGACGTCTCCTGTGCTTGGCATACACGTCTGTGATGGGTAGTCCCTTGTCAATGTTCGCGTCGGCTGTAATGTGGGCGCACGTTGAATCGCAGTGCCTCTGTGTGTTTGGCGTGTCGGAGGGTAGCATCTCGTCCCAGTCGTACTCATCTAGTAGTTCTGTGTTCTTTTCGGGCTCCCGCGACAGCAGGTCGGGTGGCTGATTGTCGGTGCCGGGGAATTGTCCCACCTCAAAATCGAACGATTGCAAGAACAATGCCCACCGGATCAGTTTACCTTTTCTGCCCTGCATTGTGTGCAGCCACGTGAGGCACCGGTTGTCCGTCCTCAGAGTAAAGTTCCACCCTTCGAGGTGGGGCCGGTACTTTTTTATGGCCCAGACCACGGCTAGGCACTCTTGCTCGTTACTGTGGTATCGGCGTTCGGCCGACCCGAGCTTCGCACTAGCGTAGTCTATGACCTCACGATCGCCGTTCGGGGTTACGTCAGGGGCGTATTCTCCATGAATGCAATGCATGCAGTGCATGCTCTAAATGAAACTAATATTTTATGGGCATTGTGGCATTGATCACGATCTCTCTGTTTAGTTCTGTAATTGTTTTCTGCTTAAGTTATTCCCTTTTCTTCATAGCTAATCTTGTTCCGTTCACGATTTGTGCGACGTGTGGCAAACAAATGCATAAGCGCTACCTATTGACTACAGCGTGAATGATAGTTGTAATATTTCCTCAGATTGTCGCGGTACGGCGCTGTGGTGTTCTCAACAGCCACTCTCCAGATGTGAAGTCACTATCAACTCTCGCGAAGACGGGGTCGCATGCATGCACTAGTTGCTTCTGCATTCACTGATCAGTAACACAGCGCGGCTGCGAACGAGTCCATTTAGTGTCTGTTCAGTCGGTTTTTTTTTAAATTAAATGTTTGGGTTAGAATTATATAACATTCGTAGACACATTTAGTTGTAATTCAACTCTTAATTTTACTATTTTTCCTTTTCACTGCAATCTTAACGCGTGCGGCGTGGGTGCTTGTCGCAGCTTGTGTTAAGCTTATGTGTCACGTGGGAGGTTGCAGGTGCTTGAAGGTGACATTTTATTCAGCATGAACAGGAGTTGATTGTGTGATGGTTAGTGATTTAGTGATAAGTTTACAATTAAGTTTGTTGTAAAATTGTAGTTTTGCAAGATGAATAACTGTAAAAATGACGTCGTAGAGACTATTTTTAATAAACCTTTTCAATCATGTTCATTTGATGAATAGTTAGAAATCGTTAAAAACAGGCGCCCGACATCAGCGCTTAGCAATCTAAAAACAGATAACAAAACTAAAAATTTTGTACAGACATTTAATCCTGAGCTTTATAACAAAATTGTGTGGTTATGTGGCAGTGAAACATTAACAAAACTCTTCTGTTGGCCATGTTTGTTGCTTGCAAATGAAAAATCACCCTGGAACAGTAAAGACTGGGGTTATTCAGATCTTAATAATTTGCACACGGCAATTTCATGGCATGAAAAGTCAGTCTCTCATATACATGCGTGGATATCGCTCGGTACATTCGGCTAAAGTAGGGCTGACTTGCAACTGGATTCATAGAAACGTGCAAGCATTTTAAAACACAATGAAACTGTAAAACAGAATCGGGAAATACTGAAGAGACTGACTGCAGCTACATGCATTTTAGGGCAACAGGAACTGTCATTTCGAGGACACAAGGAAAACAGTGATTTTAACAATCGAGGCAATTATGTAGAGCTAGTTCATTTGTTGGCTGAGTTTGACGACAAATTGAGAGTCCACTTGTATACAAGCTCTGTGTTCACTGGATTATCACCAATAATTCAAAATGATTTAATTCAAAGTATCAATGATGTAATGATTTCGGAAATAAAAAATGAGATTAAAGAAGCAACGTTTGTTGCTATTATGCTTGACGAAACATGTGATGTAACAAAATTTTTCACAGCTATCAACAGTGTTAAGATATGTGTACAAGGGGCAAGTATACGAAAGGTTCGTAGGCTTTCATGATGTCAGTGGAGACAGGTCAGCAGAGGCACTAGCAAAACTTGCAATAGACACTCTTGAAGTATTTCAATGTAAGGACAAACTGGTCGCGCAGACGTATGATGGTGCGGCGGTCATGGCCGGACATTTGAATGGTGTGCAGGCAAAAGTTAGAGAAGTGATTCCTCATGCTGTATTTGTACATTGTTACGCCCACAAGTTGAATTTGGTGTTATCGTAAGCAGCAGTTTCATGTAAAAGTGCATGTAGAGTGTTTTTGCTAACCTTAGCGGCTTTGTCAGTTTTTTGTCCATTACTCAAAAAGAACCAATTTATTAGACACTATAGTGCAGAAGAGATTTCCTAAACTTGCACCGACAATATGGAGTTATTCAAGTCGCTTAGTTCAGACTGTCGCTGATCATAAAGAAGAACTTGAAGAACTGTACGAGCCCATTTTAGAAAATCCGGAAGACTGGGACACAACTGCTATTAACGAAGCTCGTGGATTTCTTATGATGTTAAGGGATTTTCAGTTCAACTTCTTGTTGTGTGTATTTGGAGAGTTATTTTCGTTGACAGATGTTACATTTAACATTGTGCAGTCAAAATACTTGGACATTACATTTTGCAGCAAAGAAGTTGAAGCTCTGAAGGATAAGCTAAACACAAAGAGAAATTGCGATTTTGTTAAAATATGGTTGAAAACTGAAACCGTATCTGACTGTGAGCCTGCAAGGAAGAAAAGAAAAGGAAACTGCTCGGAAGTCACTGTAAAGGACGATTTTAGGAGGATGTACCTTGAGATTTTGGACACAGTAATCATGCAGCTGAATATTCGGTTTCAATCGTTGCAGGATTTGAAGTTCATTTAAATGTTTGATTCAAAAAAATTCTCAACATTTTCAGATGTTTTCCCCGAGGAGGCATTTCAAAAATTAAGGACACTCTATGGAAAAATTTTTGATATTGTTAGGCTGAAATCTGAATTGAGTGCTATGTTTACATCTAAACATTTTGAGGGAGAGACAGTGCAAGAAATGCACCATTTCCTGTATCAAAATGAACTCCAAAGTGGACTTCCAGAACTCTATAAACTGTGTGTAATGGTTTCAACTATTCCTGCTACATCGTCATCCGTAGAACGTTCGTTTTCTGCACTAAGATGAATAAAATCATTCACAAGAAATGCGCAAGGACAAAGTCGTTTGTCTGCACTCTCCATCATGTCCATAGAAAAAGATCTGTTGGTGCAGATGAAAGCCCGCAACCCCTTTTTTCGACGAAGTCACGGAGCAGTTCTGCAGGAAAAACCAAAGATCCGAGTTCCATTATAAGTAAATACATGGTGAGTGACAATTTAATATCTTTGTTAATTCTTCTCTCTAAGTTTATCACAAAAAATTTAATGTTGTTACCAGTTTTAAGTTTAATTATTTTTTTAAAAAAACTGCCTAAACAGCACCATTTTGCTCCCTGAAAACCAAAATTTTCCGGGAGAGGGCCCCCGGACCCCTCTTCTTCCGGGGGGGTGGGGGGGGGGGGTTAGATGTATTCTATATTGCATGCGTTACCAAATTTGTCAGGATACGCCCCTGGGTTACGTGAAACAATATCGCGCCCACCACGAGGGACCTTGCGTCAGTTTGTAGGTAGGCGGCGCTCTGGGTCTACCCCCACGAGCATGTGGCATTGTGTGAAGGCGGCCTTGACCTCCTCGAATGTGCGTTGGGCGTAGCTGTTCCACTTGTACCGCGATTGGGGCGACAGGAGGTCTGTCAGTGGGGCTATCGTTTGTGAGAAGTCTGGGACATAACAATGTAGCCAATTTATCAGGCCGATAAAGCGTTGGAGCTGTTTCCGAGTCCGTAGAACGTCGGCTCCCGCGATTTTTTTTAGGTGGCCCGGCTCAGGACGGTTGCCCGCGGCGCTCACTATGTGGCCCATAATTAAACCTCCTGTGTACCCAGGTGGTACATGTGGTGCGCTACTGTCAAGTGCTGGTGGCTAGGCGCTCTAGGACTAGAGTCAGGTGGCGGATGTGTTCTTCCCAGGTCTTCGAGAAGATAATGACATCATAGAGGTAAGCTAATGCGAAGCGGTCGACGTAGCCCTCCAGTACTCGCGTCATCATCCCTTGGAACGTACCTGGGGCACATTTTAATTTAAATGGCATCGCCTGGAATTGAAACTTTCGACCGTCGGGGATGGTGAACGCTGTTTTCTATCTTTCGTCGGCCCATATGGGGAACTGCCACTAACCTGATTTAAGATCGAGGGTGCTGAAAACTCTGGCCCATCCGAGGCTGGCCACGGCATTCTCTACGCTGATTTGGGGTGGGGGAGATCTGACCGTGATCGCATTCAGCAGACAGAAGTCAACGCAGAAGCGTTAGGACCCGTCCTTCTTCGGCACCAGCACAATGCAAGCATTGTAGTGACTTTTCGAGGGCTCAAAGACACGGTCCCGGAGCAACTCCGCGACCTGTTCCCTATGGCGCACTGCTTGCGGAAACTGTAACCTCTAGGGGGCTCGTACACCGGGTTTTTATGGGTAGTCGGGATGTGGTGTTCCATGACTGTGGTTAGCCTGAGAGGGTCGGACATCGTGAACATCTCCTGCCTCTCCGTCAACACTCGGTCTACTGCCACGCGGTACTCAGGTGGGACATCGTGACGTACATGGTGTAGTGTTACGGACTCTTAAGTCCCCTAGGGCATTGCCCCTATCGCGTAGACAACTAGTTGCTCCTGAGTGCCGACGTGTACCCGGGTGAGCTTCATCTCGATTTCCGCATCCTGCTTGGCTAGCCAGGGTTGGCCTAAGACATCTCCTCGCAGAGGTCCTTGACAACAAGGGCAAACACTGTGGTGGTGTAGTCCCGTAGGCTTACCTTGAGTACCGCCTGCCCCATGGTCACGCCTGGCTGGGTGCTGTTCGCCAGCCACTACTACGCCTGGTGTGGTTGGAGCACGTGGGGGGCCACGAACACGTGTCTCGGCCCAGTGTCCACTAGGGCGGTGGCGGGTTGACCGTTGACCTCCACTGGGATGTGCAGGAGGCTGTCCCGGGGGCGGTTCAGCTGGTTCAGCCGGGGTGGTGACTCTCCTTTCATGGTGAACGTGTGCCTTGTGGTAACTGGGGGGCAGTGGTTCTAGCACCATGCCCACAGGTTGGCGTTTCCCGGCGGGTTACTTGGTGATGGCTGTTGATGATGTGACAGGGGGCAGTATTTGTGCCAGTGGGGCGTGATGTTGGGGCACCCCTACTGACACTGTGGCAGCCTCACATCATCCCATCATGGTGTCCCTGTCTAGGTGGTGTGTAGTTTGGTGGTGCACTCTCGATGGCTCGCCATCATGTCGGTGGTGGGGTATCATTTGCCTCTGGTTCGTTTGCTGGGTTCGATCCCTGGTTCGGTGTTAGGCTGGTACGCCCCCCGACTTGTGTTCGGCGTGCTTCGGTGACAGAGGTCCCGCAGGTTCTGTTCGATCGAGATGGCCTGTTGTTGCTCTGGTAGAGAGGGTACGTGTCACGTGGAAAGGGAACTAAGCCAACTCGGGTGAAATAAAATTGTTTATGACGTTAAGTTCTGTTTACTGCACACGTCACACACTGTACATGGGCTGTCATGGCTCCCATCTTGACAGTCCATCAGGGCGAGGCCCGGCTCCACGCACTTTGAGCGCGACATGACACTAGCAGTGACCTGACTGGCGGTGACACGACAGTGACGCGACTGACAGTGGCGTGAATGACGGTGATGTGACTGGCAGTGACGCGAATGACGATGACACGAAAGACTGTGACGTAACTGCCGACGCGAACGACGGTGACGCGACTGACAGTGGTGTGAATGATGGTGATGTGACTGGCAGTGACGTGAATGACTATGACACGAAAGACTGTGACGTAACTGCCGACGCGAACGACGGTGACGTGACTGACATTGATGTGACTGACGGTGACGTGACTGACAGTGACGCGAATGATGATGACACGAAAGACTGTGACATAACTGCCGACGCGAACGACGGTGATGTGACTGATGGTGATGTGACTGACAATGCGAATGATGGTGACATGATAACGGTGACACGATGACAGTGTCCGTTCAACTCTCACAACTTCGCGACCGCACTCTCTCATCTTACAAAGGCGACTAACTCCACCCACGCTCTGCGACGTCTCAGTGGCCTCCCCCCTTGCCGCGCGCACATGAATACCCCCTCTTCCCTTCGTGTGCGAGTGCGTGTAGCCCACATGGTCACAGGCAGGGAGACGCGACTCAGTCGCCCGGGAAACACACCTACAGGTACACAACAAGACAAATAGATATTTACACACTCACATAATTACATAAACAAAACCTTTGTTGCACTTTTGCGCACGGGCGCCGGCGCACACGCAAGCCTGAAGCAGAAACGGGCAATAATGGCCTCAGCGAGCCGGAGGAACACTTGGGACGACGTCAAATAAATGAAAAACTTAAATTTCATAAGATTCAATAACTATTCAAAACACATTCAATTACAACTAAAATTAATATTGTAAGGTTAAATATCCTATTTACAAAATATTCAACAATAACATCATTCATTTCTCTATATTGAGTTAGGGTTTTCATTCGCTCTATTGTTGGAAAGCCGTCTGTTATTTTCATGTAATGTCGTAAACATGTCATCTTTTATTTCTTCGAGCGACGATATCATGAAGGTAATAGTCTATGGAGTGGAAGCAGGTGTACTTTTCAAGGGTAATAAATGAAGCCTGTACCTGAAATAAAATTTTCAGACTGTGCATTCGCACGACAATTGTTTACATGTACCGCCTTATCGCGGGTGGCAAAAGAATAGTAGACAGCAATGTAATTTGAATGACGCTTTAGGAAATGTGTGTGCATCAATTTAAATATGAAACTATTCTTTTTATATTATTAGTAATAAAGAACCATGCTGGAGGGCTAGCATAGCTTTCACATTTAAACGGTATTATAAGTGCTTAATTAGGAACGATTTAATTTCAGACTATGAGTGTACGAACTGCCAATACCACATTCAATCAAGTATTTACGATTCTGCATGTTTGTTTAATACAATGAGCAACTATAATACTAGGTTTTTAACATTGTCTTGATATTGTTTTGACGTCGACCCAAGTGTCTCCCCTGCTCATAAAGTCAGTTATGCTGCGCCAAACCCTGATCCACCCCTGCCCCGTGCAGTGTGATAATATGTTATTAGGAACTTGCTTATATGTTTAGTGTTTAATGTTTTATATAATTTTTGTTAATTATTTTTTTACATAATATTGTGTAATATTAATATTATATATTTTTCTAAAATGTGTGAAGTATTTACGTGACTGTTCACCGGGCGGCGAACCCGAGGCCAACACCCGGAATCTCTCCGAGCGCTG
Organism: Bacillus rossius redtenbacheri; assembly: GCF_032445375.1. NCBI lineage: Eukaryota > Metazoa > Arthropoda > Insecta > Phasmatodea > Bacillidae > Bacillus > Bacillus rossius. The sequence continues at coordinate 120,718,323 of NC_086330.1, read as the reverse complement.
CATGTGTCGAGAAGTGGGGGTAGGATGGGCGGAGAGGCGCGACGCTCGGCATGAGAGGGGGCAGTAGGCATCTGGCGGCTGAACGAGGCGGTCGCACGGGAGACGAGTGTCGCAGAGACGAGAGCAACGACGGGTGAGATCGAGTCCGGGGATTGAAGGTCTCGCGACCATGCGCGTTACACTGCCATTCACCATTGTAAATAATGCAATTGCACATAAGTGTTTTTCTTGTTTCCTTGAAACTGGACATTGCGCGTATCGGCGGACACATGCGTACCACAGTGAGACGGACTCTATGTTTCTGGCGACGGCATTCAAACTGAATTTGTTTTTCGCTATCATCTAAAAGGGGCATAGAGAGTTCTTCAAACGCACACGAGACCAGGGGCTGCAGCCCGCACTCGGCGCCTGCCCACCCCAAACACATGCAGCCGAGCCTCATTCCACGGAGGGACGGGTGTTGTGCTGCGGATCGCCCATGTAAATAGATTTTGTGAAGGGCCCAATAAATACTTGCGTTTAAACTGTCGAACCATCATTGTAGTACGTATAGTGATAATTTCCCCCGCCACGAGGTCTGAACCCCTCCTGAGAATAAGACGCAACCAGCATCACGGGGGTGATATCCGGGACTACGACAGTTTTTTTACTGTGAATATTATTACTGATGTACAGCGAAGACTGATGCGAAGTGTTATGAAATCGACACTATACTTTATTTTACAATTAACGAATGTTCAATTCAAACGAGTTTATGGATTCCACGAAATGCTATGCTGCAAACTGTAGTCGAATAAATTTTTTTTTAAAAACAGTTAATGAGAAAAATGTACAAAGGTTGCGAAAGTGTAGAGTAAGTCCCAGTGTGTGTTGCTGTTTACATGTAGATAATTCTCAAGATTCGTGATTTGAAAATAAAAAAAACATTCTGTTTTAACATCCCTTAACAATTAATTTAAATCAACAGGCCTAGGGTAGGCCAACATGATTTTATGCATAATTAACATTGTTTGCCGTCGTCCGCGGTCTCGTGTTCGAGTCCGGGCGCGAGTTCTAGCGGGGTGGCTGGTCTGATTAACGTTTTATGTTCCAGGAGGGCGCCAGGCTAGCTCGGTGTCTAACCAATGAGGGTTCGTGGTTCGTTGCCCCAGCGTGGTCCGCTAGAACCGTCGGCGGTCTTGCCTGGGAATTTACGTTAAAGAAGAATGCGTGGGATTGCCGTAGTAGCGACGTGTCTTTATTCAAGGGATTGACGTCACACCATACAATTACTGAGCACAGACATGCCCCCGAGGGCTACTTGTCCGTTGCGAGGTGCAGGCCGGTACATGTTCAATGTTTCGTGGCACTGGTTTCTCGGGTAACAGTATGCAGGCCAAGTACACTTGGTGCAAGAGAGGCGCGCACAGATGACGTGGCGCAAAGTTACATTAACAAAGTACACTTAATGAAAATTAGGCGCGTACAAATGACGTGGCGCAAAGTTACGTTAACAAGTACACTTAATGAAAATTAGGCGCGCACAAATGACGTGGCGCAAAGTTACGTTAACAAAGTACACTTAATGAAAATTAGGCGCGCACAAATGACGTGGCGCAAAGTTACGTTAACAAGTACACTTAATGAAAATTAGGCGCGCACAAATGACGTGGCGCAAAGTTACGTTAACAAAGTACACTTAATGAAAATTAGGCGCGCACAAATGACGTGGCACACAGAGTTTGTGGGCGACTGGAGTCGGCCAGTCCCGTAAGCGATTGTTTCTACGCTGGTGCCGTGCCCACTGGGGTGGTACACGCACCGCCACTAAACTTGGCGAAGTTTTCCTTGCGGATTTGTGGTCAGCGCGAAGGCGCGTGGCCTTAAGAAAAGTTCTGTGGTTTGCGGGAGACGGCCCGTGCCGTATGCTGAAGAGCGACCCTGCGCACCAGGTGTGGTGCGGAACGTCTTTACGTTTATGCGGTCGGATTAGGTCCTGAACCGTAAAAAACGGACCGGGCACGCACGGAGAGGTGAATAGAAAAAGGTTTGGTTTATGCTAAATGACTATATTTACCGGACGTTACTTGCGATGAAGACAATGGTTGTGGTCTCTCCGTGGGACGTAGGTCCGTCCCGGTCCGCGAGTCGAGTAGAACTGCGGAACTGGCATGGCGTCCGGTGGCGCGTCGGCCCCTGCCGCGCCAAGCTTGACCTCATTACGTTAAAAACTAAATGACTGCGTCTGGAAGAGACTTTAAGGTCGCAAAATTCGTAATTAATTGTTTGAGGGGGAATGGGTGTGGTTCGTCTCTAGTCCACTCGGATTTAGTGTGCTTTATAATAATAATGTCTGGTTTGGCCGTTCGGCTCGGTGGCTCGCTCGACTCGGGTGGGCCACGACCAGGGGTGCGTTCCGTTAGCGGGAGAGTATACTGGCGGGTGCAGGTCGGGCTTAGGGATGGTCGTCGGTCGGACGACGTCATGTTCATGCGCACATTGTTTTGCTAACCAACTTACATAGTTCAAATCTTTAATTTATGAAGCCACTGAATTCAATTCAATTCTTTGTTTTCCAGGAGACTACACTTTTACACAAATATGGTACAAGTAGTATAGGACTCGTCAGCAAAGTCATATTTCACAATATAAGTTACCGATTTGATTATATATAAACACTTGACAAGTGACAATAAACAAAGGATTCTTGGGCCACTGCTTTTCCGTAAATAAAATAATAAAATTCTGATATTACATTTTTTAAACACTAAAGACATTCCTTTACTTCCCCTGAAAACGGTGTTTCTAAATTTCTAGTGGTTTCCGCGATATTGCAGTTAGATATTACAGGATCATGCCATCAGGACCAAGATATTAATTGGATACGTAATTATGGAACTTTTACTACATTATCAATTGGTAGACAAAACAATGACAAGCTTGTAGTCAGCAGAATAAAATTTATGTAAAATATTAAGTTTAGGTGCATCTGCCTTGCATCGTACATGTGTGCTCCATTTACTCGCCATATTTGAAGTAATGGCCGTTTAAAGCACGTTAATTTTACATGTTCATGAATATAATATCTTACATATACTATTTACCATACTATTTACATCCTCCACCAGCACTTAAAATTAGGTTAGGAAAATTGAAAAGCCAAATTTAGCTCTCGCTGTATGAACGCACATTATACATTTACAAAAAGAAAATAACAGTTTCTTACCTGTGGAAAGTTAATCCACCACAACTGCCGAATCTATTAGTGCAACCAAAAACTTCACAAGCTTTCACCATTACGTGTATTTAGCGAAAAATTAAAGCGGTGCCATTCAAACAAAGCATTCGCTTTTTTGCCACCACTAGCTCTATCCTTGTCTTTTAACATCGTCTGCTTGGTGCTTCATGTTTGCTTCCATAGTTCCACTCCATAGACTATTATCTCTATGGACGATATTCGTTACTCTTTTAATAGTCAGTTGCAATAGTTGGTAGCTCTTTTTTTTATTTGTTTACAAGCAATGTGTATCGCTGAATAAGGTTAGTATTAGTTATAAATATTTTGCAATGTGTATATTAATCGATCATACTTAAACTTTTTAATATCAGTGACAATTATAATATATAAATTGTGTTAACCAATAAAGGTAACGATTGTTACAATGCTGTATCTCGTTTCTTTCAAAATAATGACAATAAGTTTAACAATCCTAGTAAAACAAATAAAATGTGGTCTTGTTTTTTCAATTTTCCCTTTATAAAACCTGTAATGTTATTCTTAACTTTGTCACGAGCTTTAATGTATTCTCCGTTATATTAAAATAAAAGTTCTACAGAACCTCACATGTAAGCAATATTGGGTAAATATGTAGTTGAGCGGTATTTGCGAAAAAAAATGTTAAAAATCCGAAAATACCTTTATTATATGCTCTTCAACTTCCTCTTTTCATTAAAAGTGGCGGAAGTAAGAAATTCCAAATACATAAAGTGTTGGGATATTTAAACAAAAAATAATGTTATTATTACATTTTCACAAATTTGTTACAGACTCTTAAATTGTACGGTCTTTTTGTTTTATTACAGTTCATAATGGGCAAAACCAACAAGATGATTGCTAAAGAAAGAATGAATGTGAAAATACAGAGAGAAAATTAAGAACGATACAAATCTATATAGGGAATCTAAGAGAAAGGAACGTGAAAGATTCAAGAAACGTGTAGAAGACGGAATAATTAAAACTGCTAAAACCAAAATGAGTGATCGTGCCAAAAGGAACCTGAGAAAAACATGGCAAGAAAAACTAGGTAATATAGAGCATCTGTAAAAGATAGAAATCAGATGTTTAAAAATTGAAACGCACAACCTCTTAGTCCTGGCATTCCGAGTACTTCCGGAAGTACTAATAACCGTAAATAACTGTAGAAGTAGACCTCTTACGGTTGATGATAAGCGAAAAGAAAGTGGAAAGAAAGTAAGGAGAAGAAACAGACAGGAATTGAAGGAAAAAATTGCATTGTTAGAAAATAAATTAAAGGACAGGAATAGGTAACTTGCTAATTATAGACAGCAAAAACACAGATTACAAAAAAAAATATAATGAAGATAAGGAAGAGACACCAGGGAGAACAGTTACAAAACTTTTAGGCAAAACGTCAGTGACACATCTTATTCGAAGAAAATTAATTTTCGGAGTTATTCAAAATCAAATAAAGACCAGCTACAAAAATGAGCAGCAACGGAAGAAGAATATTAATAAAGATATTGAATGATATTAATAAAGTCCAATTTTGAAGTTTTTTATACAGATGTTTAAATGTCATTTAAACATTTCATTTAAACATGTCATTTAAAGAATTACATTGCATATTAAAATCTCTATTGATTTGCATAATATTATGCTGTTCTTGCACGCAATGTCTCCTCCGTTACATAGCTGTATCCTCCGTTAACAGTATTTTACAAAACATTAAAAAAATCTATAAGTAAAGGAAAAAAGATGTTGACCATTGGCATACATCGATTCAGAATAAGTTAATAAGTGTATCAGAATAATCAAAAACTTAAATCGATAAAATAAAAATATAAATAATTGAGTACTTCAAAAACTCCCTTTTTCCAAGAATGACCCAGCTACTAGAAGTTTGACTGCAAAAATTCTCATTGACCCTTAAACAAAATTGTCTTCGTAAACATGTTTCGAACATAATCACTAGTCAATTATATTCTTAGCTAAATAATTGAACCTTATACTAACATACTTATCAGAAACTGCTTTTGTCAAATAAACAATATGATTATTCAATGTGGACATGTCATACATATGCTGATTCAAAGAGGAAAAAATGTATTTTCCTACAAAATACTTTAAAACTGTTGCGGATACTTGATGTGTGAAAACCAATCAAGGTTTTATTTGAACCAGAATTAACTGCAGCCCTGAAAAACTGTTCACTTCTCTTACAAATACTTTGTACTTCCTTAGATGGGTATGTTAGTCCACCTCAATCTTTCTGTGTAATTAATGAATTTTAAGGGCGCGGTTCAAGTCGAAAAAATCTTCACTGTTCCGAAACATTATTTTGTGGTCGTGATGTCAATAGGGGTCTCAAAGCGATGTCCCCCACTACTCCGCACGCTTGTATTTAGGCTAGGGCCGGTCCCAGCGCGGTTCAGTCGCGAGAGAGTCGTCTAGCGGGGAGGTTGTATCGCCTCTCTGTTCGGCCTTGAAACCGGAGCGCGCGAGCTCTAGGAAAACTCCCTTCTCCCCTCATCCATGAGTGCCTACCGCCTCCGCGCAGCGTTGCCAGCTTGCTCCCTCCCCTCCCCGGGGCGCGCGGCTGTCCGGGCGGCCGGCTGAACGCGGTCCGTATGGTGTAGCGAGGTTAGGGGAGTGGACGGGACAACAATATGTCAAAAGCATTATATGAAAGACACATTATCCTTTTATGTTGATTTGCAAGTGACGGTAGACATTATTTCATAGCCAGATATTCGTTGCGACATCCATTATTTTCCTGCCGCTGTCACTGCTAGTAATTCTTTTGGTAAATAACCTTTAAAAATAAACTTCACGAAGGTTGTTAAGTTACAATTACTTTAATTATCCTACAAAAATTTTACATATATTTGGCGGCACATTATCTTTAGTGTCACGTCATGAAATAGTATAAAAATGAGTAGAAACTAAACAGCGAATTAAACAGCCTCATAAACATACCTTCTGATACAGTTAGCGGCTACATAAATATTCTATTAGACATGTTTTAACTTGAAATGCCTCTTGAGTCTTATGCAAGTACACATTCATTAGGTAGTATGCCACATATGAGAATTTTGCAAGAACAGCATGTCAAGATCCAATATACAGTATGTATATAAAATATGTATATATACACACACGTATATATAATATTTACACTATCATACATGATTCATGAAATGATAACTGTGAAAAGAAGGGTGATTTTGATAGGATAAAATTACTGTATAAAACATACTTAGTATTATAGAAGAATATAAATTGAAACTGTTACCATTATTAAAAAATGACTCCTTTTATGCCAACCCAATTCAAACATAATCAAAGTTGCAATTTTTGCAAAGTAACATATTGGTGGTGTGACAAAACTCTTTGCAGTACATGACATATCACTAATTAATTATACAAAAACTTGATTGTGACTACATGCTAAAATATAAAACACTAATAATACATAGGGACACCTGTATTTCGCAATTTCATTTCATGTCGAGGTATTTAACAAAACACTGTATCTTTTTCTAAGAAACGTGGCAAATTATGAGGGTGCAGCAGTACGGTGACCACATTTTCATTGGCCCCTTGTGAAATACCTTGACACGAAATGTATTTGCGAAATACAGGTGTCGCTAGTAATACAGCAGTTCAAATTAAAATTATTAGTAAAAAGAATGTAAGTACAAGCATTTTATTACAAAGTTAAGCAGTACAAAAATAATTAAAGAAATACAGTACATAGAGTTTGTTTAATAACTGTAAAATATTTAGATTTTGCTGCCTTTAGTAGCGTTTTTTTTTAAATTTACATTTTATTGAAGTACAACGTTTTTCCCACATTGTCATCTTCATTGGCAGTACGTAAATAATATATTTTATATTTAAACCACGTTAATAGTATTCACAGGAATAGAGAAATTACAATGGATAAGCAAGATATAGCATGATTCTATCATTTATTTTATTACATATCAAGAAATAACACATCTAGTTTTAGTTTCCTGATTATCCCAATCCCACACTGTTTAATGTAATTGGTTGGTCATATTAACTTTCAATGCAATACCGCAATATTTAAACATTCAATCCATTTAAAATCCAGAGTGCCTTTGTGTAAATATTGTGCAGGAATTCAATAAGTAATATGAGCTAAAATCGACGTGAGAATGAAGGTGGCAATAATACAAGGCAGTAATTAATGTCCAGGCATAGACGCAAATCATAGGCCCGATGAAATTAGTAGTAGTTACCAAGTTACCCTTTATTAATTTACAAATTTCGGAACAATAAATGTAAAACATTAGAAACATATTACTTAATCTACAAAAACAAACCACATAAAAATACTCACATTTGCAACAAAAAAAATTGTTTTCTCTAAAAGTACCATAGCACGCATGTGGAACAGACATTGGAAAAATTTATACACAGCACTTCAAATTATTGTAACACGCAAATCATGTTTTGCAGGGGACCAACATTTGTAGGATGCAATGTCTTAGTAGGTATGGGCCAGCCAGTAACATGGAGACGGTGTTACAATCTCACATGGAAGATACATAAGTCGGATATTCTCCTGAATAAGATCATGCTACAGCTGGCACTACTGACCCTCCAAATACATAGTAGTTGTCACTGGCCATGTTTGCGGAACAAAATTATGGTTCCAAACGTTCTCGTTGAACGAACAGTCTAGATGCCTTGCGTGTTCACTGGACTTGGCTCGGAGGGTCACAGTCCTCGGCTACTATGACCTTACTCTGTGTATTGCAGCTATAAATTATTGAGGGATAGTATGTCCGAAGTGGTACATCCACGCATGTATTCTGCATAAAACGCGAATGGGACACATGTTAGGCTACTACGATACAGTGCGACAACCTTTGTTGTACAAATACTAGCGCCATACGCTCATGCAGTTCTGTTTTTTGTATGTTTTAAGAAATGAGTTTATTTTAACTGCTTGAAATAAAGGCTAATAAATAAATTGCAAAAAAAAAGTTTCAGTGTTGCAGAAACAAATAACAATTAAGGTTAATTACTTTGGTAACTTTTTCTATTGTAGGCAGATAGTGCATTTCTCTTCATAGGCCGTAATTTTTAACTTTGAATTCCGAAAATATGAAAACAGTGATTCACTAAAGTAACATTATTTATCGGTATAAAAAGTAAAACGAAAATGTTCTGCATGAAAAATGTTTTAAACACTGTTATATTCAAAATGAACAAATGCCCATTATCTTGATAGTAGTGAGTCATTGTCAAAGGTATCACGGTAATTTATTACGACTGAAATAACAACTATTTCACAAACATCAGCAGAGATCAAAAAAATTCATGCACAGTCTGCTACTAATCAAGTGTGTAATATCGTAAATGCTACAGGAAAACTGACAGAGAGCCATTTGTGAAAGTGGGGATTTCATGTTAAAAAAAAGAGGTTTACATCCCCGACACTGATCGTTACATTATGTTTCATCCGAAAATCGGACGCTTAGCAAGTAGTAGTTTAAGACTAATTTTAGAAACTGAAGCTAGTAGTATATTAGTGTGATTACTTTCCTTTTTAGTCATGGAAACATTACCTTAGTTTCAATTACAGTAACCTTCAAAACATTTTATTACTAATTTTTGTATTTTAAACACATCATTTCCTGCAGAATTGCCTCAACAAAAATCGTGAATCATTAAAAACAGTAGCTACTACTATAATAGCTGTGAAGGTGATACGGGTTTGATTCCGGGTCGGGCAAACAATTTTTTTTTTTCAATTGTCCTAACAACGTTGTTGGTCGGCTGGTTTTCGCAAGGACCACAATTTTTTTTTTCTCCCTTTCGTTCAACTATTTCATGTTTGCCCCATTCATCACACATCTTAAATATAGCTGCTGGTCCCTTCCGACTTCCAATCAATAAATTACTATGTGTTTATATATATACATACACACACGCTCTCAATTATAAAAAGATTGACTGTTGCTGTTATCGTGAGGGGAGAAATTGAAATGCCATGTACGTGCTGCATGTGGTGAAGCACGGAAGTGTTTCATAAAATTTAAACCAAACAATATAGAATTATGTTTATATCATACTTATGTATAACAAAGGGTGAGATATCACGCGAGGCAGACGTAAGATAGTGCGCACCGCCAAAGTGTAGGATGTCGCAGGAGAAAATGACTTTGGCGAGGGGAAGGAACAGGTGGGCCGAAACGACACAGCAACACGCACAACTGCAGCTCGTCGCGGCCGTAACAGTATAATATTTCACTCAAAATTTTTTAAACAGTCAGTAACTTATCGCAGTTTCTTCGTATTTTGCAACTTTTAGGTGCTCAAATAAGCAAAAAATAAGTAAAATAAGCTTTTGTAGTCAAAGGATACATCAGTTTGCAAAATGCTTACATAAATTTGTGTATGGTAGGGCAGTACATATTTTTTTTTTCAAAGTGTTCAGTTAGGAATTATTTGAATACTTTGCACCAGTTAAAACTAACTCCCTATTATGGCCTTGACCCCTCTCCCTTCGGTAAATGATATTACCATACTATTACTTATTGAAAGCGTGATCCGCCACGAAGGCAGGTATCGACCCGAGAGGCGTCGGGGAGAGAACCACTGCCCTCCAAGGTTCTCTACGTGACATGTTTCTGCGATGGTTTCGCTATTGCCTTCCACAGTATGGCGTGAAGAACAAACACCACAACAGCTCTGCCCGAGCCGGGATCCGAGCCCGGGTCCTCGTGCACCGCAGGCCGGCGCCTAGCCCACACTGGCCGCTGCCATTCAAGTGTTCACATTTATACAGTTCTGCAACTATTATTAGTATGGTAAAGTTAGAATTCTGGATTATATAAAATTTACACACAAGAAATGAAGTTCTCAATTATATCCTTCACTTTTTTTTTTTTTTTTTAAATAAAATGTGTTCATCACTAAAACAATAACCACTTGGAATTTTTCGAGCAACTGCAACTAACTTACGTGAAAAACATAAAACAAACACTATGTTACCTAATTCTGTGTTAGCGTAACAATAAGCATAACTAACAAAACTGTTTACAACAGTGATGCAAGCGGCGATTGCTCAGCATCTTGAGTGTTTTCGTCATTTGATTTTTCAATTTTCTTATTCCGAGAGTACTATTCTCTTGCGACAGCTTTCTTTGATTTCTTTAACCGGTGATAAGAGCTTTTCTCTTTGCCCATTCTCGTGAAAATGAACTAATTTTTACATTATTAATTAAATCAGAGACTAAATTTGCAAAGTTTGTTTAGTCTCCCTCACAAGGTAACTATTCAAAATACGTTATTTAAATATATATGTTATATATAATAACTGCAGAATTAAAATTGTGCTAAATATCACATTTACTGCAAAGCAATATGGCAGCAGATCTCAAAATTCTCGTTCTTCTCTCTCTGTGAGGACACAAACTTTGGACTTGGCAACACTGAGCGCGGCCTCCGCCGTTTGCTATTCGTGGCGCATTCTTTCGGCGCGTTTTGAAGTACACTGGAACGCTGCCGCGCGCGGTGCACAAGTATTTCACATACCATTCAAAATCTATACGGGCTACGTAAACCGCAAGTACCAATTTAAAATCTACGGAATTTCCTCTTTCAACGATGTTAAGTATCATGTGTTTAAAATTTGTTTTTCGATCAAAAAATTTAGTTTTCAAATGTTGATTAAATGCTACTACAGAGAAATAAATTATTTTAAAACTTTAATTTATACTATTCCATACAAAGTTTAGGAGCTGATTCCGTACGAAAAAGTGATTATTCTTATAATTTTTTTTTTATAGTTTCATTTGTTATTTTAAAAGTTTTCCTTAAAATTCTCATGTATTACAGCACGTATGTTGCATTATAAATTATGGCAATTTTTTAACATTGAAAAAAATATTAACCTTTGGAACTCCTATTACAGTTTTATAATAACCTTTATTTATCTATATACATGGTTACCTTTTCCAGTAACCATATTTTAACGCCAGAAATTACAGTTATAAATGGTGCCAAATTGAACATTTTGTTGAACCGCGCCTTTAAGCATTTCCCTCTGGTAAGCATATGAGAGCTTCAACACAATGTTCACAAACCAACTGTTTGCTGAGAGCTCTGACTACGTAGCCAGCAATGTACTCAATAATTATTTCAGAACATTCACTCAAGTGACAAGGCTGAGGTAGATATGTATGATCTACATGATTGCTTCCGCCTTTCTCTTACTCTGTATCATTCAATAGCCGAAACTTCTCTAAAGATGCATTTAGTAACGTGATCGCACTCACAGAAGATGAAACGCCAAGTATGGAGAGATCTTCCAAAGGCAAACAATTGCCATTTGTAGTACCACGTATCTCAGACCGAATCTGTGCACTGATGTAGCCACTTACAGTGTCCATGTGGACAAACCTAACATTCACAACAGACCATTTTAAGGCCGCGTTAATGCATGTTCAGTTTAAGTTTTACAAATTTGTGATATTGTGATATTGGTCGTTTAGGTTAGGTTAGCTACATTAAAATTATTTTAAAATATGGCATATGATTGATTACATTAGTATAGCAACATAAAAGATACTGTTAAGTGTTTTTAACATTTGCTTAGGAATGAACCATGTAGCACGGCAACCAGTTCACACCTGTCCTTTCCGTGGCCCAGATAGTTTCGAAGTTCACAGAAGTTCGCCATTCACATTAGCAACTTCAATTGAACATACTGTAGGATAAAAATGTGCACGAAATATATTCTTTCATATACTTAAGTGACTTAAGAAATTAGAGAATTTTTGAGCTACATTGAAAATACTTGAAATAGTGTGGATGGTTAAATAGGTTAATGTTAGCTACATTAGAAATACTGTGAAATAATTGAAAGGTTTGTTAGGAGACGATAGTTACACCTTAAATTGGTAATTCCTGAAAAACAAAAAAAAATATTTTACTGCATTTTTAATGTAGCTATACTAACCTAACCAACAATCCAGTGTTTTAAAGTACTTTTAATGTAACTAACCTAGCCTAATTAAACACTATCAATATTAGACTATACTTTGAAAGAAAAATTTTCGAAATTGTTTTTTATTACTTTAATTACGGAAAAGTTACGCCGAGGGAATTTTAGAACAAAATAATACTAAACCACAATGCATAAAACTAAAAATGAAATGTTTTACAGATTAAATCACTTCTTCTCATCCATTTCCTCACCATATTTTTTAAGTTGTCTTATAATCGTTGACGATAAAATTGGTACATTATTGGGCTTTGGTACAAGCAAGCTGGTAACACATGTATTAAGAAATATGTAGCAAATTTAAAATTGGGTGAAATTATGCGAAATCAACTACAAAACAAGACGTACTGAAGTAAAAACTATAATTTATTAACAAATAACAAGACATTACTACGTAAATTTATATAATTTGGACAGCAATAATCAATGGAAAATATTTATTTTATTTGCACCCAATAGATTCAATTTTTGAACAGTATATTCACAGAATATAGGGCTTGTCAGATTTATATACATTACAATAAGTAAATAACACTTAAAACATATACAATATCATATACATAGGTAGATTTACATATATATTGATATAAAAAAATGTAGATAAAACTAACACAATTATTATTAAACTGTAATGGTATAGGATCAGTCTTCTTTACCCTAGGCCTAGTAACAATAACGTCATAGATCCTTTTACTTAATAAATACACTTCTTTACCTGAGTTATTTAAGTGATATCCATGCCTAGTAAAATACTTTCTATCCATATTATCTACATTAACAAACACAGAATTAACAAAATACTTACAAAGACCTTTCATTTTGTGGTTTGTTTTACGAACTTCATTTATACAAGACCACATTGGCAACTGATGTTGCTGTGGCATACCCACAACAACAACATTTGTAAAGGTTAACTTAGACAACTTGTTCTTTAATTCATTAATCACATGGGAACTCTCGTTGCATGTAGCATCATTGCTTCCCCCTACTATAATTACAGTTATCTGAAAGATTGAAATTTTCACACTTATTCTCACAGTCCTTTATTACTGTAGCACACTTCGACCCCGGCTTCACAAATCCTATATATAATGTTTTGGAAGAAGGTTACTAATTTCCCATGCTAAACCATGGCCACGGCTATCGGAAAACAAAGTGACTTTACCTGCATTCTTTTTGGTTTTGATTTTTCCCAATTTCTTCCGACTAGGAAAACCATCAAGACTATCGTTATAAACATCGTTTTCCAAAAATACTGAACCTATTTTCCACGGGTATAGTAGTTGTTCCTCCTTGATTTCTTGAGAACTTTGTACATTTCTTGTGTACCACTTCTGCCCACGTAGATTTGCTGGTAGAACTAATGATGTTATGATTAGACTGTATCTCTTCTTGCAAAATTTTTATCACTTCTTGAAGGGATGCAATTTCTTGTAAAAGATGCTTTACATCATTTGCACTTACTGATGTTTCTTTTAAAAGTTCAGCTGCACTGTTTTTAGCACAAAATACTTGTGTTTCTTCTTGAAGAACTTTTATACTTTTATGGTTTCATGCAGGTAACATGATCTAATTATAAACTTACTTATAAAATGTAATTCCAGTCTGCTTTTTCACTAGCCTATTTGTACACCATAAGCACAACACAACATTGTTTTATTTCATTAAAAACACCATTTCAAACTTGTATTCGCCATTTGTTTTGGTAGCATTAGTGGGAGTGTCCCAAAAAGCAAAATGACTTCAGCATCCACGCCAAACAACTACTCCCTAACTTCTTTTCTCCATGGTTGTGACATAGCCAACACAAGTAGTTATGAATCATTTCAAAAATTAAATTGAAATATGTTTCTTGAGGTCTTTGAAATGTAACAGTATACACAAATATTAAAACTATTAAAATAAATTGGACAAGATTAGTTTTGGAACAATACTTTGGACAAACTGAAGATAAGTTAGAATCGAATCCTGAATTCATTTCCCAAGAGGTACCATATTTACAATACCGTACCATAAAAATCGGGTAACTCGACGAAACACTTTGGTGCAATACAGAACTAACTCAAATTGTTAAATATTGATGCAATTTAACCTTCCAATTACCAAAACATGTACATATATATATATATATATATATATATATATATATATATATATATATATATATATATATATATATATATATATATATATATATATATATATATATATAAAACATCTGTTTAAAGTAATTGTATAACATTGATAAACTTAACCTAAAATTTAACTCTGGTTGTGTGATCTTGCTATTTATTTTTAACTTCCATCGAGATATAAATTGTCGAGTCCAGGATGCCTTAAATGTTAAAACAAACTTTCTACGTTATGCAAACTTAGTACCTACACCGTAAAGTACACACATGTGGGTGCAATCCACTGTATCAGCTTCGGGGTTATATACTCTGGTTTTTTTAAGACGCCTTCGAACTTGCGATAAACACCATCATCATTGGATTCTCTCCTTCGTGGGCAGAGAATCTAGGCTTCGACTCTGACCATTGGCGTGCCGGGTGGTGCATTACAGCAACTGGGTCCAATGTGGTGTGTGTGTTAGCTGGGTTGGAGCGTGTTATTGGGATCTCAGGTTGCTCAACCTGTGGTGAATCACAGCTCCTGATTATTTCATTGGTATTGGTGTTCAGGGCTGGTGTCAATGCTACATGGTGACTGGAGGAGTGTGTGAGATTTTTTACCCTCAACTGCAACACCTTCTCTTGTAGCTTGCCTACCTGCTGCTCTATGTCAAGTGAAAACTCTGTTTGCCTTTTCACTAGCGTGTCCACCTGCTCCCTCATGTCTGTGGTGTGATTGATTACTACATTTTCAATCATGGTCTGGCATGTAGATTGAATGTAATCCAGGCCACAGCTGTTCTGAGCAGCTTGCTCAGCTAATTTGTTTAGCCGGTCATTCAGCTGGCTGGTCTGGGTAGTCAACTCTGTTGCTAATCTAGTGGTAGTATTACTGCACTGCTGTTGTATCAGCTGCAACTGTGTCTCAGTGTAATTTTCGTGTTCTGCCAGCCGTACAGAAATAGCAGACACACTACTCTTGACTTCACTCATTTCCCTTTGAAAAGTGTTATTAATAACCTTCCTCCAACCTAGCATTTTGTTCTTGTTGTTGTTTGTCCAATTGCTGCCTAATACTATCCTTAGTACTATTGAGATTCTCCTCCAACCTAACACTCTGTTCTTGCTGTTTGTCCAATTGCTGTCTAATACTATCCTTGGTATTATTGAGATTCTCCTCCAATCTAGCACTAGTGCCCTGGAGACTCTCCTCCAGTTTAGCACTCTGTTCTCGTTGTTGCTGGTGGTTAGATTTTACCTCTTGCCACATGCTTTGCAGCATAATGAGCAAGCTAGCACTAGTTTCAGTACTTATTGCAGCTGGCAATACAGGCAAAGGTGTGTGTGGTGTGGTGGTAGCTTGGGGTTGTGCCATTTCTAAGCTAGCCGCTCCAGCATGTGTTACTGAGGTAACAAAGTCTGAATTATGTACGTGGCTAGGTGATGTGGGAACAGATAAATCTACAGAGTGTGTAGACTCCACACTACTGTCCCTGGAGCTGTCCTGGCTGACACGTTTACTCCTTCCCCTAGTTTCCATATTTACAGTGACAAATTATAACACAAAAACACAATACAAATACACACACTATAGGCCCCACCGTTCGAGCGCCAGAAAAATTTTAAATTTTTTTATGATCCCTTCTGTACACAAACGTGTACTTGAAGAAAATAATATTTTTTTTTCAAAATTACTTATGAACTCTATTGCAGGATTTAATAACAGGGCGCCATAGGTATTCAACATGTAACAACAAAATAATACTATCAATAATTATTTTTATTGCATTAAACATAGTATGAAAAACCTCGAGTCATGGAATCAACAAAACCAACAAATATTAAATAACTAAATGAGTCCAGTCTATGGGATGTCGTAGTGTAGATAACCTGACTCTTAAACAAAATAAAATAAAAGTATTTAAGTTCCTGAAAGTGTTCACAAAGTAAAAAGTTTTGGGGTTTGCTCCGGCTTGCTCGAGCATGAAATTCCTAGCTTCTGGACCTCTGAACTTGTGTGTGAGTAAATTGTGGATTTTTAAATATTTTTGCCGATATTTGCCGAAAGTCAATAGTCACGTAATTTGATAATAATTCAAAGTTTATCCTACTACTGTTCAATTACGTCGACGGTAAAAATTACGTTAGCGTCCCAATATAAAGACGATGCAGACCATACCTTAACTCTGGACGATTAAGATCGTTCAGAAAATACGTCGTCACTCACGTAAATTGAATGCAATCCTTCTGCATTCAATATCAGGGTGTCACTGACTATTACCCTGTATGCAGACATAATTTTCACAATAATAACGCCGAAATTAGCCTCGCCACGTATAAATATTCCCCGAGGGAATAAACTTCAACCCGCACTAAATGACGTCATTTTCCACTCTTTTTCTTCTCTCTTGCCTAAATAAATGTTACTTGAAATAGGCCAATCACGGCCGCGACACGTTAGCGTCCTTTTTACCTAGGCCAATAAAATGTCATTATTACACAAGCATAGGCTCGTTGAAGCTGTTCCAAACGCCGCGCGATTATTTATAACAGCAGTTGTCATGACGACGCGGCACGAGCTGCGGGCGCCGCCATGCAAGAAACAAAACAAAACACTGCCGAAAGTCCGGGAAGCGGTATTAACCTCGAACGTAAAACAATAACAAACAGTTTCAGTTAGTCTGATAATACCGTAGTATTACAGCTGCTCAATCTTACATTTTATTTGTCAGAACCACACTAACGTGTCATGATGTCCTTCAATGAAGATATTTAGAAAACACGGTGGTTTAGTTTCATCTTAAATATTGGGATTTACAATGTACGTTTTATAGGACTAGTATTTATACAGGTAATATGCCAAGTATCATTCTGATTGGGAAATGATGTTTAACAAGAAAACCAGTTTAAATGTGTTTGTGCATATGTGTGTGGTGTGAATGCAGAAGGTGATTTCAAACAGAACATGTAAAATTGGTATTTGCATAAATAAGAAACTAAAGGGGTGGACATTGTTGGAAAAAAAAATGTTTATTTTTGGATTATATGTAAATACATTCAAAAATTTAATTTATCTTTAACACAGTTCTATATTTAAAAACAATTTTATTTTGTAGGTTATCTCTATGCACAATTTTCTTCTATTTTGTTTGGTTTGTGGATTTTTAGGTATATTTCGAAGAAAGACTACCTATTGTTATTGAAGCAGTTTTCAAAGTGCAACTGCGTGATAATTTTAAGATGATTTTTCGTTTAATGTTTTATAGATACCGAAGCCATCGTGAAATCAAACGTTTGTGTGTATATACATATACAATTTATGGACACGATACTGCCTTAATTGTGCACAAATAATTTCCAAACTGATAAATAAAATATAGTAATAAAATTTTGGTCAAAATATTTAATGGGCATAATCCCACCAAAGGGGTAAAATGGCGAAGGTTATGATTAACTTAACAATCACTTTAAATCCCATAGTATGACAAATATTGCATCGTTTGAACGTATTGTAACTCGTAGGAGTAATACCAAAAACCTTTGAATACAATTTTTGATACGACCAACCATAAATGCAAGGGTCGGAAAAAACATGAGTTTGTGTAGAGAAAAGTTCGTAACTTTCTTTGTAGACACATCATCAAATCTGTTAGTACTGTTTGTAAATGTTATAATTTTTAACACAATTTATTGTCTGAAACAATTTTTTATAAGCCAAACGATTGCTCAAGGGGTTGTAAATAGAAAGGGTAGAAATATAAAAAATCTCAATTCCCATACCATGTACAATATTAAATACGTTCTTACTTATGGTAAAACCCTTAAAAAGTGAATTATATAACAATTAATGTTAAATGTATATTTTTAATTTTTATCTAAAACTTTGGTCCAAAACAATTTTTGATTAGACCGCAAGAAGTTGAAAAAAAAAACTCATGTGGAGATAAAAAGAACTAAACAAAACTTCCGTACCATGTACCTACACTATCAAAGTCATTCATATTTTTATTTAACTTTTTATATAGTGTCAAGAACGTTTATATGAAGTAAAATATTATGTAACCAGCCATTACTGCAAGCCGTGGGAATAAAATTGGTTAAAAGACAAAAAAAATCATAACTTTTTATTTGATATATGTACTCTCAAAAATGAAATATTTTTTGCAGAATTCGTAAACATGATCAAAAACCTTTGGCTGAAACAATTGTCGATACGACAAACTATTTACAGTTATAATAGAGGTTGAAAAAAGTTTTATAGTTCCTATCAAATATTTTGAAATTTATTTTTAACTATCTTCATATTATCATAAACAATGATCCAGAGCAATTTTTTTTGTGACCACTTATTAGTGCATGGTATGAAAAGTAGTGTTAGAAGGTAATAAATGCGTAGGCGTAATATGAAATACGTTCTATGTTATTCAGTCCTGGATGAATTGAACTAAATCTTTTAAAATAGTTTTGGGCCATGGAATAAGACAGGATCAATTTTGAATATTGTAGAACGTACAAGATGCTTAAAAAGTTTCAGAAGTTTATAGAAGTTTTTTGAACATTTCATGAAGTGTTAGGTACTTCGAAATCTACCTAAACCTGTCTGTGCCGAGAGGGATGGATTTCGTTTACTCAATTTGTCATACTGGAAAAACTGTGTAGTGCAGTGCTTATGAAGTAAGTTGAATGACAAAAATTAATTTTGCAGCTGCCTTGAAGGAAATTTTTTTTTTGCTGTAAGGTATATTTTTATTTTGTTACTTGAAGATTTAATATTATTCAATAAATATTTTTCTTTGATGATTTAGATTCGTTTCATTTGTAATCAAACTTTTTTTAAAACTTATCTACTTTTTATTTCATACCAAAAATTCTTAAACTTAAAAAAAAATTCAATTATCAAAACGTAAAATTGAACAGCCGTTAGTAAAAATGTGTGCCTTTTAAATTATTTGTATTTAAAATATCCCTACTACTGATTTTAGTCTGGAAATTTGCCTGTTTGCCTACGTATTTTTGACACCCTTGTGACTGAATAAAACTGCCTGCGCCCTTGGTGCAGAAATGCTGTTAATTTAGTAACTGATCAATATTTAAAAAATATATAGATAAAAATTAAGAAAAAGTTCAAAAGTTAAACATTTTGGGAATCAAATATATGTAAATTAAAATGCTCATTCACAGCGTGACTGTACTGGTGGCACCATAGAGGTTTTCAAGTAGTTTTGCGAATAACCGGGAAAACATCACATTGTAATCAACCATCAATGTAAAGTAGTGTCCAGACATGTATTTCTAAGTCAGTAATTCAGACAGAATTATTTTTTACGTATGCAGTCACATTTGTCTGTGTGACATATACACAATAACTTAGTGTTAACACATTACTATCAACCACTAAAATAAGTATTTTGCTATATCGCTACACTAAACATAATATATGCAATTGGCACGCCAGCTACGGTAAACTAAAGGACGCAGAGTGATTCAGACACATGGCGAGGCGGCAGGGCGGCTCTTATCTGGCCAGCAGTGTCGGCGTGGGGAGGAGGGTGGGTACTAGTGAGGTGGGGCAGTGAGAAGGAGGAGATAAGAGTAGTTCCGAATGTCGCCACTCAGCTCCGAGCAAGAACGACATGCTATGTACGCGGTCACGTGTTTACTCTCTAGCCAGACGGCGCCCTTAAGGTGCAACGAATAGGCCTAGTCTCCCATGTTATATGACTTTTATTTAGAAATCCGGAAACAGTCAATGTTATAGCTAAGCCCTGATGATAATGGATTTTGCCTTTACGTGAGCTGGTGTGTAGGAACTTGTATTTTAATGCAGTGGCTCGTCTTGCATGCACGGACGGTTTTGACCTAGTTGTAATTTGGTATAGGACAGGAAATCAGCTGATCGTTTCTCAGAAAAACATATACGTTTAAGACTATAGACTATAGACTCTATTACGTAAAATATGAAATTAATTAATAATTTTATCTACACTTGTAAAGGGCCCTTTTGTATAAGATTTTTGATACTCACCTGTATTATCTGCTACTTCTATAATTTTCATGCTTCTAAAGGTATTTTTTTTTAATATTAGATGTTTTAGCTATCTATCATTAGCTTCCATATGAGGCATACTGTTAATTATCCTATTTTGTACTAGTAAACCTTATCTAGTATATTTACTTTAATTGGTTTTACGTAGGTAGTTATCCAAGACTAGCCCTTAATACCTTTACTTGCCTTTTATGTTTACGCCAGGCTACGGCGGGCTTCATTAATTTAGAAAATTGTTTTTTATTTTAAAGAATTTTTTCCATGGGAAAGATAATGAAAATGTACAGCTTCAAGGTTTAAAAAGAGGGTGTGAAAATACTTAAAAAGCATTGCAGGGTGGCCACCAGCCTTGAATTTCAGGAAAGCGGGAAATATGTATGAAATTTCGTCATTGAGAAAAAACCTGGATTTATGATTGAATTACTTGTTGTTGGGAATTTCATATATCTCTCTCACAGATAATATGTCTGCTAGTTTTACAGGTTATGTCAAACCCTGACTTTTGATGATACAGTAGAACTTGGATAATTCGAACCTCAAGAGACCAGTCAAAAACTTCGAATTATCCAAAAATTCAAATTAAGGAAGTTCGTAATATAAATAGGGCCAAAACAATAAAAAATCATATTTTCTATTAAAACTCTTTATTGGTTGACATTTTTTGAATAAATACATCGATTAATGCCTAAACGATACATACATATTAAAATGACCTTAAAACTATTGAACTGAAACATAAAAACAACCTATTGTTTTTGAAAAAAAGATGATATTTTGGCCTGTTTTCTCGAATTAAGGCTCTCGGCCATTACAAAAGATTCTAACTTATTCAAAGAGATGAAGTATGAATCACTTACATTAATTCGGCTCTCAAAAAAAGTCTAAGTTCTTTTATGTGATTCATGGCGTCAGCTGCACTCGGCACCGGTTCTTCTTCTACTCCAGCGATCTCTTCTTCCGAACCTTTTCCGTCATCGTCTTGCTTCTCACTGCCGAGCACCTCTGCGATGATTTCGGTGTCAGTGACGTCACCGCACACCGCAACATCATCGACATTGAGAAAGTCTTCGTACGAGATGGTCGGGTCGGCTCCCACATTCTCCCAGCCGTCGACTGCTGCTGGAATGGCTTCCGCTTCAGTGGCTTCCACAGTTTCGTCCTCGGTTTTAACAAAACCTGCCTTTTTAAAACAGTTTTTGATTGTTTCTGGCTTCACTCTGTCCCACGCTTGCTAACACATTCTGGAAGCTTGCAGAATATCGAGCTTTATTTTCAGGGCGTTTCCATCTCCGGACAGTATGTTTTCTACCAGCAAGGTTCTGTAGAAATGTTTCAAATTTTTTATTATCCCTTGGTCCATTGGCTGGACAACAGATGTCATATTGGCTGGGAAAAAAACCACTTTAACACATTTCAACACTGGTATGGTGTTATGCGCAGTACAGTTGTCGATGAAGAGGACCACCTGACGCTTTTCTTTAATAAACTTCATGTCCAACTTTATTAGCCACTTTGAAAACAGGTTGCCTGTCATCCAAGCGTTTGAGCTGTTAACGTAATCCACCGGTTTCGACTTGACATTCTTAAAACAACGGGGATTAGCCGATTTTCCAATCATCAACAAGGGCAGCTTTTCTGAGCCGTCCATGTTTGCTCCGACTAAAAGCGTCACTCTTTCTTTGCTTAGTTTTCCACCATGACATTTTTCGCTTTTAAATGCCAATGTTTTGTCCGGTGTGCATTTAAAAAAAAGGCCAGTCTCATCAACATTGAAAATATTGTTTGGGTCTCTATCTTGGATCATCTCTTCTAAATCTCGCTTCCACTGGCCGGCTTCTTGCTGGTTCACTGCCCCACTTTCGCCACAGACTGCTTTGAACGTAATTTTATTACGTTCTTTGAAACCATCCAGCCATCCAGTGCTAGCTTTGAAATTTTGTTTGCCCAATTCTTTAGCGAATTGCTCGGCCTTTACCCTTATTAGGGGACCACTCAACGGAATTTTTTTGTCTCTGGCTTGCTTGAACCACTTAAGAACACAATTGTCGACGTCTGGGTTATCTGGTTCTCGTAGTCGTTTTCGGTCTTTATCAAATTCCTCTACACTGCTGAGAATTTTATCTCTATTCTTCAAGAAAGTGGATAGAGTGTTGGGTGGAATCCCAAAGTCCTTCGCGATTTCCAATTTCTTTTTCACGCCTTTGTCCACTTCCCTAATCGCCGCTACTTTTTCAGCTAGAGTCAAAGTTTTATAAGCACGGGATTTTGTAGACGAGGTCGACGCCATGGTTGCTACTCTCACAGTTCACTCACTAAACGTCACTGTACGTAAAAACTACACGTAATCACACAAGACAATTTTAAATAAGCTACAGTACACTGTATGTTACAAAACAGACGATACACAGAACGATGCACAGTTGTACAGTACGGAGTGGAGAGGGGTGAGTGTGGGGAGGGGTGACCTTGGAGACACTACTGCTGCGTGTTGTTGCTACGCGCAGGCGGTCGGCACTCGGCACAAGTGTGCGGGAGGGGAAGGGTGAGTCATCACACTACAAGCTACCGCGCATTTGGTCAAACGCTTAACTTTTGCCGAGTATTGTTTGTAAAACGTATTTCCCGATAAATTTACAATTTTTTGAGCCGTAGTTTATAATTTATTCACTAAATTAGACGCACCAAAAATTCGAATTATCCAAAATAAAATTCGAATTATCCACGATTTTTAGCATTGTTTAGATACAAAATGCTAGGGACCAAGAGGAAAATTCGAATTAAAGAAGATTTTGAATTAAAGAAGTTCGAATTATCCAGGTTCCACTGTATTAGAATTTCATTTCAAATTAACAAATAAACCAGTAATAGTTTTTCTTTTTACCATTTGCTAATTGGTAATTGGTGGCAGTTCTGCAGTAATGTGGTTGCATCAACTTTGATTAATTCGACTACAGCCATATTGAAAATTTGCGGCTGATCACCAAATAATTGAATACCTTTATCGTTCTTGGGCATTCACATCTTCAATATGGCAGTTCTGTTATTGCTTATAGTGAATATGATTTTAAATACATACAAAAGGCACTCAATTTATTGAGACGTTGCTTACGAGATGTTAATTTTACCTAATGATTTGGTTTTTTCAATTTTCTATTGTTAGAATTTCGTATACAGCTTCTGACCAATTTTATGGTATAAATGCCCAGAATATTCTTTCTGATTTTAGTTCATACAGACAAGCTACTACATTGGAACATAGCTGTAGTTTGTGAAAAATGAATTTTTGCCAAAATGCTGTTCAGAAGAGGTATTCTTATTTCTGTACGTGATGATCAATTTGAGATGTTTAGCCTCTGGTGTGTCAATTATGTTATGGTTTTGCATGGTGAAAATATAAGTAAATTTATTTCCCATCACAAATCGTTAATTGACTTAACTGGCTCTATAAATACTGATAAAGAATATGTTCTTACTATTTACATGTAATAATAGTTCAACCTTTTTTTTTGTCAGCCTAAAACAATTTAAAGCCCTGGTACAATTAGGTGGTCCTCAGACGTGACACTATCTGATTCTGGAATTGTATTGTATGTGACGTCACTCTGTACGTGTCGAGATGACCAACTTTAATATTTGGGGTTATCAGCAGGCTGGCAGGATGTGTGGGTTCCATTCACCATTGTTTTGTGATGTCATAAATGACATGCCAAATCAAAAGTTTATGTAATCTGCAAAGGTGCAGTAAAAACAATTCGGGTTCATTGAAAATATATATTACATGAAATAAAACATATTAGTAAGCAAAGTTTGTTGTTAAAACAGGCTCACTCACAAACTTTGGCTGGCTGAAAATCTGTTGAGAGCATAAACAACAGGGTAGCATTCACATATTTTTCACTTTTATTTTTGACGTGACAATGTCTAATAAATCGATGAACGCTGGCTGCACGCATGAAAAAGTGTCCCATTATGCACATTGTCCCATTTCACTGTGTCCCGTTACACTAATTTTATATTGCTCTTTGCTAACCTGAACCTCCTAGTATGGCGACCGAGTCCCTGGCGTAATTCAATTTCATGCATTTCAATGTAACATTTTCATTGCTCTTTGCTAACCCGTTCCTCCTAGCATTGCTGCAGAGTCCTGGCGCAAATATATTATTTTTGACTGCATCTTGGTGTTGGGTAAGCCATTTGCCTTCACATCATCCTTGAAACACTCCCATTCGTTTCCTATTTTTCCTATCATCGTCCTATCCTTAACATAATAACACAGATTGGAATAAATTAAATAAAAAAAACATGTATAAAAGTTATAGTTGAAATAATCTCTTTGTTAAAGTAATAAACATATTTGAATTAATGAGTGCAAATAAAAGTAAATTTATCAATTAAATTGTAGATTTCATTTCACTCCTTCTTTGTATCCATACAAAATAGTGATAATTCAATAAAAATGATTCAATTTTATTCATAAAAGTATGCAATCATTTCATCAATGTTTGGTTATGACGTTGTCACGTTAAACTATCTTCCGTAAACCAACTTTACAGACAACTAATTTTTTTATTATGTTTTATTTAGTTTTGTTATAATTTATAGGGCTACATATGAAAAATTTTTATTTATAAAATGGCAATGGCAATTTTACAAAAGCTTCTATTCACAAATAAAAATAGGCAAGTGTTTCGATGAGCACATGAAAATGTACATGGTCAATGTTTACTTTATTTGCAAACTCGGAATCTGTATTGACTAGAACAGGAGTATAACAAATTATTACGTAATAATTGAGTATTATTGAGTGGTTCTTGCTTACCATTATTATCTTTATTCTCAGCAATTAATAGTATTATGGCGAACAACAAAATGTAAGATATAGTAGCTTAATAATTTCAAAATAAAACTATGAATCTTCAAACATTGAAGCATATGCTTCTTGCGTCGCTGTACAGCAGTGCGATTCCTTCCCCTCCCTTCGTCGTTTCCCCCTCTCCGCTTCCTCTTACGCTGGTTGGATTTTCCCTCCGCATCCCCACTCCTTCCCCTGTAGTGTGTTATTCCGCCGCAGCTCCAGCGCCCTCTATATTGTGCTTATAAGGGCCTGCGAGCTCTTGTCTCGGGTCGTTCGGTTGCGGTCGTGGGAGCAGTGGTAACTTGCATACAGTAACGTTAAATTTCTTGCACGATGTGGTCGTGGCTTGTTTACATACATTTGTTTCGCCATTGTAAAGTTAACTTTAATCAGCCACGATGTTTGTTCGAGCCGTTTGGGCTGTAGTATGGGCATTTCTGTTTGTCTCTCGCTATACTGCCAGTTTTCTTACGTGGTTTGCATTGCCACTGGTAAACGTAACGTTTGATTCGTTGTAATGATAAATTTATTAACTTCTGTACTTTTTGTTTACGCCACACCGATATTGGCCGCCTTGCTTTGTAGTGGGGCTTTAATTAGTTTCATTTTTCTTGCTTGTTTTGTCTTTGCCCTTTAACGCCATACGCACCATTTGCTGCGCGAGCTAATATTGACATTGGGCTCGTGTAATCTCTCCCCTGGCCGCACCGAACCTCCACATTTAGGGCTATCTTATTCGTTTTGATTCTGTCTAAATAGTTTTGTTTGTTTGAATAATTTTTTATATGGCCTGCGCAGCCCGCCGGGGTTTTATACTCCTTTAATACTGCTGTATTTTAATAATCTTCTATTTTACTGTAACATATTGTATACTCCCAGTATTTATTTTCATGCAGATGCTGCGTTTATCGAGGTACCACATCATAACGGTTCACGTTATATTTGTAACTTTCTTGCGGACTTGTTGCAATTGTTTTATTGCGTCTTAATAGAGCACGTCTTATTCACATACATTGTTATGCATGTATTAAGCATTTATACTCATGATTGTTATCATTAAAAAAACAAGTTAACGAATGTGGTTAGTTCTGTTCTATAACAATATTTACACCTCTCTGAATAATTACACTTTTTGCTTTAATGTCTTGCAGTCTGGTCAAACCCGTGAGTCCACCCGGGCTGCAACATAAGTGTCTGTGAATACTATTTAAATATTTTCGGATATTTTAATAAGTAGCTTATTTTCAGTAATAAGCCAATAAAGGCTCTTAGAAAATTTAACCTGCCACATGACTATGTATATTAATCATTTTTGGTTGGATATATAGTGTGGGAACTATTTTATTCAAGTATAATTTTTTTTAAAGTTACGGTAGATCAGAAACAATAATTAAATTAATTATGCTGTCAGTTGTTAGAATATAAGTATAGGACCTGTGTCGTTAGTACATAACATTATATTGACATCTTAAATTTGTGTAGTTTCACCATCAAGCAAATTCCTTGAAAAACTTAAATTTTGTTCCTTGAAAGCTGGAAATTTGCATGAATTGCAAAATAAAAGTTTGGTTGCAACCCTGCATTGTTTACGTAGTACTCCTTACAACAGAATGCAATCAGAGTCAAGCAAAACACAATAAATATTCAAAATCAACACTTTATTGATTATGTTCATAATATTTTTTGTGTGATCATTTGGTATTAATGTGTAAGTACATAAATTTGAATATGTATTGCCTTTCAATGTACTAGATGTATGAGATGAAAATTGCAACATTGATTTTAAACAAAGTTTATTGTCTATAGATTTGTTCAACCAAATTAAAGTAATTAATTTGACTTTTGTGTTCTTTTAGTCATGCAGAGCTGCCAACCATTACGGATTTTCCGTAATTATTACGGATTTAACACCGAATTACGGAACATCGCTGGTTTATTACGGAAACGAGGCTTTGTGCTGCACGGTTACAGAAAAAGTTCTGTTTCTGCTGTGCTGTTTTGTGAACGCAGTTCGAATACATTGCGTGGTTGTGCGAATAACGGAACTAGTATGTGTGCGCATGTACTGTCGAAATAAGTAGATTAATTCTAGTGTTTTGAAATAATAATGGGATGGTATTACGTCCATTGTACGATACAACTAGTACCTATTCTCGCACTTTTCGTTTGTTGGCTACTTACATCAAATAATTTTTGTATGGTACTTTGGCTAACATGTGTTGTTTTAATTTATTTCTTGAAAGCCATTTTTTTCATGTTAGTGTTTTTGTCATGTCTACAGACGTGAAATTTTTTTATGTTTTTCGATAGTGTTGTGTTCTTCAGTGCTGGTTGTAAAAATGAAGCGTGTGACAGAAAAAATGTGTATCTGGGGGAAAAAAACACAATTCTTCAGAACTTTCGACCTAACTATTCAAAAGAATGGCCATGCTTGTCTTCAAATGTTTTGGAACACCACTCATTTTGTAATGTACGCACGTGTGACTTTTCGATTGCACATGATGGAAGGGATGACTTTAAACGGCATATTGAATCAAAGAAACATGCGGAACACTTTATAGCCATGATGAGCAATAAATCTATATCGTAGTTTTTTTGCTACATCTGAAGAAACGAAATTACGAACGCAGAGTTATTGTTGACAAGTTCGTTTGTTTGTCTTCTGTTATTGGTTTACAAGACAGTTCTTATCCAACCAGGATAAAATAAGCAAATAAAAAGACAGTTGTTCAAAAGTTTAACTTTGAATACTTTGAATTGAAGGTTCAAAATTTCCAGTAAAATTATTGACATTTCTTACATATTCAGATGATTGTATTGTTGAAATAGTTTTTTTTCTTCGATTAATTAATTTGCATTGTATTCATATACATAGGCCTATATTTTTCATTTTTTTTTGCATATTATTGTCCTTGTTTGATCTTGTGTGTGTCATAATTCCCCAGGAAAAATTTATCGTGCATGATTTATGTGTACTTTTTTCATATAATTGGCATTACTGATGGGTGTGATTTGAGGTTGGCAGCTCTGGTCATGGCTTTCTTACAGCAAATTGCATAGTGCTATTTGTATTTTAAAAACTACTCAGTTAAGGAAAATAGTCATGATTCTTATGGAACAAAATATGCTTTTTGGTTTATAACAATCAGTGGAAAGTGTAGAGCATTTTGGTATTTTTTCTTACTTTCAGGTGTGTTTATCTTGCTTTAAAGAACTTTTTTTATTTGTATGGTTCTATTATAACACTACAATTTAAGAATGACTTGAATTATACTTTAATTACATATGTTAATATCATGGAAACATTGAAAGATTTTTATAGTACACGCAGAAAAAATATTTTTAATAAATGGCGTTAATTTAGGTATACTGTATTCAGTTGTAAAACAACTCCTCAAAAATAGATACGTTTACCATGTTGACTCAGTCCATGTAGCTAGCATGTATGTCTGTATTATGGTTGGCTGAAGCTTATACACTATACCAGAAAGCACATACAGTAGAACCCCGCTAATCCGAACTAATTGGGACCGAACCCTGTTCGGATTGGCGAAAATTCGGATTAGGCGGAATATTGTCATATAATGCCATATTGTCTTTTTGAGGTGTATTTAGTGTATGATGTGTCAAATATGTATGAAAGGTCAGACGAAAAATACACCTTTATTATTTAGCGTACATATTTAGTATCATATATTTTTAATTACTCACATAGTCTAAACTGCAATTTCAAATATTCCGAGTTTAACAAATCCAACAGCCTACATTACGTGACAACATTAGGTCGAAATGAAGGGCGGTTCATGAGTGAATATTAGCGGAAGGGTAGTGACCTTCAACAAGAGTAAGCAAAGCACCCTTCCTCCTTCCCGCATAGGCTTACGCTGCGCCACACGCTACTGTTGTCACCTGCTACTGCACACTTGTCCTGTGTTTTGTGAGCCCTTGTGAGCGGTGTATAGTGCTGTTGGTCATAATGACAAACAAGCGTAAACATAAATCGTGTACATTAAAAGAAAAACTGGAAGTGCTGAAAAGACTTGACAAAGGTGAAAGTGTCACTCTGTTATCGAAAGAATTTGGTGTCGGCAAAGCAACCATTTCCGATTGAAAAATAACAGAGGTAAAATTGAGCAGTTTTGTACTACCAAAAGTGAAAAAATTATTGAAAAACGTAGCAAAACGAGTGTCTTCGTACGAAACATTGCACCAGGGTTTAAAATGTATAAACAACGCCTAACTGTGTTAGACTGTTGCAACGCTTCTGCCACAAATTAGCTTCCACTGATGGTTATCAGCAAATCGGCAAAACTACGCTGTTTTAAAAACATGAACATGAACACTCTCCCTGTATTATACAGAAACCAAAAGAAAGCTTGGATAAATCGTGTCTTGTTCCAAGACTGGTTTGAAAAACCATTTGTGCCAAAAGTAAAGGCTTTTAACAAAGAAAATGGATTGCCTCCTAGTGCTTTGTTAGTCATAGACAATGCGCCGTCACATCCTGAAGAAATGCAACTTGTTTGCGGTGATATCAAAGCCATTTTTCTCCCACCAAACGTCACTTCAATTTTGCAGCCAATGGACCATGGAGTTTCGCAGGCTTTGAAACAGAATTACAGAAAAATTCTTCTTCGTAGCATGCTTGAAGAGAATGAAGAACTGACAATCTAGCATAAACTCAAGAAAATCACCATTAAGGATGTCATTTACTGGGTAGCAGAAGCTTGGGAGAAAACACAAAAGGAATCTTTACAGAAATCATGGACAAATCTCTGGCCTGATTTAGAGTTTGTCCAAACGGTCTTCCCCCGGCAAAAGAAAATTTTGAACTTCTTCAACTAGTGAAAAAAATTGTACCAGGTTGCGAAAACACAGAAGAGTGCGTTGAAAAGTGGACGGCCATTGACGACTGTGGCCACGAGGAATACACAGATGAAGATATCGTAGCAGCTGTGCAGGGAACGTCAACTGATCTCGATGCAGACGACAGTGAGGAGGAAGGAAACGCGCCTACTGATGTTTCTCACACTGCCGCAGCCAGTGCCCTTGATCTGACTTTGCGCTACGTCGAGCAACATGCCGATGCAACCCAAACAGATGTTACGTTTGTACGGCATTGGCGAAACATTGCATCTTCAAGCCGATTAAGTGCATTGCGTCAAAGGAAGATTACTGACTTTTCTTCTTAGATAATGGTTTGCTTTTTTAAGTTTTGTTTTGTGTCAATCCTGTACTGGACATGAATTCTACAAATAGTATGTAAGTATATTCAAAAAATTTCAATATGTACCTATGTATTGAAGTACTATGTAGGTAATCCTATTTTTTTCTCTTTTCAATTAGACAATGAAATATATAAATTATAAGTTTCTTAAGAAAATATTAATAAACGTACAACATTACTTGAAAAAACTTGATTTTCTTTACTTTTCCTAGTTCTTAAATGTTATAAAAAAATTTTTTTTGTCCTAGCCTGTTCGGATTAAGCGGATATTCGGATTAGCGGGGTTCGGATTAGCGGGACTCTACTGTATATACATCATGTGTGTTAAAAATGAGTATTTCTGATTTCTTAGAAGTTCTTGAAGTGATGCTGGAACAGAGGTCCTCTCACTGTCTTCTTGTTCAGGCTGATGCACGACACATCCACGATTTGGGTCAGGGAAGGTGGACCACAGCTGAATACACCAATCTTACCCACCTGCCAGAAACAAGCATACGTGAACATGTGCGGGCTTAGTGATAGTTTGAACAAACTATCAGAAAACATGCACAGACAAGCTAAACAATGTGTGTGCTCAAGAAAAACTTAGTTGGCACACAACTGAGAATTTTTAAAAATTTTTAAAATTTTTATGGCAATTGTTTTGCAGAGGGTGGGGTATGGCAATTGTTGAAAAAAGGCAATTTTTTTTGCAAATATATTCATAAAATTGTATTTTAATACTTTAATTTATAAAATTAAATACACTCAAAGAAGTAGATTGTCATTGCAAAATATCAAAAGCACATTTTTCGCTCAAGAATTCAAAGAGTAGAGAGATGCATAGACCTTTTTTCACAAAGCATTAACTGCAGCCTGTAAATGAAGTCAAGTTCAAATCAGATGTCTTTGAAACCGAAAATCTCTAGGGAAAGGGAAAAAAACTAATGAAATTAATCATATCTCTTATGGCAAGACGAAGGACCCTACAAACAAAATAATTTATTGTAAATGCTAAAACTTAGCATGTGCTTCCAATAAAATTACCATCCCAGAAATTTAATGAGGCCACAACACTTCTCTTATGCTCAATGTCCTATAGATGTGGGACCTAACATACATCCTGTTATTTTTACTGTTTATAAAAAATTAAGTATTGATAAATAATTAGTTTGTAAAATTTAAAACTGGCAATATTTTAACTCACAGGGGTGTTAGTTACAGTGATATCTTTGAGTGTTGACAGAACCACTCATTAACATAAAAGTTAGCAAAGAGTCATGATTGGCAGTTTGTATTAACATACTACCAGACAGAACATGGTGAATTAATAATAAATATGAAAGGACAGTAACTGTGTAACCAAAAGCACTGCACATTACAAGATGACATACGTACAGCTACATGCAACCTGCAAAAGTAATCTTGCATACTGTTGAACAAGATGCTCTAGCTGCCATCAGAAAGCTTGTTAAGAACATTCACGACCAATGTTTTTCGTAAGCGGAGCGTTTCGTGTGTACCTTCATATAAGGTTTCCACATTAAAATATACAAAATGAGGGAATAAAGGTTTACTGTCTTGTTAACATAAGGGTCATTATGACATGTAATAGTGACCCAATGCATTGGCGGGGAAGCCCACCAGGCTCACTGAAAAGTCTGCCATGTTTCCCACTCATTCAGAGTGTCTGACAGTGCCGGGAATTAAACCCAGTATGCTTTGGTAGGAGCGGATAGATCTGATCACTAACTACCAGGGCCCCTCCAAAATGTACAATAAATAACTTGAGTTTGATTACACCTTAGCCTGTCTGGAGGAACACCATTACAAAACATGTAAATCAGTTTTTTACTTATTGCTTCGCGAAGTTGAAACCCTCACCTTTCTGTGCGCACTCTGCACGGATGAGAGGATGACGGTGAAGTTCGGTCTTCCAAAGTCTGTTTGCGCTTGCAGCCCGGTCAGAAGCGATCGATTGCAAATGCGTTGGAAGTGGCGTTCACATATATACTGAAACAGCAGATTGGAAGAATATTTATTTAGAAGTGCTGTGGAGTGGTGAGGAATGTTTTATTTTAATTTTGAATGATATTGAACGTATAATATAATGATTTCCCATTCAACAGAAGACAAAATATACAATCAAGGGATCTGTGCGACTTGGAATGCTCAATTAAGTTTGTGGTTAGTCAAGTAATGCGGGAGAAACCCATGAGCCATCAGGAATTATCCCTTTGTGTTTTAAAGTGTTTTCGAAAACTTTACCAAATTTACTTAATTACAGTAAATATTTATTGGTTTCATGTACCTATTCAAAAACATATCCAGCGTAGTTGACCTGCGTTAAAAATACTTCATTCCATCACTTCAGACTTATAACTGGCATGATTGTATGGTTTGTTAAGTGTGATGTTTTAATCTTGCAGAATATATAACATTTTTTAAATTCCTTGTTTTGATTGGTTGGAATGAGAAGATTAAGATTGGGATGACTGCCTTCAGTCAATTTTCTAGATGGTCAGGGAATTTTTTTTAATGAGGTTACTGAAAAATTGAAGTTATAGCAGAGACTTATTTTGATTTGTACCATTTCCAATTACACATCTTATTTTCCCCTTTTCCAACCATTATCCAAGGTTAAAAGAGTTTTCTCCCATTCCTTTTTGGCTGTAAGTATATTTTGAATTTTTGGTAGTTATTGGCATTTAAGATCAGTGGCCAGGGAATTTTTTTTCCAAGCCTTGAAAAGTCAGGGAATTTATCACATGTTTGCTAGCCACCCTGGCATAACTTACCAGCATGATTGTGCGCAGGTCATACTTTTGGTAGAACTGGGTGATGAAGATGTGAACTGAAACTACCTTTTTATGGTCATGTCTCTCAATCTCTCGAATAATGTCAACTAGCCACTCAAACTGTTTTTGAGTTTTAGTCACCCATATGAAGTATACCTGAAAAAATAATACACCTTATGTTGCAAATGTTTGTGGGATGACATAGATTGATATATATATATATATATATATATATATATATATATATATATATATATATATATATATATATATATATATATATATATATATACATTTAAATAATGTACTTGCGTAATTCATTGTTATAAATTTAAAAAATTCATTGATTTGTACATTACATAAGTGAACAGAAAAAGAATTTAATATAATTTCACTCTCATGTCATCTGATATTTCTGTGTACAGGAGGGTTTTTGCTAGAGGATTATATGTATGTGCACATGTTGCAATTTTTAACATCATGTAATGGTTATGACAAAATTATTGTTTCCGAAGTGTCCAACATATATTTTTTTGCAATCGCAGGTTAAGGAAATTTAGGAACATGAAATGTTATGTGGGTAGAGCTGCTAATCTGGAGTGTGTGATTTAATTGGTTGCTCTTTTTTTCACCTGTCTTCGTCCTTTACTTGTTCACCGCCATCTTTGCTGTTTACAAATAGTAAGGACGTGTCCTTAACTGTTGCAGCCTTCACCAAAATATCCTTAAATTTCAAGGCTTCATTTAGTGAGGAACTATCTATGAAGGGTTATCATAATTCTTTGTTTTGCATTTGCAAATTTTTCACACACTATTTTCAGGAAATTTTTTAATTTTTCCACATTCAAGTTAATAGACAATCATAAAAGGGTGTATACTGCATTTGGCTGGCTAAGCAACAGACTATCGTTACATTTTTGCTGATGGCGTCACAAACACCTCAAGGCCACAAGGATGCCTGGAAGGACGTGAGTGACTGGTCCTCACTCGAAAGGCTGCATCGGTGATGCTGTAAGGAAAGTCAACACAAATGGCTGACACTTTTCAAGGATCCTTTAGGTTGAAGGAGGTATTCAGAAACATCCCTTGTTTGCTCACACTGTGTTGCCAGTGTTTCTGATGCTGGGTCTCTATGCTCTTGTAAGAGTTGAGCTCATCTCGATACGTACCTTTTTACAGGCTGTGTGCTGATTTGTGTTCACTCTATTCACGATGTCTTTCAGGATAGAAGCGAAGGGCGTCACCCCAATCCCGCCACCCACAAGCACGGCAACCTCAAACTGATACCAGTCTTGATGGCCTTCACCAAACGGTCCCTCTATGCGAATCTGCTGGAACAGAGAAGTATGTGTAACTTGCTGTTATGTATGTTTTTTGTACGTACAGTCGGCGCTCTTTAAGGTGGGGTCTCACGTGCAAGGTTCATTTTTTTAAAAAATTGTTTCACCATTAGTATTATGTGAGGACTACTTATGTAAATTTAACACTATACCTCTCTTGCATTTGTTGTTCTGTCACTAATATTTTTAACAGATATTTACTAAGTTTGATATAATGGGTATAAAATGTTGCACCACTGTTTGTGACTTATTACTACTTGCCTGACATTTGCAGCAGTTATATCACACTTAGTAAAAATATCTTGCAAATATTTGTGCCAGAACAACAAATGCACAAGAGGTATAGTTACGTTAAGGAAATAGCTCTTAACTAACAGTAATAATGATGATAAAAAAAAGAAAAAGAAAAGAAAAAAATACTTGTGTGAGACCCCACTTTTGTCTGGCATTCTTCAGTCCAACACCTTCTGTAATCCAGCACCAAACGAGCTGCTCACAATTGGATTTGGGCATTTTTTGACCTTGAACGCTGTTGTACCACTGCATAATGTGATGTCAGAAACTTTTTTTATCTGTAGTGCTGGCCACATAGCAGTGTATACTACATATTTTAAATAATATAATTGTACTGTTTGTATTAATTTTTCTATTGATGTTCGGTATTCTGACAAAATCACAACCCGGCTCGGCCGTTGCCCTGAACAATCTGGGTTGAGGAGCTTTCACTGTACCTACAAACATCACACTGAAAGAGTGGTAGATTTGTTGGCTTTGGGTTTCTTTCACATTCGCCAGTCTTGTCATTTTGCTTTGATTTTGAACAAACAAAACTGTGGGTGGTCTTAATTAAAATTCTTTGTCTTGTACTACTTTAGGCTCAGGATGTCAAAAAGTTTAGTGAACAAGGGAAAGGTGATAACCTTTTTACAGTAATTTAGTGTTTTACAGTAGTTTAATGTTTGAATGCTATGTTGGAGTTTAGTAGATGTAATGAGCAAAATAAATACAATATTGACTACTATTCGCTGTCGTTTTTAAAGAATAAACTTAACTGTCACTTGGCCTTCATTTATCTTGTGTGTAATGTATGTATCTAGCATCAAGGCTTTATCAGTATGAAAGGTTTTGCATTTTGGTTTTACAATACAGCATAAGATGAGAATTCTTAACTTTCTAACTTCCATTAATTTAGTTTTTAATGCTACCAGTTTCTTTAAAAAAAATCTTTATTTCCAGCAAGGAACTGAAATGTGGGAATTAGTGTTTAATATAATGTTATTTGAAAAAAATTAGTAAGTCCATTTTATTTACATCTGAAGAAAACCTTTTATGTTGTGGGAAAGAAATCAGAAAGTGCTTATGAAATGTGCTTTGCACTTCCTGACATCTTCCGACGTGAAAACCTTTCTGTTTGCCTGGTTCTAAAAAAAAAAACACCAGATTTCAGAAACTGGACTTCCCAACTTTTTCCAATAACCCCACAGTATGTCCAGGAATGGCAGAGGACACTGCTGCATTTTCCTAGGTGTTGTGTGATTCAAGGATTTTCATGGGTTGCTCTTCCTTCTTCCTCCACCAAGCACAGGCTGAGCCATGATTTGCGACCACAGACTCAGGATAAGCAAGGCAAAATTAGTAGAACTTGCAACCAGCTTTCCAGAACTAGCAAAGAGAATTACCAGATTTTTTAGTGCAGGTACTGTTAGAAATTCTAATTATCATATGAGGGGTTCTCTTTTTCTCTGAAACATAAAATGCTATTGTGTATTTAGGATTATTTATGACCTTGCTTTTATGGACTCAACCTAACTTACAGTTAAAAATGCTGCACAATAGTGCTATATCTGTGATCCGAACCCAGAACCCCTCACAATGTAGTTGATTGGTGCTTAAACCAACTGGGCCTTGGATTTGGGCCCTGGGTTTCACTCGGGATGTTACCTTGGGCAGAGGCTTCTCCCTGAGTAAGGTAGGGTCGTACTTCTGGCGGATGTTGGTGGTCCAGGGACCCACAGCTCGTATGTGCACTGTGAGGGTGGGTTGGTGGGGCGCAGACGACAGGGTGAAAGGGTGGTATTCCAAGGTGTTGAGTGTCGGGCAGGAGATGCGTATCCACTGGCCCGACTTGTATTCAAAATTGAACGGCTTTTTGAACTCTAGCATTGTTACATCTGAAACATACACGAAGAGGTTTGTCATTTTGCACAGTAAAATTTATTTTATGATTACATATAATAAAGTGGTACAGGGAATCGAAAGATTTTACAAATATTCTTAAAAGATGCTTAGTGATTCAACTAAAACACTATTTCAACAGTAGTATGTATTTTGAAACAGTGTATCCATCTGTCATGTGTGTTTCCTAGTAAATTTAGATTTGAACTACTGCAGCTATTTAGACAATTTGTAAATAGTTAGGTATCTTAAATTATACTTAACATATTAGGTATGATGTATGCCATTATCTTAAGTATTATAAATGATTTTAGATCTTTAACTAAGTTTCATTTTAATTAAATAATAGCTTTATTAATTGTTATGATTTATTTAATAATTATAATTTATTTAATGATTGCATAATTTATAAATAAAATCTTAATAAGACAACAATATTATTACAACCATTAGGTGTGATTTATCAGGTATATTACAGGGACTCAATTTGTTGCATAGAAGTCATTTCATGCCTTGCATGGTCGAAACCACAGACCCTTCCCATATGAGCCTGAGGCCTCAGAGCATTTTAGAATCAACTTACAAACCATATATCAGCAGCTAAAAGAATAAATCATGTTTACGATACCACTAAATTACCGCAGACTTAATTTATACTTTTGAGAAATACCATTCAATAATTTCTTTGTAAAAATTGTACTATTCTGAAAAATAATTAATTCATGTCACTATCAATTCTATGTCAGGTATGACTCTCAGAAACAGACTCTTGCCAAAGTTTGTCTTTAAACAGCTTCGTTAATGAAAGTCTCACATCTTGCTGGCAGCTTCAAAAATGTGATGTATTTTGCAACTAGACTCAAATGTGTGCTGCTGTGAAAAAAATTCCTTCTTGAATATACTTGTTTATTTAGATTACTTTTGAAGAGTTCCTTTATGTGATTAAGTATAAAAAAAATAAAACACTTATCCTTGAATGGTAAAAACATTCCTCTCTGGCAAAAAATTTTAATTTTGTAAAATATAGCATCAGTGATCATAAAATTAAATGAGAAATTGACATGGAGGAATATTATGACCATCTCTCAATTTGTGGCACTCTTTACATCTATTTGCTATGTTCTTTGAATGATTCTTACAATGGGCCCCTTTAATTTAAATTTTTTATTTGGGACATACACCATTGCTAGTTTGAACTGTATGTCACAGAGAAATCCTGAAGAACAGATACAGAAATATGAATACAAAAACACTCAGTAATAGAGGTGGGACGATACTACACTTTCGATACTCGATTCTGTATTGTTTTTTTAGTTCGATACTTTCGATACTCCAGGGAAAATATTTTCTCATTAAGTAACAATTATTACAAATAACATAAAGTAGTTTTAAACGATATAAATTCCCTCTTTATTACAAAAATACCAACTGCAAATAACTGTAAAGACTTGAGTATAAAAATCAATATGAAAGATAGAAGCGAAATACAAACTATCTTCAAGAGAGTTGGCCCTTTATTTTCCAGTACACTTTTTTTTACCGCGAACAAATGTAAATAAAGATAACGCTCTCTTAAATAAAATTGCCGCAAACAATGATAGTTCGCGCTGGTGGCTCCAATTTACGTCACTATTCGACCGCGGCAATTGAAAACATTCATAATATCTATACAAATCTCTGGTGTTTACCATACACGAGAGACGAGACATGTACTTACTCTATGATGTTGACTGTTATTACTAGGCGTGTTATTGTTAGGCCTACTATTGCGACGGATTGCGAATTTTAAGTGCTCAATATTTCTACAATTTTTTTTTTTTTCAAATTTCCTGTGAATTCAATGTCAGAAGTGTTATGTACGAAAAACGTAACTTCTTAAACACGAAACAAAAACAACTTAACCTTACTTTACCGTTTGTTTACTATTGGCAAGTTGCAGAAACGACTTATATAATTATAATTTATTCTGATGTAAGCCTATTGGTTATCATAACTACGGCTAATAAGCTGTTAGTTGTATTTTGTACGATGGCGACTCAAAACTTAATTCAATACAAATGAACAAGCATTCCGGTATCGAAAAAATGTATCGAACTTAAGTTGCGATACTGTCAAGTATCGAAGGTATCGAGGTATCGAAGGTATCGAGGTATCGAAGTATCGAAAATCCAATCACTACTCAGTAAACAAGCCAAAATCAGCAATGTCAAATATTAAAAGTTAAGACAGCATGAAAAAGTTTTTCGAAGGAATTATTCAGAAAAATATCACAACACCAAAGAACAAAGTGGACTGATGACAAGACAGTTGCAGCAAAAACAGTAAATACAGACAAAAACAACTTTGGAAAACACTCTGACAGACAGAGGAACTCAATGATGATAATAAACAGATAGTGTAGACAAAAAACAGCCAATACAGCGATGCACATACACAATTAATTAAAAGGGTATCTCAACAACATAACGATAACAGCACAGATGAACACAGTAGGCTTTCTAAGACAAGTTGTCCCAGGAATGTTTGGCAATTGTAAATTTTTGAGTAAAAAATCTAAATTTGCCGAACATGTGTGGAACTACAGTAATAAAATACTATGGGACAATGCTACTTCACTATTACAGGAATAACACACAATTAAAGGAAGATAAAAGAATCAGCATTTATTCTCAGCAATAAAATGTTATAAGTCAACAAAGTATTGAATTAAATAAATATTTTGATACCTTTAATAGTATTATAACTGAAAATAATTTACCACAAAACATAATTGCAAAAAAACTACTCTAGTAGCAAGACACCAGTCAATAGCACTAGCTCTTAAGTGCATGGCCAATCAGAGGACTTCTCGCCAGTCATTGGCTTGCCAGGAGAGGTTGTGGAAGGGGGTGTATTTATGTCCCTTATGACGGGAACAGATCGCAGTTCCCGAAACATTGTAACTGTTTTGTCTTGGAAAGCCAACTACGTTCGTCTGTGCTATTGTTGTTGTGTTGTTAGACTATCAATAATGGTATCCCAGTTAGCATCAAACTCTTTATTCACTACGTTTACAATTCAAACATCTTCAGTTCTACACTCAACTCTCTACCACGCTTTCACACACATCCTCCCCACTAATTCCTTTCTCACTCATTTGTCCTCATGATTGCCAACTCTCACAGTTTTGCATGTACGTTGATTAATGTTCTGTACTTTGTCCAGATTATCAGTTTATTGTCATCTGTTGCTAAGTTGTTGTTTGTCCAAAGTTGTTGTTTGTCTGTATTTACTGTTATTGCTGCAACTGTCTTGTCGTCAGTCCACTGTGTTCTTCGGTGTTGTGATGTTTTTCTGACTAATTCCTTCCATAACTTTTTCTATGCTGTCTTTACTTTTAACATTTGA
Source organism: Bacillus rossius redtenbacheri (assembly GCF_032445375.1). Taxonomy (NCBI): domain Eukaryota; kingdom Metazoa; phylum Arthropoda; class Insecta; order Phasmatodea; family Bacillidae; genus Bacillus; species Bacillus rossius. The sequence goes on along the minus strand of NC_086330.1, from coordinate 120,678,142 downwards.
CATCTGCTGTTTGTATTCATTTTTCTGTGTCTGTTCTTCCGGTTTTGTCTATGACATTCATTTTAAACTAGCAATGGTGTAATTCAAAATAATAAGTTAAATCGTTCAGTTACTAGTTATTAAGAGTAAACCCACTTTAACCTAAAATGTTTATGTTGTAATGCAGCCGGTATGTGAAAGTGATTTGTTTCGGAAGCAGTAATGTAAATTACTGGACTCACTGGATGGTAGCAACTCGGCGTTCACCACGGGCACTTCGACCATCTTCCTGCTGGCAGTGATCATGTGATCCACTGTGAACATTACACATGGACCCAGGAAGAAGTAGTAGAAGAAGGGTTCCTGAAACAGATTTTTTATAATTTTAAAAATAGTTTAATTTTATTGGCTGAGCAATGAGGTTATCAGAAATGGGCAAACATTACACATTCAAGGTAGTTAGGAAAGCTGCCATGGACTATTGTAAAGTACCTTCCTAGCAGTAGCCTAGAGTGATTTTGGGAGATCGTAGAAACCGGAAATTGAGACGGGTTGACCGGACATTAACCTGGGACCTCGTGAACATAACCCAACATTTTACCATCAAGCCACTTCATTTGGTGAAACAAAGAAAAAAAGCCAGGGTTCGTATGTCTCCCTTTTCCTTAAGAAGCCCGAATTTGAATTTTTTTGCTTAGAGACCCTTACGTGTCACTAAATTTGACCATGGATCTTATAAAACTCCTTAATAAACATGTCATTTATGTCATACAAAAATTTAAAACCCAATGTGATGTGTATTTTTCATTATTTAGTTGAGGCAGCAATCCAGTGTTTCACACATGTTCCTGTTGGTGTTTCACAATAGTATTTGGCTCCTAAAATACTTTTTTGTATTGGTGAAGCAGCTGATTATTTTAATATTGATAGATTTATTTATGGTAAATAATGAGTAAAAATATACATATTTAATTTAATCTTAAAAAAAAATTCTTTAATTTTTATTAATTTGGAAAGATACAAACCATGGAAAAAGCACCATAACATATTAAGAACATTTCTTCTCAATGTTAGGTTTGTATTGTGCACTTAAATTCAAGATTGGTGTTTGGTTTAAAATGTTATCACTTACCGGCCAACTTGGTTAATGTCGTGATGTAGTCTTTTATATCTAAGATAAGTAGGGCTTTCGAAAAGAGGTGTAGTAATGGTTTAGGGGGGAAAAGGTGGGGGGGGGGGGGGGAAACTCTCAGGGCTCGGCTACCATGTTAAGTTTTGAATTATAATTTTAATGTGTTTGTGCATCCTGATAGTAGGACAAAAATTACAAGTTGATTGCTAATAAAATCCATTGGAATATGCAATAATTGCAGATCACGTACAGATAAGCTGCGATAATGTTCAGTCTTGAGATTTTTTTTAATGACCCTGTAATAAATCCTGGTGCTGTAATATTAATCATGTAGGATTGTTTGCAATGATTTTGAGCATTTAGTAAGGGATCTAATATTGACATAGTTCCAACACTTGCGTACCTGTATAAGGCGACCAGCACCGTGCAGCACCATGAGGATGTAGAACACAGGGTAGAGTGAGTGTATGATCCAGAAGGCGTTGTAGAGCTCCCTGCGAGCCACCGGCAGGGAAAACGTGAAGATGAGGGCTGTCAGCAGCGTGAGAAGTATACCGGTGACCCCAGTGATAGTCTCCCAGCACCAGTATGAGAACTTGGGCAGCTCGTGAGACCTATACATTTTACATCGTTATCAGGTACTTCCTAGAAGTGTAACAGGGCGAGTTACTCCTCTATTTTGCCTTGTTCGTCCCTCCCAGTACACATTTACTCTTTCCGAGGTATCACCTCTCGGGCTTATCTCGATATAGTCCAGTCAATGAAAAGTTGTAGAGGGAAATGGAAGGAACACAATTTTTGACTTTGGGACCTTGTTTGGACTAGTAAGGAGGTAAACATACTAAAAGTCCCCACTTCTAGGTGGTGAGCGGGAGGGAGGGGGGTATGTTGAAGGTCCCTTTTTTCGGGTTTTCTCTTATATCTCGGAAACTACGCTCTAGTGAAAAGACCAATCTATACTAAAATAAAGCTGATAAAATTTTCCACAAAATTTATTCGTTTCAATTTTTCTCTATCTCGTATAGTTTATGAGATATTTGCATTCAAATTCGCTAATTTTTAGGGGGGGAAATGTTTTTTCTTACATTTTTTGCCCTATTTGACTAGATAACCCTTTATCCGTTCGTGTTACGTAAAGGTCACGCAGAAAGAAAGTTGTAGATAATTAAATTTTCTTTAAGAAAATCCAACACATTTTTATTTTATCTTCAATCATTGTAAAGTTAGAGCAATTTTACCTTTTTGTGTAAATCGCGAGATTTTTCAGCATAGTTTAAATTTCGTCTTTTTTGTTATTCCACTGATCTAACTCTAAATGTAAGCCAATACATACATATTAACAGTGTTGTTAAAAGTACTTGGAAAAAGTAATTGGTCTCAATTACAATTACTGTGGTGACAATGTAACTAATTACAAGTAAAAATTACTTTACATAGAAGTAATCAGTAAAATTACAATTACAATTACAATTACTTTCCACTACCATTTTAAAACTGACCTACGATTCAATTTTTTTACACTTTGTTACATTAATAAACATACATACGTTTTTGTTAAAAAAATTATTTCATGTAATGATTAAATTTATTATCTTTAATTAAATGAATCATATTTGAGGACAAACTTGCTTGAATAACATCAAAAGACTTCATACAAGTAACTAGCTGTAATAAAAGTAACACTATTTAAATTTTGGAATTGACATTACAAAACAATTGCATTTTAAAGTTCTCATCAGATAGATTCCCTCTCTTGATGGCAAAAACATCTTTACCAACACTAAAAAGACGCTCAACGGGAGCACTTGACGGCAGCGATGTGTTAAATTTTAAAAATGCAGATTTTAGGATAGGGTAATGTTGGAGACACTGCAAGTCACTTTGGCTCTTCATTTTTGATCATAGATGTTGTGCATACGATCGTAGCACTACAAGCGTAAAATTTTAAACTTTACTAATGCAAAAGTGTATGATCTTCTTGTTCTTAATTGTATTCATTATACGTTCCGAGAATAAAAGTAACGGCAAGTAAATATAAAGTATCGATTACCTTAATGTATCGATTACAATTAATGTTATGTAATCCGATTACAAGTACGAATTACATTTTTTAAATGTAATTCGTTACAAGTATAAATTACTTGAAAAGTAATCGTTACAAGTAATCCGATTACTTGTAATTCGTTACTTAACAACACTGCATATTAATATGTATAAACAGTTTCAAGTATCAACTACATACAGGCTAAGTGGCATATAAAGAAATAATATGAACATATATTATATATTTGCCTTAACTTATGTACTTAGTTCTTTAACAGCATAATTAATTTGGTGTCATATAAAACTATTTTCGACACCCTGAATGTACTGTAACAACTTTGACAGCTCCATCTCTTACCCCTTAAGAAATGCAGTTACTATTAAGATTGGTAACGGTAAGCGTTTAAAGACCTCTCTTTAGGTTGGGCCCCATACCACCTCAAAATACACTTTTTTCCAGCTTCTTCTATATCATCAATTGTTGAGGAAAGGTCTGAGAAAACTGCAGCAGCTCCCTGGACATCTGGAGACTTCAAATACATTTTGATAAATCCAAGCTTACTCTTTCGGAAGGCTGCTGAGGTGGTATCGCACCCAGTGAAGGCATGTAGAAAAAGTATATCTCGCAGCCCCTGGGTCTGAAGCTTCTGGGTAGAAAACAATGAAGGATTTATGTTTCCACGTCCAGGCTTTACGAAAATTATATCCTGGTCACCAGGTGTTTTGGCCCTCAACAGGACTATTAGGTCGACATCCTCACCTATAACAGCAACAGCAGTGGTATGTGATAACTCTACAGCTGTGTCTACAATGAGGACATCGGCATCGTTCTGTGCTTGAAGGGTACTGATTCCATGTGCCTGTAGTGTGACCTTTTGCATGTTAATCAGTCGACTTTTGTTGTAGACATTTGAAAGGAAGTCTTCCTGCTTCACAGTTATGACTGTCTCCTGATTGAAATGTATGTCAGCTGACTTTCTGAGATGGTACCGCCTTTGCTGCTCAGCGACCTTGGTACTTGATGATGATCTCGTGTACCCATCAAACACTATAGTACAACTCCTTCCACGATAGTGGCTGTACACGAAATTGGCATACCCATCACAAATTACAGATATCGTGGAACCTCTTTGCCATATAACTTTGTGGAGGAGAAGTCCTCCGTCCATAACAATGTCAAAGTGTGTCACATGTACTTCTTTGGTTGTTGCTTTGAGCTCTTTGTAGAGAACCGACTTCCTCGATTTCCTCATCCCACCCTCATTGAAGAAACCAAAGGGAAAGGAGCTATTTCATATTGCAAATAAGTTTTAAAATTTTGGTCAGGTTTCTTGCTTATGGCTATGCGTTGGAATAGCAAAAAAGGATCCACAGACACTTTTTCATCATTGGTCTTGATTGACGAGCTTACAGTCAAAAAAGGGAGTGCTAGATTTTTTCGAGACAGTTTAATATTATAAAATGGGCAACTCGCCATTTAAGCTATTGCTTTTTTACCAACTGTAACAGCATTGTAGCATGTGATTGTTTTGTCACCAACCACCCCCGTCGCAATGGATATGATGTCGCTGAAAGTCGGAAAGGGAAAATATTTCCCTAACCACTGAATTAGTTTGGTAACATCAGCTGCATCCTTAATTTGGCGGGCTTGTCCAAAATCTTTGTGCTGCTCACTTGACGTGAATAGAACCCCACAAAACTCTTCTATGGAGGTGCATCTCTACTGTAATGTATCTCTACAAAGGAGCCCTGAAAGTTCTTCCATTAGATTCCCGGTGCCAAAAATAGTATGAAACGATACCAAAAAATATTACTTTTGCAGAACTATATATGTACCTGAAATAACATTATATATACATGTATACAAATAACTTATTTATGTGCCACTCATATATACTATATATATTACATACTATTTATACGCATAAATATGTATATATTACTTTATATATAGTTAGAGCAGTGGAATAGCGAAAAATACAGAAGTTAAACTATTCTGAAAAATCTCGCGATTTACACAAAAAGGTAAAATTGCTCTAACTTTACAATGATTGAAGAAAAATTTAATTATCTACAACTTTCTTTCTGCGTGACTTTTACGTACCACGAACGGATAAAGGGTTATCTAGTCAAATAGGGCAAAAAACGTAAGAAAAAACATTTCCCCCCTAAAAATTAGCGAATTTGAACGCAAATATCTCATAAACTTTGCGAGATAGAGAAAAATTGAAACGAATAAATTTTGTGGAAAATTTTATCAGCTATATTTTAGTATAGATTGGTCTTTTCACTAGAGCGTATAGTTTCCGAGATATAAAAAAAACCGAAAAAAGGGACCTTCAACATGCCCCCCCCCCCCCCCTCCCTCCCGCTCATCACCTAGAAGTGGGGACTTTTAGTATGTTTACCTCCTTACTAGCCCAAACAAAATCCCAAAGTCAAAAATTGAGTTCCTTCCATTTCCCTCTACACCCCCCTTTTGAGCATTCATTGACTGGACTAATACAGAGGTAACACATGACAGGATTGTGCTGAATGCTTTGCAGACTTTTTAAATTGTAGAATTGTCATACTTTCCTATTTCCTCATGCATTACTAAGCTTACGAGATATTATGTTTTTTAACACAGTGCATCTTTATTAGAGATTTTTTAAATTTAATTTTGTCTTAACGTCTCATCACTGTGAGGTAATTAGTGACATTAACAGTAAAGCGATACAGACGGGATATTGACAAACAAATCTCCCATGACCAGCAGTCAGGAACCGTCTCAATATCTGCCTAGAGTGATTTCGGGAACCATGGGAAACAAAAAATCATGATGGCTGGTCTGGGATATGAATCAAGGTCCTTTGGAGTGTGAGTCCAGTGTCGTATTACTGCACAAACTCTCATGCAATTGGAACAGCAGTCGTCGGCAGGCTAAATGGAAGTGTTGGCTTTCAATCAAATGCACATTGAACCCACATCTGCAAAACAGTTACACTGAAACAGTGTTGAAAAGTTTAGAAGGAAAACTTTGTAAAATAGTCAAATTAATTATGTTTGTGTATAGAGCACTTAAACATATTGAGCAGTGGGTAGTACAGTTTCACTGTACTACATACACAACAAATATGTTACAGCCATTAAAAAAAATAGCCAAGTACATTTAGCCTGTAAGGCAGCGGTTCTCAAAAGGTGTTCCGCGGAACCGTGGGATTCCGTGGCACGGTCGCAAGGGTTCTGTGAGTCAAGACGAATGTCATATAATGCAGGCAAAATTATTGTGATATAACTTTCTTTGAAGGAGTTGGGGTTCCGCCAAATGAAAAGTCAATCATAGGGTTCCATGGCCAAAAAAAATTGGGAACCGCTGTTATAAGATATTAAATTTTTAACCATAAATAAATGGTAAATAAAAACATACTGAAAAATAATGTTTGCTTTTTTAGAAAAGATAATCAAAAGAGTTCCTTGTTCAGCCAAAATTCTTAGTAAGGTCACGTGAGATTAAGATGCATATTATTACTTAAGTAGTATTGCACAGTAGGCTCAGGTACTTACGCATGGTAGAAGTTGCGAAACAAACATGTTAGATCATCTGCTGTCTGAGTTGAAATGCTGTAGAAGTTGAAAGCGTGGCCAACTACATGGATAACTGAAACATTTGATGATCACAACTTTCTATTTATTTAAGTAGGTTTTGTTTCAGTGACAAAATACACATATGTGTTAGTGACAATTGTGTATCATTTTCTCTGTTCACATTAGTCTTGTGCTAGTGGTTTTAAGGTGTTACTAGTTTTGGCAAGAGAAATTTATGGTGTTTAAACTAGGGTTCTGCGAATATTCGAAATTTCCGAATTCGAGTTAGAATATTTTGATATTTGATTCGTCAATTCAAATCGAATTCATTTTACAATAATTCAACTTGCAAAATCTGGCCCGGATACACTAATATAAGACATCCCCCCCCATTTTTTAAAGAAATGTAAATGGATGATTACATCTTCCACTTAAAAAAAATTATACAGCGAAACCCCTTATTTACGTTACCGTTCTTTACGTTTTCACGTTATTTGAACCATTTTATTTCTGTCCCGTTTTAACCTCATTTGATGTAATGCAATAAATTCCCGTTGTTTACAACGCGCCTATTGCTTTACGCAGTTTACGCCGTTCGTTCTGATAAAACTGCTTACTAACTTAATTAATTCTATTACAAAGTAATCTGATGTGTAAATCATGTTTTAAAGACTTTTTAAAAAGTTATAAACTTCATCTTTAACGTCTCGGGAGTTGTTTTATACCGCTTATAAAAGCGTTAGCAGCGCCAGTTTGGTTGTGTTGATTCCTGTATTCCTGTATAGAGCGTGCACACGTAGTCAAAAATTGATATCGATAGCTCGCAGACTGCATGCATGCGCATGCTCTGTCAGGAACCGAGTTAACCCGCCCGATCGTTATGCGTATCGTTATAATCACGTTCTTGTTACTGGTTTCTTTGTTTTTACGTTGAATAAAATTGTTTTATTGCATCACTCATTAATTTAAATAATTTCGTGTGCTTTCGCAAAGTCTACTTTTAAATAAACGTACTTTCCATGAATAGGTTTTGTTTTTATGGATTACTTTACATTTTTTTTTTGCATAATAGTATTCTCCGTTCACTCTTACCTGAGTTTTGGAATAAACAAAGCCTCTTGTAAACAAACATTTTCATTGGCTGCTGGCCGCCGCGCACATTATTCGTGCGCAAGAAATAGTCCCTTGGTTACGTATCATTTGTAAGAATTTTTACACTGCCTTTTTTATGACAATTGTTGTTATATAGCATTATAGCGTTTCACCATTAATATCCAATACAGTTTAATGTGTCAGCAAGTATTTAATTACAATTATGTTAGCAGACGCCATGTGTACAGTGTACAGTTGATGCCCGGCGCAACAGTTGTATTTCGGATTTGCGCGCGCACGGTTTGTTATGGCTGATGCCGGACCGAGTTTTGTAAAGCACAGAACGGGAAAGCCTTTGAAAAGTGCACAGAAAACTATTGTGTTGAATGTTTTTAAAACATTTTCAGACAAATATACGGATTGTCGTGTGAACGATATCGCGAGTTTAACTGCGGAATTTATGGGTGTTTCGAAGAGTAGTGTGCTTCGTGCAAGGAAGAATTACAGGACACTGGGACATTAACAACTCCCGGGAAGAAACGGAAACTTGAGTATCCTGTTATCAAAACGTGTGATGATTTTGTGAAGACGGCTATTAGGCGTAAAGTGCATAGTTTTTTCTTCGCAAATGAACCACCTACGCTGAACAAAGTGCTATGGTGCTTCCTGTTATATTACTTCTCCGTTATTTTATTAGCATCGACTGTACTGAAGTGTGTGTGTTGCAACTAGTGCTTGGCGCGCAAGATTAATTCTGCCTATCACTTGCTGACGCGGCGCAGTGATACAATGGTGTTTGTTTATTTCAAAACTCAGCTAAGAGTGAACCCTCGGTCTCACCCCTAATTATAAACTTGATTTTAGAATAAAATGTGCGATGCTTAAGCGATAAAAACGGTAAATTTGTAATTTTTTTGTACCACTTCCTTATTGTCATATTTTTATTTATATTTTTATCCTTTAAAATCTAACATTCTAAATAAGGTAGCAAGTGAGAGAGTTTTCTCTACAGCAGGCATCATAGTTACCAGCCGCAGAGAATTGTTGTTGCCGCACCATGACGATGAACTCACCTTTCTCCATGATAATTTGAGGTAAATATGTAGAGTTGCGGTATTTGCGAAAAAACATGTTAAAAATCCGAAAATACTTTTATTATATGCTCTTTCACCTCTTTTCATTAAACCCGGCGGAGATAAGAAATTCCAAATACTTTAGGAGATATCAAATTTTTTAATTTTAATGGTTGAACGATATTTGTTAAAAAATTTTTAAAAATTCAGAAAATACTTTTATTCTATGCTCTTTAACTTCCTCTTTTCATTAAACCTGGCGGAGATAAGAAATTCCAAATACTTTAGGAGATATCGAATTTTTTAATTTTCATCACAATACCTGTGCATTCATGCGGCTTTGACAATTGTTTTTTGTTTACGAGTATGAATTTTTTTTTCTTGTGGCGTTCACCATTGATTCTTGTTTACGAGTAATCCGCCTCTAACTTAGGTGAGTTTTTAACGTTTCAAATTTAATGTTTTATTTTTTATTTGGATATTGTTGCGCAAGTTATAAGTAAAAAAAAATTTACGTGAGTTTCTACTGTTCATCCTTTGTCCCGGTTTGTTAGGTCAGGTCAGTTACATTATAAATACTTTAAAACTAAACAACCATTAAAATTAATTAACATTATTTTTAATGTACGCTTAGTTTGAAAGTATTTATAATGTAACTGACCTGACCTAATCGACCATTTTAATTAATTATTAGGCATTCACGAACACACGGCAAAATAAAAAAAAATTTGCGCCGGTCGAATGATTGCACAGGTCTTGGTTTGCAAAATAAGAACGGCGATATCTCCAAAAGTATTCGGAATTTCTTATCTCCGCCGGGTTTAATGAAAAGAGGAAGTGAAAGAGCATATAATAAAAGTATTTTAGGATTTTTGACATATTTTTTTCTCGCAAATACCGCTACTCTACATAATTACCCAATTTGAAATGATTTGCGAAGTGATTTGTGTTAGTGCTACAGACACATAAATTTAATTTTTTTATTTTATTTTTGAGAATCTGGTTGTGCTTCTTCAATATAGTCTCACTTTAATTTTAGTTACTTGATTTAAACTGTGAATTATGTGACAAGTTTTTCAAAGGTGGTATGTTAAAACATTTTAAATGATCTATGTTATTTTAATAAATATTCTGAAATTCTATTTGAAAAAAATTCGAAACTCGTGAATTTTTTTGAAATTCGATTCGAACTGAAAAATCACAATTCGCAGATTCTAGAAAGCAGGAGAGGGGCTGACCTGTGAACAGCAGCGCGAGCACGGCTATGTACTTGTGCGCGGAGATGGCGAGGTCGAAGGGGATGTACAGGTGCAGGAAGGTGTCCCTGAGCAGGGTGATGGTGCTGCGACACATGGTGAGCAGCAGGGTGGAGTAGGTGAACATCATGGCGGACGCTGCACCGCGTGTTACCGTGACCCCGTAGCCGGCGATGCGCCTCAGCCCCGAGTGCTCCCGCTCCACTGAGTAGTCTGCAATCATCCGTCACGGGGCTCCACTGCTGATTAGTGGTGAAGTAACACCACAAAGCAGTTACACCAAAATACAAGTTGATACACCGTTTAGCACCGAAATGTAGCTACAAACATGAAAGCAATCAGCAATTTGACAAAACTTCACTCAAATTACTAACATTATATCTTTTATTATGTTAAATTCATTGAATGTAATTTATCATTAATTTTGTACCAAAATGTAACTAAATAGATTGGAAAAAATTATTAGTACTTCATTGTTTGATCTTGCATCTGGTATTAGTAACATGGTTTTACATTAATGACATTGGCCCATTTTTTACACAGAAAAATTTGCTAATTTATTTTTTATTTTTCTGTTTCTAAGTTGTTCTGTTTTAGACATGCTGATTACTAATGGTTTTATTTTATAAGTGCATCAGGTTTCAATGAGACTATGTTATTGCAATAAAAATGTATATATTTATCTAGTTTCATATTTGTTGAATAATCCTCAATATTTTTATGAATTATCAATCAGAATGATTCTGTTTTTATGAAATAAAATTTAGGTTATTTATTTAGTTTCATATTTGTTGCCTAATACTCTATTTTTATGAATGAAGATAATGTAAAAACAAAATAATACCGTAATCTCCCATTAAATTGTCCTAAAAATAAAACCATTAAATTTTTCCTCACTTACAAGACACTGCAGAATGACATATGTATTCATGGCCACTTTCTGTATCCCAGAGGTAAATAACATGTCCATTTTTTTATGAATTCAATTTGGCACCTTAAACAAACTATAATCTTGGAAATAGTATTTTTGCCAAGTAAAGAATACCAGTAATAACATTTTAAAGTTTCATAAAGCAAGTCCTATAATGAAAAAGGAACCTGAAAACAAACTGAAAACTTGCTCTCATTAAAAATTAACATTTTGTAACATGTCTTTTACCTGAGAGTACAGATTCAATATTTATATGTTAACTGACACAAAAAAAACCTTGAAAATACTTACATAAGCACATGTAAAAAAATTGTTTATTTTATTTATATTTATAACATGCTTACCTACAGCAAGAATGCCTTCGATGGTAAGCATAAGACAAATATACAAATGAATACAAACACAATAAAAAAATAACACAACTACATACAAACAAAAAACACACATACAACATAATAACCAAGAAAAAGGACTCATAAATAGACAACACAAATTCAAAAACAGAACAGAACAGTATATAATGTAAACACTCATTGATTGATTTGAGGAGTGTATATAAAGAACTAAGGTAAATAATTAAGATACTCAATTATTTTCTTTACATTAAAATTATTATTAAAAAAGGGAATTTAGCTATTGACTTTATTGAAGTTGTGACAAGTCTGCTGGTCTGATTAGGAAACTGAGTTTTCACGGTTAAACTTTATTATTTTAAATATTTGTTGTATTTTATATTTTAGTAATTTTTAATAGTATACTTTGTATGGTTTTTATTTTAAATGTAAATGTAATGCAGGTATGGAAACTGGTCAGTAAAATCAGTAAAAGTCAGTTTTTTTTTGGTAAAGTCAGTATTTAGTCAGTAAAAATGAGAAATGGTCAGTAAAGTCGGTTTTTCTGTAGTTTTACCTTTGTTTTTTTTTCTAAGAAGACATTTTTGGACCAATGCAGTAAGTACACATACCTATCAATGCCCAATGAAGCATATCTGATGGCTTTTTAAGTGCTCTTATGCTTAATAATGGAAGCACTGAAGTCTTGAGCACAATGATTCAATCAAAAACAGAGCATTGGGTATAATAGGACAAAGTATTGATTGGATCATTGTACTAGGACTTTAATAGATTTATATAAATGTTAAGATGGTGATTTTGTTCCTTTTGTTGTTGCAGATGCATTCAGTTTAGTGGATGGAAATTGATACAGTGATATTTGGAATTTTGAATCTGAACCATGGGGAAGTGTAGCTTTCGCTCAGATTGGCTGAAAAAGACTGATAAAAATGGTTATTGTGTTTCGGAGTGGGGACGCAAAGCGAATGAAACAGAAATGTTTTGTTTGGTGTGTTCAAAGACTTTCAATATTACATGGGGTTTTGAAGCAGTTGAACAACATGCAGCAAATAAGAAACACAAAGAACAGTGTAAACTGATACTTTCAGCATCACAGCTTCACTTGACTATAGCACGCCCAAGTACTAGTGGTTTTAGTTTGTCAGGTGTAACAGAACAAGAGCAGAACTGATTTGGGTTTTGAAAGCTATTTCTGCAGGTTTTTCATTTGCAGCATCATGTGAAAACATCCGTGAAACTTTTGAAGCCATGTCCATCGGACCAAAGCTCGATACTTAACAACAGATGCTCTTGCTCCATATTTAAAAAAAAATGCTAGAAGATATGGATGGGGAGTATTTTACTTTATGTTATGATGAGACAACCAATAATGCTTCCATGAAAGAACTACAAATTGCAGTCAAGTATTGGTCAAAACAAAAAGAGAGCACAGTTACACGGCATCTGCAGACATTTTATTTGGGAAAAGCAACAGCCAGTGATATTTATGTGAAATTAAGTGAAGCATTGGATGGTGCTCAGCTCCCTCGTGCCAATTTGTTAATGCTCAGTAATGATGGCCATAATGTAAATAAGTCTGTTACTCGGCTAATGAACGATTCTCTTGTTCTTACGAAAAGAAAAGAGATGGTAGACATAGGTACTTGTAACATACATATTGTACACAATGCTTTCCGCAGTGGTATTTTGGAGTTTGGAGATGATGCTTCTAACCTCATCTTTCTTGTTCATGATTTTTTTGATGGCTGGCCTGCTCGTAGAGAGAATTTTGCAGAAGTTCAGACGGATGTGAATGTACCTCATCACCATTTCATCAAACATGTTTCATCAAGATGGTTGTCTTTGGAGAGTGCAGGTGAAAGACTTCTTGAGCAACGGCCTGCTGTCATCAAGTATTTTATGGATTACATTCCTAAATATAAGAGTCATTTAATGAAGTCATTCAAATACAAGAGTATTGTGCGACTCTTGAAAGACAAGACTATGAGAGCTGAAGTAATGTTTGTTTGTAGAAGTGCTGGTTTATTTACTAATTTTACTGGGAAATTTAAAAAAGAAGAGCCTTTGGTTCACATCATTTACGATGAACTGAAAACTCTGTAGAAGCTTTCAGTTTTGAGCATTATTTACCACTGAAAGAAATATGCTGTGGCAATGGTGTGCATGAAGAACTGAAGAAAGTGAGTGAGAAGGAGAGGGAGATATTTATGATGCAAACTAGAAAGCATTTTACTGCTTCATGTAAAGACCTTTTCATGAAATCGTCCTTGTTGTCCAAGCCTCTACTTACGCATCTACAGTGTTTTTCTCCACCAAACCGTGTCAAAGAGGGAAGTCACAAAGAAATAGTGAAAGTGGCAAGATCACTTCCATTTGTTGTTGCCGAAGATATACTTGCAGATGAGTGGAAATTGTTGGCACTGGAGGAAGATGAATCTGGTAGCCAGAAAAGCCGCATAGATGTGTACTGGAATCAGTTCTTTAAGAGGAAAAATAATTCTGAAGATGTGAAATTCCCCACAGTGATGAAAGTAGTGAAAGCTGCTTTGTCACTTTCACATGGAAGTGCAGATGTTGAAAGAGGTTTTTCACGGTCTGGGCAAATTTTGACGTGTGATAAAGCTAATATGTCAGAATGAGTTCTGGATGCTTATCAGCAGGTTAAAGGTGCACTCCATCAGGTATACGATGATAACGTCCATCTAGTACACATAACTAAGGAGCTACTGAATTTGACTCGTACGGAACGTTTGGAACAGAAACAGAAAGTTAAAGAGGAAGAAGAACACCGAATAGCAGTCGAGAGAGACTTCCAGCAACAGTTGAAAACAGAAAAAGTAAACATTGAAGAAGAAGAGGCAACACTGAAGAAGTTAAGATCTGAAGAGCAAGAGAAGAGAAGCGTTGCTGATAGGTTGTTGATAGATGCACTCAAGGAGAAGGATATGGTGGCTGCTAGTGTGGCCCAAGCTATGCTGGAAAGTGTAACAAAAGTAAGGGAGGAGACAGAGGAAAAGAAAAAAAACATGCTGATAAAGTCTAGAGGTCTCTAGAGAAAAGAAAGTCAACTCTTATTACAAGTTTTTTCAACAAAAAACCAAAAGCAAACAAATAAAAAATTATACTTTGTGTATTGGTTCTGTTTTATTCCATTAAAGTAGCTTATATGATGCATTAAGAAACTGAGAGTAAATGTTTCCTCGTGAAATAATTTTGTATGTAACTGCAATATTTTTTATATGGTATTTATGCAATTTTAAGAAGTTTAAGTAAAATGTGTGTATGGTTACATTTATTGCTAACAATGTTTGTATCAATTTAAGTGCAATATTACAAATATTAAGATTATTTGTTTAGTAATAAAGTGTACTATATCGCAAACAGTGTAACTAGACAGATTTAATTAAATTAGTGTGTGCTGTAATATTATGATTATTGTGAATGGTCAGCGGTGTTTGTAACTAATGCAATTTAATATATTTAGTATGCTTAATTTAATGGACATTGTTATATAATAGACATAGCATGTAACAAGTTTTGTTTTGATAATGATGTAACATCTGAAAACTGATAAGTTTATGAAAATGTTTGTAACAATCCAGTTTGTGAACTTTATGACTATGTAAATAGTATTATAAATTATACTAGCTGCAGTACCCAGCGTTGCCCGGGCTGAACACAGGGTGAAGGGGAACTGTTTAGAGATCAGATGTAGTTAGTAAATGTCTTCTTAATTTGAATGTCAAGTGTGCAAAATAATTTATATCACTTTCAGATCCCGACAGACGTTCTGCCAGTTTATAGTTATTTACCTGGTCTGTATGTAATCTAAACTCTATAAAGCAATATAGAAAAAAAAAAAAAAACTGAAAAATAAGGGATTACTAATATTGAAAAGATTCCATTATCTAGCTAATGCTCGGCATGCATTGCAATGCCTCATTCAGTTTTGTTTTGTAATATGTTTGAAGTAGTTACACATATACAAATAATCTATCCATGTCTCTAAATATATATTTATATCTATCTACATCTATAGTCCTATATATCTATGTATCTCTCTATCTGTATTTATCTCTTTATATCTACATATATACCTCACACTATCTCTATGTATTCTATATGAGGGTACTGATTGCTTCGTTGTTAATATCACACGGGTGTTTTTTACTTGTATGGGAAAATTAAGAATGATAAGGCATCTAGTGCGTGGCAACAATGTTAATAGGCAATAGGAAATAAACTTCTAGCGCCTGCACTTCTAGCGCCTGCGGCATTGTCAACACACACTTCGTACGTGTACTGTATGTTGTATCTAACCCCCTCCAACGCATTTGATTCTAAATTGGACTTTTAGTAAGGATTCCTAATGTTATTGATAATTTAATATAATATAGCCTTCCTCGATAAATGTACTATCCAACACTGAAAGAATTTTTCAAATCGGACCAGTGGTTCCTGAGATTAGCATGTTCAAACAAACAACCAAACAAACAAACTCTTCAGCTTTATAATATTAGTATAGATTTGTATGAATATAATTTTTGAAGTGTTTAAGGTGTGAGTTGGCTGGCTATGGGGATGGTGGATGCCAGAAATTTGTACTTTTTTTCTGCATCTTTGATGCATGGTAAAGTTTAAATAAGTTTTTACTTGGTCAGTTTTCCTCGCCTTGTTCCAGTCATTAAAGTCAGTTTTTTCCTTGTTCCAGTCAGTAGTCAGTAATTTGAGTTAGTCAGTTTGTTTCCATCCCTGTGTAATGTTAAAATCTTGGTATAATAATATTGGAAAAACAGGCGGAACTTTTTTTTGGCGAGTTGACTGACATAAGAAGCGAAGCCGTGTGTATTGGAAAGAGTTAAAAGTAATAGGTGAACCTTTGCGTGAAATACAATGGCCCGTACTATGTTTCTGGTGAGCGGGGACACACACACCTGGAGTTGCGGTGCGTGCTTGCATGCAAGAATGTCTCCGACGTCTTGCTTATAATGTCAGGAAGTGGAGGTGGGGATTACTGCGCAAATAGTGAGACTAACGCTCAGCTGTGGCATTCGCTAATCGGCCACAACGGAGCTCGGACCTGCAGTCCACAACTAAGATTTTATATGAGGCAGAGGCCTGGCCTAGCAGGACAAGAAAGGGTTGGGTTGTGTTTTTTGAAGAAGCTTGTTGATGATGAAGATTTCCAACTTGTTTGCAAAAGTTTTTCGCAAATGCCATGGACAAATTTGTGAGTACTTTCGATCCAATACTACTGATGGTAGTCGTCCAATTGGTTTCTGTGTAGACACGAAGTTAGCTGCAGTGTCATATCGCTGAATAGTTCAAAGTCATAGCAAGATGCCCTGTGGTTTGAAAGTTTTATTTATACTTCCGGAAAAAGTAGTTAACTAGGATGTAGTTTTTATTCGCACGAAGGAAAGAATGAACATGTCAGTCAGTAATACTGCCTGTCGAAAGATGAATTTTTAATGGGGACCCAAATAATGAACTGGAGGTTTTCTATATTGAAATTTTAATAGATGTCAGTTTTAACACTTTATGAGTACCATGCCCGAGTATAGCTCGGGCATCACATGAATAACTGTTAGACCAAGCCCGAGTGTAACTCGGGCTGCCATTTACATGATATTTGCTAGTTAGCCAACGAGTATATCTCGGGTTTGGTAGCTGGGTAATTGCCTTTAAACTCTTGCTGGCTTGTTACAGACTGGTGCTACTATCTTGTGGCTGTTTTGAGAACTAACTGGACATTCGTTTATTGCGCTGTCAGGAGGTTGCGCCAGCATTCACTTTGCAGTGAGTGCAGCGTGCGCTATCTATTTACTTTCGTGTAAAATACTTGTTTCAGTTTTTACGTGCGGGGTTTCAGTACGCGTGTGATGTAATGATAAGTTTTTTCTGTAAGAAACGGAAAAATGGATAAGTGTGGTAAAAGCGAAATACTAAATGAAAACTTTATCGACTCTGGTTCTGAAGGTGATGCAGACGACTCGGATTTAGACCCGGAATTTTTACGGTCAAGAACAGGTTTGTAAATTATATTTACAAGTTTAGTTTACGTTTCTAAATATTTACTACAAGATATAAAAATAAATCGTTACTATTTTCCTTCAATGCAATTTTTGTAACTTTGAAAATGTACCTAATAATTTTTATATTTTGTTATAGATGCAGATGCGAGGACTCGGACGACAGTGAGTCGGAAACTGAACAACACAATTTTTCTTTAGGTGAGTCTGCTTCTGGCCCGCCAACCAAAGTATACAAAAAGTCAAGTGACTGTCAGAGTGACACTGCTCTTGGTTGGACACATGAAGATACACAACCACAGCTCCCAGTGTTTCAAGAACATACAGGAGTGACTGCTAATATTGATAGATCTTCTACTGCATTTGATTGTTTTTCAATTTTTCTTCCTGATTCAATGATCAAACACATGAAAACTGAAACAAATAGATACACTGCTGCTGTTGTCGATAAACTGAGGCGTACAAAACAATTGAAACCTAACAGTCTGCTTTCTAATTGGAAGCCAGTAAAACTATGTGAAATTTATCATTTTTTTGCAGTTGTTTTTCATATGTGTCTGGTGAAGAAGAGTGATCTCAAAACACTACTGGTCAAAAATGATTTTTTGTCTACTCCTTTCCCAGCATCTATAATGAGTAGAAATCGTTTCTTTTCTATTCTGTCAAATTTTCACTTGAATGATGATAATACTTACATACAAAGGGGACAGCCAAATCATGATCCTTTGCACAAAATTCGGGCATTTTTTGATCATCTAGTTCAAAAGTTTTCCCATTCATTTGCGCCTTATTATAATCTGACGATAGATGAAGGCATGTGTGGCTTTCGTGGCCGTATTCAGTTTCGTGTTTACATGAAAAATAAGCCGCAAAAATATGGCATGAAACTTTATATTGTATGTGATTCATCTACCAGTTATGTACTAAAAATGGAAGTTTACTGCGGGAAAACGAATGTGGATAACATCGTTATGTCTATTGTCCAAAGATTTTTATCTGATAATTTTGACAAAGGTCATGTGGTCTACATGGACAGATTTTACAGTTCTCCAGCACTCGTTGATTTTTTGTGGAGCAAGAAAACTTTAGCTGTAGGGACATGTATGACCAACAGAAAACAGCTACCAAAAGAAATAGTAAAAGCAAGAATTCAGAAAAATGTAATGGTTTTAATGCGGCGTAAGCATTTATTATGTTTGAAGTGGAAAGACACCAGAGATGTTTTGGCACTCACTACTTTGCATAAGGCTACAACATCCGAAGTTGATGTCAAGTCAAAAAATGGGAAAGTGATGAAAACAAAACCTCAAGCTGTTTTAGATTAGAACATTCACAAGACAGGTGTTGATCGAAGTGATCAAATGATTGCTTACTATCCCTTCAACCGAAAACAGTTGAAATGGTGGAAAAAGCTATTTTTTCACATGCTTCTGATGTAAGTTACAAATGTGTTTATCCTGTACAAGGAAACGAGAAATGGCGAAGAGAAAAAAAACTGCCATCTTTCCAACTTTATTAGAGAAGTTGGAGAAGCTTTTGCCGCCAAAGGTAGCATTATGTCGCACAGTGAAACTGTTCAAAATGTTGTGACATTTCCTGGAAAAGATTCCGGCCACAGAAAAGAAGATGAACCCAACACGAGTTTGCAAGGTGTGTTCCGTAAAAACTAAAGCATCCACTGGCAAAACAGGAAGAAAGGAAACAACTTGGTGGTGTCCCACATGTGAAGTGCCTCTGTTTGCCTGAATGCTTTCGTGACTATCACACCAAAGCAAATAATGCATAATTTATCTCTAACTAAGTATAAGAAAATGTCAATGTTCACGTTTAAAGCACATGATTTACCTAGAACAATTTTTGTTGTGAGATATGAAATATTTTTGTAAAGGCTGATAGATAAACAGTATCAGTATCGGTTATATAACTTTGTAGATAAACATACAATTATATATGCATATAGGCCTACTGGTTATTTATATGAATTTTCATGAATCTTCATGAATCTTGGTTGAACATAACATGTTGGGTAATATCTATACCCATATTTTATAATGGAAAGTTGAAATTTATTGTTCGATTCCTGTAGGTTGTTAATTAGTTTATTTATAAGTAAAATTTATTTTTGTAAGGACATAATTTTCAGAATATAATTTAAAAAAATTTAATTGTAATGACCAAACCAAAATGGGTGTAGGTAATCAAAAATAGGTTTTTCAAAAATATATGATATTTGATACATAAAAAAGTGTGTGAGTAAAATGTCTATGCTTGCATGCATATAACATATGTATTATGTAATTATTTATTTATGAATATTATAATAATTTTATATTTAAAACATTTTATAATATAATTAAATGTAATTTTAGAAAAAAATTTAATATAATTCGTGAATATTTGCATGATTCTAAATATAATAGAAGGGCCATCTGACTTTTTTTTTCAAATAGCAAAATCATGAATTATTGAAATAAAAACAAAAATAATTTTTATAACGGTGTTTTAGATATTTTTCCCCTGAATTTAAAAGCATAAAAATTTATTAATAAAATTTTATATATGGCTAAATTTTTATTTGAAGATGCCAAATTTTTTTTAAAAATTCTAAAATAGGCTGGTGTGATCACATATAAATGCATATATTACCATGGTACTCAAAGTGTTAAAAACTATTAATATTGCATTATAGTAATTTTTTTATGCATCCATTTTTGTATTTACAAAATTATTTTAAAATCCTGGCACCAGGCAATTTGTGATTTTTTGAAACTTTCTAAAATGTATACCAGATTTGTTTATAGTATTTTGATAATATGTTATTTCTACATCATCGTATGGGGAAAATATATTGGAAATTTTAAGTTGGTTAGAAAAACGATTCACAGCATTATAGTTTCGTCTTTTAGATATTGTATAATCATATATATATATATATATATATATATATATATATATATATATATTACAGGAAAAGTGGACACATTTTTGTGTTGGTGAGGAGGTTCTATATATGAAATGAAAATATGAATACTTTAGTAATATGAATACCAAGGGAGACAAAAAATAATGTTAGAAAAGGAGGATTATTAATTTGTGAATTTCGGTTACAGTCATATTATAATTACCCTTACATTATGTAAGCATGTGTAAAGCTCACAAACTAAACTATAAAATTTTTTGTATAATCCATTCATTGCCGTAAAGTATTTATTGACGTGAGAATATCAACACAAAAAGTTGTTTTGTTTCAACTCACTTGGGCGAGCTATTTTCAACATAATGCTTGATTAAATTGAGGGATAGGTACCCTGTGATGAATCTAAAGTAGAATATAGAATGAATTTAAATATACAGAAATACATATTATAAGGCAGGATGAAATTATTAGAACAATTAAAATTAAAATTATGTAACAAATATTTTTTTAATAAACATTATTATGTCACCACTCATTGATAATCACCATAGCTCTGGACCGTACTAAAGCACTTCAATAGGTACCGGTTATTTAAATTTTATAAAACCTTTTAATCCTTACTAAAATCTTAAAACAGAAAGTTCATGAATTTTTTCCATTGTGTTGTTGGATGGTACTTACAGTAGGCTCGCTCTGCAAATATTGCCAACACGACAAGTGTGTAGAGAGTCAGCCAAAAGATTGTAAGTGAGTAGTTTTCGATGAGACGTTGTATAGCGAGTCTCTTTGAAGGGGTGGCGCTCAGGTTTTTGGTGTTGGGTGGCGTTTTCTGTTGCTCCAGGGTCGTAGTGGGTTCAGAATCCTGTGTTCCTTCTGTTGCATCTCCTGGCTGTCTGTAATCAAATACATTTATGGTAAAAATTCTGCTTGGCTTTTATCTCTTAATTTAGAAAAAAATATGAAACTACAAACAAGCTAGTATCCAACATTTCACGTTTAACACCTTAGACAATTTTAAGAAAATATTCAAGTTATTGTCTCAAATGGGGTTGGTTTAAATTTAATAAATGTAATGTTAAATTTCCTTTAAAAAAAAAAAAAAAAAGGATGATTTGAAGACAATAGTTCATGAAAAAGTAAATAATACTGGATTCATACTTTATTAAATTTAGCTCCAAAATTTTGTAAGATATGATATTAAAATATATTTTTTTACATTTACACTAAAGTTTTATTCTTTTATATTTGGTTCCTTGATTTAAAATATGAATTGGCTGACTGTACTAATGTAGTGGAGGTTATAGTATGTTTTTAGAGTAATATTGGTTATAGAATTTAAATGTAAATAAAATAGACCATCTAGTAAGTTTGAAAATGCTTTTATATTAGGGCATATAACAATTATTTCACCTGTTGAACAATGAACGAAAATGTTTGTTTATGAAATTTATTGAATACAGATAAGCAGTTAGCATGTTTAAGTGACATTTAAGTAGCAGTAAAAAAATTGTAACCAATACTACTGCCTTTATTTTTTACATACTAGTCCATTTTCTAAACATCTATTTCATGGTCCAAACTAGCCACTAGATGAAGTTGGTATATATGTACATACATACATTTTGATGCATGATCAGAAAGGAATTGTAGTGCATATTAAAGCTAGATTATTGAACTTTAGAACAGTACTGTAACTTAAGAATAAAATACCATTTTTACTTAAAAGTGAATAATTTGGTTTTTTCGTATTGCATTCCTTAAATATTTTTTACGTACCATTTTGCACAAGTTAGTGAAATTTAAGACAGTGGGTTAAAATTCTGTAAAACACTTTTGAATTGCCTATTTGGGATTGAATTACATCAGGGTATAGTATGTTTTTTACATGATGAAAATTTTTTAAAAATTATATTTTTAATCATTGCTGATATTTTGTAAACACGTTTTATTACCCTTTTTAAGAGACATTTTTCTAAATTTTTAGCTATACCGAATTGTCAAGAGTAGCTATACTTGCCTGTACAAGTTGCTAAATGTTTCCTGGGCTTTTGCCACAAACGATGTTCGTGTGTTCACACTGGCGGGCTGCCCAGGAACTCCGGTGAAGTTGAGATGGGTGTAGTTCAGTTTGTCTTTGTAGTCTGCTAGCAGACGCTGGAAATCGCTGACGCCAATTTTTGCCTGTATTGGTCATAGGAATATTTTTGTAAAAGAAATGATACAAAAGTGTTCCAGGTATTGTGGTAATGTGCAATGTGGTTGGTCTGTCTAATCACTCACTTCCTTCTGAGGTGATCTGGGAATGATTCTTGGCAGGGTTGAACCTGGAATTTTCTTAAGGCTCAAGTCTGACACACCATGTTGAGATTTTATTTTTTTCAGGGCTATTTATAAAATGGTAACTCAATACTTCCTTGCATTTGTTGTTTTGCCACAACAACAAATTTTCAACAGATTTTCACTAAGTGTAATATTATGGGTGTAAAAAGTTGCGTGAGTGATGATGATTACGAAGATGGATTATACCCATGATATTACACTAAGTGAATATTGTGATAAAAATGTATTTGTGAGAGAACAATAAAATTAAAGGAAGTATTGAACTAAGATAAAAGTAACAATGAAAAAAAAACAAAAAAAAAATTGACTTGGCATGTGAGACAGCATCTTAAGTGGTAAATGTTTCTGTGTGCCGGTGGATTTTGTTTCCCTCACTCGTTCTAAATGTCATTGCTCCTTTCCTTTGCTTATCACTGCTCATCTTCTCTAATGAACCAAATGTCAACAAGCATTAATTTATTAGCATTAATTGTTAATTAATTGATTATCATTAATGGTTAAGCATTAGTTAATTGATTAATTCAATAACTCATTAGTTAGTTTATTTATTAGTTCATTAATTTATTATTAATTCATTCTTATTAACAATTAAGGAGGGAACTTTGTTTCAGGTGCAGGATGATCCTCTTACCTTGTGCTGCAGTCCAGCT
Source organism: Bacillus rossius redtenbacheri (assembly GCF_032445375.1). Taxonomy (NCBI): domain Eukaryota; kingdom Metazoa; phylum Arthropoda; class Insecta; order Phasmatodea; family Bacillidae; genus Bacillus; species Bacillus rossius. The sequence continues at coordinate 120,654,777 of NC_086330.1, read as the reverse complement.
TGTGTCATCATGTCTTCGACGATGTTGTTCAGATCGCCTTCCTTCACGTCTGTGCTCACCGTCTCGATCAAGGACCTGGCTCGGAGATTCACACCCGAAACAGGTTTGTTTCACTTTATTGCATATGCATTTACAATACGTCATTCAGTATCATGCCTTTTTAACTATGTAGTATTTTTCTTAACCAAATTATACCCTGATAAAAAAGTAACTATTTTAATTGTAACTGTAATACAATGTCAAAGGAAAATATCTTCCAAGTCATTATTAGTTTGTCTAAAATAAAATATAAATATCTATATTTTTTTCTCAAATTTTAATATCCATTCAATTAGGTTATTTATAGAGTACTTTTAACTCTATATTAAAAGTACAAAATTTTGAAAAAAGTGTATTATATATTTTAAAACCTAATATCCAATAAAATCCATATATTTTAAATATATATTTCACTAATTATTTCAAAATTATTCTTTACACATCCGCCAGGAATTTGAATTTAATCCTGGTGGTTTGTCTTAAAACATATTAAGTGTCCCCTGGTTTTTTTCATTCCATCATAATCCTAGTATTACAGTAGACAGCAGTATCTGGCGAGGCAGATACTGCTGTCTACTGCTTTTTCTGCATTTGCTGCTTTTTACTCTCCCAGATTTAATGAGTAAAACATGTGGGTGTTGCCACTGAGTATCTACATCTACAGCATCGGCAGATAGTATCAGTTTCAGGGACATCTGCAAAAGCATGTGTCAGCCAGCCATAGCTTTTTTTAAACAGACTAACAAGCATCTCAAATTAACACTTGAACCTAAGTTTGGGTTTTCTGGAGTTAATTTTGAAAAGTACATGTATATTTTAATATTTATATACCTATTTGAATTTTTTGTTAGTAGTTTCTACTTGTGTTAGTTTATTATATTTGGGAAGCAAAGAAATAATACTAAAAATAATTTTACGTAAGTTCTTACCTGATCATGTGTTTGAAATCAGTTTTTGTAAGCTGTCTTGTTTTGTTGATGTCGTACATATCAAACATTAGCTGTGCCTTGTCATCAGGAGAACCTTAAAACAAACAATTAAATTGACATTTTAGTATGAATGAATAGCTTATTATGTACATTTTGTGTGTTGTATTTTATGCATGTTTAGGGTTAACAATTAGTATCCGCAGATTTAACATTTTTGGTTTACTATTCTGCTGCTAAAGTAATGAAATATACATATAGTACCTAGAGTTAACGTACATGAGTATATACGGCTGTGACTAAGGAAAGCAGCTTCAAAATAATTCTGCTAGTTGTTGGAGATCAGGGTGAAAAGTTTTTGTATACCACAACAGGCAACTAATCACCCTTTGCTACAGATTTCAAGCCTGTCAACAGTAACATCAGTTAGTCGTATAGCTACGTTTCGCATGAGAGACTGGCTAATTCCAGATCAGTATTAGTACAACAATTGACATAAAGATGGGCAATTGATAGTGTATCAGTGTAAAAACCCTAGCGCTCCCTCGCTTGTGAATATTTACAGGTCACCAAAAAAGTAAGGAAACTGGAGGTCTCGTTACTAAAATTATGAAAATGTCTTGAAATAAATAGTTATGGTTCTATAATTCACAAAGCTTTAATTTCCAGCAGCATTTTGTTGACTTGCTTTTAATTTTTTGACGCTTCATGTCAGTTTACAGTCGCACATTAAATATAAATAGTTTTGACACTCTACCTAAATAATGTGGAAATTATCACTAAAAATATTTTAAAAAGTTTTCTAATGTGAGAAAATTTTATTAAAATGTCCTGAAAAAGTGTTGAAAATGGTTCACCAGGTATTTGTAGATAACGCTAAACTATATCTGGGCAGGCAGGACCTGAGGTCCCTACATTGTGGAGTTATTCTGTGAAAGGGTAAAGGAACGGCTCAGTCTGCCAGTTTAGTCTTGCAGAATAAATGAAACTGCAGGGAGTTAGTTTTAGTAAATTGTTTGTAGATTTCCCCATCATCTGTAACCTGTCAGTGGGTATGAGTCTGTAAACCTTACATTTGATTTTAAATTTGGAACATGCAAAATTGTTATAGTAAAACATTAGTTATATTCTTTTGGGTTTTGGGTCACAATTTATTATTGATGTATTTAAAAAAAAAAAATACAAATTATACTTCAAAATATGTAAGTAAAATATACAGCATGAGTTTTAGGGAATTGTAATATGTTAATATGTCAGTCATAAGTAATTAATTTACTACCCTACTTTAGGGAACATTAAATTGCATATTTATTATTCAAGGCAGTAATTTTGGTGCATTTAAATTTTATAACTTAAGAATAGTGTGTGAAAAATATAGCTTCTGTCATTTTATTGTGTTGTGAAATACAATGGTAGTTCATGTTTTGAAGTATGTCTCTTAATTCACTTAATTTAAACTGTAAAAGCTGCTAAAAATGCATTATTACCTACTTGATTAAGTTTTCAAGTGTAGTCATATTTTACTTTTATTATTTTCCTTTGTTTGAAAGCATAATGATGCAATGTTATGGTAAAATTACATCAGTATTAGAGAGAGAGAAAAAGAGGCAGGTATGCCCTGAAATGTAAGAGAGACAGAAACGGTAGTTCCCCGCCGAGCGTGGGAACTCATAAATTTATGCAGAGTTTTTTCATTACTTGTGACTTTTATTGGATTGGCAGATTTTTTTTAAAGTGCATCTTAAGCTTGTATGTTATTGGTTGTTGTTGACACATGACCATCTCCCTCCTCCGTGGGTGGAGGTAGTCAGGTCGGTCGTTAGTCATGTTGTGATTGTGGTACCGAATGGTCGCAGTCAGGCTATGGCTCAAAATGCAATATAATTATGTAGTTTAAAAGAAAAGTTCGCGGCTGAGGTCCGTGCGGCGCTGATTTATAAACATTTTTGGACATTTTATTTAGAATTTGTTGACTGCAGTCGTCGGTGTTAAGCCCATAACGAGGCAAACATGAGTCATTTTGTCGTCATTCAAGAATGTAAGTACTTGGCTTGTACCATGAGTTCGTGTGAAATCATGGTATTTGATAATAGTAATAAATAACCTTTTCATTGGACATTTCGGTATAAGTATATATTCGGTATAAGTATAATTGTTTTCTCAAATCAACATACTTTTTTTGTTTTGTGTTGTGAATTATCTGGAACAGTGTTGAGGTCGGAAGATGTGGCCTTTGTGCTGATGTCAATTTTTGGTAAATGATAATAAAAAAGCAGTAAAAAGAAGTCATTGTTCTCGAGAGACTTTATTTTGATCGTGAATCATTCAAAACATTGTTTTAATGAAATTTGAACAATATTTTCGAACCCAACAATTAAAGTGTTTTTATGTTTGTTCAATTCAGACAAAGTTTGAGCTAGCTGGGAGGTTGGGGTTGTAACAACCAATCACAAAGCAAGCAATCACAACACATTTCACTACCAAAAACCTTCCAGTGTACCTTGCATGTTTCATATAATTAAATTTTTTTTTATCTTTTTACTGTCTCTCTGTATAGTAAAATAAAAATCACTGTTGGGAAGTAAACCAGTTACACTGTCCAGTCATAAGAATAAAACGCCAGAACTTCTCAGCGACTGATAAACTGTCTGTCAGCGCCAGAGCGTCGCACATCTGTCTTTACTTTACCAAAATAATATACACGGTTCTAGAAATATAATTATAGCTTCCAAACAAATAAAAATGTAAAATATAGTCATAACAATATTGAAAGTAAATAAAATATCGAAATAATAACTTAGCAAACAAAGTGAAAACCAGTAAAAATATAGTTAAAAGGCTTTTCTGAATTAAATAATTATATAAAGAAATTAATTAAAAGAATGTTAATTATGACAAAATGAAAGTATGAAAAATAGGTCACTATGGCCTTGAAGCTATATAACCAACTGATCCACCTGAATGACTTAATACCTCTCAAGAAATTCTTATAAAAGATGGGGAGGGCCAGGGTCCTGCAATATTACAGACGTTGTTCTCTGTCTCGTTAGGTGGGGCAACAGGTTCCCAACAAATTCTATTCTTTTAAATTCATGCTTTCATGTGTATGTATGCATGTATACACGTTGTATGAAACAGCTTATGCATTTATTGCAACCAGTTCTTCTCATGTCACAGCATCATTAATTAATTTAGGACTTGCTTGGAAGGTTGGTAGTTCTCTTATTTTGCGGAGGGGTGGAGGAGAACTTATTGCCTCTATTTGAAACATGTATCATTCATGTTACACATGTGTTCAGTGTTTTAGAGGAAGCAGTTTAATAAGTTTTCAACTGATATGAGACTCATATGTTTTTAACAGCTCTACTGTTTTCTATAACTAAATAAACTGACCAGGTAACTTACAGGCTTCCACTTACCTTTTGCAAAAATTACGAGCATGTCGAGAAATTCTCTGAATGAAACAAATCCATTTTGGTCCTTGTCAACCAATGCAAACATCTGAAAAAAATATCCAGCATTTTTTTTTTGTATGTTTTTAAAAATAATAAATAATATTATTGTGTTAGTTTTTTATAGCCAGTGTGAAGTAAATTATCTGGTTATAACAGATTTTGTATTAGATTTTTCATCTCCACAGTATTTTATGTGATAGGAAGATGAGCCCATCAGATGGCAAATCAAAAAAAAAATTTGGATGATTTTTTTTATGTTAATATAACAGACTTAAAATATTTTCAATTGATTTGGAAATTTTCAGCTTGATTTGATATTATTCAGATAATTTTAAATTAGAAAACACTTATGTTTTTTTTATCGTCTGTGGATTATTAGTCGTAGGCAGTTGTGCTGGGAGATCCACTTGTTAAAATAAAATGTGATGTTCATTGTGTTACAGCTAGCAAGTTGTGTTAATATTTTTTCTGTCGTGATTACCGTTTCAAGTTCCCAGGTTTGCATATTTTTTTAATGTAAAATTAATATTAAAATATTGTCAGGTTATTTCACTGAACCATGCAAAAAATACTTAAAAGGTACCTTCTCAACAAATTCAGAATCTCTTTTCATGCTTAATGCATCAGCAAATTCAGTCTTGGTGATTTCAGTGTATATAATTTCTTTTGAAGTATTTTGATCTGTATTTAAAATCTCATCTTCTGAGTGTGGAATTCCAAATGCCTGAAACACATTAAAAAAAGTCAAAGCGCTATAAACTTTAGTAGTACATCAAGTACATTATCTCCCAAAAGTTTGGAATAGTACTGAATTTGTTTGGATGTTTTTGAAATCACCCCTCATGATTGTACCTCACTGATTTATTTGAGTCTGAAGTTAAATCATCCCTCAGTCAATGATTGCATCTGTCTTTAGACAAGTCTGCTTAATTCTATTTGCGAGGTTCAAAAAAAATCCTTTTAGGCACAGCCTTCAGGCGTAGGTAGATTTAAAAGTACCTATTTATTCTGGAAATAGTTTGGAAACTTCTATAAACTTCTGGAACATTTTAAGAATTTAATGTAAGTAACATAATTATGTTCTCCAGTATTACAAAATTATCAAATAATATTTTCTAATTTTCGTTACAGCAAAAAAATACAATAACGTCGTTTACAATGACAGTAAATCTTTATTTTAACCAAAACACCGTATATAATTCGTTTATAATTCTTTGTTTCCTTCGGTAGTTAATTTATGCTATGTAGCGTAAGCTACACGTTCACCGCCTTATCATATCATACATCATGAGGGACGCTTCCTGCTCTCCACTGCTCTCCGCGCGGTGATGCAATACTACCAGCCCGCCCGCTCGGCCACCCACGTATCTCGCACGTAGAAGTGTTATCTACTTCCTGCAATGACACAGCATTTTCTCCTACCCCTTCCGGCCGACCTTGGGCCGTGGCCGGCCGGTGGCATGAAACATGGCTCATTTTGCGTCGTTTCTATTTACGTCGCGGTTTTCAGGAACGTAACCCCGACGTAAACCGAGGACTTACTGTAGATATGAAAGTATATATCTATTAAAAAAAGCAATGATTATTTTTTAGTTTCAAACTTTGTTATTTCCACCCCTTGCTGTAATGGTTGAGTAAACAAAAATTTATTTTAACAACAGTTTTAGTCAATATTTAGACAGTTAAACAAAAATAAGAATGTATTTGATAGTGTACTGGGTAGGGAAATTTTATTTATTTTCTCATTCCAACCCCAGGTTTTTTAACCACCTTGCAATAATGGTTTGTATTATTTCAATTGTTTCTTACTTTGGAAGTTAATTTTTTTTTATTTACAACCCTTGTTTTTTCCATCCCTTGCAGTTATAGTTGATCATATAAAAAAAATAATTTCAGCAGAAAGTTTAAGATAATATTTATACGGTTTACAAACAATTCTAACGGATTAAATAGTCTACATATTAAGGGAGTTAAGAATTTTTTTTGTCTTTCAACCCCTGTTATTTTCCACCCCTTGTAGTAATGGTTGGTTATATAAAAATAATTTCGGATTAAAGTTGTAGATAATATTTACTAATTTTACAATAAAAAGGAATCGTTTTAATAATGTAAAAGAAACGGATTTTGTGAATTTTTTTAATTTCCACCACTTTTTTTATAACCCTTGAAGCAATGGTTTTTAATATTAAAAATTGTTTCAGACAAAAGTTTTAGATAAAACTTATAAGATTTACAAACAATTTGAATGGACTTGAGAGAGTGCTTACTAAGGGATTTATAAATTTTTTTAAAATCTACCCCCTATTTTTTAACCCCTTGCAGCAATGGTTCGTCTAGTCAAAAAAAATTTCCAGACAAAAGTTTTAGAAAAATGATTATTTGCCCGAATTCGATGTTGTGCCTATGAAGAGAGTTATGATTTTTTTGTCCTCCAATCCATGTTTTTTTTAACCCCTTTGCAGTTATGGTTGGTCGTATCATAAACTTATTCTGACAAAAGATTTTGTTATTACTCCTACAAGTTATAATACGTTCAAACGGATGTGATATTTTCCACATCGTGGGAGTTTCAGTGATTTTTTTGTTATTTAAAAACCCTTCCCCATTTATACCCTTTTGGTAGGATATTGCCCATTAACGATCTTGACCAAGATGGACCATGAAATGTAAAACTATATAAAAATTTTTGGAAGTATTTCTCTGAAATCTACCTAAATAGTCCAGTCGGCAGAGGTTCAATTTGGGGGGTACCTTGCATTAAATCGGAACTTAATGAAACTTGGAGGGGTTGTTTATGGGTGCTATGTAGGGCTTTACTCAAGTTTTCTACCAAAAAATCCTTGCGGAAAATTGATGGCGGCCGAAAAACCGCAAACTTTTGGCTCTCGTTTCAGTTTTTTACTTATTACTTAAAAACAGTGGTTCTTAAAAAAAATTATACTCTTACCAAAATAAAATAAAATAAGAATTTACGTTGAATAACTTCTTGAAACGTTAAAATCGGTGCAGCCGTTTAGCCGCAATTGATCGTCAAAGATCAGAAATCTTGGCTAAAAAGTGGGTTATGCTCAAGTTACAATACCTGTATCTCAATAATAGCTACTCAAAATGAAGAATGTCTCAAATTGAAAGTTTTAGAGAATAAAATTCCATGTTAGAAAAACTCCTACAATTTTGTGGAGTAAGAAATATGAAGTAGGTATAATGTTTGGTGGGGGTCGGAAGGAGGGTGGGGTGCCAGAGGGTTCCCTCCAGCCCCTTCCCATTGTATTATTCCTAACGGGACATTTCAGACCCTCTGGAGCACTGAACTGTTCCTTTCACCACCCCCATGTGATCCTAGCTTCAAATATTTTTCAGTTGTGTTTCTGGTGCGGTCTCGTTTGTTTCGAAGTGACATTTTTCAAAATAATAACCAATACGCAAACGCGTGACCCGCATTGGCTTCCTTGTCCAGCAGGCCAGAACAGTGTTTTATCTGTGAAAGGAGTTTGGCAGGTTATTATTCAATTATTTTTAAATTGATAAATTTTATGGGTTGTTGTGGAATTTGAATATAAATTTTGTTTTCCTCCCCTTTTTTTTTTGGACTAAATGAGATGCCAAAATTCGATCCTCTGTATATGTAACATTATAGGTTTTCGTCTAAAGCTCCGATCTTAACATTAATTTTTTGTTTAAAAGGTCTGCTTTGTAGGTTTCCGTAGGCATAAACATAATTGAAATCGTTTTAAAACTGCCTCACAAATGTCTGACAACAACAAAAGTTAATATAGTTTTAAATTTTAAAAATCAATCTCTTAAGTGTATCGGAATCGAGCATAGATTTTTTTTCAATATACATACGGACAGCCTCAAAAGCCCTGATAATTATTATGCTCGTATAATATTTTTAATACCCTTTTATTAGCTTCACTTGTAACTATGTAATCAAAACTTGGAAGTCGATAGTAACCTACTTATAATTGTCGTATTTAATTTGAAACTTTGCAAGTATATGTAATGCCGATGACAATACAATAATTTCATGAGTTTATTGGATGTTAGATCAGCCACTTCAGAACAACATGTGGATATGAGGCATTCGCGTGTCACCAGGGTTAACCAGGATATAGGGAAGTTGTGTGGCTGGTTTTCTGAACACCCTCCATTCCTAGAAACCAAGGAGATTGTGTCTTTAAGCACAGGTGAAATTGGCCATGAAAAAATTAACTGTCACACTGCGCGGGAAATTGGAATCAACTGCATGAACAAAATTGTGGGACAACCGTTTACAATTTAAAGCTGAAACGAAAGTACAAGGTGACAACTCTCGCATCAATTTCCTGTTCCATCAAAATTGCAGATAAGAAATTCACAGTGGATCCACTGACATTGTTTCAGAGAGTCTGCATTACCAAGCAGTCTGACGAAGACCTAAAGGAATTGTTCGCATATGAACTTGCACCGTACCCCATGTTACTCTTTACTGAGGAAGGAATGTGTAAGGGTACCAAATCAGCATTGTATGATGCAGCATTCACCCCTCTCCAAGGTGAGACAAACTTTAGTAGCAGAAAATATGCTGTAATTGATGGAGGATTTCTACTCCATAAAGTTGTATGGAGTAAATCCACAACCCCTACTTTTCCATCAGTGTGCCAGACTTATGTAGACTATGTGCTGAAATACTTTGGACGTAATACCACAATAGTGTTCGATGGGTATCCTGACGACACTACCTATCAAAGCACTAAAGCAGCAGAAAGATCTCGCCGAGCTGTACTTCACACAGCCACCAAATTTATCTTTTCAGGAAGTACTGCAGTTAAAATAGCCCAAGATAATTTTTTATCAAATGATGAAAACAAAAAAAACCTCATAACAATGCTGATGACAGAACTGACAGCCAATGGGGTTGCAGTGAAACAGGCTGCTGAAGATGCAGGTGTAATGGTCGTTCGCACAGCAATCACAAAAGCTTCTGAATATGACAGTGTGGTCATAACGGGTGAAGATGTTGGTCTTCTCGTGATATTGACAGGTCTATCCTCAATAACAAATATGCCCCAAAACATCTATTTTGAGAAGAGTGGGAGAGGCAAAGCACCGTCATTGTTGTATTCAGCAGCATCATGCAACATAATAAACCGAAGAGATATTCTCTTCCTACACGCTGTGAGTAGATGCGATACGATGTCAACCCCATTTGGCCAAGGAAAGAAGAAGGTCTGCAAGATATATGAGAAGACCCCATATTTTCAAAATATCACAGCCTTTTTACAGACGCTGAAGCCACCCCCTCGCAGATTGCTGAGGCTGGTATAAAGTTTCTTGTGGCCTTTTATGGAGGGATCATCGAAACCGATTCCCTGGACAATCTGAGGTTCCAGCTCTTCCAAAAATCAGTGGCCAAACCCAAATTTCAACTGGCAAGACTGCCACCGACTACAGAAGCAGCTACACATCACATTTTTAGAACATATCTCCAGGTCCAAACATGGCTGGGGAATTACATTGTCCCATCAGAGTGGGGGTGGTCACTGACCAGACGCTGGGTGGTCCCCACCAGAAACTACGCAGAACGCAGCCCCTGACCACATTCTAACCATAATCTCTTGCAAATGCAAGAAAGGTTGTAGTACTGCAGCCTGCAGCTGCAAGAAAGCAGGACTACTCTGTGCTCCACCCTTTGCAAGAGCTGCACAGGCCTAGCCTGTGAGAATTGTGAACTAGAATTACAAGATGAGGATGCCAATGTACATTCTGATGAGGAATTTAATGTGGAATCCCTATTTGAAGAAGAAGAAAGAGAAGAGGAGGGAACTCCATTATGCGCAAAACGTCTAAAAGCATAAACTTTGTAGTTTGTACATAATTATTTAATTTTATTTCACTTCCTTAAATACTATTTATTGCACATAATAAATGGTTACGTGGTTAAAAAATAAATACTGTTCTTTTATGTTTTTCTTTTTCTAACCCACGTTATTTCAACTTTAAGAAGGGTGTTTTTGGTTTTTTTTTTTAGCTCAACGCTGGGGTAAGCATAATTAAATTGTAGGAACTTTTCTTACATGGAATTTGATGCTCTAAAACTTTCATTATGTGACATTCTTCATTTTGAGTAGCTATTATTGAGACACAGGTATTGTAACTTGAGCATAACCCATTTTTTAGCCAAATTAGTCAAGATTTCTGAACTTTGACGATCATTTGCGGCTAAATGGCTGCACCGATTTTAACGTTTAAAGGAGTTATTCAACGTAAATTCTTATTTTCTTTTATTTTGGTAAGAGTATAATTTTTTTTAAGAACCACTGTTTTTAAGTAATAAGTAAAAAACTGAAACAAGTGCCAAAAGTTTGCGGTTTTTCGTCCGCCACCAATTTTCCACCAGGATTTTTTTGGTAGAAAACTTGAGTATAGCTCTACATAGCACCCATAAACAACCTCTCCAAGTTTCATTAAGTTCCGATTTAGTGCAAGGTCCAAACCCTATACCGACTGGACTAAAAATATTACTAGCAAAAAATTGGTTTTAAATATTCATTAAGATAAAAGTCAAGAAGTGTATGAAATTATTGCTTTATGTTCATGTTAAGGAATTTCACTGTTAAATGACTGAATTGACTTAAATATGTGCATCAAAAATGTTAAAATGTGGTTTTATTACTAACTTTAATATATACTTGTTATACAATTTTTCATTAAAAAGCTTATAAAACAAAAAAAAAAGTAATGAATTTATGTAGTCCCCAGTTGAATACACTTTCAGCAAGGCACTAAGACATTAGCTTCTTTACCTAGCCTCTTAAATAGCAGTTTACCGGGCAGTGTGTACATTTTTTCATGTGCTGTGTTGCCCAGTGATTTTACAGTAAGACTAGTTCAAACATTTTTTTAATTAGTACGGTGGATTCTAAGTTGTAAATATGCTACTTATTATTTTTAATCTTTTGCTGTGGAAAAAGGAAACACAATTTTTACCCAGAAAAGTAGCACTCAGCCCCAAGCAGTCAGCAGTTGCTGGCAAGAATAACACAGAGAAACAACACACAATATGTAAATACTCTTTTCTATAGAGAAAAATAGGCACCCACTTCAAGATATGGCAGCATCAAACAAAAAATTTTTCGACCACAGCCATACGTCGCAACGTAGTAAAACACCACATTCGACAAAAGTTTCACACCACACAAGTAAGTGATATTTTATGCATTTAAGATAAGTCAAACAACTCAGTTAAAAATACAGTACTACTACAAAATATATACTAGATACAGTAAAACCCTATTTGTTGCGACCCCATTTATTGTGACCACGTCTCTATTACAACCCAATTTCGAGGAACCGTGAAAAAATTGCCGAAAATCCGAAGAAAATCGGACAGAAAATAAGTTTTTTGGGGTGATTAGCGTGTTACTGCGTTTCTCTTGCCGAGTGCCGACTTGTTTTAACTGCCGCAGCTATGTTTATTTTGACAGCTCAAGCAATTATCTTTTCCCATGGGTTGGTAGAAAAAGGTCTCTTCTCCCAGCAAAAAAAAAAAAAAAAAAAAAAAAACTACACCACTTATTCTCCACGCAGGAAACACACAGGCTGCCGTCTGTCTCCCAGCATTTATCTTTCTTCTAGCATTCCACGTCTCGCCTCTCGCGCGAGCAATAAAGCAGCGACCACGGATTGGGCTGTTTTATGCTTTGTTTGGTGACAGCAGCTTGATTTTATTCGGTACAGTAGAATCCCGCCGATGCGACCCCCCTCTGATGCGTCCATTCTGTTTATACGACCATTTTTTGAGAAACTGTGAAAAATTTGAGCAGAGAAAGTCGAAAATTTGAGTAAAATCGGCTGAAAAACAAGTCTGTTACACTTTGTTGGGCGCTGTGTGTTCACGTTTATCTTGACGAGAGCTCGACTGTCAACGGGGCAGTGTCTAGCCAAGCTCGGCGCGTCCACTATCACAAGAAAAGCTGTCTTAGCTGTCATGTTATCTTACCCGCACGAAAAGCCGCTGTGGTAGCTTCTGCGAGAGCGTAAGAAACTCGTCCGGCCAGCATCCTCCTCCCCTCCCACACCGCGTGTGACAAAAGCCAGGTTGTATAGTCCATTCTCGGTAAAATAAATATTTTTATGGGCTTATACGACTGTTCTTCGCCGTTAATTATTACTTTATAAGTTAAAGTTATTATGATACAATTTGTTTATTAGTCACACAGCAGTTTCTGCTGAAAAATCACTAATACCTCGAGTTTTATTGAATAGAAAAAATTAGCAGGGCCGTAAATATATTTATTTTACTGCATAGTTACTTTTCCGTCTGCATTCCAACGTGTTTTTTTTTCTTTTTTTATGCTGTGAAGGGCCGTGGAAAAGATAATTGCTTGAGCTGTCAAAATAAACATCACTGACGGCAAGGGCGGGAGCGCATCCTGTCGGTCTGTCGCTGTGATTATCTACTCCAAAAACATGTCACAGAATTTCAGGATAGCATTGTTCTTATATCTTTCGTTTATAGCCGAATGTTTTCTACCTGATCCACACAAGTTCCTTAGCCACGTTTTGAACGAAAATAACCACCAGCCGGTTAGCATAGCCGAACTCGCGTGACGCGAATTCCTTTAGCGCGAGTATTTTATGTATTTGCATATATTTGGGGGGGGGGGGGGGGGGGAATTGGCCCGAATTCTCTATTGCGACCATTCCGTTCATAAGTCCGTTTTTCCGGAAACCGTGAGGATCAGGTCGCATCAGCGGGATTCTACTGTATATTCCTTTTCATAGGACCCTTGCTATTAAAATACATTTATATTTAAGTTTGAAAGCTTGTAAATTCCTTGCCAGAGATGACTAAACTCGAACTTGGTGAGAAAAGTGACATATTATGACATACTTTTTTTTGGGCGTGTTTTAGTGGGGAGGGAGGGGTCCGAAAATATTTACAACTGTCTTACCCCTCCCTCATAATAGCCCAATTTTACGGGAGAAGGGAGGGTGAAATTAGCATTTTCTCACTGAAGGTTTTTCAAAGGAGAGCGAAGTTGGGGTGTTATAATGGAGGACACTAGATGGTTTCTGTGTCTGGGAGGGATGAGCTAGCCTTGAAGAATGTTAATGAGAGGAGGGAGGGGTGAGCTTATGCGTCATGAAGCCGCTGCCGCCAGCCAGCCGGACGAGCTTGGTGTGCGCCCACTCGCGTTGCAGAACCTACAGCTGCCATATTTTTAAAGGAAATGTCCCATTATTTTTTTGTTATTCTTACATGAACATTATTGGAAGTATTAAAGCAGACACAAAAATATGCTGTGTGTTAAAATTAACAGATTTTAATAATCTTTCATTTCATTTCAGTTTTTTTAAAATTTTTTTTCTGATTTTCACATTTTGGTCAAAATGTCCAATTTTTTGACGGTTCCCGGGAATGTATTCGTAAAATCACTGCTTCGTTAAATCCGGGGTTCTTGACATCGGGGTTCTAGTGTATATAACTACGGCAAGGAGAAAACGTACATGTAAACTAACCAGTAAAAATAAACTGTCTTTTGACATATTTTCTTTAGAGGTGGCCTGTAGGGCGACGGACTTGTCATGAAGGTTGAAGTGGGCTTAAAGCAAAGCCGTCTAGCATTGTGGGTGACAGCATCCTGCCATTGTACGACCATGGGGTGGTGGTTGTAGGGGGGGGGAGGGGGGGTGAAATCAACTGAAAATTTCGGAATACATCTATTACGACCCCCCCCTCTATTACGATCCTATTCCTGGGAACCGTGAGGGGTCGTTTCAGAGAAGTTTGACTGTACTTAAGAAGGGCATATGCAGTATCTCTCATTGCCAAAAGAAGCATAAACAAACTCAGTTCTGCCAAACTTTTAGCAAGCAGTAAGAGCAATGACCATTTTTGGTATCTGGTTGCAATAAAAAAAAGTGATTTTATTGTTGATTAAAACCAATATTTATTTTATCAGCCACATGCCTTCTGAACAAAATGATACCATAGTATGGCATATTCAATGTTTAATTATAAAAAAAATTAAACTTAAGCACCAAGCTACAATTAAGTTTTAGCGAAATATATGCACAAAATCCATTTTCAGATTTTCCTAATGGAAACTTAATTCCAATTTTTACTTGAATATAAATTGATTTTAGTTGGTACAAGTCTCCTGAACAAAACAATACCACATAAGGACAAACATAAATCTTTAATTGTGACCAAAAGAAAATGCACAAGGATTTGTACCTAGCTTTTAGCAAGTGACCAGGCATGAAGTCTATTTTCAGTGGCTTGTTGCTAGAAAATAATTCCAACTCTGTGTCTTGTTATTGCGAAAACATCTCATTTTCATCACAGAGTATAGCATTAGCACTATGTTTATTTTCTGTGGCTTCTTACAGTAAAGTTCGTTATGTAGATAAAAATTTGTTAGAGTAGATAAACTTTTAGGAATAATATTACACTGCAAAAGATTAAACAAATATCTCCTTAGGTGTAGAAAATACTTGTAAATCGAGCTGTGCCTGACCAAATTCGTGTGTGCTGCAATGCATTTTGAATGTGAATGGTGTAGTAGTCTTACAAGTGGGAGTTGAGGGATAAGCAAGACAAGCCAGTGAGACTGCCGGCAGTCAGGTCATCTCTACTGGCAAGTAGAGGAGTCGGGCGAGTGTATGTGATGTCGGGCCTGAACCGGCCTTCTAGGTGGCCAGCCGTATTAGTCATTCTAAACCACAGCAATCACATTTTTTTATTAATTGAGTACTTACTAGGGAATATAAATTAAGATTAACAAAAATATGTTTAATCAATTTTGAGGCCAATTTTTTCCCCCATTTTTAATGGGATTTTGAAGTCTGTATCCCTCAAAAAACTAAAATGTGAGCGGCATAATCGGAACACAGATAATGCTGAACCATAGAATTCAGGATTAAATAGTGCCTACTGTACCTTGAGAAAACCCACCATCTTACTATAACTTCTGACAGATTTTCCAAGTGTGAACAATCCAGATGTGATCCCTCGAAGGATCGAACCTGGATCTTCT
Source organism: Bacillus rossius redtenbacheri (assembly GCF_032445375.1). Taxonomy (NCBI): domain Eukaryota; kingdom Metazoa; phylum Arthropoda; class Insecta; order Phasmatodea; family Bacillidae; genus Bacillus; species Bacillus rossius. Next base: position 120,639,333 of record NC_086330.1, on the reverse strand, counting down.
TGAGCTTCGGATGCCAGGAACTCATTAAATAAAAAGCAATCATGGCCTCATTAATAAGTTAACATTATTATTTTTTTTTAAAGAGAGGAAGACATCATTTTGCAGCTAGAATGTCTAGTCTGTGGTCTAGTCTGTGGATAATGTAGAGATTGTTACTTTCAATGCTTTATAAGTGCTGCCATCCTGCCATTTTATCAATTCACAAACAACTCTTTAGATTGATGTAAAATATGGCAAATATTTCATAATTTTAAGAATGTGAGGACTTTCCAATCAGGAACTTGTAGCGATGTAGTGATAGTGACATTTTATTTTAAATTAATCAATGGAGCCCTTTATCAAGCTTTTTTGAAATCCGAAGGATTCTTGATACACAGTTTTGCCACCATGGATGTAATGCGCTCACAATAACAATAACTTAAGACATTTTAAAGTCAACAAGTAAAAAGTGATGGCAAAGAGGAGCTCTTTTATAGGCCTCTAAAGTACTTGTTCGTAGAGCTATAATTGAACATGCATTCACAGTAGACTTTTGCTGACAGTTTGCAAGCAATCATCACACAGTAACTTTGTTTGTTGCATCCAGTGTTTTGTGTGGCACCTGTGCAAAGACGACCCTGAAAAACATCTCCAGTTTCTTTTGGCGGTCCTTCTGCGTGATGGCTTGCTTTAGAGTTGCTTGGAGTGGCATGGTGATGTTCTCTCGTCTGATCCCCACTTCTGCCACGTACTTCTCAAATGCTTGCAAGAATGAGCTCCTCAAGAACGCCGAGCAGAATTTCAAAACCTGAAAACAGCGTGTGTGCTTGTAAATTATAAATTGTGTCATATTTAACAACATAAACCTAAACTTATAAAATGAAAGTACACTGTGTGTCGATTTACGGAGGTTCGGTATTATCCGAGCCGACCTAAGCGCCATTACCAGCAAAGACGATTTAAAACATTTACTTGAGGAACTAGAAAATGATCTAACTGTTATTGAATGCCTAAAGAAAATTAACCTCAAAGATGCCATGTACTCGATGGGCAAATCATGGAATGATGTGAGCGAAAACACTGAAAAAAAGCTGGAAATACATCACCCTAAAAATGATACCACCGGACCAGCTAAAAACCAAGATGATTGCTTATCCATATGATCAAATAAATAGATTATGCAAGATTGCGTGTCCACATTAACTTGGTTCAAGACTACCTTTAGAAAGTAAGTGGACTTACATTGCAAACTGTAATTTATTTGAATGTAATATTTCAACAAACATATTTTCTACATGTCATTAACAATCCTAGTAATGCTTAGATAAGAATATTGTGGAGGAAGTGAATTGTAGATAATCTTTCAGTTTAGTAAAGGTTTGCATATTTGCTTGTTCTTACAGCTTTAACTCATTTTAAGTGTGTCAATTGTGTGGACTCAGTTTTAGCTATTTTGCAGACAAGTATGATTTTAATAAGATAAGAATTACTTAAACCATCAAAAATGTTGCCAAACACTCTGGTATTGGCATTTTGCAGTAAAAGTGTCTAAAATCTCGGCATTTATGTTGTACTCACTTGATTGTAAAAATACACTAGAGAATTATATTGGACAATTTTTGTTCAATATGCCTGGAAATTTTGTCGCTCCAGTTCAATGTGTCCAATATGAACATTGCACTCATTTGTTTATAATTAAATCAGCATTGTAAAAATTGAAACAACTTTCTTTTCTCTTATAAAAAGTATTTAAATTGTTACCTAAATTATTGACAATACTAATAAAGCTCAAGTGCTTCAAATTTCTTAAATTATGAAAGAGATAAATGTTTGACTCCAAACAATAAAACAACTTAAATTAAAGTAATTTCTTGAAAACATCTTTGTAGCATTTTATCCTGGAAAAGGGCTTCTGTTAATGTTTATTCATGCTTGTATCACTAATACAAATTACCACTGTCTCTAATCATAGCTTTCTAATATCAAGCAAGAAGGAATTGAGTACATATTTATAAACAAGGAAACAAATTAATAAGGGGCTGAAATTTTCCTCAAAATACTGTAACATTGTATGATTTCCATGACTTTACCAGGATTTCAAGTGAATTATCTGACTTTTCCTGACCAAATTTCCCTGACCATCCAGAATGTGTACACCCTGAAATAGTACTTTAAAAACACATTTTCTTAAAAGTTTAGCCATTAATTCGATTATACGGAAAATTGGCAAGCAAGCACCATAGTTTGGCATACCAGGTCATAGTCGTTGGTGGTTCTGATCACGACGTGCAGCCCATCGGTGACGTTGAACACTTGTGTGTGATGATCGCGGTGCGAAAGGTCCAGTGCTCGCTGCAGCTGCCCCGACTGCGTCAAGACCTTCATCTGCCGCTGCCCCGCGTCAAACACCACGACCACCGGCCGCAGCGGGATCTTGGGCCCCACCCACTCTTGTGCTGGGAACAGTCGTGTGGCTCTGCATGCCGGCCTGGTCTCACACACTCAGTTGCCATTACTGTTCGTTAAGGGATGTTCCTGTGAATCTGTTTCCATGACACTCTTGCATTTTATGTTTTAATTATATATTTACTAAATATGGTCTAGAAGCAGTTTGGTTAGACAATAAATATAAAATGCACAGGAAATGTCATCACACCACAGTAATGACAAGAAAATGAAATAATCAACATGGCGTGCGAGTCAAAGTCTGAACGTGTCATTGACAAATTTGGGTCTTTAGAGACTGTGAGAGGTGATGTAGCTGAGAATGTGGCGTTTTTGGGATGAGTGGGTGAGGAAAATAGGAGTAACCAAAGAAAACTCATGGGTCACAGCAACATCTGCCCTGTTTTCCACTGTATGAAATCCAGGTTTTAGTCAGCTGGGAATTGAACCCGGATAGCCTTTGTAGGAGAAGGATGATCTGAAAAACTGGAACCCCCTTAAACTTAAAATTATATAAACAGAGAAAAGGGGGGGGGGGGGGGGGGGGAGCCATTGCTATGCACTTGATGAAAATTCAGACTATGTATGTAATCTCAAAGTTAATGAAATAAAATGTTTCTTAAAGTTTTTAATAATTTTACATTGACTCCCAGGCACTTATTTTTGAAACTTCAAGAAAAATAATTAAAAGTTGCTATCCGCAAAAATTTACACCAAAAAAAAAATAAAACATTTTTAAAACTGAGGGTCAGAATATTGTTTAAATTACCTTTGCTGTTTTGCCACCTAAGCTTGACGGCAGATATTTGCCAGGTTATCCTATGCCTAAAGTCTGTATGCTTTACCTTTCATGAAATGTTATGAGGATATGTACGGACTGGCTAAATAAGGCTTATGGAGTGCTGAGCTAGCTGTTGTTGGCACCTAAGTAGTTGACTGGAAGAGTTGACTATTGGATAAGTAATATCAGGGTTGTTTGTAGGTTAGGTCTGTTGTATTTATTGGCCTGTAAACGTGTAGCCATGTGGCCATGTAATCAGCCTGTTTCAAGGTGAGTGCTCCAATGAAAGCAGGCTTTATAAACGTGCATGAGCTTCACTCCAGGAAAGAAAGGGGCGTAACAGATATGTCAGAGGCAGTGGCGGTTGCAAGGGATGTATCTCCCCCTGAAGTTATGAACAAAAATATTGAGAGACCAGCTGCAGTACCCGGCGTTGCCCGGGCTGAAAACAGGGTGAAGGGGACCTTTTTCGAAATCAGATGTAGTTAGTAATTGTATTCTTAATTTGAATGTCAAGTGTGCAAAATAATTTATATCACTTTCAGATCCCGACAGACGTTCTGCCAGTGTATAGTTATTTACCTGTATATATAGAAAAATTGGTGGTTTGTTTGTAATCTAGACTTTATAATAAATATAAAAGAGAGACAGAGAAAACTATAGAAAAAAGCTGAAAAATATGAGATTACTAATATTGAAATGATTCCATTATCTAGATAATGCTCAGCATGCATTGCAATGCCTCATTCAGTTTTGTTTTGTAATATGTTTAAAGTAGTTACACATATACAAATCATCCATCCATATCTCTATTTATCTCTTTATATCTACATATATATCTCCCACTATCTCTATATCTAGTATATATAAATATCTATATAGCGCTATACATCTATATCTCTCTTTATCTAACCCATTTCATTCTCTATACCTTGCTCTATCTCAACTTATCTCTCTGTCTCTCTCTCTCTCTCTCTCTCTCTCTCTCTCTCTATATATATATATATATATATATATATATATATATCTCACTCTATCTCTGTCTCTCTTTTATATTTAAATAAATTGTCTCATGTGTGTGCACTTAGACAGCAAAAACAGATGAAGTGCCGCTATATTATATGAAAAAAACACATTTTTTGAAACTATTTTTGCTCCAACTATTGCAAAATAGTTATACCGTCTCAGAAACCTTCACGGGCATCTGCATAACAACTCACCAAAATTTAATCGCAATCGTATAAATGGTATAGGAACGCATACGGCACAAACAAACGAAAATTAAAGACATGACAAACGCATTGAACGAAGGTGCGTTTAAAATTCAAGGCAACTCTATCTATTGGCGAAGTTAAGAACCAAACTGTTATTAGCACCTTTATTTTGCTAGCCGCTGTGAGCTCCACTAAGCGGGCTGGTCTCACAAGGAGAAAAATATGAATTTGCAAGACCTTACTATGTGTATGATCGTGTGGCAGACATAGAGAAATGACACTCACTCACTATTGTATGTCTATGGCCTATGATTTTTTCTGTTATAAAATGAAATTTTCACTTTTTCACTCCCTTAAGGATGGAATTTCATATTAATATGTAGTCTATGTGTTATTCTGATGTATAAGCTATACTATTGTAAAGTTTCATTAAAATCCATTCTGTAGTTTTTACGTGAAAGAGAATAAAACATACATCCATACTTACAAACTTTCGCGTTTATAATATTAGTAGGATATTGCTGAAGGTAGTATGTTATTGACGTGACAACGTATAATAAATCGATGAACGCTGGCTGCACGCACGAAAAAGTGTCCCACTACGGATGTCCCACTACGGATGTGTCCTGTTTGCTCATTGTACGCATGCGTGGCATCTCTCTTCATGCTCATTGTACGCATGCGCGGCATCTCTCTTCCACTCAATTTGAACAACCATCGATTTGACTTTTCAATCATATTTTCGTCGTTTGAATTATTAATATGTAATTTAACGATCGTCCACCGATTTTCAGCACAATCGGTACGGTTATTTAAAAGTAATGTTGAATATTCAAATAAGTTTTGAACCAACAATGGTGTTTTACAGTTACACATAATTCAAATTACACCCGGGATCTTTTGCACAATGTTTTAAAAAAAAATATTGTAACACATTATAAATAAGTTTGGTGTATTAAGGATGCGTATTTGTTACAAAATCGTGTTATAAAAACAAAATAATATTATTCCCCTACCCTTAAATTTTTTTTATAAATATTTATATATCAATGAAACTACTATTTTTTAAGTATGGCCTCGTGACCGTGTGGTCAGCGCCTCTAACTTCCAATCTAAAGGTTGTCGGTTCGAATCCCGGCAGCTGCAAAAAAAAATTTTGTACTTGTAAAAATAAATACGGCACACGCAACATTTCAAAAGTAATAAATACATTTGAATTAATGAATGCAAATAAATGTAAATTTATTAATTAAATTGTACATTTCATTTCACTCCTTTGTATCCATACAAAATAGTGATAATTCAATAAAAATGATTCAAATTAAAAAAAAATTCTTTCTCAAAGAATATAATATTTTTAATGCCTAAATGGTTTGGTTGCATAAACCTATTACGGCTCAGTCTCAGGCCGAATATATTTCCTTTTCTTCTGGATCAATCATTTCATCAATGTTTTGTTATTACGTCACGTTAAACTATCATCCGTAAACCGACTTTACAGACAACCAAATTTTTTTTTGGGTGAAGCAAGGTGAGCTATTACACCACCTGGAATCACTAACCACAAAGGCATTGATGCATGTTGAGAATGATAATGCAACTTACTGTGAAAACCCTTTGTTGTTGCTGTAAGTTTCTTGAATCCAAAATAAATAATTTAATCTCCTCTTGAAATAAATTCTTGTATCCGCCACTGATTTGAGGCTGCTATGTTGAAATAAATGTATGTAACTTTATTTTGATGTTAAAATTTTCAATTTTGTTTTAGAATTATTGAATTACTTTATCACAGAGATATAATAATTACATTATCAAGTAACAAGTAGCATTGACTTTCGAAGTGGAAATGTCAACTCTGGTTCTTGGTTAAAAATGTGCAACATATGCTATATATATTACAGGGCTGTCCAATAGGCGGCCCGCGGGCCGCATGCGGGCTGCGAATGTTATCTGTGCGGCCCGCATGTCAAAAACTATAAAAATTAATATTAATAAACTTACCAGAAAATCGACTCGGAATGTATTGAGCGCTATCTCACATAACTTTCCAACCACATGTGGTGCTGCAATGGAACTCTCAGTGCTCTATCCCACACAACTTCCAGGCATGTGTGGCGCTGCAATTTGGGCACCTGCAGGCCGCATATCGTAACATAAGCTCGTTCAGCACAGCGCTGCGCTGCGCTGTCTTTGACTGGCAGTAAGACAACATCGTAGCCGTGTAGTGCTCGTGCTAACAGCAGTTGATATTCAGTTCTTGAATTCGTGTGCGGTTTGGTTACTGTAATTTTTCTTTACCGAGATTTTAAAATGAAAAACCTAGCGGTAAAACGAAAGATTGAAACAGAAAACAGAATGTATCAGGAAAAGTGGGAAAATAATTACTTCATTGCAAACAACAATGGAAAACTGCAGTGTTTGTTGTGCATGAAAATAGTGTCAGTGCCGAAGGAATATAATATGAAAAGACATTACTCTACGATGCATGAAGAAAAATATAAAAAAATATGAAGGACAGTCTCGAATTGTGTTGGTTCAAGATCTCAAAAAGAAACTCAAACAACAGACAGGTATGTTTGATAAAGTAGAGAAGAGACAAACCTTAGCTTTGCATGCATCATATGCAGTTTCCCTTGAGCTTGCTAAGGCTAAAAACCTTTTTCTGATGGTAATATTGTTAAGAGGTGTGCTGTAGAAATGGCGAAGGCATTTAAGGATGCCAATATGGCAGAGAAATTTCAATCAGTGCCCCTTTCACACCAAACTATGCAAAGGAGGATTACAGAAATGGGGGCACAGGTAGCATTAACTTTGTCTGATATAATACAAAGTAACTCACATTTTTCGCTGTGTCTTGATGAAAGCACAGATCAAACTGATGTCAGCCAGCTTCTCATTTTTGTTCGTGTTACTGGGGAAGATTTTTCTACAAAAGAAGAACTGTTAGATCTTTGTTGATAAAATCGGTGGTTTCGGCAAATGTTCAGTGATTGTGACAGATGGTGCACCAGCAATGGTAGGAAAAAGGAATGGCTTGATAGGACTTCTAAGAGAAAGTGGTGTGAATTGTCCCTTTTTTCATTGCATCATTCACCAGGAAGCATTGTTTGGGAAATCGGTGAAACAAAATGAAGTTATGAAAACAGTACTAAAGGTGATTAACATGATACGGGGTGAAAACAGAGTACTTGTACATCACCAATTCAAACAGTTCTTAGAGGTGATAAAATCAGAGCATGAGGACTTGCTTCTTTACAATAAAGTAAGGTGGTTGAGTGCAGGAAAAAGCCTTGAGTAATTTTTTGGGCTGAGAAAAGAAATTCCTGAATTTCTTCATTATTTTGTTTCATCAGACACTACAGAACTGGGAAATGAGCTCTGAAACTCTGATTTTATTTGGTAACTGGTGTTCTTGACAGATATTACTGGTTATCTGAATGAACTCAACTTGAAACTTCAAGGCAAGGATCATTTGGTGTCACATTTAGTAAGCCACATAAATGGATTTCGCAATAATTTGAATCTTTTTTCAACAGCTTTCGAGAAAAAATGACTTGACACACTTTTCATGTTGCAGGCAACTAACAGAGGAACTTGAAAATGATGAAGCACTGGATTTTTCTGTGTTCTGTGTAAATATTCAGAACATAATGGCATAGTTTAATACAAGATTTCAAGACTTTGAAAAAATTAAGAGCAGTATTATGCTTTTTAACAATCCACTTGGTGTAGCAGTACAAGAACAACCAGCAGACTTACAACTTGAGCTGTGTGACCTGCAAGCTGATGCATTTCTTCAAACGAAAACAGAAAAGGGAGCTGCATTCTTCAAACTTATTTTTAGCCAACGATTTCCCCACTTGTGAGATTTTTGACATAAAATGACATCAATGTTTGGGAGCACATACTTGTGCGAAAGTGTTTTCTCAGCCATGAAGTTCATCAAGAATATCTACAGGAATTCTCTCACAGATTCTTCTCTGCTGTATCTTTTGCAGCTAGCTACGACAGAAATAGGTGTGGACATTCCTACTCTGGTAAATGATTCTGTTTGACCTCACTTGTCACATTGAAGATATTTTGGTTTCCTACTTTAGTTGTGTTGGTGTTCCTGCGGTTTGACTAGTAGATAAGAAATTTTTTCCAGAGAACATTTTATTTTTATATTTTTTTAATATATTTTTAAAATCAAAAAAATGTTTTTATTGCTACTTTTATTTTATTTAATACACAACCAGAGAGTATAACCTTCATTATCATCATTGTCATTTATATAAATTTTCATCAACCAAAATTAAACGTGTATTATATGTGCGGCCCTTAAACCCAAAATCTGTCTCACATACGGCCCTTGGCTTGATTGTAATTGGACAGCCCTGATATATTATTTTAATTTAATAACAATTTCTTACAGGACAGGCTTAAGCCTAACACAAAATGAACTAAGCACAAAGCAGACCAAAAATTTCAAGCCCAGTTAATAAGCAGTAAATTATTAAATTCCTTTATAGCTGTCTCACTTGTGTATTGGTGCTTGCACATTAAGAATGCCTGCTCAGAGTTGTAATGCTGTCTCGCTAAGAAAAAAATTTAAAAGTTCCTATTTTAAGGTACTGTTTGTTGATGCTGTGAAAATTTTTAGTTTGAAATTTGTTTTGCGGTGGTTGTTTACTGATGACTGATGCAAAAAAAAAAAAAGATGAAAATATCTTTACAATGTTTTGAAAGCGATGAGAAAATAATTTTTCAAAAACTGAAAATCAATTTTTTAGTAAATAAAACTTTTGTTAATGTAGGCTTTAAAATATTACTGAGAATTTATTTACAAGACAAATTCAGAATTATTTTATTTTAGACAGAATGCAGAAGATTTAATTATATGAGATAAAAACAAATGGGTGACGCAAAGAGTATGGGTGAAGCATTATTTAAGTTTTGTATAAGAACAGCAGGAAAAAAAAATTACTTTGTATTTTTGGAACTTTTCTGTTGTACTATTAATCTTGTAATTAATAAAGTAATATTTTACCTGCAAATGGAGTGAGAAGGGCATTTGACTTCTTGTAAGACTGTCTTACTTTTGACTCCATTCTTGTTATTTTCTTCCCACGATAGTTTTGTTTCTGAAGTCTCAGAAGGACTAAAGCTGCTACAAATGCTGTAACATTGAAGTATAATATTTGTTAGAAGCTTTATTTGTTATTATTATTTTTTAACGCTCTCTAGGAGCTCGCAGACAGCATTGATATAGTGGGAAAAAATTGTGTTGCACAGATTTTAGTAAGCAAGTAAGTCCAATCTTTAGTTTATTGTTTGCTTGATCGATTTTTTAGTTAGGTTATTTGACTTGACAACAACATATATGAAATCTCTGACGCCATTACACATAATGTTAAGAACCCTGAAAAAACATAGAAACAATATTAATACTTACAAGGAGATGGTGGGAACTTTGGGTCACCGATTTTGTTGTTCCTTTGCTAGAGTAAAGTTCTTCACAATAGCAATCTACCCTGTAAAACCAACTGGCAATATTGTTCTCATGAAATAGCCTATCAGTAAACGAGACACAACTTAGGTAACCATAATATTGCATTCAGAATTGCTAAGGCAGCATGAACCAGTGGTTAGAGCATCTGACTGCCTCGCTGGCGGCTTGGGTTTGACCCCAGGAGGAATACTTTAATTTTTTTTTGTTTCTATTGGTAAAATAAAAATTCATGTTTATTTTTTGAAAATAAAAGACTTTTTATGGTTTAACAAAGAATGTTTAACTGCTAGGGTGAAGGTAATATGAAATAAGCAAAATGCTATTATTAAATGCACAACATAATTTTTATGTTTCAAACCTGGACTAAAGTGTGTCATCATTGTCACAGCCATTTTATACAGATTTTATGCACACTTGTGGGTGATATTTATCTTAAAAACACGTAATGCATATGCTGTTCCGTTTACATCACATGCATTTTATAAATGTGACAGCTCCAGTGAGGAGAGCGAACTGCGGAATTTAACAGATTTTGAGTGACTTGAGGATGAACATATTTTTTAAGTGTCAGTGATTTGAGATAGGACATTTTTAAGTACGATTATTTATTATTTATTTAAATATTAGTACATAATCAATACAACTGTAATAAAACTTAATTGGGCTATACCTTACGAACCCAGTTCTCCCCACATTATAATTCGCAACAATATTATACTAGCTGCAATACCCGGCGTTGCCCGGGCTGAACACAGGGTGTAGTTAGTAATTGTCTTCTTAATTTGAATGTCAAGTGTGAAAATTAATTTATATCACTTTCAGATTCCGAGAGATGTTGTTCTGCCAGTTTATATTTATTTACCTGCTCTGTATGTAATTTAGACTTTATAAAGCAATACATATAGAAAAAAGCTGAAAAATAAGAGATTTGAAGCGGGCGCCTTAGTTTGATTAGTGCGCGCCCGTCGGATCAGCAACCCTTCACTTCGTTCCCACTCCTTCTTCCCCTCCAGCGCCACCGCGATCACAGCGCCATCTGCGCCATATTTATTGATGGTGCACGAACTTGGCCTCAGCCATTACTGCTCAGTCCTTAGTCCTATAAGCATGTTAAGGTGTGACCTGCGGAGCTCGATCATCGCTAGCCCGATAGCTTCGAAGTAAGGTAATCGTTCGGTTGTTTGTAGATGCACGAGGTGGCCGTGCGTTTGGATATGGTCTACACTGAGGTATTACTTTATAGCGTTTTTTTCTAAATTCTGTTTCAGCCGCCACCTTTTGGAAATTACATTTTTTATTAATTAATGTGGGCCTCTTGGTGACGCTCCTTTTGCGTTTGTTTCTAGCTTGCTTGCTTAGGAGGATGTTTGTTTCCTATGTTCACCTGTAATGTTATCTTTCCTAGCTGTTCAGTGGGGCGTACTTGTATGCAAGCTTTAAGTGTCATGTTCCTTCGGCGATGCAGCCTGCATTACGTTTTCCCTTTTGTGGCGGTTTGCATTGCCGTCTGTCTCACGTTTGTATCCTGTTAAGTGAGCTCGTTCTTTAGTGTTTGTCGGCCCGCAGGCCACGTGCCCATTTAACGCTTCGTACCTTCTCCTAATTGTTTGAGTGTGTTTAAATTTTAACGGTACACGCTAATTATAGGTTTTTAATGAGACCTTGCTTGTATATGCTTGTTCTGGGAGTCGTGGCCGCGATGTTAAGTGTTATCTGGCCTGTGATACGTGTTAATTTTGGATTGGAATAATGTATTTTATCGTACTGAATAATAGATAATAGACATGTTGATTGCATCATCGCTTAAGTTCAGGTATATTTCTTAACGTAAGTTAGCGTGTCTTTACCTGGCGATACTAGCCCTTATAATGTGGGGTGAATTGTTACTCCTGACACTTGTGATGTATTGGAAATTTTGTATATTATAATGGGTCAGTATCCCAATTATCACGTACTGTAAGCCCATCTCAGGGGCATTATAAATATTCTACCTGTAATAAATATGTGCCATTGTATTGAGATTTTATACTAATTTATTTTCACAACAAACTGTCACTACACTCTGATGTCCCTACTAGAAGTGACTTAACCTCCTGTCTTGACACTGAGATTGTGGCGTGCGAGGCACGGCAACAGATTACTAATATTGAAAAGATTCCATTATCTAGCTAATGCCCGGCCTGCATTGCAATGCCTCATTCAGTTTTGTTTTGTAATATGTTTGAAGTAGTTCCACATATACAAATCATCTATCCATCTCTCTATATATATTTACCTCTATCTACATCTATATACATCTATGTATCTCTTTATCTCTATTTATCTCTTTATATCTACATACATACTTCCCACTATCTCTATATCTTCTATATATGTCTCTATATAGCTCTATACATCTATAGGTATATCTCTTTATCTAACCCATTTCATTCTCTATACCTCGCTCTATCTCATTTTATCTCTCCGTCTCTATCTCACTCATATATATATATATATCACTCTATCTCTGTCTCTCTTTTATATTTAAATAAATTGTGTCATGCATGCGCACTTATACAACAAAAACAGACGAAGTGCCGCTATATAAAATGAAATAAACACATTTTTTGACACGATTCGTGCTCCAACTATTGAAAAATAGTTATACCGTCTCAGTAACCTTCATGGGCATGCGCATAAAAAATCACCAAAATTTCATCGCAATCGGATGAATAGTATAGGAACGCATACGGCACAAACAAACGAAAATTAAAGACATGACAAACGCTTCAAACGATGGTGCGTTTAAAATTCAAGGCAACTCTATCTATTGACGAAGTTAAGAACAAAACTGTTATTAGCGCCTTTATTATGCTAGCCGCTGCGAGCTCCACTAAGCGGACTGGTCTCACCAATGAGAAAAATATTAATTTGCCAGACCTTACTATGTGTATAATCGTGTGTCAGACATAGAGAAATGACACTCACTCACTATTTGTATGTCTATGACCTATGATTTTTTCTCTTATAAAATGAAATTATAACTTTTTCACTCCCTTAGAGATGGAATTTCATATTAATATGGGGTCTATGTGTTAATCCAGGTTATAAGCTAGCTGTAGGCCAAATTTCATTCAAATCCATTCAGTAGTTTTTACGTGAAAGAGTAACAAACATCCATCCATACTTACAAACTTTCGCTTTTATAATATTAGTAGGATACTATCACTAAATCTTTTTGTTTTTTGAGGAACATAACATAGGTTGATAGCAACCATTGAAGGACAGAATTTTAGTTCCTGTGTTTACAGATGATAGTTACAATTAAGTTTATTTTCATAGCAGTTTCTAACAAATAATGCATCTAAAATATCTATTCGAGAGGACAATGAGCCAAGAAGAGATTGTAATTCTAACGGATTATTGAAATTTAGATTTTGACTGATAATTTTAATTAATTTGGTTTGAAATTTTTCAAGTTTATCACTGTCTGTTTTACTAAGATTGTTCCAAATAATAAAACATTATTCAAGATTAGATCTAATTAAAGAGAACTAAAGACTGAGAATTGAGTCTAATAAATTTAATGATAGCAAGAGTTCTGTTCACGGTGGATACAATAGTTTGTATATGATAATGAAAAAATAATCTAGAGTTAAGACTGATACCTAAATCCATAATATAATTCAATTTCTTAATAGGTAGACTTGAGAGTTTATAATCAAATATTATTCTATGATATTTTCTAATAAAATTTATAGTAGAGATTTTATTGTAGTTCAGCTTAACCAGATTTCAATTACACTATCTATCAATTGCCACAATATCATTCTGCAGAAGAAGACAGTCATTAATGGAAGTAATAAATAGTTCTAAAAATTTTGAGATCGTCTGCAAAAATGAAAATTTCAGCTGTTTGGTTATATCATCTATGAAATAGTTAAAGTTCCACTTTGGGGGACACAAGAAGTATCAAAATTTAACGTAGAGTTGACATTAATTATTGAAACACAGAAATTTCTGTCTTTTAAATAGCTTGAAAACCAATTCAAATATATAGTATATAAGCCTAAGAGATATAGTTTTTCAATTAAAATGTTATGGTTTACAGTATCAAATGCTTTAGCTAGTTCAAAATAACATGCATCCACCTGTCTCGAGGTAAAACTTCTGAATATATATAGGATTAAGAAGTGATAATAAATTGGTAGTAGTGGTTTTACCACTTCTGAAACCATGTTGATTGAGAGTCTATTAGTATTAACATTTTGCTTATGGATAGAAATAATCTTGGCGGTTTTCCACTGGTTGGGGTACACACCACTATTGAGACTGTAGTTTAAGAATTAAGATGAATTTTAAAACTGGAACTAGAAGTAATAAAATTTACAATAAAATTTGGAATACGATCACAACCTGTAGAAAAAGTTGACTTTAAATTTATTGCTCTCCAGACTACTAGATTCTCATTAACATTGGCTAGAGAAATTGAGTAATTTGTATTAGAATAAGATAAAGAATTTTTGTTATTAGAAGGGAGAACATAAACACTTTTGAAATAATCAGCAACCTGATTAGCTAAAATGTAAGTTTTTTTGTGAGTATATCATTGACCTTGAGGGATAGTTGATTTTGATAACCTTCTCTCATAGTTTTGACATAATGCCCAAATTTTTTGGGTTGTGTTTGATATTATTAATATTTTTATGCCAGAATTTTTTGTCATGTAAAATTAAATGCTCAGCCTTTTAACGAAAGTAAGAAATCTTTGCATAGTAGAATGGGTTCAAGTTGCGCGTGTATAGTTCATGTTTTTTTTTTTTTTTCATTTTAATGTCCTTATAAGTAAATTAGAATACCAGTGTGGATAACTAGATGTCTTCTTTGTAGTAACTGGAATGTAACAGTTTATATAGTCACACGTTGTTGTAAGGTAATCTACCATACTATTTACATCACTAAAGTTATAGACATCTGACCAGTCATGTTCTTTATTTGAATTGTATATGCTTATAAAATCACCATTTTGATAGTTTCTGTAGGATGAGATAATTGTATCCTTTTTGAAAAGTATATCAAGTTTGCTATTCACATTAACTGCAGGATGCAGCATATCTTCTTTAACTAAAGGATAGTCAGCTTTGGAGGCTTCACACTCATGAAGATTAGAGAAACATAAATCCAAGAGACTGGACGCCAGTAAGGTTAACTTGGGATAAACCCAAACCAGCCTGAAGTTAATCAAAGCCTGAGCTTTGGTTCGGATACATGTATGACATTTGTCCGAAGTATGTAGATGGGACCAGTCAATGCCGGGCACATTAAAATCACCCATAATAAAAATATTTTCTTGACAGTTCACCAATTTTTCTTCAAGATTTTCAATGAAAGTTAAATAAGTTGCTGTAGAAATATTAGGGAGAATAATTATGTTCCCAAGCATTAGAGATTCAGTTTGGGTTATTTTTATTTTAACCCAGACAACTTAAATTCCAGATAATCGTATATATTATTAGGTTATATTGCAATTAATGCACCACCTCATCTTCCCCTCATTGTTATTGTAGGATCTCTGTCAGATATTAAGATGTAGTAGTTGTTGAAATAGTGTTAATTTATACTTAAGTGGTTAAACCATGTTTCTGTGAGGCAAATTATGTCATTAGCAGATACTTATAAGTTATTATTAAATTTGTATGCTTTGGTTCTAAGTCCTCTAACATTTTGATATAGTATATCAAATTCACACGAAACTGATGACACTAACACTACTTTACTTTCGCAAGGGAACAACAAAATCGGTGACCCAAAGTTCGCACCATCTCCTTGTTAACAGTTAAAACACATACAGATCACACAAAGATTGATTTGAATGAAACCCTTATTTGATCACACGAAACTGACGACACTAACACTACTTTACTCTCGCAAAGGAACAAAAAAATCGGTGACCCAAGTTCGCACCATCTCCTTGTTAACAGTTAAAACACATACAGATCACACAAAGATTTATTTGAATGAAACCCTTATTTGACCAATATGGGGAATAATAAAAAAATTATACACGTATAACATATACAAAATACTAGATTTAACTGGTATTTAGTTACCACAGATGTAGGTATTAATAATAAAATACGCAATTAACTATTTATTAATAAAATATGTTAGTGACACATATTGCTACTAGGTTATTTTATGCACTCTCGCATGTGGATAGCATAGAGCTTTCCAGTATTGGTCTGTAGAATATTTGCTTCTACATTTCCATGGCTTCCAGCTCTAGGATATACCAAATATGCTATAAACTTATACATATTGGATACGGTAAAGGCTCTATACTATCATCATGGGTAAGCTTGCTACAAATAACCTAGTAGCATAGATTGACTACAAAATATTTTATAAATAAATGGTTAGTTAAATTATGTATTTATTCAATTTCTGCTGAAACAAAATTCTTTACTTATTTTTGGGAACTTGAAGCACAATATATTTTTATTATGAAAAAAAAAAAATTATTTTTGGAATGAGAGTTTTTTTATAATATTATAATGCTAATATCTTAAATTTTAAACAAATATGTACAATGCTAACACTGCACACATCTTTTGCCATCTATTGGAGTAGTGAGACAGCAATAGGTTTGTCGCTCAAATAATTTGGAGCTATCCTGTATTGTCCTCCAGTGTATTTGGTTATGCCAACGGCAAAGATGTTCCCAGTGCTTTTATAAGTTTAGCATGTTTTTAAGATTATCTTAACATCTTCATCTTACCCAACACAATGAGACCTACTCCGAGAAACGTGACGATGAAAGATATCTCGCTGCCTTCAAAGTAATCGTAGGTCTCAGGTAATGTGCATTCCTCGAGGTTGTCAGATGTTAGTGGCTCTAAATGGTAACAGCTTACCATGCTATTATTTATTTTACAAGTTGAGTTTTTTGAAAGCTGTTGTGAGCAGTTTACGTTGATGTTTTCTGAAAAGATATAAATAATCATAAGTTAAATCATTATCATAATTTGTATTTAATATCAGTACTGTAGTGCTTGCTGATATAAAAACAAATTTCTCAGTTATGTGAACGTCAGTCCATATTAGTTAAATGAGTGTAAACATACAGTATAAGTTAAAGCTAGGGTTGCATGCCTCCTAGAAGTATACTCTGTTTTAATCATTTTCATTGTGTATATATGGTGTCAAAAGTTAAGGTTTTATTGCATTGTACGTATGAAAATTTCAATACTGTGGCTTGTTTTTCCTTGGAGAGGAGGCACTTTTACTGGTGTCTTTGAATTATTCTGCAGAGGGAATAAGGGTTATGTTGTATCAGACTTACAAAAAACTCAAGACGTGATGTAAGGACACAAACACAGGGAAAAAAAATCATTATTAGATCTGCTATAAAAATACATTACATGCAAACGCACAGAGGAATCCAAAGTAAAAAATAAAGTCAGTAAGTATAAAAAACATGCGTAATTAAATGGAAGAATGAGGTTTAGTTATATACAAACAACTCTGCACAACAAAATGAAAACATACATGAAGAAAGGAGCAATAACCACACATTTGCCAATAAAATCAAGATGACTTAAAGTGGTTCATTAAAAACATAGATTATGTGTTATGAAACAATAATAAAGGTGGGCAAATAAGAAGTGATATAAGATATAATGTGGTTCAGTCCTCATTGATTCTAAAGTTTTTTGTGTCTTCAGTGTATTTGTGTTAATCTGGTTAGTACTTTCAAACCAAACCTTGAAAAATATCCTCTCTCAGACTTACTTTTACTTTTAATTAAACTTTTTGCACAAGTTTGCAAAAGTATTTCCGTATTGCAGTACAACAAAAAAAAAAATCTTTTTAAGGTGATGTATACTGAAATTTGTAAATTTTTATTTAAAGAGGATTAAAGTAAGCAATATCATAATAATAACTTACTTTTTATTGTTTCAAAATTTTAATTTTTTGTTTTCATCAGTGCTTGGGTACAACAAGCATTTTAGCCTGCAGAAATGTGAGGTCATGTGACAGTTTGTTTGGAATACTCACATGTTTTGTTTTTTCCCAATTGAGAAGCCAATCGTCACTTGTTGTTTGTAGCTTAAATTTTGTATTTCATTGCAAGTGAAACAGTTAAGTAAATGTGGAATGGTCACTATATAAAATTTAACATATTAGTTTCTTAAATAAATCAGTAATTTTTTATTTCAAATATAAATTGTGAATGTTGTGAAACTTTTTCTTTACAAGGAGATACGTGTAATAAGTTAATTTGTATATTCATTCAGCATTTACAAAGAATAAGTAAAGGGCATGTAATTTTTATAAAAAAATTTCTAGATCAACTATTTAAATTGTAGCATAGTCTGAGGTTCATGATTGTTTGAGTTTCTTTTAGGTACATTCTCACTGGCAGCACAGGAATCACTGTACAGAAGTAAATGCATCCTGAATGGCTCGGCCAAATAAGGCAGTGGATTCTCTTGCATACAGCCGGCAGTCGCTGGTGTGAGCATACCTTATTGCAATCTAATGAGTGGTCAGAATTTTTTCTCAAAAAATACCTGCCCCTAAAAATAAGTCTAACATAATGTTATTTTAACAGAATGCAAAATGCAAGTTACAAAAATTATGCTGTTTTGTTTTCAAAAAATATTCTTTAGAACATAACAATTAATTTCAATTGCGGTGGAATGTTTTGAAGTGTATCGGAAGTAGAATCAAAGCACGGCTTTCAGAGGAATAGTGAATAAATGTGAAGTAATCATGTATCACAACTTACTGTTAAGATTTGTTACTGCCGTGAAGGGATCCTCTTGGATGTCATCGTGAGCCATCTTGGTGACTGACATGATGATGTCATAAATGGTCAGCTGTTCGATACGTTGTATCTCCTCATCTGTAAATAGACTGTTCATTTTGCTTGGTACTAAGTATGTCTGTTATCTTGGCATCTGAACTATGATTTATGTGTTCGCACATACTATTCTATAAAAATCATCATATTCTACTTAATATACACATGTAAAAGTATTGATGTTTAGGTGTTTGTTATTCAATCCCAAGCAGAGGTAGTGTAGTGTTTACGAATCTCTGTCACTCGCGCCGCCATTACGTACACACTGCCCGCCACCCGCGGTACCAACTGCCTAATTGTATCAACCACTATGCACGCAATATATATAACACTACATCTCCCCCACTTTCTTTTTATAGGTCCAGTTTCTGAGGTTTTCTTACTGCTCTCCCACTCTGCGTTGTTCTATCTGGCAGCTGCTTGTAGTTCGTCCTGGCTCCTTCAGTTTCCCCTCCTTTGTCCATATTTGTCTTGAGAATCCACGGAAGGGCTCTCCTCCTGGACTCGATTCTTGCCTGCTATCTCTCCTGGCTCCTTCCGTTTCCTTGCTCCGCACATCTTCCTCCAAGGAGTCATGGAAGAACGAAGCTCCTCCTGAACTCTGTGAGCTCCCTGGGAAAACCTGAAATGCAGGATTCTCTGCCAGACCAGGTGACTTTTCTCTTCTGGCCTGCCCACTTGTAGTTGCCATTCCTCCAGTTAATATTTGGTCGCCCCTCCTGTCCTCGTCTTTTTGTGGGTGCACTTCTATCAGCTGCCATCTGTTCCTCCGTAGTGTCCCTTTTTCTGTATTAACTACGTATGAACGTGGCGATTGTGATATTTTTCACTCAACCATACCTCTTCATGTCTGTGATCCATACTTTGCTACCCACCTGAAGTGCTGGTAAGTCTCATATTCCACTTTTCTCATCGTGGTTCTTCTTGTTCCTTTCTTTCAGCTTTTCATCTCTGTTCCTGAACTGTAGCATGGCCTCTGCATTCCATGATGGCACCAGCTTCGTCTCTACCATTGGCAGTGTTTTTCTCAATTTCCTTCCGAACAGTAATTCCGCGGGTGAAAAACCAGACTCAAGTGGTGTGGATCTATATGCGAGGAGACCCAGATTTGGATCTTCTGATCGGGAGAGAAGACGTTTTGCAATATCCACTGCCTTTTTAGCTTCCCCGTTTGACTGAGGGAATCTTGGGCTGGACGTTTCCATGGTGAAACCATAGTCCCTGGCAAACTTTCTAAATTCTGCAGATGTGAACTGGGTTCCTCCATCCGTCCTTACTCTTTCAGGTATCCCATGCCTGGCAAACATGTTTTTGAGTCGTGCTATAACAGCCTCTGCCGTGATCTTATCTAGGCTAACGATCTCTAGGAATCTCGAGAAGTAGTCTTGTACTATCAGATAGTGTTGTCTGTGCAGTTCCATTATGTCCATGCCTAACATGAGCCATGGTCTAGTAGGTAATGGTGTAGTCTTCAATGTTTCTGATCGCTGTTTTCTATGTTCTATACAAACTGTACAGTTCTCTACTATTCTCTGGACATCCTTGGATACGTTGGGCCACCGCACCGATTCATTTGTGCGACGACGGCATTTTACTATTCCCATGTTCCTTTTGTGTATGCGCCGTAGAATGTCCGATCGAAGTCCTTGTGGGACAAAAAGTCTGTTTCCTTTCATGATGAGGCCCTTGTTATATGTCATTTCTCCTCTCAGAGGCCAGTATACAGAATCTTTGTGGAACCCGTTCAAAATGTTTTCTTTCAGCTGTTGGCATTCCAGGTCACTTTCTTGTGCTTTTCTGATTGCTGCCAGGAGCACATCTGAAAATGGTGTTTCTTGTATTATATTCTGAATGTGCAACTCTTCTTCAAGGATGTCCTTGCCTTCTTGCAATGGTTTTTCTGTTGGCGCCCTCGACAGTGCATCCGGCACATGGAAGTCTTTTCAAGGCACATGTTGTAGGGTGTACCTGAAACACATCATCCGCATTCGCAGCCTCTGTAGCCTTGCAGTTAAATCTGCCAGTGCTTTTGACCCCAACAATACTAACAGTGGTTTGTGATCAGTGAGAATGTGTACGCTTGTGCCTATAATATATTCCCGGAATTTTTCACATGCCCATGTGATTGCCAGTGCTTCTTTTTCAATCTGGGCGTATCTGGTTTCGGTCTCACTCAGGCTCCTGGACGTATATACAACCGGTTTCCAGTTGTTGTTCTCTTGCCGCTGCTCTAGGACTGCTCCTAACCCATATGATGAGGCATCTGCCAGGATTCTAACATCTGCACCTCTCTTATACAGTGCGAGTGTAGGATGCTGCATTAGCTCATCTCTGACAGTCTGCAATGCCTCCTTCTGTGCTAGGCCCCAAAACCACTCATTGCCTTTAATGAGTAATGCTCTTAGTGGCTGTATTTTGCTCGATAGATGTGGGATAGACTTCATCAGATAGTTGGCCATGCTGAGGAACCGACGCAATTCATGGACATTTGTAGGTTCTGGCATGTTCCTTATCGCTTTGGTTTTCTCCACATCAGGTTATACCCAGGGCCGCAACTAGAGTCTCTGGCACCCGGGGCATGCATGGATTCATGCGCCCCCCTCAATAAAGCGGGGGGTCCCGGGGCCCTCCAATGGAAAAATGGTGCTATTTAAGCATTTTCCATACCTACATGTAACAGTTTCTGTGCTACTGTAACTTCCATGCATAAACCCACTATGTCCATAAAGTAGTCGGTATAATCACTAGACTTGTTCATTAAATTGTCATAAATGTTTTTTAAAGATTCAAATTCAACTTGCGAGACCTTTTTGCAACAAAGATTTTGATGATATCATCATAGTAAATAGAGGATGCTCTTCCTCACAGACAGTGGTACCACCCTCTCTGACAACATTGTACTGTATTCGTATAGAGGACGCATTAAAACTTTCTAACTTCTCCCTTTACAATTTTTTATGTTAATGATGAACTTAACATTTTTCTCAGAGTATTTTAAAATAAATATGTTGAGACGTTATATTGTAAATAAGATTAGACATTCCTGGCATGCAAGTTAAAAAACTTTTTACTAGTTACCAGTTGTAGTAGGAATTACAATGCAAGCTATTTCGGCGCCCCCACAGCTTTGTGCCCGGGGTGTATGCCCCGCTTGCCCTCCCCTAGTTGCGGCCCTGGTTGTACCACACCATTGCTATTATGTGTCCTAAGAACTTCACTGTGAGCACTCGGAACTGACACTTTGTTTTGTTGAGTGTGACACCCTCCTCTTTCAACTTTGCCAACACTAGGTCTA
The DNA here is from genome assembly GCF_032445375.1 of Bacillus rossius redtenbacheri. Lineage (NCBI taxonomy): Eukaryota > Metazoa > Arthropoda > Insecta > Phasmatodea > Bacillidae > Bacillus > Bacillus rossius. The sequence continues at coordinate 120,617,283 of NC_086330.1, read as the reverse complement.
CCCGTTTATCATGTTCCTCCACCATGGCCTCATAGATGAGGATGTCATCCACTTGATTCACAACTCCCGTCATCCCTTCTAGTATTTCCTGCATCCTTCGTTGGTAATGTTCTGGACCCGAGTTGATACCAAATGGTAAGCGCTTAAAATAGAAGCGTCCAAATGGTGTCAAAAATGTGGTTAGGGTTGCACTGTGTTTACTCAGTGGCACTTGCCAAAACCCGTTCAATGCATCAAGTTTTGTGAATACCTTTGCTCCTCTTAGCTGTGACAATGACTCATCCACAGAAGGTAACTGGAGACGTTCCCGACAAACATACCTGTTCAGTTCTGTGTAATCAACGCAGATTCTTACCGCACCGTTCTTCTTAGGCACTACCACCATCGGTACACACCATTCTGTTGGGGAACTAATTGGTGAAATTACACCTTCTTGGACCATTTTCTGTAGTTCACTTCTGACCACCTCTTTAAGAGGCAAAGCTACTCTTCTTGGGGCTGAAATTGCATACGGTGTGTAGTCTTTTTCTAACACAATGTCATACTCTTCTTTTAGTCTCCCTAACCCCCTGAAAATCTCTGGGAAACTTGTTAATAAAAACATTGGTATTATGTGTGCCAAGTTTCCCCTGCACTTCTTTTAGCATCCTACCATCACCAACTTTGACGATGTTAAAAGCTCGTAAGGCTGGCCTACCTAGCAGCGGTATTTGCTGACCTGCTACCACAAATATCTCCTGCTCAATGCACTGTTTGCCTATACACATAGCCGTTTGAGTTACCCCAACAACGTCGATAGCCCGGCTACCAGCACCAAACAGCTTCTTGCTGGTGCGTGTAACGACTAGGTCTAACCTTTCACTTAACTCTTGTCCGATGACAGTTACATCTGCCCCTGTATCTACCTTGAACTTCACCACAGTGTTTCCCACCTTTGTGTGAATAAACCACGGATCTGAGTATATTTCCATGGCCGATATTTCCCCCATGTAATAATAATTACCCTCTGTTTCACTTAGGCCTACGTCGGCTGTGCCTAACTCTTGTATGTCCACAATTCTGCAACACCGTGCATAGTGCCCTTTCTTTGTGCATTTATGGCATTTGATTTTATCGGCCGGACACTTAAACCATGGATGTAAAGGGCTGGTACCACATTTTGAACATCTGTTTGAAGCGGCTTCTTTGTTGTGTTGATGGCTATCACTTGTCTGCGTCCTCGGCTGTACCGGCTGTGCTACTGCTAGCTGCTTCCTTGGCTGGTGTTGGTAATGTCTGGTACTCCGTATGGCATCAATAGACATCTCCGTTGGTCTAACTGTTTGTTGTTGCTGGCGCACTGTCTCTGCCTGTCTTATTCGCTTAACAGCCTGTTCTGCGGTTAGTGTGCTATCCATTTGTAGTGTTTCGGACAGCTTATCGTCTGCTACACCGATGACCAACACTGTGGTGATAAGCTCATATTTCAAGGTCTGTAATTCACACGTTTCCGCAAGATTAAACACATCATTTATAAATGCATCAGCTGGTTCACTGTCTTCTTGTCTACGTTTGAAATATTTGGCTCGTTCGTAAACACAATTTTTGTTTACCGAGAAGAAACTGTGGAACCAGCGTTTTACTATATCATAATTGGCTGCCTGGTCCTTCTAAAGTGCGAATGTTTCCATCATGTCATCAGCTTCTGGACCCATACAGTACAATAACATGTTGACTTGAGCTTCCTGTGACTTTGCTTGCAAGTCGGACGCCAAACGAAACCTTTCGAATCGTTTTATCCACTTCGGCCACTCGGACGGCGTGCGAAAGTCGAACTTGTCCGGTGGTACAATCTGAAACTGCGCCGCACTCGCCTTTGTGTTCACGACTAGTTTGTCCGCGTTTACAAGACAGCAATATATCACTATTACCGTAGCACCACTCCGAACCGCTGATTGCACTTATCTCGTACCCATAAAGAACCGTAAATGGTAATAATAAATCGCGATATGCGATGTATAACCCATTATTTTACACCTGACACCATGTAGTGTTTACGAATCTCTGTCACTCGCGCCGTCATTACATACACACTGCCCACCACCTGCGGTACCAACTGCCTAATTGTATCAACCACTATGCATGCAATATATATAACAATACAGGTAGTTTACATGCTTGATTAATACATAGGACATACAACATTACAAAATTCCATACCTAAGGGGGTGAATAGGGTAAGTTTGGTTTTATAATAAGAAATCAAGTTTCTGAAGCTAATCAAGAGGGGGTTAGATTATGGCTATGAATAATAAACATACAAAAACTATCAACTCCATTTATAACTATCTAGAATTCCATCCCTGTTTGTGTTACTATAAAATCAATCATCTGAAGCCAATCGATCTGAAGTTAAAATATTAGGTATAAATAACAAACATACTTAAACTACAAGTGTTGCTTTAAAGTTTTCCTATATTTAATCCCAAGGGGGGTTAAAATAGGGAGGTTTGGTTCCATAAGGAAAAATTCATGTTAGTAAATCTAATAAAGAGGAAGGTATGAAACTTGCATACGTAGTTATATAGTGTATTTCCCATTTTTCAAATTTAATCAGCAATGGTGGTTAAAAAGATGAAATTATATCTCCAAATCTAAGCAATCAGAATTTAAGATAATGGGTGTGCATAATATACACAAAACTACTACCAACTTTTTTTTATTACCATTTTATCGACTTACCACATAAAGGGGGTGAAAGAGGAATTAACTTTGGTTTTTTAAAAGTATCATCCATAAAGATATCTGGTTAAGATATCTGGTATAAATAATGAACACACTAAAACTACCCACATATTTTTACCATATTTGAAATTCCACTCATTTAAGGGGTGAAAAGTGATAGTTATTTTATAAAGAAAAATTTATATTGCTGAATCTACTACAGGGGAAGGTAACAAATGGAGCCTGAATTACGTACATTAAGAGTTGCAGTGTCTGTTTTTTCCATCTGTGTTACCTTTGGTAGTTGTCGATGTTATGCAGTTATTGTCATTAAAGTTTTTCACACAGTTAAAATTAGCTGCAAATGACATTCAAATTAAATTTCTTGAAAGACGTGACATCTCTATAATATCATAACAGTGGCCATTTTGATATTCCAATGATTGAAACTTTCAATCATTTCTGAAATATTTTGTACTTTCTTGAATTGAATTTTTCATCCCTCAATTCAAATGATTTTAGTGCTTTTGCAGTAATCGAATGTATCCCAAAAAATATCTTATTAATATTGTAACATGTTTTGGATTTAAATTTGATAAACGAGAAAGAAATGGCTATTTAAACATATGCGTCTATATTTTTAATAATATAAAACTTCTTTATAAAGTTTTCTCTTCAGAAAAAAAAAGTAAGTATATCTTTCAGTACTCGCCAGTGATGTGTAAACATCTAACCTCGGTAACAAGCAAATTCATGTGTTCTTGTGTTGCAAATAAACTTATAATACAAAACTGTCACAAAATTTAACTTAGAATTCTTAAAAAATATTGCAGAGCATGATAAATATACAAAAAGTATTAATTTTAGGGAAAAAGCAGTAAAATGTTTACCTTTTTTAAATCCTAACAATAATTCTGTTTAACAAAATGGTACAATTGATTTCTGAGAGCTTGCCGAACAACAGGGGTACCAAATGCATCACATGTAAATGCCTCAATGCTGAACCTGAGACATTTCCCCCTAGACCAGAATTATCACTGCCTGTGTTTTTGAGGTTATACTTCTTTAAGCACATTGAGGGTGAAATTTTAGTATGCACCAGAAATGCAATGAAATATGCACGAATTACAACACGAAAATTTGACATGTTGATAGTCCAATGTGCATGCATGAGGAAACTGCTATAGCCACCAGCCGAAGTCGTCAAGATGGCGGACCCGCATGTGGCGACATACATCCGAGCATGTTTTGCGAATATCGGGGGATGTACTAAGCATATTGATGTGCCAAAATAAACATTATGGTAGTGAAAGTATCTTGGAATATATTTTGTAAACCTGAATAGTCATAAGAAAGTATAGTAGCAACTTTAAAAATACCTATAATTTGTTAGCCAGGAAAATTGTGTTGGATGAACATGGCATCAAAAATACTTAACTTTTTTTGGTTATCTAAAACATTACGAATATGGTGCTATCTTTCAGATATTTTCCAAACTAAAAGTTGCATTCCAATAGATCCCGACTTTGAACTTGATTCTCAACAAGGAATTTTATTAAAATACTGCCCATCCTGCTAAAATTCATTAAACAGTCAATACTTTAAAGTTTCCGCACACATTAGAAGTTATACTTTAATGGGATTACAAGAATATTAACCTGTATCATTTGAAAATGCTAATTATATGTTTGTAAATTTGTTTTTGTTAGAGATTGAAATCAGTCTGTAAATACTTCCTACAAACAAAATTGAACCTTATTGAGCTAATCCAACTTTATTTTTATGTAATATTATTTTAATATAATGTTATTAAAAGAAGTAAATTTTTTTTTTCCTAAATGCTGACATGGTAAGATTTGAACCTGGTCCCTTTTCTAAATAATTGACTTATGAATAATCCAATTTCTTTTAAATAATTTACTTTGTCTAAAATATTTGTGTTTACTTAGTATGTAAAATTTTTATGTAAAAATAAAATAAAAAAGGATTTGATAAAATAAGAGTCTTTTAACACACATCATTTATACAAAATATAGTATTATAAATAAAAAATTAACGACCAAAAAACCCAGTAAATTGAGTCCTTGCAGTTAGTAGATAAGGAGAGAGAGAGAGAGAGAGACACACACACACACCCACCCACCCACCCACCCACCCACCCACCCACGTACACCAACATGCACGCACACACACAAAAAAAAACTGTGACGTGCGCCAGGTTTAGAGCTGGCTGGCTGCCTCGCAGGGCCCCTGACGTCATCGCCGTCCATTGACGCAAGGCATGCCACGTGTGCCTGGCCAGATTACAAGGTTCCTCACTACCCCCTCCCCTCTTTCAGTTCCCCTTGCATGTCCCGCCTCAGGCCATTGTCAATGACCCTTTTAGTGGCCACCGTGCAGAGTGACGCGAATAAACCCCGCCTTTCTGAACATTTCGAGCATCGGGTCAGCCCAAGGTGACGCGACACTTCCAACCCTCCCCAGTCAGTTCCAGAAAGTCTGCCAAGAGTATAAAAGGTGCAATGCCGGCCACCGCGAGAGTTCCAAGCAAAGAGCAATGAGCAGAGGAGCGGAGAGTCTCTCCCTCGGGGAGTGGTACTGGCGATACCCGTGCAATCAGGGAGTGGTGACGAGGGCAAGTGGCTCTTGGTGAGTGAACCGGACGTATAGGGAGGCGATACCTGCGAGTGAAGGCCTGGCAAGCCAGTCGAGTGCGACGAGCGATTGTTGAGGACTGTGCTACCGTGCGGTGTGGATGAGTTTGCGAAGGAAGCGAACATAGGTGGACAGAAGAGCGAGCCACTGTCGAGCCAAGCTCAAGTGGCAAGTGTTAATGTTTCAATGACCATTGTAAGACTAATTGTTCTGGTCAGAGATCTTGAGTGCATTAATTAAATTTATGGTTTAGACATTAGTAATAAATAAAACTGAACCAATTAATTGGGTTATATCTTACCAACCCAGTTTTCTCCTCAAATTATACTCATATCTATCTATATATATATGTGTATATATATTTACACACACACACACACACACACACACACACACACACACACATATATATATATATATATATATAAAGTGACTGATATGAATAAGATCTAAGAAATTTTATTGGTAGGTCTTGAAATTGGTTCACCATGTATTTGTAGACATCCTGAAGATAAATACTCACTTGTTAGCTGTATTTTTGTACCAGAAGCGATCTCCATCCCTTATTCTTTCAAACTGGTCCTTAATGATGGTAGTGAAAAGTTCGCCCGGTCCGTCTTTCGTCTCCAAGATGCCTCCCACCCAAAGATCAACATCTTCAAATGATTTATTGTGTAGTTGGTTGAATAAATCTTTTACCTGAAAACAGTATTTTTTGGTTGGTCTATGTTGGTTGAAACTTAAAGAAATTACATGCAACTTTATAACCTCTCACTCATCTTTTTTGTTTTCCATTACATTAATATTCTCTACTTTCCTCTTTTATGTCACTTAGTGTCACTTACTGTTGGGTATGAATAATTAAATAAAAAGGGATGTTTATACTCAATTAAAATTTTTATTAATATACATTTCAATTCAGTTTCACAAATAATCCAATCATATTTTACAGATACCTATAAAAAAATTGTGCATATTTACGTATCTTCTATTGAGAGAACATGTCCAACAGAACCCGGATCGCCATTGTCGTAGGTTTTCTGAAAAGGTTGAATTTTCACATAATATGTATTAGTTTTAGCCAAGAGTGTGACTCGGAAGTAATGTCTAAAATGCCGTTGAATTGAGAACATACATGGAATAATTATTATGTACTTAACCATGCTGTTCAGTACTCTTATTTGGATGAAAACTCACTGAGATGCATTTTTAAAAAAATATATATATATGGTTGTGTAACATATCATACGACTGTATTTTTTTTAGTCATGTTTTTTAGGTTATTGTATTACTGTGTTTTTAAAAGTTTAAACCACATGCAAGATAATATATATTCAGTACATACTTTATATACTATGAAGCTGATTTACTCAAAATACCATTTATTTTTATTGTTCCTTTGCTCTTATTTCAGCTATATTCTATATCATTCGTGAAGGAGATTCAAATTAAAAAATGATGGTAACTGGATGGATGAGCTGGCGAAACAAGAGAACCAATCAATTCTTAAAATCATGATTTTGAACACAGTTTTTAAAAAACTGAATTAGTTTTTAAATCCCATAACGTGCCTTTCATGTTATGAGACAGTTAATCTTTCTGTGACTTACCTGGATGCATTCTCATTGCATTATTTTCTGGTGGAAAATTCTTCATCACTACTTCTGTGTTTTAAAAATAAATCCTGGAATAGTGTTTGTAAATTGAATTTTTGTGTTATAGAAGAAATTGGGCATTAATGACAAATCAAAGTACAGTGAAAGGTATTTAATTTGCACATTCTGTAATCCGGCAACAATCTAGCCACTTGTGTTCAGATTCTCCTGGCTATTAACCTTGGCCACCAGGTCGCATTACTGCTCTGCTGTCATTTTTAGTTCACTCAGAGTTTATCATTATTGTCAGTTTTCATTTCAGTACAGTGTTTTTCCTGATTTATAGCAGGTTACATTTCACATTTCATGGTTTCATTTCTGTAATTATTTTTTTTGAAGAAGTGCAACCAACCTTCATCTGTATTTTTTCTTTCTATAGAACAGCATGTTACTAGTGATATGTCGGTTCTATTTTTTTCCCGGTTCTCGGTTAGATTAGGTTCTTAAAAATCGGTTCTCGATTCTAGGTTAACGACCACACAATTTCCACTCACACCAAAGATACAAAATTCTCTGATGGATGGTGTGTTTATTTGTTCAAAATGACTTCAGAGTGCTCCACTTCACCAAAATTCCACCACAAACAAGTCACCTAGCACCTAGGTAGCACAGGTTCTTCATGTTCACTAGGTGGCTACAGTAGATCAAAACTTACATCCTTGGTGGAGCAAAATCTAGTGATACCTATTAGGTAACAACATTTTTTTTTTGCAGTCAATATTTAAATTTAGGCACATGAAAAACTACTTGAGAAAAATTTAAATATCTGTTCACAAGAGATAAGTAAATAATAAAAACTATTATAACAGTGACAGCACACCAAAATAATTGCAAGTTATATATTATAATGGGTGATGTAACAAAGGTCTGTTAAATGAGAATTTACCTATACTATATGTTTTGTGAGTAAAATAAATGTAGGGCTGAAAAAATGATGGCAAACACCTACAGTTTATGAATAGTAGACATCTATAAATCATGGTAGTTTTTTTTTTAAATTTAATATTTTCAAAAGGTTATTGAGTCTTTGTTATTTTTCACATGTCTACTTTTATTTAAAATGATCATCCCTGTATCCAATTGAAAAGAGGGCTAAAAATAAAGTCAGAATCTTGGCACAAAGAACTCTTTTGTTTACACTGGACACCTCTTGCCGGTGTGTGCGATTCCTTCTGGGGGGGCTAGCGCAGAGGAGTTGAGGATGGGAAGGGGAAAGAGAATCCGCGCTCTCTCCCCCATCCTTCGCACTGCCAATTTTCAAAGATTTACTAACATTTTTTCATGTATCACAAGTTGCTTAAAGGGTAGATAGAAACACTTGTGGTGTGCGTGGGTCTTCAAAAATATAAGTGCCCTGACATCAGTTTTCTACCGGAAGTCTACTGTATTTTAGGAAAGGTTTGGCTGGAAAGGTTTCTGTGTTATTGGGATCATGTGACAGTTCTCGGCTCCAGTTAAATTGCTGAGAACAGGTGTGACTGAGAACCCGCACCGACCCATCACTACTTATTACAACTGGTTTTAAATATCATTGTACTATACATTAAGTTTTCTTTGTTATTCCCATTTAAATTATATTGGTCCAGAAGGCCTGGACATTATAATGTAGCTTTGAGGTTGTTTATTGTGGTGTGGAAGGCATTATGTATCTGCACATGCATGACAGTTGCGGCGGAGTGTGGCACAACATGCAGAGCAGTGCCTTAACATGAAATGTTACTGCACTGTGATCGCACATCCTCTCAGACACTGGAATGGTGCCCAGATGCACTAAAAATGAAAATTTACTTGCTACTTTGAATCGTTGCATTTCCGGACATATGTTCCTTAATGAGAATTACTTGTTTTGGATTCCCTTCCGCTCATTAACTTAATTCACAGAAATTTCGTAACATTCTGAATAGATTATGTAAATATTTGTATTTGTGCATAATTGGAAATTTGAGGCATTTTATCCAAAAATTGTAATCTAAATTTTAAATGCTGAAGTAGGTACTGCTTATGTAAATTAACAGACAAGAGGGAAAATACTAAAATCTCTTTATTGTACTCACCTCTTGTTCTATTGTGTCAGGGAAGTCAGCCCAATCCTTGACACGCTTCAGTCCAAAGGCCTCTCTCACCGTGTTATAGTCTGGGAGGCCGTGGTCCCTGCCTCTCTGAATATTTAAAGCCATAAGATCTCGCCGAGAAAATTCTAGTGGACCAAACACATTACCTGTGAAGTTAAAAACAAATTAGTTTTCTTTTATGCTTGGTAAAAATGTTAAATAAAAGGACTATACTTAAAAAAAATAAAAAATTGCCAGTCATGGGGACTGTAAACAGAAGTGAAAACTTAGCTATAAAATAACTTCAAAAAGGACTCGAGTATTGTTATTTAGATGATTGTTTATGAAATCATAATTATTAATAAATTATAAACATATAATAAAATAATTCAATGTGACTCAAATACAAAAAAGATAATAGACGGAAAATTGTACCACTCGGGATCCGAACATAGTAACTAATGCTCGCCAGTCTTATGTGCTATCCACAATGCTACGCAGCCGACTTACATCTCTGCATTTTACTAGTAGTTGTACACCACGCCTCTACAAATGACAATGCATTATGTCGAATATTTAAGAGAGAAGGAATAAAAGACACAATCACATGTAAAATTATTATGTACGTAGTTTGCAAATAAATAGAAGTTGGACTCTATCTTTGGTTATAAAATATATCCTTTTTTTTATTTTCTTGTTTTGCTTTTTGGAAGATTATTGTAAACAATTGGTTTTAAATTAAGAAAATTGAAATTTTTAATTTCTATTTTATCAGGTTAGGGCTTTAGAAGATTTCATACAGATTTTCTCAGCTCTCTATACCTAGATTTCTATAAATAACAGTATGATGTCAGCATGATATCATTTATCATTACATCATTTTATAGTCACAACAGATGTCAGTGGTATGTCAAAATTACGTAAAAAAATTCATTACCTATCTATGATTACCAGTCATCTCAGACCTAGGTCATGTGTTCACTGGGCAATGCACAATATACACACATTAAACTTTTCACGTGGTCAGTTTAACTTCACTTACTGCTACTACAGCATGTCGGTGACACAAACTCACAAAATTTTACCCATCCAAAAAGAGTCCAACATACACATGATACAGTCGAGTATATACAATGTATTAGTGTATATATATCCGTATATATGTACACAGGCCGCTGCGCGTCACCAGTCTGGTACAACACGTCATAAGCATGTTGGTGACGCAAACCCTTAAGCTTTGAACCTACCGAAAATCGCTCAATGCGGCTAAAGAAGTTTTCACTTCAAAAACTATGAATTTAAATCCACAAATAATCGACATTCCCTGCGTAAATAAATAAACAAAAGAAAATCCCTGAACGCTGTCAATTTAACTTCACATACTGCTTCTACAGCATGTCGGTGACGCGAACTCACAAGATTTTACCCATCCAAAAAGAGTCCAACACACACATGATACAGTCAATTATATACAATGTATTAGTGTGTACATGTACACAGGCCGCTGCGCGTCGCCAGTCTGCGCAACACGTCACTAGCATGTCGGTGACGCGAACCCATAAGTTTTGCCCCAACCAAAAATCGCTCAACGCGGCTAAAGAAGGTTTCACTTCAAAAAGTTTGGTTACATAATTACAAGATGCATAGTTGAGAGTATGCTACACAACAATTGCTATAACATGTTATAGTTTGTAAAAAATTTGGAGCCAGATTTTTTCCTTGAAAATTTTACCGGCATCTTAGTTTATATGTTGTGAGGAATACATTTCATTCTGTAAAATAGAAAACATAACATTCTGTGTTTGGACTGGTGCTGAAAAGTTCTTGAGTTGTTTTATTTTTGTCTTAAGTTTTAACTTTAGAAATTAATTGGGCACCAGGCATTTTGAACTGAAAACTCAAGTAGAGACTGACGAGCATACTATAGACGAGAGGTGATTCAGCGATGTTTGGCCACCAACAAAAGGAAATAATTTAAAAGCAATCAGCCTTTAAAGTGATTATATCCCTCCTCCCCTGGGCCGAAATTAAATTCTGCGTACGCTCCTGATTTCAATGATTCCAACTTCATTTGAAATAATATTTAAAATTCAGATATCAATATTTGATATTGCTAACCATAGAGACATAAAGTAGCATTTAATTGTTATAATAACTAACAGGAACTGATGAATGCTTCGTGTGCAAATTACTTATGTTAATATTGTCTCACAAAACTTATGATTGTGCTTCACCTTCTCTTTAACTTATTCGTAAAACCCATCTGGCTTGTGTGTTTGCTTTATACATTGTAGTTTGTTAGCTTTCTTAAAAAATATTTTTTATCAATCATAGAGTTATTATTGAAATTTAATGTAATTATTCTATGTATGCATCCATCCAATCTCCTGACATGATTAATAATTTTCACTGCATGCTGAACAATTGCTTAATGAAACTTTGATATAGACTGTTAACCACCACCATGAAATATCTCTGTAATAGTAGCTGTATCATTGACATCCATTGTTTAAGAATATAGTGCTTCTTTAAGGTGGGGTCTCACACACCACTGTGATTTTTTTTTTTTCAATTTTTTCTTTATTACTAATAGTTAAGACTATTTCTATATATTCACCACTATACCGCTCTTGCATGTATTGTTCTGTCATATTTCCAACAGATATTACTTAGTGTAACATGATAGGTGTAAATAGGTTTGCAAGTGTTTGTATTATCACTTGCGCCCTTTTTTACATCCACTATATTACACTTAGTGGAATATCTCTTAAAAATATTTGTGTCATTACAACTAATGCAAGAGAGGTACATTGTCAAATTTACAGACATAGCCCTTAACTACTAGTAATGATGAGAAAATGAATAAATCAACATGGCACATGAGGAAGTTATGTTCAGTCAAATCTTAATTTGACAGCACCTGTGTTTTATGATTTACACAGTTGAGATTTGTACTTGTTTATAAAGACAACCTGGACACATGTAAAGATTCTGATTAGTCATGAGTGACTAAAAGATTGAGGGTTGTTTGTTCTCGTTGCTATGTGTGGCATAACACTGGGTTACAGAAGAGATCAGATTATTAAATATCATGCTAGGCTGACTCACTTTTTTGGATCATGGCAGAACCTTTTGTTTACAGGAAGCATGTTTACATATGATTCCATTGGCAATTAAATTATTCATTCTATAATTTTTTTTGTGAATATTGCATATTCAAGTTCAAGGAAATTACTCACCTCGCAAGTCTTCAACTATCTTATGATCCTCTTTTTCAGATAATTGAAATGCCATTCCCATCAGCAACCTGTCTATGTCCATAAACTCTTCGCTATCATTGTTGTACTTTGCCTGGATAGCATCCTAAGAGAAAAACCATCACTGATTGATTATGTTTAATAGCACACATTTATTTATTTTGAATAAGTTTTACATATACTATATTAAAAATATAATATTTATTTAACTTAATTCAAGAGAATTTGCTGCTCTGAATTAATTGATTCCTTTATGTGAAAATAATTATAAAAAAGTTCTGTTACTTATTGATATCCACTGAATAATATTGTTTAAATGAGTTACTTTGCTTTCAGTTTATATTATAGCATTTTGGAATATTGTGTTTTTACATATACACGTCTTTTTCTATATATGTTAAGTATGTAGATACTCATAAATTAACGTGAATCATTTCTGGCGTGGGGTTTGAACAATTGACCCTCACTTCTTCATGCAATTGTGATGCTTTGATAATATTGGAGAATATTGCTGGTAGTATTTGAGTGTCTTTCGACACGCAGTGGCATTGATTTTGTTGGGGAGTGTCGCAGACCAAGTACAGTTACCTATTTTTTTTATTTTATTTTTTATTTTTTGGCAAGGTGCCATAACTTTAGTTTTCAAAGTTCAGTGAATTGTATTTGTTCATGACAAAAAAAACTAAATTGGGAAATCCTTGCAGTAAAAAAAGTAATTAGTATAAACAGTTCAATGAATTCAATACATTTGCCCCTTAAAGTAATGTTCTAATTTGTTTCAGGAAAACAGAGCGTTAATCAAAACAGCGCTAATCAAATATGTTTTTTTCATAAGAGGATATGTTAATCAAAATATTTTTTTTTCCAGTCATGTAAGTGTGCCTGCTGACCACCATTTTAATCAAGTCACTGCTCCTTTTAAAATTAATTTATGGTACAAATATGTGTTTGAATACATTTGATGTACATTTAAATAAATGTTGAATAACATTTTAAGATTAAACACCCTAAAATTAAATTTAAAAAATTCACATACCTCACACATTGTTTGCATAATAGGGCTTGGGCATATGTGCTAACAACATTTCTGAGTTACAAAATAATATTGTTATTAATATAGGGGATATATTTCAGTTCTAATAAGATTCAAACAAAAATCAAGCTAACATTTTCTATTATTAGATAGATTATTTAACCTTTTAATGTAATTCCAGAATCTGTTATTTACGAAGTGCATTTCTGCCATGATTTCACACTAGCTCATTCTAGTGGCGTAAGGTAAACTAGCCCTGAAATCTTCTATGCTGCTGAATTGCGGGATGGCGTAAAATAAAGGTTAGCTGAACACACGGGTGTTGTCAAAGATAAATATGCAATGAAGGAAACAAATAGCTACCGTGTTTTATCGCATAATGGTCGCACGCGCATAATCGTCGCAACCATATTTTAGGCTGTCAAAATTGGGATAAAAAAACTTCTCGCGTAAACGTCGCATGATGTTTTTGGTCCCGCTAGTAGATGCCAAGCGCTTTGTGTAGGTATCTTTTCCGTATAAAACGATGTATTTTTAAGTAGAAATCTAATATTTATTCGGTCATTACCACTTACTTCATAAATGAATAGAAAAATACGAAGTTTTTTGACGTGTAAATTTTCTTATAAAGACGTTTTTAAACGTTATTTCCTTTATATGATCGTCTGCGTCGCCGCGGTGTTGGTATAATCTAAAATTTAATTTCGGTCGTGACCACTAATTTATTATATTAACGGAAATAACAAAGTTGTCTGACGTGTAAATTTTCTTTTAAAGACGTTTTCAAACGGTATTTCCTTTATCTGATTGTCTGCGTTACCGCGGCGTACCGCTTATAAAAATGTAGCCAGCGCATCATTCATGTTTGGTTATGTTGCTTCCTGTATAGAGCACGCGCACGTAGTCGAATATCGATATCTCGCTGATTGGATGCAACGCGCGCTCTGTCAGGTGTCGAGTTAACTACATTTGATAGCCCACATTCTTTCGTGGCATGTGTGTACTACGACACGTTAGTTCACGTCCGATTCAAGTGGCTTGCGTTCGCGTTAGAGTTTTGTTTATTCTATTTAAAGTTGAAGAAAGGTTTTTGTTTAAAGAATTATTAATATAGATTGTTTGGCGTGCTATTGAATTGTATACTCCACCTTTTTTTAAACTAGCGTGCTTTCCATGAACTGGTTTTGTTTTTATAAATAACTTTACCTAACAAAATAAATTTTTTTCCGCAGAATCGTCGCACCCCTACTTTTCAAACTTGATTTAGAATAAAATGTGCGACGATTATACGAGAAAACACGGTATTAAGGATGAAGCAAAAAATTGTTTGTTGGTTCATCAGGTTATAATTTTTAATTGTTACATTGTATTTAATGCTGCACAAGTGCTATTGTCCATGCATGGAAATAAGAATTCACGTAAAAGAAAACACCTCTACTTCGAATTTGTGACTGTGCTACTTAAAATCATGTCATAATTTATTGGCGTAGTTAATTCAAAATTGTGCCAATCGAAAGTGTTACTTAGAGGGGTGGTTGCATACGTAAATCTAAGTATGGCTGCCCAAAAATCCCTGTTGGTTGTAGAGTTCGTACATTTCTCTTTCAGTGTGGAAATATCATAACATTAATACGGACTGTAACAACCCATATTACAGCCTTCCTCATACAATTAGTAATAATCTTTTATTATAAATTTTTTTTGTCAAATTTTAGGTTAGGTTTTTAAATGATGTAATTTTTTTTTTTCGAAGTTAGACGTAAAGTATTTCACCAGGTTCATTGTTTATAATTTTAAAATTCATAAGTTTATTTTTGAAGTAATTTCTTTTGCTGGCATTTGTGTGGGAAGGCATGCTGATGTGATTCTCCTTCGTTTTATCCACGACCGAGGCTTTGTTTCACACGCTAGGCATGTGAGTCACGGTCACGGGAGTGCGAGAAAGATACAAAATCGCTGCGTCGTGGGAACAGAAGTAAGCATTTCGTGGAAGCCTCTGTTACCATGCGCCGTGATTGGCTGAAAATTACGTCAGCGAGCCCAGAACACTGCCCGCACAAAGGGAAGGAAGGCTGTAAAATCAGTCATTGTCTGAGCACCGTGCCGAGAGGTCGTGGTTGGGCGATGGCTCGCATCATTTAGCAATGTTATATTGAACTACAACTTAGCGGCTACGGACCGAGCGACGCCAAACAACCTTCCTTTTTTTTCTCTTCTGACATTTAAATAAATTAGAAATTTTTGACCGTAGTCGTAGGCTAAGCTCACAGCGAGGCGACAAAGTGTTTTGTTCAGCCGTCGCTGCCCGAAACTGATCGGGGCAATATAATGTAGTCGTAGTAAGAATCTATGTGTTTTTTCTCCTTTCTGGCGGTACAGTTTAAATTTTTTTTGTGTGCTCTGTTATACGGAATATGGTTTGATTTTAACATAAATAAATCAAACAAGCAATACATCGAACATTGTTTATAAATTTCTTCTTTCTTTGTGACCTTCTAACATGTATGTCCCACTCATCACCTAATTTGAGCTAGCCAGAGGTGGTGAGTGGTGACAGGACAACTAAATATGAGTGATTTACAGAAATTATGTACAGTCCATGTTTACATACATAGTATAGCTGAAATTCTAACATGAATGTTAGTGTTTTGTTTCCATTTGTTTACAAATGTTGATGTTTTAGACAGCAAGTTTTATAGTGAACTAGCTGAAGTACTCGGTGTTGCCCCAGCTTTCTCAGAGTGAAGAGGCTTTATTTAGGGGCGTGGGGTAGTATTTTATAAATCTCAGGTTGAAAGTGATTTTCCTGTTATTTTGGTCTAAGGTCAGTTGTGAAAAATTTTATCACGCTTAAATAAAACTGTAGTTGCAATCAGTCAAACAAACCTTCTTTTTTTATATATTTAGAACTCTTTATTGTAAACTTGAGGGTACACAGTGTTTTTCATTTGTCTGTCTGGAGCATCCAGAGATGTAGTCAATTGTGCAAAATTTTATCAAGAAGTATCAAAATTTTACTTTAATGGGTGGGAAAATGGGATGCAAGTGATTTTTTTACAATCTCATGACCTTCCTGTTTTGAAGGTCAAGTGTGCAAAATTTCATCAAGAAGAGAGTAAAAAAAAACCCAGATATGTTTCTTTATATATCAGTGACTTTTGATGCAGCCCACAAATGTGAATGTGTTTACTAGATTGTCGTCTTTCAAGGTAACTTGTTAAAATGCATGCCAATGTAATCAGGTTAATTGAAAACCAGGCTAAAACTTTAATACCTTCTTCCGACATTTTAGAAGTATGTTATGTACATGCGCGTAATAATCAGGAAAATCTCTTAATGTTTGGTTTTAAACAAAAGAAATTGAAACAAGTGTAAAACACATAATTTTATTAATGATATTTTTATTACTTTTGTTTTTTTTTACACCAAATGTATTTAGTTTGAAGAGAAAATAAAAGCAGTATTTCTTTTTGGATTTTGTGAATGTAAAAATTCAAACTCTGCAGCCTACCTGTGGTCTCCAAAAAATGTTGCAAGTTCTTACAGCTGTACCGTTCCAGCCATGAGGGACTGTTGACCTGCATCCATTGCGACCGTAATCCCTCAGGTAGACACCTACAAATGCATCCATACTTAACATTTTTTATTGTTCTAAACATTTTTTCAGGATTATATTGTTCTCTGAATTGGACATCATTTTGTAATTATAAAACATAGGTACTTAATTACTTACCACGTGTCACTAGTGTGTGCCCAAATCTGAATGCCGCTGCCTGGAAAAACTGATCAATTTGTGGATCAATTGCCGGATTATAACCTGTAACATGCATTAAATATACTATATGCAAAACAATATTTTTATGACAGTGCATTTCCATAATCAAATTAAATGCATTTCTTAGAAGTTAGCTGATAAGAGAATTTTTTTTTTTTTGCTTGTTAGATTGGTTTTATTTGCTTTTGACAGGGAGTAGAGTTATGGGACATTCATTGACCAATCTTTTGCTATACATTAGTTGCTTTCAGTTGTTATCACTGAAGTATAAACCATATTGGAGAAAGCTGTTATGTGGCAGGCACTCATAAGGTCTCATTGTAATGTTAACAACATAAAATATTACACTTGAAACCTTAGTTAATTGCTACCAATCCAAAATGATCCAGTTCTAAGGCTAAAATAATCAATCAAGAATTTTTTATTTATGCCGAAATTAATATTTTTGTACATTTTTTTTTAACTTACAAAGGTTGTTCTTGTGGGCTGTGTGGTCAGGTCCAGGCCCTATTGGCAGGTCTTAACCTGATAAAGTGAATCCCTTATGCCACACTCAACTCTCCCGCAGGCTCAGCAGCTAATACACACTGACTCTACACCAACGCGACTCCAGCATAGCTTTGAATGATGTTCAGCTGGTCTTATCCGTTGAAAGCTGTGAACTGCAAGGAGTGCAACTAGCTGTTTGTCCTTGATCATGTTATGTTAAACCAGATGCACCTACTTGCCATGCTAATTCTGTTTTTAAGACTACTGTAACAAGAAGTAATTTTATAGAAATTTGTGGGATGTTCTATTATTTTATTCAAAGTAACATCTCAGATACTCACCTGTGTAGCCTGATAACTTTTCACCCAGTAGTTTTGGTAGCCAGTCGTTCACAACAATGTGTTGGTGAGTTGCTATCACCCATTTACGTGCCTCATTGTATATTTTTTCACCACCCCAACCTGGGTGGAGCACCTTCAATTGTCGAGCAATGTGGTTGTGCCACCGGAACCACAGGACTCCAAATGACAACAAAAATGCATTTTCGTTGCCTCTTGGGTTTCCCAGTTCTGAAAAGAAAATTTCAAACTTGATTGAACCACTTAAAAATAATCGATACAGCTGTAAAAAGGTATTTAGATTGACATTAATGTGTTTGTAACATTCACAGTTGAAAAAAATCTTGCTTGCTACATGGAAACTTATAAACTTAAACAGCAATGCAAATTTTTGTTTTCAAAAATATGAGTTATGTTATTCATTATGTATTTCTTATAAATAAAATGTTATGTGCAAGTATCCTATTTATTGTTTTACAGTTTACTAACTAAATAAACCTAAAATAACAATTTAATGCCATATTTATTCATGCAACTTGAACCCAAATTCCCTTTGCAAAAATCATGGTTGGTGATTCAACCAATTGTTTCACATAGGTCAGCTTTAAACTGTTTGATGGTAGGATGTACGCAATGCTGCACTTCCTAGTGGATCTGCATGCTACAGGTTACGTATCGGGCATGGGATACTTAGTGGCAGAGAGGGAGAGATGTAAGGGGATGAACATTGTTTACTGTTGTGCACTGGATGTCATGTGATTACTGGATCCTCTATATTTGAGTAAACTCTGAACCTATTTGGGTATCAACTCATTGCTCAGGAATTGTCCTGGATGGCAGTGGTCGTTAACACATCTCGCTCACTTGGCTCAGTTACAAGTCATGGATTGTTACCCAAGTAGTTCAGAGCTCAGTATGATCTTGGCAGTCTAGTTGATTTAAACCTCCATGCATAACAGTGCAATGTAAAACCCGATCAGACGTACGTATTGTGCTCACAAGTCAATACCAGTTGCAGATAGGGGTTTGACCCGTCACCAGTCCGGCCTCGTGACCACAGGATCGTGATGCCTTAGCGCTTTAAGTCACAGGGAGTAAATACCCTTGGGTAAAATTATATGTTGTGTGCTCAGACTGATGTTATTTTTGAAGCACAACTCCAGATTTTAATATTAATGGCATCCATTCTGAAGTCAATTATTTGCAAAATTGAATGTTTCAGTAGAAATAACTATCTTTGGCCATGATTACATTTTCATGCATTGCATACTAGCTGATAAATTATTTGAATGGTGATTTGTTTGAAAGAGTTTTGGGAGCATTTTTTTTAGTTTTTAGCAATGTAAGAAATAATAATTTGAATTTACAGGTGTAGTAATTCCATTTGAAAAATGTTTCATGACAAGAGTGAACAAACTAAAAAATGTTTACTTTGTGTTTCTTAAAAATCAATATTTCTATAATATAACTGTCCTTAGATAGTAATTTTTTTCTCAGTGGTTGAAAGTGTCTGGGTTAATATTTTTACATGTAATAAATTTATATGTTTTACAAGTTACTAAATAATTTAAAGGCAATTTTAAAGTGCCCATTTGAAATGTATTCTGAAATATTGTGATTTATTATAATGTGATTTACAAATTACTGAAAGTAATTTATAAAAAACATTGAGAGAGATGCAGCAATAAAAATTAGGTAGTATGTTTATTTATTTAACACTAACACAAACAGTGACAACACAAAAAATTACATACATGACATATATAACTATACAGACATAACATAAAATAACATAACATAATACATGAGTGGTCATTGCATGTGCGTGGATACCCACCCTACGTTGGTACTAATAGCAGCCAAGCAACTACCTGGAGTGGGAACCCCAGCAGGTAGGCATCACCGCAAAAGGCCTACATATGGGAGGTAAGTAGTCACACAGAAGCAGTGACCAGTTCCTGGCAAAACAGTTATACATATAAAAAAAAAACTAAACACAAGAATAACACAATTTTAGAGATGATATGCCTTAGGCACTATGCATAGGGTAGATTTCAGACAACTATTGAATAGAGGCATTCTCAATCCTGTATTTTCGATCATATATTGACATTTTATTTTACAGTCACAATTATTTACAAACAAAGCATCTAGGTAATTTCTTTGATCAGAGAGGGAAATCAAAGGAGTTACAGTAATATTTTTTGAGTTGATTAGATAAATAATTTTATTTTGAATTCAAGTTTATTGCTATCAGTCAGTGAAATATTGTTCCAGACTATGGAGCCATAATCAAATTTTGATCTAGTCAGAGCAAAGTAAAGAGAGAGAAAGAATGGAAACAGAATTATTCATAAAAAAAGTAATATACATATTTAATTAAGGCAAGAATTTTACGTGAAGATGAATACATATGGTCAACATGTTTGTGAAAAAATAATTTAGAATCTAAGTAAATACCAAGATCTTTGATGAAATATGTTTTAGAGTTAAGTTATTTTCTAAATTGTTATCAAATTTAATAGGGAGATATTTCCTGGAAATTGTTATTATCTTTGTTTTTATATTATTAAGTTTAACCAGATTATTTTTACACCATTGATTAATGGAATTAATGTCATTTTGTAATAACAAGCAGTCATTTAGAGTGGTAATCTTTATATATATATATTTCTTGTGTGTGTGTGTGTGTGTATGTCACTGAACTCCTCCTAGATGGCTGGACCGATTTTGATGAAATTTTTTGTGTGAGTTCACGGAGATTCGAGGATGGTTTAGATTCACAATTGGATGTATATATATTTCTTGCAGGGAGTGAAAAAGTGAACATTTCATTTTATAACAGAAAAAATCATAGGTCATAGATATACAAATAGTGAGTGAGTGTCATTTCTCTATGTCTGCCACACGATCATACACATAGTAAGGTCTTGCAAATTAATATTTTTCTCCTTGGTGAGACCAGCCCGCTTAGTGGAGCTCGCAGCGGCTAGCAAAATAAAGGTGCTAATAACAGTTTGGTTCTTAACTTCGTCAATATTAAGAGTTGCCTTGAATTTTAAACGCACCTTCGTTCGATGCGTTTGTCATGTCTTTAATTTTCGTTTGTTTGTGCCGTATGCGTTCCTATACCATTTATCCGATTGAGATTACATTTTGGTGAGTTGTTATGCGGATGCCCGTGAAGGTTTCTGAGACGGTGTAACTATTTTGCAATAGTTGGAGCACGAATAGTTTAAAAAAATGTGTTCATTTCATATTATATAGCGGCACTTCGTCTGTTTTTGTTGTCTAAGTGCGCACGCATGAGACAATTTATTTAAATATAAAAGAGAGACAGAGATAGAGTGATATATATACAGAGTGAAATTGAGAGAGACAGAGAGATAAGTTGAGATAGAGCGAGGTATAGAGAATGAAATGGGTTAGATAAAGAGTTATATAGATGTATAGCGTTATATAGAGATTTATGTATAGAAGAGATATTGTGGGATATATTTATGTAGATATAAAGAGATAAATAGAGATAGAGAGATACATATACATATATATATATATATATATATATATATATGTGTGTGTGTGTGTGTGTGTAAATAGAGATAAATATATATTTAGAGATATGGATGAATGATTTGTATATGTGTAACTACTTTAAACATATTACAAAACAAAACTGAATGAGGCATTGCAATGCATGCTGAGCATTAGCTAGATAATGGAATCATTTCAATATTACTAATCTCTTATTTTTCAGGTTTTTTCTATAGTGCTTTATAAAGTCTAGATTACATACAGCCCACCAATTTTTCGATATATACAGGTAAAAAACTATTCACTGGCAGAACAACGTCTGTCGGGATCTGAAAGTGATACAAATTATTTTGCACACTTGACATTCAAATTAAGAATACAATTACTAACTACGTCTGATTTCGAAAAAGGTCCCCTTCACCCTGTTTTCACTGAACTCCTAGACGGCTGGACCGATTTTGATGAAATGTTTTGTGTGAGTTCACGGGGATTCAAGGATGGTTTAGATTCACAATTGGATATTTTATCTTGATTCTGAGTTAAGAAAAAACTAAAAAAACACGCTTTAAAAGCAAAAAAACTAAGCATTGTTGATAATTAGCCTCCATGGCAACGGGCTTTTGCATTGTTGTTGCCTTCTGCGTAACCATGGGAAAGGTTTTTGGTAACGGCAGTGGCATGCCCAAGAGGAGGGGTATGAATAATGAGAAAATACAAAATGTCCAGCGTAGAAATACTTACCGCCATATCCATATCTCACAAAAAGTACATTTGGGCAGGACAATTTCTGTCGGGTCCGCTAGAGAGATAAAGAGAGATGCTTAGTATATGTTAAAAAAATTACATTATTAATAAATTAAAAAATTGATTGAGGCATTGCAACGCATGCCGGGCATTATCTAGTTTTCCTATAAATGTTTAGACCATATACAAATAGTGAGCCTGTTGAGTGATTAAGGACCATTATTATATTGTTGATGAAAATATTAAAAAGCAGGGGTGACAGTGTACCTCCCTGGGGAACACCATAACAGGCATTAAATAATGAGTAATTATTTTTTAATTAGTACAAAAAAATTTATATTATTGATATAGTTGGAGAACCAATTATTATAACTATTACATAGACTGATGCTCTACAATTTAATAAGTAGTAGAGACTGGTGTACAGTATCAAAAGCTTTTGCTAGGTGAAAATAGCAAGCATCAGCCTATTTGTTACTATATTGTAGATAGGATTAAGAAAGGTAATTAAATTAGTTGAAGAAGACATACCAGATCTGAAACTGTGCTGATTATTAAATAGTTTATTAATTATTATTAATTTGAAAATTAAGAATTTTGAATATAATTTTTTTCAAACACCTTAGAAAAACCATTAAGTAAGGATATTGGTCGATAATTAGCAACATCAAATTTTCTTCCAGATTTATAAATTGGAATAACCTTGGCAGTTTCCCAGTTGCTAGGATACGCTTTCGATTTCAAACTACCGTTAAATATATGTTGTAATAGTGATTTGGTGCTAGTAATTGAGAGCAACCCTTGAGAATAATATTGGGTATACCATCTGGACCAGTTGATTTGAAAGTTTTAAGGGCCTTTATACCCCAGAGTACAAGGCTTTCATATATGAATGTTATAGGGATAGTTCCAAGGCATAGGTCATGAGACAGTCACCTGGGGTTTAGTACTGGCAGGAACATAAATAATAGAAAATAATTGAGAAAAAACATGCGTTAACATGTTACATACAGCACCATTTACTTTAAGAGAGTGTTGTTCATAATAACTATCTTCCATGATTTTAACATATCTCAAAAATTGTTTAAGGTTCTGCTTGATGTTGCTATTGATCATCCGAGTGCATTGAATTTGATCATGTTTGATTATAACTTTCACTTGTTTTTGATAATGAGAAAATAGAGAATAGTAAAACATGTTTTTGGATCTTTAACATAATTTTAAAAAAATGTTCCCCCCTCCCTCCCCTCATTTTAGAGCATAAATTAACTGATTTGAAAACCATAGCAGATATTTAGCGGCCTTTTTTTCTTGAAGTTGGTATATAAATGTTAATTTTTTTCACTTGCATAACTATGTAGTTGCTCAGCAAGATAATTTACGTAGAAGAGTTATAAAAGTCAGTCCAATAATGATTATTAATTGAATTTTAGAGATTGAGATAAGTATCTTTTTTAATTATGAAACTCAGTATATGAATTATTCTTGTGCAAGAAATTGTCAGTTGAAATAATAATGTTTAAAGCATGATGGTACAGGTCTTCTTTGATCAACACATTGTTTGCAAAAGTTACAGAACATGGAAAAAATATTAGAGAAGTTAAAAAAGATCTAGAAGATTCTTGGATGGTTGGTTATTATTGCAAGATATTAGCCTTAGGCTAGTTGTAAAATTAAGTAAATGTTGAGCCTTTATTTTAATGTGAGGATGAACAATGTTTATCAGATGAGTTTTTCACACAGTCAACACCAGGAACGTTAAAGTCTCCAAGTATCAATAAGTCATCAGAACAGGTTAAGTTTATCTTGTAAGGCCTCAAAGTATTCACAGTAAGCATTGTTAGCAGTATCAGGTGGCAAGTAAATATTTCCACGAATTAAAAATTGGGAGGATGAAGTTTCTTATCTACACGGCTTCATCTTCAGAGGAATTAAATTTAGCTGATATGAATTTATTTTTGTTAATAGCTATTAATGCATCACCATCTCTTTGTTAGTTAGTTGTGGATTCCTGTCATTTCTAAATATCATATACTGATCGGTGAAACAATGAGAGTTTACACTATTCATTCAACTACGTTTCAGTAAGACAAATGACATAGTATTGGGAAATAATAAGATTTTTATAAAATTCATTTGTTTTGGTTTGAAGTTCTTTGACATGTTGATATGAGATAATCAAATCTTTAACGCTAGACTGCACTGGATTATAGTAATGTTGCTCCTCCTGGCCTCTGGTTAGAAGAAGATGCAGACGCACTGGCCTTGGGGGTACAAGATGAAATGTCATTGGCTGTATCTGTAAGGGTGGATTCGTTTTTGGTAATTTGCTCAGGATGAAGCTTCCCATAGAAGGGGCTAATAGACAGCCAGATAACTATGTTGTTAATACGGCTGAAGTCATCTTTAGGGACCGAGACATGGAATGATGCATAGGTATTATGTATTGTTCTCATTTTTGTCACTTTGACTTGTGATAGGTTTAGTTAATTCAAAAGATAATCAACGATTTCCTGTTCCAACATAAAGGGTTCAAACATTTGACAAACAAAGCTTTTGACTTCTGATAGGTTTAGATAGGAAGATTGCAGGCTTTCGCGGCCATTGTCTGGTGTAGCTTGGCTTATGGGTTGTAGCTACGTCCAAGGCGAATGTATCAATAAAATATATATTCACCTTGGACACAACTCCAACCCAGAAGCAAAGCTACTTCAGGTTTAGATATGGTTTTAAGAGAAGATGTGTTACGAATACCAACTTTCATTGGTTTTTTTTTCCGAATTTGGTCAAGTGTGGTATCAGCGTTGCCGTTGGCGCGGGACTTGTGCTTATAATGCACAATGGTACAGCCTGCTTGGTCATCAGGTTGGTATTTGGTGGTGGTGGTGGTGTTGTTATTCATTACAACATGCGGTTCATGCTGCATCAAAAGTATGTCACAAGTCATGTTGCTGTTGCTGGATGCTCTCGGACTTCATCATGACTTGATAACTTACTGTTTGAGGATTTTTTCACTGTTTGACTAAAAGGTTTTTCGTAGTTTCTCTTGGTGTTCAGGTTTTGCTTGATCTGGGATAATTCTTGTTTGATTTCATAGGCTTCTGCTCTAGAGTCAATGAGCAAACTTTTAAAACTTGATTTTCATTCTTTAAACCATTGACTTTTTCACAAAGTAATTTCACAAAGCTGATTAATTCTTCCATGCTTGATAATTCAGGTTTGAAAACTTCACGTAAGGACTGATCATGGTTTTCATCGGTTTTGAAGACTTTTTTTTACTGCGACCTAAACATGATCGGGTGAATGTCTCTCACTAGCTCAAGCTCAAGAGTAAAAGCATTATTAAGGGGTGACAAAAACCCCAGAAAATCAGGCTGATTATGTAACGATGAATTAATTATTTACACTACACAATTACAATATAGTAACATATGAATTGCAGAGCACACGTGAAACACATCCGACAGCTAGGAACTCACGGCCCTTACTGAGGATCTCACGGCCCTTACTGAGGAACTTACTGCCCTAATTGAGGAACTCACGGCCACTACAGAGGAACTCATGGCCGCTAATAAGAACTCATGGCCGCTAAAGGAACTCATGTCCGCTACTGAACTCACTGAAATGAAAAGATTTTGCTTCCAGACAGTTGTGATTGTTGATATAGAACTTACTGAAAAACCTGTGGACTGGATCTAGTTGGTGGCGTTCAACAATCTTGTGATGATGAGCAGGTGGTGGGGGATTGGCCATTGGCAGTCCCACTGTGTTGTACTCAGGAAATAGGCCGTCTTCCGATGACGCTAACAATCCGTTAGGGTCTATGGTTCCGTTCTTGTAGGTCCGGAGTTGGTCTGACCATGTTTTTGTTGTCCCGTACACCAGACCTCCATCCAGCCAAGGGGTGATCTCATTCAGCTGCGACAGGAATAAAAACTAATTGGTTTGTTTATTGACTTGTTTCAGGGTATTGGATAGAAAACTGTTAATGAAGCCTGGCGATACATGTAGACACAAAGCAAATACATGTAGAAACAGAATAAACCACAAAGAACTACCTACTAATTTTACTGGACAAGCATTTTTACAAAAAATAACAGAAAAAAAAACTTATAGGCTCTCCAGTGTATTACCTACCAAAAAATATTATTTGCTGCAGATGAAAACTCTATATGATATTGCAGACATTAACATAGTTTGCTTCTCAAATTTTTAATTATACACTAACATGCTAACTGACTTGTCTAATACTAAACTTTAAAGTTAATCTTTTCAGAAAATATTTCTGTGTTATGTTGTGGTAATGTACATGATTAAATGTACACTAAATCTTTGAATGTGCCATATTTGTGAAAGGTTGGTTTTGACCTGTTGTCGAGGGTTGTTGGGTGAGAAGCCAGTGCGTGCGTCATAGCGCGTCCTTAGCACCGGCATCATTGTGTGGTTGAGCCTCTTTCTGTAGGCGTGGTCCTTTGGGATGTGGATGTTGAAGTACTCCGGGGGACACGCTGCTCTCTGGGCATCCAGGATCTCCTCCACTACTTGCTGCCCTGCAACATCATGCAATGTCAGCACTCGGACCACTCTGCAGAAAATCAAATCATTTGCACAAAAAATACAAACACAGGTTTACTACTACAGAGTAAAATTTTCTTTATGCATATTTTTGTACTAAGAAAAATTGTTCATTAAAAAAGATAAGTTTTGGAATTTAACATACTGAAAGTAGAATAGTTGAAGTAGTTACTAAGTACTATCATCAGCTTTATTAGCTGATAATCTTCATTTATTGACATCCGTGATCCAATAAATATGGTACGTTCGATATGGAACAGAAACTAATAATTTGTTAAAAGTCCGACATATTGCCTAGAAATGGTTTTGTGTGAAGAAGGCTAGATTGACTAATTCAAAGACTACATAGAGACTTATTCTATATCAAGATACTCGTATCTGTGGCTATTGGACTTTGAATCTACTCTGAGTAATAAGAGTAATACAAACCATCACTCTCTGTATTTAAAATATTGCGATTTTTAATCAAAATGGTTTCTAAGTCGAGTTGTTTTGGGTTTTGTTTCAGTTTGTTTCAATGTAGCTGTTATGGCATTCTGTTTGTGGTACAGTAGTCTTTTTTTGTAAGTTTTATTGGTGTTTTATGAAAGCCCCATATGCCCAGACACGCAGGGAACATTGTGAGTTTAAAGGGACAGAGCAACCAAGGTTGCGAGTTACTGCTTATGAATGGAAAAGGGGAAACCAGCATAGACACTATAAATAGTCTCTGATATCATGTTGCGACTGTGATTCAGCCCCAGTGTCAGAAAAATTGTTACCGAAATGTACACTTGAAATGTGATTTGAGAAATATAAGAGGAAACAGGAAACACAGTAGTGAAATGAAAGCGGACAGTAACAATGAACTGTGAACGAACTTAAAATGCCGGCAGCGTAGTAATACGACCTGGAAGCCAATGTCAAAAGCTGGAATCCACCCACAGTAAAATCTGAACATGAGTGGCTCGATTGGTTTTGGATAACAGAATGTGCTGGACCGTAGAATGCCGGATAAAGTACCTTTCACTATATTACTAAACATTTAGACAGCTTTAATATTGTAGGCTTACCAAAAAATACTAAGAGTGCAGTCTTCCCTGTTTTTGATTGGGTGGCCTTGAGGGGGCCTTCCAGGAGTCGGCTGAGTTCTAGAGGCTTCGGTCGGTTATGTCCAGAAGGCTTGTACACTCCGTCTTCGTAGGCTGCAGGTACGCGTCGCAGGAGAGGTGTGTCTGTGGAAAAAATGGCGAGTGCATGTGAGCGTGAGTTACACTTCATTGCTGGCACGCACACTTGCTCGTTCATCTAATCCATAACGTACATAATGCATAGTAGTGATGTGATTCAGGCACCAAGAGCCTGAGAAGTGTAAGGTTTGCCTTGGAGTAAGGAGAGTAAATAGCATTACGTCAGCTCAATGAGCAAATCTTGTAACTCCGTGAAGACTAATTTTATAGGAGAGTAAGATTCCAAGACTTGCAACTCCAACATCACTACTAATTGCATCAGTATGCATACTTTATGTTTCCTTTTGGAATCTAAATTGAATATGAAAGAAAATTGTCAGACTTTATGCATCAGCAGTTCGAAAGGAACTTTTTAAAAAATTATTTTGCAGGTGTATGATCTGCAGTTATATTTCACTGGTTTAGTGAACACCTGTATCACTTGTATTTCTTATATTTGCACAATATTGATTCACATAACTTATTTACATATTTACAATTGTGACATGCACACCAACACTCCTTGAAGATTTGCAAGGGTGTGCATGACAGTTACAATACAATGTAAAAAATATATTGTCACGATCCACCTTCAGAGGGGGGGGGCGAGAATCGTAGCTCTTTACATAGAAACAACTCGCTTGGCATCAACTAGTCTTAACTTCATAAAATACTTTACTGTACCTAGGATCATAGGTTCGTCATCCCGTACAGGATGTCTGGTGAGAGCTGAACTAAGGAGATTTTGCAAAATAACATAATACTTAATTAAAATTATTTTATTCTTAAAGTCAAATACTCAACATCATTTTAAAGAACATTTAAATAGCGGGATTACAATTTAAAACAATAATCTCTTTACTTCCTTAACGATTGAACGACCTTACAAGAGAGAGAATGAGAGAACTTCACTAAACACTTCCCTAGTCCTTCCGAATACCTCAAATCATAATTAATACTTAAAATTAAAACAAAGATAAGTCCATACTCACATTTTCCGAAAAGCCTTTCTTGATCGATTACTTAAAACTAACGTAGGGGCCTCTCCTGCCCTTAAAATCCGAACGAACATTACATTTTAAAAATTATAACTAAACGACTAGTGACGAAGGCCATTGCCTCCGCCCGAAAGCTTGAAGATGACTACATTATGACCTAACTTAAATTAAACGACTCGTGGCCTCTGGCGTCGGCCATAGCTTCCGCCTGAGTGAGCCTGAATTCCTACATCACGAACGAACTAACAACTCGTGACCACAGGTGAGACGCATAGCCTCCGCCTGAGTGAGCCTGAATTCCTACATCACGAACGAACTAACAACTCGTGACCACAGGTGAGACGCATAGCCTCCGCCTGAGTGAGCCCCGAGTCACCACTCACTTGCGCTTAAATTCGCGCGCCCTGCCGCGCCTAGCATAACAAAAGCTCGTTATTGAAGTCAAATTTACTAAACAACTAACTAGAACATCTGGGAAGACTACCCCCCCTCTACCCCGATGTGCAGGCCACACCGCGCGGCTTGTTACGACAGCGCGCCCCAGTAACTGCGGCCCGTGGCTGCGCCAGCGCGCGGCCAAACAAACAAACAAAATTCTGCAAGCGCGCAGCGCGCCGCGCCGGCCCCGTGCCCCAATTACATGGTCACGCCACTTGCGCTGACGAGTGAACAGAGCAGCCAGCCCAGAGTCCCGTCAGTAAAGTCCCTAAATTTGATTTCAACAACCCTGCAAAATTTCAACCCGCGACATAACCCTCCCCTCACAGAGCTCGAGCCCCATCGAGCTACCTCAAAATTACAAATTGTCTTTTTCCATTAAACCATAACTATAAATTCCTCATTTCACAAAAATAATAATTTTCTTAGTTCCTTGCTGTCTGAACATACATCTAGATTCTGCATAAGATTTATTTTAAAACAACAAGTATTCATAAAATTAAATGTAAAACTTTTATCTGGTTTGTTCTCACAGGAACCTTCAGAGGCTCGAGTTCTCAATTCTAAAAAAAATTGTTCTGTTAGTGAAGCTCTCTTTACAAATTAAATTACTGTTCTTAGTTTCTCAGTATTCGTTAAACAATGTGCAAATTCTGGATAATTATTATTATTTTTTTTTTTTTCGGTTTCCGTTTATTACCATACTTCTTTCGTTCTTCAAAAAAAATTAAGTGTCCTTACAGTGTTTCAATTAATTAAACTCTTATCTCGTGAAGGTTGGTGCAACTCCTCGAAGTCAGTGTTGTCGAGAAGAGTAGCTCCCTGGGCTGGCCATCAGCAAACACCACTCAACTCCAACAGCTACTGGACTGGCTTCCAGGGCAGCTCACAACTTCTCCCCACATCTGCTTCGGAGTTGTGCCATCCTCATCACGAACAGATTACAATTCTGAAACATCATCAACAGGCATTACCATCACGCCTGACAAATACAAAACTAACTACTAAACTGCAATCGATGGGCAAGGATGCAAACACACAAAAAAATAAAATTAATTAATTCAACTGCTAACATAAAGTATCCCACCCTTAGCATAATCTAATCAGGCAAATAATTTGATAGGAAAAACTTAAGGAAGGGAAACATGACCTCCAATGATTTTCCCTAACTCTTGAGTCTTGATCTTCTCTATACAGCAAATAGTCCCCACGAAGTAACTGGGTTGAAGGTCAGTTCACATGACCCACCCATAACCTCTTCTACTCTTCTTTTCTTCTGGGGGCAACCACAATGCCCACCAATCTCTCTCCATGGTGCCGAACCAGCTATCCCATGAGAGTAAACAACGTAGTCAATAGAAGCGCAGAGGGGAAACACCAATCTCTGGCTTGTCGAGTCATAAAACTGCTTTATCTTCTTCTTCTTCTGAGTAAAAATATCTGACTAACCTTGCTTCTATTCTTCCAAACAGTAAAAGTTCATCAGGTATCTTCATGAAAGAAACATTCTAACTAATAATTCTTCATTTTTCTTCTTCTTTATTTCTGTTAGTTGTAATAGAAGTCCATGTTAGGGAGGTTATAGGGAAAAAGAGTGGCCAATTCCCACCCCATCACCCACCTAGATCATGACTAATTAACTTTTAAACTTTCTATTTCAAACAAATAAAAAAAAAACATTTTTTTTTATTCAAACTTTTAAACTATAATTACTTTTACTTCATAACCTCAAAAGCTAATCAATAATTCTAAATGAAATTGTGATTTACTGCATCCTTGTTCCATCCGATCTGTTTGTTTATAACCTTTCTTGTAAAGTATAAAATTTTCAAACATTACTAATTCAAAAAAAAATTAAATTCTGGTGTCCTTTGAGTTACAATTAACTTTACTATTTCTTAGCTTGAAATAATTTAAGTTTTCAGAACTATTTCATTGTCTAATTCACAACACTTAAAAATCAACTCAAAACAACAAATCATCAAAATCAATAAGATCATCTGACCTACCTATCAGTACTGTGAACTTGAACTGTTCGTACACATTTATAATAAGCTATTGTATTTAAATTCCAACCTAAATAAGGTTTTAAAAAAACTACTAATCCCTCTGTAAATTAAGAAAATTAACTTTAAAAATTAAACTTAAGGTATTAGTTCTTTTTGACAGCTACCACAACTCACTAGTTCCATTACATTACTATAACCTAAAAAGTTCTGTAAATAATGTTTATAACAAAAAAAACTCCAGTTACTGTCTTCCATAAAAAAATAAAACTTTACATGACCTTATTAATCTCCACTTGTAAGTCCATGGCTGCCAGCTTTCTCTTCTCTTGAATCTTCAGTCTTGGCTCTTGTTTCAGTGATCTTGTATCTTGTCTCTCGAACTCTTGTCATCTTGTAAACTGGACTGCTGCTCAGCTCATCTTAAGGAATCTGTAACAGTTTCAAAAATACATGTTAATTTAAATTACATAATTCCTGTTCTTTGGTCCTAAAAAAAAAATTGTATTATTAGTACACATTACCCTGAAACAACATTATTATTCATTGTTTATTACTTAAAAAAAATGCTTTACCATAAAATCCTTTTTTGTTCTTTTCATTAGGCCTATTTATTTTCCTTCTTCTTAATTAAATTCTGCTTCAAATGTTAATCCTAACTTAAGACCTACCATCTATTTATTATTCATTACCTACATTATTTATGTTACCCTAAACTTCCCATAAGTTTCTAATACTTCCTATCAAAGACATTCTCTCTAAAAAAAAAATTTACTTGTGACTCTTAACTTAACAAACTTAAAAAAAAACTTTTACACTAGACTTAACTTATTATTCATTCTTAGTTACTAAATTTCTATATGTAAACTTTAGTACTTACAAACAAAAACTGCCTATTTCTCTCTACCTCTTAATCTCTTTCAATTATTACAATAATAATGTTACCTTGCATCTTTAAACTTTCTTCTTTTCAATTAAATTAGACATCTCATAACAATAAAAATTCTGCCTATACTCTTCTTATGGGTGTACAAACCAACAACAAAATTTCAAATTCTCAAGTTTCCTTATATTTAAATTATGCAATACAAATAACCTCTGTGGTGCCTGTACCCTTTAGGCCTACCACCTTCTCCTCTCACAGCATAACTCTTATTCCTCGGGGTCTGTATTCACTGTTCCAAATCAAATATCTCAAATAAATTAAAAACAAATTTATTATTTTAAGAAAACAAAAATTTACATTGAATTTACTATGGAGCCTGGAAATCTTAATGTCTCACAGCAGCTAACATGACTAAATCCCATGGAACCCCAGGTTTACATAACCTGTGCCCAAAAATTTAAGCATACCAGGCTTTCCCTGCACTGGTTTTACAGCATCACACACTATTTAGGGCCCCTGATCTGCCATCAGTCCCAAGGAGTTTTCCCACAACCCCTCTCTACACAAGCGCCTACCGCATTCCTCTCAATTGGCTATCGGTTTTACGGCATTCTTTTGGGATCCGACCATCAAGTTAGGGCTAATCGAACACTAAACCTCCATACTTCCAAACTAATGTAAATCAATTAAATTTTCTCTGTAATTTCTTAAAATCCAAATAAAAATTATTCAAACATGCCCAAGAAACTTTCAAAAAAAAAATTCATAATCTTATCTTCAAACCCTTAAAATAAAAATAAATAGATTACTCTGTTTTCTCCTTAATAACTGTAAACTGTCAACAAATATTATGTCGTAAATTTAACTATGCTTACTGACTCTAAATCATAAAATCTCATTCGTCCTAATTAATAAACAACCAATTTCCTTGAAATCTCACTGTATCTCTCATACTCAAACTCCACTGGCTGAATATCTCAATAAATTCAAAAACAATTATCTACACTCTTAAAGAAATTCCTCCCCAATTATTCAAACTTCTTCACATTATTTTATTTCATTACTTAAAACACCTTACTCAAAAAAATTAATTAATTCCCTTCCATTATTATTTGACCAGAAAAAACTTTCTCATTAATTAATTTATTAAAATTCAATTTCACATTAGGCAAGTACACTAACTCTCTACAGCAATGTTTCTCATTTCCCTCCTTCCTAACTGAATCCAATCTTACTTAACCTCCAGGGAATTTACCTCACAAAATAACCAAATTCACTGTAGTGCCTATCTGCTATAGGCCCACTACACAGGGGGCTCTAACCCCACCAACAAACTTCATTGAAATGGTACCCTATCCCATACAGGATAGCCACTTCGGTACTACCATGGGGAACTCCTGCCCCAAACTACTCACAACTCTCAGGATTCTCCTGACCCTTAATTCCGTAGTCAGCCCATCTCCTATGGTCTGCGCTACAATTCCCTTTCTTCCCAGGGACACAACACCTCACCTTAGGGTCCCTCGCCTTAAAGAAAACATTAATTTTGTCTCTCTGTTCTTTTGGAGTAAATTCCCTCTACACACAAAATCTAGCCTTCCCAGTTTTCTCAATGCTTATCGATTTTATAGTGTACCTCCTTAATAATGTTTACAAATCCCAAAAAAATATTTTTAAAACCGAGGTAGAATTTAACTAACAAAAACATAAACAACTTACAACGAAACACTTCTAGCCTATACATCATACACTTCTTAAATTAAATTACTTACATACTGAAAGTTCCTCTTCTCCTAAAACACACTTAAATTTAAATGTATTTAACCAATAGTCTATTTTCTTATCGCTAAGTTACCGTACAGCTGATCAAAACAAGGTCACGGCCTGTCCACGTCTCCGTATGAGCCCGTGACGTCACCGAATTCCATCAGGTGCGCCAACCCTCGCTTGCGGTTCCTCCGTTCTCCGCTAGGTCTCAGCACCTCCCCGTCACGTGTTCATTCTGCCACGTCCACTGACGTGTCGTTCTGAAACAACTCTCAACATTTTTCTAATTAAAACAAAACATCACTATAAATTCTATAACTCTCTTTTACATAAACTCTCGTTTTCTCTTTAATTCCTTTCTAACGTTTATCCTTCCCTCGACTGATTTAATTCGTACGTCTCGTCTCCTACGCGCACGAAAACAAAACAAACTTCTCTTGAAAATAATTCCTATTTACGACAAAAAACTTTATTTTAAATTATAATTCTCTTAACCTACAATCTTAAAATGAACTTCAATTAAATTAAACCACTTGCATTATCTCTAATAAGCATTTAACTTATAACGTATTCTCCTCACGTAATAATCCCCGATATAAATCTACAATAAATTCAACGACTTAAAACAACTTATCACTATAAACTTTATCCTTACAAGTATCCTCAAATAAACATCTGTTACGTCAAAAAAAAAATCTCAAAGACTTCCTCCACTATAGACTAAAATTCCGTAATCCTCTCCTCAAGTAAACTCTTAATAACCTGCTATCAGAAGCTGAAACTAACTTAATAATAAACATAAAAATCTACCTCTCTCTCTCTCCAGAAATAGAACCTATCCGGCGAACTCTACCATTTCTGTCACGTGTACCTAGCCGGTGCCACCGCCATTTCTGTCACGATCCACCTTCAGAGGGGGGGGGCGAGAATCGTAGCTCTTTACATAGAAACAACTCGCTTGGCATCAACTAGTCTTAACTTCATAAAATACTTTACTGTACCTAGGATCATAGGTTCGTCATCCCGTACAGGATGTCTGGTGAGAGCTGAACTAAGGAGATTTTGCAAAATAACATAATACTTAATTAAAATTATTTTATTCTTAAAGTCAAATACTCAACATCATTTTAAAGAACATTTAAATAGCGGGATTACAATTTAAAACAATAATCTCTTTACTTCCTTAACGATTGAACGACCTTACAAGAGAGAGAATGAGAGAACTTCACTAAACACTTCCCTAGTCCTTCCGAATACCTCAAATCATAATTAATACTTAAAATTAAAACAAAGATAAGTCCATACTCACATTTTCCGAAAAGCCTTTCTTGATCGATTACTTAAAACTAACGTAGGGGCCTCTCCTGCCCTTAAAATCCGAACGAACATTACATTTTAAAAATTATAACTAAACGACTAGTGACGAAGGCCATTGCCTCCGCCCGAAAGCTTGAAGATGACTACATTATGACCTAACTTAAATTAAACGACTCGTGGCCTCTGGCGTCGGCCATAGCTTCCGCCTGAGTGAGCCTGAATTCCTACATCACGAACGAACTAACAACTCGTGACCACAGGTGAGACGCATAGCCTCCGCCTGAGTGAGCCTGAATTCCTACATCACGAACGAACTAACAACTCGTGACCACAGGTGAGACGCATAGCCTCCGCCTGAGTGAGCCCCGAGTCACCACTCACTTGCGCTTAAATTCGCGCGCCCTGCCGCGCCTAGCATAACAAAAGCTCGTTATTGAAGTCAAATTTACTAAACAACTAACTAGAACATCTGGGAAGACTACCCCCCCTCTACCCCGATGTGCAGGCCACACCGCGCGGCTTGTTACGACAGCGCGCCCCAGTAACTGCGGCCCGTGGCTGCGCCAGCGCGCGGCCAAACAAACAAACAAAATTCTGCAAGCGCGCAGCGCGCCGCGCCGGCCCCGTGCCCCAATTACATGGTCACGCCACTTGCGCTGACGAGTGAACAGAGCAGCCAGCCCAGAGTCCCGTCAGTAAAGTCCCTAAATTTGATTTCAACAACCCTGCAAAATTTCAACCCGCGACAATATATATAAATACATTACACAAAGGACACAACTTACAATGGACAGAGACACACATGAACATTCTTAAATCAAACTCATAAAGATTCATAAAATCAAAATCTACAAAATTTGATGGAGAATAAAATAGATTTATAAATGTTATAATACATGGAAGATAAGTGATATCAACCAAGAGTACACTAACTCTGGGAATATTTACACGTACATAAATTATACGAGCAACTGAAAAACAAATTAATTGTTTCCAAGTGGATCTAATATTTTATAGTTATTCATTAGATTAAAAATAATATTTCTTTCTGTAAAGTGTACATTAAGTAGATGTTTGACCACTCAAAAATTGGGGAACTCTATTAACGGTATAATCCAAAACATATAAACAGTGAATTTTGGAACTATAACAGTTAGTGATAAAGAGAAAGTAAATGTAGGCCCATCAGTCTAAGAGTGGAGGTAATTTGGGAGGAAAAAAAGTTTTCTGAACAATAAGATTGATACATTTATTCTGAATATGTTCATTTTTATCATTGTCAGAAGAATTATTATTATTAAATATTAGTGAACAATATTCAAGTTATGACCTAATAAGTGTTGTGAAAAGAGATAAAATATAATCAGAATTTGCAGCATAATATTAGTGATGTATATAATAAGGGCTAGTGTTCTTCAGGAACTTTAAGTTAGATAATCTACATGTTCATGATAAAATCATTTGGAATATAAAATAATTCCAAGATCTTTTAATGTGGTACTCAATTATTTTAAAATTAAGAAAAAAGGGTGCCTATAATGCACATGATTGGCACAGTAAAGTAGTGGGAATTTATAATAAATTCATTTAACCAGTTTTCTGTAAGAAAGATAATATCTTAATGAAAATTAATAAGATTTTCAAATAATTCAATGATTTCTTTCTTAGGCCTCTAATGTTCCTATATTGTACTTCACAGTCCTTAAGATTGAAAGAAACCGAAGACATTTATGCTGCTTCTACAGGCACCTGGAATGAGGTCAAAGCAGTCACACTTGTTGGGATAGGTTTGGGACTACCCCTACCTATACCACCGAGGTTTTTAGTCATAAATTCATTACGCACAATTTGGTTAGGATGTAGTTTCCTGTAAAAGGGGCTAATTAAGCACCCTCTAGGCCAAAACACTGTGTTGTTGATTCTGTTTAAGAACTGATATATGGAATGAAGCATATGTATTAAACTGTTTTCTTATTTTGGCTACTTTGACATGGGATGGATTGAATTAATTGGAAATATAATCAAAATGTGTTCAAACAGTGCTTTTTTTTTTGAACAGGTTTACTGACTGTTTTGAGAGTAGCAATATTTTTTTTATGCCCACTTGCATCAGTGTTTTCCTGCGATCCTGATCTTGTTTAGCTTCAGAGCTCATATTAGTTTTAGTTTTAAGTGCATGTTGCATTACAGTGATTCCGTCTTTATCAACAAGTTGGACGGTGTTGTTGACACTCATGACACTACGCTTTTCCCGCTGCGTCAGATGTAGGTCGCTGGACGGACTACCGTTACTCAAGACTCCCGGAGTTGCAACACGTTCAGTCTTCTTGCCACTCATTGATTTCATAAGAGCTTGACTATAGGGTCTATTATTTTCATTTTTAAGTAATAAACTTTGCTTCAGATGAATGATTTCTTTTTTAATTTCTGCCATTTCAGAACGCGAATCCATAAGCAAGGTTTTAAAGTGCAGCATTTTCACTTCTTAAATCATCAACCTTTAGGCAAAGAGATTTCACAATATTGACAAGTTCGTCCATGTTTGGAATTACCAACTTAGTTATTTTAAGCGATGGTTATTCTTGGATTTCTGAAGTTTTAGATGCTGTTTTTTTGGTAGACAATCTGAACATGTTAGAGTAAACTTCTTTATCTAATTCACAAAAAGAGGTGAAACGAAACACTGGAAAATCAGGTTGATTGATCAGTGAACAATTAATGATGATGAATCCAGAACTAATGATAAAAATTAACTGAGTGCACATAAAGTCCATAGAGTGCACAAAATACATCTGGTGGCTTTGAGCTCCTGGCCGCTACTGAATATTTCAGATCCCCATGACCATTTATCTTGTGTTTACCCACAGCATGATTTCCAGTTAAATATGTAAATACGTGAAATCTCTTTGATGAAGATATAGTAAATAGCTTTTGCCTGATATGTATGAGGATTAGGGTGGCCCTTAGCTATTGGGTATTTTCCGAAAGTTAAAATTTTGCTGCTCCCACCCCCTAATCTTGTTCTAATCAACAAAAAAGAAGGCTTTACAAAATTTCACTTGAATTGGACAACTATTAGGCAGCCCTCAAATGTCTTGAAGTTTGAACAGTCCTGGTAATAACATGAAAAATTTAAAATATATATTTTATTTTAATAATGCAACAATTTGTATAAGGGAAAAACATTTATATTTAGAGCCTTAATTTCTATAGAATCAATACATAATGTGAACAAACATACATTGAACATTATTTTTTTTCTACTAGAGGATTTGGTAGTAGTTGGGTATTTTTTACGGTCTTCGGCAACGATCTGTAAAACTAATTGTTTCTCATTTTAATCTTTTGTCAGAATGTTATTATATTCCTGAATTAGTTTAGCACCTCTATCCGCAGCATCATTCACAACAACTGTCTTATCAAGCTTTTCAATTCCACTTTTGTAACCAGGATCATCCTTCCATGTTGAAGGGTCTTTGTCGAGGAAATTGGTGCTGATAGAAAATTTGAAAAGAAATTTTTTATAACAGGAGTTACAAAAGACGAAAACTTTTGTTTGTAAATGAAGAAAAATCATCTTTGTGCAGAATGTACTTCCTTAATTGGTTATTTTCTTCCTCCTATTCTTAACCTTTGTCTGATTCTAGTATAATTTGAGCCATATTTTTCTTAATCATGGTTGGAACATCGTCATCAAATAAGGATAATGCCACAGTTTCGGGAGCTAAGTACCAGAGATGGTTTGAAATTTTTTTTACAGCGACTTTACTGATTTATGGATCAATATTATGATAATTTATCAGTTGACACATGAATAGGAAATCATGATAATTTGCTTTAATTGCTTCTGATACTATAAACCAGGCTCGAACATACACTCTAGCAATAAAAATACATAACCTTTTTAAAGAGTCCTTCTCCCTATTAGATAACTGAAATTGGTTCTGAAATAGGTAAATCTTTAGTACATAAATTGCCTTTGCCATCCACCTAGCATGACTTACAGCTCTTGGTATACGAAATGATATCCCGTTCTTTGTAATGCCGTCGAGAAAGATCATTGTTAACTCCAGCAATTCTCGGTAATCATCTCGCTGTTGCTTCTTTGCAGAAAGGTGTTGTTCAAGAAATCCAAGAATGGTAGAGCGGACATCAGGCACTTCATTGTTACCAGTTATGTAGATATTCTGGTCAAGTTTTGGCCACTGAAATTTAAATTGGTTATTTGGTGTCCCACATTGTGGTGATCACTGAAGTTTAAACTACTGGTTTAAATTATCCAAGTTGTGTTAACCCTGTAGTTTTCCTACACTTTAATACATCTAATGTATTTTTATGTAAGTGTAAGTCTCAATAAATAAAATGCCCGGTATGGTAAAAAATTACTGTTAAGAAATTATTGTTCTGGCAAAATAATCACAAACCTAAAATTAGCACAAAATTAATTTAATTGTATTTCCTAAAAACTTCAAATTAAGTAATACAATATTGGAACACGTATTCTTTTCAGATCAAGTCATTGGTAACAAACTTTACCTATTAACTCAATGGTATTCTAAAATTCATCAATGAAAAGAAAAATATTTCAATAAAAATCCTTAATTTTTAAGTAAAGTACAACTAATTAATTAATTGTATCCAAACCTGGTTACTGGTAGATACTTAAATAATATGAAAATCCAAAATAAAATAACTTATATTTCGAAAACATTAATTCGCCTCAGTAAAAAATTATTTTACCTTTATCAAACTAGCTCCTTTTAAATAGCACAAAGAATGTCTTAAAATTGTAACAACCCAGATTACAGCATTCCCCATGCGATCCAGTAATAATAATTTCTTATAAATTTTTGTCATATTTCAGGTTAGAAGTAAAGTTTTTCCTTTTAGAAGTTATTGTGAAGGTAATACACTGGATGTAATGTTTTTATTTTTATCATTCATAAGTTTACTTTTCTAGTAGTTTTTTTTTTGCTGGCTTCTTTGTGTGGGAAGGCATGCTGACGTAATTCTCCTTCGTTATTTCCACGACCGAGGCTTTGTTTCACACGCTAGGCGTGTGAGTCACGGTCACGGGAGTGGGAGAAAGAGACAAAATTGCACCATCGTGGGAACAGAAATAAGCATTTCGTGGAAGTTTCTGTTGCCATGCGCTGTGATTGGCTGAGAATTACGTCAGCGAGCCCAGGACACTGCCCGCACAAAGGGAAGGAAGGCTGTAAAGGTAGTCATTGTTCGAGCACCATGACGAGAGGTCGTGGTCGGGCGATGGCTCGCATAACATAATAATGTTCTGTTATTAAAGTACAACTTTGCGGCTACGGTCCGGGCGATACCTAATAACTTTTTTTTTCCGGACATTTTGATTAATTGGAATTTTTTTTTTTGACCGTAGTCGTAGGCAGAGCCCACAACGAGGCAACAAATGGTTATGTCCAGCCATCGCTGCCCGAAACTTATCCAGGCTATATAATGTAATTCGTAATAAGAGTCTATGTGTTTTTCTCCTTTCTGGATGTACATTTTTTTTTTTTGTGTGTTCTGTTGTGCTGAATGTATTGTGATTTTTACATGAATTAAAAAAAAACAGGTAATACATAGAACATTGCGTATGAATTACTTTGTGACCTGCTAACAACCTGTATGTACACTCATCACCTAATTTTTAGCTAGCCAGAGGTGGTGAGTGGTAACAAAATCTCTCAAGACTACTGAGGAAAAATGCTAAGCTAATCTGGAATAGTTAAGAAGTATATGAAATTAATCAAAGTTAACTTTAAATTATTAATTACCCAAACTTTAACAGAAATAAATGAAAATTAGTAGAATTTCGGAATACAACTAAATATTTCACAATTTTACTCTATTACAAACTATAACTTGCATATACCTGTATCAACACTATATTATTACCATACATACACTTGAAGAAATATCTCGTCAATACAATATCTTAATAAAATATCTGTAGTCTTTCTGAGTCGTTAGTCGAAGCTGGTGTACTCAAAGAATGATGATACTGCTACTGAAGAAAACTATCATAGTCCAGATAGTACGCAGCGAAGTATCAGATACAGTCTTGTAGTAGTATGTGGTAGAATTAGTTTACAATCAGCGACTCTTCATTTAACTAATCACTTGTTAATGTCTTTACTAGGGTCAATTTCACATTCACTAATCTTGCTGGAACACAAGTCTTTACTCTCGAAGAAAGTTGTTTCAAATTTCAGTAGTATATGATGAATTTATGAGGTCTTAATAAAAATAATTTTAGTGCATGAAGATACCTCTAAATTGTCATAATTTCAGTAGTTCATACGAAGATTCACCAGAGAAACAATATACATCAGTCAATTATCACTGAAAGTGATCACTAATCTTGATGTTACAATATTTAAAAAAAATCCTGAGTATTGTTAAAAATAAGACTTTACCTTCGTAGATAGTCTTTAAAACTTCAGGGTAGGACTCAAATTAATAAATATATTAACAAATACAAATTGACAGTCCTTTTCAGTCTTGTTCATCCATAGTTTTTTTAAAGCTAATAATGTTCTTGATAAAACCTTTACTTTTTTGTTCCCCTCCGCTTGTTTTAAAATCAAAAAAAATTTATTACAAAGAGTATTTAGTCTATAGAACAAAATATAAAAGTTTTCACAGAGATGTTATGAACAAGCATAGAGTAATGCTGTAATTTAGAATCAAAAGAATATAACTGGTGTTACCAAAAAATTACACTAATTAAGTTGTCTATTAACAAAATTCAGTACAATTTCATTACATCACATTTCTCTAAGTCTTTTGAAAAGCGTCATGTCTGGACCAGAAGTCAATGATTCAAAACAGCCCCTCAAAACTAACTCAAAAATGTGATGACGGCAAGGGAAGTACAACACATTACAATTAAACAGTTTTTCTAGATTTGCACAGGCACCACTTATTCGACCTGTGTTGCTTGCTGTTGTATCACAGCAAAGTGCCTGAATTTTATCGGTTATACCCCACTTCTCCACTGCCTGATAAAAAGCCATGGCTTGCTGTTCTCCTGAAGATGTTGGGATTTCAGGAACTTCTAACAATTGCTCCTTGCCTTGAAAAGTTACTATTACTGCCAGTCTTTCGATCTTTTCAAAACCTGCGAGTGCCGGGAGCAAGTTTCCATCCCAGTGCAACACTAATTCTTGAAAGTCGTTTAGGTTAAATTTGTGCTGAATTTCTGTGTGTCTCGCTTCTCTAAATTTTTTTCGAAGATGTTGAAAAGAAGTTCGATTTATTACCAGATTCTCAATATCACATCCAAATACTTCTGCAGCAGTTGTCAATATGTAAACCCCATTTCTATCAGTTATTTTGCACCTATCAAAAACTTCAGAGAGATGGGGAGTAAAAAACTGCATTGTACCTTGAGTTTTTGGACCTGTTGCTGCTGCTGTGGTAGTTGGTGTTATTTGCTTATCAGTGCCAGAAGAAATTTCATCATCGTCATCACCATCACTACTTAGACTACTTGATGTTAAATCATCAGTTTTTTATGTATCAAATTGGCGTTCCATTTCTTCATAAGTTCTTTTTTTCCTGGAAGCTTCCATTGCAGTGTGCTTTAGTGCTCTTTCTTCGTTGTGTTTTAGTTTTTTATCTACACCAACCATGGAGCCCGGTCGTCCCTTATGGCGCTGAATCATTAAGAAATTCTTATCCTCTTCATTCTTTATCTGTCTCAAAGCATCTGCATGAGCTATGTCAAAGAGATTGTCCATAGTTTCCAAAAAAATATCTCTTCTTTCTCTTTCTTTGCCTGAAGTTCTAGTAAAATTTTTCTGCAAAAGTTTCCATTCATCATAGAGTTTGACTAAGTTATCAATGCAGTGGTCAGTTCTTCTAGTAGGAATTTGTGCTTTTTGCCAAAAAAAAAAAAAATAGAAATTTCTTGAATCACCAATGCTGCACTTTCTTTCGTTGTTATATTTACAACTTTTAGATTGTATAAAATGACTTTTAAAACTTGCCTGTTTGAAGGTAGTTTGGCTCCAACGATTTGATGGGAAATGTTACCAACGAGGGTGACAAAAATCTTTTCTTAACTTGCTTGATGAACTACCTGAAGAAGTTGATGCCATTTTACAAGTCTAGGAAGAACAGATCACAAAAGTCACTTCATACCAGCAGCACAAACAGTTCCCAAACGATAATTGAAAAATTAATCAATAAAGACAACATTATACTTGGTTAGTAAATAAGTAAGCGAAGCACATAACATAAAAACAGCTACTTTGCTATAAGTCCACAGATATACTAAAGAGTATATGTAGGAAGGTAGCAAAAAGCACAAGAAGACAGCTTCTGCCATCTGTTGGTAAATCTATGAAGTACATGCTATTCACCCACAGAGATACTAACGAGGTATAGATAGGAAGGTAGCAGAGAGCACATGA
Organism: Bacillus rossius redtenbacheri; assembly: GCF_032445375.1. Lineage (NCBI taxonomy): Eukaryota > Metazoa > Arthropoda > Insecta > Phasmatodea > Bacillidae > Bacillus > Bacillus rossius. The sequence continues at coordinate 120,573,419 of NC_086330.1, read as the reverse complement.
AGACAGTTTCTGCCATCTGTTTGTAAATTAATGAAGTACATGTGTTGGGTCTCGCAGACCCAACTGATGCACAGGGGGTGAATAATAAATTAAATAGCATAATTCACACAGTAAATATGTAGTGATTTTTCATATTAACTTTATCGATAGCAAATAACATGTTATGAGAAAAAATTTGCATGTTGATTAAATTTATAAAAAACTCACATTATTTCCATTTCTAATTATTAAACTATTATAAATTCATGTGTAATTACAAATAATACATACACGATAGCTAATTAGTCTAATATTGAACTTGTCAATCAAATAGTGTGATTGGGCTTATGGATTACAACTTAATTTCACTTAAATTAAAGCTATCACATGTCTCAATACTCTCAACACCATCGAATTGAACAATGAGACAAGGAAAAGGCAAGGTCACAGAAAGAAAATTGTTTTAGCAAAATAAAACTCTTAAAAGGAATGAAGGTTTCCAACAATACAAAGCTACCATAAAATATAACCAAAAAAAAAAAAAAAAAAGCTTTCTGGGCGACAATTCCAAAACTTCATGGTCGATGAGAGTCACCTCACAGTTGCCCGATTGAGCTAAAATTTTGCACATATCGTTTTGTTGTTGATTGAAACAAGTTAGAGGGGTGGGAGCTAAACTTTTAGAAAATTGAAAAATAAGGGCCACCCTAATGAGGATGTAAAAAATATTTTGGTAAAAAACCATCTCTCGTTGGCCATTGTGCCAAGAGTCTGTAATGAACATAAAATATATTAATTCATCTCCCATGGACATGTCTCCTATCTTCCATTCATACAATCATACAATGCATTTTTTTTTTGTATCAATAGATTCAAAATCATGGCAATAAAATGTTGTGCGCAGGAATTTTGTTTTAATATACTGTTATTTTTTTAATTGTGAACCCAACCTTAAAGAAACCATGGAAAACTAGTCCCTAGTCAGGGGTGTATTTTTGTTGGTGAGGTGGAATGATAAGAGCGGCGCTCACTGCTTCTAGTGCGGTATCATCATGCATAAAGTAACTATGAAATTCCAGTGGGAACAAAATAATTATAAGGTGTAATTCTATAATGCAAGACTCTTGAGTGCTTTCAAGAATCTGTACCAGGAGTTTCATGTCTAAAACTTATTCTGAAAACACGCATATCAGCAATTTTCACTCTTCTAAATATATATTTTAAAAACTAAATACAGAAACAGAACTACTCATCCACCCTTAGATTATTCTTTAATGCTTTTTGTAAAAAAAACACCACTTAAAAGGGGAAGTTACAATGTTCTGATTATGGATTTTATTCAAACATTGTACACTTTAGTAGTCCATTAGGACAACATAATGTGCAAGTATTAAGGCGTACTACTTGGGCGTTTCTGAGAAAATCGTAAGATAAGTTTTGCGCATTGAATGTGTACCGGTGCGTTGTGACCATGAGCACTAGATGGCGGTGGTCAAGTGGTTAGTGTTCTTGCTCTGTAATCACTGGATCTTCAGATCAAGTCCTACTGATATATATATATATATATATATATATATATATATATATATATATGTATATGTATATATATATATATATATATATATATATATATATATATATATATATATATATATATATATATATATAAAATAATATTTTTTCAAACACTGGTCATATTCTTCATTATATATTACAATTCAAAGATAATATATGAAAAAAAAATTTGTATCTAAACAAAGTGTTTTATTGAATTTCCAATTTTTTTGGTTGTTCACTAATGTTTATTATTTATTACAACAAATAAAATATTTATAATTATCGACAAGTAAATGACTAACTTAAACACATGATGTTTTGCTGAAAATGTATTCCTGTCGTAATTGCGGCCTTCCTTATACGTATGTGATGTGATAAGGTACCCGAAATCGCTTTTTACCTGGGCGCTTTGACCTGCAGAAACAGATTTGATGTGGAAGGACAAGGGGAGGGAGGCTTGGAATTCCAAGTCAAACATAGATAAATAAAGGTCTAACATAAATAATGACATTCAATAATACAATGAGTTACAATTTTTCAGAATATAAGGGTAATGTATAATTAATCGTCGGATGTGCTTTTGACATTACAAATTACAGAATCAATAAATGCAATTTTCTCACATACACAAGGACTCTTCAGAGTTTCTATCCAAAAACAAACCTCTTTGAAATTTTGAAAAATATATTTTTCCTCTGACAACTTCTCTTGTGATTTTCTCAAAAACACCCATGTAGTACGTCTTACTACTTGCACATTATGTTTTCCTAATGGACTGCTAAAAGTGTACAAAGTAAGAATAAAATCAGTGATCCGAACGTCATAGATTCTCCTTGTTAGATATCTTGAGCAGTTAGAACATTTCCTGGTTTCTTTTGAAGCTCTGCACACCAGATAGGCGGGGCCCTTAACACGCAGGTCCAGCTAAAAGAGTTGTGAGGTGCATGCACTTCTAGGAGTGTGATTGATGGCACTGAAGTGACTCGCCTACAGCTCCCAGTTCCGGGTGGGCCAGGTTGTTGTAGAATCCATCGTAGCCTTCGTATTCAGTCGGGCGTATGTGATTGGGCAAGGCTTTGGTGCAGGATTCCTCTGGCTTCACACAGCCGACTAACAGCCAGTTCAGAAGCTGAGTTTTTTCAGAAGGTAGGAAGTTCCAAGCCCAGTCAGCTGCTTGTGGCTTGGCTGCAACAGATAACTAAATAACTAACGTTCGTGAAGCTCTTTACACATTTAATTGCTCATTTTAAAAAGGTTGTTTCATGAAATATGTTCAATTATTCCATTGATAAGACTTGAGCATATATATATATTGTTACAGCATTTACTTTTTCCCTACAATAAATATGTTAAGTTATACTAATGCTTAAAAATTTTTAACCATCAAATAAATTAATTTTGGGGTGAAGCACTTTTTAAAATGAGTTATTCAATTGACTGCATAATTATTAGGCTTGTGCAGAATATCAACCAAGTGGATCAATCAAAGCTCTTTTTAATATTTGATTTGACTTCGCTTGGTAATTTGTTATTAGTTTTATTTGAAGCTTCGGTTGTGATGCAAAGCTTTGTGTCTGATGTGAAGCATCACATTTGTTGCAAAGCTTTAAAACATTGGAAGCCTAAATTTGCTCATGAAAATATTGAGTTTATTTTTTCTCTATATATGTTATGTATGTTTTTCTTTGATAAAATTGGTTACTTATAAAAATCAAAAGTAGACATTTTGTTTGCTTTAATAAATGCCCAATGTTAATATTATGCATGGTTATTTTATAGTTAGGGTCAAGATGATACGGTGAGTTACGATAAAACCTATATAACACTGCACAGCACGTCAATGCACCACGACTCTGAAGAGCACATCAGTTAACCATGTAACACTGAAATGCAAGTTTATACACCATAAAGCACTGAAGTGCAACAAAAATAATGAAAATAATCAAATATTTAATCTAAACTCAACTCAGATTACAAAATTTTAATCTTTTAGTATATTAAAATCAAAGAATGTAAATTATTTAAAATGGAGTTGGTACCAAAATGTATCTACGTAATAGAATGAAAATTTTGTTTATTGCAATTGTTATTAAAAGCTAATTTTTACCGATTGTTACATGTACCAATTGGTAAATTTTTCTAACGCACATTTACTTGCTGATTTATTTATATTGTTCCCAGTAGTTTGAAATGCTTATTACAAATTATTATATTGTAAAAGGGCATCATAGAGTTCATAAAAATAAAAACGACAAAAACTGAAATCTCATGTTTTAAAAACGTAATTGGCATAGAAATAAAACCATTAAATCTTGTCTCTATTTATGATATTTGTTGATTTATATTATTCATAAGGCCCAATTGGTCAGGCACTTAATCCATTCAAACATTACAAATGTTAACAATTTTTTTTACATCAATCCTGTATTTTTTAAGATAAGTGTTACACAGCTTCACCTAGAACAATATTCGCAATTTGATTAGACTTTCCGAATATTTTAGAAAGTTCAATTTCATATTTGCTTTGCTTTAAAAAAATTGTATTCTCACAGGCCTAATATTTATTTACATTTTTCCATTTAAATAAAACCAAGTAATGGTTGTATGTAGTTTGGTTTGTTAGTCTCATGGCTGAGCATGTATGGGCAAGAGATAACATGACGTGGTGTTAATAGTAGGCTTGGACAAACTTGTACTCTTCGCTCATTGGTCATAAACTGTGAGCTACACTGTGGTTTAACTAGCTAGGTGAATTGCATGAAGAAACTAATCATTTAAAAATTTGTGTACCATAAGCTAAGTAAAATCATTGATTCTTGCGTGAAGTTAAGAACATCGTAATTAAGTAGTCATAGAAAAATTTCTCTTTAAGCAATCTGACAAATGGTACAAACTGAACAAATATATTTTCACTAGTTTTGTTGATTTTTCATTACTTTTATTTTTTGTAGAAATTTATTTAAAGAAGTCATAAAATAGTATAGTATATGAATAACATTTAGGGATATGGGATGAGGGGAGGGATTTTGAACCATATTTACAGTTATTTTACCTTGAGAGCTATTCATTTTCATCATTTAATCAGCTCTGGCAAAAGAAAAAGTTTGAGTTCAAGTCAATCTTTTGAGGAATTGCTACCCTCAAAAGTCATTTAGCACAAACAAACTGAAACTTGAATTTTTTAATTTTCTCTGAAGGTTCCCAGATGAAATACACTGCACAAAGTACACAAAATAATAACAGGTGCCACTACTTACTCTCATAGCCTAGCCGTTTTGTAGGGACTGTTGGTGGTGGGTGAGTCTGGGAGTAGTTTTGTGACATCACACGAGTGTGCACAATGATCAGCAGGTAGAAGTGACGAAACATCTTCTGGAATAACACAACCAGTGTCACTGCATACTTTCATAGTGAAATCAAATATATTTAAGACTTAGGTAAGTTATTTAACAAATAAAACAATTGGCTGATTGTCAGCTTTGTATTTTTCCGTAAAATCATAACTAGTATGTTAATTAATTTTATGAAGCAATTATCCTCTTTTTGTTCCATGCCATTGAAGTGACAATTCATTGTAAAATTTGAGCTAGCAAATTAGTGACGAGGTGATGAAATATTTGAAACTTCATCTAGTTTATTATATCTTTCACATGATATTTTGTTTTTTGTATCAATAAGCAGTGAGATGAATATTTGGTGGGCTGCCATTATGTAAGACATCCAAGCATTCCCTTGTAAGTCTGCTCGGGAGTGTTGAAGCATGATGAAGCTGCTTCATGCTGCATGCAAGCATTGAAAGTACCTAGTTAAAGGTTAGGGAAAAAGCAAAGAGGAAGTGAAAAACAAATAGCATTTAAGACTTTGTGAGCGTGATGAGAGGTTATAAATTGTTGATCTAGTTGATGGTTAGGCAAAACATTTAAAGGCCTTAAAACCAGCATTCTATAATTCAGTACATTCTGTAATCTGACAATGGTTTAGTAGTAATTAATTTACATCTTTTAAAATTGTCTTTGTATCAGGTAGCTCAGTTTTTGTATTTCTTTGTTTTGTTTCTTTTTGTGATTATTATGTATTAGCATTTAGCACTGTTTATTATGGCCATATGTGTATTTGTATGTGCTCTCTGTATGACAGTGGTAGTTTTTTCGGGTTTTTGCATACAACCCATCTTAGACATTTTAGTACTACATTATTGTATTTGTGTATATTCTGGCATTTCTTGGACACCTATATCTGTTTGGGTAGCATTCAAATATCAAAGCAATAAAAATGTGTATTATTTATCTGTAGGTGAAGCAGTATGTGAATACATACAGCATAGGTGCTAATACTGTATCTGGTGCTTGTTTTGCAGCGAGCGAGCTGTGCAAGAAGGGAAGCTGGCAGATAAAGCAGCAGGAAGTGCCGTGTGGCAACACTCGTTGCAGCTGTGGCCTGAGACAGGAAGTGGTTTCCAGTGGAAGGCTGCAGACATGCTACACTCTCGTATCTCCCAGCTAGACTGGTGTTAGTGGAACGTACAAGCGAAGATTATATCATCAAGCCTTGGTGTAATGCTACGGACACTATGTACAGCTTATCAGAAAAAGTGTGGTGGTTTTCACTGCTCTCTCGTTTGTTTGTTCTGACTCTCTCAGCATTAGCAAATGTGCTTTTACCCAACCATGAACCTGGGGTGTTTCTCAGCCCAAAGGACCCCCTGGACACTAGAAAATCAGTAGCTGATGACGTTGTAGAGGTTTTGTTTGGTGGCTTGTTGCGTTGGGATGCCCAGTATTTCCTCCATATCGCAAAGTATGGCTACACGTACGAAAACTGCTTGGCTTTTTTCCCCCTGTACCCACTGCTGGTGCGGTATTTTGCTTTGCTCCTACACCACGCACTGTATTCTGTCCTCTCTTACCATTCCGTTGTTACGATTAGTGCGGTCATCATCAACTTGGTTGCTTTCGTGCAGTCTGCCGTTGTGCTGTTCAGACTGGGCTTGTGTGTGTTGAAAGATGAAGCCTATTCTTATAAGGCAGCCATTTTGTACTGCGTGAACCCTGCCAGCATTTTCTTCTCAGCTCCTTATTCGGAGAGCTTATTCGCTTTGTTAACATTTTATGGCATGCTGAAGTGTGTGAAAACAAAAGGTGGCGAAGAATTGTCTCTTCAGTGCGGGCTTCTGTTTGGTCTTTCGGCTGTCTGCAGATCAAATGGACTCCTAAACGTTGGCTTCATAGTATATGAAAAACTAGTCATATTTATTCAGTTTATCAGCTTGAAGTTTGTTCATAATTATATTATAATCAAAAACAGTTCAATCTTAATGCTACCACTTTTAATGTTTCCATTTATTGTTTCACTTATTTCTTTTATCCTTACAACACTTTTGTCTCTCATTCCATTTATAGGCTTTCAGATGTATGGCTATGATAAGTTTTGCTCTGTGCACAGACACAATCTCCCACAGTTCATCACTGCTTATGCTAAAGCAAACAGATTTAAATTACCAGGTGTGAAACGTAGAAACTCACTTCGTCATTGGTGTGCTTCATCTATTCCTCTGGCATATTCATATGTGCAACAACATTATTGGGATGTAGGTTTTCTGAGGTACTATCATTGGAAGCAGATACCTAATTTTCTTCTAGCATTTCCCATGGCAGTTATAATTCTTTATTATTCTGTAAAATATTTGAACGAGAATCGGCAGCATTTTTTGTGTTCTTTGATGAGTGTTACGAGGCACAAAAAGGATGAGGAGAAGGAGAAAGTTAGTACGAAATCAAAATTTTGTGCAGCAATGTTTGTGTTTATTGTTCATGCATTATTTGTGACATGTTTTTGCATTTTGTGCATCCATGTTCAAGTGACCACCCGCCTGGTGGCATCGGCCAGTCCCATATTGTACTGGTTCACTTCGAGCGTGTTTCCGAGCTGTGGCGGAAGTGCCCCTTCTGACAGGCTAGCAGCTCATTTGAGTTGCAACACCAAGAGCAGGTCGTCAAAGCAGTTCAGGCCGGAGGTGGTGGAAACAACAGCCAACTTGAACAGTTGGTGGAAAGTTTTTATTTTGTCACGTAGCTCCTTGCCCATCATGGCACGTGTTGTGAGAGTGTATTTCTTTTTTTATTTGGTAACAGGAACTGTTTTGTTTTCAAATTTCTATCCATGGACATGATCGCTGTCAATGGCATCGTGAGTTTGGAAAGCATTATATGACATGGGTTTCACATTGCACAGCCATGCACATTTAGGCTGCAAGATAAAAAACAGTTGTTTGTATAACATATAGAATAAATTTAAATAATATTTAGATATATATATATATATATATATTACATGTAAAACAGAAGGAAAAAATCTGTGTTTATTTAAAATTCTTACTTTTATGTTGTAACTGTTTCTTTAATCAAGAATCTAAGAGATATTCACTTGTGTTTATCACTATGAAATTGTAACTTTAGTGTTGGTTGATTGAATTTCAAGAACCACAATGATGGTGAAAATATAAGTAATAAAATTAGTAAAAAAAAATATTTTGTGTTTTATGTAAAGATTATGATTTTAATATATTTCATTTTTATGTGTATGGTTTGTTTATTTTAATTTTGTTCTGCTAAAATAATATAAATTAAAAAAAAAGTAATTTTTAAAAACAAATGGTAGTAACCAAACAGTGGTTAGTCAAATAGGAATTGAAAGCAGTAAGGTGTGCATTACTTTTAACCTCATTATTTGATATTTACATGGCACTCTCTTTAACTTTTTAAGTGACTTCACTTGTATAAAATATAACAAAAAATTTATTGCATTTCTTTTGCTTAGTAATTGGTACAGCCACATTTTTTTACAACTTTTTCAATGTACAACTAAGGATAAAAAACTGTATTGCAAGATTGAAACTTTTCAGGTTCATATTCAATGCTACTGGCAAATTCATGATTTAGTTGAAATTTCTTCCATAGAGTTATTTATTTATTTTTTAAAAATTTTGTTTGGAGTTTTAAACACTTAACATTTTCACGATTTTTTTACTTTTATGTAAAGGAAAAAAAATTTCTCTGAAGGAACTTCCAGCCTTTTTATGTCACAGGGTGATCCAGGAATAGTCATGTGGTTTTAAATATCCATGTAAATCATTTACTAGCCTGGGAAATACATGTTAATACAGGCAATGTAAATGAAATGGTTAGAAAAGGCTTGTCCTCTGTTACTTACTTACTGTGCCATGCACATTGTGATTGGGTACAGTCATTAAGTTGTGTTGCTGTTGTTTCAAATATTTTGGAGCAAAGCATATAAAGATGAATTCAGTCTGTGATAAAGCCTCAGAGTGTGGCATAAGAAATATCACTTTGTACATACTTGCCGGGCTTTTTGTTACTGTGTAAATTTTTTGTTATGTCAATAAAGAATAATTTAATGTCAGTATGTGCAACGCTAAGTAATTATGCCAGTGCCAGGAAAAGGAGATTATAAGTTTTGTGAGGAATCAGAGAATTCTGTTTGTGGGTTTTAGAATTTAAACATTGGTCCCCTTTCATCATCTACTTCTAGTTTGAGAGTAGAAAGTGTACATCTTTGTATAGCTAAATGGAAAAAAAAAGTTTCTCTAATTTTTTACCTGTTGAAAGAAAACTTGGTGCACACAGTGTGTGAGTGAGATGTTAGCTTCAGTGAAAGAGACAGAGCATCAACAATCATCTATCATCTAGCTGAGGAAAATTTAAAGTCTTGAAATACAGGCTTGAATTTGGGAACAGTTAACAATCAAATTATCAAAAACTTTCTACTGATAGAGGGAAAACCTGTTCAAAAACATACAATGATATCTTCACGAATTCATTTTGCACCTGGCTGGATGATAGTTATGTGCCAGATTTTATTCTTCATTTTCTGAATTCTTATGAGATGTCTCTCTTGTTCTTTTGAACAAGTTTATAATTTGGTCACTCTTTTGCTAATTTTTTATGATGGCATAGGTTTATAGAAGCTTTGTCTAAAGAACTGTCTGCAGTACAGTTTTCAAAGTAATGTAAAGTTATAATAAGTACCTATTTAAAGCAAACATGTGATCAAATGAAGCAGAGAGAGGAAATTGAAATTATTTTAGCTACATACAATGTGTAATAAAGAAAAAAATCAGGATGTTATAATGACAAAATGTGTTATGTAAATTGTCTTTAAACAAAAAAATGTTTTTAATTCAAAATTTGACTTTTCTGTTTTAACTATCACTTTGAGTAAGAATCTAGAAATATTCACTTCTGTTTTTCTGTATGATAAAGTAACTTAACCTTTTGTTGATTGAGTTACAAGCACTGTGATGACAGTGACGATGTTAGTAATATAATTAGTGAAAATGTCTGACTGACGTGTAATATATTGTTACGATTTACCGCAGGTTCATAAAGGATAGCCCATTTAATAGATTTTATTTCACACACAGTTTTATTGATGGCCACTACTTATGTCACTTACAAAAATCTTCTAAAATGGCAAATAATTAATTACACTTAAAGAAAGGTCTATTCCCCAGTCACTTGTTCCACACACCTCGCTGGGCCTCACCTCTGGCGCAACTCTCGCTGCAGCACCCCTCGTGGGTCTCCACCGCCGACGCACTTCCCCTTCGCCGAGGATCTGCTCCACTCCTCGCTCGCATCTTCGCTCGGGACTCTATCGCCCGGAAACTCCGCCGTGGGAAAACTCCTGACTCCACTGAACTCACTCACTCCCTCCCTTCGTCCAAGGACTTCACCACTCTGCCGCACCCGCGGCACTGTCGCCCGAAAACTCCGCCGCGGGAGAACTCCCGACTGAACACTCCGAACTGACTCCCTGCCCTGACGTCCTCGGACATATATATAGGCCCCGGCACAATTCCAGAACTCACGAGAACGGCTGGGACCAGTCGCGTCATCGCGAGCTGTCCCGACGGCAGAAATCTCTCGAAAACACGTGTCATCAGTTCGCGTAACTCCCATCTGTCTGGTGTCAGTTACGTGTCAAAGGCAGGGCGCCGTGTGGGGAGTGATTGGAAGGAGGGGGAAAGCGACAATCCTTGTTATCTTCCAGGCGCGCGCGGCGCATATCATGTTGCGGCAGTCGCCAGCCAGCTCTGCACCTGCACGTGTCCCGGGGAATGTCACGTTCGTAACATTATTATAATATATATTATAATACTAGCTTTTACCTGCGGCTTCGCTTGCATTATGTCCTTAAATATCAAAGATCATTTCAAATAAAATAAAATATGGTAATTGTTTTTATTTTATTTCGTGACTGGAATCATCAGTATTAAAAAATTCTAACATCCGATTTAACTTAAAAAACTGAAAACATGATTTATTGAAATATGTTTCACTATTACAAAAAAAAAATTTAATCCTAACATTTTAAAAAGTTCATAAAAGTTGAGTAATTAGATCCACATCATTTTCACTAAATTAAAAAATTATCTTTAAAGTAAAATATAACCTTCAGCATCAATGTCCAAACAACAATCACCGAAGAAAATAGACACCTAACCTCAAAAATTTAAAAAGTTTAAGTACTGCTTGGCGGTGACAAAAATAAAATTGAATAGTAAATTTACCGCCGGTATTATATTATTAAATTTGCGAATTATTTAATTTACTTATTGAAACACCAAATGGCGTTAAATGTCATTCAAATTACTCAAACTCGCAGTCAGACGATCATACATACTAACATCAATTTTTTTTGGAAAAAAATAGTTTTTTTTTGTTTTTTAATAATAAGTATCCTATGTTACTTCTAATACCTTCAAGAAAATGTGTACAAAGTTTCATGATGATCGGTTAAGTAGTTTTCGCGTGAAAGCGTAACAAACAAACTTACATTCACATTTATAATATTAGTAGGGATATAATAATATATTTTATTTAAAACATGCAAGAAAAGCAATGAAGAGTAGGTAACTTACCTCAAGCGCAGAATGCTCAAATGGTGACGATAGCAGCTACATGGATGTCTTGACTGTGCTCGATCACACTTGGCTAGTGACGCTGGTCTGATGCTTCGGTGGTTCATCACTTCCCTAACTTCCTGTGGGAAGCACTATTATCTCACCAGAGAGGAAAGAGATAGTCGGTATCACGTCTTGCATTTACCTCATCTTTCATTCCACTTTTAGCTGTCTCTGCTGGCACGTAAGTCATTTATCAGCACGTTAAGACTCTGTGTTTTGAATTTTACTATAACTTAGTGCTAATCTGTTAATGTTGCTATTTTTCTAATAACTGTCCAGTTAGGAAAAATTTCATTCTAGTTGAGACTTTTTCTGCTAATTATGAAAGGTTTTTAGAGCAGTTTGAATTTTTAAATATGTACTTTAAGTAATGGTCAAGTAACTCCAGATTAGAAACAGTAGTAAACTATTCACTAGCTTCTTCAAGTTCTCAATTTTTTTTTTTATAGATCTTTGTGTTGTTCTTAACAATATACAGTATAAAGTTCAGTATACAATGTTATTAGTTTAAAATAAATGCATGTTTATGCAGGTATCTAGTTTCATTGAGAGTTCAATAATGTTTATTTACTTACAAGTAAAATTTATTTCTAAATTTTCTGCATCTCTTGAGCACATACTTAAAGTAAGTAAAAAATAAATTAATGAATGAAGTTCCTAGTTTTATTTAGTAGAGTTATAGAGATGGCCTTATAAATAAATGGCATGCATTAATTAATCAATTTACCTTATGAATTTTGATATTAAATATTTAGTAGAAGGAGATGATACTTATGTTAGATTTATTAAGTGAACATAAAATTTTGTTTTGTGACTTCTAATCATAAATAATTCTGAGATTCAATCTACAGTTTTATAGTTTTAATATGCATGAGTTGATCCCAATTAAATATATTCCACTCAAATTTTTTTGGGCTTAGTTAAGAGCTAGTTTACACATTTTACTCTATTGCTCCAAGTGGAACTGTCAAAAAATTCTTTAAAAAAATTCTAGAAATCAAGTTAGTCATAAATAAAAGTATGGACTAAATTTGAAAAACATGATGGTGAGACAAATCTTGATAAAACAGTACTAAATTTAGTTGATGGGACCAATTAAAAAAATTAGTTCTCAAATGTATAAATATGTGTGTGTGTGTGTGTGTATATATATATATATATATATCTTGTGTGCGTGTGTATGTCACTGAACTCCTCCTAGACGGCTGGACCGATTTTGATGAAATTTTTTGTGTGAGTTCACGGGGTTTTCGAGGATGGTTTAGATTCACAATTTGGTCCACTGGAAAATGTTTATTTAATTAATTTTTTATTTATAAATTGTTGTTGAACTTTGGATGGTTTAGGTTCACAGTATATATGAGTGTGTGTGTGTTGTGTATTTATTTATGTGTTGTTAGTCTTTGGATGGATTCTATGGATTGTTGTTATTACATTAAAATTAAAATAGAATTGCTTATTGAGAATATATTATTATTTATTGAAATAACATTTTAAAGTGTAATTAAAAATATACATTGTGCAAATTTGTGAGGTGCAGTATTTAAGTGAGTAATTTACATGATTTTTTCGTAATTTTAATGATGCATACACGTACATTCAATACCATTCAACTTAACCTCCAAATTTAAATTGTCAGTTCTCATTTTATTCTACATATTAAAATGTAATAAAAAATATACATTGTGCAAAATATGTAAGGTGCAGTATCAAAGTGAGTATTTAACACGATTTTTCATTACTTTTAATTATGTATAGACGTGCATTCAATAACAATCAACTTAACCTACAATTTTAAATTGTTAGTTCTCATTTTATTCTATGCAACTTAAGATGTATTGATGTCTCTTTGAAAATAAAAATATAAGTTTGTAAAATAAATTATACCATTTATATAATTTAAATTACTTATAGTAATTATAGTTTAAAGTATATTTAAAACTGAAGTTTTGTATTTTTTAAAATTTTTTTGGATTTTTGGATTTTAGGATTTACAACGTTTGAACAGGACACCGTCTGTCGGGTCCACTTTACAGTGTGTGTTCAGGTGGATTTAAAAATTGTTTAGATTCACAATTCAAGCCGATAAATAATATTTGTAATTAATTAATTAATTTAATTAATGTTGTTGTTGAACGTTCAATGTTTTACATAAGATCCGGTCGGAAGCGCTGTGGTCGCGTTATCGAATATTCAAAAATATTTTATTTTTATTTCAGTTCGACCCGGCAGATGGTGCTGCAATTATATTCAGGGAAATTTCCTGTAAATTTTCAAATTTAAAACGTTTGAACAAAACAACGTCTGTTGGGTCCACTAGTATATATATAAATAAAATTATTATGACATTACTTCATCTATTAAGTCCAAATAACTTTTTTGTAATAAAATTGTATTCAAGCCTGTAATCTGGTATAATAAAAGTATAGTTATGTAAATATTGCACAACACACAGCTAAATCATGTTTAAAGTCTACTTTATGCATCAATCTCATTTGTTTTTTCCCTCATGACAAATTAAAAAACCTGAAATAACAGAAACAATGCTTGATCATCAGTGTACAGAGTACAGTGATTTTTTTTTGTTTTTATTAAATTGACTAGTTTTTAAAACCACTCATTCTACGTAGGTATTGCATGTGAGTGAAGTTAGTGATTTACAAGTTTAAAAATCTAAATTTATGTTTCAGTAATTTTTGAAGCTTTGTTGTGTAAATTATTATACACTTGCTTTCTTTTGTATTTTCTTGCAATTTTACTAATATAAAAATATTGAAGTTTATTTTTTTATACATAAACTTTGAGATCAGTGTTATGATTCATGTCACTTACTAACTACAGTTTGTTTTTTACATTGGAGTCCCGCTAATCCAAACTAATTGGTGCCTAGAACTGTTAAGATTACCACATTTTCAGATTATCAAATAATTGCAGTAATGCAACAGCATGTAGTAAAACACATCTCTATAAGTGTTTAGTTATTATAGAACAAAGTAAAAAAATTAAAAAAAAAACAGAATTCTTTAATTTTTTTAAAACTTTTTCCGCCTAAACTTGTTTTGTTTAGCCAGATTTTTTAATTAGTGGGTTTGGATTAGCAGGACTCCACTGTATTTTTGATACATATATTTATCAATATTTTATTAAGGTACTTTTTGTGTAGTTAGTAATAAAAATCTAGCTTCAGTAAATTTGTGTATACTCAATGTAGCTTAAGTTTTTATTTTCACCTGGCTGGTAATTGTATTTGAAGATTTGATGACTGCTTTAGCCAGAGACTAATTTGTGTGTGTGTGTGTGTGTTGTGGGGGGGGGGGGGGGGAGGAACATCTCCTGGGTGCTGGTTTAGAGGGAGCGCAGGCTGGGTCGACAAATTTTGTTTAGATCAAAAAAATGGGTGAAATAAAAGGTGAATAAGAACTATACAAAATCTACTAATGTTTGATTTTACTCATTATCAATAATTAATTAGGGTTTGATAAAATTTAACTTAAAATTTTACAGTTATTGTAAACAGACGTAAAAAATTTATGAATGGTACATTTGTTACTGTTAGGAAGGAGGAGGGGGGTTAAACACAATTTCTTCTCTTCGGCGTAGGAAAGCCTAGTTCCGTCCCTGGATCTAGCAAAACTAAGAACACTGGTGTTGCAGGAAATGTGTGTGTGATGTGACATTTTGTGACGACTTGCAGGCCAACATGGTTTGTCTGTTTGACTACGCTCGGCCCAAGGGTTTCCCGACAACGTACCCAGAGCTGAAAACGGCCGTGACCGTTGACGTTCTCGAAGCTGGTTTCATTCTGGCTTTTGTCATCTTGGCCACTTGTTTGTATTTGATCATGCCAGGAATTAAAGGAGGGAGTTATGTAAGTACACTGTGCAGTTCAGTAACTTTTTTAATGACTGCAGAAAACAAAACAAAAAATTTTTTTACTGCTGAATTTCCCTAATTTTTATTCCTAGAGTGGATAACATCATTTGTGTAGCAATTCTGTAATCATAATTAATTAAAAAGGAAAATTATATTTTAGATGTTATTTAAAATATGCAATTAATAACAATGTAATTTACTATCCTATCTTTTTCTTTCAACAAATTGTTTTTATTTGCAGCATAAAAAGTGTGCTCTGATATTTATTTGTGTTTACTTACTTATCCCTAACAGCATAGTGCATGTGGCTTATCCTAACATATATAAATTAGCAATCTAAGTAAATAATTTTTATATTAGGAAAATTATATTACATCTTTACATTTCAATTTAAAATTGGTTTTGTCTTCTTTTAGCGCTGGAATGTGTTTATTCGAATCACCTTGAAGATCATAGTTGGTGCTGTCCTAATGGGTGAGTAACCATGTATGTATGTATGTATGTATATATATATATATATATATATATATATATGTGTGTGTGTGTGTATATGTATTAACACACACACACAAAATTTGTTTGGCAGGATTTTCATGGAAGACGTGATAAAAAAAATTTTTAGTTTTCATTACCTTTGATTATTTTTGTCATGAAGGAATTATTGTTGCTGTTGTTGTTGTTGTTGTTGTTGTTGGAGTGAGGCGCTTGTTGAAGAAGGATGTGCATGCACCTGCTCCTGGCTGCCACTCGATTGTATTAGTCTTAATTCGTTTTTGTGCAGTTTTTTCAACTATATCGTGAAGGGGTAATTCATGCCTCCCCCCCCTCCCCCCCCCCCCCCGCAGTGTTGACTTCTGCTTGGTGTACATGCAGACAAGCATTTCTCAAATGTGCAGGCTGTGGCATGCGTCTCCATGTGCAGTGTGTGATCCAGCTTGGTGTAAAAACAGGTGAGTCCTGTACGTGTGAAACTTGTAGCCAACAAAGGGACATGTTCAATCTTTCTTCTCCAAAATGAGATAAAAAAAATCCTTGTAGAAATCCAACTCGAAGACCTCTCAAGATAATACATCTTGGCAAGATGCTTTAACTATCATGGAGCCGACATAGCAGTCACCTAACAGAGCGTTGAGTCCTCCTTTAATGTATTGAGTAAAAAAAATTGACTTTTTGATTAACCAAGTCAAAGACCTTAAAGAGGAAAACACACTTGCGGGCAATGTTTGAAAGTATGTTATCTGCTGTGTGCGAGGCACAGAACTGTAACCATTGTTCTCAAATTGGGTACTCAAATACTTTGAAGGAAAAAACACATAGGGAACGAGAAGCCAACGGATAAAAAAAAATAAAGTAGATCTAGTAAAAATAACTGAATCAAGCAAGGGGCAAATGCTGGAATTAGAGCACCAAATGGAAGCGCCGCCAGGCAGCCTTCTTCTGCAGACGAAGTACCCATTCAGTATATTGCATCAGTCAGCTGCTCTCAATGTATAAAACATTGAAATAAATAATTTCATTATGTTTTATGATCATTTTCAGTACTTGGCTAGGTTTTCTGTTTCAATGTAAATAACGGCTGTTTATATGTTTCACTTATGTGTTATTTGCTTTTATTTCTCGTTAGTTCATGTTAGTACGTTTGTCTGTTGATTTACTTAATTTAATCTTTTAAAGCCTCTAAAATATATTACTAATTATTTGGCTGGTTCGTTGAAAGTTTTCTGGTGTAGTCATATATTTTTCTTTATTTATTTTGCTATTATCCTGTGTCTGAAAGTATGATGATGCATGTGATGGAAAATTATATCAGTGTTAGAGTGAGAAAGAAAGAGGCAAATGATGCCTCAAAATGCAAGAGAGAGACAGAAACGGTAGTTCCCCGCTGAGTATGTGATATCAAGGACAAATGTATCATCAGAATTAGAAAGAGATAGAGAAGGAAAAGACCCTAGTTTTATATATCTGTGTGAGTGTGTATGTGTGTTATTTGGTGTGTGTGCGTGTGTTATTGTGTATGTGTACGCATGGTATTGTGTATGTGTGTGTGTTATTGTGTGTGTGTGTTCAGAGTATTTTTTTATTTTTTTATTTATTGTAACTTGTGATTTGATTGGCTGATTTCTGAAAGTTGGTATGTGGTTGGTTGGGAACATGTGACCACCTTCCCCCTTCGTGGATGAAGGTAGTCAAGTCAGTCAGTGGTTGTTGTGTAGTTGTGGAACCAAAAGGTCATGATTGGGCAATGGCTCAAAAATAATATAATTATGTGGCTGCAATCTGGGCGGCGCCAATTTATAAACATTTTTGGACTTTTTATTCAGAATTCATTGACTACAGTCGTCAGTATTAAGCTGCAACGAGATGTTTAGTTTCTTTTTCAATTATCTATGAAGTGTTTTTTTTTCATTAATGTTTTAAAACATATTTTTTTCCACATAAATATGTCCCTCCCACTAGTAACTGTGCAAAAACATCATGGCAGACACAGTGTTAAATGTGAAAACTGCCGAATAAATCAGCAGTCCAATAACTGCCTTCAATTTCAGCATATCAAAATCACATGTATCTGTCACATATGCGTTGTGTTTTGTGGCTCTTTGTTTACCAAGTTTGATTTTTGTGCATTTCAAAATTATTTATTGCAGTTCAATATTCTCTATCAAATTCCATGCAATTTCAGGATCTGCTTTAACACCAACCTATTCAAAAGCTCACAATTAAAAAAAACCAGTTTTGCTTCTGTGTTCAAGTATTAGAAGTATATGGGTTTTCTGACCGTTTTGTACGTATGTATTTTTATCATAGTTTATTTAGAACTGACAAGGGGAAGCTACGACGTTCGGAACACGAATTTTATTCAAATTTTGTATACTTTTAGTAGTCTATTAGGACAACATAATGTGCAAGTGTTAAGGCATACTACTTAGGCGTTTTCGAGAAAATCGCAAGAGAAGTTTTACACGTCGAACATGTACTGGTGCATTGTGATCATGAGCATGAGATGACGGTGGTCGAGTGGTTAGTGTTAAAGCTCCATAATCACTGGATCTCGTGGGTAATATAATGAAAAACTATGTGTATTTACATTAACTATAACTGAATTTCCAAATTTTTGTTTCTGTTCACTAATGTTTATAATTACAACAAATAAAATATTTATAATTATCGACAAGTAAACAACTAACTTAAACACGTGATGTTTTGCTGAAAATGTATGCCTGTCGTAATTGCGGCCTTCCTTATATGTATGTGATGTGGTAAGGTACCCGAAATTGCTTTGTACCTGGATGCTTTGACCTGCAGAAACAGATTTGATGTGGAAGGACAAGGGGAGGGAGGCTTGGAATTCCAAGTCAAACATAGATAAATAAAGGTCTAACATAAATAACAATATTCAGTAATACAATGAGTTACAATTTTTCAGAATATAAGGGTAATATACTCGTCGGATGTGCTTTTGGAATTACAAGTTCCAGGATGATATTTGGCATATATGCACGGAAGAAATAAATTAAAACTGCATCTGCTACATTGAATAAATGAAATTTTCCCACATACACAAGAAATCTTCAGAGTTTCTATCGAAAAACAAACCTCGCTGACATTTTGAAAAATATCTCTTTCCTCCGGCAATTTAGATGCAAACCATGCGTAATGCAACATTTTCGTAAATATCAGTGATGATATTTGGTGATGTACGATGGAATGTATTTTAATAACATCTTCACGAGAAGCATTTTCTTGTTCATTTTCAATCAAATATTAACAATTTTGAATTGATAAAGTTTTTAACTTGCCTGTATAAATAAATGTCACATGGTTGACAAATCAGAGTACATTTTGGGGGTATGACTTTAACCGTGCATGTCCCAAGACTTACTACTTGCACATTATGTTGTCTTAATGGACTACTAAAACTGTACAAATTTCAATAAAATCTGTGATCCAAACGTTGTAGCTTCCCCTTGTGAGTGCTTGATTTCATCATTTGATGTGGAGTGTTAATTAACTATCACTCGTCTTTCGAATGTTGACTGAAAATGGCAACATTGGAATCACTACACTATCCTTTGTTATCTGTAAGAATCCACCGACTCATAATGGCTTCCAAATCAGGATAAAACACACAAATTATTCTCTGCAGGCCATTGTCACAATTCATGACGTTTACCCTGATGAATAGTCTCGAAGACTGCTTCAAAACTTTAACAGAGTATAACACAGCTCATCAGGTAGTTGAGATGTAACTAATGTAAATTGTGAGTATAAATGATAAGGAGGAAAGGTAGACAGGCTATACGACGGGTAAGAGCTATACGTCATGCAAGTCAGATAAACATATGCTATAATGTATTATAGTTCCAGGGATTAAGGGTTAAATATATATTTTTTTAATTTCTGGAATGGCTTTAGAAACCAGTTTTTATGTTTCTAATACCGTATATACTCGTGTATAGCGCGCCCTTTTTCCCCCTCAAGTAAAGGAAAAAAATAAGGATGCGCGCTATACACGGAAAAAAAAATTTGGGGGGGGGGGGGAGAGGCGGGGAGGAGTGGAAGTCGTTAACTGCCGGGTGACGGGTGACGTTTCTGGCCAGCCCCCACACATACGCACAAGCAACAAGGCCTCTGTTTCACACTCACACACATACACACACACACACACGTGCGCGTGCAAGCTCGCACATCATTGTCTCTTGTTTATTTTTAGACCTCCCCCTTTACAGAAAGCCAGCTCAGAAGCTAGTAAAAAAAGAGAGAGAGAGAGAATGTTGTCACCAGTTCTCCCCCCCCCCCCCCTGTCCACTTTCTTCGCTTCCTCCATTCCTCGTCCCAGCAGCGACCGGTGAGTCATCTAGTTCTCCGCGCCAACTTAGCAACGTAGCGCGGCACGCCTCCCTCCCTCCCTCCCACGTACCAGTTGTGACAATACAGCGCTTCATTATCTTCCGTCTACACAGCAGAGTTTAAGTATTTTCCTGACGCATCACCACACATCAATTTAAATTATTAGGTACCACAAAATGTTAGTAAAATTTATTTATGGGAAAAAAAAATTTCAATTTTTTTTTTCTTTGGAATTTGTTGCAAAAATCGTGGTGCGCGCTATACACGAGTAAATACGGTATATTTTTTATAGATGTAACTCCATTACTTTCATAATTAGTTAGAAACTTACTTTTTATAGTTGAACAAAAAATTTAATTCAACTACAATTTTCTAATATGTGCTTTAACAACACAGAAGTAAGCTGACGTCTGCAACCCAGTTTTTTTGAAGTGCAACCGTGCACTGAGCTGTAACTATTCTGCCACAAATTGTATTGCTGCTATTGTCACATTAAGTTTGTAGAGAAAATTACAGAGACCAACCGTGGAAAAGAATTTTCTTCATAACCATTTACTTAGGTCAGTGTTTAGCAACGTCTGGGCCTCCAACCATAATGACTTAAAAATTGGTAATAAAATAAAAATTGATCTTTCTCTTTATTTTGTTTTAATGTGTTATAAAGCTGGTTTGTTCTGTGCTTGTAAACTGCAAACAATTTCACTCATACCAGACATTATATAGACAGATTAATACTTCAATAAACCATGTTTCTTTGATAAACTATGGTACCATCTATGTTTGTAATACCTTAGTGGACCTGAGCAAAATATGTTGACAGTCAGATGGACTGCGAGTTCTTGAGATTAGGAACTCTGATGATGATGAAGTTGATATCACTCACTCACAATGTATAAATAACAGCTAATGTTGAGATGTAAATATAACCATAAATGTTGATGGTATTGTGTGTTGTTAGTGTGCAACTTTGGCCAGCGTTGGGAGACAGGAGTGGTGAGGACTAACACTTCGTACAAGGCAGGCACTGCTGAAGAGATTGTAGCTGACATCAGTGTAAGCGTGGGCTTGCGCTCTGTCAACATCACTCTCAAGAGAGTAGGTGAGAAAAAAAAACAAAGACTTTAATGCATGTTCGGTTCGGCACATTCTATAGTCCAGCACCGATCGAGCCACTAGTGTTCGGAAGTTTTTGATGTTGGATTCAGGAGTTTGTGAAGCTGGGACTACCAGGTCGTGCCATTGTGCTGCTCATGTTTTTAGTTTCTCTTGTTACTGTCAGTTTCCGTTTCAGTACAATGTTTCCTGATACAGCTTGATATCAGGGCTTTTTAAACAGTGATGCTAATGTTAATTTTTTTCTTGCCATCGAGCAGAATATTATAACTTGTTTTAAATACCATTGTACTGTATATTTATTTTATGTGGTTTTCCTGTAAAACTATATTGCTATATTGACATTCTACAATCTGGCACAGCCATGTTCCCAACATGCTGGATTAGAGACTTTATTGCACTTTATATTGAAAGTAAATGCCTAAACTTGTAGTCCTTACACAAGCTAAAAGTGACATTATTATTATTATTATATACCAATAATTGTTTGGACAGACCGACTGCTCAAGCCATCATAAGGAAAGAAGTACTATGTGAAGTTTTAAAAGCAGTCAGGTAATCATACATTCTTGATTAAAGCATCTTGGATGGAAATGTGCCAGCTGTGGTTCAACAGGCAGACGTTTCAGATGTTTGCTGTCTTGGGGCTGGCAGATGAAATTAGGCAGTTTGTTGGAGTATTGTCAGGCACAGTTGCAGTAGTGGGAGGAAAGAAGGAGTTTTTTTTAAATACTGCTTGTAAAAATTACTTAATAAAAATTTTTGTATGTGGAGACAACATTCTCATTTGTACCAGGGAAATAAATCTTAACACTTTGTTCTAATGATAACACATTTAATTTTTCTCCCTTGGATATAAATTCATGTCATCCAATCTGTAGCAGACAAAAACCTGCTACGTAGTAAACAGTCGCAACACTCATCCATCTTTCTGCCTTTCCTCTGATTTGAAGTCTTAATTTGCTACACAGGCTCAAACACATAAGGGAAGGACCAAAGATGAAAGGAAAAATGTACTGCTCCTATGAGCTGGTTGTAGTGCTGTTCGAAAACTTAGACTTGTGGGTGGTCTCCAGTGTTTTTGTAAACCCTAAAGTTGGGGTGAAGTACCGACAGCTGATGGCCTCGTCACATAGGGACATTTAAGCAGTGAACATCCGTCCGACCGTGCTGATGTGTCATCCCACTGCGAGACCTTGTGGCTGTAACTTGGACGACGAGCTGCTCAGACCAGGGATCTGTGCCTTGCCGCTCAAGGCAGAAGTAGAGTGGTTGTTCTCGCACATCTGCAACCAGGAATGCAATATCATCACAAACAACTTCAGCAACAACTGCCAGTATGGTTTTGAAAAAAAAAAAAACTGTTTGTTTAGCATTTAATAAAATAATGTATTTATTTAATAAAAATAATGCAATATTTTCCTTTTGTGTTGTATCCCTATGTTTATAATTATTTTAAAAAAAGTGTATTTTCTAGCAGCTCATTGTAAAAAATTATTGTTTTGGTTACTGGACGATTTTTACAGTTTTCTGCAGAAATTTTTATAAGGGGATTTAAATGCTAATCCCAATATCTGTGTAATAAAAATTATAAAACAAATAATATTATGTTTCATTTTGTAATGGCATTATTTAATCCTAAGGTAATAAAATTTGACAATACATTCACACATGAATATTTTGTTTTAATTTTTTACAGTTCATAATATTAAATATGTTATTTACTCCATTTGTCAAGACCAAACAAATTGTTTTGTAAAATGTACTTTATAGAACATTAAGAACTGAAACATAACAGTTATTTCAATAAAATATTTTTCTAATTATAATTTATTAAATAATTTTGAGCAAAGATTATATTGAAGAGAACATTAACACTATTCTCTTATTTGCAACTCAGAATATAAATTTGACTTTTGGCATGTAGTTGCTGTGCTATGTTTATATTCTAGGTTTCAGTCTTGTGAGGAACTCCACTCTACTTCTACTTAATTATTTGCAATAGTACACTGCAAGCTATCAAAAGTTTTCTACATTGAAAATGTGATACTCCTCTATCATGGATTTTAATTTTTGTCAGTCCATTACGCCAACTGAAGTTGTTCGTTACATGTTACAGATGAACCTGTACGAGGGACTGCACTTGAACATGAAACTATTAATTATAACGAAAGATTTTGGTGGACATGGGACCAAGGAAGGTTTGGTTTCGGGCCTTACGGTAAGTTATCAGAAACTTATTTAATCAAAAAGCTTTTATTGAATACTAAACTTTTGTGACAGACTAGGATAATCGACTGATGCATCAAGACAGATTTTAAAAACTGTTAGCCCATTAAAAATCTTGTTACATACGTATCTAGTGGTACATGCACCTATCCCTCACTTAGCACGAATAATTCATTCCTAAAAATGCTTGTGTTATTCGAAATCGCATATTCTGAAGCATTAGTTTCCATAAATAGCAAGGCTAATTTATTTAATGTGTTCCAAAATTGAGTAGGAAAATATACTTTATGTAATTAATATAAATGCATTGAATAACACTCAACTACATGCACCTATCCCTTATTTAGCACGACTAATTTGTTCCTAATAATGCTTGTGTCATTCAAAATCACATATTCTGAAGCATTAGTTTCCATAAATAGCAAGGCTTATTTATTTAATGTGTTCCAAAATTGAGTAGGATAATATACTTCACGTAATATAAATGCGTTGAATAACACTCAACTATAAATATTAAATATGTTACACCATTTATCTTTATATGCCTCCCATCGCACTTTGTATGACAAATACGATACAGCGTAATGGCAGATACGTGGTTATGTACTTTATCGTCAGTCGGCTGGCTGACCTGCCCGCCCAGGCGTGACATTCAACTCACGTCGTGTACCTTTCCAAACCATCCTTCACTGACAGTGAAACCAATATTACTGTCAGAATAACTACATTTAAATTTTTCATAAATGAATGTGCTTATTCGTGTATCACCACCTGGTTCACACCAATCCTGTCAGGCCAATGATTATTTTTTTCATTGCAACATTCATTTAACAACCTTTTCCATATGAATTATCTGTTCATTTCTGTTCCGGTATCTAATGTCAGATATATTCCCACTAGTACAACCAACAGCATCAGACTTATATAAACTTTTGGTAAGAGTCCATATTTCGTATGATTGTGCGCACAGTTGACTTGCTTGAAACTAAAGTGCGACCAACATATGCGTAGTATTCATGATAATCTGCGCGCTGTAATACTTCTAGTTTTGTCTCAAATACTTGAATACGATGCATTATGAGCACATACAGTTACCGGCAGCTGAATGGGCAGACGTTGCTTTTGTTTGAGTGAATTCCCTGCCAGTGGCTAGACTGAGTTCACAGCTCGGTTTGTGGCCAGGCGACAACGGTACGGAACGGCGGCATACGCGCGGACGTTAAAACATTTGGTTCTTTACACTCCATAGCCACAAATTAGTTTCCCATAGCTGATGTTTGTACAACAGCTGGTAGCGTAGACAGATCTGCACGCGCAACTCTTCCCCCCTGTTTGGCTAATTGCATCCCACGGCACATCTGTTGTTTACAGAAGTTGAAATAGACTTCGTGGCATTGTGCCAGACATTTTTTTTTTCCTGCTGAGATTTTGTGCTAACTGAAATTTACAGATGTGCTATTCAAGACTGGGGCAGTAAAATTCACATCGCGCTAAATGAATTCGCGCAATCTGAAAATGTGTTAAGTGAGGGATAGGTGTACTATGCACTGATTATTTTTGTACTTGTATAATAATCTCATTGTTATTTCTCTTTTCAATAGTTTGTTATGTCTGTTCCTTAGATTAAAAACTGCAGTAAATTTAAGAAAACCAACAGCAATACTTGAGACAATAAAATGTTCTACACCATGCTGGGAACAATTCTTGAATGAAAGATAACACTGAGCTAGAACTAAAAAGTTTTCAGTTTTTGTAGAATAGACTACAACTCAAGTCAAACTGTGTCGTTTTCTGACAGGCAGCATATAGCTGTAGGAGAAAGAGTATAAAAAAATCATAGTGCAGGTAAGGATTTACTTAGGAATTTTCAAGGCAATATTCTTAATGTTAAACAATGATTATAGTCCACATGCACGTACATTTGCATAGGTGCATGTGCAGGCACGTACACTGTATTCAGAGGAATCTTATTACAATGTACCTGAAAAAACCTAAATATTTGGTACTCCTACTCAATAATGAAAGTACTTCATAATGAACTGTTACCAAGTGAAGGATGCTGCTGCCATCTCAAAAATTTGTAATTCATTTCTTGAAACTAAAGTATCTTGTAACAAAACATATTAATTACCGCTTTATTTATGCTCTTCTGTAAAAAGTGTAAAACGGTTCTTAAAACGTTTTACTGTTACAACCATTTAGAAATCTAAAAACAGATGCCTAAAGTGAGAAATCATTTGAAGTGATGGCCAGTGAAAGGTCTTTATCCGACATCACATGGTTCGACACATGCTGTAATCGAGCTGCCTGTGCTCAGAATGTTTTGGGTGGTTTCTGCCTGCCAAGTGACATTACTATGCTGCTGAAATTTTTAGTTCGCTCAGATTTGTCTTTTTTGCTGGTTTTCATTTCATTACAGTGTTTCCTGATTTCTTGTGGTCATTTCACAGATACATTGCCTTAATGGTAATCTGATGACCAATGTTCATCTGTATTTTTTTATTTCTATAAAGCAGGTTACTACAATTTTTTTTAAAATACCATTATACTGTATATTAACACATTCGGGTCCATGCTCAAGCCCAGCTCGAGCATAGTATTTTAATACAGTGAACTCCACTCCAGCCTAACTCGAGCAGATATTTTCATGGACTGATGTATGCTTGCTTGCTCGAGCAGAAAATGAGCTTGGGTTGTCACGCACGCTTTCCACAGTCATCGTAGTTCTATCGGTTGCCTCTAGATGCCATGTGCTCTACTGTTTTACTTTTGAAGTGGCGTCAGGCTTGCTGCATCATGCCAGGTGAATGGCTGGGTTTTTTCTTCTATGGAAATGGTGATACAATCGCGCGAGAGAGTGACAAAATTTATAAACAGGAAAAATGTTATCTTTTTCTGATTCATAAGCTGACAACTGCAGTTCTGATTCTTTGTCTGAATATTCCGATACATCAGGTTTGCATGTGATTATTCAAAACCTTCATAAATGTGCTTGAAACATATTTTACCTACGTCTAAACAGTATAATTTTTGTAAGTATCTTACCAGAGATGAATGTATTTTATATTAGTGATGGTTTTACCAAAGGTAGGAAACATAAAGCAGTTTTTCTCAGGAAACCTGACCTGATATTGTACTTGACTACAATATAAACAAAACTGACTTTGATCACATTGATCAATTACCCTATTATGATCCCTTTCAAATAAAATCAATAAAATGGTTGTAAAAAAACTTTTCCAACCTCTTTTCGATTTCAGTCATAAATTATTTTGTTAAAAAAACTCAGGGCTAATGGCAACAAAACTAATTTGGAAAGCTTCATGAAAGCTCTTGGGAACCAGCTGGCTTTGTATGATGCTACCGACGCAGAAGTGTTCAATCATCATTCTCATCTATGGATCGATAATCTGCTTGTGATTTTCCGAAGAAAATTCTGCCAACCGAAAATAAACACAATCCCACAAGATACTGTAAAGTAGCCTATGTCCCGATGTGGGCATGGCCAACAGTGGTAAACGACTGAGGAAGAAATCTCGTTGGTGGTACAAAGTCTGTGGTTTTCCTCTTTGTGCACCAGATTACTTCCAAGTTTCATGCAGAGTCAAATTTTTCATAAACATAAAAAGTTAAAAACTATTTGAATATTCATATCTTATAAAGTGTTGATTATTTGGAAATATGTGATAAACGATAACAGAACTGGATTTTTATATATATATATATACATATATATATATATATATATATATATATATATATATATATATATATATATATATATATTCATTACATGGAATGATATTAAGTGTGTATGAGAAATTTTTTTATTTATGTAAAACTTAGTTTATTATAAAAATAATAGCATAATGATTTGACTATTCCTAAAAAGTATAAGCTCTAAAGTTTTTTTTTTATCAAATAGTAAGTGTTTTAAGTATTATTCAAAGTTTTCAAATAAAAAAAATTTAAAGCCATAAAAAAAAGCCTAGTTTCTTTGATTTAAACCAGTCATAAGCAGTAGACTGTAATGTGTTAATTTTTTTTCGTATTCACATTAATCCAGCATGATTATGGTCCCAAAAATTCTGGCCTGAAGATCTTTCACTGTACTTGAAAATGACAAACCCTTCGTGAAGAGGTGCTTGGGGACAAGGTGCAGTTCTTACCTGGTTGCCAGCGGGTGTGCTCCAGCGAAGCTTCAGAGAGGCCCAGCGTCGCGGGCTGCCTCTCCCCGTCCTGTGGGTGGCTGACTACTTCACGTGGGACGGCGAGGGACTGCGGTTCGGGCGCCACTACCGCACTGCCGGCTGGTACACACACATCTGTCTGTGGTGGGTTGGCTCCACTGTCACTAGGTTTACTAACGTCTCCAAAATGTCAATTTTTACATAAGTAGCTAAAGTATTATAGCATTGCAAAATGGGTCATAAGAATATTAAGAATAAGTTTGAGGTGAAGGATATTTTTTTGTTGATATAGAAAACAGTTCAGATATGTTAAAAATTGTTATTAATTACTTTGGTTAAATTTCATGGAAAGCCTTAAAATACTTATTTCCTTGAGATACATAATTATTAATTTGAGGGTTAACTCTAGTTCATAATAATTAATGTTGACATTTGATAATTAATGTCAGTAATTAAAGCAGTATAGATTATAATTTTACAGGACATAATTTTTAAACTAAAATTTTGAATGTGAATTTCAACTTCAATTGCTAAAATTTGAATATTATATTTAAATTAGTTGGGTAAATTTTGAATTCTATTGAGATTGTAGTGGAATAATTCGAGAATAGTCTGGAAGGTACAGAAGGAAGAGCAGACAGGCGCGACACTCTGGCGCCAGAAAGCTATTTTTAACTTTGTAAATGCGTGTTTGGGATTTACGCGTCACGTTGTACGCACAGCTGTAGCGACCGTCTGGAAGGGTCTCTGGAGGCTACCACTAGCCAGCCAATCAGGGCGAGCCCTGGCGTCAAGTGATGTGCCCGTACGAATTTCCTTATATGGTCATGTTTTGGAATTATGTGCACTGATTGGTCAGTTGGCCCACGGGGTTGCCTCCCTTGTTTTCACCTTTACAAGGGAAGGTAATCTCGTCGACCAAGTCACTTGTTGCTCGATCGTCGCCGAACTCGGTCGCGTCGTCGGCAAGTCGCCAGACAAATGAAAAATTACTAAGGGACAATTTAACGCCTAGGGGCTGGGGCCACGCCGTAGTTTTTTAACCTAAGTTCATTTTTTTTTCGGACTATGTAACTAGAAATTTAGGCCCTAGGCGTCGGCATCGGCCCGACTTCGTGCGATTTCGGTCCGCGATCAACGGTACCTTGAGTTAGGTAATTAACCAAGGGACATTACTAAGTTTTTTTTTTTTTTCATCGGCGAGTGACAAGACTCCTCGACCATCAACGGCAATATGTATGGTGCTGTGGTATGTATTTGGACCTCATCCTATCAAAATTCAAAGATATCGTTAAAATTCGTATAAGAAAAGACAAAAACTGTACAAGTAACGAAGTTTTTCTAATTAAATTCATTTGTAAAATTGTGTATTGAGGCCATGTAACAATGAGACGAAAACATTTTTTTTTAAAGAAATAAACAAAGATAATTTAATAAACTCTTTTATTTCCAAATAACGTAGAACCATAGTAATGAAACATTCCTCAAGAACATTGTTTGTTTTGTTTTGTTACGTTTCTATGTGTGCTTAGCCGGGCAAAAACATACAACGTAACAATATGTTTTGTGTGATTTAATTTCTTGGCTGGCTTTAAATGTTGCATGATTTGAACTGTTGACCATGGTGTTTGAATTAAGTGTAAATTTTGCTATGCACTTCTTTAAAAGAAATCTTGTAAAATAGATAAATAAGTTTTTTTAATGATAGACTAATAAAAACCTCAATTACTATCAAATCACTAGTATTTTAATGATATGATATTTGAGGAAAAATGATTGGAAAAAGAATATATATTTGAGGAGGGGAAATTTATTTCTTTTTCCAGAAGCTATATAAAAAAATTATGTGCCACCAACTACATTGGTTTGGGAAAGTTTTTTTTTAGCATTTCAAAAAACATTTTGTCACAATTTTTTTTTTTTTTTTCAGAACTTATTTTCTGTATTTTTGCTCATGTATTATTGGATTCCTTAAGATATAGACTGAGATTATAGGCACTCTTGCATGATTCGAATTTGATATTTGGATTTCAATAATAGTGGATTTGAACCATCGCTAGATTTTTTTTAGGGCACAAGCATAAAATCAGTGGCACACATGTTTTTCTTTTTCCTCACTTTTGACAGGAGAATGTTAGAAAAATTGTTTATTTTAATTTTAATGTAATAATTATTTTGTACTTATTCTGTTGCGTATAAATGGGATGAGATATTATTTTTTAGCTTGTTTCAAATTTTTTTATAATGTTCTACTAATG
Organism: Bacillus rossius redtenbacheri; assembly: GCF_032445375.1. Classification (NCBI taxonomy): domain Eukaryota; kingdom Metazoa; phylum Arthropoda; class Insecta; order Phasmatodea; family Bacillidae; genus Bacillus; species Bacillus rossius. The sequence continues at coordinate 120,543,387 of NC_086330.1, read as the reverse complement.
TCTGTCCATTAACTTTGATTTTTATTTATTAATTTTTATTTATTTCTTATTTGTATTTGTGAAATGCCTACTGAGAGTTAAAGAACTTAAATGGTGGGCACGAACATACAAACAACCACAAATACACTATAGATGCAGTCACTGCATGTGGCCAAGCACCGCCAGCATGGCCACAATTTGTTCTTGGGCACACGAGCAAGTTCGTACTGAAAGCTCTGAACATTTATAACTATACATACTGTATAGAATGCAACAATAGTGCATTTATTTTCTTCAGTTACTGCAGTACCAAAAATAAAAAAGTTGAGTACTGTATGTATTTTATCTTAAAATCAAACTTAACTCTTTTACACCTGTCAGGGGCAGAAACTCAAAAAATTGGTTGTCTGTAAAGTCGGTTTACGGACGATAGTTTAACGTGACGTCATAACAAAACATTGATGACATTATTGATCCAGAAGAAAAGGAAATATCATATTCGGCCTGAGACTGAGCCGTAATAGGTTTTTGCAACCAAACCATTTAGGCATTAAAAATATTATATTCTTTGAGGAAGAAATTTTTTTTTAATTTTTCTATCTTTTGTATGATAAAATCTACCTCTGCATACTTTTATGAATAAAATTGAATCATTTTTATTGAATTATCACTATTTTGTATGGATACGAAGGAGTGAAATGAAATGTATAATTTGATTAATAAATTTACTTTTATTTGCATTCATTAATTCAAATATATTTATTACTTTTGAAATGTTGTGTACACCGTATTTATTTTTACAAGTACAAAAAAAATTTAGTATTGCCGGAATTCGAACCTACAACCTTTGGATTGGAATTTAGCGACGCTGACCGCATGCACACGATGCCAGCTTGAGAAATCAGAGTTTCAGATGTTATATACAGATTTATAAAAATTTTGTTCACGGTAGGGGAATAATATTATTTTGTTTTTATAACACAATTTTATAACAAATACGCATCCCAAAAACACCAAATTTATTTATAATGTGTAACAATATTTTTTAAAACATTGTGCAAAAGATCCCGGGTGTAATTTGAATTATGTGTAACTGTAAAACACCATTGTTGGTTCAAAACGTATTGAATATTCAACATTACTTTTAAATAACCGTACCGATTGTGCTGAAAATCGGTGGACGATCGTTAAATTACATAATACTAATAATTCAAAAGACGAAAATATGATTGAAAAGTCAAATTGATGGTTCTTCCAATCGAGTGGAAGAGAGATGCCACGCATGCATACAATGAGCATGAAGAGAGATGCCACGCATGCGTACAATGAGCAAACAGGACACATCCGTAGTGGGACATCTGTAGTGGGACACTTTTTCGTGCGTACAGCCGGCGTTCATCGATTTATTAGACGTCATGTCAAAAACTTATATATATATGTGTGTGTGTATGTGTGTGTGATATTAAAAATTATTGTTTGTTTTTCCTAGGACTGCCTTTCCATGTTGGATACTAGCCAATTTCTTCTTCCTGTCGTCGGTGAGGTTCGGTGCGGTGTTCACGTGCCTGATGGGTGCGCTACAGCTGCTTGCGAGCTTCACGTGGATTGGCATTCGGAACTCCGTGCCCCTCGTGATCCCGTTTGAAGGAGGAGAAATCACCATGCGCTACGGCCCAAACTTCTGGCTCACAGTTATTGGAGGTATTGTGTCATGCTTTATTCATATTATATTAATATAGCCCGTTTTCCGCTCAAAATGATATAGTGTTTAGGAGCCCGTCTCACACATCATGGATGGCTTTTATATAAATGGAACTAAGCGCCATTCAGTCACAGCTGAGAAAAGACTGTTTAAAGTATCCATATGTCAAAAAAATAATGAAACATCTACATAAAAAAATCACTGTAAAATATTTTAACATGTATAATAAGCTGCTTTATTATTATGCATAACATTGTGAATTCTCTTCCTATCATAGTTTAATCAGTAAAAATGGCTGTTGGTACTCTTATAATAAATTAAAGTAGAGTTTCTTTAAAAAGAACCAAGTATAATGGAACATGAATGCCATGGTCACGTCAAACAAACAAATAATACACCATTTTAATTACCTTAATACCTATCGTTCAGTAATTGTCCATTGCAAATCTACATAATCAGTCTTAAAACAATCTCGCAAGTGTTCTTCATCTGTCGGATATAAGCTTTGTGTTAAAAATGCCAGATACCCTGAAAGCATAACTTATACCATATGAGATGACAAATAAATCACAAAAATGTTCTTAAAAGTCAGTTGGTTATGAGAAACTATTACATACACATTTCAGCATAAAACATATAAGCAATTTATTATTCATCTTTCATTGTGAAGTCTGCGTTATTTCCAAAGCCATCTATGTCATCTTCAACCTCTGTACTCGACTGAAATTTCTGATAAAAATGCCAGACTCCTTGAGGTATAAAAGATGACGAATAGATTTAATATCCTTAAGCTTTTCTTACTTATAGGCTTTCCTTCAGGCCACGGGGAAATTAATTTAGATGATTGAAATCCATCTGAGGGTCTTCCTCATCACTTGTTTTTGTTAATGTTAACATCAATGAGAGTTTCTTGAGAATGGCTGGTCTTCATCTGAAGAACTTGTGGTTTACATCTCGACAATTTAATTTGACGAACTGTGAGCCAGTTAATTTTATTTCCTTCTGTGGTCAATCTTCCTGTTTGTTATCTCTTTCTCTATTTCACTGGTCCCTTTAATGTTGTCATTCTGCACTTGTGTCACAACAAATTTTCTCTTTTTACGGCATCCTTCCATTACCTTTATGTAGTCCTCCAAAGTATATAGTCGCTGTTGTTGTTTTAGGGCAGATTCCACATTGCCAAAATCAGAATCATTCGGGAAATAAGTGTGACCTGAAACTAAATACAGTAAACTCTCGATTATCCGGGCCTGGATTATCCGGTTTTCGGGTTATCCGTGCTTGATTTTTTTATGAAGTTGTAAAAAAAATGACGGGGTGTAGCTACGCCGCCACTGCGCTGCGCCTTTTTTTTTACTGCTGTGTCAGAAAGCTATTTACCTGACCCTTCAGACCCTCGTTCCCCCGCCAGCTTGACCCGTCAATTTGTCACACTTTAAACCAAAAAAGGAATGCCTTGACTGCTGCTTCCAGCTCAACTCCCCCCCCCCCCCCCTCTTTTTTTTTCATTTTCTTTTCAAGCGTTCTTTTCACTGCGCCCGGCCACGCTAAAAAAAGAGGTCCCTCTACCTCTTTTACCTTCCCACACTCCTGACGTCTGGAAGAGGCATTTTTCACGCAGTTATTTATTTACACAGTTCTCCCAGGCACATTTGTTTTTGTAATCATGTCTGGTAAAAGGAAACGTAAAGTGCTGAAAATAGCAAAGAAGTTAGAAGTTGTGGACAGGTTAGAAAAAGGAGAAACTGCCGCGAAATTAGCACAGGAATATGAAATTGGAATCCAAACCGTGCGAGACATTAATAAAGCAGCCAGTAACACAATGGGAGGGAGAGGGCTTCTAAAAACCGCCGAGCTAGAGAGAGAGAGAGAGAGAGAGAGACAGAGACAGAGAGAGAAAGGGAGCATATTGAGTCATGGTCCACAGCCCCGGCGCCAGCCTTTGCAGCCTTTGTTTACTGCGTGAACCTTTTTTTACTTGTTTGAAGATGCCATTTAAATCACTCTTTCTTACGAAAGAGCCAACAAGGAAGCACTCGTAATAACCAGATTAGTTTAGGATTACTATTTATGTAGTCAAACTGACGCATTTCAAAACTCTCGTAACTTCGAAGGTTTCGTAGTATCCCATACTCATAGTTAGACTGTAAAGTGCATCCTAATTTAATAGGCGGAATTAACAAGAAACAATATCTTGCCGCGCGAGGTAGAAAAATAAAATGCAATAGCTGGAAGGGGGAAAAAAAAGTTGTATAATGTTGTGCTGTGGTTCAGACACTTATTTTGTCGTGACCCCGATAATAGGTCGTTAAAAGGGTGGAGGGAGATGCTGAGATGAGACTGCCGCCTCTCTCCCTCCCGTAGCAATAAAGGGGACAGGAGAAGGATGGCGGCAACACAGTGCCAGTATTGTTTACGGTCCAATAAGCTGGGACACGGTATACAAAGCCTTTGCTTGTACTCATAGAATTCTACTGAAGAGACACTCTTTTGCCAGTAAATACACCATTTTTAAGTGGTGAAACGGATTATCCGGGTTTCTTATGGGCATTCAATTATCCGGGCATCGGAAGGTCCCAATTAACACGGATAATGGAGAGTTTACTACTTAAGTGTCACAGAATTCAGTGAGTTTAGATCACCAAACAATGTGTTCATCATTAGTACCATTTTGATATTCCTATTCTGGCCCCCACACGAGTCAGACCACAAAATGATGTCTGTGACATTCCTTCCGACATAAGTTACAATATGCTTTCGCAAGCTGGAACCCACTTCTTGGGCACCTCTTCCGGCAGTGCCTTCTACCCAAACATAAAAGAAACTTTTAGACTCTTTCCCAGAGTGTATCCCAGTATTATAAACCCATATTTGCCTCTTGTAATAAATTATATTTGTAGGGATAAGGCAGAGGCAATGTTTTCTCCATGTCATAACATAACTTTTCCACATTTTCACATTCCTTTGCAGTCTTAAGATCACCATTTATTGCATCTCTTGCTTCTTCAGCATCTGACTGATGCACATTTAACTCATTCATAATTTTTTTTTCAATGTTGTTGCAGTTTTGCATTATTGCATGAAATCTGTCACATGCATTGCATGTATCTTTTTTCAGCTTTTTCCGTTTGATATTAAAATCTCTGTGAAGTATCATTCTGTATCAACTGACACTTACTGCTCCATTTCCTTCATTTTCCTCTTTGTATAATTCATACATTTTTGATTCTGTAAGTTCTGTAGATAGGTATTCTGTATCACCACTCATTCGCCGACAGTAGTGTGATTTATACCTAGGAAACTTGTTCATGTGATCCTTAATTTTTTGAAATTCAACTGGAGGAATTTGAGACACACCTTTTCTGTGAGTTCCTTTCTTGTCAGTTACACAATTGGAGCGAATTTTGTTCAGTGATGTGTTGACTCGTTTTGTTGATACTCCCAAGGTATGAGTAAACATTTCTCTGCAGACATTCACTTTATCCATTTCGTATTTTCTAGTGTATTGTCGTTTGTTAGATGATGACCTCTTTCTTTTAACATTTACCTCATGAATATGTGCAGCCTTGAAAGCAGTCTGGCAATCATAAGATCATAAATCCCAAAATTTCTCAAATATTTTTTTCCTGGAATCAATATTAACATTGTCTTTGCATCGTTTGGGGCAGTTGCAATTAAAATCATTGAATTTCTTGGGACTACAGTAATTACCTTTAACTACGAAATGAGGTTTGTTGCTGTCTTTTAGTTTTTTCCGTGACTGACATGTTTGACTTAAATGCTTTCGTTTTCTCCCCTTTTAGGTATACCTCCTTTCTTATTTTGAGTCGTTTGTCCATCTAACTTTTCAGGTACATTACTATTATCTTCATTCTCTTCCTCTATGTCTTTGGTCTCTCTATGTTCACCTTCATTGCCTGAATCTAAATGTGGAGTGTAGTCTGGATTAGTGATGGGTAGATTCCGATTCCGGAATCGGTCGGTTCCACCGATTCCAGTATAATCGTGGGATTCAGAATACAATGGTTTTGGAATCGACCATGACCGATTCCTGATTTTGTTTTTAAGTTTGCAAAATACATCTACATAACGTAAGAAAATATTAAAATGCATGCAAATATAATTTTTAAACTACATAATACAATCTTTTTTTTACGTTACTGGTTTACAAGTTACGGTGATTAACGTATTTATTTACTTGCACCGCCATTTTCCCTACAGTACAAATGCAGTATCTACTTTCCCGTTTTAAGCGAAAGCATTTTTCGGAAATTACGTTGCAGCAGCACTGCATTTAATAGTAAACCTTCAAAAATAATTAGACAAAACCATAAATGTTAAATGAAAATTATGTAAATGTAAACGGCAAGTAAAATAATGTAAACGTTAACTATTTCATCATGGCAGCTACATTTGCCGTTGTAAACAACCTAATTTTTTTCTGTTTGTGCTACCTGCCATGGTAAACCATACGGCCATGAACCAAATCTTTGGTGACGTGAACGTGAAAATTAAGATGTTTCACATCTCTGCACTTTAAACTTTAAAGAATTAAAATGAAATAATTTTTGAATTAGATTTTACCCAAATTCACAGTGGATTACAGTGGTGGCCATATTAAAATAAGTTTAAAATCAACATGACCAAATTGCTGTAAATCGGCGTTCTTGTGCCTGTTCAGCGATGCTCGTTTTACGTTAGATATATTTTGGAAAGGCAGTTGGCTAATCTGAATTTCCAAACATTGCTGCTGAAACGTTCGTAAATTTTTATTACCAAACATAAACAATCTTTTGAAAGTAGTTGTGTTAGTTTAACAGAATTGTTTCTGATAAATTAATGAAATGAATTAAATGTTAACACACGATTATTTGAAGAGTTTAAATATTTTGTGTAAGAAAATCTCACCATAAAATGTGGAAATTTTGAGGTGCTAAAACATGCACAGAACTTTCTTACTCAAGAACCGAAAATTTATTTTCTCTTTACGGTTGTGAAGAACTGCACGATTGGATGGATTTATTCTTTTCACCAAGTGAGATAATTAAGTTCTAGGTAATATATTAAAACGTAAGCATCTCTGACATTTTATTTTAGTGTGGTGCATATTTATTTCTTGTCATTTCCATCATAATGAGATAATAAAATTTTATTTTTACATTTCCCTCTTTTTATTTGTTTTTCGCCCTGGTCCCTTGAAATATGTATAAACGAGGTTATATTGTCATTTTATTTGGATCATTATTTAGTTGTGCTTGAAAATAAAATTCTTAACCTAACCGTACAAAACTCATTTTTTTTTTTACAATTAATTAATGTAAGGTATCTAAAGTTGGTTAAGTTATAACATTATTTGCAATTTATGTCATAAGACATTTTGGATTATTGGCAGTGTTTGAACACGTGTTTCATCTAACTATATGCAAGGTTAAAAGGCCAAATTGTGCTAGAAATTCAAGGTAGCATAACTTGATGGTAATGAATATACTTTTTAACATTATATAAGCTGTATATAATGTTAATTTCTGCACAGAAAATCAAACACAATGCAATTACATTTTTAAAATCATAAACAGCCTTTTTTTTTCTGAGTATATTACTCTGTTGAACATTGTCAGATAAAAATTAAGGAATCGGAATCGGATTTGAAGAATCGACTCTTTAATTTAAGAATCGAAAATGGAATCGGAATCGGTATATTTTAGGAATCGGCCCAACACTAGTCTGGATCTTGAACACTATCACCCAGTCTTCATCATCATATGTATGATCCTTTTGACAATATACATCGTGATCTTGAGGTGTTCTATTCTGTAAAAAAACACACAATAACAAATCTAATATTAACTTATAGAATTTTGTACCCTCAAGTATTTCAAAATCTACATTGAATTAAAAATAGTGATGGGATTTTCGATACTTCTATACCTCGATACCATAGATACTTGACGGTATCGCAAAGTATCAAGTACCGAAACTGTAAGTTCGATACATTTTTTCGATACCGGAATGCTTGTTCATTTGTATTGAATTAAGTTTTGAGTCGCCATCGTACAAAATACAACTACAGTAGAACCTCGATGATACGTTCCCGTTTCATACATTTTCCCGTGTCATACGCCGATTAATTTTGGTCCCGCCGAAAGTTCTACTAAATTTACAATTGTTTACTTTCCCGGAACATACACTTATAAAATCATTAATTTCCCGTTTCATATGTTTTTACGAAGTGGAAAAGTCCTAAAATTCACAAATTTTTTTGTTAGATATATTCCTCCTGATAAATTACGTTTTAATTAATGCTTTTATTTTGAAAAACGTTCATTGTTTACCTTTGTAAATGTAAGAAAATAACTTTATCGCACGATAGATATGGTTAGTATCAGGAAGACTGTGCACTTCGCTAGTAGCATCTATGGCCAGCACCAAGCGAGACTAGTGGCGCAAACTAGCAATGATTATGAAAATGGTGCACGCGCTTTACCAAGGCACGGATCTCATATTTTGTGCATTCATTAATCTTTGAACTGAATATACCCGTTTGTTATTGTTTTCTTACGATCTGATTGTTTGTATTTTACGTTTCTCAAGTTAAAATTTTATTGAAAATTGTTCTGTTGCATAAAGTTGTTTGTAAAATGAAACAAACAAGCAATAATTTCTGATTTTCTATTTACAATAGCCTAATTTTTTTATTTCTAATTTAGGCTTAGTGACTTGATGTAAGTTTTTGGACATACGCCATTGCTAAGAACTTTTTCTGTTGAAGAAGGCTTAGTGACTCTTACCCCCTTCCAAGAAAGGACTTCAAACATTTTGTAAGGCCACTGTTTCTCATGTCAACTTTACTTGATTATGGACTGTATTTTACATTTATGGTGGTTTTATTATATGTATATATAATGATGAATTCATATCTTTCATTAATATAATGCAATTATTTACACATTATGTATTTAAGTTTAATCTGACATAATGCTAGTATGATAGATTGATTTTATATAGTTTAAAACTAATTTATGTTATTTGTAATAATTGTTGCATAATGGAAAAATATTTTTCCCTGGAGTATCGAAAGTATCGAACTGAAAAAACAATACAGAATCGAGTATCGAAAGTGTGGTATCGTCCCACCTCTAATTAAAAACAAATTGAACCCCATTCCTCCAAGATAGTAGTGTAAAAATATCTTTATGTACACCAAAGCCACTACAAAACATAGTGTAGAGCTTGACATGATGTATGTATATGCATATTAAAATTTTGAAAATGATAAATATTAAAGCAGCATCAAACAAGCCACATAAATTCATTCATACCTCATTGGGTAAAAGCGGCGGAGGTAAGAAATTCCAAATACTTTAGGAGATATCGAATTTTTAAATTTCATCATATGTAGTTGAGCGGTATTTGCGAAAAAAAATGTTAAAAGTCCGAAAATACCTTTATTAGATGCTCTTCAACTTCCTCTTTTCATTAAAAGCGGCGGAGATAAGAAATTCCAAATACTTTAGGAGATATCGCCGTTCTTATTTTGCATACAAGACCTGTGTTTATCATTCGACCCGCCATTTTTTTTATTTTGCTGTGTGTTTGTGAATGCCTAATTAATGAAAATGGTCGATTAGGTCAGGTCAGTTACATTATAAATACTTTGAAACTAAGCGTACATTAAAAATAATATGAAATTATTTCAATGGTTTTTTAGTTTTAAAGTATTTATAATGTAACTGACCTGACCTAACAAACCAGGACAAAGGATGAACAGTAACAACTCACGTAAAATTTTTTTGTTACTTATTACTTGCGCAACAATAAAAAATAAAACTTTAAAATTAGAAACGTTAAAAACTCGCTTAAGTTGGAGGCGGTAATTAAACACCGTTTTAAAACAATAAATTAACTAAATAATCACGTATTGGTTCATTTGAATTCTGGCCTATCACGATCAATCACGTGACATCACTATCCAATAAAAAAAATAGATACTCGTAAACAAGAAACAATTCTGAATGCCACATGAATGCACTGGTATAATTTATTGTGATGAAATTTAAAAATTTGATATCTCCTAAAGTATTTGGAATTTCTTATCTCCGCCGCTTTTAATGAAAAGGGGAAGTTGAAGAGCATCTACTAAAGGTATTTTCGAATTTTTAACATTTTTTTTCGCAAATACCGCTCAACTACATATGATGAAATTTAAAAATTCGATATATCCTAAAGTATTTGGATTTTCTTACATCCGCCACTTTTAATGAAAAGAGGAAGTTAAAGAGCATAGAATAAAAGTATTTTCGGATTTTTAACATTTTTTTTCACAAATACCGCCCAACTACATATTTACCTCTCATTGTTGTAACTATTTGTATTATTATGTTCAGGAACACTGCCAATAAGAGGCCAACCCATATTAGCACAGCCATTATAATTGCTGGCGGTTGCAGAAGCAGCTTCGCCAAGTTGTGCATTATGTGTAATTACCTGTAATAACACAGATTTGATAGGATGCATACTGTGTTATTTTAATGTAGGTATTACACTAATGCAATATAAGCCTGCTGAGTTTTCTCATACTAACCTCTACGAAGTGAGCTGTCTCCCAGTTTTCTAATACTCCCCATGGTACCTCAAGAACATCCTGTATTGTCATACTGGCACTCTCATTTTCATTTTGGTTGTCGCAGAAGTAGCTTCACCTTCATTATGTACCTGTAAAAATACAGCTTTTTTTCACATGTTACTAGAGCATTTATAAGTAAAAATTAGGGGTCGATGGGATCCCAAAATTCGGGATAAAAGTTGGGAAAAAACCATTCCCGAACTTCGGGAAAATAATTTTTCTCTTCATGATAATACCTCGGGAAAACAAATTTTTTTAAATAGTAAAAACCTTCGTTGTACTAATTTTTATATTATAGAAATACGTTATGTATACATACGTCCAGTAACAACTTCGTATACGTATTAGACGAACAAAGTACAAAGACATCACAAAAAATAAATTACATATTATAAACATTAACGTAAATTCAACACTCGTTCATAAACATAGTTTAAAATAAATCTCTGACTAAATAAAAGAACTCAATGTTGAATATTATTTTTAATGAATTATTTTTAAGTTTGGCAAATGTTAACATCTTTGCCGTATTTTTAGGTTATAATTTGTCTTGAAAATTAACAAGAGCAACAATAATCAGTGTTGCCAAACGCATAATATTCGAAACGCTAATAAATTGGAAGACGCCATCTTGGTTTCAAATGTTTATGTCATTATAGACGTCTTTCATAAACATCAGAGGGTTTTACGTTTTAGTAGTTGGTCATTATGTAAGAATGAAAGTGAATTATTAAAATAAAGTGGTATTTTTAAAGTACGCGTAATTATTATTTTCGATAAATTTCATTTAATAAAAACGGGTAGTTTATACACTTGTGTAAACGATGGAGCCTGGCATTCCAGGCATTAGAAAAAGTGAACCAGGTGTGTCTTCTGCGCCTATTTGGAATTTGATACAGGGCCGTGACCACTGATCTTTAATACAGTCAAACGTCTCTGAAACGACCCCTCACGGTTACCAGGAATAGAGTTGTAATAGTGAGAGGGGGGGAGGGGTCGTAATAGATGACTTCCGAAATTTTCAGTTCATTTCAACCCCCCCTTCCCCCCCCCCCCCTCAACCCAACCGCTACTCGCTAAGAAACCAGCCGTACAATGGCAGGATGCTGTCACTCACAATGCTAGACGGCTTCGCTTTAAACCCACTTCAACCTTCATGACAAGTCCGTCGCCCTACAGGCCACCTCTAAAGAAAATATGTCAAAAGACAGTTTATTTTTACTAGTTAGTTTACATGTACGTTTTCTGCTTCCCATAGTTAAATAGGTACACTAGAACCCCGTTGTCACGAACCACGGATTTAACGAAGCAGTGATTTTACGAATACTTTCTCGGGAACCGTCAAAAAATTGGACATTTTGACCAAAATGTGAAAATCAGAAAAAAATTTAAAAAATGAAATGAAATGAAAGATCATTAAAATCTGTTAATTTTAACACACAGCGTATTTTTGTGTCGGCTTTAATACTTCCAATAATGTTCATGTAAGAATAACAAAAAAATAATAAGACATTTCCTTTAAAAATATGGCCGCAGTAGGTTCTGCAACGCGAGTGGGCGCACACAAAGCTCGCCTGGCTGGCTGGCTGGCTGGCTGGCGGCAGCGGCTTCATGACGCATAAGCTCACCCCTCCCTCCTCTCAGTAACATTCTCCAAGGCTAGCTCATCCCTCCCAGACACACAAACCATCTAGTGTCCTCCCTTATAACACCCCAACTTCGCTCCCCTTTGGAAAACCTTCAGTGTGAAAATGCTCTTTTCACCCTCCCTTCTCCCGTAAAATTGGACTATTATGAGGGAGGGGTAAGACCGTTGTAAATTATTTTGGACCCCTCCCTCCCCACTAAAACACGCCCAAAAAAAAGTATGTCAAAATATGTCACTTTTCTCACCAAGTTCGAGTTTAGTCATCTCTGGCAAGGAATTTACAAGCTTTCAAACTTAAATATAAATGTATTTTAATAGCAAGGGTCCTATGAAAAGGCATGTAGAATCCCGCTGATGCGACCCCTCACGGTTTCTGGAAAAACGGAATGATCGCAATAGAGAATTCTGGCCAAGTTCAACCCCCCCCCCCAAATATATCCAAATACATAAAATACTCGCGCTAAAGGAATTCACGTCACGTGAGTTCGGCTATGCTAGCCGGCTGGTGGTTATATTCAATCAAAACGTGGCGAAGGAACTTGTGTGGATCAGGTAGAAAACATTCGGCTATAAATGAATGATATAAGAACAATGCTATCCTGAAATGCTGTGACATGTTTTTGGAGTAGATAATCACAGCGACAGACTGACAGGATGCGCTCCCGCCCTTGCCGTCAGCGATTTTTATTTTGACAGCTCAAGCATCATTTCACGTCCCTTTGCAGCGCAAAAAAAAAATTTAAAAAAAAAAACACGGAATGCAGATGGAATAGTAACTATGCAGTAAAATTAATATATTTACGGCCCTGCTAATTTTTTCTATTCAATAAAATTCGAGGTATTAGTGATTTTACAGCAGAAACTGCTGTGTGACTAATTAACAAATTGTATCATAATAACTTAAACTTATAAAGTATTTATTAACGGCGAAGGACAGTCGTATAAGCCCATAAAAATATTTATTTTACCGAGAATGGACTATACAATCTGTCTTTTGTCACATGCGGTGTGGGAGGGAAGGAGGATGCTGGCCGGTTGAGTTTCTTACGCTCTCACAGAAGCTACCACAGCGGCTTTTCGTGCGGGCGGGTAAGATAACATGACAGCTGAGACGGCTTTTCGTGCGATAGTGGACGCGCCGAGCTTGGCTAGACACTGCCGCGTTGACAGTCCAGCTATCGCCAAGATAAACGTGAACACATAGCGCCCAACAAAGTGTAACAGACTTGTTTTTCAGCCGATTTTACTCAAATTTTCGACTTTCTCTGCTCAAATTTTTCACGGTTTCTCAAAAAACGGTCGTATAAATGGAATGGACGCATCAGAGGGGGGTCGCATCGGCGGGATTCTACTGTACCGAATAAAATGAAGCTGTTGTCACCAAACAAAGCATAAAACGGCCTAATGCGTGGTCGCTGCGTTATTGCTCGCGCGAGAGGCGAGATGTGGAATGTTAGAAGAAAGATAAATGCAGGGGAGACAGACGGCAGCCTGTGTGTTTCCTGCGTGGGGAATAAGTGGCGTAGTTTTTTTTTTTTCTGGGAGAAAAGCGACCTTTTTCTATCAACCTACGGGAAAAGATAATTGCTTGAGCTGTCAAAATAAACATCGCTGCGGCAGTTAATACAAGTCGGCACTCGGCAAGAGAAACGCAGTAACACGCTACTCACCAAAAGAAACTTTTTTTCTGTCCTATTTTCTTCGGTTTTTCAGAAATTTTTTCACGGTTCCTCGAAATCGGGTTGTAATAGAGAGGTGGTCGCAATAAATGGGGTCGCAACAAAAAGGTTTTACTGTAAAGGGCGGGGTTTTCGTTGAATGCTCGGAATTTAAGGGCGCCACCGTGCAACGGGCACGGACCCATGTGAGACGTGATTTTAATTTCCCCCTGAAGCCAGCCTAGTACTAATACCTGCCCGCTCTCAGCGTCGGGCACGCTATTCCCTACGCCGTAGGCTCTTAGGCCTCCCACACGCCGTCACACTCAAGATGGTCACACATATTTTAAAAAAAAATAGACATTTAAATTTATTCGCCCTTATTTATTTGGCCAACTTTGATTACACACGCACACAATTTAAACTGTAACAAACGCCCGCGGCACGAATCGGTTTAATTGCAGTGACCAACCACGTGGTTACACATCGACTTACGTATAATGCTTAGGAAAAAGACCAATAATGGTCACAATGTTATTATTAAAACAGTCCCCCGACCGAGAGAAGCTCCGAGGACTCTAAACGAAAAAGATTTAAAGAGAATTAAAGGCGAACAGAGTTACTATGCAAAGATGAACAAGCGGTGAGCTCCCCGGAATGCTGAAGCATCTACTCTCGGTCGTTGATGGCGGTAGACTGGGGGGAGCTCTCAGCTACAAGGATCCACAATGGCATCCTCCCGCCGAAACAATTGCCGTTAATGGTATTTTCAATTTCGTTCCACGGGGAACTTAAGTAACATGAAAAAGATTCTTAAAAAATGATGTGACATTTACTGAATATTAAAAAAGGATAGTAAAAATTACAAGTATTAAGGAATATATTTAAATAGTGTCTGGCTTCGGTTTCTTTTGGTGTACTTCGTGAATCTCCGGAAACGTCCTTATATTTTAATACATAAACTCTAAATAAAAGTACATAAAACCCTCCCGGCCTATCTGTCGTCACGTCACACTCGGTAAACAATAAAAACAATTTACAATGATGCATTTATTTATATTTAGGGGTGCGGCGCACTGGCTCTACAGCGCCCTCTTGCCGGGCAACCAACACACACACACACACACACACACGCACGCGTTAACGGGAGGTTTGAATGGAGGGTGGTGGTGTTTGGGCGGTGGCATATTGGACTCAAAAGGGGCCGCTGGCCCGGACGATGTCAAATTTTTTAAGAAATTACCAAATAACAAGGTGCAAGTACTGAGGGCGTACCGGTGTTGAGGTGAGAATATCGGTGGAAATTAATGGGCGCCACCACGTGAGTGGGCACGTGGACCCGGCTGAAAGACTCTAACTCAGGGCGTTACGTGGCCCGTGTGCGGCGAGATATTAGCCCTCCAGATGTTATACGCAGCTCCTGTCCCTAACTAAGCCCGCTCTCAGCGTTGGGCACGCTTCTAATTTCCGCAGTGGGCTCTCAGGGCGTCCCACACGCCGCTGACCAGGTTAGGGACCCACGTGGCCCCCCGAACACAAAACACGTAACACAGTTAATTGGCTTTTATTCTACTCACGGTACACGTCCTTACACGATCCTCCACTGATACAACGCCCGAGGCACGAATCAGATTAGGTGAGGAGGCGGACCACGCACGTGGTCGCCTCAAGGTAGAGACACGACCGCCCTCGGCCGGCGGGAGAGAGAGACTGGGTTGAGCTCATGGCTTGCAGGTGGCAACATGGCGTCCTTCGCGCCGAACACAACTACCGTTACAACTTTGCTGTAGCGTGCCCCGGGTTACTATTATAAAATACATAAATCCTTTTACAATAATTATTAGATTACTTCCATGTCCAGACCGTCTGTAATGATTACTTATAAACATAAAACAGGGTTCAAATGAGTTTCATGTTAGTTCCTCCGTCGCCCGCTAGGGAGCGTCCTTGTTCGTGCTTGGACTTATAAAATAACAAAAGGATCATGAAGTTATTAATTAAAATACATACATGCATAGCCATCATTACACTGTTTTGGGGCGGAAAGAAAAAGGATTACAATATTAATTAACATATTTAGGGGTGCGGCGCACTGCATCTAAGTGCCCTCTGGCCTGGCTAGAAACACACGCACACACGCACGCACGAGCGGGAGGTTTGAATAGAGATGGTGGTTGGGCGGTGTCATATCGGGCTCAAAGGGGCCGCAGGCCCGGACGACGTCAGTACTTTGTGCCCTTCTGTCCTGAAAACGGAATATGGTTCCACAACAGGTATGCACAGACACTTAACACAACATCTGAAGGAAAAAAATGAGTTGGCCATTCTTCAAGAAAAATACACATCTTTCAAATTATAAAGCAGAAGTGAGAAAAAGTCAGTTAAATCAGATGTACCAACAAATCAGCCCAAGCTAGCTAATTTTGTCACCTGGGGTATTGACCACCCCAAGCAAAAGGCTTTGACAAAAGAAGTAGGTAAATGGTTAGCAAATGGTTGCCATCCATACAGCATTGTTGATGAAAGAGGCCTAAAAAATGTTTTAAATTGGCTCAGCCTCTGTACAGTCTGCCATCGAGCAAAACATTCAGCAGAAAAATAATTCCAGGGTTGTACGAAGAAACTGTCAACAGTTTTAATGCTAAAATAGGCAGTGCCATTTCCACTGTGTCATCTCTAGCGTTCACAACAGACTTGTGGTCGTCGAGAAGTAATCTTGCATTCTTGTCAGTTACTATGCACTACATGGAGCAAGATTTCAGTCTTCAGTCTCATTGTCTAGGTTCATTTCATTTCTCTGGTGACAACACTGCTTATGCTATATGCGAGAAATTCAAAGAATGCTTACAGAAATGGAATCTGAGTGATACATTCAACACATTGCCTGTATTTCTAGTGACTGACAATGCAAGGAACATGAAGGCTGCAGTCTCATTATTAAAACCCTTCAGTCACTTGCAATGTTTTGCACATACTTTACAGCTTATATTGTCTGATTCATAGAAGAGTTCCGCATAAATACAAGATTTGGTTAAAGCATGCAGATCTATAGTTGGTTACTATAAGCATAACACTAGAGGCATGGAGAGGCTTCATAAAATTCAAAATCAATTGAGATTGCCAGAACTTGGAGTGATTCAAGACTGTGAAACACGCTGGAATTCTGAATATCTTATGCTTGAACGGTTACTGACCATTAAGAATGGTTGATACATATGTGAAAATTCTCAAACCTCTTTATCAGGCAACAGTGGAGGTATGTGGTGAAAGGACACCGACAAGTTCAATTGTTATTCCAATTATTTATTTAATAACAAACAAACTGGACAAGTATTGTGCTGTAAATGATCATGGAATTGGGAAAACATTTGGGCACAATTTGCTACTGTCACTTAAATCAAGGTTTCCTGCTTACAAAACAAAGCAACCATATTAGTCAGCCATGATGCTAGATCCCCGCTTCAAGCACATTCTTCTAGACAAGCATGAGAAGGATGCAGCTATTCATTTCCATACACAGCAGAGCCAGGCACAATCCTACAAGACTGAGCATAACCATGCCAGTAAGTAAACCATTAATAAATAACCATTTATTCCAGTAATAAAAAATTCAATTTTTTTAGACTATGTTTTCAATCTGTTTTTGTTTCAGCTTCACAAAGGCCTGCTCCACAGAATCCTGGCTCTCTATGGGAGGAGTTTGGCTTGCTGGCTTCTCAAGCTCAAAAATAATCTACTACTACTACAAATCTCTTCTGTCAGAACTTGGACATGTACCTGTGTGAACCTGTTATAGACATAACGGAGGATCCTTTTTTTGTGGTGGAAAAATAATATAACCCAATTTCCAACACTCAAAAACATTGTCTTGAGTTCTTTTGGCATACCAGCAACAGAGGTTGCCAGTGAACGGGTTTTTTCTAGTGTTGGCAATATTGTCAGTGCCAAAAGAGGAAAATTAACAAGTGAACATGTCTTTCCTTTTTTGTGATTTGGACTATAATGTGGATGGTTTATTAAAAAAAAAGACTTGAAAATACGGACATTTTAAAAGTAAATATAATTTTCTGTACCTCAAGCTAAGAGACAATTTTCTGCTCTTGATCCCGATCCCGAAAATCTAATGTATTTCTCGACCGAATCCCGTTCCAAAGTAAAAATGCTATTCTCGTCCACCTCTAGTGAAAATACAACCATACAGTAAGTCAAATTAGTAATACCAAACTAACCTCTAAATCTACTGGCTTTTTGGTTTCTAATAACTTTGATGGTATTTGAAGAACATTCTGCTTCTTTTTTCTCTTTTCATTGTTTATTTCTGTACCACATGCGAATTCTACCACATATCTCCCTCTTTGCATCAATCCAGACATCGTTAAAATTTACAACACAACTATTACCTACTTATTACATTCCAACAGCTGTTTGATTTCACAATATTATTACTGTACAATCACCATAATATCACTTGGTTCTTTTTAAATCAAGAAAGAAAATACACATTAAATTTTCTTTAAACAGAACCAACCGCCAAATGTCACTTGTTTCAGTTAAATAAAAGTAGAAAACCTCTATGCAAAATGGTTGTTGGTTCAAGTGCTCTCAGATAGCAGCACAGCCCCTAGATATCACTTGGGTCTTTTTTTTTTTTTTTTTTTTTTTTTTTTTTTTTTTTTTTTTAAGAATTTTTTTTTTTTTTTTTAAGAATTTAGTGTGTTTCATGCATTCATTTATGGGTACATCTCAAAAATGTAAAAAATGGAGCTTGGTTATTTTTATATAAAAGCCGTCCATGTTAAAGTAGAGTCGTGATTGTAACAACCCAGATTACAGCCTTCCTCATGCAATCCAGTAATAATCATTGGTTATAATTTTTTTTGTTGTGAAATTTCAGGTTAAGTTTTCAAATGATGTAAAGTTTTTTTTTTTCTTTTTCGAAGTTAGACGTAAAGTGTTTCACCAAGTTTATTGTTTTTATTTTTAAAATTCATAAGTTTATTTTTGAAGTAATTTTTTTTGCTGGCTTTATTGTGTGGGAAGGCATGCTGACGTAATTCTCCTTCGTTTTTCCACGACCGAGGCTTTGTTTCACACGATTGGCGTGTGAGTCACTGTCACGGGAGTGAGAAAGAGACAAAATCACTGCATTGTGGGAACAGAGATATTCATTTCGTGGAAGCCTCTGTTACCATGCGCCGTGATTGGCTGAGTATTATGTCAGCGAGCCCAGGACACTGCCCTTACAAAGGGAAGGAAGGCTGTAAAGTCAGTCATTGTCTGAGCACCGTGCCGAGAGGTCGTGGTCGGGCGATGGCTCGCATCATTTAGCAATGTTATATTGAACTACAACTTTGGGGCTACTGTCCGGGAGACGCCTAAGAAACTTTATTTTTATTTCGGACATTTAAATTAATTTGATTTTTTTTTTACCGTAGTTGTGGGCAAAGCTCACAGCGAGGCGACAAAGGGTTTTGTCCAGCCGTCACTGCCCGGAACTTATCCGGGCAATATAATGTAATTTGTAATAAGTCTACGTGTTTTTCTCTTTTATGGATGTACAATTTTTTTTTTTTTTCGTGCTCTGTTGTACGAAATATAGTGTTATTTTTCAATGAATAAAAAAAAAAAAACAGGCAATACCGTGTTTTCTTGTATAATCGTCGCACATTTTATTCTAAAATCAAGTTTGAAAAGTAGGGGTGCGACGATTATGAGGGAAAAATTTTTTTTGTTAGGTAAAGTTATTCATAAAAACAAAACCTGTTCATGGAAAGTACATTTATTTAAAAAAAGGTGGAGTATACAATAGCACGTCAAACAATCTATATTAATAATTCCTTAAAAGAAAACCTTTCTTCAACTTGAAATAGAATAACCAAAACTCAAACGCGAACGCAAGCCACTTGAATCTGACGTGAACTAACGTGTCGTACTACACACTTGCCACGAAAGAATGCGGGCTATTAAATGTAGTTTTACTCGGCACCTGACAGAGAGCGCGCGTTGCATCCAATCGGCGAGATATCGATATTCGACTACGTGCGCGCGCTCTATACGGGAAGCAACATAACCAAACATGAATAATGCGCTGACTACATTGTTATAACCAGTACGCCGCGGTAACGCAGACAATCATATAAAGGAAATACCTTTTAAAAACGTCTTTAAAAGAAAATTTACACGTCAGACAACTTTGTATTTTCGTTATGTAAATAAATAAGTAGTAATGACCGAAATTAAATTTTAGATTATACCTACACCGCGGCGACGCAGACAATCAGATTAATGAAATTACGTTTAAAAACGTCTTTATAAGAAAATTAACACATCAAACAACTTAGTATTTTTCCGTTAATTTATTAAGTGGTAATGACCGAATAAATATTAGATTTATACTTTAAAATACATTGTTTTATACGTAAAAGATACCTACACAAAGCGCTCTGCATCTACTAGCGGGACCAAAAAAAACATCATGCAACGTTTACGCGAAAAGTTTTTTTATCCCAATTTTGACAGCCTAAAATATGGTTGCGACGATTACGCATGTGCGACCATTATGCGATAAAACACGGTACATCGAACATTGTGTATAAATTTCTTCTTTTTTCGTGACCTGCAACCTGTATGTTCCACTCATCACCTAATTTGAGCTAGCCGGAAGTGGTGAGTGGTAACATTTGGCGCCCAACATGGGGCAAGTCTTGGTATGCAAGTAAACCATAATTATTATATTGCAAGTAATTTTTAAATCTGTGATATCTTCTTGGATATTCATTTAAATCATAAGGTGTGAAAGTAGTTTTGATTTAAATTAAACACCTAATGTAACTAACATATATAATTATATAAGGATTAATACTATGTCTGTAAAAATAGCTTCGCAAAACTCATTATTTTGTAACCAATTGAAATATAAAAATGATTAATGTGGGAATCCTTAGAAGATAGACATAAGTTATTGTGAACTTTCTGTAGGTCTTTTTAAGACCTCCAATTCTGTAGTATATTAATTTGATGTATCATTTGAAACAAGATGACAAAACTTAACTTCTAGACCAGGTCATGGGGTGCTCTGCTCACCTAAGCAGACTGAATTGCCATTGGTGCTTTTACAGTATAATTGTGTATAGAGTTATTGTTGATTACATTTCTAATGTGGAATACTGCGTAAATAAAAACCATCTTACCAGAAATTGTGAGTACTTTATCTGCTTGACCACGTGTGCAAGGGACCAAGGCATGAGGGATGCCTGGAAACCCGACTGACGACTATCATTCAGTTTCATAACAGTGTGCCCACCACTCAGAGAGGGGTGGTAGGGTACAAATAAGATCATAGGGGAAATCGAGCCTAACACCCACATGAGCCACGTCACAGCTCTGTAGTAGAGTCTTCAGTCAGGTCCACGTGCCCTTCCACGTGGTGGCGTCCAAGTCCACAACTAGTAATCCGTCTAACTAAATACGCAGATTCTCCCAGACATCAACTTAAAAAACATTTTGTACCAAACAAACTGCTTAGCATTATAACTCCTGTGTACTTTCTACTATGAAAATACTTTGCATTAATGAAAGTTTTTATTTACAAGGTTTGTATTAATGAGGTTTTTACTAAGTGCTAAAAAATTATCATATGCTTGTGGTACACTTTTACATATTTTGCACATCTGCATTACCAGGCCTGGTGTTGCAAGAACCCTACGTGTTAAGGTGGGAGCAAACAGTGTGAAAATATCCAAGTCGTACAGCAGTCATTCAGTGTCCATTCATTTTAACATACACAAACAATGTTTGATTAGGTAATCATGTGATGGTTTCAGTTTCACACAACAAGCTGTCTTCTTCTTGCCAGGAAGCAGAACTCTCGCTTGAGGACCATGGTGGTTGAGTGTTCAAATCACTTGCCTCCATCAAGGTGATCCGAGTTCGAATCCCAGTTAGGTTAAACCTGGATATTTAGTGGGAAATGGGGGTTTCCTTGGGATACTTCCGTGTACCCAAGCCATTTATTCCATTAACGCACCGTTATCATCCCGTTACCCCTCATCCTCTCAAATGACGATGTTAATTGTACATTAAGCGCTCATTCATTCAGTCTGGTCTCTCTCTTGAGTTAGTGTGTGTACAGCCATTGACCAGGACGTGAGTAAATCCTTTTTGCATGTGTTTCAGGTGTTGTTTGCACCCTCGTTGGTCTGCTACTGCTGTTGCTGGACTGCAGATTCCCAGATGAGATCAGCACGTTCTTTGGCATCGACCCTCTTGCTGAGTACGAGGAGTACCACTTGAGTAAGTGTTGCACCAGCTCAGTACTTCTGCCCCCTTAAAGGCAGTCACTAGCAAATGTACCGACATTTCATTGCTTATTGAAATTAAATTCGTTATTTGGTGTCCACATTGTGGTGATCACTGAAGTTTAAACTACTGGTTCAAATCATCCAAGTTGTGTTAACCCTGTAGTTTTCCTACACTTTAATACATCTGATGTATTTTTATGTAAGTGTAAGTCTCAATATATAAAATGCCCGGTAAGGTAAAATATTACTGATAGGAAATTACTGTTCTGGCGAAATAATCACTACCTAAAATTAGCGCCAAATTAATTTAGGTAATTGTATTTCCTAAAAACTTCAAATTAAGTAATACAATATTGAAACACGTATTCTTTTCAGATCAAGTCATTGATAACAAACTTTACCTATTAACTCAATGGTATTCTAAAATTCATCAATGAAAAGAAAAAAATTTCAATAAAAATCCTTAAATTTTAAGTAAATTACAACTAATTAATTAATTGTATCCAAACCTGGTTACTGGCAGAAACTTAAATACAGTCAAACCTCTCTGAAACGACCCCTCACGATTCCCAGGAATAGGGTCTTAATAGAGGGGGGGTCGTAATAGATGTTTTCCGAAATTTTCAGTTGATTTCAACCCTCCCCAAACCGCTACTCGCTAAGAAACCAGCCGTACAATGGCAGGATGCTGTCACTCACAATGCTAGACGGCTTTGCTTTAAACCCAATTCAACCTTCATGACAGGCCACCTCTAAAGAAAATATGTCAAAAGACAGTTTATTTTTACTGGTTAGTTTACATGTACGTTTTCTGCTTGCCGTAGTTAAATACACTAGAACCCCGATGTCACGGACCCCGGATTTAACGAAGCAGTGATTTTACAAATACTTTCTCGGGAACCGTCAAAAAATTGGACATTTTGACCAAAATGTGAAAATCAGAAGGAAAAAAAATTAAAAAAAAAACAACATGAAAGATCATTAAAATCTGTTAATTTTAACACACAGCGTATTTTTGTGTTGGCTTTAATACTTCCAATAATGTTCATGTAAGAATAACAAAAAAAATAATGGGACATTTACTTTAAAAATATGGCAGCGGTAGGTTCTGCAATGCGAGTGGGCGCACACTAAGCTCGCCCGGCTGGCTGGCGGCAGCGGCTTCATGACACATAAGCTCACCCCTCCCTCCTCTCGGTAACATTCTTCAAGGCTAGCTCATCCCTCCCAGACACACAAACCATCTAGTGTCCTCCCTTATAACACCCCAACTTCGCTCCCCTATGAAAAACCTTCAGTGAGAAACTGCTCATTTCACCCTCCCTTCTCCCGTAAAATTGGGCTATTATGAGGGAGGGGTAAGACAGTTGTAAATATTTTCGGACCCCTCCCTCCCCACTAAAACACGCCCAAAAAAAAGTATGTCATAATATGTCACTTTTCTCACCAAGTTCGAGTTTAGTCATCTCTGGCAAGGAATTTACAAGCTTTCAAACTTAAATATAAATGTATTTTAATAGCAAGGGTCCTATGAAAAGGAATATACAGTAGAATCCCGCTGATGCGACCTGATCCTCACGGTTTCCGGAAATACGGACTTATAAACGGAATGGTCGCAATAGAGAATTCGGGCCAATACCCCCCCCCCCCCCCCCCTTAATATAATCAAATACATAAAATACTCGCGCTAAAGGAATTCGTGTCACGCGATTTCGGCTATGCTAGCCGGCTGGTGGTTATTTTCGTTCAAAACGTGGCGAAGGAACTTGTGTTGATCAGGTAGAAAACATTCGGCTATAAACGAAAGATATAAGAACAATGCTATCCTGAAATGCTGTGACATGTTTTTGTAGTAGATAATCACAGCGACAGACCGACAGGATGCGCTCCCGCCCTTTCTGTCAGCAATTTTTATTTTGACAGCTCAAGCAATTATCATTTCACGTCCCTTCGCAGCATAAAAAAAAAAAAAAAATAAAAAAACACGTTGGAATGCAGATGGAATAGTAACTATGCAGTAAAATTAATATATTTACGGCCCTGCTAATTTTTTCTATTCAATAAAATTCGAGATATTAGTGATTTTTCAGCAGAAACTGCTGTGTGACTAATAAACAAATTGTATCATAATAACTTAAACTTATAAAGTATTTATTAACGGCGAAGGACAGTCGTATAAGCCCATTAAAATATTTATTTAACCGAGAATGGACTATACAACCTGGCTTTTGTCATACGCGGTGTGGGAGGGAAGGAGGATGCTGGCCGGACAAGTTTCTTACGCTTTTGCAGAAGCTACCACAGTGGCTTTTCGTGCGGGCGGGTAAGATAACATGACAGCTGAGACGGCTTTTCGTGCGATAGTGGACGCGCCGAGCTTGGCTAGACACTGCCGCGTTGACAGTCCAGCTCTCGCCAAGATAAACATGAACACACAGTGCCCAACAAAGTGTAACAGACTTGTTTTTCAGCCGATTTTACTCAAATTTTCGACTTTCTCTGCTCAAATTTTTCACGGTTTCTCAAAAAACGGTCGTATAAACGGAATGGACGCATCAGAGGGGGGTCGCATCGGCGGGATTCTACTGTACCGAATAAAATCAATCTGCTGTCACCAAACAAAGCATAAAACGGCCTAATGTGTGGTTGCTTCGTTATTGCTCGCGCGAGAGGCGAGCAGTGGAATGTTAGAAGAAAGATAAATGCGGGGGAGACAGACGGCAGCCAGTGTGTTTCCTGCGTGGGGAATAAGTGGCGTAGCCCTTTTTTTTTTATGCTGGGTGAAGCGACCTTTTTCTATCAACCCACGGGAAAAGATAATTGCTTGAGCTGTCAAAATAAACATCGCTGCGGCAGTTAAAAGAAGTCGAGGCGGGCGTGCATCCAGTTGGTCGCTGTGTATTATCAACCGATAGTAATCAAAATCAAGAGAAATCCAGCAGGTAGCTTTGCCTTAACTGCGTACCACACTAGACACTCGCAAAAAGCTAAACGTAAACACGTTGCCACAAAAACCTTTATCTGCACCCTGCCGGCAAAGGGACGTGGAATGGGGGTTGTTAAGCGCTGACAGCGGTCTACAGGAAGTGGTATCTATTTTTAGTTATGCACTGTCTACGGCAGTACAGCACCCGGCAAGAGAAACGCAGTAACACGCTGAGGGCTATCTTCTCGACTGCTTCACGGGGAAAGATGTTTATATGGGCGCCACCACGTGAAATGGGCACGTGGACCCCGGCTGATCCTCTCTCTCAGGGCGTGACGTGACCCATGTGGGACGAGTTACCAGCCCTATTGATTCGCTTATGTCGATCTACACTGAACCTGGCCCGCTCTAGGCGTCGGGCACGCCACACTCGTACAAAGGTTGGATTCTCATTACGTAAAATATAACTCACGACTCAGTTAAAATTTAGGTTTAATAACATAACTCACGCCTCCCTACACGTTATCCATTAAAACAGTAAAAAGCCTGGGCACGGATCAGCTTAGGTAAAGCATGGGCCAACCATGTGGCCATGCGCTATGAGTCTCCTGTGGACTGCGACAAATAAGTTCGTAACGAGTTATATAAATATTTAGTTAAACGTCCCACCGACCGAGAGCGGCCCCGAGGGCTAGAGATTGAAATTATTTAGGAATAAATTATAAAACAGAAATAATTGATCAGATGCACAAAGATTGCGGCCCCCGGGGTGCTGACGCGTCTACTCTCGATGGCTGTTGAAGAGGAACTGGCTACACTACCCTCGCAATGGCGCCTTTCCGCCGTACAAAAACCGTTACGTTAATTAATGATCCCATGCCCCGGCAAAAGTGAAGATAATTACAAAACACATCATTTAATTACAAAACACAATACTCTTAATTAAAAACCATTAACACTTCTGTAATTATTTAACGTGGGACTTAAAAGAATCACAACTGAGGTCAAGTTCCGGTCCGTGCGGATTCGTCCGCGCAACGTCTTTAAAACTAGAATGTATTATTAAATTAAGTAAAAGAGCACGTTGGCTTGAACATAAAAACACTGGGGCTAAAAATAAAAGGTTACAATAGTTAATTAGCTACATAATTAGGGGCCGTCGCACTGCTTCTACAGCGCCCTCATGAGGGAGGTCCTGGCGCGCAATTCAAAACAAACACACGTTTGCGGTCAAATGCCGGGAGGGAAAAGTGAGGAAGGGAGCGGAGCCTGTCCAGGCTCAGGGCGAAGCCCCGACCGACGTCAACGCTACTACCACAAAAAACTTATTTTCTGTCCGATTTTCTTCGGATTTTCGGCAATTTTTTCACGGTTCCTCAAAATCTGGTTGTAATAGAGAGGTGGTCGCAATAAATGGGGTCGCAACAAAAAGGTTTTACTGTACTGCTACTGAAGAAAACTATCACAGTCCAGATAGTACGCAGCGAAGTATCAGATACAGTCTTGTAGTAGTATGTGGTAGAATTAGATTACAATCAGCGACTCTTCATTTAACTAATCGCTTATTAATGTCTTTACTAGGGTCAATTACACATTCACTAAACTTGCTGGAAAACAAGTCTTTAGTCTCGAAGAAAGTTGTTTCAAATTTCAGTATTATATGATGAATTTGAGGTTTTATTTAAAATAATTTTAGTTCATGAAGATACCTCTAAATTGTCATAATTTCAGTAGTTCATACGAAGATTCACCAGAGAAACCATATACATCAGTCCATTATCACTGAAAGTGATCAATAATCTTGATGTTACAATATTTAAAAAAAAATCCTGAGTATTGTTAAAAATAAGACTTACCTTCGTAGATAGTCTTTAAAACTTCAGGGTAGGACTCAAATTAATAAATATATTAAAACATACAAATTGACAGTCCTTTTCAGTCTTGTTCATCTAAAGTTTTTTTAAAGCTAAAAATGTTCTTAATAATATCTTCACAAAGAGTATTTAGTCTATGGAACAAAACATAAAAGTTTCCACAGAGATGTTATGAACAAGCATAGAGAAATGCTGTAATTTTGAAAGAAAATAATATAACTGGTGTTATCAAAAAAATACACTAATTAAGTTGTCTATTAACAAAATTCAGGACAATTTCATTACAGTATTAAAAATGGATTCACAATTGAGCAAATATGCAATAGTTTTGAGGTTTTTGATGGGTTCTGCAAATTATATTGTTTCTTCATCATGTTGTCCATAGTGTTGGGACTCTGCCACTGTTCTTTAGTTAGGATGGAGATAGTCAGTAACGATGTTATCGCCTGGCCATGGTGTGCATCGCTGCAGAGGTTAAACCCGGCCTCAGGGCTGCTTCAAGAACTACTGGTTCCATCATTGGTGCGCCTTCCTGGCTGCCTTGTTTTCTCTGCAACCCCTCCCCTCCCCTCCTCCTCCTTAACCACAATCGTGTCATGAATCCGTCTCAGCTTTCAAGCTTCTAAGGAAAGCTTCAGTAGTGTAATATATGTAAAAAGACACAAAGTTTTGATAATGAAAACTTGTTTGACATTTTACACCCATTATGTTACACCAAGTAACTATCTGTTGAAATTATTAGTGATATGATAGCACATGCAAGGGAGGCACAGTATTATGTTAAAATATCAAAACAGCTTTAAATAGTATTAGCAATTAAATTGAAAAAAAAATTAATTTTGGGGTGTGACACCAAGCCTTAATATTAAAATTTAATTTTAGAAAAATAGTATCCAAAACAAAAACTGAGAATTTGTTAAGTGTTTGTTTATATTTGTGCAAAATTATGTTTTTTTAAAACAGCTCTAGTTAAAATATGTGGCCAATTGTACAAGCCCCACGATAATGGGTGCCACTCTAATCAAAATATGTGTATTATATGTTATGTGGTCAACTGTAAATAATTATTGTTCTTGCTGGGGTTTTGGCGCCTATTCTCTCCGCAGTAGATCTCAGGAACGCTGATACTGTATCGATTACCCAGACTGCTAATCCAGCTAGCACGTCACTGCATTGTATTACTGGCAGGACAGTAATTATTAAAAGGAAATTTGGTAGTGTTGTGTGACTAGTGGAAATTTGCATTACCTATGACCAATACGTAACTGACATTTACTGTAAATGAAATAGTAATAGTTTGAAAACATACAATTTTAATGGGTTCTTTGATATTGACGTGAAGTTACTGTTAACATGTAATTCAGCAAGAGGAACAACCAAAATAATTTACTGTGTATGTTATAATTTTGTTCAGACCTAGGTGTCAGTAAGTAGATGTAAATGACGTCACAGGAACACATCGACTACCATGCCGGGTCTAGCTATAATCTGTCGGAGGCTTGAGGCTCTCTTCCTAGGACCTCCAGGTGGTCTGCTGCGACACTGGAACACTGGACGCTGGAAGCTGTAATTGGCGAACTACAGAAGATCTGATGTAGTCGGGGGTCTGGCTGAAGAATTGACTTACCTCTCGTCCTAAAAAGTCTGTTTTAATTTGGATCGGTCTCACCAAAACGTCGTGGCCAATCGTAGCTGGCGCTGACATCAGTCGTCCGGAACCACTACGGGGACAAACGGGACCGACGCGGAAGTTGGCACTAGATGTCGCCGATACTCCCTATCTGAGACTTATTCAGTCCAGAACTATTCTCACTAATCGTAGTGTGGAGAATTCTAGATAGCACACGACCGCGGATGACACGAATCTTCAATTCCTCAGGCGGCAACCAAGGCTTTGGTTCGCCCCAGCCCGAGAAACGTCTTCCCGCTGCAAGATGGTGATGGCGTCTCCCCTTTCTTCTTCCTTCTAACTATTTATTTTCAGTCCCTAGCAACCAAGGAGCTATGGAAAAAATCAGCAAACCAAATTAATTGCATAGTGAAATAAAACTTGGATATAAGCGTGTAAGAGTGCTGAACTAAAGCAAATGAATAAAGTTTCCAAAGAATAATGCTTAGATGACCCTGAAGTTAAAAAGGTGTGTTGTCTCTGGCAATTAGATGTGTTATATAGGTTAACTTTGGTTGTCCTCTTTACAGTAAAATAATTAAATACATAAGATCGGCTTATGAAATATACAATTAATGTTACAATAATAATCAAAATAATAATAATATAACTATAAACAGTCGTACTGGTTACACAGCTAAGAATTCTTATGAAACAATATTAGGAACCTATTATACCTAGTAACCAAACAAGCATTGGTAATGCTGTACTAAAGTCATGGACTCATGGAAAGTCATGTAAGCCATTAGAGAATGCCTTAATTACTGAGAAAATTATTGAAGTTGGACTGCTATTTGCTGTACATGATGCATTTAAAAGTGCATATAATTGTTTGTGCACATTGGATAACACCCTTTATTTCAGCTGCAGAAGAACTGACAGTTGTCCGTAGAAGCAAAAATAAGAATTCATCTTTGAACATGGTGACCATTAATGATGGAAAAACACTGCAAAGAGACCCATTCAAAACTCAGGTATGTTGAAATAGGTAAAATGGACATGTTCAATTTATTTAATATCATTTATGAATGTAGTAGAATCGTAAAGTCAAACCATACAGTATTTTGAAATTTTAAAGAAATCGGAATTTATCCTAACATACTCAAATTTAGTTTTGTTTATCAGTTTTCTTGGAAATTCTCTTGTTTGTGGTCTAGAAATAGCTAAAATTTAAATTTACAAAATATTTTGTGCCAAAAAAATTGGGGGAAATAGTGTTTGCTGTGAGAATTATTTAAATTTTAAAATACAGTACCTACTTAGAATATTTTTTCTCTCTCTTATAGTAACAGTTATTCTTGGGCATGTTTAAATGTTTTCTTAATATAGTCCATTATTACCATTCAAAATAGAGTAGTTATTATAAGGTCAAATCATAGTTGTCTCGTATACTATAAATAAAAAAAATTGTCCTAAATGCAGAAGAAACCCATAGGTACTTAACCTTGAACTTGAACACATGAACAGTCGCTGGTAATAATGTAACATCCTACTGCCATGCAATAAAACAGTATGACTGTGATTCCAATGCAGCCAGTTCTGAAACGACGGGCAACTATACGCCTGGGTCAGAAATCCCTGTATCGCAAGCCAACCCTCGATGATGACATGTACCAAGATGTCAGCTATGAAGATGATGCACCACAGTACCAGAATTTACCAAGGTATTTAAAAAAAAAAAAGGTCAATGATGTAAAAAAATTTTACTATTTATAGTGAAGTTATATGTGCCTTAGCTTGCTGTAGGTAGTACAAAATTTCAGAATTCCTGTAACGTTACAAGACTCTGCCCTCCCCAGCTTTTAAGAGTATTTGTTAGAGGACTAAATATTATGTTTTGTCATTCACGTGGATAAGCTGATTATATAGCTTGAAGACCATAGTACCTAGTTTTTTATACTTGTATTTTAATTTTAGTAATATTCTTGTAATTAATTTTGTGTTTTATTATTTCATTTAGAAATGCCTCTTGACTATATTTTTTGCTGTTTTTGACTTAGCTGGCTAGGTTAATATATATGTAGTGTGATTTTCAGTAGTTGATGGCATTTAAATGTTCTTTTTATAATTATATTGTATCCAATACGAAGGCAGTGTTTCTAGGAAAGTCCCCTGTTTGTACTGTTTTGTTTTTTATTCGTACTGTGCTTTGTTTAGTCAGTCTTTGTTCAAGGACGTGCGGGGGTGGAGGCTCATAAATAACATATGAGAGTGCAAGGCCAGAGAATTGCACATCTGGGTGCCAGGGCCATGCCATTGTTAAGATTCAACCTTTGTTTTCATAATTTTTCAGAAGTTTTAACTGGAATATGCAGGCCCCAGACATGCGGCGCAGGCCAGGGTGGTCCGTCAGTCCACCGGGACATAGTTCCCCGTGTATCTTATACCTAGATTACCAAGTCAATATGGACATTATTTTGTTATTGAACAGGACTCAGAGTAATGATCAGCGAAAGAATAAATATTTCATAAAGAATATGCACATTTGTTGTCATGAGAAAAATATAAAAGTTGAAATTGATTTCAAATGATATTTAAATTCAACCATTGAAAGTTTAATAATTATAAACAGAACATTATACCCAACTACCTGCAATTACATATGGGTTGTTATTCAAGTGTTTATGTATGTGCAAGGAATAATCGTCGTCTTAGCCGGGCACGATTGTGACTTGTCACACTCTGATTTCAAGGACTCGTGAAAATTAATTCCACATGCTTGTTTTTTTCCAGTAGAAGCAAGCAGCTGCCTTACAGATCCATAGAAGAAGAAGATGTATAGAGTAGTGCTGGCCTAACTCCTGTGTTATACTGAACAGGATTGAACTCTAAGCAAGCCTCTTCTTTCCTGGCAAAAGCTGCATTATTCTACACTGCTCCATTCATGTGGAAGATACCAGCACTTGCTTCCAGCGCAGTATGCAGCTGGAAGTTACAATTGGATGGCGTGTAACTATAGTGATACGAGTGCAGAAATTAAGAATGCTGATTTTTTTTAAATTTGTTGCAAAACTATTTCATCTTAACATCTTCTGTAGTAAGGTAGGGTAGGTACCTTTTGCAAAGCTGGAGGGACATTAAGTTCTTAAAAAGATCACTATTACACATATTTTACTATGAAAGTGTTTGCAATGAATCAACTAAGTAAATTCACAATTATAGCTCATGTATCACTATTGTTAATCGCAGTCCAATTTATGTTGTTGGTATATAGTATACTCTTATTGTTCTGAACAAACTTAGTAATTAATAGGTCAATTTTTTTTACATGTGTTTACGTGTACTGAATGTGCAATTTGTATTTTAAAGTTTTTCTTTTCTAACTGTGAAAATAAAATATATACCGTGTGAAATTTATTACTAATGCATCCACTTTGATTACTGAATATAGCAAAAGACGAATGCCAACAGATTAATATTATTGCACATTTTGACACAACTTACTACGATCAAATAATATGTACATATACCGTATAAACCCACGTACCACCCGCCCCTGGGTAAGACCCGCATCCTTATTTTTAGAATGCCATGGTGGGAAAAAATGTTTTTATTGCAAATCTGCATGGAAAAAAAATTATTTAGTCGTGATTTCTTTTCCTTTCAAACAGTAACAAATCATAAAGAATTACCAAAAAAAGTACTCTGCTACTTATTACAGCCTCGGCATTTGTGTTAAAAGTGTACAGAAGGCAGGCAACTGCAATGTGGCAACATCGCACGAGTATAAAGTGGCATCGGCATGCGCGCTCGAGAACAACACGCCGTGTGTGCGCCTGACCTTGCCCAGCTCCCAGCTGTTTACTGTTACAATCTTCCACGTCCATTATCATGCGCTGGGCAATGACCTCGTTCAAACAGATAAACAATAAAGCACGCAAGTCCTAGCCACGCATAATAAAAACTATTTTTATTACGTGCATAATAAAAAACCTTGTGCCTAAATGTGGCATATTCTACATAAAAATATAAATTAGGTTAACACAAATACGGCATTTATTTAGGCTTAAATAAAAGTTACGTACAAAATCACACAGACAATAAAATTAACAAAAGAATAACATGATGTCACAGCCATCGGCCAAGAACGGACTTAAACTTCCTCACAGCTGTTGTCCACAGTGCTGCCAGTTGGGGGAGGTCGCTGGTTTTGGGACACTGTCAACAATCAAACAGGTAGTGGTGTGAGCCCGTTTCAGGGTGGGCGTGGCACCACGTGGCCGGGTGTGCGTTGCTGGGAGCCACGTGGAGGGGATCCTGAGGAGGTTGTTGACGTCACGTGGAGGTTTGTCTGCTCGTGCGATGGTTCTAATTTAAGAAGCTAGGGAACGCTAGTGTCGCAAGCGCCGGAATCATTTTTACAAGTACAAAAATGGAATCTATTGCGGCGGAGCGGATTCGATCCGTTAACCTTTGGAATGGTAGTTAGCGATGCTAACCACACGGCCACGAGGCCATCTTGGGAAAATAATTTCAATTGTTGTATATATGCTTATAAACATTTTGTTTTGAGTTGTGTAAGTTTTAAAAACGTATGTAGTCTGCCATGTTTATATTTTTATAGTGGTAGACGGGAAATTTAAAATATATTGTCGGCTGCTATGCGGCCGTCATGTTTATATTTTTATAGTGCTAGGCGGTAAATTTAAAATATGTCGGCCGCCATGTTTATTTTTTTATAGTGGTAGGCGGGAAATTTAAAATGTAGTGTCGGCTGCTATGCGGCCGCCATGTTTATTTTTTTCGTCAACATTGTAAAAAAAAATAATTTCGGCTGCTAGGAAGTATCCAGAACAGCGAACTTTCAAAATAAAATAAATTTATATATGACAATCGATTGCTGTAAGCCTCCATATTGTAGCACAGCATACCAGGCAGGTATCTTTTTTCCCATTATAGTCATTGGTTTTTTTTGCAAGTTTGAATATAAAATAAAATTATTTCAGCAGCCACTACTCTATGACTATAGTAGTAGTAGTAGTAGTAGTAGGCGCCAAATTCAAAACACACACTAGAGGGCAGCCATGTTTATATTTTATAGTACTAGGTGCCAAATACAAAACACACTGGAAGGCAGCCATGTTTTTTTATAGTACTAGACCAGTATAGTCATATTATGCTTAATTTGTTATGTAGCATGTCTGCCATCTTGGATAATACTATAATGAAAAAGCTATAGGCATTACCTATGCTTATAGCAATATTTATGTGTTAATAAAAATACTAAGGTATATTTAGTACTATTCGGCAATTTCAAACAACATTTTTTTTTGATGTGTTAAAGATATGTTCTTTTGTAGCGGTATATTTATATTGTTTTTTCCAGTAATTATATATACAGAGATAATTACTTAAAAAAAGTAGTATTATTTATAATATATCACCCATTTTATTAGAAGTATTCTTATTACGTCACACACAGTTGTCACTTAAAAGAATGTCCTGAGAAAAATATATATATATATATATATATATATATATATATATATATATATATATATATATAGATTTTATTTTACTCCAGTTAAGTGGCAGGAAGTTTTGTGTGTGTAAGTTACCTGTACCTGCCATTTGATTATTACCAGGCAAAAGTAACTTAATAATATTTTCTTCTTTTGCATTAGTCTCGTTTACGTAACGTTTCTTTTAAAAAATAATGTAGTATGTATATTTTTTTTCTCACATCAGTTTTGAATATCTTTATCGAGTAGCGCATTGCTACAAATTAGATTAAATATTACGTGTGTGTTTTCCAGACAAAAGTAACATCCTATATGTTACAACAGTCAAAGAGTTTTAAACAACCGCTACCATGACCGTATAGTTCTTTACACGTATTAAAAATTACTTGTGCCTAGTAAGTTACCAGCCACAAGTAACGTAAATAGCAAATTGAATATTGAAATAATGTAGTCAACACATCAATATTACTTTGTTAAAAAAAAATTTATTTAGTTTTTTTTTTTGTTCAAAATTATCCCCACCCCGCTGGGCGTTCATCGCCATCAGTAGGGCCACAACCTTGCCGCTAGGAAGAGCCGGCACCTGCTGCTGTGAAGCAGGTATCCGGTACCCCCTGGATTCGTTGGCTGTTAGCGGCCGACCCCAGGGACATGTCCCAGAGGGGCCACAACTAACAGAAGCGGCAAAGTGGTAGCCGGCGGTGGAGGAGGGGAGACGACGGCCCTTCCTGTAGTTCTTCGGCGAAGAAGGCCTCCGCAATTTCGGGTGGAATACCCTCCCCCTCCTCAACCTCTTCCTCAAAGAAAGAGGCTGCCAACTCGGATGGAACCCTCTCCATAAGGGTGGGGAGACCTGTAGAACGTCACACAAATTTCAGGCATCCTATCAAGAGGACAATTTATATATAAAAAAATGAAATAAGCTAGTATTTTTTTACGTTACTTTAAATCAGGATAGCATGAATATACTTTGAGATGCTATCAAGACAACTTGAAAAAAGCTAGTATTTTTTTACATTTCTTTAAATCAGGATAGAATGAATATACATACTTTGAGATGCTATCAAGGCAACTTGAAACAATGATAGCTTGTAAATTAATATAATTGAGGATTCAAGCTATCATGGTAACATGGAATATTTTGCAAACATCGCTACACCTTTTCTTTAACATACCGACAGTTTTTCTCTCCACATGCATAATGGAAAGGGTCAGTTTGCATGACATGGCGCGGGGGAGGTGAACACACCCCTCGTGATATTTTTTTTGTGTGGAGAGGCAGAAGAAGCGCTTTTATGTGCCTTCAACCCCCACACACACACACAGAAACACTTGAAGCCCTCCGAGCAGGGGAGGAGTGGTGAGCGCTGTTGTGTTCCTGCAACCACTGCTCGGAGGTTACGTCAGCAGTGTTCGTCTCACTGGTGAACATAATCAGAGGAAAAAATGGAAGTATGTACAATTAATAGGAGGGATCGGGCGAGGCACGAGTTTTAGAAGGACACAGATCTTTATGCCCCCAAGGTAATGAGCTGACACCGTCTTCAGAAAGCCAACGCTTATCGTCTCCTGAAGACAGTGCTACCTTGTTCACTCGCTCCGTAAACACGGCGTGGCCTCGCGAACGGAAATGGAATTGACTGCCTAGAATCCGGGAATTTTCAAGCAAGCAATCCAGGTATTGAGGGAACAGAAGTGATTGGATTACGTTGGCCTTAACTCCTTTCACTTTACGCATACAAGAACCATCCTCCATCTTGTATGCATAGAGTTTCGGGCGAAGACCCACGTATTCCGTAATGACCTTGCCAGTGGCCTCATCTTTCATCACCCCTGTTACGCCCTTGTTGACTAAGGGGAAGTGTTGATCGTTACCTGGCGCATAATTTGATGTGTCGAAACGTGAAGCTAAGTCGGGGCGAATTGAATCATAAATGTTATCACACTGAAAGTGGTAAAACAACAAATCAGTGTCCGAGTACAAGAGATGCAGAGACTGTGGAGGGAATGTTTTTTGCATATAGTTATAATGAAAATCGTATAAAACCAATTTTGACAAATCTAAAATGGTGACACCCGTGTACAAAGGTTTATCGAATGTTATCGAACCTTTCTGCAACTCTATGAGAACTAAATTTTCATCGACGATTTGCCGAGCCTTGAATGTCGGACGACTAATCAGCTCGGCTGCCCCAGAAACAGAATTGTACCAAAGCAACGCGAATATCTCTGTGTTTGCGAGAATTTTCTAAAGTTTTACCGTACACAGAGTTAGAAAGTAACTTAAAAAACAATTTTTCGAAGGGATTCACAGCCTGGGCACGATGCTCAGCATTAAAGGATATGTATTCATTCATCCAGGCCGCCTGCTCAAACCGCAGCACGCGGTGAACGTGGCCGATGACAGTCCCATACTGAACGTAGTGCCGCAATGTTTTAGCATGCACAACATAATTATTACGCGACGCGAGAGTTAACAATACTTTACTCATTCGCCCGTTTGGCGGTACGCCATTCACAGGGGCCAGAGGCAGATCTGATAGGCGGTCGTGACAATCATCGGGAAAGGTCAAATCCACTTCCACGAAATATGACGTATCGCCATCTATGTCAATGGCGTTGAAATCCCAACTCGCATACTCATCCCTGGGAACCCACTCAAATTTGCCCACAGGAAGTTTATCTAACATTGTGTGAGCAGACAAAGCGTTTACATGGAAATAGCAGATGTAAGAAGACGGAAGGCTCGGGTCGTGAGTGGACATGTAAACATTATTGGCTTTCGCGTGACGTCGACTTGTTGGTTATACCTCCACGAACGGCTGACTCTAGGAAGAGGTATATATCCGGGTCAGTTATCAGCTCAAGACGCGCACCGGTTTTAATTAAAAGTGCATCCCATGCGAGTGAGAGAGCGGTAATGTAATGGGCAGGATCTAATGAATAATACTGTAAGCAAACGAAACGAAACGACTCGAATATGTCGGCCAGCAAACAAGTATCCACCTTAAGATAACTAAGCGCGTACTCTTTCAATGTGGCACAATGGAAGACGTTTCAAGCATTTTGAGCGTGAGTATAGTCCAGATCACTCACATAAATGCCACTCATTACGTTATGGAACGCTTCCTTAGGTGGTAGCGAGGCAGTCTGCAATTGTTCCCTATATTTAACCTAATCATAGGGAAACACACCTTTACGCATAGATAACTGAAACTGTGCATCATCTGGAAACATTGAACGGGTGACTTTCAATTTATCTGGCGTGAGATTACCAGCGAGAGTTTCCAGGGATGAATTAAAAAAGTTAAATGAATCTATGAACCTAAGACGCACAGTGCGCATGCCTCCTTGCGCATTACCTGAAATGGGTATGTATTTAATAATACACCTGTAGCTCTCCATTGTAACTCCAAGGACTTTGACCTCGCCGGGGTTCTCCACAACGAAGGAACCGTCCGGCTGTGCAATCTGCCGCGAAACTAAATGTTTCATTAAAATGTGGGCATCGTAATTTTGCAAATTATGAAAAACCACGAGGAGTTGATTCATTTGCATCCTGACAGCCAGGTTGCATTTAGAATGGGCATAACCACGTATTTCACCAGACAGGTGACAGTGATTGAGCACCTTCTGCCCAGCCAATACTGTTGCAAGCTTACTATGATGCAGGGCTGTGAAATGATAACAACATTGTTCACTGTAATATTTACTGGGTATCTCTGTGTGCAGTCACACGCAGAGCCTACAAGCACACACTGTCTCCTCGCGAGCTCTCCGCTCCCGCTTCACGGCACCCCTCTGTCCGCTACCCTTCAAAACCGGTTTCATCCTCCCCTGCCTGACCCTCTCCTGCCAGTACAGTCTGTCCATCACCATTATTGATACACAACATCAAACATTCTCCGCCCCCTTGAAACCATTGGTTTCAAATTTAAAATGCTAAGT
This sequence comes from Bacillus rossius redtenbacheri, assembly GCF_032445375.1. NCBI lineage: Eukaryota > Metazoa > Arthropoda > Insecta > Phasmatodea > Bacillidae > Bacillus > Bacillus rossius. Next base: position 120,505,598 of record NC_086330.1, on the reverse strand, counting down.
ACACACACAATTTGTTGAGAACAAACTCACAAAAACTAGTCTGTAGGTAAAATCACAAGTTTCTGAACAGGTCGCTTCAAGATGCCACTGGAAGTTTTTACATTCACCACCCTGACTACACCATCAGTTCCAGGAAATGTCTCCTGGACAACTGCTAGTCGCCATCCAAGAGGAGGCATGTTGTCTTCCTTGACAAGGACCACCATTCCTGACTGAATGTTGGCATTCTTAGACTGCCATTTACTTCTTTGTTGTAGCGAGTTCAGATAGTCTTTAGACCAATGGGTCCACAACTGTTGAGATAACCTTTGAACATGTTGCCACCTGGATAGCTGCTTCATTGGTAAGTCAGACACATCAGGCTCAGGAAAGGACATGAGTGGACAACCAATTAGGAAATGTCCAGGACTCAGGGCAGCAACTAGAGGCTCTGGCACCCGGGGCATGAATTGATTCATGCGCCCCTCCCCCCCTCTTTTTTGCACATACCACACCAATAAAGCGGGGAGTCTGAGGACCCTCCCACGGAAAAATGGTGCTATTTAAGCATTTTCGGCACCTACATGTAACAGTTTCTGTGCTACTGTAACTTCCATGCATGAACCCACTAGTAGGAATTACAATGCAAGCGATTTCGGCGCCCCCACAGCTTTGCGCCCGGGGCGTATGCCCCGCTTGCCCCCCCCCCCCCCCCTAGTTGCGGCCCTGCCAGGACTAAGGTAACTAGGGTGATTAGGGTCATCGCACAACACTGTCAGTGGCCTGGAATTGAGACATGCCTCTATTTGAGCGAGTAATGTGGTCAGCTCTTCAAAGGTAAGAAGGGATTTTCCTGCCACCCTTCTCAAATGATGCTTCAATGATCGCACTCCAGCCTCCCATAGCCCACCGAAATGAGGGGAACTTGGGGGAATAAAGTGCCATGTGATATCCTCTGATGATGCAAACCCATGTAGCATTTGGCTGGATTCATCATTAAAGAAAAGTTTCCGAAGTTGTTGTAGTTCCTTGTTAGCACCAACAAAGTTGGTAGCATTGTCACTATAAAGATTTAACACCTTGCCTCGGCGAGCTATAAACCGCCGGAGTGCCGCAATAAAAGCCTCTGACGTAAGAGGACTGACCAGTTCTAAATGGATCGCTTTTGTTGCCAAGCAAACAAAAACAGCTATGTAGCACTTGACCACAGATTTGCTCCTGACACTACCAGATTTTACTGCCAGGGGTCCTGCATAGTCAATACCAGTGTTCAGAAATGCACGAGCAGGCCGAACCCTTGCTGCTGGTAATTGGCCCATCAGTTGTTGGGTAACAACTCCCTTCAGTTTTGAACATGTCACACACTTGTGGATGACAGAGCGCACATTTTGACGAATTTTTGGTATCCAGAACTCCTGGCGCAATGATGCTATCAAAAGTTGAGGCCCCGCATGTAGCAGACGTTTGTGTTCAGCTGTAATTATGAGTCTTGTAATGTGGTGTTTGGGTGGCAGGAAAAGTTGGTGCTTGTTACCGAAAGGCAGCTCCGAATGATGTAAACGTCCACCCACACGTAAGCACCCCTTTGTGTCAATGAAGATATTCAAGTCCTTTAACTCACTTTTAGAGTTGACTACATTAATTTCCTTTAACTCCTCATGTTGTGCAATCTTGATGCAGGTTTGCAAAGATTTCTGTAACTCTTCAGCTGTCAAGAAGCCTGTCTTTTTGTTCACTGTATGTCTTGCATTGTATGCAAATCTTTGGACGTATGCAATTACTCTTTTCAGTCTAGCTAGTGAGGAAAAGACTCTTAGAGTGTCTTGAAAACAGTTCATGGTTGGTTTTGTTGCCATTGCAGAGATCACTGGCGTTCGTTGTTCTGGAGTATTTTTGTCTTGATCCTTGCTGGCTGTACAGGGCCAAGCATCTGATTGCTGCAGAAGCCATGATGGACCATGCCACCACAGATGTAAGTGATGCAATGTTTCTGGATCAACTCCTCTAGAGATTAAGTCAGCAGGGTTGTCTTGCGATCTTACATGTCTCCATTGACATCCATTGGTTAAATCCTGAATATGTTCTACTCTGTTTGCAACAAATGATTTCCATCTTGCAGCTGGTGAGTCTAACCAGGACAGGACAATTGTGGAATCCGACCAAAGTGTGATACTGGAAACACTGAGTTCTAGAACTGGCAATGTCCTGCTTAATAGGTCTGCAAGTAGTACTGCACCACATAATTCCAATCGAGGAAGAGTTGTGTGTTTAACTGGAGCAACCCGAGATTTGGAAACCAGTAACTTCACTGCCACGTTACCACAACTGGAAACAGATCTTAGGTACAGACAGGCCCCATATGCTTGTTCTCTGGCATCTGAGAACCCATGAACTTGCACATCACAGTTTAGACCACTGACAAGTACGTGTCTATCGATTTCGATGTCTCTGACAGGTGCTAGTCTCATATAGAGCCTTTGCCACTGCAATGTAAATTCTGGTGGAATGATTTCATCCCAACCTAACTGGAGGGACCAAAGTTTTTGTAGAAATATCTTGAAACAAATGACCACTGGACTAATCAGTCCCAAAGGATCAAATATGGATGAAACAGCTGAAGATATCATGCGCTTTGTTGTACCACTTAACTGATCATGTGTCCTCATAGCTGGTCCTATAGTATTCGTTGCTATATGAAATGTGTCAGTCACTGGCTGCCACAATAGCCCAAGAGTTCTTACTTCATCTGAAGTTTCAAATGAGTGCAGTGCTTGATTTTCTCTATACTCTGGTGAAATTGCTTCTAGAACAGCTGGGTGATTAGAACAAAATTTTCTTAAGGGAAAGCCACCAGAGTTAAGAAGTTTGATAAGTTGATCTTGTATGCTAAGTGCCTCTTCTACTGTGTTAGCTCCACAGAGTACATAGTCTACATAAAAATCCTTCTTTAATATTTCTGCTGCTTTAGGGTACTGGTGACATTCATCTGCAGCAAGCTGCTGCAGGCACCTTGTAGCCAAAAATGGCGCAGAAGCTGTGCCATAAGTTACAGTTTGAAGCTCATAGATCTTGACTGGATCATCTGGAGATTTTCTCCATAAGATTCGCTGAAGTCTGGTGTCATTAGGATGAATGTTGATCTGTCTATACATTTTTGCAATATCTGCTGTAAAGGCTATTTATTGCATGTGTTCTGAATCTCACAATTATTGAATACAAGTCCTGCTATATGGTTGCACCAACCAGAAGTGTATCATTGAGGGATACACCTGTTGTGGTTTTTGCAGATGCATCGAAAACTACCCGTGTTTTTGTTGTTGAACTTGATGCCTTTACCACTGCATGATGGGGAAGATAATATGCCATATTTTCATTTCTACTCGTATCCTTTATTTCTGACATGTGCCCTAACATCTCATACTCCTCCATAAATTTATTGTATTCAGTACGAAGTTCTGGTTGCTTGTGTAAACGATGTTCCAATTGCTGCAACCTTCTAAGTGCATGATCATGCGAGTCACCCAATTTAAGTTCATCTTGACAACGTGGTAATCTGACTGTGTACCTGCCATTGGAGTCCCTAGTGGTGTGGTTTATGAAGTGCTCCTCACACTGAATTTCTTCCTTTGAGCCTAGTGCTTGATTAACTTCTTCTATTTCCCAAAATTTTTGAAGTCTCCTGTCAAGTGTTAAGTCACGTCTGGAAAGGAAAGACTTAGAATGTGAAGATGGAACCTTTGTGTTATGTGATTTAACACGTCCATATAGGATGTAACCTAGCTCTATGTTTTGAAGTACTGGATAATAACCTGTCCTGGTTCTTTTATCCCCCTTTAACAAATGACAGAAAAGCTCAGCTCCAATCAGAAGATCAATTCTTCCTGGCTGATCAAATTTATCATCGGCTAGCACAACATCATGAGGAATGTTCCAGCCTTGGGTGTCTATGGATACTGCTGGAACATTGTCAGTTATTTTTTGCAGTATTGCACAGTTGAGATTTGTCCTAAAGTTGCTAGTGTTAGAATGCAGCTCAATGTTTACACTATGAGTTGCTTGAGCCAGGACATTACCGATTCCATGTATGGGCATTCTGTCGTATGACCGCCGTAGATTAAGTAACTTGGCTAATGAGTCTGTTATGAAGTTGCTTTGTGATGCTGAGTCAAGTAGGGCACGGCACAGGTGCAGCTTTCCTGAACTGTCGCATACCTTAACTATGGCTGTTGATAGTAAAACATGAGTGGTACTTCTGATTTTCAAGCTACAATAACTTTCTGTTGAGCCCCTTAGGCTATTTGCATTGCCAATGCCAGATTCTTGTGTTGATGCAGTGCTGTTCCCTAGGTATGATATTTTATTGTTATGATTCTGGTGTGTTTCTTGATTTTCTCGATGTAGCAGTGTGTGGTGCCTTTTTGTGCATTTTCCACAATGGCCAGACCAACATTTTGCTTCATGATGAGATGATCTAAGGCAATTGAAGCATAAGTTGTGCTGCCTTGCATATTCGTATCTCTCTTCTACACTGGCTTCTGCGAATGAACTATATTTGTAAAGTGAATGATTCTGATTACAGAATGGGCAATTATCAGTGTTAGTTGCCACAAAAATATTAGTATTTCTAGAAGTGCTAGCATACTTGATTTTGGAATCATTTGAAGTGACACTGGAGGCATTATGGAACCTTGCATTTTGACTTGACTGAATAAGTTCCAGTGCCTGGCATCGCTTTTCCAGAAATCCCAACAGTCTCTCAAGGGAAGGAAATTCACAAGATGCAGTTTCGTGTTCCCACTCCCTTCTTGTATTGATATCTGTATGATAAAGCAATATATGTATGAGCAGGGTTTCATGAAGTGGTGTGTCAGTCTTGAGACTAGTTATAGCATTTAGATTACGCCTGACATGGCTAACGAGCTGTCGTAATTGTGGTCCTGACTCTTTGGTTACTTTTGGTGGTGTTAACAGTTCGGTTACATATTTGGCCACAATAAGCTTGGGATTGTTATAACGCTGGTTTAGTAACTGCCATACCACTTGAAAGTTTTCGTCGGAAATAGTCAAATTTTGCACCATTTCAAGTGCTTCACCTTTCAATGAAGAAATCAAGTAGTGAAGTTTCTGTACTTCTGGGAGAGATTTATTGCCAACGATCAAACCCTTGAATGTGTCCCTGAATTGTACCCATGTTGCAAAATCACCAGAAAATGTAGGCAGATTGACTGCAGGGAGATGTAAATAATTTGGTTTGTCATGGGTAGATTTATCTGTTGAACTGAGTGTCATAAATGTTTCTAAGTGGGCCTTAAGATGATAAAACATAGCTTCAAATTCCGCTCTGTGTTCACTATGGTCAGTTTCTTCATCATCCAATTCCAATTTTAATTGTACATCGTCAAACCGTGACCATAAGTCGGGAAGTGCCTGTAATCTACTTAGAATCTCACCAATGTTCTGAGATTCACCGTAATTGGATGCAAAGGTTTGCATACGAGTCAATGAACCCTTGTACACAGCGCGTTGTTTCTTAAGTCGTTTGCAATGATCCTTATCCATGGTCGAAAATCGACACACAATATACAATGGATATGAGTAGAAGGATTAGTAGGGACAAGGGAGGCCTGTCATGATGTCTGACTAACCTGTCTCTGTTCAATGTTGATCCTGAAGAACCACTGTAGTAGTCCAAATTATACTTCGTCTGCTGGCATTTGCACTCTATTGCTGGGAATACTTGTCGCGGATGAACGCTAGTTACAATGCGCGCGTAGTTGCGTTTTTACAGCTCGTGCCTCGCCGGAAACATGCGCGGACGCGACCGGGAATGATTGCGATGACGTAACACGGGGAGCTCCCAAACTGCACTAAGTCTCTTACACAAACACATTGACTGTTCGTTACATTTGTATAAAGTACGCCACTGTATTGTTAGTCGTGTTTTCATAGTGCGCGGAACTGGTAAACACTCACTTGTCGTACCGATCCGGCCCGGAGGACCAAAATGTTGCAAGCTTACTATGATGCAGGGCTGTGAAATGATAACAACCAGTGGCGGTTATTGCACTAGAGCACACTCGCACGTGAACCCCCTCGCCTCATTTAAATAGGCGCTTACTGTAATACTTAAATATCATACACATCGAATAATAAATAAATGCAACCCATTTGGTCTTATAACCATTAGCAATATTTTCCATAACCACCGCTATAGAGTAAGCGCAGCTATGCTGGGATCGCACGTGCGATGGTGGCTAGGCAGGCGACGGCGCGCCGCTCGGCTCGGAGCGGCGTGGTGGGGGTAGCTCCCCATAAGCCAGCCTAGGAGCACAGTCCAGTCGTGCGCGACACTATCCTGTGCGCGGCGCGACAGTTCTTGTCCTGTTTCTCCCATTTCTGCTCGCTCTTCGAGGATGATGACGGCCCTATTTGTCACGTGTTATTGTTCTACTTTAGTGCGTTTAGTGCGACGTTTAAAAAGTTTGTTTTAACTACTAAATTAAGTTACTCGTTATGGCCTTGAGTAAGTTAACAGTCTCGGACATAAAAACACTGGTGTTCTCTAATTTGTCATTGGAAAGGAAAATCTAAATAAAACAAGCAGGCAGGCCATTGCCTAAACTTACTATAGTGCAAGTGACTAAGTCAAAAAATAGGGAGTTCAGGAGAGAATCTAAGCAGGACATTTACGAGAAAAACTCGTGGATCTGTGGATGCGAAGAAACCAACCGGCTCTATTGTTTTCCCTGCCTGCTCTTCGTGAAACGAAATCGTGAATCTAGTTCTGTAAGTTTTGGCGTCTCAGATTTGTCTCAATTAAGTCAAAAAATAAAGAAGCATTAGAGTGCAGAAACACATTTGAATTCCATCCGGGAGTTTCATATTTTGGGGAAATTAGACATTCGCCAACAACTCTATTGTGCCTACCGTTTGAACATTTAAACAACATAACGAGCAAGTTACAAAAAATCTTTATGTCTTGTCTAAAATTATAGATTGTATAAACATTTGCGGGGCGTTTGAACTCGCGCTGCGAGGTCACGACGAGACACAAGAATCTGCTAATCCTGGAATTTTTAGAGGGTAAGTTAATTTTTCAGCAGAGTTAGACAAATCTTTGAAAGAACACCTTGCAATTGCAACTGTTTTCAAAGGGACTTGTAAAGAAATCCAAAACGATTTGCTAGATTGTATGCTTAAAGTCTGCCAAGAATACATCAAAAAAGAAATTTCATGTGCAAGTTTTGTTTCAGTGATTGCAGACGAAACGACAGACATATCATCTTTATTCCAATTGGTTATAGTTTTTCTCTATGTGTTACCTAACGGGCAAGCAGTATAACGATTCTGGCAGTTTGTAAATCCTCCAGGACATGATGCTGCGTCAATCGCAGAATGTATTCGCATTGTTTTGGAAAGTATTGTTGACAAACCCGAGAAATTGATATCTCAGAGTTATGATGGGGCTAGTGTAATGAGTGGGCATCACAATGGTGTTCAGGCCATTATTCAACAAAATTATATGTATGCGCATTACGTGCATTGTTATGCGCATCAGTTGAATTTAATTGTGGCACAATCTACAAGCCAAAACCAACAAGTCCGTGTATTATTTTCCAATTTGAGTGATATAACTAACTTCTTTAGCCACTCACACAGAGAATTGCTGTTTGTGATGGTGTTGTTGGCAGGAGAATTCCTCGTGCTTCTTCTACAAGATGGAATTTTAAGTCTTACTGTTAACAAGGTGTACGAGTACAGAAAACAACTGATTGAATGCATGAAAAAAATTGAGTCGTCATGCAAGCAGTCAACAAAAATCAATCAGTCGGGAGCTATTCGGCGTATGTTGAATGATCCAGTGTTTGTATTTTGGCTGACAGTTTTTCACAATATAATGCCGCACGTAGACATTTTTTTAATCAGCTACAAAAAAGGAGCATCGATGCCGATAAAGTCAGGAAACATGTTGACAGTTTTCGACTTTTATTTGAGAAAGAAAGAGAGAATATGGATAAAGTGAGATGCGAACTGAAATGTCGGTGCCAGAGCAGCATTCTAAAAAAAAGCGGAAGATGTTCATGTAAATAGAACTGTTGCAGCCAAGGAAGTGTGTGATGTGATTACTAATCAAGTAAAGGAGAGGTTTTCTTTCACAACATATTATTCTGCGGTATGCCCTTTTGATCACGTCCGGACCACCCGCTTCAAAAGGGATTGGGGGGGGGGGGGGGTTCCGGTGATTCTTTATAAGAAAAGCCGAATGCTGTGAACCCCCATTTTCAAAAGGCACCAGCCGCCACTGATAACAACATTGTTCACTGTAATATTTACTGGGTATCTCTGTGTGCAGTCACACGCAGAGCCTACAAGCACACACTGTCTCCTCGCGAGCTCTCCGCTCCCGCTTCACGGCACCCCTCTGTCCGCTACCCTTCAAAACCGGTTTCATCCTCCCCTGCCTGACCCTCTCCTGCCAGTACAGTCTGTCCATCACCATTATTGATACACAACATCAAACAAATACCTTCTGACAGATATGGCAATGTGTTTGACTCGCAAGCCTTGCAGAGACGGCCGGGGTCGGGGTCTTTACAGCTATGGTCTTTGAATAAATATCGCAAACCCACTTTGACATTGAAACTAATTCTGCGACCATGTCAGCAATACAATTATCACCCTCGAATTGCACATACTTGGTCAAAGAGCTATCGTACCCACACACTAACAAAATGCTACATGCATAAGGCACGTGTTCATTTAACGTGTAGTGCTAGAAGACTCGTCACCGGGCAAACAGGTGGAGAAAGGCTAAAGGTAACACTCAGTGTCACAGTACGCAATAAAGCCGAGGCGGTCCTGTTTTGAATTGTTTGTAAATTGCAAATACTTGTTCTCTTCTGTAGAGAAACAGGTCCGCACTGCTTGATGCTGGCTGCAGAGAACAGTGTGTGAATTTAATCTGTCTTCGTTTGTATAATACTGCAGACAGCGCTCGCAAATCCATTTCTTACGAAGTTACGATGTGTCTGGGACAATTGTGAATGCAATAATCTGGACATTGAATTAATGTAAACAAAATGTAGGTGCTCTGTCGCGCCACTCGAACAAATCGCCAAATTATTTACATGTTTCTCTCTTCGCTCAGAAGATACGCGAAGTGGCTGGATCGAGAATTCAGATTTGCCACTAAAACATTCGTCAATGATATTTCCCTTAGAATCTACGCAAGCGTAAACATTAATGGAAATATCATTGTTCCTCTCAAATGTTTTAATCTGATGGAGAGTGGAGGGAAACGTCAAGCCATTCGTATTAAAATACACGAGTGGATTTGGATACGATGTGGCTGGAATAACGTTACCTTCCACCGTCGACACACCTGCCATGACAGCATACAGGAAACAGTGCTGCTCGGGACACTCAATGTTAACACAAGCTTTCCTATTGGACAAAAACGCCGGCAATATTGTGCGCACTGTGCCAACCATGAAAACTCTATAGCTTGAAACATGTACATCCATGTTAATCAATCTTTTTAGAGCCCATCCACTGCCACGCGCTGCGAAATCACTAACGTGTTTATTGATTTCCTTGATGAATGTTGAATCGTAGATTTCCCCTACCTCATCAGAGTGCAGTACCGTGGTTGAGTAAATTGTGAAATGAAAAGTTTCACTCTAGTTTCCCTCCGCAGATTCCTTAACAAATGAAAACGAGAGTGAAACGTAAACTTTAAAGAGGCAAATTAATTTGTTAGTTAAGTCCAGAAAGGGAACCCAACATCTCTGTAGAAAACGGTCCAAGTCCGGATCGACATTGTCAATGTCATTTCCAATTCGAAAGTCCACTATCTTGTTAGCAAATGCAGTGTTCAAGGTAACACCCTCCAGGCGAGGCAAGACGTCGGACCCCTACGCCAACACCACCCCTGACCCCTGACCCCAAGGCGAGAGGCAGAGCTAGAAGGCTCAGTTTCATTAAGACGGAGTCGCTTTGCCTCGGGGGAAGAAGAACGGGAAGACATAGTAAGAGAGAAGAGACAGAAGAGAAAGAAAGAGAGACTGGAAATTACGTTCAACAGTGAGCACAAAGCCAAAAAAAAAAAAAAAAAAAAAAAAATTAAAATAAAATAAAATGTAGTAGGCGTATGTATGGAGTATGGGTTTGTGATTATGTAAAATTAAATATTACTTTTTTTTATGCTTGAAACACAAAGTTAGATTGTATACGGAACTGAATTATAGCTCTCTCACATTCGTTTGCAAGATATTAAAAAAAAGTAAACGAGAATATCTCTAGATGGCAATTTTCTAAAAATATATATATATATATTTACGTAATGAATATGAGACGTTAATAAATTATAGACAGTAAATACATGGAGTTAACGTGAAACATTGTGTTAGTAAAATGGGAAGAAAGTTTTATAAAGGTTAAGTTTAATAATGTTACGAACGTTAGCAGGGCCCCGTCACGCGCAGGTGCACGCCGTAACATGAGATGTACCGTACGCACCTGGGTGTCCGCTTTATCTCCCTTCAGCCCTCCGCTCCCCCCGCGCGGTACTGTTACTTTGACATCCGAAACCTGCCAGCTGCGGAGTTACGCGAGCCGCCGATGCGTGTTTTCGAGAGATTTCTGCCGTCGGGACGGCTCGAAATGACGCGACTGGTTCCGGCCGCTCTCGTGAGTTCTGGAATTGCGCCGGGGCCTATATATATATATGCCCGAGGACGTCAGGGGAGGGAGTTAGTGGAGTTCTCCCGCGGCGGAGTTCTCGGGGCGATAGTGCCGCGGGTGCGGCAGAGGGGCGAAGTCCTTGGATGAAGGTTCCAGGGCAGGGAGTAAAATCTGTGAAGTCGGGAGTTTTCCCGCGGCGGAGTTTCCGGGCGATAGAGTGGCGAAGTCCCGGGACGGAGGTTCCAGGGTGAAGAGTTCAGTTCCGGGCGATAGTGTCACGGGCGCAGCGGAGTTCCGAGCGAAGTTCCGAGCGAGGCGTTGAGTGGGATCTCAGCAAAGGGGAAGTGCGACGATGGAGTCCTGCGATGGAGGACCACGAGGGGTGCTGTGGTGAGAGTTGCGCCAGAGGTGCAGCCCAGCGAGGCGTGTGGATTGTGAGAAATGAGTGACTGGAGGAAGCAACATTTTTTTTTAAGTACAATTGATTAATTGGCTTTTTTTAGATTATTAGCTAGTAATGTAAATAATGGCAATAAATAAAACTGTGTGTGATAAAAATCTTTAATTGGGCTATCCTTTACGAACTCGCAGTGAATCGTAACAATATTATTTTAATGTTAAATGAAAAAAATTATATTTCCATTCAAAATTATAATAATATTATTCTAACATTACAAACAGCTTAGTAAATAAATTTACAGTTACATTATCTTACCTTAGCTGGAGAACACATCAGGCGCAGTCACTGTAGGCAGATCGGCGGACGCAGCAGCCAGGCGACTGATCAGAGACTGTGTTGGCTCACCGTCTGTGTCCGGTATATATCAAAACACATTTTCAAAAATGCTGCCAGTGTATTTTTTTTTATTTTTACTCTGCAAGCGCTCTCACCGCAGCGCGTCGCGTCTGGTTATTTTTACAACTTACCACCCCTCCCTCCAGACATATGTCAACCTAGAAACACAACTCAAATCAATGATCAGGCTAGTATTCAAATAATATATAGAAATTCGATTATATACAGTTTTTTATTTGAAAGTCACTCTTCAAACCACCCATCATACAATAATTAGTTAATAAAGAAATCAAATACAAAAAAATAATTACTCATATATATTTACGTAGAATACTGTGATACTCGACCACACTTACGTGTGTTTTAAAATAAAAACAAATATTATATATGAAGACGTTTTTTCACAAACGACGTATTAAATGAAAAAAAGTTACGTGAAATTAACACAAGTAATAAGACTTACAGTTTGTTTAACATTTCGATGAGTACAGTACGTAGGGCTATTTTGGCATTGTTTAGGTCTCTTTCGTACTGATTCTGCTGAACGTTGTGATCACCATCTTGACTGACGGGTACCAGATGGCTGAGGTCTCGGGCTCGAGTCTTGTGCGGTGCATACGTTGCGGGGTCTCTCCGCTGACATTTCTTGCATGCTGGTTTCGCAGGCTCGATGATTGCTGATGCACAGTCGGGTGAATGCAGTTCTGGCAATTGCAAGGCGTGATTGTAGACTTCGTCGACACTGCAAGGTAATGGGGTGTCTTTTCGCATGTAATTAACTGCACAACGTCCGTACGAATTGCACTGAATAACTTCCATGGGTAGATCGTTAGTGTTTGGGTTTATAATCTGAATAGTGTGAAAGTGACCATTACAACTCTCAACATAGTTCTTCAGGAGGCCATTATTCCAGATTGAGTACTCCACCATAGATAAACCACGAGACAGGTTTTCATACTAGTTACCTGGATTAATCAACATGTTTACTCGACCGAGGCTCAGTCCACACTGAGCTGAGACTCTGAATGTCTTTTAGCAATTATACATATGAATTCCATAAATAAACTTGCAATGTATTCACAGAGGGTGTCACAACACGTAGGAGTGTTACAACACGTAGGAGTGTTACAACATGCTGACTCACAACAGTTCATGCTTTTTTTTTTTTTTATAAAAGTTTACGTTTTATCGATAGTTTGATACCGACCTATGGCACAAGAAGTAATGCTTTAGACACTGAAAAGTTTGACTTTTTTTATTACTTTTGCACAGTAAATAGGACATAGGTGCCCTACACATGGAGTGTCCAGGTCATCATCGTCTCCCAACAAAACATCGTAAGATTTCTTTCAACAATGATCGGTTCCGGTACAGCACTCTATAAAAGTTTCATCATTTTTAACCCTAGATGTCCTGAGTTCTTCAACGGTTGTTGGATGTTTAGCCAGCGGATGGCATAAGTGCACGTAACAGTTCTTCTTCACAGTGAAAGAATGTTAACAGTCTCATTCTAGTATATGGGAATGATTTATCCCAGCAAATGCGATAATGGGTATTTTCACGACACGATTCAAAGTATACAGGCAGACGTTCACAATCCTTCTCAATGTCATAATATCTAACACGGTATTCGATACAGTGCCGGCTAGAATGCACGTAAAGGTATCTAGTTTCTTGACAGTTGTACATTATCTGCGGTAAAGTGTCAGTTAACCTAGGATCTGATATTCTGTGTTTATTCACTTTTTCTCGCCATCAGCGCGAAGCTAAAGAAATAGGAATGTCATAGAAGTTTCGGACGCTTTGATTATCACTAAAACCATTATCTGAAAATTGTTCTGGGTTAGTATCTAAATAACGAACATCCTCGAACAGCGGCATGGGAACATCCAGATGTTCACCAGAAGCATGGCCCGCGGATGTGTCTAGCCTTTTCCCTCTTGGTCTTGATGGGGTCCCTACCCCAGACGGACGGAAACATGGCGGACATCACTCACCAGAGCTGTTACCGTGAAGACTGGCGGGTGGCAGCTGGCGGCTGATGTTTAGTCGCAACGGCGGCATCACAGGTGGGCAACCTCGTCAGCGTCCCCGGGGTTCTCTTCTTTGGGGTCCTCCTCGTCAGAGTCGTTCACGGTATGCAAGTCGCAGATGGTTGTGCTACATGGCACACTCCACGAGTGGTTGCCCCCGTCGAGGAAGGTTGAATGTGTGAACACATCACACGATTCACTCCAGGCAACCACCGTGTCGTTGAGACGATGCATCTCGCACTCAACAAAACCGTGCTCCTGACCAGGCCACACCTGTACCACCTCATTTACGGCCTCGACGAGCAGTGTTGCCGGGGAGCATGGGAGGTGTGTGTCCCGCCATAGGAGACTCACGCTGCAGTTTTGCTGAGTGCAAGGCAGCTATAGGTGGTCTTCGCCTGCGTCTTCGCGAACCAGGTGTCCCAACGATGTGCAGACGTTCAACACCACTGCGACCGTCCGCCATCTCGAAGCTCATTCGACTGTAGCTGAGCAACACATCCCGATACAATGTGGCCGGATTAAACTGCATCGGGGCTTGAAGACTGGCTTGGAGAGTGACTAGGCTCCCTAAGAGCGATGCGTTCCATTTATAACACCAGAGGACCCACCAGGGTCTGACGTCGCTTGACAATGCTCCAACGCCCAAGCCCTAAGCAGAGCGGCGTTATGTCGTGAGGTAACAGGCCGTGCACGGCTATTATCTTGTGTATACATTGTATTCAATTCTTTCAGTGACGGACATCCGAGCTCGGTCTGCGCATCTGAAGCAGTTGCTCCGTTTTTCGGCACTGTACAGCATTCCTTCCCCTCCTTTCCCCTCCCCTCTCCAACTTATCCCTCCCTCTCCAACTTCCCCTTCCTACCCCCCCCCCCCCTCTTCCTCTCTTCCCCGCTGCCTCACTGCGCTCTCTGTTGAGTGTTTTCCCGGCCTATATATTGCCCAGCCCCTAGTGTATTCCTTGCAGTTGTTGGGTCTCTGGACTCGAAGGCTGTCACTGCAGCGGTGGCTCTGCGTTCCGGTATGTACTCGGCTGTGAAACTTAACGTCTGTATTTAGTATTGTTCTTGCTTGCGCGTTGTCGCCGCGCCTTCATTTTTTATTGCTGCCATGTAATGTAATGTAATGTAATGTAACTGCCACCAATGTTTGGACCCTTCAGGTCATTTGATTTGGCTTTGTTTTGCTCACGCCGAGTACTGCCCGTAGCATGTTGTAACATTTCAGCGGCTGTATATGGGCATGCCACGATGGCATTGGACACTTCTTGTCAAGCTGCATTATAAGTTCTCTTTTGATTCTGCCTTCAGTTTTTTTTGCCTAGCGGCCCATATTACTTTTTCTGCTACTTTACAGCGCTTTGCCACCATGTCTGCTTTACTCTTGCTTACTTCGTTTTATTTGTATCAATGATTGTATGTATTTCGCGTCCCGCAGGAGCGCATTAGGATTTGCCCCAATAATAATTATAAACTGTTTTATAAATTGTAATTATTTATGTCATGTTCCATTTTCGCTCTAGAGGCATTTTATTATGAATAAAATTGTATTTTTTTTCTAAAGCATTATATTTTTGCTTTGCACCAGCTTCCCACTGTCGTTGGGTTTTAATGTAAACCCCCCCTGATTTTGACTATATCAGTTGTAGTCCATTCGGCTACACATCCTTAATATTACCATGTTTTTTGCATAACTTTGCAAGCTACCTTTTTTGCTCTATGCCTGCCACCATTACAGTTCCGCTAATATGTCCTGTCAGGATGTTTTGCAATGAAGTATACGGAAACAGACCGTCATCCCAATGGATGCCGTGGAAATGCCTAGTTAACCAAGAATTTGTTTTCTGGTAATTTCTGTGGAGGTATTTCTACGAGTATGGCAGCTGAAATGTTCTCGTAATTATCTCCCCTTCGTCATTAGCCAGGCTTATCTCTTTTAAGATGAAACCGTGCTGAGAATAGCATCCCTGGAGGTTGGCATACAGCATGACGTCCCAGGGAAGACTGCGTTATCACTTACATTACATTAGAATTTTAATAGATTTGTCTCTTGGGTTATAAAAAACCAATCGATCATGCAGAATTAGTGCGAATGCTTGAGTGCCAACGGGAATATTTCTTGTTGTGGTAATTTCTATTCTACAATCCACGACTCCTCCAATCATCTTATCATTCTGTTTAGACACATCAAACACAAAGCGAGGAGCCATAGCTTTAAATTTCTCCGGGTCAAGAAGTAGTGATGATTGATGGCCGTAGTATGAGTCTTGAAATTCCACGTACATATTATACACTAGCAGATAGCCATCATTAGGAAAATTACTATCCAGGTTTGTGTACGGGTAGGATTCCGAATTCAAAAACACTTTCACATTCTTAGTTTCAACATGATCAAACTTTGATTTATCACCGGCTACGTTGTTTTGCCTACCTGTTTGAAATGTGACTATGACGTCGTCTGGCCGACGACCACCCCAGAGCCCGACCTGCACCCGCCAGTATACGCTCCCACTAACGGAACACACCCCTGGCCATGGCCCACCCGAGTCAGGCGACCCGAACAGCAATTAAAGACAAAGCCGCGGAAACCTGAGTAGACAAGAGAAGAACCGTACCCATTCCTCCTGAAACATTAAATGAGGATTTTAGCGACAATAAAATCTCTTCCAGACACACCCGTTTGGAGTCTAGCGTAATGAGGTCACGCCTGGCGCGAGAGAGGCCGAGCCTCCCTCGGACGCCATGCCAGTTCGGCAGTTCAGCGCAGCTCATGGACCGGGGCGGACCTACGTCCCACGGAGAGGCAACATCCTTTGTCTACATTGAAAGTAACGTCCGGTAAATATAGTCACTAATTAACCAAACCCCTTTTATTACTTAACCTCTCCGTGAGTACCCGGTCCCTTTTTTCGGTCCCGGACCTAATCCGGCCGCATCAACTTAAGGACACCCCGCACCACACTTGGTCAGCGGGGCTGCTCTTCAGCATACGGCACGGGCCGTCTCCCGCAACGTACAGAACTTTGTTTAAGGTCACGCGCACGGCGCTGACCACAAACCCGCAAGGGAACTTGGACAAACTTAATTGCGGTGCGTGTTTCACCACAGTGGGCACAACACCCGCGCCGAGACATTTGCATACGGGATTGGCCGTCTCCAATCGCCCGCCCCTTAATTCAGTGTATTTTTGTATCCCGTATTTTGTACTGCTAACTTACGTTACCCGAGTAACGAGTGCCACGTAACTTGTGCGCGCCCCCTTAATCCAGTGTATTTTTGTATCCCGTGTTTTGTATTGCTAACTTACGTTACCCGAGTAACGAGTGCCACGTAACTTGTGCGCACCCCCTTAATTCAGTGTATTTTGTGTCCCGCCTTTGTGTTACGAAATTACGTTACCTGCGTACCCAGTGAGACGTCTGAGACATAACAGCATCCGAGGCCACGTAACGCGGAACACAAACAATACGGCGCCACGGAATAACAAGTAAAACCCCCGGGGACCTCTGTAGAGTGTTGTATTGTGTACGACTCGCTCCTCTGAATAAAAGGTACGACACCGCCACCTCAACTCCACGTCTCTTATTTAAAATCATCTCACGCAACACCGCCGCCGGCCCTAGTGGGCCACGCAGGGGCACATACATCCATGACCCCAAATTCACGACTAGAAACGAGCTAGTCTGGCGCCCACCCGGACAACACAGATCAAGAACCGCCTTTTCCCACTAGGAGCCACACCGGGACTCGAGCCCGAGACCCCGGACGACGGCATTTGGCGCCCGCTGCGTGGGGCAGAAAATAACGTGAAAAAATTTTTTTTTTCACTTCTGGACATTTTCGAAATAAATTCACCAACAGGCGACAGCGGAGACACGAAACGGCCATTTTGGACACAGGAAGGGTCGAAGGCCAGACAGACCGGCGCGACGAGGCGAGCGGACAAAGGACACTCCAACCACCCCCACCCCCGCACGTCATCACGGCGAGGCGAGCAACGGAGCGACGTCACCACCCCCACTCCGCACGGACCGTTTTCGCCTCCTCTTTGTGCGGCTGTCCGGGCACCTACCCCCACCTCGTCACCCCGCTTCACGCTCTCCGCTTCGGGCAACCATCCTGATACCCCCACTCCGCGCGGACCGTTTTCGCCTCCTCTTTGTGCGGCTGTCCGGGCACCTGCCCGCCGCCGATCTCAAACCCGCGCGCTACAACACGCGCCCAGACTACAAACAGCCCGTCACAGACGGCGAACTTGAACGTACAACATACAACTCAACATGCAGGCACCACCTACTACAGACCTCGTGTGCACGCGTTGCCTATTACCAAGGGAAATAGACCTATTGACGGGATCACTGCCGTGGTACAGGACATGCCAATGCGCGAACACCCGGGACAACGTCACTGAGCAGACCTGGGGCAAGCCCTGGAGCGAGACGTTACTCGGCGAGCCGCACACCCAATTACCGTGGTCATGGGCACCGCTTAAGACGGAGGCACAAGCTAACGTCACACTGGGAGGCATACTACCGACTATGGGCCTCACGAGTGCGCGGACCAATCCGGCACCCAAATACATCCCACCACCAAGCGCAATCACCGGACCAAACACGGGGATGCATACACGCAACCCGTGCTACACAGGGAAGTTAGCACTACCCGAGTTCAGCGGAATAGGGCACGAAGTACCCAGAGACTTCCTAACACACTGCGAGGTCAGACTGGCACGGTCCGGAATACCGACCGATGAGTGGTCGGGGCGAGCGAGCGAACAGCTGAAGGGGACCGCCCGCCAATGGTGGAACACCTGGGGACGTTTCGGCATGCCCTGGGAGGAGTTTGCCATGTCGTTCAACCGCCGATTTGACACGGAACACGCACTGGTCCAATGCACGACACAGTTCTATGGCGAACGCCAACGCGACGGCGAACCCGTCGAGCAGTTTCTGGCCAAGAAAATGCAACTGTTCAATCGAGTAGCACCCGGCGCCGCGCCAGCCACCGCGCTCGCAACCATTACCACCCTCCTACACAATGAACTGCAACCGTTCATGCGGTGTTACCGCGCAGAGGAAGTTGAGGACTACGTCCGACAAGCCATAGACACGGAACGGAACATCCGGGGACTGCGACACTACGACTCCCCGAACACCGACCGGGACCTGGCCAGACGCCCAATGGGTCAGAGAATAGCCAGCGTCCAGAACCGGGAAGCAGGGGGCTACCCACCCAACCGCCCACGACGAGCCATCGAGGACGCACCACCACCTGGTAGGCCCGATGGGTCATCGACACAGCAGGAACCCCCACTACCGCGATGCCAGTTGGGCTGCCCCGCAGGTACCCGCCACTGGCATGTCGACTGCCCACGCCGGCAAACACCACACGTCACCAACACGTCGGGAAACGCCCACCCGGGGGCACGGCGGTAAAACCCGCGCCTCCGAGCAAACCGAGCCAACCCACACCCGCCGCGGAAATAGCCACACCGCAACTAAACCAGCTAGTCCGTCCCCGCGACGGCCTACTCCGCATCCCCGTGGAAGTCAACGGACAACCCACGGCGGCCCTGGTAGACACGGGCGCGAGCCACGTGTTTGTGGCCCCCCACCTGGTACCCCCCGGCGCGCTGCAGCCCCACCAAGCCGAGTTACGGTTAGCAACCAGCACGCAACCGGGAAGGACAGTGGGGCAAGCCGAACTCGAGGTACGCATTCGGGACGACGTCACCACGGTAACCGACCTAGTGGTAGAGGACTTACACGAAGGGATAGTACTAGGCCAACCATGGTTAGCGAGACAAGATGCGGTGATCGAAATGAAACCCAGACGAGTTTACATTGGCACCCGCGAGCGGCTCACGGTGTACGCCATAGGCACTACCCCCGAGAGTCAGGGGGAGAAAGTAACCTTAGACCAGTTCCGCCACAACGTCCCCCACGAGTACCGAGCAGCAGTGGAACGCGTGTTGGCAGAAAGGCAGGACGTCTTCGCGGTAGCCGACCCACTGAAGCGCACCACCATCACCAAACACCACATCCCGACCACCCACGACAACCCAGTACACGAGGCCCTGAGAGGCTACGGGTTCCGGGAGCAGAGGGCCATCCGGGAGCAAGTGGCGGACATGCTTTGCGACGGGGTAGTCGAACCGTCCAACAGTCATTACAATGCTTGCGTCGTATTAGCCCCAAAGAAAGACGGTTCGCTATGCTTCTGCGTCGACTTTCGGCCGCTAAACGCGATCACGATTAGCTCACCCCCACCTCAAATCAGCGTCGACGCCGCCGTAGCCGGACTCGGCCGCGCGAAAGTCTTCAGTACGCTCGACCTGAAGGCTGGGTATTGGCAAGTGCCCATACGGGCGGAAGACAGGGGGAAAACCGCGTTCACGATACCAGACGGGCGGAAGTTTCAATTTCGCGCCATGCCTTTTGGGCTAAAGTGCGCACCGGCCACGTTCCAGGGAATGATGACCCGAGTGTTGGAGGGGTACCTGGTCCGGTTTGCGATCGCGTACCTCGACGACGTGATCGTCTTCTCCGAGACGTGGGAGGACCACGCCAGACACCTGGCGCTGGTCCTAGAACGCTTAGCCACACACCATCTCACGGCCGCACACCACAAGTGTCATATAGGGACCCAGGAGGTCGAATTCCTGGGCCACCTAGTAAGCGCGGCTGGCAACCGACCCCAACCCGTTCACTTGCGCAAGATCGCTGAGGCGGCACCACCGCGGACGAGGAAGCAACTCCAACGGTTTATCGGCCTAGTGAACTGGCTCAGGGGGTACATTCCCGACTTCTCCCGTACCATCGCACCGCTGACCGACCTCCTGTCACCACGGGCACGGTACCATTGGGGCGAACCCGCGCAACGCGCCTTTGAAGAAATAAAAGCCGCCTTCACTCGCTGTCACACCCTCACACAAGTAGACCCCGGACGCCGCCTCTACCTCCAGACCAACGCCAGCGCACTCGGTGTGGGCGCTGTGCTCTTCCACACGGACCCGAACGGGGTCCGCGAGGTCATCGACTACGCTAGCGCAAAGCTCGGACCGGCCGAACGCCGGTACCACAGCAACGAGCAAGAGTGCCTAGCCGTAGTCTGGGCCATGAAGAAGTACCGGCCCCACCTGGAGGGGAAGTGCTTCACACTGAGGACGGACAACAGCTGCCTCACCTGGCTGCGTACGATGCAGGGGCGGAAAGGCAAACTCATACGATGGGCGCTATTC
This sequence comes from Bacillus rossius redtenbacheri, assembly GCF_032445375.1. NCBI lineage: Eukaryota > Metazoa > Arthropoda > Insecta > Phasmatodea > Bacillidae > Bacillus > Bacillus rossius. Next base: position 120,484,867 of record NC_086330.1, on the reverse strand, counting down.
CTCCAGTCGTTCGACTTCGACGTCGAGCACGTTCCCGGCACGGAGAACCAGCTCCCCGACTTACTGTCGCGGGAACCCGACGACCGAACAGAGCTGACGGACGAGGACGACTGGGAGGAGATTCTACCCCCGGACACACCACACGGACACGCATCGCACGACTCGGCATGCGCGCGCATCACGGCCGACGCGGACGGGGACGAAGACCCACCCAACACCGTGGCCGACGTCCAAGACCGGGTACGTCGAGCACAGGAAACGTCAATAGACGCGGCAAGACGCCGCCAGCAAGCGACCGCCGGACATGAGGCGTGGCGCGTGCAAGACAGCCTGATTCAGACTCACACACCCGGACACCAGGAAGACTGGAGGACCTACGTCCCGACGGAAGCCCGAGAAGCGGTCCTTCGGTTCTTCCACGACCACGACCTCGCTGGACACCCGGGGACCGATCAGACACGACGAGAAGTCACCCGGCACTACCACTGGCCCCGCGTCACGTACGATGTACGTACGTACGTGCGCGAATGCGAGGTCTATCAGGCGAGGAAAGCGAGGCGGCGTGACGGCGAGGAGCAACAACGACCCAGGGAACCCACCACCGCCTTCTAAAACGATAGCCTTAGACGTAATGGGCCCCTACCCCCGCACGCCGCGCGGCAAACGCTTCCTCCTCGTCGTGACAGACCTCTTCACGCGGTGGACGGAGGCGTATCCATGCGGGAACGTGCGCACACCTACCATCATCAGCCTGCTGACCAGGGAATTCCTGTCACGTTGGGGATACCCCCAGTCGGTGTTGACGGACAACGCCAGTCAGTTCCTGGGGCGACATTGGAAGGGCTGGTGCGACGAACACCAGATCGAGCACCACACGACGCCCGCCTACCACCCGAGAGCGAACCCGACAGAGCGCCGGAACCAGGAACTGAAGGCACAGCTCCGGATCCGGCTGGGGGCGGACCACACGCAGTAGGACCTGCACGTGGCTGACGCCCTCTTCTGTGTACGACGCCGCACCAACGCCGCAACCGGCCGCACACCGGCCGAAATGATACAGGGCCACAACCTGCCCTTACCGGGAGAATGGGCCACACACGGCACTCCACACCCCGACGAGACGACGGAGGAACGTGACCAACGACGGGTGACTCTGCACGACGAGGCAAGACGTAGACAGGAGAGGTACGCCAACCGGATCACCCCAACCACAGATCATCCTCCACCCGCCGTGCAGGTCGGCGATCAGGTGTTCGCGCGACTACACCCACTTTCAGCCGCACCCCGCAACTATTGCGCGGGACTGGCCCCGCGCTGGGGCGGGCCATACACGGTACGGCGACGACTAGGCAGGACGACGTACTTAGTCCGCACGGAGGGACGGCGCTTGAAGAAGGTGCACAGGGACGACATCCGGCTCACCGCCCTACCTGGGGAGAGGAACCCAGACGGAGATGCAGGACCCCCCACTCCGGACGAAAACGGACGCCGTACGCCGGAGAGCGACGTAGTCCAGGAAGAGGACGACTCGCCAGAAGCGACCCCCGCTAGGAGCAAACCCGAACCGCGCCCATACCGCACCCTGGAATTCACGAACACCACGTCCAACAGGCCCCGCGACGAACCCGCGGACACGCCCGTGACATCACCCGCAGAGGCCGCGTCAGACGACGAGGCGAGGCCACAACCACGGCGGTGGCGGCGCCCGCCCACGTACCTCGACGATTATGCACTTAGCACGGCCACGGGGGACACCGGGGGCGACCCCGCCCACGACGTGCCAGACGAGCCGGAAGAGGTCCACGAGGACGCACCGGAGACGGCAGTGGTACCTTGGGAGGGGAGCGTGGTGTACGAGAGCCCCCCACCGCAATACTACCCACGGGGCAAGGACGAAGAGGCCGTGGAGATCGCCGAGCTGTCGCACAGCATAGGTCAATCCGATGCATGCAACGACGACGGGCCAACGCCGACCGTCACGCAACCCAGAGAGACCGACTCGGAGATCGCCGCCTCAGCATCAGCCGCCATACCCGAACGGGAACGGACCCCGTACCAGTCCACGAACTGTCAACCGCCGCCGAAGGAGGACCTCCGCGGACCGGGACATCGACTGGGGACAAGCGAACCCGCCAGCGAGCCCGCGGAACGACCCCGACGGGCCCACAGACCTCCAGTTCGCCTGGCCGACTACGACCTGGGAACAGGGCGCAGAGCCTGTCAGCCGCAAGGCCACCTCGACGAGTCGACCCCCGGATGTTCGGCGTGGGACCACCCGGGACAGGTGCTCGGGCCCTACCAACTGCGGCCACCGCGAGCACCACCCGGGTGGAGCTGTTGCCGGAGCTAGGAGGCGCCACGACGCCGCCCCCGGCACGCCTGCCACGACGGCAACCGGGGCGGCGCGCACGTTGGCCCAGTCGGCCACGATCACCAGGTCCAGTGCGCTGGCCCTACCAGCCGCTGACCACACACCGGCACCACGACGCCGCCCCCGGCACGCCTGCCACGACGGCAACCGGGGCGGCGCGCACGCTGGCCCAGTCGGCCACGATCACCAGGTCCAGTGCGCTGGCCCTACCAGCCGCTGACCACACACCGGCACCACGATGCCGCCCCCGGCACGCCTGCCACGACGGCAACCGGGGCGGCGCGCACGCTGGCCCAGTCGGCCACGATCACCAGGTCCAGTGCGCTGACCCCACCCAGGCGCCACGATGCCGCCCCCGGCACGTCTGCCACGACGGCAACCGGGGCGGCGCGCACGTTGGCCCAGTTGGCCACGAAAACCAGGTCCAGTGCGCTGGCCCTACCAGCCGCTGACCACACACCGGCACCACGACGCCGCCCCCGGCACGCCTGCCACGACGGCAACCGGGGCGGTGCGCACGCTGGCCCAGTCGGCCACGATCACCAGGTCCAGTGCGCTGACCCTATCAGCCGCTGAACCCGCCCAGGCGCCACGACGCCGCCCCCAGCACGTCTGCCACGACGGCAACCGGGGCGGCGCGCACGCTGGCCCAGTCGGCCACGATCACCAGGTCCAGTGCGCTGACCCTATCAGCCGTTGACCCCGCCCAGGCACCACGACGCCGCCCCCGGCACGTCTGCCACGACGGCAACCGGGGCGGCGCGCACGTTGGCCCAGTCGGCCACGATCACCAGGTCTAGTGCGCTGACCCTATCAGCCGCTGAACCCGCCCAGGCGCCACGACGCCGCCCCCGGCACATCTGCCACGACGGCAACCGGGGCGGCGCGCACGCTGGCCCAGTCGGCCACGATCACCGGTCCAGTGCGCTGACCCTATCAGCCGCTGACCCCGCCCAGGCGCCACGACGCCGCCCCCGGCACGTCTGCCACGACGGCAACCGGGGCGGCGCGCACGTTGGCCCAGTCGGCCTTGATCACCAGGTCCAGTACGCGGAGCCAACCAGCTGCTGAGCCGCGAACCACGCCGGGATGGAGCGGCCGGAGCTAGGGGTGGCCCCATGTTAGCGGGACCATAAGCGGCGCAAGGTCGGGCTTCACAGGGGGGGGGGGGGGGGCGTTTGACGTCGTCTGGCCGACGACCACCCCAGAGCCCGACCTGCACCCGCCAGTATACGCTCCCGCTAACGGAACACACCCCTGGCCATGGCCCACCCGAGTCAGGCGACCCGAACAGCAATTAAAGACAAAGCCGCGGAAACCTGAGTAGACAAGAGAAGAACCGTACCCATTCCTCCTGAAACATTAAATGAGGATTTTAGCGACAATAAAATCTCTTCCAGACACACCCGTTTGGAGTCTAGCGTAATGAGGTCACGCCTGGCGCGAGAGAGGCCGAGCCTCCCTCGGACGCCATGCCAGTTCGGCAGTTCAGCGCAGCTCATGGACCGGGGCGGACCTACGTCCCACGGAGAGGCAACATCCTTTGTCTACATTGAAAGTAACGTCCGGTAAATATAGTCACTAATTAACCAAACCCCTTTTATTACTTAACCTCTCCGTGAGTACCCGGTCCCTTTTTTCGGTCCCGGACCTAATCCGGCCGCATCAACTTAAGGACACCCCGCACCACACTTGGTCAGCGGGGCTGCTCTTCAGCATACGGCACGGGCCGTCTCCCGCAACGTACAGAACTTTGTTTAAGGTCACGCGCACGGCGCTGACCACAAACCCGCAAGGGAACTTGGACAAACTTAATTGCGGTGCGTGTTTCACCACAGTGGGCACAACACCCGCGCCGAGACATTTGCATACGGGATTGGCCGTCTCCAATCGCCCGCCCCTTAATTCAGTGTATTTTTGTATCCCGTATTTTGTACTGCTAACTTACGTTACCCGAGTAACGAGTGCCACGTAACTTGTGCGCGCCCCCTTAATCCAGTGTATTTTTGTATCCCGTGTTTTGTATTGCTAACTTACGTTACCCGAGTAACGAGTGCCACGTAACTTGTGCGCACCCCCTTAATTCAGTGTATTTTGTGTCCCGCCTTTGTGTTACGAAATTACGTTACCTGCGTACCCAGTGAGACGTCTGAGACATAACAGCATCCGAGGCCACGTAACGCGGAACACAAACAATACGGCGCCACGGAATAACAAGTAAAACCCCCGGGGACCTCTGTAGAGTGTTGTATTGTGTACGACTCGCTCCTCTGAATAAAAGTTACGACACCGCCACCTCAACTCCACGTCTCTTATTTAAAATCATCTCACGCAACACCGCCGCCGGCCCTAGTGGGCCACGCAGGGGCACATACATCCACGACCCCAAATTCACGACTAGAAATGAGCTAGTCTGGCGCCCACCCGGACAACACAGATCAAGAACCGCCTTTTCCCACTAGGAGCCACACCGGGACTCGAGCCCGAGACCCCGGACGACGGCAACTATTATATTTCTTGGCTTTTCCGTATTAAAGGACGTTTTCACGGACCAATGCACCGATTGAGATTGCGGCAGGGCCGGATATGTTTCCAGGCTCCAGGATCGGAAAGCAATGTGTATGTTTTTTTTTCCTTTTCCAACCATTTTAAGCAAACGAATTCTCTGTGCGGTGGAAACGGTTACATGAGGCATTAGCCAGTCGATGCTCATGAGTGTTAGTTTCACAGGCAACGGTTGCGCTGCCGTGTCTAACACCGCGTTGTTCTGAGAGTTTGACACCAGTAACACTTATTCTTGTCGAATGTTAACAAAAACCTGTTTATAATCTTCGAAAAATCCCATGAGATGACTCAAAGGCATGCATATTTCAAACTCACAGTTTGCATTAATGGGTACACTATAGTCGTCAGACAAGCCCCAGCCGACCATCTTGGAAACAGCGTTTTCACTGGGCGTTAGTAAAAGATAGTTTTTAATTGTAGTCACTAATCCAACGTCGCGACATTCATCTATCTGTAAATTATTTACCTCGTATGCAATCCTGTTAAACATGTGTAAAATTCCATTTCTAACAATTTTTGCGTATGTAGCGGCCTGGCCATTCGGTTTGACGAATTTTCCGCGGATTCTTAACAGACTTTTTCATGGCAGACAATAAATATCAGATTTCTGGATTGCAATACGTGTCTCGGAATTTAAATTATAATGACCAGAAATGAATGGGCGGTAGCTATGAATTTCCGTTTTCGTGATATCATTTTCAAATTGAATTGGCTGGTCGACTTGGAGAATGCTGGAATCCAATTTGGGATACTTTGAATCCTAGTTTCTTGATAAAACGTATATTTTTACGTGTTAACCGTTTGGCGTCTCGCTGACTACTGGGTCTGCCTTCGACACCACCGGAACCTTTATGAATGCCAAAGTATTTCACTCCCATATTTTTTTTAAATGCAGACGTAACATTATTTCTTTGCCTCTAAAATCTATGAGCTTCCCGTTTTGGTCGACTATCCTCACAGGCAACTCGTGAATTCGTTTAACGATCACCGGAACGTATACGACAGTTTCAGGTACTTCGATGACCTTAACCAGGCGGGACGCTGGGATAAAACTCGTGTATACTCAAGCTAGGTGGTCCGTTTAAATAGCTGGAGCCTACGATATTTGTATCTATTCGTATGACCGATACAGGGAAAATATTGACCGGTTGTGTTGACTCATGCATTCGACCTGTCACGTAAATTTTAGGTTCAAAACCGAGCATTTTTCGGATCGTATCGCTTTCTGTAAAATTGATATCGTAATTACAATGCATATTACATTGCAAGGTATAAGGGTTGCCTCACAAAATAAATTTTGCATTGTGTGGTAACAGTTCTCCGATGTAACTTTCCAAATCTGAAATTTCATAACTTCCGACGGGAAGAGACACAGGACCATGTTTTTCAAAAAACGGAATTTGTTGTTTTTTTCGTCAACGTTCGGTATGGAATGGTATGTTTGAAAGTCGATGAGCCCTATCTGCCACTCTCCATTCGTAAGGTCCAGGGGTGGGAAATATATGGACCGCAATTCGGAATTTTTTCCCGTTAATATAAGTGAAATTGACATTTCAGGTTAGCTTGCACTACAGTATGGACCACCAGGGTAGGTTGAACTCTGGTATAGACTGGATGCGTCAATGGCTAGTGTATCTGTGATGTTTAAAATTATTTCTTTTGCTTCTCATACACGGACACTAGAAATCTTAAACATAAATGACCGCAATTCCATGATTTGATTGTCTGTTGTCTATCGTAATTGTAACTTAAACTTGTGCCTTTCAGGTATTTTCTTACTTCAGGAGGCGGTCTGAGGTCGCCATAGCTGTCATAATACAGCGCAGTGCTGCCAGACTTTTTATATGCAACCCAGTGCGTTCCTTTTCTTGTAGATACGTCTAGATTAATGATCCCACACTCATAAGGTTTTGATTTTAAAGGTAAGTTATCTCTCATGAAAACGCCTCAGGGAATTTTTGATTTTCAACTTGAATACAGCATTTTCTAAGGCCGATGTAGTGTGCAGTCTGTGAGGCAAGGCTAAAATCACCCTTTCCACTTTTTTTTTTACTGCTTTCTTAATCACTGCCTGACAGTCCCTACCCGTGAGGCCATCTGGCAGAGTTAAAAGCGTCCCCCCCTCCTCTGTCCACCCTTCCTTTTCCGTCGGCGGCGAACGCCGCCTCCCACGGCCTTGTAGGGTCTTAAAAAAAGTCTCGCACCATTTTTGGAACGATTTGCTAAGGCTTGAATACGTCTGTGATGCTGTGCATTTTGTTGCAACAGTTTTGTCTGATTATTAGCTGTCGTCACGCTTTTTGCGATTCCGGCTGCGCCTCCGATCAAAGAACCGAGCGCTGCCAGAGCTGGAAATAGAAATGGTAGAACACCGTCCTTTTTATCATGTTTATTTTTCTTATTTTTTTTCTTTGTGAATCTTATGCCGGACCCTAGTTTACGCTTAACACCCATTATTTTACTTACGCTCCAAGCCGCGATCTTTTAACCTAGCTTACTTTGAGGGCTCTGTGCAATTTGTTTAGCTTTAAGTGCTAAAATGCGGTCCGCTTGATGTCTGTTTTCCAAATCGTTACTTTTGAGTATGAAATATCGTGTTCTTTGCACGCTCTATCTAATTGATTTTCTCCTGGGTCTCCGCGTGCTAAACGTTTTTCAAGTTTTGTACCGGGCCCACAGTACTGATAAGTTGGCAAATTTAGCTTGAAAGGTAATTTATTTATGGCAGAGTTAATAAGTCCTCTACCCTTCACCCTCCTTCCAGCACGACGTATATCAGCGTAATGACTTTGGGGGGTATAAATAAGACAGTTTTATACTTTTTTCGCTTCAGTTGTAACGATGGAAGTAATCCCTCAACATGCCAGTCTTCCGATCGAAATTATTCATGATGATTTGATATGCAAACGAGAACAACGCCACGGACCTCTGTTGCCGAATACCATAAGATGTATAATTGCCGGACCTTCAAATAGCGGGAAAACATGTATTTTACTTTCGCTTATACAACATCATAACAGAGTGCGTTTCGAGAATATTTGTTTGTATATCAAGAGCCTAGGACAACCAAAATATAAACGTTTGGCGCAGGTGTTGTCTCATGCGCAAGGTATTAAATTTTTTCAATTTAGTGAAAATGAAGAGGTAGTGCCGCCAAGCAAAGTGCTACCAAATTTGATTATAATTTTCGATGACATCAGGTGTGAAAAACAGGCAATAGTTCAACAGAATTTTTCATGGAGCGGCATGTCTCGTACGACTGTTTTTATTTAATTCAAACGTATAGTCAAACCCGAAAACTGTTGGCTCGGGATAATGCTAATTTGATAATTTTATTTAAAATGGATCTTCTAAATCGTTAACATGTTTACCACGAGCACGTCACAACCAACATGCCATTCGATAAATTTAAAGATGTTTGTGCTCGCTGTTGGAATAGCAATGTTGGTTACGGTTTCCTAGTAATAGATAAGGATTTTCCTCTACAAAAAGGTTGTTATCGCTGTGGATTCGATCACTTCATAGTGTTACCTTCGTGAAGAATGAACTTGGGCATCTTCAAATTTGGGAGCGGCGGGAATAAACGTCAGCAACTGTCATGTCTGACTCTTACAGAAGATGGGCACTGTCAGGTTGGCGGGAAACGTTTGCACAGTGTAGGCGATCCTCGTGACGCGGCGGATGCTGCCACAAAGAATTATGTAGATGTAGCTTCCGGTGCCACCGCACATGCATGGCGAATAATTTAGAAAAAGACTTGGGTCTACTAAAAAACAGCCTCTCCTACGCTGAGGATCTTAATAACAATTTGGTAACGTATCTACGTCAGTTTGACAAGAAGAGTACAGATGTTTTCGATAAAATTCGGGAAAATTTATCTGAGAAGGAAGTTTTACATGAGTTCAAAAATATGGTATCTGTCAGTAGTGATGAGCTGAAAGTGATTTTTATGGATGTGAAGGATTTCGTTAGCTCATCACGTGACTTGCAACGGAGATTGGGAAGTTACTTGCGTCAGGCGGATAGCGATACGCGCGAGTCATTGGCCTAGATTCTAGAGCTGTTGAAGGCTCTGTCAACTGGCGGTTGCAATAGGAACTTTAACGAGCTAAATAATATTTTTCTGACTAAACACGAGGCTCTATATATACACAAACAACACTTTGAAGCAATCAAAAATGCTTTGGTCTCTACAAACGAAAAACACTCTAATACGACTGCATACCTAAGGCAGGTTGATGCAACGGATCGTGCGACATTTACAGAGCTTTTAACACTCGTGGGCGAGCAACCAAAGCTTGTAAGTAAGGAAATAGTGTCCGGTATGGAATTTCAATTTAATACTTTGATGAGTTCTCTACGCGAAGATAATGCTAAATTTATTAAGGAATCTCTATCGAGTATTGAGGATAAATTTGATAGTCTCGTTAGTGGAGCTACTTCATGTTCTCAGTTTCCACATATAATTAATCAAAGCTTGAATGCAATGAGAAATTGTCTAGACCTACTGTATAACCTGTTGGGAACGAAGCTAGCAGCCAGACCTGAGAACCAGCCAGCACAATCACCATCTGTATCGCTTCCGGCTTTAAGAGGTCCATCAGTGAATTTGTCTGGTGTAAGGCTATCTTAAGCTCCGTTTCCGAGAATTACCGTACCGGTGCAGCTTCCCATTATACCCAGTACCACTACTGCGCTTAAAAGGCACTCTTAATGTATAAAAGCCTCTATTTACATTATGCTCGCATGAGTCAGTCATGGCTTCAGAAGCAAGAAAGCACCATCACGTCATACAAAACGTTTGTGAAAAATGTGCGCGCCTGGCGCAGGATGCAGTTAATGAACAGGTATTCAAACCGATCATGTCGCGTCTCGAGAGTTCTTCTGCTATCGCAGATAATTTATCGGTTGAGGTGAAAAAAGAATCCGCTACACCTATCGCTAAACCTCAGATTAAGGCTTTCTCTAGCGAAGGTGAAGAAGATGATTTACCACTGATTGCTTATTCCGGTAAACGCTCAGCTGCGTCACGTGAGCCATTGGGTGAGGAGGCCCGGTCCTACCTAACCGGATTCAATTCTAAGATAAATGATATGACCTATGGAATTTACAAACGCAACAATCACTGGTTCTTGGGAAATAAGGAAGTTGTTTTCCTACTTAATAATTTACTTCGCATAGATGGTGAACTAATACAACCTTCACCTGGATTATATGAGCTATTGTTTTTGAAAGAACCTAAGGTGTATTCAGAAGCTGCATTGCGTCAATACACACGCTTGCTGCGCTCTACTAGCGCGTGTTATAAAAGAAATGATGCGTCATCCAAACGTTATAAAAACACTGATCATGAAAAGTTCAGGCTCATTAAGAATCTTTGTCCTGCCATTGCTTCCCATGAAGGCAATGGTTTAGTTGAAAAACTAGATTTAAATCGTCGAAAGGAATATGTTTACTGGAACTCTGTAAATTAATTATGTGATCGGCTTAGATTAATACTTGCATCGCAACAATCCGGGAACACGAGCCATTCAAATGAAGTATTGGCCATACTAGAAGAACTCATAGAATCTGGCTACATTAAAAAAAATAAGTAAAAAAAATAAAAAAAAATAACAGCCTGACGCAGTATTGCACTTGAACTACACAAAAGCGCACGCAATGTTTTTCCTCAGAGACGTGTAATCACTCATGGTCTCGGCGATCTTTTACAAATTGATTTGGTGGTAATGCAACCTTATTACTGTGCGAATAAAGGATTCAGATATATATTGGTTGCGATTGATGTTTACTCCAAGCAGGCTTACGCGGCTTCAGTATTGAAAAATACCGCGGAGCTTGTGGCTTTAGCTATGAAACGTATTCTAAATGACTCTGGAGGTTTCACTCACATGCACTCAGACTGTGGTACCGAATTTTATAACAGAAGATTTCAGACATTGATGAAAGAACACGGAATTAACCATTATTCAACCAACAGCGAACTGAAGGCCTCGGTCGTTGAACGCTTCATTAGAAGTTTAAAAATCGCTTTTGTTTACGGAAATGTCTGCTCAGGGAAACTACAAATGGCTACCGCTCTTACCAAAAGTTATGGAAATATACAATGGCAGATTACATAGGACTATCGGTGAGCCCCAACAAGGTGAAAGATAATTCTCTTCTTAAAACAGTTTACAATGTTGTGAAAAAGATAGATCACAGGCAACTTAAAGCTAGTGTAGATAATGTACGGATCTCAAGAAATTTGAATTTATTTGCAAAAGGTTATTCCGTAAATTGGTCCCACGAGATTTTTAAGGTGATAAAAATGTGCAACACTTACCCTAGAACATACTACTTGTCTGATCTGGATGGTAATGAGTTAAGGGCGGTTTTTATTCTCAAGAAATTCAAGTGACGAAGTATATAGTTATAGACACTTATTTAATTAATAAAATCCACAAGCGACTTCCTACACGTCTTCTAGTCAGCTGGAAGGGTTTCCCAAAATCAATAAAAACATGAATATCTAGAACTGATGTGGGAGACTGATGGAGTGAACCAGCCTTAACAAACTCTAACCGCGGCTGTCTGGAGACCCTTGGAATGGGGTGTGACACGTGGTGTGTGGTAGACTCCTGCAGCGCAGATGTTCACGTGTGAAGGGGCCTGCGCAGGTCGCAGCCGTGGCCTAAGGGTTTTATATATTTTATTTTTTATTTTTTAGAGCTGGCTAGAGCTGGGCTGCTGTCGACTGGTGTCTGGTCTAAAATATGTTTAAAACTCGTTGACTGTTGTAACAAGTAGGATGTTACTTTTGTCTGGAAAACACACACGTTATATTTAATCTAATTTGTAGCAATGCACTACTCGTAAAAGATATTAAAAACTGATGTGAGAAAAAAATATATATAATCATTATTTTTTTAAAAGAAACTTTACGTAAACGAGACTAACTCAAAAGAAGAAAATATTATAAGTTACTTTTGCCTGGTAATAATCAAATGGCAGGTACAGGTAACTGACACACACAAAACTTCCTGCCACGTAACTGGAGTAAAATAAATTTTTTTGTTATACATAATGTTTTATTTTTAATTTGAAATATTATTTTTATAATTAACTGCAATAATGCATGTACACGTATTATTTTTAAGTGTGGAAAGAGTATTTATTTTAACTTGGGAAGAAATTACATTTGTATACAGGTACACTTATTATGTTTAAGTGTGGGCTTTGCTAACAGGCGCCGAGCGCTTCCCTATGCCGCGTGAGGCTGTCTGGGTTATTTTTAACTCAGGAGGGGGAATGCTGTAGCATCACGTCTGCGAGGCTTGCGCGACACAGCCTTGGCAATATATAAAAATTTAATATAATGACTATAAGAGAATACTATCTATATATATATATGCACAAGACATTCTTTTAAATGACAACTGTGTGTGACGTAATAAGAATATTTCTAATAAAATGGGTGATATATTATAAATAATATTACTTTTTTTTAAGTAATTGCCTCTGTATATATAATTACTGGAAAAAACAATATAAATATATCGCTACAAGAGAACATGTCTTTAACACATAAAAAAAAATGGTGTTTGAAATCGCCGAATAGTACTAAATATATCTAAAGTATTTTTATTAACACATAAATATTGCTATAAGCATAGGTAATGCCTATAGCTTTTTTATTATAGTATTATCCAAGATGGCAGACATGCTACATAACAAATTAAGTATAATGACTATACTGGTCTAGTACTATAAAAAAACATGGCTGCCCTCTAGTGTGTGTTTTGAATTTGGCGCCTACTACTACTACTACTATAGTCATAGAGTAGTGGCTGCCGAAATAATTTTATTTTATATTCAAACTTGCAAAAAAAACCAATGACTATAATGAGAAAAAAGATGGCTGCCTGGTATGCTGTGCTACAAGATGGCGGCTTACAGCAATCGATTGTCATATATAAATTTACTTTATTTTCAAAGTTGGCTGTTCTGGATACTTCTTAGCAGCCGAAATTATTTGTTTTTACAATGTTGACGAAAAAAATAAACATGACACCCGATGCGGCTTTTTTAAATTACCGCCTTGCACTATAAAAACATAAACATGGCAGCCGCATAGCAGCAGACATATTATTTTATATTTCCCGCCTACCACTATAAAAATATAAACATGGCGGACTACATACATTTTTAAAACTTACTCAACATAAAACAAAATTTTTATAAGCATATATACATCTGAAATTATTTTTTCAAGATGGCCTCGTGGCCGTGTGGTTAGCATCGCTGACTACCAATCCAAAGGTAGACGGATCGAATCCTCGCCGTCGCGATACATTCTATTTTTGTACTTGTAAAAATTATTCCGGCGCTTGCGACACTAGCGTTCCCTAGCTTCTTAAATTAGAACCATCGCACGAGCAGACAAACCTCCACGTGACGTCAACAACCTCCTCAGGATCCCCTCCACGTGGCTCCCCACAACGCCCACCCGGCCACGTGGTGCCATGCCCACCCCGACACGGGCTCACACCACTACCTGTTTGATTGTTGACAGTGTCCCAGAATCAGCGACCTCCCCCTACTGCTGCCAGTGTCGGAGCACTCATCATCAGATCTCAAGCAATCATCTTCCGTGCCGTCGAGCGTATTTGAAATGCAGCACTTTTTAAAACTCTTTACTAGTAATGTTTCTGGGATCGCAGACCAGGCATTGAGAATCCACTGACACACAAGATACAAGCTTGGTCACCTTATTCTCCCGGTCGGTGTCATTTTGTGGTTTTCGCTCGCCATCCACTCGGAGTATTGCCGCTTCATATGTGTTTTAAACGGCCTATTGATACAGACATCAAGGGGCTGCAAAACTGAAGTTAATCCTCCAGGTATTTCGACCTGATCTGTTCGCCCATCTGTCAGATGATTCTTCGTTTCTTTGGTTAAATGACCGCGAAAGCTGTCCAACACCAGCATGCTTCGTAATTTCAACAAAGCACTGGGTCGTCGTTCCCACACATATTTAATTCAGTTCACAACCATTGCATGGTCCATCCATCCCTTCTCTTGAGCCCACACAATAATACCATTAGGGAATTTTTCATTTTTTGGGAGCGATTTCCTTTTAAAAATCACATGCGGTGGTAGTTTTTTCCCGGCGGAAAGGACTGTCAACATTACAGTGCACCACATTTTTTCACAGCCTCCAGTTAAGATGCGCACTGTTATTACACCTTTTTTTTTCAAATGTCATATCTGCAGGCATTTCAAAGTACACAGGTGTTTGGTCGTAATTTCCAATTTGTGAAAACAAATAATTGTGTTGCTTCCGCAGCTTTAAAACATGCCTCTGAAATGCTATTAATTTCTCATCGTATCTTGTCGGTCTGGCAGATTGTAGTACGCCGCCTCATGGACAAACCCTTTCTTACCATGAACCTGCGCATCCAGTTCCTACTTGCTTTAAAGCCTTCACCCATGCCAAGTTCACGAGCAATTTGCAGCGCCTTTAGCGAACACATTTCCATGCTTACAGCGTTCCCGAATTGCTGTCTGTCCTGTATGTAGTCGTAGAGTTTTTCCTCTATCTCCCGAAACTTTGCTACCGCACCACGGAACGCACGTCTATCACCACTGGCCGAAAGCAGTTTGTCTTTACTTTTCCTCCAATCCTTCACACATGATTCGTCGACATCATATTTTCGCACAGCAGCACGGTTACCGATTTCTTCCGCTTCACTGAGGGTCGGTTTTATGACCCCCGGCTAAAGTTCCGGCTAAAAATTAACCGCAGACTAGCTCTTATTTTGGTTTTATGACTCCCTGTTAACGTCTACCTTCCAGTTAAAGTTCCGGCTAACCTAGCGGGTGGATGAACGGGCCGCTAACTGCTTAACCGGAGGCTAAGCAACAGAAAATAAAATGGCGATGTATCAGGCGAGGTTAGTTGTTGATAGTGATGATGACTATTAGAGGAATTCTATTGAATATTTGCAGGATGCGATGGAATAATTTATTACTAAATATAAAATGATACGCCGTATTCGTCAAAGTTTTATTAAAAAGTACATGGCATGAAAGTGTAGTCACGCTTTTCTATTCTCGTCGAGTCGTGTATTATTATTTGACTTTAATTGATCACGAAGTACATCAACGCATGCTATGTATATAAACTTAAATGTTCCTGCTTAAGAATATGTGTAAATAAGTGAATTTTAAAATTGCATAACGAGGGTTATTATTACCTATAAAATGCGTGTTTTCGTGGAAGTTGTATCTGTGAATTTTTATTCGTAATACAGTGGACATATGCCGGGAATGAAATGCACTTCATACGACTTCAGACGTGGTTCTAATTCAATGAATACAATTGAATGTGAAAATAAATGTTACCCAATTATCCCTTCCCTATCTTACAAACCATTAGGTACTTATTATCTACCTGCCACGCAAGTGCAAAATGAAAACAGCACTGGAATTATTCTGTTTCCCGTATCCAAGTTTATCCCTTGATCCTATCGGCATGACCCTTTATATGTTGGTCTTGTTTTACATTATACTTGCTGTTTTAATTTAGCATGTTGAAAAATCCTGTACATAACACAAAATACCTAACTTATCACGATGCAAACAAATTATGTCAGGTCTTGTAAAAATGTATTTCTTTCGTATACATTTTACAATCATAATTATTTCCCCAGTGAATATGTCTAGGATCTCTCGACCTACTAAATTAAAACAGCAAGCATCCTATACCACAAACTAATTCCATCAGGATCGGATTAATTTGGATACGTGATACGAAACTATTAGTACAAAAATTAAACCTACACCAGTGAAATGACAATCGACAAGTATTTTCCCGAAACAGGGTCTATATTATTTGATTATGAAATAAATTTATGAAAGAAATGAGTGTTCTCTAGCAAAAATGTCATCCCTATTTATTTTTTTGTATAGAATTACTTCGTTAGTTTTGGCTTAATATATAACCTAACAAAATCGTGAGTTTCAATACAAGAGTAAAAATGAAAACACACGGTTTTGAATTGTAAATTGTAATTTTATGGTTTAATACAAAGCAGGTTTGACGTCAAAGTAGTTTTTGGTTAATTTAATTATATCTGTTGCAATATAATGTTCGCGGCATATTTCTTTACTGCAGCTGTAAACATTCCGAATCACAATACAAACAAACAGCTGACTAACATTCTACCAGAAAAAAAAAACTGTCTTGCAACAAAAGTTACCAAATTCTGGTTTATTTCATTACCAACACACCCATTATTACACCACACGCTTCGTCAGGTTCCGGTTAGCCAACCGCAGGCTAAGTATGGGTCATAATACACCCCTCGTTCGTTAACCGGAGGCTAGCCTAACCTGAAGGCTATCTAACCTGAGGATTTAGCCGGAGGTCATAATATCGGCCCTGATTATTTTTAATTTTTCCACAACTGTGAAAGAACGCAACCTTTTACGATTCATTACAATACTTGCAGCCAACACACATGTAAAACCACTGGGTACTTTGCGAATGAGGATAGGACAGTGCGTGGGAGCGCGCGTTTGTAACCAGCGAAGCTGCAGTGTGACAACGCTGTGAGGAATATGACCTTGACTGTCTGCCGCTTCCTTCCCATCCTTTTCCCCTACCCCTCTTGCCTATCGCAGCAACCTCCAGTCGCGCCGGTGTTATTTCGTCACCGTGCAAAAATGACCCAAGAGCCATGTAACACCCGCACCCTACTTTTTCGAACCTGAATTTTTTAAAAAAGGTGTGGGTGGTACGTGGGTTTATACGGTAATTGCTTCTTAACACATGACTTAAAATTACTCTTTTAATACTATACGACACTACTTTCAAATGTATGAAGTTGCAGCCTTACTAAATTATATAAAAGACATAAAACACATTCCATAGCTTAGCCAAACACTCCATCACTGCTTGAAAAATTGATTTCTCATCACACTATTTGCTTTCAGCTGTAGCTCTGTCATCTTGAAATTTTTATTTGCTGAAGGGTTTCTGACGAGCCGGAAACTGTGTTTGAACGCACCCATGCTCAATTTCTCACTTAACCAACATATCCATCTGGTCCTTCACATCATTCTGTGCCAAGTATATATTCAGCATTAGCAGCACACCTCATGGTGATTCCCGTTTTAAGATCAAGTCATAATTGAGACAGGCATTATCATTATCAGTCTATAAAACCACTATGAGAACTTTGCCAGTAGCTCACATACATGAATTAATTGACCATAATTGTGATTTCTGCCCTACTCCAACCTGAAAACAAACTTAATGTCACCCCCTCCCCCCCCCCTTTTTTTTTCCCCTTCTTTCCACTAGTTTTTACTACTGCAGGAGAAAAAATATTCACCACCCTACAATTTAAGAGGCTGGAACAACAAATATTCTTGTGTCCGTCCCCCCCCCCCCCCCCCCCCCCCAATTTTTGCTGTGCGTGGAACAAGGTTGTATTGGACATAGTTCACAACGCATGAAAGAGAAAGGCACTATGCAGCTGAAGAGACAGAGATGTCTGTGGCTGTCGTCGAATCATAAGAGTAGAGGCGAAAAGTGGCTTTGTAATATCACAATGTGTTTACGAACAAAGATGTTAGATTTATTGAAACTACTTATTGTTTATATCAGAAGGCAAAATGCAAAAAGGCTCTTTTCCTAATATTAACTGTATGTAAACATTGAACAAGGTTGTGACTTGCAGAGGCACAGACACGTTCTTCAGGAATTCATATCCGCAAACCTAGTATTTTGCCACACAGAGATGAATATGAACAATAATTTAGTGACTATGGGCACCACCAGTCTAAATATTTCAATATTAGGCTGGAAATTCAGAAGTTAAGTCCAAATAAATGTAAGGTAGTGGTTAAGGTGAGTGTCACAGGGCATGTTGATTTTTTTCATTTTCTTGTAATTACTATTAATTAGTTAATGGTAATTTTTGTAAATTTAACACTTTACCTTTCTTTTATTTATTGTTCTGTCACAAATATTTTCAAGAGATAAAATTTTGTGCAAGTGATAACATTATTTTCAGACACTTGTGTGATATTTTTACACCCATTATATAATATTTAGTGAACATATGTTAAAAATATTTGACAACAACAATTACAAGATATATATATATTAAAATAATATTATTAATAAGAAATGAAAAAAAAATCAACATGGGATGTGATACCCCACCAGAAGGAAAGAAATCTGCACCACACTAGTTTCCGTTTATTGCCACTCAAAGAATATTCAAATTTTTTTTCAAAAATAGTTTCTCACAAAACCTCTTGGCAGAAGAAGGTGGCGAAAAATTTAGATGAATATACAATGAGAAGAGTTAAGTAACAGTCAAACTGAAGAGGAAATAATGTTTTGCCCTAATTCACCTATTGTCCATCAAACAAAGCAAAAATTCAGTAGATTTTAAAGTAAAAAAAAAAAAGGACAAATTCCTTAACTGGGCTAGGATCTGCTATGTTTTTTCACTTTATATGTATTCCCAAAATTTATAAAGCTATTAGCAAAAAATTACTGTTGATGTGCAAGACATCCATCTGCTATGGCGAACAAGTCCCAAGTGAAAAGGCAACAAGGTTGCCTTAGTAACTGCCCAATTGTGAAAACACCTGCCACTTTATCTTGCCAAACTCATACATTACCGAAAATACTGAAACTTGACAGTGCTTATACGAACGTGATGATAGCAATTGCTATGAATGCTAAATTTTCATTTACTTTTTCTTTGCAGCTTGGTTTTGTAAACTAATCAATTAAAATAAATTTAATGGCATGATTAGCTATAAGAATAAACAATATTTGTTTGTAAGTGTGTGCATTTACTTTGATGTAGTTTTTTTTTTTCATTTTACTTTTTACATTTGAAAGAAACATCAGATAATGTGACAAAAAATTATGGAAGAATTTAGGATTGATTTCAAAATTCGTTTAGTGCTATTAAAAAAAAAGTTGACAATATCTTGCTGATGAAAGTTGTTCAATAATCAATGGAATATTGACTTGCCATAACCATAGAATGTAGAAACTATTAACGTTCTCTTTATCAATTTTACTGCTGTTTTATTTGTCCTGCACATAAGCTTCACTAGTGTTTATTCAGAATTACTATAAAAATCATAAATAAATATTGCAATGAGAATTTCAAAACATTGATGAAGTGTAATCAAATAGTTAATTTACTTTACTAAGAATAGTTCTGATATAAGATGGGACGAATGATAACTATTGAAGAAAATGCATATTAATACAAACTTCCACAACGTATCTTCAAATGTGCAATAAAATACTAATTTTTTTACAATCCAAAATGTAAAAAAAATTTTTTACAAAATGCTCTATGTGTACCTCTAATTATGAACCAAAAATGACTTCAAAAAAAATTACCTGATATTTATAAATAAAATTACGCATTGAAAATTAGATATAGACACATTCACCTAGCAAACCACCTAAAAATAAACAATTATCAATGTAGGACATTTTAGGAAAAACAAATGAATAATAAAGCCTTAACTAACAAAATACCCTGATGATGTTGACTGCAATGTCGACCAAAATGTCGGTGAATTATTCGCCAAGGACGTGGCTACATCCCAGGAGATAATCTAATTCAGACAATGGCCATGAAAGCCTGCGAACATTATTGAGTTTAGCTTTTGTTGAAAAAGTTTTTTTTTGCTACCAATTATAAATTTAATTTTTGTGATAGTTAGTTACCCTATAACCAAATTCTTATTATATTTGAGTTTCCTATTGTCAAGGGCATTCTTTGTTCAAAGCTTTGAGGTGATATGGTATTCAACAATTAAGAACTGAAATCAAGCATTAAACATTTTGATTGTGATTTAATGATAAGTATGTAGTTGACTTAAAATAATGTGGGTTTCAGTCATCTCATTTAAATTAAACACTATTTATTCACCTCAGTATTAATGTCATTCAAAAACTTTTGTAATGTGGATTTTCGCTTACAGAAATTCTTATCGTAATCCAAAATGAGCTTTTAAAATTGTTTACATTGCTAATAATACAGATTATTCACATAACCTTATTAAATTGACTTCCTTATTATTTGAATATTTTATTCCAAAAATATTTCTTGTAACAACTTTCAGAATTAATTATGAAACTAATTAATTTTCTAAACTTGTTGATCTCTAAATGAAAAGAACAAATTTTAGTTTTTTTTTTTGTTGCAAGACATTGCCTGTCCATGGTAAAATTGTGTTTAGAAGATGTGCCAGCCTTCTTTTGGCCACAAGTGGTCATATTTTCCCAAATATTAGATTTTATCCAATTCAGGATAAGTCTTACCTACTGAAATAATACACACCTCAATCAAATATTTATTAATTGTCTTGTAAGATGTTGCTTAAAACTTGATTTGTCCAACAAATTCAGCTAAAATATGTATGTGTGTTACGGTACAAAATCAAATTTGACTATTTATACTCAACTAGCGTAGACAAATTAAAAATGCTTACGCTTTGTTTACTGAAATAATTAGTACACTTGTCCAGTGGTACATTTTGTTCAGAAGACTTTTTTTTTTTTCACAACAAACCACTGAAGATGACTTCAAGCTGGTTCCTTAATTTTAGCACAGCTCTATGTTAAATTTATGCTTCTTTTGGCAACAAAAGGTTGTACATGCCTTGCTGAGGTAATAATTTTTTAGAAGACATCCAATTTTGTTTCATTAACACATTGGGTACTGTTTTTGTACAAAACAACAAAATGACCATAATAAATATTACAATAAAGTAACATTAAATCTTTGTTAGCTCTGAAAAACTTCTGCATGTCCATTATCGTAGCTGATTATTATTAATATTGAAATAATCATGGCATTGCTCCCTATGATTAGTGCAGATGATTGGGAGTTTACTGTATTCTTTACAACCCTCACTTTTTAAATAACTTGCCAGGGTCACATAAGATGTAACTTAAGAATATATTATATATACAAACAAAATTACAAAGCATAGTGTCAATCACCTGTAAGTTCATACTTACTCAAACTTTAACACTTTCTAGCCAGTTAACTAAAACTTGGTTAAACTTAGCTCACTGTTTAATGTTCCTGCTTGCACAGTTGGCAGACTGGTTACAGACATGGCTTTCATCTGCAGCTCTGTAGTCTTGATCTTCCAGTTATTGTGTGCAGAAGGATCCCTTATCAGCCCGAAGGCCTGTTCGAACACACCCACGCACATGCTGCCCACATGTAGCGTCCCGCAGGCTATCACGGTCACCAGGCCATGCGAGTCCATCCTGCCCTTCACACCGTCCCGGGTCAGGTTCGGGTTGAACAACAGTCTGTGCCCGACACAAGTGGTGCACAGCAAATGCACGGCTTCGTCTGAATTTTCTCTGACCGACTGTTCCAAGTTGCCTTCCGGAGACTCCAGCTTCAGGGCCAAGTTGCAGTTGGGCCAGAAGTGTTCCGCCCCCAATCCTGTTTGAAGTTCTCCGCTCACGGAGCTGTTCAGCAGTCCGTAAAACCACTCCGAGAACTTCGCCGCCAGCTCGTCTGCATCAATTGATTGGCTAGTGTTCCTGTACAGTTGAACCTGCGAACAATCTAAACATATTAGCAGGTACGCTATTTTTGATTTACGACAATTTAACCTAAATTAAGCCAGCCATGGCAAAGCAAAGAACATGTATGACCACAATAACCACCAGTAATTTTCACTGCACAGGTATGAAATAGATGCAGATGTGGTGTTACGCAGTCACTCACCACATTGTGGTCGTACATGTTAAACTTCTGCAATGAAACAGTTCTATGTGCACTATAAACAATCTGTTTGAAGAAAAACTTTTTAATGTATGCAGCATGGGCATAAATCGAAAGGGAGGGGGGGGCAGGGTATCAGAGCCCCCCTGGAATCAAAAAGCCCTCACTGGGGGGGGGGGGGGGGGGATGTCCCTACTCGCACTTGTAAAATTGTAACTATGAAACATAAATGAGATAAGGAGTATAAATCTTAGCAAAAATAATAATTTTTGTGCTTTTATTGTTTCTTACCATTCAACAGCTGTTGGCTGGTAGAGAATTACACACACATAAAATTACATTTGATGCATACAAATACACAAGACATTGACTGTTTATACAAGACACTGTAAACAGTAATAATAAAACAGATAGTATAATTATTGATGTGTTTATCAGGTATCCTGAAACCCAAGACAGACACACAAATATCTGAACATTGTTAAAAAAAACATTGTAAATTAAGTAACAATCTTATTTAATAAAATTCTGGGTTGTTTTCCCTGGACTTTACGTCCATAAATAACATGAAATAAAAATCAGGGACATAGAGGAGGAACCCTCCAACCCCTGTACTACAGACTCATCCCTGCATTTCTTGGATTGAAGGATAAAATCAGGATGGCTGGTCTAGGATTTGCACCTGGGTTCGCATAAACTCACTTGTTAAAATCCATACTAAAATTATTATTGTTAAGTAGTAAAATGAGATTTTGGACAAATCATAATATTAACGCCTCTGTTAAAGTTGCAAAGGTGTTATGTATAAACTTAATTTTGTATAAAGTCCAAACCAATTCAAAAATATAATCCTCAACAGGACTCAAATCTGTACCCTTCTGTCGCCGAATGGGCTGGAGTGTCTAGTAAGTTACCTCAGCCATTGAGCACACACACGCACGCACGCACGCACACGCACGCACACACACACACACACACACAAATAGAGTTTGCAAATATTTCCTGGAAAATTATTCTCTTTACTATTCGGTCTTAAAGGCAATGTTTTCATGCAACTGAAAATATGGGCAGCACTCCTACAGAATCCTGTATTCAAGTAGGAATTTGTTAAATTCTCTTCATTTGTCAGGTGCACCTAGTCAAAATGAAGAGAGAGGGGAAAGGAAGGAAAAAGTCTGTGCAAATACAAAAACATACTGTATAATGCTGTGGATTTTAGGATATACTTCTCATAACAGCAAAATTTGCCACTGTTTAGTGAGTTTCATTTATAACTGTGAGGCAGTATTAGGCAAACTGGTTTTGATTTTCAAGCTAAATTGTTTTCATACAAACTATTTATGGCTTGCATAAAAAACAAAACCATGAGGCTATCGTGCATCACACAAAAAGTAAGGTAGGCTACGACAATAAAACCACACTTTTGCTATTTACTGCAACAAATAAACACTAACTGACCAACCCTGCCAAGACATTTCAGAATATACTTACGGTACAATTTCCACCCCAGAAATCGATAACTTTTGACACCAGGGCTTTTTTATCCAAAGTTGGATCCACATCAACTTTTTTACAGTGCAGATATTTAAATAGCATGTCTCTTGATACTTTCTTCCTCATCAGCAAACTTTCTACAGATACAGTATGTTGAAGAATACAGTTGATGGCTTCTAAAATAAAATAAAAAAATAGTTTTTAAGGTCTACTGCCCAATAGTATATTGTATTTGTAAACATACAGACGAGCATTATATAGCATAACTTCAGACTTCAATTACAGCACATGTTGCATCAAATGGTATTAAACCAGTGACACTGATGTCAAAGTTTTTTTCTCCCATCAATAAGTAAAAAGTTTGCATTTATAAAAATAGTGAAAAATTATTTTACTTGCAGTCTTCAACTTAGTACTTATTGTGGACCTGAATTATTTCACATTCTTAGCGTGTGGTGAGGTGCAAGAAGTAGAGAAAGGGTGTACGTACCAGTGGGGCATGGTCTCCTTTTTATGAACCATTCCTCTTAAAAAGAACCGAAATACTGACTGTGTGATGAGCAATGGAGAAGATTGAAAGGTGTAAGAAAAGCAAAAATTAATCTAACTGTAAATCAACAAGGTAATATCCATTTACAATCCAGTAGCTCAAGACAAATATGTTAGTTCGGAACAACAAAGCAAAAAAATTAGCTGGAAATAGGGCTGTAGGTGAAAGTACAGCACTAACAAGAAAGTATGCCAATAACAGAACAATATGTCGGATGGGCACTAACACGATCTGTACTGATTAAATATACATTCTAAATGGATTCTTTTGATGAACCACTTATCAACAGAATTTTTTTCTCTTTCAATGAACCATACCCAATTATAGTGCTTTGAGATTTTTAGATATTAATTATTTGTAGAAAAATAAAACAGTGATTGTTCCATGTCATGTATCCGAGTTTATTCTTTATCGTGATGGCATGATTCTGCAAATATTGTTCCTGTGGTACATGACGCTTGCTGTTTTAATTTAGTAAGTCAAAATAGCCTGCACATTACAAAACTTGTGATATCACAAAAAATTATGATCTTAGTTGATTAAAAAGGAAAATACATTTTGTATTGAAATTACGATCATCATTCATTGTTATATCACAAGTTTTTGTTATATTCAGGGTCTTTTGACATTTAAATTAAAAACAGCAAACATCATGTTCCACAGAATCAAAATATACAGAATCATGCCATCAGGATCAAGGGATGAACTTTGATACATGATATGGAACTTTTAACAAAAAAAATTAGTACAATTAGGCAACTCGACAATACGTATTTTTCAACATGGCTATTAACTACATTGTTATAGAACAATGTCACCGATATTAAAAAAACCAAAAATGATCTTTCATACCATTAAAATTTAAAATATGACTACGTAGATAAGTGAAGGATCCAGGCCACTAGACCTCAAAGATTATTTAAAGTAGGCTCCGAACCACTTGAGTCCTCATAACAATGAGTTATGATAGAGGTACAAAATGAACCCGCAACCTAGCCACATTTGAGCATCATACGTTAGCGATTTCAACTGAGACACAGAATCGACTAAAACATGATAGTATTAGTTCATACATGAAGGTGATTCAGTTATTTTGTTTTTGATTTAAGTTTGTAACATTCCTATCCTGCATAGCCTTAAATGGTAGGCACCATACAAAAATACAATTACATAAACAATGAAAATGTCACAAATATTACTACACATACAAGGATATAAAATACCAAACAGACTATATACTGAACAGCTTAAGTGGTCCGCCTAGTCAGGGGTGTATACGTGATAGTGGAGCGGGATAATAGGTGCAACTCTCACTGGAGCTTCTGGTGCAGTATCACCTCTAAGTGCACGGCTTTCAACTAGCGTGCAGTCTTCTTGTCCTGCATAGGTCAACTATGAGATTTCAGTGGTAATTATAACATTATATGGTGGAGAAATAACAAAGTGTAATGCAGCTGCAGCTCCCTTGAGTGTTTTGAAAAATTAGTACAGAGTGTTTTAAGACTAAACCAGCATTTTAACTATTTTAACTCTCCTAAAAATAAAAAAAAATAAAAAAAAAAAACATCTTCCATCAGTGTATTCTTAAATGCTTTTCTTAACAGACCCCACTCTGACATCTTGGATCAGTTTTCAATCAAATTGCTTGGTTTTTCTGAAGCTCTGCACATATATGTGTGTGCCCTGGTAGACAGGGCCCTTAAGACAGACAAAAACTAAACAAGGAACATGTTTACCAGATACTAAAAATAATTTTTTAACACTTATCTTATGACCATATTTGATAGTGATTTCTAGGGCATTATGGAGAATGCCTTCCTTATACTCTGTTTCTAGAGGTTTTAGCTAAACATAATAGATTGGACAAGCATAGCTCCAAAAAACTGAAGACCAGCCAATTGTTAAAATTTATTTCCGTACATTCAGCGCTCTTAGTCTAGCATTCTTCAGGTCTGCATTTTCCGTAATCCGGCACCGATCCAGCCACTTGCATATAGATTTTTCGGGTGGATTCTGGTATTTGTTGGTCTTGACCACTAAGATGCACCAGTGCACTGCCCCCAATTTTAGTTTGCTGTGTTTATGTGTATTTCTTTTTGCCGTACAGCAGCTTATTACAAGACAGTTTAAATATCATTGTATTTTAATTTTTTTGTCATGCCATTAAAACCATATTGATGTTTGATTAACTGACAAAACTGCTAATCCGACATGGCTGTGGTCACGGACAGCCAGATTAAAGGGCCCATACTCTAAATACAATCAATTACTAAGTCATTTTGATAACCTGCAAGTTACTCCTCCAAATCTTCAAAATAAGACATAAGAAGGAGCTGCAAAAAATAGCAAGTATTGTTGTGAAATTATCTTCTTCATGAGACGTATTTAAAAATTAGCCTAATATTTGCATTTGAATGTTTAAAAATTAAATATTCACATACATAAATATACCTTAAAATAACACTATATTTCAGTTTTTAAAAATGAAACAATTTGTTAATGCCTTTCTAAATAAAAACCACAAAAAATCAGTTTTGCAATATACTGGCAAACATTAAGTTGCAGATTTAATTTATTGTAATTTACAAATTATATGAATTTATTAGGTTGAGTTTATATTTTAAGTGAATTCTTTAGTGACAAATATATGTTAAAAAAATGTATTTATACATGCACATGTGTCGCATATAAACATAATATGAACATAAGATAAGTAGAGTTCCTGGTAGTTTTAAAGACAGGGTTATTTCTTTCTAAGTGTGAATCTATAAATTGCATAACACAATTTTGAAAACTATCTATACTAATATTATAAAGAAGTAAAGTTTGTAAGTTTGGATGAAACTACTGATACTATTCTTTCACAAAAATGGGAAGCTACATTATCATGAGTGCTATAGGCTATTTTTTATTCTGATAAAGATGAGTTTTCAATAAGAAATAATAATTACTTTAATTGAAGTCAGTAAAAAACTAGCCATATGGTTGATTTATTTGCTTGTGCTGCCTAAACATTTTGAAATAAAGATATATAAAATGTATAGCAAATTAAAAAATAAAATGTATAGCAGAAATATTGAACTTTACAACTTCCTTACAAGAAAGTCAGTGATACCACATATCTAAGTTTAATATTCCAGCCACAGATACTATTTTTATGCTAAAAGTCAAAGAAATTTTACAAGATGTTTTCAAATAATCTCTACAAATATCTCTATGAATAGTTAAATCAGTATGGAGTGCTTGTACAAGTACATCTATGACATAGACAGTGCTTTAATTTGAAAACTCACTTAGGTTAAGTTCTTAGTTTTATCTTATTGAAATTTTTTTTAAAGTTATATATCAAGTTTTTTGAAAAGTGTGTGTCAAGTTTTGTGTATAGTTAAAGTTACTGTAACTGTATAATAACGACAACATGCCTAAAAGAAAAACGTAACATCTCAGACGAGAGCAGCAAGGTTATGCCGAATGGACGAGTCTTCTTCTGAAACCATGCAGCATCTCGTGAGTCACAGAGATCACATTTCGCAAGCTCGTGCTAGGGAGACCAGCTTCGAATGTGGGTCCATAGGCAAATTGTTACAGGATGCATCATTGATAATAAGGGACAAATGTGCTATGTTAAAGTCATAGAGCCCATGTTGAAGCTGTTGACCAAACGTTAAAGAACTTCAGAAACTTTGATGCTGTCGTGGGTGGGGTTACTTTTGTAATTGATGGTTATTTTCGGCAGACACTCCCTGTCATTACAAAAGGGACACATGCAGACATCATTAACGCATGCTTAAAACCATCTGGCTTATGGAGTTCCATTCAGAGACTGAATTTACGAACAAACATGACATCCCATCTTAGAGGAAACATGGATAATGATTTCTCACAACTACTACTCAACCTTGGAGAAGGAGCATTTTCTTCTCCAAACTTTAATGCTAAATGTGCTGAAATCGTACTACATTAGACACTACATCAAATAGTTTACAGCCTGCAGCATCTTATAGATGCAGTACATCTGACCTTGAAAAACTACTGGATAGAGACTTTCATTTGCTGTGTTCAAGGGCAATAGCGTCGCCTAGAAATGACACTGTTAACGATGTCATCAATCTAACTCTACAAAAAGTTCCCAGCCAAATCAAAAACTACGAGTTGGCTGATGCAGTTTGCAGTGTCAATAATGAAGCGTAGTCCACTATCCACGAGAATTTTTAAATTCACCAATTCCATCTGGCCTGCCACTTCACAAACTATTATTAAGAAATTTAAGGCACCTAATATGTGCAATGGCACAAGGCTACTAATAAAGGGATTAAAAGACAACTTAAATGTGGCGACCATTCTCACTGGCCAGCAGCCAGCCAGTTGGCACATTTCCCGAGGACTCCAATGATCCTCTTGGACTTGGCGATACGTTTAAAACTGTTCCATTTTCCCGTAAAAACTACATTGTTTCTCCCATGGAAAACTATATGTTGGTTTATCACGAGATGGAACTCAGGAAACCAATATATTTTGATACAGAGCTCTAAACCAATAGTTACTTTGTAATAAAAACAAACATTAAATTGTTAAATAGACAAGTTTGTTGTGGAAGGTTATATGGGAATATGTAGATCTGATATAATTCAAATTTAACATGGGTTACACCGCAGGGTTCTGCTAGTTATAAATAAAAGTGTAGCAATAAATTTTAGTGCTCTTTGTTAAGGGAATTTTGTAAATGAATGTAATTTTATAAACTATGTTTTATAAAGGAATGGCATTTTAATTAATTAAGATATAAAAGAACATTTATTTTGTAAATTAGCTAAAATAGCATTTATGTTAAAAGTAAGAAAAAACAAAAGCATTTCAAAAGTAAATTACCAAAAAAAAAAAAAAAGTATCTACAGCAAAATGCTAATTTTTCTGGCTCCTAGACATAGTATTCATTTGCATAGATTTGCAGTGGGAAGTAATAACATATTACTAGTGATAAATTTTTATGAGGAGATAGTTACATTTTTACCCACATTACTTTTATTCTTTGATCAAGGAAGCAAGCTTCAGAAATCAAGGTAAAGCTAACTCCTTACATCCCCTACAAGCCCAATGTCAAAAACCTTTAAGCTATGCACAAGTGACTGCAAGGTTGGTATTAAGTAGTTAAATAAGGTTAACACTAATTCCATTACCTTGAACATCACATGGCTGAACCATGTTACTTGTTATAGTGGCTACCAGGCAATAGACGTCGCTGATCGACAGGCATGATAACAAATCCTTACAATCACTTTTTTCTTTATCAGTCAGCATACTTCATACCTGAAATCTATAAACATAAATCAGGTAGTGCACGACAGCTTGTTCCCTCGTCTACCATTAGGGCCAAGGTTACTGATCAGCATAAACTCATTAAGGAACTCAGTATGAATAATGAATTCTGCACTGCCTGATTGAAATGCTTTAGTCAGAAAACTATATATATTAATTAAATATTTTAATTGATAAACTCATAAATTGTGGGTGCAGTTAAGAGCTCTATTTTTATCATGAAATATAAAGAAAGTTTAGATTCTTTACAGTCATCTCCAACTGCAGAAACAGCCTGGCTTGCACTCTAGCAGCTTTAGAAGGAAGTAAAATGTCCAACACATTAGCAACTTACTTGTTAGCAGGATATTAATCATTAAGATACAGTATAGCAGTAAAAAATATACTTATATATATATATATATATATATATATATATAATGTGGGTATAGCTACAATACAACAAGAATTATATTACTGTTAAAGTGAAAACCAGGGTGGGCTCATAACCACCTGGAAACCGACTTGGTCCTCACTAGCTGTCAAATCAAACTCTAGCCCTTCACAACATGTGTGTGATGCTTTAGCGAGCACATCCATCCAGAACCACTTTGACGCAGTAGATAACACAATACAGTGAGGTTATTACTGTTAGGCTGATTAAGTGATTATTAATAAAAAAAAAATCAAAAATCCTTTTGTTAAGTTCCTGATATTTGTCCAATCATTCTGTAAAAGGGCACAGTGATAATTTGGTTTAATTAATTTCTTGAGATAAAATAACTTTCCAGTAACATGTTCCTGGAAGGATATTAAGTTTATGCCATAGTTTGTATATTTTTCCAATGGTAAAAATTAAGGAGCCCTTTGAGGATTTAGATGTGTTCAGATATACCTACATGAATATCAATTGATTCTTTTTCTCATAGTTTACCATATATGAATCACATTAATTCGAAGAAAAATCAGCTGCTTCACAAATGACAAAAGCAATGCAGGTACAAAGACTATCTGATGAGCTAAATGCCATTGTTAAAACACTCACAAAGCAAGGTGAAACATTACTTTGCTACGGAATAAAAAAAGCATTTTATTTTTATTTTTATGCATCTTGAATAACATATTAATTCAGGAGATAAAACATATGGATACTGATATTTAAGGACATTTAATGGCCCTGAAGGATTAAAAATCAAATTAATAACTTTTTAAGGCAATTAAGGAGGAATCTGAACCCTGGTCATGTTAGTCCAAGATCCCAGAGCGATAAGACAGAACTTATTTTCACACAGATGAAACCTTAGGTTCTGTATATTATAGGTTGCGTGCAAAGGTAACATACACAGTAGATTGAAACAGATTGTGAGTTTAAGAAGGGGAACAGAGTTATTATGGACGTCTCACTCGCTCTGAAACGCATGCATAGTGCTCTCGCGCTCGTACTCCTGGCTGAATAATTTTTGTGTTTAGGGGATGTTTGGTCACTACAATTTGTCTGACGATGAAATATAACTTTGTAATAGTTACTTTAATAACATATTTAAAAATCAGACATGTAAAAATAAGTAAAGTTCATTTATTTTTTGTGGAGCTTTAAAGCATCTGACAAAAGTTCTGGTCCATAATAAGTGTCTGACACTTATGATACGACTTCAGAATAATATTCTACAAAATATAAATTTAAGTTAAATAACTCTTATTTTTAGTTAACTTTCTCAGCTGGTACCTGCCCAGGTGTCACAGGGCGAGCTCCACAAGCACGCAGGTATTCAAAGCACACGAGACGCTACTGAGAACCTAAGGTTTCATCTGCGTGAAAATAAGTTATGTCATATCGCTCTGGGATCTTACTCTATGTTGAATATGACGTTCAATAATTGTGCTATATTTTGTGTTGTTGAAATATGAAAGTAGTTGTGAGCGGTTGTAAATACTTGAAAAAGTGAGCTATTTAAAGTTTCTTCGTATTTTTTAATGTTGGTGATTGTTTGATTTCTTGATAATTGTTCCATATTGCATATTCAGTTTGACGTCGTCCGGGCCTGCGGCCCCTTTGAGCCCGATACGACACCGCCCAACCACCATCTATATTCAAACCTCCCGCTCGTGCGTGCGTGTGTGCGTGTGTGTCTAGCCCGGCAAGAGGGCGCTTAGCTGCAGTGCGCCGCACCCCTAATTTGCTACGTTTTAATATTATTTGTAAACCCTTTTTGTTTTCATTCGTCTTTGCCCCAGTGTTGTGCAATTTACTTGTGTTTTCTTTAATTTAAATAGGTTACCTTAAATAACTATAGACGTTGCCCGGGCGGACCCGAACAGGCACGGACTTGGACGAGGGTAGGAATGCTTTTATATGAATTATCATTAAATAAGTAAATAGTAACAAACTTTCCATTGTCAGTAATTTTTATATATTTTTAATGTTTATCTGTAATTTACTCAACTTTCGCCGGGGCACGGAGTCGTAGAATACAGTAACGGTAATTGTGTTGGCGCGAAGGGCGCCATGTTGCCACCTGCGAGCGATGAGCTCAGCCCAGTCCATCTTCATCACTGACCGAGAGCAGACGCGCCAGCACCCCGGGGACCTCAACCTTTGTTCATCACTGACCAAGTAATTTCTGTATCGTTAATTCTTTTTAAATCGCTTTCGTTCGTCATCCTCGGGGCAGCTCTCGGTCAGCGGGCTGTTTAATTAATTAATTGTCTCAGTCGAGTTTTTCATCACCGTGTAATAAGTATACTTTGCAGCATGGCCACGTGTGTGGACCATGCCCTCACCTAAACCGATTCGTGCCTCAGGCTTTTTAACCGTGTAATGTGTAACGTGTAACGGGCGTGTAGAGAGACGTGTTAGTGAAATTAAATCTGGAGAATAAATATAAAGTGAGTACTTATTTAATCACGTGGTGAGTGAGTCTAGGAGTGTGGCGTGCCCGACGCCTAGAGCGGGCCAGGTCTGGGTAGCTAGGATAGAAAGGGCTGGTAACTCGTCCCCACTTGGGCTACGTCACGCCCTGAGTGAGAGACTCCGCCGGGTCCACGTGCCCTTCCACGTGGTGGCGCCCATAGTTAACATCTCGAAATCACCGGCAATGCGCGATCAGCCCTCAAATGGCGCCCAAGAGCGTGGGGCGAGTTACATCTTCCGCGAAAACCAGACCTGTACGAGCGTGTGAGATAGGCGGTTGTTACGCGGAGCGCGCGGAACTAAAGTTCGCGCTGGAACTATTGTTCGCGCGGAGCGCATAGCGGGACTCTGGCGCGCCAGCCACGTGATCAGCCAAGCGCACGCTTCCAGGAATCCGCGCACAAACAACGGACTCCGAGCGCAGTAAGTAACACAGTGCTGATGTGTTCGTGAGGACTGTTCGCGTGTAGAGTACCACGTGCGTAGACATGTATCCGTATCCGGACGAGTGTATCGGGTGTTACTTTCCCTGCCCGAGTTGGGACTTGTATGGCAGGACCGCCGCCGGATATGAGTGTGGCTACTGTACGGAGTACCGCATACACGGCGTGACGAAGTGTGGAGCGAGGTCGTGTCCCGGAGGTAGTAGCGAGGGCTACCGCTGCCAGGAATGTGCCGGCCTGTGGCATCGTGGCTGTATCGGCGAGCGTGAATGGACCATACTGCGCAAGTTTTTTACCTTCACGTGCGCACGATGCACTGCCGACCTAGCCACCCAGGCGCAGTACGAGGCAGAGACGCCGAAAAAGACGCCGCTCACGCCGACGCCAACCACGCCGAAAAAGACGCCACTCACGCCGACGCCAACCACGCCGGAAAAGACGCCACTCACGCCGACGCCAACCACGCCGAAAAAGACGCCGCTCACTCCGACGCCGACGACGCCTCTCACGCCGAAGCCAACCACGCCGAAAACGCCGACACAGCACGTGCCAGGGACGCCGCCCGTTGCCGGAACGTCACCGCAGCACCAAGCCGACTCCTCACGCACGACGCCGACACCAGCACCACGAAGGTACGTCCTGACGCCACCCGCACCGTCACGTGTTACGCTACCGACGCCTACCGCCCTGACAAAGACGCCAGTCGTCCCGACGCCGACGCCCGCCGTGCCGACGCTCATCGACTTGACGTCTCCCGACACAAGTCCGATCCCGCCGCCGCCTGCCACACTGCGTTTCGTCGACCCGACGCCACTTATCCCGACGCCGACGCTCGCCGTCCCGACGCCGACAATTCCGCTTCCGCCACCTCCTGTCCTGGAGCCGCCAACCTCGGCACCTCTCGTCGACCTGACGTCTCCCGACGCTGGTCCTAACGCATCATCGCCAGCGAGACCTCGTTTCGCCGACCTGACGCCACTCATCCCGACTATGATGACGCCTGACTCGCCGAAGCCAACCGAGCGACGCCCGACAACGACCGTCCCGCCGCAGTCTGATACGCCGTCCAGCACCCGCCTCGTGTCGGAGACACCTCCCGACGCCGGAATGACCTCGCCACCGCACCGAACCGCCGTCCCGACGCCACCAAGGTCATTTCCGGCGAAACCCGCATCGTCTCCGCCACACGACTCGCCACGGACGCCACCAGACTCGACGCCGACGCTTCGTGTCACCTTGTCGCCACCACCTGGCTTCGACGTCATCCGGCCGTCGTCACCGCTACCAGAGGGCGCAGTCGCAAACAGGACGCTTTGCGACACGATGTCCAGGGCCATGACGCCGAGACGCCTGAGCGCCGCCCCGCCGCCTGGATTTGCTCCTCTGTGCCCGCCTGGCTTCGAGGCACAGACGGATGAACCGGACCGAAAGAGACGGACGCGCGCGACGCCGACGCTGACGCCGCCTACATGCCCACCTGACACGACGCCAGAATCGACCGAGGCGCCACGACGCCCGATTCCGACGCCGATCGCCGCAGTACCGGAACACCGGTCAAGTGCCCTGCCGCACGAGACGCCACCCAAATGTCGCAAGTTGGCAACATTGGGACGCCGCACCGTGAAGAGTCGCCTGAGCTCCCTACATCCGCCTGTCGCGATGCAGGTCGACGCCACGACGCCGGGACGCCCGACCGTCCCACCGCCGAACGTGACCGTCACCCGGACTTCGACACCTGTCACCCGTCTGTCACGACGGGCCGCGAAGCGCCCGCCTGTCGGCGAGGCTGAGCCGGGTCGTGCCGAGCGCCGCCCGCGCTTGCTGCCCGCCTGCCACGAGCCGCCTGACCTTGGCCGCCGCCGCCCCTGCCGGCCGGCGCCCTGGCCACCGCCGCGCTGTCACACGCAGCAGCCGCAGCTGACGCAGATTTGGGGCTCGGGACAACTGGTGGGTCACCACCCACAAGGTTAGTTAGCCAGCGCCCATTCTGTCCGTGTGTATCGTCCCCCATAGTGTAAACATTGCTCAACTGTCATTTTGTAAACATTGCTCGCCGCCGTCATGTAAACATTGCTCGCCCTTCCATCGTGTAAACATTGCTTGTCCGTCCGCCATGTCAACATTGCCACCTGTCCGCACAAATGTAAACATCAACATTGCCACGTGGGAGTGCGCGACGTAAACAGTACAGGCAACGCCCCCCAACCATCTGTCAAACGGCGCTGTCATATCGGCCTACTTTCGGAGGGGGCAATTGACGTCGTCCGGGCCTGCGGCCCCTTTGAGCCCGATACGACACCGCCCAACCACCATCTATATTCAAACCTCCCGCTCGTGCGTGCGTGTGTGCGTGTGTGTCTAGCCCGGCAAGAGGGCGCTTAGCTGCAGTGCGCCGCACCCCTAATTTGCTACGTTTTAATATTATTTGTAAACCCTTTTTGTTTTCATTCGTCTTTGCCCCAGTGTTGTGCAATTTACTTGTGTTTTCTTTAATTTAAATAGGTTACCTTAAATAACTATAGACGTTGCCCGGGCGGACCCGAACAGGCACGGACTTGGACGAGGGTAGGAATGCTTTTATATGAATTATCATTAAATAAGTAAATAGTAACAAACTTTCCATTGTCAGTAATTTTTATATATTTTTAATGTTTATCTGTAATTTACTCAACTTTCGCCGGGGCACGGAGTCGTAGAATACAGTAACGGTAATTGTGTTGGCGCGAAGGGCGCCATGTTGCCACCTGCGAGCGATGAGCTCAGCCCAGTCCATCTTCATCACTGACCGAGAGCAGACGCGCCAGCACCCCGGGGACCTCAACCTTTGTTCATCACTGACCAAGTAATTTCTGTATCGTTAATTCTTTTTAAATCGCTTTCGTTCGTCATCCTCGGGGCAGCTCTCGGTCAGCGGGCTGTTTAATTAATTAATTGTCTCAGTCGAGTTTTTCATCACCGTGTAATAAGTATACTTTGCAGCATGGCCACGTGTGTGGACCATGCCCTCACCTAAACCGATTCGTGCCTCAGGCTTTTTAACCGTGTAATGTGTAACGTGTAACGGGCGTGTAGAGAGACGTGTTAGTGAAATTAAATCTGGAGAATAAATATAAAGTGAGTACTTATTTAATCACGTGGTGAGTGAGTCTAGGAGTGTGGCGTGCCCGACGCCTAGAGCGGGCCAGGTCTGGGTAGCTAGGATAGAAAGGGCTGGTAACTCGTCCCCACTTGGGCTACGTCACGCCCTGAGTGAGAGACTCCGCCGGGTCCACGTGCCCTTCCACGTGGTGGCGCCCATAGTTAACATCTCGAAATCACCGGCAATGCGCGATCAGCCCTCAAGTTTATACAAAATTGCTATAATTCATACTTTCAAAAGTACTATTATGGTAATTTTACAGTTATGTATCACAAACACATTCAACTGCTTACTTACATTTAATATTTTACATTAAAATACAATTGGATATGTTACACAGAACAATTGCTCCCAGGGAAAATGTTTCATATTCCCAATCCTGTTTATATCAAGGCTTTATAATGCATATTTTAAAAATCAAATATATTTAGGTAATTGTACAGTTTCAAGTCACAAATACTCCTTAGGCTACTTTATTTTAATAGTTTATTTTAAACTACATCTGGATATACAATAAGAAACAATTATAGATTTCTTTAATATATACCTATGTCAAAAACTAGTTTTTCACACAAGTTGTTACAAAGTTAAATGTAAGTTGTTACGTCAGCTACATTAATAACAAGTACCTACATAATCTAACTATATAAATAAAATTCAAAATTTAAATCTGCAAAAGTTCTCAGATTGTTTTAAAATTTTGACACAACGTTGCATTCAAATACTCACATTTTTTTATACAACCTATATCACACCTGTGACAGATAAAAATATATATAGATAAAAATATGATTAATATTTGTATGTTCTTCTTCAGTTTTATAAAAATAAAGATATAGATAGGAAGATATGGACATAGATAGAGATATAGAGAGATAGAGGGATACAGATATATATTGTGTGAGGCTTGTATACAGCTATATAGAGAGCTGCAGAGAGAGATATAGATAGATTGAGATATGGATATTGCAATATAGTGATATGGAGAGATATTGATAGATATATAGATCGATATAAAGATAAATATAGTTGTCGTCACCTGGTCGACTAGCCCCTGAATGCTATTATTTGGCCGGCTACTCAGTGTTCGGTAGAGGGGGGTTCGGGCCGCATGGCCAAGGGACTTAGTCACCAGAATAACAATTGACACACTCGAAGACAGTTTCCAGATTCTTTATATACGGTAAATCGAACCCTTTACATGGGGCTGCAGCGTTTCCGCTTGTGACTGTTTCTGTAGGGCGAAGCCCGGTTCCGCGCACTTATACTGTATTGGAAAAATACGTGATGTCCCGATTGTGACGAGCATTACCCACGCCGCCAAGACTTGAACTCGCTATGACTCGCACAATCAGCTGACTGTCTGACCGGACAACGCAGTGTCCGGGAGGGCGCGTAAATTACTGTACGCGCAATGGCGAATATCCAGTCCACAAAAGTAATCCGCGACTCGTAAACCTCCAGAGAAACACGCACGTGAGAAGAATGACAAACTGCAAACCACGACTGAATGACGATGTGACACTCTCGCCTGAATGACAATACGACTGTAGGAAGTGAAATTCCTTCTCCTCGGCAAGGCCTGAATTACAGCTCTCACCGTCTTGGAGCGATGCGCAGACACGTCCAATGTCTCCCGCGCCCAGCTGCCGACTGCCCCCTTCCCCGCCTCGCGCGACAGAGCGCCCGCGTCCCTCCCCTCTCCGCGAGCCCGCGGAACACGCTCATTGGTCACAGGCGGAAGCCACGGCCTTGGTGCCCGGTGAACAAGCAAGAACTTATTACATAACTTATACATAACACTTCAAATAATAAAATAAACTATTTACAGTAAAGAATGTTAAAGAATATTTACAATAATTAGTCACGTCCGGTTCTTATGTATTTACATTGAACTTCCCCTGGCGCGCGAATCTCTCTTCCCTGCCCTGCCCTAGCCGCACAGCACTGTCGTCGCACACGCATCACAGGGCAGGAGAAGGCGTTGGCGTGGCATAACGGGCTGTGAGAGCTGGGTCGACACCTGGGTCGACGTCATAGTGAAATTTATAGAGGGACACAGGGAGATAGAGAGAAATGCTTTGTATATCAAATAAATTATAAAAAAATTGAAAGAGGCATAGCAAAGCAGCCTGGCATTAGCTAGTACATAAGAAATATTTATAATGTAATTACCTAATGTAGCTGACCTAACATAACTAATAGTTAAAACCAGGGTATGTTGATTTTAATCAGCATGATTTAAATCGTGATTTTAATCATGATTTTAATCATGTGATTATTTTTTTTAAATCATGTGATTTTTTTTTTAAATCAGTGAATAAAATCAATTTATAATATGATAATATGAACGTTAATATTTCCTATACTGTATTGTTTAAACCAAGTAATCATGCCTACTTACATAAAAATTGACTGCTGCAAAGATAGAATGAAAATTGAATAGTACGGTACTTAATTTCTTCTACAATGTATTTATAGTTATTTTGAAACACATTAAATATGTGGGTGGAATGTAACTTTAAATGCCATCTCATTTTCTCTCTTCTCTCCTCTACCTCAGTGTTTGTGTTGTGTGTGTGTGTGTCATATCTCTTTGGCAACAGGTTTGTCTTCCAACAATGTCAAATGCTAATTTTAGAACTGTAGGAAGGAAATTTTCAGTTCTTTGGTATGTCTGGTTTGGTTCAGTCAACATCACGGTCTAAGAAGGGGAGGTCTGGACACTCCCCAACCTGGCCAGCATGCAAAAGTGGCACACCTAATGTCTCCGTAGTTCCGCTCCGCTCCACCATCTGACGTGTAGCGCTGGTTGTTCTGCGGTGGTATTTTAAGCTTTGTTGTTATGAACAACTCAACATAATAATCATTTAAATTTTCATTTAAATGTTTAAAATGCATTAATCTCCAGATATCTATACAGTATTAAATTGGATGTGTTTATTTTTTATAAGTTTGGGAATTATTTCATAAATTAGGTCAATTAGGTTACGAAGTATAGTTTCCACATTGGCATTGGCAGGAACTTCATTGTGAGCAAGGAGCATTGATTGTTAGTAAAGAGAATAAGCGTATATTATTTTAATTGTGAAAATGCCTAACCTTTGTGTTGCACCTGGGTGCAAAACAAATTATCAGGCAAAGTCGGACGAGAAAGTTGCAATATTCCGAGTTCCCAATGATGACAATGTTCGGCAATTGTGGCAGAAAGCAATTCCACGAGACAAGTTTGTACTTAAAAGATCCCATTATGTATGCGAAAAACATTTTGTGGAAGACGACATTCTCACAAAAAAAGGAACACAAAGATCAGTTCGGAAACGTCATTGGAATAGTAAGTTAATTTTTATTATTTGTATGAATGTAGTCTAAAGATTACTTATTTTTGTATAGGCCCAACTTTTTTAAAAATGGAATGTATGATGTCGAATTTTATTAATGACCAACACAACCCTGATAATACCTGTTTGTAAGTAGTTTGACAATACATCATTTTTTATTAAAATACAAAATTTGCAAAACGAGTGCGATCTCTTCCTTAAAAAAATTATTTAAATCCCAAAATACTTTTATTCAGTGCTTTAATCTTTCCTTTGTTATCTTAAAAGGCGCAGATACGGAATTCAAACTCGTTTAGGAGTAATAGCAGTTTGTAATTTACATTACAATACCTGTGCATTCATGCGGCTATCAAAATTATTTTTGCTTGCTGTGTATGTGCGTCTTGTTTGTTTTCGACAACTTATAAAAACGTATATATTTTTTATTTGGATATTGTAGGGCAATGTAAATAAAAAAAATTTAAAAAATACGTCCCTACTATGCACCCAAGCTGAAGCGTCAACACTTGACATGAGACACGAAACATTGACGATGGCACTTCTTTGTGTAGCAAATAATGTATTGTA
Source organism: Bacillus rossius redtenbacheri (assembly GCF_032445375.1). Taxonomy (NCBI): domain Eukaryota; kingdom Metazoa; phylum Arthropoda; class Insecta; order Phasmatodea; family Bacillidae; genus Bacillus; species Bacillus rossius. The sequence goes on along the minus strand of NC_086330.1, from coordinate 120,445,407 downwards.
AATGCAGGTTTGGTATTGTTATTCAAATACGTAAATCAGCCAAGTTATGTAATTTGATTCAGCCTTTAATTTTAAATGTTAAAATATAGTGTAATTATATTAAAATTCATTGCAGTGCATAAAATACTGTCGTAACTCTCTACGTTTGTAATTTTGGAGTATAGGGCCACCATGGAAATAAAAAAAGTAAAAACAAAACTTATTTTACTTCCTTACATGATTCTTGATCATTCTGCAAAACGGCATTGCGATATTTCCAGTAATTTGCATAAAAATTACCTTTTTAAACTAGTGTATTTTTTAAAGTTTTATAGACATTAACAAATTAGGTTGCGGAAATGTGGCCCTATGCCCGATTATCACGTTACTGTGCGTCCTCCGGCGATGATTTTAAACTATCGTTGTATCGTATATTATTTACCTCTTGTTTGTTTTTCACGAGAATTGACAAAATCATCATAACGCCTAATGATATATTTCCACCGCAAGACACCTAGCGCTAGAGTTGAATAGCGGACGTCGAACGAACTATGGAGACAGTAAGTGGTCACTTTTATCTGGCGAGTGTCCAGACCTCCCCTTCTTAGACCGTGGTCAACATTAAGAAATCGACTGGGTACAGAAAAAGCTGCAAAACTTGTATTTTTGTTTCAAATTTTTAATAAGTAATATTTTATGTAGAAGTTTTACTTTGAATACTCTCGAATGTGTGCAATTCTGAGAAGAAAAACAAAAGGAAATTGTGGTTTTGATTTAAATTACTTTATTTAGAACAATTGTACTATAAGACTATAAGGAATGACAGAAGTGACAGTTACATTTAAATATTATATATTTTCAATGATGCAGTTATTTTCTATAAGACATATTTTTTTACTAATGTTAACTATGTTACTGTACTAAAAATTTTCATAATGTGACATCATTAATGTTTCCTTAAAATATTATGCAATGTAAAATGTGGTTATTTCAAAGAAAGAAAATTAGGCTAGTTGTCTTTACAAAATGAATTAATCTGTTATTAATTGTACTGTAGAGCAAAGTCAAGTCATGAAAACAGTTATGAAAATGTACTGTATATTACACAGTTTACAATATTTTAAATTTTAATCAAAAAAATCTGATTTTAATCAAAAAAACCAGATTTTAATCAAAAAAATCTGAATTTTTTGATTTTTAAAAAAAATCAGGATTTTTTCATACCCTGGTTAAAACTGTTAACTACCTAATTCATATAGTGCATGCACTTGTACAGTACAGATTGATTATAAAAATTGCCAGGAAGTATACCAGGAATTAAAAAAAAAATTAATATTTGTTTTGGATGTGCACTCTCTCATAAATATTTTTTCCGTGCCTAAAGCAGGTATGCCATGATGGAAGTTTCCTTGTAAGGTTTTTTAAATGCTTCCGTGCCAGTAGGTACGGATGGTTCTGTGGAAGGTTTTGCAGAGCTCTGGCCTTTTTCAGGGAAGTTTTGGTAATTGGTCGTGTTTAAAATTCTGTGGAATGTTTCCTACAAGATTGGAATTTTAGCCAATCAGAAAACTGTCATCATCTTGAGTTATCACCTGTGGTGAAATTTGTAAATGCTCACCCATTTGGATCGTTTTTTGATATATTTTGAAGTGCATTTTAAATAATCTACTGTCTTGGACTGCTGCTATGTGCATTATATTGTAATATTATGTGAGATATATTCAGATATAAAAAACGTAATGTAATAATTTAGGTAGGCCTATCGAGTCATAGGTTATAAATTTTTAACATTTAAATTAATCCCACAGCAAAAAAATTATATTAACAAATATGTTATGGGATTATGAATATATACAATTTACTGCATTTAAAAATTGCAACAAGAGTGTCATACCAACCTTTCGTGAAAATAGCTTATAAATGAACTAGCATTTTAAAGATAAAGTTTAATGATATTACATTTATTTCTGTGAGCGTATTTGAAAATTGTGTTATGGGATGACAAGTACTATCATGTCGTTTTTGTATAATCTAATTAGTTTTTCATAATTATTATTCCAAATTGTGTCATGTTTTTCACTGCACAGAACTAGTTATAGGCTTATAAGTAGGCTATGCACATTTATTTGTAACAAACTAAGCCTATTCCAGCAATGAAATCAGGATTGGAAAAAAACTGTTTTTTTTTGTATTACATTAGTTATTTTGGTTCTCAGCACGTACAAATGAATGCCATTCAACATCTGGCTTTCAGCCACTCATGTTGAAACAGAAAAGTTATAACATCAAAGAACTGAAGTCCAGAAAATCTGCACATATGACTGGAACATAACACAGAAAGGGTATTTCCGCACAGGAGGAGGATTCTCCATAGAATGGGTGTTTCCAACAGAACGGGGCTTTACAGTACAGCCAAAAATTTCCCACAGAATAGGATTTTTTTTTAAATAATAAATTTATTTATTTTCTCTATTTTTTACACTTTGACTACAGTTCACTATTTAATTTAATTTTAATGGAGTATTTATCTGGGTATAATTTACATCTTATTTAGATAATTAACTTAACTGATAAGATCTAGATTAATATATAATTTTTTGTTCCTATAACTCACAAGAAATTATAATGAGCACACTATGGTTGTTATTAGAGTGGAATTAGATTTTGATTTAAAAAAGTAAGACATTTAAAAATACATGATTTTAAAAACCATTTCTTTTTTTTTTTTATAAAAACCACATGGTTTAAATTATTGCTGTTTAAATCAGACCCTGGTTGAAATGCACTTCAAATTAGTCCAGTTTTATAACAATTTCACTCAATTACAGTTTAAAGTAAAAATAAAGGTTATCCTAAACCTATCCTACATTCCTACCATGCAGGTAGACAAATTTGGATAATGTACTTGAAAACAACACAGACAAATAAAATCCACACCCACAATAGTATTATTAAATAAAAAATATGATTAAGTAAAAAGGATAGCTAATAAAAGATTTTTTTGAAAAATATGTAGAATGTTTCCCAGAAGCTGTTACTCTACAAAATTATCCATTTTCTACCGCAATATTCACCAAGAACTTGTTACGTTAGAAGACATAATATTGTAATGGCTCATAATGATTTTAAAAAATGAATGTTAAAGTTTGTAAATGATTTTTTGAATCAATAAACACTGCATACAATTTATTTTAATCTCTAGTACACAAACACACAAGAGTTTAAGTTAAATAAGCAGAAACTATAGACTGAAACAGGTGCCTTGGTAATTGTTCCGTATCACGTATGCAAGTTTATCCCTTGATCCTGGTGGCATGATCCTAAATAATTGACTATGTGGTTTGAATTTAGTACATTGAAAGGTCCTGGAAATATCAAATATCACAATACAAAGAAATTATATGTCTTGTGGAATTTGTTTTATATTCAACTTTTGATCATTATTCATTATTATCACTAGGATTTGTTATGTTCAGGATCTTATGAGGTACTAAATTAAAACCAAAAGCATAATGATACCTTTTATAGTACTCATTTCCACAGGAAACAAAGTTTATATTTCCATTGTAGATGCTATGGATAAAATTATAGCCTAGGTTATTCTATAAAAACATCTATACCAACTAGAATGAAGTCTCGCACAGCAGTTTTGGTGGAAGTTTATAGCGGAGCCAATACAAAAAAGTCCATCACATAAGCCAGATATAGAGGGAAATGTGAAATGCATGGGCCATCTGTAATGGATGGCAACTTGGAGTTGGTCATACTACAGTATAGGAGGGAAATAGAAATATTGGTGAGGATATTTAGGTTTGGCGGAGGCAAGATACACTGTCCAATGGGATTTATAGGTTTTGGAGGAAAACAGAATGAGGGAAGCACACTTTTTTGGTAACGTTTGGGAGTGAATGTAACAAGCTTGAAGAGAATGTGGTAAGAAAGAAAAGAGGTGCAAATGTTTAAAGGGGGATTGAAAGGAGTTTAATTGAGGTTAAAACTCCGTGCCACCGGGCTGATGCCCAATTTTAAGAATTTCAAGATTTCAAGGGGCTCTCTGATGTTTCTAATTAATGGAACGTTTATTTTTTAATCCATTAACCAACTCACATTTCTTGTCACTTCATCAACACCAGCAACGACCAGATATTTGACCAAAAATTCATAAAGTATAACCTTTTCCAACACTACACAGAGCATATTTCAATTTTCAATAACGTAAACAAACAAAAACAAAAGAATATACATTTTTATTCCCTGGCTGACTGCCATTTTTTCACTAGCAAACAAAAATGCCAGTGTTACCCAGTGTTGCCAGATTGTAAATGTCAATATCTCGTACCAAGGAGCGAAAATTCTCGTACAAGACACAAAAAATCTCGTACACAATGGTATTGTAAAAGCGAAAGTTTAAATGTGTTTCTACAATATTTTTATATAATTGACATTGGAGTTACAAGCCTAACAAATCTAAACTAAACAATTTTCACAATCCTATGATTACATAAGTAAAACATTATTAACAACAATTTTCACAACAATACAATTATTCCTGACATTCACTCTTTTTGCACTATTTTTTTCGTAAAAAATATTCATGTTTTTTTTTTAATTTTCGTTAATTTAACATACAATAATACTCTAAATATGAGTTAGGGGTTGTGCATTTAACATTATTCTGACTGGGTCATTTCCTGTGCTAGACAAATAGAGGTTGGCACCTGCTAATAAAAAACAAACACTTATCTTTCAGTCGGCGTCGCTTTGTTGCCAGCCAAAAAAAAAAATGAACGCTGTCGAAGAGGAACTTCACTTAATGGTATTACTTAGTTACAAAAGAAATGTAATACACTTGTTTTGACAAAACGATACAATAAAACTAATATATCTTACTAGAGCCCGGGTAAAAAAAAACAACATTGATAGTGATCTAGAGGTGGGTCGAAAAGTATTAACCCGATACTTTGTCACTGATACGCGCCTGTATCAGGAACGGCAAACGAGTACACTTGAAAAGTATCAGAGACTTTAGTATCAGTTCAGAATTTACCTGGAACAACAACACGGCCAATGAGCGCAGTACCCGATCGCAGATGACGGTCACTTGGGCGGAGCTTGTGAAAGGGGAGGGAGCAGGAACGACGAATAAGGGATAAAGAAGGGAAAGAATGTAGGGGAGGAAGCGCAGGGGAAGGCGTTGAAGCCTTGAAGGAGAGGCGCAAAGCGATATTGTTTCAAGCAGGGCTGCCACTCATGGGTTTTTCCACCCAGATCTGGGTTTTTCCAATGGTGTTTGGGTTTCTGGGTTTTTAAATAATGAATTCCAACAATTCTAGGTTTTTTATAATTTTAATTATTTTTATACCTAAAACAATAATAAAGGTAGTAGCTACTGTATCTGTTGCAATATCTGTTTGATAAATGCAAACAAGTTGACGCCGTCCCCGCTACCTCTGAGTATTTAGACGTGATTTTGTTCAGTTCGTGATCTCAGGGAAGGTTCGGCCTTGTGGCTAGAGGTAGGAGTCAACGCAGTAGGGCCCCCCGAGCTGTTGAGGCCACTCGGGACGCCTGAATAATAACACAAAACTTCTTCAGATAGTTCGTGAATTTAATACAGCACAGCCCAATACATGGTGCTGCCCGTTCTGGCCGTAACGGTTTGCCCGACGCGACTAGTCACACGCGCAGCTCACTTCCTCAGTGGCGGCTCACGATTCTTATGCGCGTGAGGGGCAGACTCGTTTACGTGATGCGAAAGTTACAAAAGACACTCTGACATGGCACACGATATTTTGAAGCACAATACACTACACTAATACCTAGCTCTGGATTAAGTTTGGTGGCGCACTGCCGTACGACGGTGATACATAAGCCCTGACATGACGAATTACACTTAGGCGAACAACTATTCCACTAATACATTACACTTGATAAACTGGGCTAGCAGCACGTAGGCCCGTGTCTCCGGCGACTCAACGTGGTGTCTAGGTGTGTCCCAGGGACTGAATCGTTATTAAGTCTGATAGCACGTGTCGCCTGCTGGCTGCCCCGTGCGGGCCAAAATTAAATAGCCGGTAGGCTAGGTTGGGCGTGAAGCGCCGACGTGAAACCACATAATCTCCCCACAGTACTTACGTATGACGTGGAACACTCATCTTGAGCACTGATTGAATTAAGTTAAGTACCTCATGGTAAATTTAGGCCGACCGCGGAACTGTACAAAAGGTTGAAAAGAAATTACACTATGGAAAACTACATGTCGGTGAATGCAAAGTTTGAAGGTTCCGCGTTGCGCGCAGGCTGCCGGCCTGGTTGAGCTCTCGAAGGACACTAGCGGTGTCGCCGCGCGCGACCCCCCTCCCCCGCCAGCCCTCCCGCGGAAACGTGTGAATTTCGCGGGAAACTGAACCGGCCAGGTTCGGGACAAATCGCACATTGAAACATGATTTTGCAAAGACTTAATTATTAATTAATAAAAAATAATGTTTAATAAAATCCTGAGGAAAAACATAATTATAACAATTTGTTGTAGTGCGGCGGAAGGATATGCCACACCCGGCCGGATCCTTGCGCCGGTGTAGCACTCGTTGTATGGCGTTCGCCTCGTCGCACGAACTGCACTTTGCTGCGCGCACGGGCGCGTTCGGTGCACACGCTTTTGCGAGACGTTGATGAGGCATAGCGGTCTATGCGACAGAGGAGCATTGGCGGTCGGCGTCAAATGCCCCCCCTTCTCTGAGACCGCTATGTGCATCAACGCCTCGCTTCACACGCTGAGCACTTCACTGACGTTCGCCGCACTGCGAGCCCTACACTACGCGGCGGAGTAGTGGTGTGTTGTGATGTAAACATTCTGCCCTGAATACCTCTCCCACTCAATGAATGATAAGGGGTTACGCCCTGACCCGTGTCCTTTCCCCCCCTGGGACTGGGCAGCGACGTGCGCCTCTTCTAGCTCAATATGGTGACAAGTGGGTGGGGGGGTCAGTGTGGTCGGGGTGTGGCAGGGTGGTGGAATGGATGACGTGGGCGGGGGGAATGATAGGGGTCCGGCCACGAGTGTTGGCACACCTGGATCGCCCCTTACGGGCCGCGCCCGGGTGGAGTAGCTCGACGGGGACCTGGACCACTCGTAATCCGCCAGGTAGGCCGGGGGTCGGCGGGCCCTCTGTGGTCGTGTGGTGGGGACTGTGCTGGTAGGGGTCTCCACTGTGCAGAGTGTGGTAGGTCCCCTCGTGTCCGGTTGGGTGGTCGGGCAGCTCGCCTCCACGGCGGGGACAGGAGCGAACTCTACCGGCTCGCTGTCGTCCGCGCAGTACGTCCTGACCGGGGCCCGACGTCTGCGGGTGGGGCGCCTATCCCTACTGTCCGGCTCCTCCTCCCCCTCCTCGGGCTCGTCCACGGATACCCGGAACGTGGCGTCCGCCAGGCTGAGGTCCAGCGGCCACAGTGGCTCGACGTCCTCCTCACAGACCTCCTCCCCCTCCTCGTCAGGAAACCAGACCAACGGATTCCCCACCTCCTCGGGGACGTGCGGAACTGTGGCCAGCGGCACCGGGGACCTGCTCGGGGTGTCCCGGAGGTCGGGTTGGTTGCACTCATGTGCCTGATCAGGGCTACCCACGTCTGTGTCGCCCGTGTGCATGTCCCCCCGGGTGGTGGGTTCAGGTGCTGCTCCTTCCCGCGGCGTATCTGTGGCTTCCTGGAGTGTGGGGGATGGTGAAGAGGGGGTCGTTGGGCCAACTCTGACCCCGTGCGCGACTACGCGCAGGTCGTCCCGGTGCACTTTAGCGGGCCGTCCCCTTGGCGTCCGGACCGCATAGGATGAGGGGCCCGTCCTCCACAGGACCTCCCGCGGCTCCGACCATCGAGGCGCCAACCCCGCACAAAAGTTACGCGCCCCGGACGACAAGTGGTGCTGCCTGACATATACCAGCTGACCTGGCTGGATGGGGGGTGGGGGGTGACTAGTCATGGGCGTGTGGGCCGCCAGGAATTGGGCCTGCCGTTGTCTGGCGTGCTCCCTCCCCTCCTCATGATTGGGGCGCGCCACTGTGCCCATGGCAACATCGGCCACCCTGCTTTCCCCGGGCAAAGCCAAGTTCTTCCCGTACAGAAGCTCGGCAGGGGAATGACCGGTGACAGCGTTGGTGCGGCGCCGGAGGCAATACAACAGCTTCGGCAGGTGGACGTCCCATTTGGAGTGGTCGTCCCCCAACCTCAGCCGCAGCTGCGCCTTGACCTCCTGGTTCCGCCTCTCAGTGGGGTTGGCCTGGGGATGGTAAATGGGGGTGGTGTGGTGGTCGAGACCCCAACGGCGACAGTCAGCTCTCCAGCGCCTCCCGCTGAACTGACAGCCGTTGTCCGTCAACAGCACGCGCGCGAAACCATACCGCGGTAATATCTCGTGGTCCAGCAGGGCGGCTATGGTTCCGGCGCGCACGTTGGACACCGGGAAGGCCTCGACCCACCGGGTGAAAATGTCTGTGATGACGACCAAGAACCTCCTTCCCCGGGTGGTCCGCGGGTAGGGCCCCATTGTGTCCAGGGCCAGGGTGTGAAACGGGTCGCGGGGCCGTCGGGGGCGCTGCTGCTCCACCCCGTCAGACCGCCTCGTCTTCCTCTGCTGGCACTGCTGGCAGCGCCGCACCAGGTCCCGTACGTCCCGCGTCACCCCCGGCCAATGGAAGGTCTTACGGATGTCTAACTGGGTTTGGTGCGCACCTGGGTGTCCCGCCAGCTCGTGCGTGTGGTGGAAGCCCATGACCTGCTCGCGGGCACCGAGCGGCACATGAAGGCGCCAGGCGTCCATGTCCCCTGGTACCCGGGTCTCCAACACCCCGTCCACGCACCTGTGGTAGGGGTGAACCTGCTCCCCACATGACCGCACCTCGGCCTGTGTGGGGTCGTCTGTCCGCTGGGCCTGTTTCACGAATTCCACTAATCCGCTCAGGGTCTCCACAGGCAAGACGGCGGGATAATCGGGGGCCCTTGGGATGTGAAATAAAGTTGCGGGCGCCTCCCCTGGAGTGACCGGCGGCGCGACTCCCCCTGGCGGCAACAGCCCCTCCCAGTCCTGGTCATCCTGAAACGTGTTGTGTGGGTCGGGATGGCGCGACAACTCGTCGGCGAACTGGTTGTCCCGTCCAGGGACGTGCTCGACCGCGAAGTCGAAGTTCTGGAGCATCAACGCCCACCTCGTGAACTTCGACTTGCGGCCCTGGGTGGAGTCCAACCAGCGGAGACACTGGCTGTCCGTCCGCAGCGTGAACCGGCGGCCCTCCAGGTGGTGGCGGTAGCGGCGCATAGCCCAAACGACGGCCATGCACTCCTGCTCGTTCACATGGTACCGCCGTTCGGGCTGGCCGAACTTGGCGCTGGCGTACTCCACCACCCGGCGCACGCCTTTGTCCCCCACCTGGTATAGGACGGCCCCCATCCCCTCCTGACTGGCGTCTGTCTGAAGGAACAGGGGAAGGTCAGGCTGCAGACGGGCGAGCTGGTGGCACTCGCGGAACTGCCGTTTCACCGCATCCAGGGCGGCGTCCGCTTCGCTGGTCCACTGAAACCGGAGCTTGGGTGACAGCAAGTCCGTCATCGGGGCGGTGACGCTGGCAAAATGCGGAATGAACGAGCGCAGCCAGTTGAGAAGGCCCATCAACTTCTGCAGCTGCTTGCGGGTTCGAGGGGCGGGTTTGGACTCAATAAGGTTCAGGTGCTTTGGCAGAGGGCGGCAACCCTCCGCGTCCACCATGTGCCCTAGGTACTCCAGTTCAGCCGCGCCCACGTGGCATTTCTGGGGGGCACACGTGAGGCCGTGTCTAGCCAGCCGCTCAAGGACCAGGCCGAGGTGCCGGGCGTGGTCCTCCCACGACCGTGACCAGATGATGACGTCATCCAGGTACGCGGCGGCGAACTCGCCCGCGTACCCGTCTAACACACGCACCATCATGGCCTGGAAGGTCGCGGGGGCGTCCATCAGCCCGAACGGCATGGCACAGAACTGGAAACGCCGGCCGTCAGGGGCAGTGAACGCAGTCTTCGGGCGGTCCTCTGGACGTACCGGCACCTGCCAGTACCCGGACTTGAGGTCCAGGGACGTGAAGATGCGGGCGTCGCCCAGCCCTGCCAAAGCGTCTGTTATGTTGATAAGCGGTGGTGGGGCGGGTATGGTTACTGAATTGACTGGTTTGAAATTCACACAAAAACGCATGGAGCCATCTTTCTTGTTCGCCATGACAATCTGGCAGTTGTATGGCGACTCACTGGGTTCGATGACTCCATCGCGTAACATTTCCGTGATCTGGGTCTGGATGACGTGCCTTTCAGTGGGTCCGAACCCGTATGGTTTTACGAACTGGGGTTGGTGAGGTCGGGTGGGGATGGTGTGTTCCGTGGTTGTGGTACGGCGGAGCATATCTGTGGCCGCAAACACCTGTGGCTGTTGAGACAAGACATTGTTTATGAGCTCTACATGGGCAGCGGGCACACCGTTCCTCAAGTCCGCGAGCGTGATGGGTGTCCCCTGCTCGGCGGGTGGCCGATAGCCCAGGCTGTAAACTGTGCGCCGCTCGTGGTGGCCAACGTGCAACCTCCCCTCCCTGACTTCCACAGTGGCGTCCTCCTGCGCCAGCCAAGGCAGACCTAGGATCAGCATCTCCCGTAGTCCCTCTACTACTAGTGCTGTTGTGTGACTAACATGGTCCCTGATGGAGAGGGTGATGTTCGAGCGGCCAACAATACGCGCTGTCGCCCCCTGCGTCGCTAACTGTACCTCCTCCACATCTGAGACAATGTCCCGTGCGCTCGAGCATTGAGCCGACACATACGTGTGGCTGGCGGCCGTGTCGACAAGAGCATGCACCGGCTGTCCATCCATCCTGACGGGAATCCGGAGTAAATGCCCCGCCCCAGGTCCCAACTGCCCTAATTGGAACGACTCACCACACTGCTCCCGGGGCGCTGCCGCTGCCGTCAGGCGGTCCGCAGGTGCTGCCGGTGTCGCCGGGGTCACCTGGTGTCCGGTACTGCTCGCCGACGACCCGGTGCAGGCCGCTGACGAGTCGGGTGCGCCGCGCCCGTCCGTCCTGACGGGGCGTGCCGGTGTATCAGCGGACACCGCAGGTGCTGCCGGTGTCGCCGGGGCCACCTGGTGTCCGGTGCGGCTCGCCGACGACCCGGTGCAGGCCGCTGACGAGTCGGGTGCGCCGCGCCCGTCCGTCCTGACGGGGCGTGCCGGTGTGTCAGCGGACACCGCAGGTGCTGCCGGTGTCGCCGGGGCCACCTGGTGTCCGGTGCGGCTCGCCGACGACCTGGTGCAGGCCGCTGACGAGTCGGGTGCGCCGCGCCCGTCCGTCCTGACGGGGCGTGCCGGTGTGTCAGCGGACACCGCAGGTGCTGCCGGTGTCGCCGGGGCCACCTGGTGTCCGGTGCGGCTCGCCGACGACCCGGTGCAGGCCGCTGACGAGTCGGGTGCGCCGCGCCCGTCCGTCCTGACGGGGCGTGCCGGTGTGTCAGCGGACACCGCAGGTGCTGCCGGTGTCGCCGGGGCCACCTGGTGTCCGGTGCGGCTCGCCGACGACCTGGTGCAGGCCGCTGACGAGTCGGGTGCGCCGCGCCCGTCCGTCCTGACGGGGCGTGCCGGTGTGTCAGCGGACACCGCAGGTGCTGCCGGTGTCGCCGGGGCCACCTGGTGTCCGGTGCGGATCGCCGACGACCCGGTGCAGGCCGCTGACGAGTCGGGTGCGCCGCGCCCGTCCGTCCTGACGGGGCGTGCCGGTGTGTCAGCGGACACCGCAGGTGCTGCCGGTGTCGCCGGGGCCACCTGGTGTCCGGTGCGGCTCGCCGACGACCTGGTGCAGGCCGCTGACGAGTCGGGTGCGCCGCGCCCGTCCGTCCTGACGGGGCGTGCCGGTGTGTCAGCGGACACCGCAGGTGCTGCCGGTGTCGCCGGGGCCACCTGGTGTCCGGTGCGGCTCGCCGACGACCCGGTGCAGGCCGCTGACGAGTCGGGTGCACCGCGCCCGTCCGTCCTGACGGGGCGTGCCGGTGTGTCAGCGGACACCGCAGGTGCTGCCGGTGTCGCCGGGGCCACCCGGTGTCCGGTGCGGCTCGCCGACGACCCGGTGCAGGCCGCTGACGAGTCGGGTGCGCCGCGCCCGTCCGTCCTGACGGGGCGTGCCGGTGTGTCCGCGGACACCGCAGGTGCTGCCGGTGTCGCCGGGGCCACCTGGTGTCCGGTGCGGCTCGCCGACGACCCGGTGCAGGCCGCTGACGAGTCGAGTGCGCCGCGCCCGTCCGTCCTGACGGGGCGCGCCGGGGTGACAGTGGAGGCCATGCTAGGGTTCCAGGGACAGTGGCCAGCCATGGCACTACCCCCTAGCGGGCGTTTCCCGACGTAAGGCCGCCCGCCCCACGGGCTTGCCAGACAGCTGCCCGCGTGGGACAGACGTCGTGCCAGTGGTACCGCTCCTCACGGCAGTACTTGCAGCGCGGAGCCCCCTGGTTTGGTGCCCCGGTGTTCTCCCTGGGTGCGGTACGTCGGGACGGCTGCTCCCCCTGTTGCCTCGGCACTGGCTCCACGTACGGTACCAGAGCCCTGGAGACCTCGGGGGCCGCCAACATCGGTGGCGACGCACCTGGCCGTCGGGTGGGCGGCTCGCGGCTGCGACGGACAGCTTGCACGTCGCGCTCCACCTCGTTCGCCAACCGCACGAACGTCTCCAGTCCCTTGTCGGTGGCGGCCCTAAGGAATGGCCGCAGTTCGGGCAGCATCAGCTGGACGACTACCCCTAGCATGCTGCTGTCGTCCTCCCCTTCCGCCAGCCGTCGGTGGAGCCGCGCCTTAGACCTGATGAAGGCCTCCGCGCTCTCCCCCGCCTCCTGAGGCCGGCAGAACAGTGACTGTTGACACCGGGCCCGGGCACGGGCGTCGTTCAAACGCTCCTCCAGTCCGTTGGCGAAGTCACCCCACTCCATGCCGTATTCTCCGGCTGTGGTCCACCAGTCAAGGGCACACCCCCTCAGCTGATCGCACGCCTTCTCCGTCCACTCATCTGTAGGCACCGCGTATCGTGCCAGCCTGTCTCGGCATGTCCGCAGGAACTTTGCGGGGTCCTCGTGCTCCTGCCCTCCGAACTCCGGCAGCTTGAGGGTGCCGCCGGGGCGCGGTGCGACAGGGGCCGCCGGCGTCGCTGACGGTCTGTCCAGCGCGAGCTCGCACGCGCGGCACATGAATAGCCCATTCCGGAAGTTAAGGAACTCCCGGGCCTCGGTGCACGAGCGGTGCCTCACGGTGCCGCACTGGTGGCAGAACGCCACCTCATCGGGCCGCCGATGACATCCCCTCGCGCCGCACTGAATTGTAGACGTCGGCCCTGATTTTCTGTCGTCAAAGTCTGTTTTGTGCTTCCTATCTGTGTCGCAGGTACAGGTGGCGAAAACCCCTGCCGCGGCATGATTTATTGGCAACCCTGGCAGAAGGCATGCGTGGCATACCCCTTCCATGTCTATCTTTACCGCTCCGTCACGGCTCATGTTCGTGCTCCTGTTCGGCGCGTAGCAGCTGCGCAGCTGCGCCACCTGATCCGTGTGCGAGGCGCGCGGACTTCCGCTCCCACAGCCGTTATCTCGCCTGACGCGTAACTTGATGCGCGTCTGGCGTGTAACTTGACGCGCGCCTATCGCCAGGTGCCCGCTCCTTTGGCTGTCTGCGCGTCGCGTCCGTTTCCGCGCGATTCCCGACTTCCTACGCGAGCCCTTACTGGTACACTAATTTGAAGTATAAAATTTGAAAAATTTGAGAAAAAATTTGAAAAATTTGAAACAAAATTTGGAAATTAATTTTTAGAAAATTAAAGCCACACTAGTCGGGCGCCAATTTGACGCCGTCCCCGCTACCTCTGAGTATTTAGACGTGATTTTGTTCAGTTCGTGATCTCAGGGAAGGTTCGGCCTTGTGGCTAGAGGTAGGAGTCAACGCAGTAGGGCCCCCCGAGCTGTTGAGGCCACTCGGGACGCCTGAATAATAACACAAAACTTCTTCAGATAGTTCGTGAATTTAATACAGCACAGCCCAATACATGGTGCTGCCCGTTCTGGCCGTAACGGTTTGCCCGACGCGACTAGTCACACGCGCAGCTCACTTCCTCAGTGGCGGCTCACGATTCTTATGCGCGTGAGGGGCAGACTCGTTTACGTGATGCGAAAGTTACAAAAGACACTCTGACATGGCACACGATATTTTGAAGCACAATACACTACACTAATACCTAGCTCTGGATTAAGTTTGGTGGCGCACTGCCGTACGACGGTGATACATAAGCCCTGACATGACGAATTACACTTAGGCGAACAACTATTCCACTAATACATTACACTTGATAAACTGGGCTAGCAGCACGTAGGCCCGTGTCTCCGGCGACTCAACGTGGTGTCTAGGTGTGTCCCAGGGACTGAATCGTTATTAAGTCTGATAGCACGTGTCGCCTGCTGGCTGCCCCGTGCGGGCCAAAATTAAATAGCCGGTAGGCTAGGTTGGGCGTGAAGCGCCGACGTGAAACCACATAATCTCCCCACAGTACTTACGTATGACGTGGAACACTCATCTTGAGCACTGATTGAATTAAGTTAAGTACCTCATGGTAAATTTAGGCCGACCGCGGAACTGTACAAAAGGTTGAAAAGAAATTACACTATGGAAAACTACATGTCGGTGAATGCAAAGTTTGAAGGTTCCGCGTTGCGCGCAGGCTGCCGGCCTGGTTGAGCTCTCGAAGGACACTAGCGGTGTCGCCGCGCGCGACCCCCCTCCCCCGCCAGCCCTCCCGCGGAAACGTGTGAATTTCGCGGGAAACTGAACCGGCCAGGTTCGGGACAAATCGCACATTGAAACATGATTTTGCAAAGACTTAATTATTAATTAATAAAAAATAATGTTTAATAAAATCCTGTGAAAAAACATAATTATAACAATTTGTTGTAGTGCGGCGGAAGGATATGCCACACCCGGCCGGATCCTTGCGCCGGTGTAGCACTCGTTGTATGGCGTTCGCCTCGTCGCACGAACTGCACTTTGCTGCGCGCACGGGCGCGTTCGGTGCACACGCTTTTGCGAGACGTTGATGAGGCATAGCGGTCTATGCGACAGAGGAGCATTGGCGGTCGGCGTCAAAGTCTATGTGTTTCACACACAAAAATACATATAAACACAAAACTAGTTTTCAAGAAGCTAAGTCAAATATTAAATTAGACACATTCTTCAAAGAGGCTTGCAGAACATAAAACCAATGCAACAATTAACCTTCAAACCAATCTTGTAGAATCAGACTCTGAATAAAGACTAACGTACATGATGCAGTTTTATAAAAACAATTACCGGTTTAAAGAATGCAGTGATGGTGTTTGTTTTGTCATGTATATATTTGTAGGTTTTTTTATGATATGTGCTGGTCCAAGAATTACTTATACAGCCATTTTGCTGCAGTGTAATTTTCTTGTATTGGTTGTATTTAACCGTTTTCAGTCTTGTAAGGTAATTAATTGTTTTATATTAAAACCAGTTATGTTTATATTTTTGAATTAGTACGCAAACATTTTCAACGATAGCATTTTAGACGCATCTGGGTTTTTTACCCATGTGTCTGGGTTTTTTTTTTGTAGGTTATCTAGGTTTTTCATGAATATCAGAGTGGCAGCCCTGGTTACAAGTCGTTTTGTTTATTGTCCTACTTCAAAGTACGCTCAGTGCGCAGTGCGTGCACCGTCTCGTTCAATAATAAAACTAATGAAATTTTAATATTAAAAAGTACATTAATACAAGATATAATATTTATATTTGTGCACCTAACAGCTATGAAAATGCAAATAAATTCTCAGTTGACACTAATAACAGATGTAATCAACATATGGACTTTCTTTTTTCGAAAACAATTAGTAACTAGTGTTTTTATACATTAAAAATTTACGATTTTATCAAAAATAAAAAAACAGATAGGTACATTAGTGAGCATACTATATCAATGTTTACGTTTCAAATGTTTCTTCAGATTAGTCGATGATTTATAACTCAGTTTTTGTTTACACAAATTACAATTAGCAAACTCATTATTTTCCGTGAAAAAATTCCACACAAATGAAGTCTTTTTCGTGCACTTATCCATTCCTTATTTCACTATAAAGATACTAACTACAAAGCATGACAGCCCGCAACATGGTGATACACGGCCAGGACGAACTGCAGTGAATGTTGAACTGATTGATACTGGTTGTATCAGGAGGGCATGAGAGTATCAGAGGTAGAGAATTACCAGGCGTGATAAATAATGTATCAGATTCTCCTTCCGGTCGCACGGTCTGCGTACGCGGAGCTTTGTTGACTCCTGGGACCGTCTGATACAGAAGTATCAGAAACTTGTAACATGGTACAATGCTGTATCAGTATCAGGTTGGGACAGATACCGAAAATTGATGTAACAACCCACCTCTATAGTGATCTTCAAAATTCTCGTACAAAAGCGTACGAGATCCAACTTTACCTCGTACAACGTACACAGGTTCTAAATTCTCGTACAAATACGAGAATTCTTGTACGTCTGGCAACACTGGTGTTACCAGGTCTTTTCCAGAGATTGGTCTTTTCCATGGTCTTTTTTAACGAATTATCGTTTTCAGTGCTCAAAATTATCGTTTTTCGAAAATAGTTATGGTACACTATTATTTTTGCAATATATTTTTTTTAAGACTCAAATCTGCACAAAATTGTTAATATATAAAATTGTATTGCAAAATAAATTGTAAAATTTTCTAAATATACAAATTAAGTCATATCAAACAAAACTGAGTAACAACTGAGTTTACTCACTGTGGTATATTTGGCTAGTTCAGGTTGCCTGCATGGCTAGCCAAGAGGATATAGGATATACAATGAGCACGGGCATGATGTCTTGGATATAGTGTGAAAAAGTGTGCTAAATAATGTACAATAAAACGCAACATTGGCGACGAGGATGGGATACTTCACCGGTGTATTTGTTTTAAAAAAACAAAAACAAACAATGAACAGTTTAAAATGTCCAGTTTCAAGGTGGAGAAATTCATCCCCGAGGACGATTCATGGGACTCGTATGTTGAGAGGTTAGAACAACTCTTAATTGCCAATGGCCTTGGGAACAAAGACGAAGATCAGGTAAAACGACGGGCAGTTCTTATTTCGTCAGTCGGCAAAGAGACTTACGATATTCTGCGAAATTTGTGGGGAACAAAAAGACCACAGGAAAGCAGCTACAGTGAGTTAGTGATGTTGTTAACGGGACATTTTTTACCGAGGCCTTCAGTGATTGCAGAGCGGCATAACTTCCATAGACGGGTCCAACAGGAACAAAAGACGGTGTCTAAGTTTGCAGTGTAGTTGCAGAAGTTAACTCGATTTTGTAATTTCGGGACATTCTTGGATGCTGCCCTGCATGACCAATTTGTTGTTGGGCTGAAATACAAAAATATTACGCACAGATTGTACCTCAAATCAGATGACCTAACTTTCGAGAAGGCAGTTGCGCTGGCAGTTTCCTACGAAGCCGCAGTAGTTAATGCTTCTCTTGGGGGATCGGAGCAAGACAAGCTTGGGGTCTCACGATCGTGTGTCGTTAGTAATGAGCATTATTCTGTTCACGTAGTGAAAGTATGCACCCAAAGGGGTCGATCGAACAGGGGGCATAGTCAGTCCCGAAATCAGGGCTCTGGTCAGTCCCAGTGTCAGGGTTGTGGCAACATTAATCATGCAACAGTGCAGTGTAGGTTTAAAGGTTACAGATGTAACAACTGTAAACAAGTTGGTCATTTAAAGAGAGTTTGTCCTAACTTGAGTGGAAAAGAAAACGGTGAAGCTGAATTTCAAAATTATGTTTTGCAGGAAACGTAAGGCGGTGCTAATAGTGTTCCAGATGAAACAGAGTTCTCTGCCTTGTTTCAAGTGTTACGTACACAATACGCTAAGCCAAAACTGTGGGTAGTGTCGGTGAATGTGGGAGACGTCCAGTTCGATATGGAGATCGATAGTGGTGCCGCAATATCAGCAATCTCGGAAGGAACATACAGGAACCTGTTTTCAACCTACCCCTTGCAAGCTACTAGCATTAGCCTCAAGTCGTACACTGGGGGTGTTATTAGTCCATGCGGCACCATCAAGGCCCTCTTTAATGTACAAGGGCAGAAGAAGTTCCGGGTGCTGGATCTCTTAGTGATAACAAATGGCGATCCCCCCTTCTTAGGCAGAGATTGGTACGAGGCGTTGCAACTTCCACGGCCGGGAGTTAATCATGTGTTTCCCCTAGAGATACAGACGATGTGGAAGTGTTGAATACGTTGAAGAAGAAGTACCCTTGTCTGTTTGATAATGGATTAGGAACATTTACGGGCTAAAATGTGTCCTTGCGCATGAAGGCAAATACAGTGCCAGGACTTTACCCCTCAAGGACTCTTGCATTTTCTCTTAAAGCTAAAGTCGATACAGAGTTGGACAGGCTCCTGCAGCTTGGCATTCTTCGCCCAGTTATGTTAAGCTCCTGGGCAACCCCAATTGTCCCTGTTGTGAAGAACGATGGAAGTGTCAGAATTTGTGCAGATTTCAAAATAACTGTAAACCGGCACCTACTAGCAGAACACTACCCATTGCCACGGGTAGAGGAATTGTTTTCTAAATTACGAGGGGGTCAAGAATTCTCAATAATTGATCTTTCTCAAGCCTTCAAACAGTTACAGCTTGACAAGCCGTCACAAGAATTGTGTACTATAAATACCCATAGAGGACTCTTCCAGTACACCAGACTACCATTTGGCATAACCTTGTGTCCAGCAATATTTCAAAGAACCATGGAACAA
The DNA here is from genome assembly GCF_032445375.1 of Bacillus rossius redtenbacheri. Lineage (NCBI taxonomy): Eukaryota > Metazoa > Arthropoda > Insecta > Phasmatodea > Bacillidae > Bacillus > Bacillus rossius. The sequence continues at coordinate 120,426,552 of NC_086330.1, read as the reverse complement.
GTTCTGCAAGGATTAGATGGCGGCATCTTCTTCCAGGATGACATCTTGGTCACTGGGACTTCCAAGGATCAGACCTGGGATCATTTGCATGGGGTGCTGCAGCGACTGCAATAGCATGGATTCAAGGTAAATGAAAGGAAATGTAAGTTCTTTTGCTCATCTGTTAAATTTCCGGGCCATAAAGTTGATCAGGATGGGTTGCACATGTGCACAGACAAGGTTGAGGCTGTTGTGGAAGCACCAGTACCCGTGAATGTTAGACAGCTGAGGGCCTGGTTAGGGTTAGTAAATTATTATGCCCAATTTCTACCAAATTTGTAACCCGTATTGGGCCCTTTACACAAGTTGCTACAGAAAGAGTGTAAATGGTATTGGTCCCAAACTTGCCAAGATGCCTTTGTAGATTTGAAGAAGTTGATGGTGTCCTCGTGAGTGATGATGCATTATGACCCAAGCTTGCCTATAAAGTAAGCGTGTGATGCATCACCATATGATGGATCGGAGAAACCCATTGGATTTGGCTCTCGTACATTGTCGACCACAGAGAAAAATTATTCACAGCTGGATAGAGAAGCTCTTGTAATTGTGTTTGGTGTTAAGAAATTTTTCCAATACTTATATGGGCGTGAGTTTCTCTTGGTAACAGACCATCAACCATTGATTCACATCCTTGGAGATCATCACTAGCTGCAAATACAGATTACAATGTTGGGCTGTGTTATTACAAGGTTTTAATTATTCAGTTCAATATGTCAAGGGAGACCACAACGGGAATGCAGATGATCTTGCCTCAGATGGGCTCTCCAGGATGCCACTTCACAGTCTGGAAATGTCTGAACAATTTTCGTATCTGCATGTGGATGTAAAGGAATTTCTGCCAGTGACTGCAAAGGCTATTAGGCTGTCATCAGAACGAGACATTGTTTTAAGTAAAGTAATAAGGTACATCAGGAATGGACGGCCGAGCGATGTGGAAAACCCCTTAGTGGCATTCTACAAACGGAAACATGAGCTGGCATTGGAGCATGGCTGTATTCTTTGGGGCCCCAAGGTTATCATATCTCAAGCACTATGGGACAGAGTGCTAAAAGAATTGCATAGCAGCCATTTCGGCATTTGTAAAATGAAGGCATTAGCACGATCCTATGTGTGGTGGCCAAAAATTGACCAAGATCTGGAAAGGAAAGTTTCTCACTGTGATGCATGTCTCCAAAATAAAGCAATGCCAGAGAAATCAATCCTCTTGTCTTGTAGGTAGCCTAACAGGCCTTGGCAACATGTACATGTGGACATAGCGGGTCCTTTTATGGGAAGAGGTTTCTTGGTGATTGTGGACAGTCACTCTAAATGGCCAGATGTTTTCGAATTGTCTGGCATAAGCTCATGTGAAGTCATCAAAAAACTTTGTGGTTGGTTTGCTACATATGGAATTCCAGAGCAGCTTGTTTCGGACAATGGAACGCAATTTTCGTCAGCAGAGTTTGACCAATTTTGTCAGTCTAATGACATCAAACATACCTTCTCTACAATATCACCCGGCAACGAATGGGTTAGCCGAAAATATGGTGAAGACCTTCGAGAATAAAGTCAAAGATCTTGTACATTCCAAAGTGCCCTTAGCAGAAGCATTACCTCGATTTCTTCTCACATATCGTATCACTCCACATTGTGCAACTGGTGAGTCCCCCAGTTCTTTGCTGTTTGGCCGAGTGATTCGTAATAGACTGTCCTGCTTGTTGCCATCAGTTTCTTCGAACTTGGTGGCACGCGAAATATCATCAACACATCAGTCTCACCGCACCACAAATTTTGATATAGGGATTGCAGTTGGTTTACGTCCATATGCCGATGTGGATAAGAAATGGGCCTGAGGGGTCATAGTTGACAAAATGGGCCCACTCTCTTACAAGGTTCAAGATGCAAGTGGAAATGTTTTCGTAGACATCTCGATAAATTGCGCAGTGTTCCCCCACGTCCGATGACTATGGATGGATTTCCGGAAGGAAGCCAGGGAGACAGACTGGGGGGAAGGGAAGATGGAAGGTTCGAAGGATGTTGCAGGCTAACGGGGAGGGAAAAGCCCCCACAGCAGTGTGCTACCTCAGCGCTCGGGGCAATTCACAAAAAGATCCCTCGAGCCGCGGGGAATACCAAACTAGAGTGCATCCCTTCAGTTAGGGACGAAAGCAGAGCTAGGGTGAAGTGAGCAGAAACATCAAACATCCAAAAGATCCATTTTAATAGCCCTTTATTTGCAAAAAAACAAATAATCATAACACAATACAATGGGAGAGAGGACACGGCCTCAAACCCCGTAAGGAGAACAAACCCGCATACAAGGTAGACTAAAGAACAAGCAAATACCCACAATATTGCAAACCACATGGTCCCACAGCCCAAACGGCTGTTTACAAACAAGTCGTACTAAACGGGTAAACGGGTAAACAAGTCGCAGCAACATTAACTGGAGGAACTGTCCTCAACAAATTACAAGTTACCATACAGTATAAGACATAATATGCAGTCATCGACCATACCAGGAGTATATAAATACACATACCACTCAAACAGAAAGGCTCAAACAATTTACTATCGCGAATGTGAACATACAAAGACGAGTTTCAATGAGATCACTATCCACATACTGTCAGATAGGCAGCCATAAAATTAAGAGGGCACTACAAACTCGCGTGCACTCGCAGAGTCAAACGACACTCGTAATGATGAAGTATCGAGTCAGGCAAAAGGGGCCCTTACCATGAAGGGCGAAGAATTCGCGTAGCGAATCATAACATAAGCCAGCTACTCTTAGCAAACCGTACAGGGCACATGAAAAAACTTAAACTAAAACTGCAAACACCTAGACTCAAACAAGAATGAACACCGCACATACACGTGCGAGGGCCTAGTTAAACACCTGTGTCTCACAGTGCTTATCTTCAAACAGGGAACGACCTTCCCACGCGACGAGAATACCACAGAACAAAAACGACGCCTCGCGCCTCGACCGGCCGTCATCCGCGGGCCCGGCAGAACCTCACCAAAGAATGAGAATGGAAAGCACAGTAAAAAAATAATAGGGTGGAACATAGACAAACGCGGCAAGCCACGGACACAATAAGGAAAATGTACAAAGCACATAAATAAACTGGCACGGTTGTCACAGAGCAAAACATACGAACGATTACCCGAAACAAAATTTAGAAGTGACAAGCCGAAAGAGAAATTTGACCAAGAAGGAGAGGAAAGAAGCTACATTGCTAACAGGGCCTAATGGAACGGTCACCACGCTCCAACAATCTAGTGCCAACCATACCTGCAAGCGAGACCCGCACCCTGCCGAGCCCGAAGAGGACTGCCGAGTGCCATCGCAAAACCGTCGCAGGAAGCACAAAGGCGGAGAGGGAGGGTGAAAGGGGAAGTAGGGGAGGAAAAAGGAGGGGAGAAACAAGAAGGGAGGAATAAGGAGGGGAGGAACATGGAGACCTATCGAGGAGGGGAAGGGAGTGGGATGGAATGCCGACGTGCGCGGACAGATTAAGCTGAGTCACAAAATATGCAGATTGCATCGTCGGGCCCTAGTTGGCACTGCCCTAATGTAGTAAGAGATACATCACTGTCTGATTCAACACATACACTTGACTCTTCACTAGATGAATCACTTATGATCGGAGTAGTTTTTGCTCTGTTGAACTAGAGAACATTTTGCATGTGACACTGATGAGAACACTTTATTTTTAGGGCGATGAAGTTATAACTACAGAAACACCTGACCTACATCCCCGATTTGTACCCCTAGATTTAACTCTTGGAACAGGAGATATGTCACAAGGTCTCACCTAATTAGGCACCTGTGGTGACATTGAAGTAGCTTTATATGCATGCCGAGTCGCTGTCCCTGATAAGCTTGGTCCCAAGTTGATGAGTGTTGGACCCTGAACCCCCGCCCCTTAACCACCACAACCACAACCCCACCAAGAGAGGGAGAGGGGTCCAGAAAGTCTCGAAGGACAGCCCAGAAAATCGTAAAGGCGCAGAACCTGCCATAGTCCAAAACGACGGCTCCCAAAGCGGCGTTCCAACGGACCACGCCTCAGGCAGCTCGAAGAGCTGGTCGACGATCACCCTCCGCGAGCTAGCTCAGCGCCCAAGAAGGGAGCGAGCCCGGCTCCAGCGGAGAGAGTGCAACAGGACAGTCTCACACGAGGTCCAAAGCAGATCGGTATGCCAAAGTCTCGCCAAGGAGTCGATCAGGCGCTTCGAAGAAATGCTCGATGATCACCCTCCGCGAGCTAGCTCAGCGCCCAAGAAGGGAGCGAGCCCGGCTCCAGCGGAAAGAGCGCAACAGGGAAATCTCACACGAGGTCCGAAGCAGATCGGTACGCCAAAGTCTCCCCAAGGAATCGGTCAGGCAGGAGGTCAAGACTCAACCAGGGCAGGCCTTCCCTGGGAATCTCAATGACCCTGATGGCCAAGCGGCGATCCAGCCTGGCAAGAGTGGCCAGGAAATCTCTCTCGGGGGGCGCAGCGGTGGCGAGGAGGCGAGGACACGAATATATTGGCTACGACGGCAGTGCAGCAAACAAGGATCTCATAGAAGCGGTAAATGAGAGCGATCCGGGAGCTGGTGGATCGTTTAAGGGAAGAAGGTATATCATAAATAAATTAACACTACACAAGTAGCTTGGTCTATAAGATCCCTCTTTTAATTAAAAATGTAAATAATGAATTCTGTGTTCCATTTGATTTGGCATTTGTAAGTTTCCCATTTAATGGTATTAACAATATATTTAAGTTTTTTTGAGAATGGGCCGGCCCGATATTATTATAACATCACATACTTAACTTTAACAACAAACAATTACATAAACAAAATTTAAAAGTATCACACCAAAATTTGATTCGTCCAATGATTACATCGATAATTAGTTTTATTCATTCTACATGTTCTTGAGGAAAGCACTGTTCGCTGGTAGGCTATTCATTCGATTAATGTAGTTCATAGCTATAAAAGGTGGGTGTTGATTTTACATTACCACCCGGGTCTTCAAAAGATAACGTCGGGTCGCGGAAACACCTCTTCTAACGTGACCCTCAGTGGAGGTGCAGGACCACGAGCTGGGAGCAATTTGTCTCTCCAGCACTTCGACCCTGTCTGAAACCCAAGTCAAATTCAAAACGAATTAGACCTGCTTCCAGACAGTCATACACCGTCGGCGCATAAGGCCAACAAACGGGAATGTGGGGTAAAAGGCCGGATTACTCACCAAACAGGGTGTAGAGTTCGGAGCTCACTAGGTGTCTCGCGCCGACATCAGGATGCCGCGGCCCGAGAAAACGCGGATGCACGAACAAAATCAAAAATTTAGAAAAAAAATAATAAAAAAAATACTATAACTTTAAAATTAGAGACATGACTTGAACTAATTACTACTACTGACCAACTACTGAACAAATGGGATCGCATCCGTTAGAGCAACTGACTACATCTCTTCTGCACACGAATTCGCCATTTCCCGAGAAAAGCTTCCTAGCGCAGAGGACGCCGAGAAGACGTGGTCAGTAGCCGAGGTCAGAGGACTGAGTGCCGCAATGGCGGTCAAAGCTCCTAATAAAATCGGGTGGTGAGGCCCTAGGTCAAAGGAGGGGGAAGGTTCGGTTCTAGGCCGAAAATTACCGAAGGTGCTAGAGTGGTTGTACGCACGACTTCAGTAGTTCGCGTCAAAGAGCGACCGCTGCGGTCTCTACCGGCAGGTACAGGAAGCAACAAACAATCGACTTCTACAGGTCGCGAGGAAGAAGCATAGGGCCATAAGGCGTAGCGGCGCTGCACTCTGGCGGCGTAAAGGGGAACTAACGGAGGCGGTGAACTGACTAGCCGCCAGGTGTCACAAGCGTAGACTCAGCTCGCTGGCCACCATGGGTGAAGTTGCTTTTTTCTGCTGCTAGGTGTCGCGGAGGTCTCTTTAGGACCAGGGAGAAGGTCCTTGAAATATGCCATCGTCTTGGCTAAGTTCATGTCAGGTCACTGCTCCTGGATTTCTCAGAACTAAGGGGGAAGGTTGGGGGAAACAAAAGGTGCAACGAAGCTGGAAACAACCGTCCATGGGATACCCGTTCGTGACAAGACTTACTACTCTCAGCAGGTCTCTGAGAAGTAGCAGCTTGCAGCCCAGAAGCTGCTCTATGCAGTTTTGGTCATGAAGAGAAATAATATTTCAAACTCGGGACGTGACTGCAGGCGAGAGAAATTTTAAGCTGGTTGCCAGCCAAGTATTAGATCTGCAAAATATCAGATACGTCTCTGGGAAAGGTGCTTCAGACTACTGGCACAAAGTTTAAACACGAGGCGCACACCGGCCTAACAAAAAGTAAATCGCCCCCTTGTAACCAAATAAAATTAGAAAAATAAAATTTCCAAAATAAATTTAAAATTACAACTACAATTACAATCAAGTTTTGGTGTGATACTTATAAATTTTTGTTAATGTAATTGTTTGTTGTTAAAGTTAAGTATGTGTTGTTATAATAATATCGGGCGGGCCCATTCTCAAAAAAACTTAAATATATTGTTAATATCATTAAATGGGAAACTTACAAATACCAAATCAAATGGAACACAGAATTCTTTATTTAAATTTTTTAAATAAAACAGGGAACCTATAGACCAAGCTACTTGTGTAGTGTTAATTTATTTATGATATACCTTCTTCCCTTAAATGATCCACCAGCTCCCAAGTTGCTTGTGTCAGGGAGTTCCAAATTGTCTTGTTCTCCACCTCGTGCCACCTCTGGTCAATAACTTTATTTTTCTTATTATTCTTACCCAGAAAGTTTCCAAGGCTCTTTTTAATTAATTTAAAATAATTTAATTTTGAGGCATGAGGGGCGTTACAATTGGTAGCAGAGCATGGTTTGGTCTATAGACAGACCAAAATCGAGTAGGCATACCTAAAAGAAATAAAGAAATATTATAAAAAAAATTTAATTAACTTTTTGTGATAGCAATTTTGTATTTTTAATATTGTAAACTGATCGCTAGTACACCCTGTAATTATATTGAGCTTAAAATTTTAAAATTTACATTGAGTTTTAAAGTCCCGTGCGGACTTAGCGCGCAGCGCGAGACGTCTCCCAGCGGTTTCCAGCTGTCCCTCCCGTGGAGCGTCCTCAGACGTGACATGCACAAGGTTACAGACAGCCCCTACCCCCCTTCACCATATCCGACGGCCGGCATTATATTATCCCGTACGTGGCTGCGCGCTTGTGCAGACTCACCCCCCCTCCCCAGCAAGTCCCAAATGTCGCTTACCTCTGCGGGACACAGACAGACGTACCAACTTATACGTCTGCCGGTCGTAATAATAATAAACAGAGCACGTTGTGTGTTCGACCAGTATTTTGTTTACTAATGAGGCCCCCAAAAAAATAAATTACTATATTGTTCTTTCGGACTGTCGTGTTTGTATTTTTGTCTCTCTGCGCTTGCGCGTGCCACCATGTTATCTCGTCACCTCATGACAGGACCGCCAATCGCACGGAACCCCCTCTCCTCTCCTGAGTGCTCCAGCCACATGCCAAGTATTTTGTAAACAAACCACCCATGCTTTGTATGTCCTAATAATATTATTTTTATGTCATCAAAACAGGAACTATACATAATCTATACTGCTTTAAATCTAGCAGCGAAGAATTTTCTTAATCAAGGGGAACTTAAGATATAACATAATATATTTATATAACTTATAATAATATTAATAATACAAGTAATATGATAATATAAAATATTTTATTTTACCTAATGTTAAGAAACTGCCATTGTTATATTTTCTAAGCATCTTAAATTTAACGATTAATTTTTTTAATAATATATAAAATAAATCTAGAAAAAGGGTTCATTCATTAAGTAATATAAAATAAGAATATGCTCTTAAGTAATATACACAACTACTCTAATCCAATTGCATCGTTCACAAGCAACGTGAATATACTTCGACATATTATTTCATTGTGTTACCATATCCATCCATGAGCCTAGCTTTTATTTAAATGATTTTCGTGATCACCCAACGAGAGGTATAGTCACTACCTTCAACTAAAGGTTTATTTGATTATATTTGTCAGTGTGTCGGTCGATTTTTTCCCAACCTTTTTTTTTTTTACGCTAGCACTGCGATGACGATTATAGGTGAACAACTAAGAGATAAAGTTTAAACTATCAAAGTAAGTGAATGATAAATTTTGTAATTACGATTTTTATAGTAAACCATTTATTTCTTAACTTTTTTTTAACATTAAGTATTTTTTTTGTCAGGTGATGTACAGCTACGTACAGAAAACTGAGCACTGCAGCTCGTACATCTATGTTTACAAAAGTTTTTTTAAGTTAACATTTTTTTTATTCCACTCTCTCCAAAGTTAGTAGTTTATTTTGCATCATTTTGAGGATATGATATTGCATTGTTTTGCAATTGTGACTTCCAAGGTGGCTTCAAGGTTTTATTTTTGTGTGTTTCCTAAAAGTCGAGTATGGTCAAGCTAGCCACCGAGCAGCGCTAAAGAAAGGGCCCTCTGCGCCAACGAGCCACGACCCAGTCCTCTAGGTGAAACATCCTATGACCACCAAGTGTCACTGGGTTAGATCCCCAGCACTCAACCTTTGGAATGCCTGTGTTCAAACCCATAGGCGTGCGCACGGTAGGTGCCACAGGTGCCTTGGCACCACCATTAGGGTTAACGTTATTTTATTTTTTTACAAGCAGAAATAATACATACTTACAAAAAAACCGTATTATTTCCAAAAAAATATGTTTTCCAATCGTGTCGAGTTACATATATGTGCTCATAACACTATCAGTATATCAATTATCAATCGAACCAACTATACACACGGAAACAAGTCAGGTGTAATTACTTGTGTTGTTGTTGTACACGCGGGCCGCGGCTACGAAACTTCTGAAATGTAAATACTTCTCATAGTTCTCCTCGAATTACATAGAATGCGCGCTCGGTGTCCACTGTTCACTCCACTCGGCAGGCGCACGGAATAATAGCCGCCGTCCTCCAGGTAGCACTACTGTGTGGTGTTTACTCTTACTGTTTACTCATCAGTTTACTGTTCTAATGAGTACACGAGTACAGCCTGTGTTTGTTACGTGGATCACTCATTAATTAATTATCATTTTATTTTCACTAGTTGACAGTTGTTATAGTTCGTTAATTGCTGTATATATCTGTCTGTATGATGTATAAATGGGTAATTAAAATTAAAAAGCCGGATCCCGAAAAGGATTACTCGATGACTTATAAGCCTATGCAGTCGCCGACAAAACATTTTTGTTGTATTCCAAAAGTTAAAACTTTTGCCCACTCTTATTTGTGTATTTTTATTATTTTAATATTTTACATATTTGAGGTATGTTACAAAAACTCCCTTGATTTGTTGATTTTAAAACTTAACATTTGAGAATGTTTTTTCTAACATTTATTTGGCGTCTTCAGAAAACATGTAAGTACGGTTTTTCAAAGCCACCAGCATGAATTCCGTGCAAACAATTTGTACAATTTACTTTATGGCTCAACAAAGCTTAAAACTGTAAATAGTTTAGTAGTTTTCCTGGCGATTAAAACGTTCAAAGCCATAATTTGTCATAAAAAATGTTAAAATTTTTACATCTGTGTATTTAATGTTTTTGTTCGGAAACACCTTAAATAGCACCATTTTGCGCTTTCAAATCCAAATTTTTCCGGGGGAGGACCCCAAGACCCCCCCTCCCCCCTGCTTTAGTCACGGGTCCGTGAATGATAGGGCTGTTGTGTAATCTGGCACCACCACTACTGAAGTCCTGCGCACGCCTATGTTCAAACCTCCTCTTAGGCAGTGTGAACTTTCATGCCCGCCATGGAAGATCCGACGGCGAAAATTAAAATTAATTATAAGTTAGTTATTTTTTTTAGGACTATAATAACATCAGGTTGTACAGATTTGTATAATTTTTTTTTATTAATTAAATTTGAGTGCACATGACCACCTTTAAAGTTCAAATATTTTTTTTACATTATCCATCATTCATCCGAAATTCGTTGATCTTTCGGGTTTCGAACCCGAACTAACTCAGGGGTGAAATTCTCTCTTAGCTGTCTGTGCTCCAGTCCGTTGGTCTGATCAATCTTAAGTCTGAGCATGGAGTCTAAGTGAGTTAATAAATGTAGGTAACTGGGACTGATGTTCTGTTTCGCCTTCGGGCAAGCAGCAAATTCGACCGTCTTCTCCATCGCCTGACTGTGCAGGGCTAAGTCCCAATGCCTTCGGCTTCTTATGGAAAGACTATTATTCAGGGGTTTTCATTCCCATTTAGTTTATAAGTTACAGAGCTATCACGCTCATATACAGGGCTACCATACCCATTTACAGGGGTTAAAATCCCCATTCGTCACTGAACGCTCAAGGACGCTTATCCCTAGTTTCGGCCTCAGTGCTTTTCGGCCTCCCTCACAGCGCCCATTTTGTGTTCCTAGACGATATCCAATATCTGAGATCAACAGGATGAATTTCATTTCATTAATATAGCAATTATATAAATAGATGTAAGCATACATGTACAATAAAATTAAGCTTTGAATTAAATCTTTTTTTTATTTATTATATAAATTTAAGTATGTATTTTAAAATAATTAAAACTGAGGTTTAAATGGACCCATTTATTTATAAACGTTGTTGGTGACCTATAAGGTATTACAGTCAACGGTCACGAAAATTAATTCTGCGTTTATTGTAAGTAGTTAAACTAAGTCGATTCTGGTACAGGGTAAGTATGACAGATTTCAATCATTTTATGTTCAGTGTTGGTTGCTTACCCTGGCTCCGCCTTTCAGTGGGGGAGTATGTGCCGGAAACTAGGCATTTCGACACCCTATTAATTTTTAACTAAAATTTTAAATTAATTTTGGAAATAGTATTTTTCTAATTTTATTTGGTTACAAGGGGGCGATTTACTTTTTGCTAGGCCGGTGTACGCCTCGTGTTTAAACTTTGTGCCAGTAGTCTGAAGCACCTTTCCCAGAGACGTATCTGATATTTTGCAGATCTAATACTTGGCTGGCAACCAGGTTAAAATTTCTCTCGCCTGCAGTCACGTCCCGAGTTTGTAATATTATTTCTCTTCATGACCAAAACTGCATAGAGCAGCTTCTGGGCTGCAAGTTGCTACTTCTCAGAGACCTGCTGAGAGTAGTAAGTCTTGTCACGAACGGGTATCCCATGGACGGTTGTTTCCAGCTTCGTTGCGCCTTTTGTTTCCCCCAACCTTCCCCCTTAGTTCTGAGAAATCCAGGAGCAGTGACCTGACATGAACTTAGCCAAGACGATGGCCTATTTCAAGGACCTTCTCCCTGGTCCTAAAGAGACCTCCGCGACACCTAACAGCAGAAAAAAGCAACTTCACCCATGGTGGCCAGCGAGCTGAGTCTACGCTCGTGACACCTGGCGGCTAGTCAGTTCACCGCCTCCGTTAGTTCCCCTTTACGCCGCCAGAGCGCAGCGCCGCTACGCCTTATGGCCCTATGCTTCTTCCTCGCGACCTGTAGAAGTCGATTGTTTGTTGCTTCCTGTACCTGCCGGTAGAGACCACAGCGGTCGCTCTTTGGCGCGAACTACTGAAGTCGTGCGTACAACCACTCGGGCACCTTCGGAAATTTTCGGCCTAGAACCGAACCTTCCCCCTCCTTTGACCTAGGGCCTCACCGCCCGATTTAATTAGGAGCTTTGTCCGCCATTGCGGCACTCAGTCCTCTGACCTCGGCTACTGACCACGTCTTCTCGGCGTCCTCTGCGCTAGGAGGCTTTTCGCGGGAATTGCGAATTCGTGTGCAGAAGAGATGTAGTCAGTTGCTCTAAGGGATGTGATCCCATTTGTTCAGTAGTCGGTCAGTAGTAGTAATTAGTTCTAGTCATGTCACTTATTTTAAAGTTTTAGTATTTTTTTTTTATTTTTTTTCTAAATTTTTGGTTATGTTCGCGCATCCGCGATTGATTTAAAAGGGTGTCGAAATGCCTAACTTCTGGCACATACTCCCCCACTGAAAGGCGGAGCCAGGGTAAGCAACCAACACTGAACATAAAATGATTGAAATCTGTCATACTTACCCTGTACCAGAATCGACTTAGTTTAACTACTTACAATAAACGCAGAATTAATTCCATGACTGTTGACTGTAATACCTTATAGGTATAAACAACTTTTAATATTAAATGGGTCCATTTAAAACTCAGTTTTAATTATTTTAAAAAACATCCTTAAAATCATATAATAAATAAAAGATATTTAATTCAAAGCTTAATTTTATTGTACCTGTAAGCTTACATATATTTATATAATTGCTATATTAATGAAATGAATTCATCCTGTTGTACTGCAACATGTTTGTTTTGACAGTTTAATTATTTATTATTATTTACGATTTATTTTATTTTGTTTGCTCTATGTATAATATTATTTATTTTCAGAAACGGCAATATTTTGTGATGTATGTCTATGGAAAAGTGATTCTTTGGATTTTTACCGGACTATTTGAACGAGGTATTGTTGATACCCCTCTAAGGACTAATGGACTTGGAAACTGTAAACGGTAAAATTAACGCCGTGATTTTATTATGTAAATTATAATTTTAATATTTATTTATTTAAATTATAAGTGAAATTTTGTTATCCGCGCAATTGTTGCGTTCGGAGTTCACGTTTTCGGTAAGAAATTAAGTAACAGAATTGGTCCTTTTGGCCAATCACGGGCCACCATTTAAAAGTTGAGTCTTACTGGTTTATTTGAGAAACTAGTAAGAAAGAGAGTTCTTAATGGCCAGCTGAATGAGCGGCAACTTCGTGACGTCGGCGATTTTAAATCCTGAAAATTAGCTATTTAGCATCAGGCATCCCGGATAGAGGATGATAATTATGAACCATTAGGGAGTTCTGAATATTGAAATAGGATTTATCTAAAAAGATAAATAATATAGGAGTGAATAACGTGAGTAATAAAAGTGCCCAGATTTTTGTGTCTCCATCTTATGCACGAACCACGCAACTCCCGTTTTTATGTCGCATCGTCGCCGAAACTTAATATAAACTTTGATTTCATGAATTAAATTGACTTTATAGATGATTTAAATAATACTTGGACATAACTTTTACGAATTTACACGCTAATTAACAGACTCAGTGGTCCTATAGATGAGAGGCTCTGAGCTCTGCCGATGATTTTTGAACCTAACTAGCCGAGGTAAATTGATTTTAAGTTCCCTAAAAACATTAATTAAAAACTGTGTAGTGTCAACGAACCCGAATAAAGACTCTTGAAAATATTTTAAATGTGCGCAACATAACTCCTGGTAATTGAACTTTTATTGAATTCCTATGATGTCAATGTTAAGTTAGGTTGTTGTTTGAATATGAATAATAATTAAATATATTAATAAGATTGAAATCTTTTAAATCGTTTTTACATTGGGAATAAAATAATTCTATATTTAATATTCAAAGTGTTGTGTTATGTCATTTGTAATTTCACCTACTCCAGTGTATATTTATGTATGTTCCTAATCAATCAAGTAACACCTAACTGTGACCTACATGATATCAACACTACCAGTGGAGAGTCACACAATTAAGAACTAAAATTTATTACACAGTTTTTTTTATTCAGCCCAATGTTTTAGTGTGTGGGGCCTAAACTCCTACAGTAGCTCTACAGACTAATTTGGAGCCCATACGGTGGGGCCGATTTTGAGGTTAAGGGACACCTCAACTTTTTTTTTTGTGTGTAAATTCTGTACCATCCAAGTACTGTGTGCAAGTGCACTATTTGTGTAACATATTAACTTGTTGATTACTTCATTGCACACCACTATGGCCGACGAGCAAAACACTTATTTTCTGAGGGACAGATCACGAAGTGTGGGTGAGGAGTATGCTACTGCACAAACCTTAAGCAGTGAATCACATTCTACATCATCTGCAGGGAATTCGCCTGTAGTCACCTGTGAGGAGAGGTTAGGGCGGCCCACAACTCCCCTAATCATGGAGCAGGAAAATATGAATGACACTGTCCTACACACAGCTACACCCCAGGATAGCACTCCTACTCCACCACCAGTGACACTAGAGTCACTGATGCAGATCTTGCTGCAGACTAATGCTCAAATGAAGCAGACTGATTCGAAATTAGAGCAAAACAACACTGCTCTCACTGAAAAACTAGAGCAAAATAACACTAATCTCACTGCAAAGTTAGATCAAACCAGTGACAGCATCAGGAATCTCGAGCACAGCATCGAGGTTAGGCTCTCACAACAACACGAGGAGATCCAACAGATAGTAGAACAGGTCTCACAGTACAACAGCAAGGTAGATGGGTTGGAGTCCCATGTCACGTCCCTAAGGAACATGATGGCCAACGAGCATCGAGGGCAGGCCAATGCCAGGGAAGAGGTGCGCGAGCACATCCAGCACCTGGAGAGCAGGCTCAGTGACATTGAGGTGGCCACAGCTACACTGAGGGACAGGTTTGAAAATCTGTCTGTTCAACCAAGTCCTACAGCTGAATCAGCTGGTAGTGTAGGCCAGGCCCAGGCAAGCGAGTGCCACGGACCTACTGTTCCCACACTGCCCACCACAGGCAAGCGACAGGGCGGCACCGAGTGCTACACTGAGCACCAGCCCCAGGAACAGCCACACGTGACCCCCATCACTCATCGACCAAGTAGCAGGACGTTTGTAAACACGTCTAGTATGGACCCTGCTACCCTGATCCACCACCCGGCCAAGCATTGGGCAGAGGCCATGCCCACGTTTTCAGGAAGGGTTACCGAGAACCCTATACGGTTCCTGAAGCGCTTTGAGGAATATGCGGCCACGTTCAATCTCAGCGAGGCTGAGGTACTAAAGTGCCTCAACAGTGCATTGAAAGGGCAGGCTTTCTACTGGTGGGAAATGCTGAGTGCAACCACCAGTAGCTACAACCACTTCCAGGCCATGTTCCGCCAGCAGTATTGGAGTCTGCGGATTCAGAGTAATCTGCGTGCCCAGCTCCATACTGAGAGGTATGACCCCAGGAAAGGCACAACGCTGGAGGCCCACCTGTCCACAATGTTTGAGAAAACGAGATATCTTGACTTGCCCATGACGGACGAGGAGTTCGTAGCGGCAATACTAACTCAGCTGCCGCTGCGCTACCAAAAACAGTTGTCCGGCCTAACGTACCGAGACGTCACAGAGTTCAGGGAGAGGCTCCTGAACTACGACAAACTTGAGAAAATGGACAGGACGCCAGCACCCAAGGAGGACCACGATAGGGTACCTCAGCAGAACCGCCAGCCACCCATGAACAACTACTGGCAGAACCGAGACAACAAGTTAAGGGACAACCGTCAGGCAGCTGTCCACACTATGACGTGGCAACCCAAGGGCAGGGAGCAAAGCTCATATGGCCGTTACGCTGCGGGTCAACGCAAAGGCCCTTACAACAAGAAAAAGACATGGTGGTCAAACGCAAGAAACTACCATAGCGATGAAGAAATGTACCAGCGCAAGAGGAAGGACGACCGCAATGACAACCGCCGCCGCTCCTACTCGCCTGAAGTACGGCCTCCCAGGGAGTCCCGTGACCGACGCCCAAGATCCTCGTCTGAAGACGAGAGAGAGTACGCGAGGAAGTACCGCAAAACGGAGGAACCTCGATACCAGGGCCGGCACGAAGAAACCCGAATGCCACCCCACCATTATTCCCCCCAGACGACAGAGAATCATGGCGGCAATGCCCATAATAGCCAGTTCTCTGTAAACAAACAACGCTACCAGAACGCAACGTTTCCACCACCATTCCAGGCGCAGCATTCAGGACATCAGGCTGCATACTACCAACGAGGGGAAGTGAACCCGGTAGCAGCCGAATTCAAGGCTGCAGTGTCCAGCGTCGCAGGACCCAGTAATTGGAACCACAACGAACAACAACAACGTGTTCCAAGTGGACGTGCCAACCAGGGCACGTTAAACTAGAACGGGTTTCAGTTGGATCGCCCCGAACAGAAACCTACTATTCAGGCTCAGGGGTACAAAACGATAAATCTCCAATCTACAGCTGCATCAGCTACGATAAATTTATATGCACTGTTATGCTAAGAGAAAGTGAAAGAGACTTTCTATACAATGAAAATGATGAAAATAGGGTTCATCAAGTTTGTACAGTTTGTCCACATGTGACATTAAAAATTGAAGAATGCAATGTGGATGCATTAATTGACAGTGGCGCTGAAGTCACGTGTATCAGTGAGGAGTTGGTGAACTACCTTGAGCACCAAGGCATAATACTACCCAAGATACCAGTACCAGCACTCAAGATAATTGGAGTGACATCGAGGGCAAGCCCTATTGTAAACAGACAGGTACTGATAACAGTACACGGCCTAGGCAGACCAAAAGACATGACTGCACTAGTTGTGAAGGGCCTAGCAAAACCGCTAATAATAGGTACTGACTTTCTATCACAATTTGGTGTAGTGATAGATTTTAAACTATGTGAAATTCATTCAAATGACTGTGAAACCCCAGTCACACTCACAGGCAAGTGGCATGTGAGGGAAAATTTTGTAGGAATATTGTACAGTGAACCTATGCACAGGCACATATACAATGCACAAGCAAGTGAGCAACTTCAGGCATCACTTGAAGACCTAAGACAGTCACTACAGGAGGTGAAGAGTGTATCACCCAGTCAGCTGCAACAACTGTTTGGTGTACTGGCCAACTTTCAGTCAGTATTCTCTGACAAGCCAGGCAGAAACAGATTCTACCAAGCTAAAATTAAAATAAATGAGGAGGCACCGTACCACCGCAAATGCTATCCCATTCCGGTGAAGTACGTTCAGGAAGCCACAGCCTACCTACAACTTATGATCGATTGGAATGTAATCAGGAGAGAAGCAAGCCCCTATGCTAACCCCATAGTTTGTGTGAGTAAACGAGACGGGACAGTGAGACTGTGTCTCGATGCTAGGGAGCTCAACAAAATTACAGTCAAGGACAGGGAAAGTCCCATACAAACGGCAGAAATTTTAAGATTGTATCAAGGTGTGAAGTATCTCACAACCATGGATCTGTCGTCAGGCTATTGGCAGATACCATTAGAGCCTAACTCCTGCCAATATACATCATTTCTGTTCAGGAATCAACAGTATGTATTTACAGTTATGCCATTTGGACTGTGTAACGCAGTGGCTGACTTTACGAGATGTCTAGACGCAACCTTAGGACCCGAGTGTCAGGGATTTGCAAGGGCGTATGTCGATGACATATTAATAACATCATCAAATTTTGAAGAGCACATGCAACATGTTGCCACTGTACTGCACAAACTGCAAGAGGCAGGCATGACTGTGAAAATTAGAAAATCTGTATTCTGCAGAGAGGAGTTACCCTTTCTAGGTCACATCCTCACACCTCAAGGCATCAAGACAGCCCCAGACAAGCTGCAGAACATCCAGGAGTTTCCTACACCGAGGAACGTGAAACAGCTGAGAGCGTTTCTTGGAATAATTGGTTTTTACAGGATATACTCCAACCAAGTTGCACAGTGTGCAGTCCCGCTGTTCAGCCTATTGAAGAAAGGTCAGGCATGGATGTGGAGTGAAGAGCACGAGCAAGCCTTCCTCAGCTTGAAAAACTTGTTCCTGACTGAACACGTCATCTACCATCCAACCCAAGGGAAGGAATTTCTGTTATACACAGATGCCTCTGACACAGCCCTAGGTTGTAAGCTTGCACAGGAGGAAAATGGAGTTGAAAAGACTGTAGCAATGGCTAGTCGTACTCTCAACCAGGCCGAGAGAAATTACACTGTTACAGAGCGAGAGGCTCTGGCCATTATATGGGCACTCCAGAAGTACAGGGATCTGCTACTTGGAGAAACAGTGAAATTGTTAACAGATCACCAGGCGTTAACATGCCTTAAGGCAGGCAAGTTATTTGGTAGCCGCCTTACGAGATGGTTTTTGCTACTGCAGGAATATGATATTCATATACATCATATCAAGGGATCTGCCAACACCACTGCAGATTACCTAAGTCGCCTGCATGAACTACAAGAGAGTTCACCATCTACATCTAAACGACAGAAGGAATTTCTAGTGGCACCAGTATCCACAGAGATATTCAAAACCAACCCTAAACTCCGAGATATCCTGAAGGATATAAAATGTAAACAACAAGCAGATGAGTACTGCAAAAACACCATCAACCAGCTGCAGAAGCAGTCAGCTGATAATAAAATTCACCAACATTTCTGTTTGTCAGCAGAAAATGTTTTGTTTGCCCAGTCAAGGAAGAGAGGCATTTTCGAAGATCACTGGAAACCAGTGATACCAGCTGATTTGAGGCAACCAATCACCTGGGAACTACATGTAGCCTTGGGACATGTAGGGAGCAAGAAGCTCATCGAAGCATTAAAGAGGCAAGTGTATTGGCCTAACATGTCACGCTATGTAAGTAAGGTCACAAGTGCCTGTGACCTATGTCAGAAGGTGAAACCACCTGGACAACACCTGCATGGAGAGTTGCAGCCCATCATTCCAACAGCACCATTGGAATTATTATCAGTTGATTTATTTGGCCCCCTACCACAGTCAAAGGGAGGTGTTAAGTATGTTTTTGTGATGCAAGATGTTTTCACAAAATTCACAAAATTGTATGCAATTGTGAACCCAACTGCAAAAGCAGTTATGCAAAAATTAAAAACTTTCGTTGAAGAAATTGGTTTACCTAAAGTGATATTGTCAGACAGAGGTACCCAGTTTACCAGTGATTTGTGGCAAACAGGAGTCAGGAAATTAGGTGCAATACCTACAACTATCAGTGTACGACATCCACAAAGTAACCCTGTGGAAAGACTCATGAGGTCGATAGGGAGTCTTTTACGTACGCTATGCCATAACTCGCAGCAATCATGGCGAGATAAGTTGCCATATGTAGAGTGCGTTATTAACCATACTGTACATGGTTCTATTGGAGTTACCCCTGGAGAAGCTATGAGCCTGAATAGATCGGTGGCGATCAACCCGAAGTATTTACCCCGATGTGAACACACCCCTAATGAAGAGGAAAAACTACCTACAGGAGAAGAGGTAGAAGCTCTAGTGAAGAGGAAGTTGACAGCAGAAGCTGACATCAGACGCAAGAGGAAACCAGCATCAAAAGTAGCAAAATTTAAAATTGGAGACCAGGTCCTGAAGAAAACAACTCCAGTAAGCAAGGCCTGGGAACATGTAACCAAGAAATTGTTTTTGTTATTTGAAGGTCCTTATGTCATCACAGACATAGTGCAAGAGAATTGCTATGCACTAGCAGAGCCAGCAACAGGCCGACCAGTAGGCCGTTATAATATAACGCAGTTAAGGGAATACAAGAGCCCTACTACTATGTAAGCAGTACCGACCTAAGCTGTGAATGCCTCGTGATGGTACAAGGTTTAGTACCATAAACAGCTGAGAGCAGTCTAAGTGTAAGTTTCAGACCAAGGATCTGAACTGTAAAGAGGAGTAAGTGTATGTCACTGTGATTATGTGATCTAGTACGCCATGTGAGGCGTAGTGCAGCCACTGTAATTTGTAATGTTAAGCGGAGGTGTAATTCCCGCTTGTTTCTGTGTAAAGGTGAAGTGAAATGCCACCTATGCAGATATTTACCCTGTGGTTATGCGGAAGTGTAATTCCCGCTATATTGCTGTATTTGAGGTGAAGTGAAATGCCACCCATACAGATGTTATTGTAGCCTGTGAAGCTACCAGTGTACAATGTGTATTGTATTTATGTATCAGTTGGCTTGCACAATTCCTCGTATGAGTATGAACTCAAATGTCACTAAGATATATATTTAACACCAGACTAGCCTATTCCTATGTGAAGCTGTATGTACTGTGTACTAACAAACGAGAAGAAATTAAGCTTATTTAGTGTCGATGTAACTATGTGGTATGATACCCCATCCTGCTGTGTAAACATATGTAAACACTGGCATGCAAAGCATCTCTAAAAGCACATAACACTTCGCAACTACAAGCAGAATAATATTATGCAGGTTACCTTGATTTATTGATGATGCTGAGTAATCCAATAGGCGTAGTTATGTTGATGATGAAAAATAGAAATTTTCTAATATTTATAGAAGAACTCACTAAGATTTTTAAAACTTCACTATTTTATCACCATTTCTGGGATGAATTTAGGGAAAAGAATGATCTCTAGGATTGCATTCTACCCAGAATGCAGATTAGAAAAGTATGCACTCACTTCGCATACAAATCCAATCATATTTAGTTTATTAAACTTTGGATGTCAAGGTATTGAAATTTTATGAAATGAAAACACGAAAATTTGGAATCGATGATTATTAAGGATTTATTGGGAGAAGCCCCTTACAAGAAAATTACGTCGTCTCAACACTATTCACTCGCAGCACTGTTATAGTTGTTTGAATAGTATTCTTTGAATGATGTGAAGAATAGCGAAGAATGTGGATCTGAAAAACTCAGGATCTAAGCCCTTTGTCGCGAGAAGTGAAGGTACTCCGGCAAACAAGTGTCCACAAGCAACTTCGCCTAACAGAAGTTATAAAATTGAAAAAGCAAGAAAATTTTCTTAAAAAGAAAAAAAGATATTGAACATGTGATACCATATGTTAAAAGCTATCCTGATACAGCATGTTTGTGAAACAGCTGATTGGTAAAAGGAACCTTAGCTACACTGAAGTCAGGAACCTCAGTAGATTACAAGACTCATGTTACTGATAGTAACCAAGATGAGATGAAATGTGAACACTTATTCAACCCAGCGAGACCGCTACGGGATGAAAACAACAGTAATGAAAGATGAGAAGAGGAAGATAAAGCCTCTACAGCTGTTGAGCCGAACACAGCAGACTGAAATTGAAAAAAATCACTAAGTTAGTAATTGTGTAAACAAACGATTTCTCTGTATGTGAGGAGATAATGTAAACAATGTGTAAAGACATTATGAAATTTGAATTGTATAACTTGTAAACATAATGAACTGTTAATGTTATGTTATGTAAATGTTATTATATATATAGTTATATGTAAATGTTATGTTTTATGATCAATTGCTAATATGTACTATGTAAACATAATAATGAACTATTAATTGTTAATATGTACATGATATGGTATGTATTCTTTGATGAAATGTTAACAATTGTTATGAAATGCAAATGTAAATTGCAAGCTAAATATGCTGTAGTTAAATGCAGATATTTTTTAATAATGAAATGTAAACATGTAAGTTACAAACATTGGGTAATGAATATAAATTATGTTAGCTATCGATATGTTATTATGAAAAGTAAAACTTGTGATGTTTAATATCCAATAATGATATGCTATAATGATATGTTTTGTGAAATGTAGGAAATCTCATGATATGAGAACACAAACAAGCAAATGCACTGTGATGCATATTAATCAAGTATGAACTAACAATGTGATATGTTAGTAGCAAGCAAAGTCATAATATTGAATTTATTGGTTATTGATAACCATGCATTGTTATGCAAGAATTGAGATTTAATAATTAATTGTATTTTTTTTTTTCTAACAATGATGTTAATAATGTGAATGTTATATGTTAAGCTAGGAATTTTAATGTTAATTTAAGATATTTTTGTTTTAACACTGACATCATAGGGTTCCGCGGCAAGTACACAAGTTGTATTGCCTGCAGACACTTGTATTTGCAAGAGTACAAGTACGCACATAGTGATTAAGTTATCGATTAAGACCCGGACACCTATACTTAAGTCAGGTGCGAAGGTTACACCAGGGTGAGCTAGACATAGTGCGGTTCGCAACGATTGTGTACCTAACAGTGATGGGAATAGACGAGTGCTTCCTTGTGGGAAGTGGTGACCTCGCCCCTTGCAATCAGCACCGCAGACGCCACGACGCCGTCTCGCGCGTAGTCGTGAGGCAGGGCGGCTGTATGCCGCCACATCAGCAGTTGATGACGTCAGCTGCAGTGCCAGATGCCGTGCTGTCTGGTACAGCATCATCGCCCCACGCCAGACCCCGTCGACGCGTGGTGAACCAGGCCAGGTTTGTTGGTCGTTTTGAGGACAGGTGCCGTCTCGACGCCGCTGTCCGCTGCAGGAAGGAGGAGTCGCAGCAAGGATGCAGTCATCACCGCAGGTGGACGTTGACCCACTGCCGTGACGTGACCTGGAGAACGTCCTATTGTTGATTCACGTGTACATTGCACCCCTTCTAATCCCTTTAGTGAATCATACTCACAGTAAGTAAGTCCTCCCGAGTCCCTCTCAACAGGAGCGGCTCAAGGCAGAAGCAATCGGAGAGCAGCAGCAGTTCCCGCCTTCGAAGATTTTGCACTGCAAAATCCGTGAACTTCTTCACGCAGGTCTGTTAGCAGCGACGACCCGACGAAAAGTGTTTAAAAAGGCGCGATTTTCAAGCGCGCAACAGTAAAAAACGAATCCAGGAGGAGAGGTAGTCTCTCCCAAGTTGTTTTTTTTGTTTGTCGTTTTGTGCGCGCGTTGCTAGGCAACGAAGAGTGTTGTGTATTGTGCGACGGAGAAAGGGAAGTGCCAATCACATTGCACCGTTTTGAACAGGTCAAAGAGCACTGTTCAATGTAATTGACAAGGGCGGCAAAATCTGTACTGCAACATGTTTGTTTTGACAGTTTAATCATTTATTATTATTTACGATTTATTTTATTTTGTTTGCTCTATGTATAATATTATTTATTTTCAGAAACGGCAATATTTTGTGATGTATGTCTATGGAAAAGTGATTCTTTGGATTTTTACCGGACTATTTGAACGAGGTATTGTTGATACCCCTCTAAGGACTAATGGACTTGGAAACTGTAAACGGTAAAATTAACGCCGTGATTTTATTATGTAAATTATAATTTTAATATTTATTTATTTAAATTATAAGTGAAATTTTGTTATCCGCGCAATTGTTGCGTTCGGAGTTCACGTTTTCGGTAAGAAATTAAGTAACAGAATTGGTGCTTTTGGCCAATCACGGGCCACCATTTAAAAGTTGAGTCTTACTGGTTTATTTGAGAAACTAGTAAGAAAGAGAGTTCTTAATGGCCAGCTGAATGAGCGGCAACTTCGTGACGTCGGCGATTTTAAATCCTGAAAATTAGCTATTTAGCATCAGGCATCCCGGATAGAGGATGATAATTATGAACCATTAGGGAGTTCTGAATATTGAAATAGGATTTATCTAAAAAGATAAATAATATAGGAGTGAATAACGTGAGTAATAAAAGTGCCCAGATTTTTGTGTCTCCATCTTATGCACGAACCACGCAACTCCCGTTTTTATGTCGCATCGTCGCCAAAACTTAATATAAACTTTGATTTCATGAATTAAATTGACTTTATAGATGATTTAAATAATACTTGGACATAAATTTTACGAATTTACACGCTAATTAACAGACTCAGTGGTCCTATAGATGAGAGGCTCTGAGCTCTGCCGATGATTTTTGAACCTAACTAGCCGAGGTAAATTGATTTTAAGTTCCCTAAAAACATTAATTAAAAACTGTGTAGTGTCAACGAACCCGAATAAAGACTCTTGAAAATATTTTAAATGTGCGCAACATAACTCCTGGTAATTGAACTTTTATTGAATTCCTATGATGTCAATGTTAAGTTAGGTTGTTGTTTGAATATGAATAATAATTAAATATATTAATAAGATTGAAATCTTTTAAATCGTTTTTACATTGGGAATAAAATAATTCTATATTTAATATTCAAAGTGTTGTGTTATGTCATTTGTAATTTCACCTACTCCAGTGTATATTTATGTATGTTCCTAATCAATCAAGTAACACCTAACTGTGACCTACATGATATCAACACTACCAGTGGAGAGTCACACAATTAAGAACTAAAATTTATTACACAGTTTTTTTTATTCAGCCCAACGTTTTAGTGTGTGGGGCCTAAACTCCTACAGTAGCTCTACACTGTTGATCTCAGATATTGGATATCGTGTAGGAACACAAAATGGGCGCTGTGAGGGATGCCGAAAAGCACTGAGGCCGAAACAAGGGATAAGCGTCCTTGGGCTTTCAGTGACGACGGGGGATTGTAACCCCTGTAAATGGGTATGGTAGCCCTGTATATGAGCGTGATAGCTCTGTAACTTACAAACTAAATGGGAATAAAAACCCCTGTACAATAGTCTTTCCATAAGAAGCCGAAGGCATTGGGACTCAGCCCTGCACAGTCAGGCGATGGAGAATACGGTCGAATTTGCTGCTTGCCCGAAGGCGAAACAGAACCTCAGTCCCAGTTACCTACATTTATTAACGCACATAGGCTCCATGCTCAGACTGAAGATTGATCAGACCAACAGACTGAAGTACAGACACCTAAGAGGGAATTTCACCCCTGAGTTAGTTCGAGTTCGAAACCCGAAAGATCAACGAATTTCGGATGAGTGATGGATAATTTAAAAAAAGTATTTGAACTTTAAAGGTGGTCATGTGCACTCAAATTTAATTAATAAAAAAAATTATACAAAACTGTACAACCTGATGTTATTATAGTCCTAAAAAAAATAACTAACTTATAATTAATTTTAATTTTCGCCGTCGGATCTTCCTTGGCGGGCATTAAAGTTCACACTGCCTGAGAGGGGATTTAAACATAGTCCGTCCAAAGGGTGAGTGCTGGGGATCTAACCCAGTGACACGTGGTGGTCATAGGATGTTTCACCTAGAGGACCGGGTCGTGGCTCGTTGGCGCAGAGGGCCCTTACTTTAGCGCTGCTCGGTGGCTAGATTAAACTTGCTCGACTTTTAGGAAATACACACAAATAAATACCTTGATGCCACCTTGGAAGTCACAATTGCAAAACAATACAAAATCATATCCTCATAAAGATGCAAAATAAACTACTAACTTTGGAGAGATTGCAATAAAAAAATGTCAACTAAAAAAAACTTTTGTAAACATAGATGTACGAGCTGCAGTGCTCAGTTTTCTGTACGTAGCTGTACATCACCTGACAAAAAAAAAATACTTAATGTTAAAAAAATTTAAGAAATAAATGGTTTACTATAAAAATCGTAATTACAAAATTTATCATTCACTTACTTTGATAGTTTAAACTTTATCTCTTAGTTGTTCACCTATACGTCGACGTAAATAAGAAGTACTCTATCTTAACAAAAAATCATCATCGCAGTGCTAGCGTAAAAAAAAAAAACAAAGGTTGGGAAAAAATCGACCGACACACTGACAAATATAATCGAATAAACCTTTAGTTGAAGGTAGTGACTACACCTCTCGTTGGGTGATCACGAAAATCATTTAAATAAAAGCTAGGCACATGGATGGATATGGTAACACAATGAAATAATATGTCGAAGTATATTCACGTTGCTTGTGAACGATGCAATTGGATTAGAGTAGTTGTGTATATTACTTAAGAGCATATTCTTATTTTATATTATTTGATGAATGGACCCTTTTTCTAGATTTATTTTATATATTATTAAAAAAAATTAATAATTAAATTTAAGATGCTTAGAAAATGTAAACAATGGCAATTACTTAACATTAGCTAAAATGAAATATTTTATATTATCATATTATTTGTATTGTTAATATTATTATAAGATACATATAAATATATTATGTTATATTTTAAATTCCCCTAGATTAAGAAAATACTTTGCTGCTAGATTTAGAGCAGTATAGATTATTTATACTGCCTGTTTTGGTGACTTAAAAATAATATTATTAGGACATACAAAGCATGGGTGGTTTGTTTACAAAATACTTGGCATGTGGCTGGAGCACTCAGGAGAGAAGAGGGGGTTCCGCGCGGTTGGCGGCTCTGTCATGAGGTGACGAGATAACATGGCGGCACGCGCAAGCGCAGAGAGACAAAAATACAAACAAACACGACAGTCGGAAAGCACATTATAGTAATTTTTTGGGTGGGGGGAGGGGGGGCCTCATTAGAAAACAAAATACTGGTCGAACACACAACGTGCTCTGTTTATTATTATTACGACCAGCAGATGTATAAGTTGGTACTTCTGTGTTCCGCAGGGGTAAGCGACATTTGGGACTTGCCGGGGAGGGGGGAAGAGTCCGCACGAGCGCGCAGACACGTACGGGATAAAATAATGCCGGCCGTCTGACAGAGGAAGGGGGGCAGGGGTTGTCTGTAACCTTGTGCTTGTCACGTCTGAGAACGCGCCGCGGAAGGGACAGCTGGAAACCGCTGGGAGACGTCTCGCGCTGCGTGGTAACTAAGTCCGCACGGGACTTTAAAACTCAATGTTAATTTTAAAATTTTAAGCTCAATTTAATTACAGGGTGTACCTGCGATCAGTTTACAATATTAAAAAAACAAAATTGCTATCACAAAAGTTAATTAAAAAAAATTTTTATTATTTCTTTTTTTCTTTTAGGTATGCATACTCGACTTGGGTAGCCTATAGACCAAACCATGCTCTGCTACCAATTGTAACGCCCCTCGTGCCTCAAAATTACATTACTTTAAATTAATTAAAAAGAGCCTTGGAAACCTGCGGGGTAAGAATAATAAGAAAAATAAAGTTATTGACCAGAGGTAGCATGAGGTGGAGAACAAGACACTTTGGAACTCCCTGACACAAGCAACTTGGGAGCTGGTGGATCGTTTAAGGGAAGAAGGTATATCATAAATAAATTAACACTACACAAGTAGCTTGGTCTATAGGATCCATGTTTTATTTAAAAATGTAAATAATGAATTCTGTGTTCCATTTGATTTGGCATTTGTAAGTTTCCCATTTAATGGTATTAACAATATATTTAAGTTTTTTTGAGAATGGGCCGGCCCGATATTATTATAACAACACATACTCAACTTTAACATCAAACAATTACATAAACAAAATTTATAAGTATCACACCAAAATTTGATTCGTCCAATGATTACATCGATAATTAGTTTTATTCATTCTACATGTTCTTGAGGTAAGCACTGTTCGCTGGTAGGCTATTCATTCGATTAATGTAGTTCATAGCTAGAAAAGGGGGGGGGGTGTTTGTTGATTTTACATTACCACCCGGGTCTTCAAAAGATAAAGTCGAGTCGCGGAAACATCTCTTCTAACGTGACCCTCAGTGGAGGTGCAGGACCACGAGCTGGGAGCAATTTGTCTCTCCAGCACTTCGACCCTGTCTGAAACCCAAGTCAAATTCAAAACGAATTAGACCTGCTTCCAGACAGTCATACACCGTCGGCGCAAAAGGCCAACAAACAGGAATGTGGGGGAAAAGGCCGGATTACTCACCAAACAGGGTGTAGAGTTCGGAGCTCACTAGGTGTCTCGCGCCGACATCAGGATGCCGCGGACCGAGAAGTCACGGATGCGCGAACGAAACCAAAAATTTAGAAAAAAAATAATTTAAAAAAATACTAAAACTTTAAAATTAGAGACATGACTTGAACTAATTACTACTACTGACCGACTACTGAACAAATGGGATCACATCCCTTAGAGAAACTGACTACATCTCTTCTGCACACAAATTCGCCATTCCCGCGAAAAGCCTCCTACCGCAGAGGACGCCGAAAAGACGTGGTCAGTAGCCGAGGTCAGAGGACTGAGTGCCGCAATGGCAGACAAAGCTCCTAATTAAATCGGGCGGTGAGGCCCTAGGTCAAAGGAGGGGGAAGGTTCGGTTCTAGGCCGAAAATTTCCGAAGGTGCCCGAGTGGTTGTACGCACGACTTCAGTAGTTCGCGCCAAAGAGCGACCGCTGTGGTCTCTACCGGCAGGTACAGGAAGCAACAAACAATCGACTTCTACAGGTCGCGAGGAAGAAGCATAGGGCCATAAGGTGTAGCGGCGCTGCACTCTGGCGGCGTAAAGGGGAACTAACGGAGGCGGTGAACTGACTCGCCGCCAGGTGTCACGAGCGTAGTCTCAGCTCGCTGGCCACCTTGGGTGAAGTTGCTTTTTTCTGCCGCTAGGTGTCGCGGAGGTCTCTTTAGGACCAGGGAGAAGGTCCTTGAAATAGGCCATAGTCTTGGCTAAGTTCATGTCAGGTCACTGCTCCTGGATTTCTCAGGTCTAAGGGGGGAGGGTGGGGGAAACAAAAGGCGCAACGTAGCTGGAAACAACCGTCCATGGGATACCTTTTCGTGACAAGACTTACTACTCTCAGCAGGTCTCTGAGAAGTAGTAGCTTGCAGCCCAGAAGCTGCTCTATGCAGTTTTGGTCATGAAGAGAAATAATATTACAAACTCGGGACGTGACTGCAGGCGAGAGAAATTTTAAGCTGGTTGCCAGCCAAGTATTAGATCTGCAAAATATCAGATACGTCTCTGGGAAAGGTGCTTCAGACTACTGGCACAAAGTTTAAACACGAGGCGTACACCGGCCTAACAAAAAGTAAATCGCCCCCTTGTAACCAAATAAAATTAGAAAAATGAAATTTCCAAAATTAATTTAAAATTATAGTAAAAATTTAAAAGGGTGTCGAAATGCCTAATTTCCGACACATCGTAAAAGGCCCTACATACAGAGGCAACAACTTGACATTGACAGAAGCCTTCAACGAGGGCAAAACAAATGATCTGCAAAGCACCTTATCTTGAAGATTAAATTGATGTGCTCTTCTAGTAGCATTATAAGTCTCTCGCACACTGTCACGAGCTTTTGTTAAATTAGTGGAGACAACTTTCAAAATTTGATCTAAATCCGAATATATTAAATTGCTTTCCAGCGGAGGCAGTCCCCACTGATTTAGGATTGGATGGGAAAGCTCCCTTCCAAGGAACGGAACTGATGGGGGATACCCGGTGGAGGAGTGAAAGGCACAGTTAAGACCCACGTTAATGAATTCTAAATCCTCGTCCCATAAGGTGTGATCCTGGTGATAAAACGCCTTCAAGACGCTCTTGATCACCTTATTCACCCGCTCAGGCTGGTTTCCCTGAGGGAAGTACGGCGTGCTGAATATGGGCTTGGTGGCCCATTCGAAGCACATGTTCTTATAGATGGCAGAACGAAAATAGGGGGCATTGTCCGAGACGATGAACGCAGGCGGACCACAAGTCTTCCAAACCTGCTCGCCAAGAGCCTTGATGATGGAAGAAGCCTTCATATTTCGCAGAGGAATGAGGAAAACAAATTTGGAAAAGATGTCCAAAACAACCAGTAAGCAAACATTTCCCCGACGTGAATGCGTAAGAGGCCCAAAAATGTCGATATGGACAACATGCCAATGGGCAACGGGAGCATCGGCACAATAGAATTGTGCGCAGGCCTAGCGATTTGGCAAAGGTGTCAGGATCTTACAAACTTACTTACCTCATCCCGGAGGGCGGGCCAGAAAAAGCGATTCGCAATCTTGCGAAAGGTCTTATCAATGCCCAAGTGTCCCCCGATCAAGGAGGAATGAAAGAACGAAAGGAGCATGGGCCTCAAGGCTACGGGTACCACGACCTTCCTAGCACGACCGGAGTTTCTGACAAAAAACAACAAACCCCGACCTTCCCTAAAGGGGATGGGCTTATGACTGTTAAGCTCTTTCTTTACCTGGATACAAAAGGGATCCTCTGATTGGGTCTGCTTAATGCTCACGTGCGACTCGAAAAAACTTTGCAAACTGACAGAAACTCCTTGTCTTGGGGAACAAATGATTCTGAGACCTCAAACTCCTCGGTGTTGAACATGCAGGAGAGGGTGTCAGCCACCACATTCTCTGACTGTCTTACGTGATGAATAACAAACTTAAACCTCGAAAGTCGCAGTATCCAACTGCCTAATTTACCCAGCTGATGGGGATGGTTGCACAACCAAGAAAGGGCCCGATTGTCTGTGAACAAATAGAACTCTCATGTGTTCAGATAACTTTCAAATTTTTCCATGCCATACAGGTATGCCAGGGCCTCCTTTTCGTACACCCCCAGACGTCGTTCTGACTCCAGGAGGGTACGATTAGCAAAAGCGATGGGTCTCAGCTTCCCATTTTTAAAATGGCCCAGAACCGCCCCCAAGGCAATGGAGGAGGCATCCACGTGTAGGGCAAAACAATGTTCAAAGTTTGGCAGTACCAGGACCGGCGGGCTAGCTATTCTATCTTTCAAGGTCGAGAAATCCTCCTCTTGCTCCGGACCCCACACAAACGGAGCGTTCTTCTTCCGAAGTTTATACAGCGGGCACTGATGGCGGCGAAATCCGGTACAAACCGAGCAAAATATCCCAACAGGCCTAAAAACTTCTGTATTCCCTTCAAATTTTTAGGTCGAGGGAAGTTAACGATGGGCTCTATTTTCTCTGGGTTCATGATGAGACTACCCTCGGCGATGACATACCCCAAGAACTTCACGAAAGGTCTGGCCAAGGAGATTTTGCCAGGGTTGGCCATAAGACCGGCCGACCGCAAGCGACGAAACACTTCTCTCAGGTGTGATAAATGTTCTGTAAATGAATTGCTATAAACAATGATATCATCAATATAGTTGAAAACAAATTTAAATTTTAAGTCCGAAAGAACATAATCCAAAACTCTACTGAGGGCTTGGCTTCCAAAGTTGACACCCATGGGGATACGATTGAACTGAAAATGACCAAAGGGGGTGGAAAAGGCAGTATACTTTCTGCACGCGGGATCCAACAGACATTGATGAAAGCTGTGATTTAAATCGATGACCGAAAAAATCTTTGCTCTGCCCAGATGTTGCAGTGCGGTCTCCACGGTGGGTAAGGGCCATACATCCTCAACGACCTTATCGTTCAAAGGCTTGAAATTATGGACAAGGTGCCAGCTGTTGCCGTCCTTTCGTACTAAGAAAGTGGGAGTGCTGTAGGGAGAGGACGAGGGGGTAATAACCCCCTCTTCCAGCAATCTCTGAACAATATCTAGCATGACATGAAGTTTAGGAGGCGAGACCTTGTGATATTTGCTGGATACAGGTATTTCATCTTTCACGTAAAACCGGTAAGGAAGGACTTCACACTTTCCAAATTTATGTGTTATCACATGCGGAAACTGATCGACGAGTTCCTTCATCGCTCTGTCCTCCTCCCTATCCACAAAGACTCCTGCACACCCCAAGAT
Source organism: Bacillus rossius redtenbacheri (assembly GCF_032445375.1). Taxonomy (NCBI): domain Eukaryota; kingdom Metazoa; phylum Arthropoda; class Insecta; order Phasmatodea; family Bacillidae; genus Bacillus; species Bacillus rossius. Next base: position 120,395,377 of record NC_086330.1, on the reverse strand, counting down.
GATAGGATCGGAATATTCGCACCGCAGGGGAATCTTGACATCAGGGGCGAAAGAAAAACACAAGTCCCGAGAGTAACAATTCAAGACGCCTTGTGAATGACTCAAAAAGTCTAAACCTATAATCAGCCCAGGTGTCAGCCCTGGCACCACCACGAACCGCCAATCCCAGGCAAAATGCTTGATCTTAAAATGGACGACCACGGACCTGGATGCCTGGATGATCTGACCATTGGCCACACCGAAGGACAGTTGAGACTCCTCAGTGACACAGCGCGCCAAGGCCGGCTGTGATTCCAGCAACATATTGAAGAGATTTTCACTAACAACAGAGCGCGAAGCTCCAGTGTCCAGTAGAGCCGAAAAACAAACACTACCGATCTTAACAGGGACACAAAACAGGCCTAGACGCCGAGAGGATTTACGAACTGCCCGACAAAAACGACCCCTCTTACGTCCTGTCAGCGGGCGTTTCCCGGACAATCAACACGAATATGCCCCGGACGATGACACCGAAAGCACCTGCGCTCATTGGGGTCCAAACGCGGCTGTGAACACTGCCCGAAAGTGGTGCAGTTGGCACACCTGCCCCCCTGAGCCGCTCCCCTGGAAGCCGACTAAGGACTAACAACGTCTATCAGAACGAGCTCCCGAATCCCCGTCTCTGTAACCTAACCCAGAAGTCGAGGAAACCCGATGAGGCCCCTCATGCCCGTATTCCTGCACCTCATTCCCCCGTTCCCCCTGAGGGCCAGACGAGTCCATACCCACCTGAACCGAAGACCGAAGTCCAGCACCTCGCGAGGACCAGGACGCAGAGGTCTCGGATCCCCGTGAGGCAGACGAGATCCTGTCCCCCACCTCCGGTTGCACAAGAAAAACCGCCACATGCGGAGCATATCTAGGCTGGTTCTGACCCATCCTGGGCACCTGGGGAAACTCGGCTAGGTACTTCTCTTGGGCAATCCTGCGGCTTTAAACTACACCCCCCCCCCTTTCCAAAACCCTAAGCCCTCAAAAGAGGTGGGTGGAGTCAGCATGGCGCAGTGCTGAAAAACAGCAGGAGAGAAGTTGCCCAAGATCAACTGGACGAACTCACTCTCCGGCAGCCCGATGTCCAAAGCCTCAGCATAGGAAGTGACCGATGTAATAAACTTAGTCACAGACTCACCTGGTCTTTGAAATCGAAAAACCAAATCCCTCTTACAAGAATCATAGACACGGACGGACAGACTGCTGATACTAGTTTTTTATTAAACGGAGGGAAATCCAAACCCTGCAAGACCGCCTCAGTGAGCAAGGATACAAAGGTGCCAATGGTTTTGCTGAGTAACGCCTTCATAAAGGCTTCCTGAGACATCAACTTAAGCTTATTTAGCCTATCAGCCTCAATAATGAAATTCAAAACAGATTTAGGTCAAACCACCCAAAACGGGAAGGGATTTTAAAGTGGAAATGAAAAGCTTTTCATTAAAGCTGGATGACATGGCCGAACTCACGACCGGTGGTGATTGCCGCGGCTGGTCTCCCGCGGACGGAACAGCCGAGTCCCGCAGAAACTGTACAAGGTGGGACCGCATAGATGCCACGGTCTCACCCTCCAACACCAGGAGGTTGTTCTCGTCCAAATACTGAATCAGCTCCTCACGGTGTAGCTGGTAGACCCAGGAAACTCCAACGTGTGTCACCATTGCATGTAACAAAGACTCACAACACTATAAGCTCTGCGTAGCAGAGTTGCTTAGAAGTTGCAGCTAACTGGAAGGGAAAAGCCCCCACCGCAGGGTGCTAACTCAGCGCTCGGGGCAATTCACAAAAAGATCCCTCGAGCTGCGGGGAATACCAAACTAGAGTGCATCCCTTCAGTTAGGGACGAAAGCAGAGCTAGGGTGAAGTGAGCAAAAACATCAAACATCCAAAAGATCCATTTTAATAGCCCTTTATTTGCAAAAAACAAATAATCATAACACAATACAATGGGAGAGAGGACACGGCCTCAAACCCCGTAAGGAGAACAAACCCGCATACAAGGTAGACTAAAGAACAAGCAAATACCCACAATATTGCAAACCACATGGTCCCACAGCCCAAACGGCCGTTTACAAACAAGTCGTACTAAACGGGTAAACTGGTAAACAAGTCGCAGCAACATTAACTGGAGGAACTGTCCTCAACAAATTACAAGTTACCATACAGTATAAGACAGAATATGCAGTCATCGACCATACCAGGAGTATATAAATACACATACCACTCAAACAGAAAGGCTCAAACAATTTACTATCGCGAATGTGAACATACAAAGACGAGTTTCAATGAGATCACTATCCACATACTGTCAGATAGGCAGCGGTAAAATTAAGAGGGCGCTACAAACTCACGTACACTCGCAGAGTCAAACGACACTCGTAATGACGAAGTATCGGGTAAGGCAAAAGGGGCCCTTACCATGAAGGGCGAAGAATTCGCGTAGCGAATCATAACATAAGCCAGCTACTCGTAGCAAACCATACAATGCAGATGAAAAAACTTAAACTATAACTACAAACACCTAGACTCAAACAAGAATGAACACCGCACATACACGCGCGAGGGCCTAGTTAAACACCCGTGTCTCACAGTGCTTATCTTCAAACAGGGAACGACCTTCCCACGCGATGAGAATACCACAGAACAAAAACGACGCCTCGCGCCTCGACCGGCCATCATCCGCGGGCCCGGCAGAACCTCACTAAAGAACGAAAACGGAAAGCACAGTAAAAAAAAAATAATAGGGCGAAACATAAGTCAAACGTGGCAAGCCACGGACACAAAAAGGAAAACGTAGAATGTACAGAAATAAACTGGTACGGTTGGCACAGAGCAAAACATACGAACGATTACCCGAAACAAAATTTAGAAGTGACAAGCCGAAAGAGAAATTTGACCAAGAAGGAGAGGAAAGAAGCTACATTGCTAACAGGGCCTAATGGAACGGTCACCACGTTCCAACAATCTAGTGCCAACCATACCTGCAAGCGAGACCCGCGCCCTGCCGAGCCCGAAGACGACTGCCGAGTGCCGTCGCAAAACCGTCGCAGGAAGCACAAAGGCGGAGAGGGAGGGTGAAAGGGGAAGTAGGGGAGGAAAAAGGAGGGGAGAAACAAGAAGGGAGGAACAAGGAGGGGAGGAACAAGGAGACCTATCGAGGGGGGGAAGGGAGGGGGAGGGAATGCCGACGTGCGCGGACAGATTAAGCTGTCAGCTGCAACGTAATGTACAATGTACGGAAGGAAGCAGTGAAGATCATAGTGTGGCCAGTGCTGACAACACAGATGATGATTGCGCTGTCATCATTGAAGAACATGTTCAACCAGAAGTGGACGGTGGTACTGACAGTGATTTTAAAGGGTATGGTGGAAGGAGTGTGGTATATTTGGCTAGTTCAGGTTGCCTGCATGACTAGCCAAACAGATATAGGATATACAATGAGCACGGCCATGTCTTGGATATAGTGTGAAAATGTTTGCTAAAGAATGTACAATAAAACGTAACACTCACCATTATGAATGATTTCATCTGCATTCTCCAATAAATATGTTTAAGATTTTCACTATTGCATTTGCTTATTTGCACATACATGTCCACTATCACATTGCAACAAATTAATCACTGTTTTTAAATTTTTTTCCAATTTTAGCACATAACAAAAAAAACTCGCTAGTTTATTTTGTTGTTGCAACAACCACTGGGTAACCTTAGGGTCCACGATTCATAAATCTTCAATTATGTATTTGTCATCTTCTAATTCCACTGACATTGTTGGTGTTGAAGAGAAATTTTGGGGATAGAGGACATTGGCTCTCATCGAAGCGACCATTACCAGTGTTGGCTGGAACTGGTCGCAACCTCCGTTAAGGGACACATGCTGTGATGAGAGCAATAATCCATTCAGAGTGTCTGTCATGAGTATGTTGCGACTTTTAGTTTTTATAAGGTTCACCTTAGAAAAAACTCGTTCACATACAGCACTCGAATGTGTAAGGGCCAATACATTTAATGCAAATTCCGATAGCTCTCGGTATTCGTTTTTCCCGCCTAAGTCTGTAAATGTACCAATTTGGGTCTAGAACTTATCAGCTTCCATAGATTTGAGTTCTGGCAAAAAATTGGAGAGTACCATCCCTCGCCATTTGTCATCTATAATTTGCAGTTTACAGGTGTCTTGCGGTGACAACACTCGTAGAACACTTCCTGCTAGGGATTGCAGTGTAGATGGTCGAGAATAATCCTGCGATATAGCTACTGCTGGTTGCAAACATGACATTTTTGCAAAAGGTGACTGTGGTGAAAAATCAAACCTTTTCTTCATTTCTTGACAAGCAACAACGAGAATGTTCCTGCAGTGCAATAAAAATATGCGTAGTTCATCTCTGGATAACAAATTTTCCAGGATTTTCTGGTGTATTTTAACCCCAAGATAAATTTGCTCAATGTGTTTATATTGTGTCTCGTTAGTAGGATCAACTGCACTCAAGCATCGTTTAGTAATGTAATCTCTGTTCATGAATGTATCCAGAAAATCCTTAACTGTGCTGCTCATCTTACTTTGTGCAGCTGCTACCAATGTTCGGTCACTTTGAAATAGTTCATTGTGTCATACAAATTTAGGAAATACCCATTCCAAAAAGTAAAAATACAACTCTATGGAAGGTTCATTCATTGTATATAAAATAGCTTTGATAGTTCCTAACTTGTCTTAAAATAACTGTGAACAGAAAAACATTTTAAGGGGCCACCATTGTTCTACTATTCTCTGGACAACACTTAAATGTGAAAGCCATCTTGTCTGTGATAGCTGTGTGGTTCAACATTACAAAATTCTTTTAATTCTTTAAATTTTGCCTGTCGCTTACTGTTATGTTTGAAATAACCATAAATATTTCTAGCGAGATGTTCACATTTGTTTGGCAATTTTGTACAAGCTTGATTTGTACAAAGATGGAGTAGATGTCGTCCAGCCGAAGGCCACCCAAAGCCCGACCTGCACCCGCCAGCAGCCGACCCCGCTAACGGAACGCACCCCTAGTCATGGCCCACCCGAGTCAGGCGAGCCCCCGATGCCAAGGTAGAACCAAGGGCCTTGTCTAATTAAGTAAACACCTCGACCTCAGTTCATTAAGAATCAAAAATTATTTTATAGTAACTCCACTATTAATTAAAACCCCTGCCCAAGGAAAGTGCGACACAGGAGTGCCCAAATCACTCACGTGTGAACTTGCCATACTAAGTTTGTGAGTGCCTCCTTTGCGGCCTTCAGCCTTAATTAATTAAAGTGTTGTGTTAACGTAAATATTACCTCCCCATTTTTTTTAATGTATAACTAGCCACTGGAGCAGTCAGCAAGCGACGAACAGTCTCTGGTGTGACTCTTAACTTTTAAATTTAATTTATGTAAATTAACTAACCATAATTATTAAAGAGCATCTGCCAATCAGGTTAATTAGGAATAATTAATGTGTGAATTTAGAGCTGCTCTCATATTCCTATTATTGAAAAATCTTGAATAACAGAACTTTAGCAATTTGGCGCGAGAGAACGCTGAGACCTTCCCTCGCGCCAAGGGCAAATGACAGTACCGAGCGACTCGCGGACCGGGGCGGACGTACGTTCCACGGGGAGACATCATCCTCTGTCCACACTGAACAGTACTTCTGGTACTATAGTCATCAAACCAAACCTATTTTCTTCGTTTCCATAAACTCCCCGTGCGTCCCCGGTTCTTTTACGGTGTAGGGCCTAACCCAGCCTCTTAACTTTAAACACCCCGCACAAGACATTACGTGGGGTATTTTACCTTACGGCACGGGCCGACTCCCGCTACCAATGTACTTTTATTTAATGTCGAGTGCACAGGCGCCAACGACAGCTACATGTAAAACTTTGTATTTAATTTAACTGCAGGCCGTGCCTCACACAGGTGAATACGGGCGCCGCCAAATTAGCAACTTTCGGGATTGGCCGTCTCCAATCAACCTCCCCCTTAACCTCGATTGGTGTGAGGGCTTAACTAGTGACAGTGCGTCAGAGCACTCCTATTAAACCAAGTGTAATTTTGTAGGGTAATTCTTTTAGCGCTGTGCAAGTGTAATGTAAATGTAATTGCAACTGTAACTGTCCACCTGATTAAACGTCCACTCCGCACACTCCATGCGCGACGTGTCATCGACAGTACAAATCTCGAGTTCGTCTTTGTTATTGTATTGAGCCTCCCTATCCCAGCTAGGAATCAGTGTATTATGCTGCACAGGGCCTGTGATGTGATACCAGCTAGGGGCCCCTCCAACCAGGTACTTCGCCGACGGTCCTAGCGGCCCACGCAGGGTCAACGCACCCACGAAACCCAAATTTGGTTAAACGCTGAGCTAACCTGGTGCCCTCCGGGAACACAATTTCAATAAGAGCCAGTTTCCCGCTAGGATAAACGCCCGTTCTCGAACACGAGAACGCGGACGGCGGCAGAGTGAATGACAGATGCACTTCTGAATAATAATTCCCGCCAACAGTTCTGACAGTCGCTGGGCTACTGAGTTTTCTGTCCCCATCATAGTATTACAACCATCACTTGCGAAACCCATGATATTGTTACAGGAACCCCAGCATCACTGAAAGATTTAATCAAAATATTAAACAATCGTTCGCCTGTTGCACCCTCATTCGCTGCATCTGCATCTTGGCCTGTAAAAATTTGTACCATTTTCCAAAATTAACTACGCCTTCGTTCAGAGTAGCATAGCGCACACAAATAACGAGAGTTTTGATTGTACCTATGTCAGTTGATTCGTCAATAATCACACTAAATTTGTTCTGGATAAGCTATTCATTCAGTTCTGTAAAATGACACTTCCCCATAACGTGTTTAGCTATAGCTGTTGCCTTCGTTCGCCCTAAAGAAACTTGTTGAGCTATTTTGAAATCTGAATAGCACTTCCTGTTCGCTGAAGCAAGATGCGATGCGATTTGTAGCGAAATGTTATGAAATGTTATGTTATGAATCCTGTCAAGTGAATTTCTGCTTCTTCCACTTGTGTTTTGGAACTGTTCAACGCATGAAGTTTCAAAAGATATTTTCGATGGTTTTTTGAGACGATCCATAACCAACATTTCTGCAAATTTCAAGGTGTTTCTTGCTAATGCTATGATTTTTTATCACTGTAATTTCTGCTTTATATACTGCTTTACAAAGTAAACAAGAAGCTTTTAGTGAATCGTCTTTAACTTTCTGTAACCATTCCGATTTTTCTTCCCATTCTCTTCTGTAATGTTGTAATCATGAGAATAAATACTAACACAGTAAACAGTGGTATTACTGGCTTACCTTTCTCTCTCACCTTCTCCTCTACTAGCGACTCAAAGTAAGGCCGTGGGCTTCTCTCCTTCTCCTCTGCTAGTGACTCCTAGTGAGACACTGGGTTTCCCTTCTCTCTCTCTCATTCTCCCCATCACTTGTACCCTTCCGCTAGCGACTCTTTGTGAGACCGCGGGCTATCCTCTGCTAGCGACTCTTCGTGAGACCGCGGGTATCCCTCTCTCCTACTCCCAAACTTTCTGCTAGCGACTCCTTGCCAGACCACGGGCACCTTCCTTATCAGCACGTCAATGGTCAGCTGCACTGGGCCGAATGGTCCACTCCCGCCTCAGAGTGTGAGGCTGCTCTACCCAAGAGCTGGCGCCGGGCAAGCACCACGACTAACGAACGACCGAGCGACGTCCACCCCGTCTCCACATCTTCATCAGAGATAGGCCGCGACAACTTTAACTGTTTTTGAATCCTCCATTGTAAAGCAGCAATGCAGGAAAAAAAAGTAAGTAAAAGAATTATCCATAAAGTATATTCACCTCTCAACGTATTGTGTAGTAAAGCCGACAAAAATTGCAGTTGGTGTTTAATATAAACCGTGGCATTCAAACAGAACAATCCCGTTCCGCAAGCCCGACTCTACTGTGTACTCAGCTCACATAATCGCGGTACTAACTACCGATGCCGAACAAAAGCTTACTGTGGTGTGATCGATGAACTCCTATCTAAGAGTGGCTTTTGTAACGGAACACGAACAGTAAATAAATGTATTTATTTCACCTTTATCTGCAGAGGACAGCAATATCGTCCTTACTTGTAAAAAAAAATAACTTTGTAATCTTCAAATACTCTTTCTTACTCCAAGGTCTCCTCGTAATACTATATCCTTACAACGATCAATGATTAATTTATACATAGTTATCGCTATCTGTCACTCGGCAAATGATTACGGTGCGTAATTGAGCCAGGAAAAAAAATTAAAAAGGAGAAAAAAAAAGGATATTCATGCTGTGAAAAATTATGGTACAATTATATATTATCGGAAGGTATGTATAGTATATGGTACAAAGCATGCAAATAAGGTACAAAACGATAATTATGGTTCGATCTGGCAACTCTGAAAAAAGCGTAAGTTGTACTTGTACAAAGAGCAGTGTTGCCAGGTCTGCTGTTTTTGCAGTAGATCTCCTGATTTTTAAAACATCTACTGTTCTACTGCTAAAAAGCGAAAAGTCAAGCAAATCTACTGCTTTTTCCTGCTTCAACAATTTTTTTATTAAAATTAACAAAAACTGCTTGAATTTTAACTAAAAAGTGTATATTTTTATGTTCTTGAGTTTTCTAGCCTGCAACAGTTCAAATTTTAGTGTCACAATGCGATATATCGATTTACTGCGAGATACATTTAAATCGAATCTCTGATAGTTACCAAAGGGACTTTCCCCTCGTTAGTGGTGTGTGGCTGTGGCATGAGCGTATCGTTTAGGGAAGCCTATGATTCACTCGTCCTTCTGGATCCATATGCGAATACTCACGTTGGCAAACCTTCTTTCAACAGACGAGAGAGCCAAACTCCTGATCGTGCATCTTCGGTTTTTTTTTTATTCATTGTAAATAAATATACAACTTATGATAACTAATGGTCAATTAGTTTAGGTTAGCTACATTATAAATACTTTAAAACATTGTGGACGGTTGATTTGGTTAGGATAGCTACATTAAAGATACTGTGAAATCATATAAACGGTTTCCTAGCGCTGGATAGCTACATATTAAAAAGTTAATTGCTAAGCAACCATAAAATGATTTTATGGTAGGCTATTTTTAATGTAGCTATACTTACCTAATATAACCAACCATCCACAGTGTTTCAAAGTATTTATAATTACTTCTTGCTAATTTTAAGAATGACATCTTATAAGTTAAACCCGCGAATTTGGAGAATAAATGCCCGCGAATTTTTTTTACCCCCAAATAAATTAACCTGTTGTGGTATGGGGAAAACAAAGCAAGCATGAACTTCGGGGAACTCTCTCGTCTGTGAAAAGAAGGCTTGCCAATGTGAGTTTTCGGGTATGTTCAGAAGGACGAGTGAATCGTAGGCTTCCCTATCATTTTCCGGGAGTCCCCCTTCCCCACACAGTCGTCCTTTTAAGTTGAGATAGAGCTGTCGTCACGCATCACTCGTCACTCGTGACTCGTCTCGTCCGTCTGTCGAGTGTCGTCATCGTGTAGTGTCACTGTCGCCTGTCGGTACTCGCTTTATCAGTCATCAGATTTGTGTGCTTTGAAATGAAACAGTTTATGTTACTGTTATTGTCTCGCGGTCGCCTGTAATAATTTCGAACGATTTGGTGTCACGGACAAATTGTGCAGTCGTTTATTACAAATGGATTTTGATAACGCTGAATTTATTATTAATTATTTGCTATGAGTAAAAAGGTGAAGTATTCTCAGAAGTACAAACGTCAGTGGGAAAACGAAGAGTTGTTTAAGGGTTGGTTACAGTCTAGCAAGAAAGGGTGCGGTTTTGCATATTGTAAGTCATGTAACATTAGCATTGTTTCTGGAGGTAAAGATACATTAATTAGACATGTAGAGTCTGATAAACATGTGCAATGTGGGAAGGAACTTGTTGGTCAAAATACGTTAACTTCATTTACATCTCAAGCAACCAATTTAAGTAATCAAGTCAAAGATGCTGAAATTCGTGTTTCTGCATTTGTAGCAGAACACAACATTTCATTTAATATAATTAGTTGACGTCGACCCAAGTGTCTCCCCTGCTCATAAAGTCCGTTATGCTGCGCCAACCCCTGATCCTCCCCTGCCCCGTGCAGTGATAATGTGTTATGAGGAATGTACTTTTATATTTAATAATGTGTCATGTATTATTTTTTATGTATTATTTTTTTCCGTAATCTTTTGTAGTAATTATTATATGTTTTTCTAAAATATTATGTGATATTTATGTTAACTGTTTCACCGGGCGACAAAGCCGAGGCCAACACCCGGAATCTCTCCGAGCGCTGCACGTGTCGCGGAGTGGGGGTAGGACGGGCGGAAAGGCAGACGCATGGCAGGAGAGGGGGGAGTTGGCATCTGGTGGCTGGACGAGGTGGTCGCACGGCGAGACGAGTGTCGCAGAGCCAAGAGCACCGACGGGTAAGATCGTGTCAAAGGGGATTGAGGCTTTACGACCACGCGGGTTACGCGGCCATTCATTCTTGTAAATAGATAAATTGTACATAAGGGTTTTTCTTGTTTCTGTGAGAATAGACATTGCGCGTATCGGCGGACATGTTCGTACCGCAACGGGACGGGCTCCACGTTTCCGGTGCTGGCATTCAAACTGACTTTGTTTTTCGCTATCATTCTGAAGGGGCATAGAGAGTTCTTTAAACGTGCATATCGTGAGGCCACGGGGGCAGCCCGCACTTGGCACCTGCCCACCGAAACACGTGCAGCCGAGCTTCACTCCGCGGGGAGAACGGGTGTTGTGCCGCGAGCAGCCCATGTAAAGGGACTGTGTGAAAGGCTAAATAAAACGTTGTATCATAAACTGACGAACTTTCATTGTAGTACAGGTAGTGATAATTTCCCCCTGCCACAAGGCCTGAACCCCGACCCGAGAATAGGACATAACCAGCACGGGGGGTGATATCCGTGACTACGACATAGTCACTTGACACCCCTTATTAGATCAGTTTGCTCTGATTCTGAAATTTCAAAAAAAAAAAAAAATTCAAGTGTGGCCGAACTAAAGCAAATGCCATTGTTAAACATGTTTTAGGGCAGGAAAGTAAGGAATTACTTTGCAATTTATTGAGGGAAAATAAATTTTCGGTGATTGTTGATGAATCAACTGACACAAGTTCTACCAAACATTTATGTGTAGTCGTACGAATGCATTTTGGAGAAGGGGTTGTAGTTGACACATTTTACGATCTCATTCCTGTGAGTGAAGCAAATGCTGTTAACTTGCATAACAGCTTGGTACAGTCATTTGAGAAGGAAAATATTCCTTACAAAGAAAATCTAATCGGTTTCGCTGCTGATAACACTAGTGTAATGATGGGTAAAAGTCATTCATAATCTTTTTTTTTTTGAAAAACGACATGCCCGACCTTATTATAATGATGTGTATTTGCCACTCATTACATTTGTGTTCATCATATACTTGTGCAAAGCTTCCAAGGGAACCGAAAGATTTGGTCCGTGATATTTTCAATTATTTTCATTCGAGTTCTTAACATATTGAATCCTTCAAAGAATTTCAAAGTTTGGTGAATGTAAAGCCACATAAGCTGTTGCATCCAAGTCAGACAAGATGGTTATACTTTGAGTTAGTTGTCTCTCGGGTTTTGGAGCAGTATGATGCCCTCATACTTTTTTTTCACCCAGGCTGCCTTCAAAAATTTAAATCATCCTTCAACAAATTGTATCTTGAGTTTCTTCAGTTTGTTTTGCATGTGTTCAATATCCTGAACAAGCAAATGCAGAGTGAGCAACCACAAATTCAAAATTTGAGGCCAAGTGTAGTTTCTGTATTAAAAACTCTCCTCGAGTGCTATGTTAAACCAGAAATTTTAAGATCCATAGATGTAGATAAAGTTGATTATAAAGATCCTAGAGTTTTTCTGCCATTGGAAAATGTCTATTTTGGGGCAAAATTTAATATTTCTTTGTAAAAAAAAAACTTTCTGAGCAGTATGTGAAACTTCTCAAATTGCGTTGCCTATATTTCTGCATTGATCTGTGAAACAGATCCTATTTTCACTATGCTTGAAGTGCTAGATCCCACTAAAATATCAACTTGTCCAAGCGCGTAGGAAGCAAATATTTAATTGGGGGGTGGGGGGTGGGGGGCAAAGGAGAGTATCATTATAAGTGGTGGATTTAACAAAGGGGGTGTCCGGGGGCTCGACCCCAGTAGAAAAAAAATTGTATTCTAAGGAGCAAAATGGTGCTATTTAAGCATTTTTCGTACATAAAAATAGATTGTACTACTAGCAGAAATTTTAACTTTTTTTTATAACAAATTTACTTAAGGCTCGGCATCAGAAAACAATGTTCACTTTTAAGTTTTCGCCTCGTAGAATTCATTTTAAAGGCAATTTGTTGAATTTTAACACTTCACAGAGTACATAAATTACAAGCACCTTCAAATTTAGTCCTCAGATATCAAGTTATCTACAGCTGTAGAAAAGGCAAAGATGTATTTATAATTAAAAATATGTTTCACTAATTGCATCATAATTACATGACGGTGGTTGAAGATTAATATTTGTAGTGTGAGATATAATATATTTTGCCAACTATCTATAGCTATAGTTACATTTTTTTAATATGTGTTGACAAACAAGTGCAATAATCAAAACAAGATATAATCAAATATTTAAGTGAGGCTGAGCCTTGAGTAAACAATTTAACAAGACGTCATTATCCCACTCAACGCCCACTCTTAAGTAAATTCATTTGAATATCAGGACAGGAGAACTCTTAATGTTACACACCTTTAATTGAATATTCTTAGATGATGCCAATATTCAGAATGTATTGACACAAGCGTATGGTGTACCTAGTGTCCACTGAACATTAATTTAAAACTTGACAGAAAAACTGCTCCAAAGTTTTGAAAATTTACTATTCGTAATATTTTTTATTGAAAGGAGTACTAGAAAGTATTTACATTGTATTCAGAAAGATCAAAATATTTTTTTAGCATTTAAAATTAAAAAAAGTTACAACAATTATTTTTTTGAAAAATGCAGTTCAACTTTAAAAAAATAAAAAATTCAAGATGGAAAAAAGCTTTTCGTAATAACACTCATATCATTTTATTCAGGAAAGTCGAAATTTTATTTTGGTATTAAAAATTAAAAAAGTCAATATTTAAATTTTTTTACTGCCAGACTCCCCATAAGAATAAGTTTAAAATGCGAACCCCACATAATAGGTGATGCTTAAAAATAACTGCAAATCTGCTTGATAAATTCTTGTTCAATGATTTGTAGATTCAAAGAAATTTTTTTATTACTCGATGGAATAATCACGAGCGACGAGCGGAAAAAAATAATGTACCAACATACTAAACTTTAATGTTAAATAGGTATATTACATGTGGTTTTCGGGATCATGTAAAAATTCGTCTCAGTCTAAACTGCTCAAAAGTAATACCTGAGTTAAAGGAATCCAACTCTTCTTTAGGATCTTTGTCTTCACGGGCATTTTAGCCTAATGTGCACTGCTTTTTAGGCTGTGGTTGTGATGAACTGCAGGACTGTGCAGAACGGTTGTTGAAGAAAAAGTTGATGCTTCTCTGAGTCATTGTACGCCGCAAAAATTAAAATACTGTTATAAATGTTCTCCTTAAACCCTAAATGTTTTTCATCACTGCCATTCCGCACTACTCACTCACGATACTACACATAAATAAGTTTATTTTAAACAGTTCTGTAGTACGTCTCACAAAGTTTCTTGACCTTAAAAGCAAGACGTACAGCTGTTGAATCATGACTGATGTGGAAAGCGCTCTGCACGTCAAGTCGTTACCGTTAGGTGAAACGAGGCGGGGTGAATGCAAGGGTCTGAAGGTCAGGTAGACAAGGGTGGACAAAAGCGGAGCGTAAGCTACTGCAACGAGCGGAAACATTTACTGGTCTTATATCCCACAATAATATTTCCGCTATCAGCACTGTGAAACGTGAATATTTAGAAGAAAACAAGAACAGTTGCCGTATTTATTGTGCCTGTACACTTATCGAAAAGTCTTAATTTATTATAAGATGCCGTCACCCGCGGTCTTGGCTTCGAGACCTGGGCGGGCCCTAGTGGGAGTTGGTGGTGTGTGGGTATGTTCCGGTGGGCGCCAGGCTAGCACAGTCGTTAACCAATGGTTTTGGGCGTGGATACTTTCTGCCCCGGCGTGGACGACTAGGCCTTCGGCTGTGATTGAATTTAAGAGGGGGGTTCTCGTAGAGCTAGTTATCCAGTACTCTCCTTACACAATACAGTACACTACACAACAACACTACGGAAGAACACAATTGATTACGTTACTAGGTTTTATTCGGGGCTGACCCCTTTTGCGCTGTGAGCACTGAGTTACACGTTACAGTTCACACAATTTGAGAGGCACTATACTTTACATTATACACTTGAAAGTTCCGCCCTTACGCCATTTCCACCCATAGCAACGGGGGGAAGGGGGGTGATTGGGGGCGGCCAATCCCGTAAGCTTAGTTCTTAGCAGCGGCCGGGTCACTTGTGTGAGCTGCGGTCCGTGTTAAATTACTTGCGAATGCCCATGAAGTTAGCATCGGCACTTGTGTGCGCGATGTTATTACTTGTAGTATATGAGGGGCGGGAGTCGGCCCGTACTGTAAATAGACACTGCGTGGTGGACCGGAGTCGCGTCGCCCAGTTTAAATTGGAGCGGCCGGGTTAAGCCTTGCACCGTAAATGAACGCGGACGCACACGGGAAGCTGAAAAAGGAAGGTTTGGTTAGTGACTATATTTACCAGCGTTACTTGGTGGTTGGAAAGCGATGCTGGCTTCCCGTGGCACTAAGGACGTCCGGCCCGGTTCGCGAGTAGTTCGATACTGGCGTGCTAGCCTTGGCGCGGGGGAGAGGTAGGCTGATCCCGCACGCCAAAGTTCGCCGTTTACTGTTATATCTATTTAAAGATAACTTAAAGAGATCATAACCCCTACAATGTTCACACAATAATTACTAAGGCTTAATTCTAATGGCGGAAGGCCTATAATAATCGTAGTTACATTAATTGTATTTAAATGTACTTAAAAGGAAGGAGAGTCAAGTTGGAGACTGTTTGTTAGTTAACCAACTACTCCAGCAGTTACAGACAAGTTAGAACGGGGGGGGGGGGGGAAATTATGATGGAAGAGTCATTTAATTAGTTTAGGCGGAAGGCCGCAAAGGGAGCACTTGCTACGTGTGATTTCAAGTTCCCCACGGAAGTAAGTGGCACACTCCTACGACGCACTTTTCTTGTGAAGAGTTTGTAAAAATTAGGGTAATTACTGGGCTCCCTTAATTACTCGTCTTTACACGAGGGGCACTCGAGCCCTTAGTAATTACCGCAATTTACCTTTGTGGTATGGAGTGGCGGTAAGCTCACTTGACTCCGACCGGGTGGCTAGGGGCGCGCTTCGTTAGCGGGACTAAGTACGGGCGGTCGCAAGTCGGGCTTGAAGACGGCCTCCGGCCGGACGACGTCAAAGAATAAAGTAATGCACAGACAAGAAAATCCCACAAAACCACTAAGCATTGCAATGAAGACAATGCCTCTTTTTCATCTGATGCAATGGCCGGGCAAAACCATCACTTTGCCCGGCCATGAAATGTTATGGCCGGGCAGTCGCCTGGGTCGCCCCCCCCCCCTTCAACCACGGTTCCTACGTGCCTGAACTTGTCATTATATTGCACCACTGGCTTCCCTGTTTCCAAGATTAATAAAAGAAAATGAAATCCAACAACTCGATACAGAATGGCGATTGCTATGTAATACGGAAATTGGTGGTAGTAGTGGCAGTAAAGACACAGTAGAGGATTTATGGGATAGTGTCCGTAAATAATCATACGCAGACTCCAACCAGGTATTTCCTCTACTAGCCAAATTTATTTGGAGTTTTTTGAGTCTACCCCATTCGACTGCTACAGCGGAACGAGTGTTTTCAGCAGTGAATTTGATGAAAACGAAAACCAGGAACAGGCTATCTTCAAAGACAGTATGCGGTCTGTTACACACCAAGAGACTAGTTTCTAAATTTAAATGCTTTTCTTTTGATGTAACTAGTACAATAATTAAGAGAGTTCAAAACAAAATGTATGATAGTGATGATGATGATGATAATAATAATGATGATGACTGACGTTTTGGTAATTGAAGAAGGAGCAGGCTACAAGCAACTTTTTGTTTTCATCTGTTTTTTATATGGTCTGTGAAAATAACAATTTTTTTCTTGTGGTTTGTGTATCTTATTATGTAATGTGAATGAAACAAGTTTTTTTTTTACTAATTTAAAAGTAAATGTGTGTAAAAATAGGTTTACTAAATTAATTGTAAAGGAAAGCTATATGTTTAGTATATCTACTTCTTTCTACTGTTTTTTCGCGGTTCAATCTCCTGCTTTGGTGAGTGGTAGACCTGGCAACACTGCACGAGTGTTTTGTGTTTTGTTTGTTGTACAGAATAATATTTATCAATATTGTCAACGTATTGATTTGTTGTAATTTTGTACACGTAGTGTATGCTGTAGTGTTATATAATTAAAATGTTGAGAAAAAGTGTTTCTGTTGTTGTATTGGGTGATGTTGGGCGAAGTCCTCGAATGCAGTATCATTCCTTATCTTTCGCTAGAGAAGGTTATGTGGTGGACGTAATAGGTTATGGTGGTTCTGAAGTCCTCTCAGAACTTCGCTGTCATGAAAATGTTAATATTAGGACACTGTCAGATCCACCGGATTTTCGTAAATGTAAGTTAAATTAATATAAGAGCTTTAAAATGTTTATTAATATTTATTGAAGTTAAATTATGATAGTATGTATTTTTACTTACTTTCAAATAAGGATCATGACGTTTTAATTCTTAGGTCGGCTTTGTATCTTGCTGGAAACAGTATCGCAAGAGTGGTGTTTCTAGTATGGACAAGATACTCTCAGGTCAATCAGGTCATGCCCTCATGCTCTTCGTCTCAAGGAAGTATTCCGAGGGCAAGACGGGAGTAGTCTAGATCCCGATTCCATAACAATACTTACGTCATTACATCCCCTACATTCTTACAGGACAAGCGCTGGAATATTCAGGTTTTGGGTGGGGAACTATAAACAATATTTTCCACATACTTCATCTTTAAAAATTTTTATTGGTAATTATTGGATATCCCGGCTTTTCACACACTACACAAGTCTCAAAATTTACTCCCAAGGGATGATTTCGTAATTCCTACTATTTTGTGAAAAAGTTAAAATTTTATATCGTACATTACAATACCTGTTCTTTTACACTGCCATAGCCATTCATTATTTATCAGCGATAAATAGGAATATATGTTTTCCATATACTAAAGCTGTTACTGAATTAACCTTGTAAGGAATGTTTCTTAATTGCTACTGGTTTGTGAAAAAAATAACAGCTTACACTACAACACCTATGTATTCACGCAATTGTCGACGTTTATGTTTACTTGTGTAGGTTTTTTAAAAAAAATTTTTGGAGAACTTTAGTCAATGTAAGTGTTGTAATAATTTGTTTAAAAAAAGACTGTATTGCAGTTGTAAGGAATTTTAAATGCTTGTATTTCATGTTGTTTAGTTAATTTGCATTTAAAGTACGTTGTAACAAACGAGTCTAATGGGAGCCTAAAATTTGAATTGAATCATTAACGTTATTCATTTTCAGCGTGAAATAGGTACATCCTGTTCACTGAAGTAGCTGACACATTGAATTTGAAGTCTTTCCATGGAATTCTTTCAAAGCCATCATATATTCTGTATTCATTATGGCGGGTGTTTCATGTATCCAAGTTTATCCCTGGATCCTGAAGGCTTGACCCTGTGGTACATAAGATTTGCTGTTTTCAGTAGGTACGTCAGAAGATCCTGATCAACAAAGAAAATGCAAAATAAAAAAAATATGATTGTAGGTTGAAAAAAAAATTGCTTTTATTGTATTTATGATTATAATTCATTATTATGACAATAAATTTTTTTATGTACAGGATCTTCTGAAGTACTGAATCAAAATAGCAAGCATTAGCCTATGTACCACAGGATCAAGCCAACAGAATCATGCCATCAGGATCTTTCGACATACTGAATTAAAAAACCAAGCATCATGTACCACAGGATCAAGCCAACAGGATCAAGCCTCCAGGATCCAGGGATAAACTTAAACATATGAAACAGAAGAATCAGCGTATTTTTAATTCTCCATTGTTGGCTACAGTTGTGCCAAACAACTGTACACAATCACGGAGCAGATCGCGGATAAACAATGAATTGCGGTGGCAGTGTGAAAACACAGGTTTTGTAATGTAAGCTTTAAACTGTTAGTGTTCTTGAACCAGTAGGATTAAAGAAACCATGTTTTCAGGGTACATTTAAGGACATCTCTAGTACTTGAAACACATATTTTCCATTTTTAATTACTTTTTGTTTCACGAAGCTGTGATTTACGATGCTGGTATAGTAATGTAAGCTATTAACTTTTATTTTTCACAAACTAGTAGGAATTAAGAAACCATCCCTTCAGGGTAAATTTAGGGACGTGTGTAATGTGTGAAAACCTTGTTTTCCAATTTTTTTTTCTTTCTGTTCTAAAAAGCATTAACGTCTGATAAATACAATTTTATTTTTCGGTATTGTAAACTAGACTATAATCCCCCCCTGCTCAAGTCTATTATGCGATAATGATATTTCATTATAAAAGAAATGATGTCTTAAATTTTACAACTATGGCGGTATCGTGAAATATAACACAGTGCCGTATTTATAACAAAACTTTGTGATACTGAGGAATATGAGGAATTATGAGGAATAAAATACTGGTATCGCAAAATAGACTAGACCGGGTGGGACTGCAATCCATTTCACGATACCAATGAAATATTTTTTCAAAAATCTCACTTTCAAAATATTAAATACTGCTATCTCAAAATTCACTATACCGCGTGGGACTTGTCTACTTCACGATACCACGAAAATATTATGGTAAAATGTTCCAGTTTCACCAAATGAAATACTGGTATCGCTAAACAACCTAGACCTAGTAGAATTTAAGTCAACTTTGCGAATACCTAAACCTATAATTTACCTAAATAAAAACCGTGAAAATTCTTGCATCAACATTCGCTCTTGCCAAAATCCCATTATTTTACCTGCTTATACCGTAAGAACATAAAGGTCATAATTTTTCAGCACAGCCTTGTTGATGACTTCATCAACATCCACCCCTCCAGTGCGCACAAAAAGACGTGTTTTTTTTAAATGACTTTTCTGATTTTCACAAAACATTTTCTTTTTGAAAGTCTAATGTTTTTACTTTACAATGGCACCATTATCATGATCTTTTCTTCAGTATTTTTTATTTATAATTCATTTTGAATAAAAATACAATCAAAATGCAGGATTATGAAAAATCAATTGGAGATATTTTAAATTAAATTAACACAAAACATTTAAGCAAAAAAAAAAACTTTATTCATCAATATTTTGTTCTACATCCCCTTGCCTTTACAACGGCTTGCATGCAGTTCCTCATAAACCTTATTAAAGGTTTTGACAAAGTCTTATGGGATCCCACTCCATTTCTCCCCCAGCATAATCTTGACCTCGTTGATGTCAGATGGTGCGGGATTTCTGGCTCGTATCTTCCATTTGAGCTCGTCCCATAAATGTTCAGTCAGATTCATGTCATGACTGAGGGCTAGCCCCTCTATCATCCCGAGACCAACCTCCTCAGTGAATTGCTGAGTGGTACGCGCTGTATGACACCGAGCATTGTCATGCATCAACATGAAGTCTTCCTCTATATATCCTGCGTAGGGCACAACATGATGCAGGAGAATGTCCTTGATGTATCGTTCATCAGTCAGACCCCCCCACTGGCCTCCTCCTCCAGGTATTAAAACAAGATCTGTTTTTCCCTCAAGGGATATGACAGCCCACATCATGCAGGAACTGCCGCCGTACGAGACTGTTTCAGCAAAACAGCACCGTAAAAATCACTCTCCTGCACGCTGGTACACCCGGTCTCTCCTATCACTACCATGGAGACACATTCTGCTCTCATCAGTGAACAGGACAGCCTGCCATTGCTCGGTGCTCCAATTGACGTGTTCCCGAGCAAATTTGAGTCACACTTTGTGACGTGCAGTCAATTTTGGGCCTCTAGCGGGCCATCTTGGAGTGAGGTTTTGATTTCTTCAAGTGTCTTCTGACTGTCCATTGACTAACAGCTACTCCCCGAACTTGTCTCAGCTCCTGTTGCACATCGACGCCTGTGAGATGACGATTTCGCAGTGAAGTTGAGACGATAAAGCAATCGTCTCTCTCAGATGTGCACCGACGCCGGCTGGGATGTGGTCTCCGAGTGAAGGTACTAGTTTCCTGACACCTTGTGAATACTCTTGAGACAGCAGATTGGCTCAAAGCTAGTTGATGATCGACTTCTCATTGACTACAGTCTGCTTGCAACAAAGCAAAAACTTGTGAGGCTTCTTCTGGCATAGTATCTATGGTTTTGCTAAAACAATGGATTACACATGCAGAGATGTGTTCAGGTCAATGTGTGATAAGCAACTAATGAGATATATCGGTCTTTGAAATTACTGCGACGCGCAACTCGTGGTTACAGACAGAGCACATTTTGCTATGCATAAGTTCAGATCATGTTAATTTGAAAAACATTGTACAGATTTTAATGATAAAGGGGTCCTTGTAAAGATAAAAAATTAGGGTGCCTAAAATAAAATGTTTTGTGAAAATCAGAAAAGCCATTAAAAAAAAATAAGTCTTTGTGTGCGCATGTGAGCGTTGAGTGGATGTACTTGCACACGAGTGTATATATTAACTGACCTACCCTCACCAGAACTTTCGCTTTGTTTGTTTAATTCAACATTGCAAAACTCACCTACCAAATCAAACAAAAAGCACATAAAACAACTACAAATCACAAATATTTTAAAATCATAAAAACCCACTTGACTCTTTTGACTTTATGGCAAAATCTTTTATTGTCAATAATTCTCTTGTAGATATTAAATTTATGCCAAATCAATTGCCATTTTTCCATTTACTTTATTATATATACCGAAACACGAACTGTTGTTATCCTGTTCACTACAAAAATCACACAATCACATGTTCATGTTAATATAAATTTAATATAAATAAACATGACCTAGCTTTTCTCTCATGACTACTTTGCTTATTTCCACACATACCAAATAAATTTCTTAATATTTAATTTATATATAGTGTTACTTATTTATTGACTTTATAAAAATATTTATTTCCTTTTTATTTCGTTCCTTCTGGTACCACAATTGCTCCAACGCTCACACTATCATTCGTCTTCTTTTATTCACTGCTCTATTTTTGCTTTTGCTGTTGACAATTTTACATACTATATATTTCATTGTTCAGCAATTTAATTTATCATTGGCATTGCTACTTTCATAACATTATACATTTCCCCGACTTTATTTTCAAACACTATGAATCTGTAATCGTAAACCGAACTTGACTCGGCAAGGTCTCTGCTTGTTATGGCACAATCATCACTTCTGTGTTGTTTGTAATGATACATGTGAAGTGGTTTTTAGGACAATGAATAATGTCTTTCACACATTACATACAATGGTGATCATATATTTAAATTTATTTTTGAATAAAGTATAGTTTATATGTATGTATTTCTTTAATTACTACGGGTTATATGACGTATACAGCCTATCCTTATTTACGATCTTATGTTTAAACAAATACAGCATATTTCGATTAAGCTTTCATCATTTGTGGCACAATATTAGGTATTGCCTAAGCAGTTTCACCTTCAGACGAATCTTAATTCACATTTTTATTTTTTGAGACAACTGCTCGTCGGGTTAAAAAAAATAAACCTCAATTTGTTCTTTTTGCCAATATGAGAATTATCAACTCTTTATGACCTATGTTTATTTGCTCCTAAACTCTTGCATCTCCTAGGGAGAAAAAGAGATGGTGAATAAAACAAATCTCTTATGTGGGAGTATAAGAAATTTCATGCCTGCCATGTAGTGACAGGAGAGGAACAACAGGAAATCGTACAAAGCTAAAAACTCAAAATTTAATAACGTGCTTTAGCAGGTCGGTTAAAAACAAGTACCCAAACCATGTTTTTTATTTATTATTATTATTTTTTTAAATTTTTTTTACCCCGAGAAAACTCTCTACACGCCAGATTTTGATTAGCTTTACCCTTTACTGTTGTTCAACTCTTGTGTCTGTGCAGTTGTCATGTAACATAATTATTAATGTTATTTAAGAAAACTTTGTAGATAAATAATGTTGGTGTTAGTAACTTGTTTTGAATGCTCAGTTGCACCATAAAGGTTCTGACATATCTTTTCAGACACGGGCCTGATCATATTTCAACAAATTTTTCTGTTGCTATATTGTTTTTAGAGTACCCAACCAAAATTGTTTTGAACTTTGAGATGAAATATTCTCTGTTAATGTAGAGTGAGAAGAGGCAAATTTCTATAGTAGCTGGTTTTCTGTAATAAAAAAAAATTTAAAAAAATAAACAGAAAATGAATTCTAAGAATAACGCTGCTGACTGTCGCATGTGCAGTACGTAACAACCCAGATTACAGCCTTCCTCATGCAATAGGCCTACAGTAATAATCTTAGTTATAAATTTTTGTCATTTTTCGAATTAGACATAAAGTGTTTCACCGGGTTTATTGTTTTTATTTTTATAATTCATATAATATTTTTGAAGTAATTTTTTTTGCTGGCTTCTTTGCGTGGGAAGGCGTGCTAACGTGATTCTCCATCGTTTTTTTTTCCACGACCGAGGCTTTGTTTCACACGCTAGGCGTGTGAGTCATGGTCACGGGAGTGTGACAAAGAGACCAAATCGCTGCGTCGTGGGAACAGAAGTAAGCATTTCGTGGACGCTTCTGTTACCATGCACCGTGATTGGCTGAGAATTACGTCAGCGAGCCCAGAACACTGCCCGCACGAAGGAAAGGTAGACTGTAAGATCAGTCATTGTCCGAGCACTGGGCCGAGCGGTCGTTGTTCGGGCGGCGGCCCGAGCAGGCTGTGGCCGGGCGATGGCTCCTTGTATTATTTTTTTTATGTACTGTTAGTTTTTTTTTTATTGCGCTCTGTTGTACGAAATATAGTGTGATTTTTACATAAATAAATAAAACAGGTAATCCATCAAACTTTGTGTAAAAATTTCTTGTTTCTGCAACCTGTATGTTCCACTCATCACCTAATTTGAGCTAGCCGGAGGTGGTGAATGGTAACAAGTAATGCGGCCACTGCCCTCCATGAGTTTCTACTATGCTTGCATAAAGCTTGCCTCAATAATGGCGATTTTAAAATAGAACCTTTCGTGTAGCGATAGGTATCAATTGGCGTAGCAAAGATACTTGCTGAAATTGTAAGGTATAAGCCTTAAAAAACGGGAAAGTATTGATTTAAAATTTGCAGCAATTATCTTAGCTACGTCTCTTGAGACCTGACACTTGCCTGTCATTGAGGCAAGCTTTTAGCAAACACAGTAGGGACATACGCATGCACAGATGAATGATAAAACATTTAAATACATGTAAAGAGAGAAAGAACACATATCCATGAAAGTGTGGGTACATTACGAGCAGAAAACAATGTAGCCATTTGCAATTGTGGGTGTACTTTTGATGAGGTACCCGACGATATATGAATTTGCCTACAATACCTATTTATATTCTACCTCGCAACACAAGACACTCACTGAAAAACCAACCATTATTACATAAAGATAAAACGATACAAAATCGACAACTTCACTACAAACAATGCTTTCATCTAACATACAACACGCCAAATGATACAGAACAAAGAATTCAATTTGACGATTCTGGCCTCCATTCCACTACGTGAGTTAAAATACTACTTAAAATTACTACCTAAATTTGCAATATTACTTAAATAGTACAAATTTTAAATCAATCCATATCCAAGAAACCCCAAATAGTCTTTCCTTGTAGTTGCAATAACGCCCTTAACCAGAAAACTATGTGTAAAACCGTGTCCATATTTAATGTAATGCAACAGTTAACACAACTTGTACCGAAATGAAAACTAAAATGCAGTAGTGAAAGTGTGTGTATATATCATTTGAACTGTAAAACATTTTTGTAGATAATAAAAATTTCACAATTTTGCACCCCTATTTAATCATACAAAAATGGGCAGAATTAATAACAATTTGATTTTGTAAGTCCAAAACAGAACTTAAACATATAATTAACATGGTTGTAATGACATACTGACGTGAATAAACCACTTTACCTATAAACTTTTTCTATGAATTCATTAGGAATTTTCAATCAATTTTTCAGCATTAATAGTGGAATGTTTTTAGTGTTTGTAAATACCATTAAAAACTTTTTTTATTATTGCAGAAAAGCTGCTACTCAATAATTGTATCTGAGCAGACACCTTCAAAAACTGTAAGGATATGATTGGGGTTATTTTCACATTCAAATTCAAATATTTGAGCATATTTTTAACATTTTGCATTGTATGGGTATGAGAAATTCCTGTGCACCTGTATTTAAGTTTTATGCCATATTAGAGCTTTATCTTTTGTTTCAATTAATGTTAAGGATAATACATAACTTTCCAACAAAAATTAATTTAAATGTTGAGTTTTCCATTTTATATAAATGAGACTGTGATCACATGGATCTTGTCAAGGATGTATTTGTGTTAGTGAGGTGAGATGATAAGTGCAACGCTTGCTGGTGCTTCTAGCATGGAATCGCCTCTAAGTGCAAGGCTCTAAACTGGCACGCTGTCTTCTCATCATGCTTAGAGCTACTATGAGATTTGAGTAGTAAACATAAAATTATAAGGCTTAGGAATGAAGATACGGGTTTACAGCAAATTCCTGAATGCTTTAAAGAATTAGTACCAGGTGTTTCATACCAAAAAGTTATTCTGATAACACATGTGTTACACTCTTATAGAAATACAGTTTACAAAGGAAATATGGAAACAGAACTACTCATCCACCCTCAGCAAAGTCCTAAATTCTTTTCGTAAACAGACACCACTCCGATATCTTCAGATTTTTTCAAAATTTGTGGGTTTTTTTTTTTTTTTTTTTTTAAGTTCTGCACACCATGTATGCTCGGTTAGGCGGGGGCTTTAATTATTCCTACTTTAGCAATGTGTGCAGGCTCCATTTTATTATTATTTATCTGATATATGTTTGTTATAGATACTCCAGCACTCATTGGATACATCCTGAAGGCGCTGTGGCAGGCATTCAGTCTGTTTTTCACATTGATATGGAAGAGACGATCGCACCACGTGGTGGTGCAGAACGTTCCTGCCGTGCCTACTCTAGCAGTCTGCTGGGTGTACTGCTTGCTGACAAATGCAAAATTCATCATAGACTGGCATAACTATAGTTATTCGATCCTAGCTTTGGCAGTGGGGAAATCTCATGTTCTCTATCACATAACACGCTGGTTTGAAGGATTCTTTGGCCAAAGGGCGTGTTCAAACCTCTGTGTGACACGAGCTATGAAAGATGATTTAAAAAAAAGGTGGAATATCAGGTAATAATTTTGATTATTTTTTTTGTGCAAAGAATCAGCAGTTAAATGTTATGAAGTTGATATTACATACAGTTTGTTTGCTTGGTAAAATAAAGTCACTGGTTAAAGTTTTATTGGTACTAAAGCAAAATGTTACTGTTCAATTTTAATATGTATAATTATTATAACTATCACTCTTTCACGGGTTGTAACCAAATACCATTAGATCAATCAATGTACAAAGTATTGTCAACCAAATATTACACTACCACAATCCTTCAATGTGGGTGTGTGTTAATGTGTAACCATAGTTAACATGTTTCCTGCAGTGCTACAACACTGTATGACAGACCGCCTGAGCAGTTTCACTCGGTGTCCCTCTCAGAGCGCCATGACCTGTTTGAGAAGCTAGCAGCAGAGTACCCCTTGTTTGGGGACTGCGGCAGCGGTGGGAAGACGACATTCACCGAACTGCGAACAGACAAGTCCATCACCCTGAGGAGTGATCGTCCCGGCTTGCTTGTGTCCAGTACCAGCTGGACTGAAGATGAAGATTTCTCTGTTTTGCTTTCTGCTCTAAGTGGTATATATTTGTACTTTCAATTTAAAATACTTATTTTTCTATACATGATCTTGCTTTCACTGATATATACCTACATAAATTTATTTTGCTCAAAATTTTGTGCAAAATATCAGTGCTGCAAGTATTATAGCTTTCCTATAATTACACAGGCCTACAAGAAAAAAAAAATGTTTGAGGGCCAAGGATTTTGGAACTGATTTTGGCTATATGTATTTAAAGTGCTGAATCTAAATATAAAATTAGTTTTTTCTTTCAGTTCTACTTTTTAAGATAAGCAAAGCTTAAAATGTGTTTTATACACAATGAAACAAATATGATTCAATACCAGTTGCTCACTCAACGACAATGAAAAAAACATATAGCATCATAGCTTTGGTCTTAGAGAAGATACGGGATCGTGAACATTAATGGATGATTTGTGTGGACTTAAAAATGGCCACACCAAATATCCTTGTTGCTTGTGCCTCTGGGATAGCATAGACAAAACACACCACTGTTTAGACAAGCGTGACCTGAGAAAGAAGACCTGGTGGTAAAAGAAAAAAAATAGTTATTAACGAACCCTTGCTCATAAATAAGTTTTGTAAAGGCTCTTGATAAGGATGGATCATGCTTTCCATTTATAAAAGAAAAAATGCTGCACTTGAGTAAGGAAAAAATTAAAGCAAAGATAATAAACAGCCCAGAAATAAGAAAACTCATTTAGGACCAAGCCTTCGTTAATTCCATGAATGAGGCTAATAAAAAATCCTGGACTTTATTTGTTGCAGTTGTCGGAAATTTTCTGGGCCAAGAAAAAGAAGAAAACCATGTTGAACTGGTAAACAATATGCTTAAAAATTTAAATTCCCTTGGGTGCAACATGAGTATTAAGTTGCACTATTTGCACAGCCACCTGTGCCGTTTTCCTGAAAATTTTGGAGAC
The DNA here is from genome assembly GCF_032445375.1 of Bacillus rossius redtenbacheri. Lineage (NCBI taxonomy): Eukaryota > Metazoa > Arthropoda > Insecta > Phasmatodea > Bacillidae > Bacillus > Bacillus rossius. Next base: position 120,368,198 of record NC_086330.1, on the reverse strand, counting down.
AGCAGTGAGGAGCAAGATGAAAGATTTCATCAAGATATTACAATTATGGAGGACCACTATCAAGGAAAATGGGATACACACATGATGGTAGATTATTGCTGGAGTTTAAAAAGGGACTGTTCCAAGATACATTCAAGAAGTTCACGAAAAAGATGCTTCCGAAGTGTTGAGTGACTAGTTGGTTCCATCAATGACTTGGTACTATCTTTGTATATATAATAATATTAGTATATACTGATAATATTTACGTAATTTAATAATAAAAATTTCAAGTTTAATTTTTAGATTTGATTCATGGATTTAACCTAAAATAACGTAAAACGTTCATTTCACTAAAATTTTATATCTGAAAAATTTGACCTCATATGCAAAAACTAATGCCATATTTAAATTCAGGGCACCAAATTCATATGAAATCAGCTCCAAATACCCCGGCACCAAAACTATTTTTAGCCTGTGTTATTTACTGTTTGCTTACCAAGCAATACATAAAATGAAGCAAACCTAGACCTTGTCCTTTCCATAAATGGTCTAATTTTCTCTCTCAATATTACAATAAACTATTTATTTGCTATCTCCTGGGAAACATGTTTGCCATTGGACCCTGAATGCAAGACAACTCCCAGTTATACAAGTCAAGATTCCAAGATAAATTATTAACTTATCTTTTTCATTTCCTTGCTTATTCAGAAGTCACTGCACAGAATCACACAAATAAAAATCTTAATTCTGTAATTAAAAATTTTTTTCCAACAATTTTACAATACACCTGCTAATATTTTCCCCCAATATTAACAGTCTGAAAATTATTACTCTCACTACTGACATTCTCTTCATCACACTGCGGCATGTATCTTCAGTACCATCCATGGCATTTGACAAACAGCATTTTTGAAACCTAAATGGTTGTTGAAATAGTTTGCTGTCATTTATAAGATAAACCCTGGTTTTTTTGGATGGTCATTCAACAAAAAACTCTCATTTTATTTTTGAGTTATTTTTAGTGTACTTAAGTAGGTGGTAAGTATTCGTTATTATATCTTGTCAAGTTCATTAGAGATGGATGCATTCATTATAAGTCAGGCAAATAAGGGTAAAAATTCAGGGTTCCCACACTTCAGGTTTCCATGTCCCATCTATTATTTTTTTCCTGTCTCATCAGTCTGCATAATAACAGATATAATGAGATAAAAATTAAGATCAAATCACAACCAACATGCATAATATGCAAAATTGACTATAAAATGTTATTCTGCACAATATAAAATTTGAACTATTATTTTCAATACTACCCAACCAACACTGCCAATTGTTAAAGAAAATTACATTAATATGTTTGTTTGACATTGTAACGACATATTATTGTTATCATGGGAAAACTATATACATTTGATTGTACCTCAAAAGTTCTCCAACAGTCGGTGAACATGTTACAAATATAAATAAAAAAATTAAAAAAATGTGAGGAAGTCTTTCAGTACTCATCAGTAATGAGCAAACTCGTGTGTTCTCATGTTGCAAATAAACTCATAAACAAAACTCGGACAAAATTTAAATTAGAGTTGTTTAAAATAATGTTGAGTGTGATAAATAAACTGATAAATAAAATGGTCACTTTTTAAATACCAAAATTCTAGATGCGTGTCACACACATACTTTCTGCACCCTCCGCTGAATCGTAAATGTTGCTTGCCACCATCAAACGCAGATAGCAATTAGCAGCATGAAACAACTGGAAAATTTAAAATATTATAGATGGCTCTGATAAAACCCCGGCTTTGGACTTGATTTTTGACAAGAAATATTATTAAAATACTGTCCATCTTATGAAATTCAATAAACAGTTAATACTCTACAAGATTTCAACCACACCCCTTGAGGTTACCAAGCACACATTCTACCACTAAGCCTCTTGGAAATTAGAAGGAGAATAATCATTGGAATGCCAGTATATGTAGGTATTTTAAAACTTGTGATTTCTTTTTACTATGACTACTAAAGTTTAACAAATATATTCCAGGGTAGTTTGACTATCATAAAATTTAATTTGGCACATCAGTACGTTTGTAATTTCCTGTGATGTTTACAAAAGTTTACGAGTGTATGTTGCTACATATGTCTGTTTACCATCTTTGACACATTTCCATTCGTTGACTTCTGTTACATTTTCATGAAATTACTCCTACCAAATACTGTATACCAAGAGCAATTATGTTTACACATCAGTAAATAAGTAAAAAATTAATACAAAGTTGGTTGTATCCCACAAGTTCAAATGTTAGTAAAAAAATCACATACCAATTAACAGCCCACAAATTTAAGTTTAAAACACATCAGATTTAATCATAGGATACTATATAGTAATAAAAACTGATACTATTTATTCTTACATATTGTTAATATCCCAGTGCTTTTGAGGTTTTCAAGATACCTTTTCACTTCCGTGAGATTTTCCATTTTGCAAATTTTCCGTCAGTGGGAACCCTGGTATCTGCCATGCCGTCCCAGCATCCTGGAGTGATTTAGGAAATCATGGAAAATTTAAATCAGGATGTCTCAGCAGTTTGTAGCCTGAATCCTTCGCAATATGAATTTAACATTTTACAGTTGCACCACCTTGTTCAGTCCTTAGGAAGGAATTCTAATTGATGGCAGATGTTGATTATGCTCTTAACTATTGTAAACATGTAGGCAAACCTTACTGAGGCTAATGCTTTCCTTCCTCTTTCACTGGTTTATCTACTTAAGTGGTGTTTGCACAGATTACGAAGAAGCAAGTACACTAGAACCCAAGACCTACCCTCGGCTGGTGTGTGTAATTACCGGCAAGGGACCACTGAAGGATTACTATTGCAAGTTAATGCAAGACAAAGCTTGGAAGCACATTCAAGTTGTGACGCCATGGCTTGCACCGGAAGATTATCCTTTGCTGTTAGGTAAGATAGCAAAAGCACTAAGTGATATTTTTTGTAACAAAATGTGAAAAATAATAATTTTCATAGGCTTCTTATGAAAAATGTTAAACAATTATTAAAGAAACTGTAATTTATTTCATTAGAAAGACATCTCAGAAATAAAAAAATATATATATATACAGGATGTAAATGAAATGGCGGAAAATCTCGCAGATGCAGGTAGCCAGACCTACATCAAGAAGAATGGGTATAGGAACCACCCCTCTGTTGCCAATAGTATGGGTGCAAAACCACTGTGAATGTAGTGTTGAGGAAACGGTAAAGCGAAGATAAATCAACAACCTCAACTAATGAAACGCTGTCCTTCCAGATTCAATTAAGATGCATGACAACACGTATGCAGGGAATAAAAGGTGACCACAATTCCATTGCATACGTAGGAAACATGGCGTCGCCTCTTGTTACTATGCACGTATTACTGTACCTGTACGCATGTTCTAAGCTATCGTTATGAAACAATAACAGGAATGACATAAGGAACATAAAAGGTCCTCGTACTTGAACACGCTCAGACAAACCGTTTCTGAGATACAGGCACTCAAAGTCGGAGCATTATGACAATGCGGACAGGTAGGCAACACGCGCAGCCTGTACGTGGTGACATGCGTGTGGGGAAAACTAGCGACGTACAATGACGTATTACCGAGAGGTACACAACAACGTGACACCGTGGAAGGAGGAGGGGCAGGGTGCAGGCGGGACGTAGTTAGTAGTACGTGTAATGTTGTAATTATTTATTGTATGGATTAAACTCGCAGGAAAGCACAGTAGCTCCAACGTGTCCGTGCCAGCACATTACGCGACACAGTGATAACATAAGCATGTTTTCATTCGACGCAATAATCTTACTGTACAACTGGCATACTGTATTTCAAAGCAACATGTGTTCAAATTGTCCGCCGTCCATCTCAATACAAGCACGCACCCGACACACAACCGCCGCCTGCACCGCTCGCAAGTGATCGCTGGTTACTTGCACAACAGCAGCATGCAGTCTGGCAATGCACTCTTCCACACTTACTACAGGTTCACGCATCACTAGTTCCTTAAGGAATCCCCACATGAAGAAGTCGACGGGATTAAGATCCGGTGACCGTGGTGGCCAGTATACAGGTCCACCCCTTCCGATCCACTGCCCTGGGCAGATGCGACCCAATTCCTGGAGAGCTGTTGCACTGTAATGCGCCGGTGCCCCATCATGTTGGTACCACATAACGCGTCGCAACGCAAGTGGAACATCCTCTAAGAGCTGCGGCAGTACCTCACTGAGAAACACCGCATACCCAACTCCAGTGAGTCTGTCTGGCAAGAGATACGGTCCTATCAACCGGCTTCCCAGGATACCGCACCAGACGTTTATGTTCCATCGGGCCTGACGACCTCTGACACGAGTGACATGCGGATTGCCATAATTGCAGATATTGTGCCTATTGAAGACACCTTCTTGGTTAAAATGAGCTTCATCTGTCCACAGGATGTGACCCACGATGTTTGGGTCTTGTTGCAGTGCTGTACGCATCCAGTGGCAGTACTGTAGACGGCGTGGTCGATCGCCCTCCATCAAGTGCTGTAAAGGACTGTAGTGATATGGATACAGCCCGTCGTCACGCAAGATAGAATGTATGGACGATTGACTCAGACAGACGCGTCGTCCAGCTGTGCGCGTACTTAAGGTGGGATCACGTACAAACATCTGCAGAACCCTCTCTTCAACCCGCGCCATGCGTCAGTCTCGTTGCCTTCCACGATTTCCGTTCCCCACAGGTCGTATTTGTCCCGTTTTACGTAATCGTTCCTCCACCCTACGTATGACATTCCCTTTGGGGTGACGACGTCCGTGGTACCTCTCCCTGTACATACGCGCTGCTGCGTGCGTATTACCACGACATTCGCCAAGTGTGCGTAACATATCGCAGTATTCTTGTACGCTGTACTCCATGCGTTTGCTTGCAATTCAGCGCCAGTCGACTACTCATTAACGTAGGCACTGATCAACTGCGTTCGCCAGCTCGCCTTGGCTTCCCCATTTCCTTCGCCAGCTCCCCTCCTCTCCCTGTTTTCCCTTCTTTCAACTATGTGCCATTGTGTGCAACACGCCTAGTAGCATCTTGCCAGCATGTTACTACGTGCGGGCTGCGCATGTTGCCTACCTGTCCGCATTGTCATAATGCTCTGACTTTGAGTGCCTGTATTTCAGAAACGGTTTGTCTGAGCGTGTTCAAGTACGAGGACCTTTTATGTTCCTTATGTCATTCCTGTTATTGATTCACTACGATAGCTTAGAACAGGCGTACAGGTACAGTAATATGTGCATAGTAACAGAGGCGATGCCATGTTTCCTACGTATGCGATGGAATTGTGGTCACCTTTTATTCCCTGTATACGTGTTGTCATGCATCTTAATTGAATCCGGAAGGACAGCGTTTCATTAGTTGTGGTTGTTGATTTATCTTCGCTTTACCGTTTCCTCAACACTACATTCACAGTGGTTTTGCACCTATACTATTGGCAACAGAGGGGTGGTTCCTATACCCATTCTTCTTGGTGTAGGTCTAGCTACCTGCATCCGCGAGATTTTCCGCCATTTCATTTACATCCTGTATATTAAAAGATTAAATAGGACCACTCTTAAGTGTAAACTTTAAATTACATGGGACCCATTTTTGCAAATAAAATGAGTGCAAATGGGTGGGATGTTCAACTCATGCTGTTAAAACTAAGAAAATGTGTGCCGTTTTGTGTATATTGATTCATATTAATACTTGTAGAAAAATCTTTTAAATATTATTAATATATTATTATTAGAGATGGGATTTTAGAATCTTGGATTCGTCGAATATACCGAATCCTATGGCAGACCTGCTAACTCTCACGATTTTGGTGTGAGGCTCACAATTTTAAGGTCCATCTCACGCCCTCACGCCAAAATAGTGTTTCCTCACGATTTTTCGGGGCCCCAAGATTTTGTTTGTAAAAGTTACAAAACAAGTTTTACGAAAGCTTACAGTAACGAGTTTCCATCAATACTCGAGTCACGTAAAGGAAGCAATTTTGCGTTTTGTAGCATGTGCCGTGCTGATTTTTCTATCTCGCATAGTGGAAGAGGAGACATTGTGAAACATGTCGCTACAAAAAAACACAACTAACACGTGAAGTGTATTGCTTCCAATAAAAAAATTAATTTTGCTGTGAACAGTGATAATAGTGTTACACGAGCAGAATATTATTTTACATCTTTTTTAGTTGCGGCCCTGCATGATCACTACATGACAGCGCAAAATTATGTTCAACTAAATTAAATCTGCATCCTATAATTTGTTGAAATAAATTTTGAAGCAGAGACCATGTAACATATGTACAGGTATGTCACTTAAATTTAAAGATTCTCATTTGTTGTTTTTTATATCTAACCTGTATTTATGGGCCTGAAAATTTTTATCGAGGACCTCATGATTTTTTAAATTTGAATGTTGGCAGGTCTGCTATGGATTCGAGTATTCGTAGGATTCGAGGAGGATTCGTAGGATTTGAGGTGGGTTTTTCAGAGTTTTAGTAATTGAAAATTGTATACCTAAACTATATTATTAAGGTAACGGAAATAGCACAAACATAAGATAAACTACGCTGCATTTTGTCAATTAGCATAACTACTCGATCATTTCCAACCTTCAATAATATAACATTGTAGAAAAAAAGTAACCTTTTTTAAATGGCGTCTGTTATACAAACTTGTGTGTGTGGTTTTTGAGGTTATTTGTCTCTATTTTATATCAGGTGTATATACTATCCACTTTTTTTATTATTTCAAAATTTCAATATTTGTTTACAACAGGTTGTTTGTTTTCAATTTGTTTAACAGTAAACGGATGCCATTTCAGCTCAAGGAGTATTTGTCGATTCATGACACGGTAAAAGTAAACACAGAAGTTATTCTTATAACTTTACATCTAAAAATATATAAAATAAACTAAGTATGATATTTAAATGTGCGAAAATAACAGGTGCTTCTAATCCTAACTTTTCTCTTTTGCTGTCGGTAAAACCAACCCAACTGCCAATCAGATCATTGCTGTTAGCACGCACTAATGAAAAGCGGCACTTCCATCTTCATCACGTTTCCCCCAATGGTGGTTTTGTTGTTAACAATTTCCAGACGTAAAATGATGCTTAGATTAACTGTGAGAAATTCCCGTAATTAACTAATACTATTAAGCCGTCACTGCATTTATTAGCAATCTACAGATTTTGCGCTTGAAAGTAATTAATTGCGCTGACGCCAGAAAGTAAAGTGGCCCGTGCGGCGTGCTGTTAATGTTTCACATGATGGCCACTATAATTGTGGGGGCGTGGTATTCAGTTAGAACAGCGAGCAAATGATTGGTTGAACACAGAGGGAAGAGCCCAAACGGCGTGTAGGATTGTAGGATTGAATTGAACGTACTTGAAAGAGCATGTACGTCATGTAGTTAAAGTTTCGTTATTTTCAACGTGAGTTTTTTTTTTTTAAAGCAAGGAATATTTAATGTTTACGTTCGTGCTGATTGCCACAAAATAGGTGTTTAGTATTTTATTATAGACAAGTGATGTGATATTTCAGATTTCGGTTCATTTGAAAATACCATTGAAAATCGCACGTCAGATGTGTGGCAGCATTTCCTTCTTGACAAAACTGACAGGACAAAAGCAGTGTGTCTCTTGTTCGGTGTAAAAATATCACAAGGAAAAACTGGAACTGCAAGTGCCATGAAAAAACACTTAAAAATTCATTCTGCACAAATTGCGATCAACCGAAATCGTAACACCGCAACATCAGATCAAGATGATGATCCCTATCGGGTTGAACCCCAAACAGTTTCAGTGCATAGTGAGGCAGAACACTCTACAAAATGCGAGTCAGATTTTTTTCAGCCAACCCTAGCTGAATTTATGAACCAGAAAAGCAAGTTTAATATGTATGATGCAAGAAGCAAAAAAATCACAAAATTGATTGCCCAGATGATATGTTTTGATAATCAGCCATTGAGTATTGTAGAAAATAAAGGCTTCAACAACCTTATCAGTTACTTAGAACCACGTTACAAAATGGTTTGTAGGAAGCATATAGCAAACAAAGTGATCCCTGACATGTATGCAAGTGTGAAGAGGAAAGTTGGGGAACTTCTTCTGCAAGCAGACTTTATATCCCTCACTGTAGACATGTGGACGTCAACAGCCAATGACGATTTTATGGGTATAACAGCACACATTGTGAACAGTGACTATGTTGCATGTCATTTGTGTCTCGAAGTTAGACCTTTTCTTGAAGTTTCCCACAATGCAGAGAACCTTATTATAGTTTCATTGAAGAAGTGTGCAGGATATGGAAAATATCTGACAAAATTTTTGTCATAGTACAGACAATGCTCGTAACATTACAGCAGCACTTAATTCCTCACATTTTAAACACATACCTTGTTTGGCTCATTCATTGAAGTTGGTCGTGAAAGATGGCATATTTGATTCCTAAACACTCTAATTTGTTTTCTTTGTGCCGTCGTGTGGTTGGCCATTATAAGCACTCAACTGCAGCTTCCAAGGTGTTGAAGATATGTCAAACCACAGTAGGTGCTAAAAACCATAGGTTAATTCAGGACAAGCCAACTCGATGGAATTCTTCACTGCTAATGGTGAAACGCCTCTTGGAGCAAAAACAGGCTCTGACTTGGCAGCAACTGAGTTGCCTCATTCGACAGAAAACATTGCACTACAAGAAAAAATTTGGGAAAAGTTGCAGAATGTGGCTCAGCTGTTAGAAATCTTCTATGATGCAACTTTGACAGTTTCTTCAGCATGTGTTACCATTTCAGAAGTTATCCCTATTGTCAATAGCATTTTGCAACACCTCGAAGATCTGACATTGCCTGGCTTCAGTGGTGTGCGTAACGATTTGGTGGCATCACTAAAAAACGGTACAGCACAATGGAAACACTCGAAGTGAGTAACTTATTACTTGAAAGTATTTGTTTGGTCTAGAATTACATCAATTAAGTTTAATATATGAAATTATGTTGTTTATTTTTAGGAATATTCTGATGCTGTTTTGGTGGACCCTAGAATTAAGGGCAAAGCATTCACCAGTAAAACAAACCTGGAGGCAGCCGAACAGTTTCTCCTGAATGAAATGTCTAACAATATGGTTGAGGATTCTGAAGTATGCCAAAATGAAACCAAACACAAAACTGCAGTAACTACAACAGTGGGTAACTTAACTTGTTTTTCAATTGCTAATACATATACTGATAAAAGATTACTAAATGAATAAAATTATGCTTGTCTTGTGTAATGTATTCTGTGTTGCACATGTACATTAGGTGCAACTTATTGTTGTGTATTTTGTATGTATAATGTAGTCCTATAACTGAATTAGTGTATTTAAATTATTATATGAAAAATCACTCTCAATGTTTATCGAAGTTCATGATGTGAAATAAATAAATATTAACTTCTTTGCAGGTTGAAAATAAAAATCATGGTATGTGGAAGTTTTATACAAAATTGCTGGAGGCTGAAACTCAGGCTGCCAGAAGTCAGGAAGCCATGTCTGCAGAAGAATTCTTCAGATATTTGGCTGAGGAACCTCTACAGCCAGACCAGAGTGTCTTAGGATATTGGAAATCACACCATGTATCATATCCAAGACTCTCTAGGGCTGCAAGGAAGTATCACTCATGTCCTCCAGCCTCTGTATTTTGTGAGTGTCTGTTCAGCACAGCAGGCATCATACAGGACCAGAAATGCAGCTGACTTGATCCACAGAGATTAAATATGCTCACCTTTTTAAACAAAAATTTGAACCTAATAAATACATAATAATTTTTTTTAAATAAATAATTTTATAAATACACATGTGATTTTTTTTAATACATAGGCCTATGTATTTTTTTAAAATAAATGTGTGATATTTTAAATAACATGTGGTGAAGTTTAGTGTGGGACTGGGATTCGAAATTCGATGACAAACACTGAGGATTCAAACAAGGATTCGGATTCGACCAAAATGTGGATTCGTACCATCCCTAATTATTATGAATATATTATATGTACACTTTTGTGTACAGTAAATTGTATAACACTTGCAGAAAAGTCTTTTAAATATTATTCTTGACAATACAAAGTGTTCATATTTAACAGCATGCAGTTGAAAACACTTACTTGGGATGTTATTAAATTTATTTGTGTTTACTCCTGCTGTATTGAGCAATCAAATTTTTTGCTGTACTCTGCAATCATGCAGAGCTAAACCTATGCTCATCTAGTAGAGGATCATACTAACCTCATCTGGATTTTGAAATCAAGTAAACAGTGTAACCAGCATGTCACCGCTGTATCTTGCAGAGTCTTCTTGGGCTCGATGCCCATTTCCTGTTTCCAGGGGTGTACAGGGGTAGAGAAGATTGAGCTGGTCTTGCGGCAGGATTCACAGTCGGCTGGTATGTAGGTTGGGCGTTGGTTCGGGCAAGGGGACGAGGGGTCTCACCTTGGTGTGGTTGTCGGTCTTAGGTTCCCCTCTCCCGTGGCTGGGCAGTCTTCTGGCGGGGCGACGCAGGGGTTGCGGTAGCGTCTGTCTCCGGGCTGGTACTAGATCGGAAAAAGCCGCTTGGAGTTCCTTGGTTGAGGTGGATTGGTTCACACTAGGATGTTCTGGAGAGCCAGCGATGGGTGACAGAGGGGCTGGGAGGTGTCGATAGACGTAGGATGCTGCGTAGACATTTCTGGCTGGGTTCTTGGTCTCGCGATACAGGGCCGAGGGGACTGGTTATGGGTGAGAGCGGGGGTGGTATGTGGTGATAGGGGCGTAAGAGGTGGTGTAGCTGAAGCTGGTTGAGCTCCTCCTCTTCCTTCCTCTTGACGATGGATGCACTGATGCTCGGAAGTGCGGTCTGCAAGAGCTTACAGAGTCCCCTCGGCAGAGGGAAGCCGAAGCGTAGATCTGGACGGCTCTCTTCGTATTGTTGATGTTGGGCGAGCTCCTCCAGGGTTGGAACTGGTCCGGGTATCCGGATCAAGGCTGGAAATAACTCCGGTGGATACTTGACGGAGGTGACCTTCGATGTTCTCTGCCGCGCGGCCTGATGGCGCAGGTGAATAGCTAGAGGGGTGAGGGATGGGGCTAAACCACTCATCAAGAAAATGACGGTATGATCTCAAAGAGTACTTTAATAATCCTTGTTATACAATTCAGGTGGTCGGCTGTCATGACTTTCCCTACTGATGCACATGCACAAAATTACACTAATTACACCCTAGTGTCTAGGGAGGGGGGTGATTAAATGCCCTATGCCGAGATAGGTCCTCGGATGCCTTGGCTCGCGAAGGAGGGGTGCGAGGCTGCAGAAAACGGATAGCCAGTTATTCTGCTGCTCCCCCTAGGGTCGTTCCGTGGTCAGTGGGCGGATTCCAGCCTCACTAGCCGTCAGGCCGGTCAACTGCCTTCGGGTGGATGACCTCCCCTTTATATAGGGAGAAAAGCGCGGGAACGAAGAAAGGAAAGGAAGGGGCGAACTAACTCCCCTCTGAAGGGATGAGATGCGCACGCATAAATCTCGCCGAAATTTCCCTGCCCTAGCGGTGGAAGTATAAACTAGATATTAATAATTTTAAAAAAAAGAAAAACGTGGCCTAAATAATTATATGTACACACACACACACACAGATATATATATTCAATCCTATGTATTAAAAAGTATTTAAACTTGCTTTCTCACCATATTTTATACTCTTACAAAATATAAATATAGTTGGTAGATCGCAGGTCACAAGATGGTGTCCCAATGTACATGTTCAGCTGTGGCAAAAGAAAAATATCTATTTGTGTATATAACTCGTCCATATTTACTATTATATCCCGAAGTAAGTAAATATGTGTGGTTATAGCAACGTGAAAAAAAAGAGCGAAGATGGTTGGTTGCTTTAATGAATTATTCTATTGTTCGTCGCTTTGTTTATAACCAACGATGTCGCACAGATTCCTCGCAGCATATTACGTGAGTAGGCCTATTGCCGAAATACCCTTTTCCCTGAATTGCTTCTGAGCTTACGTATTAAAACTCGGGTTGGGTTTAATTATAAAATAAAGTAATGTGATATTTTATATAGAAAGGGCGGGCAAGCGTCAATCTAGTGTGCTTTGAAATTAATACTTATAAGGAAACTGTCAGGATTAAAGTGTGCAGTAAAATAAACAAACAATGAAGTTTTAAATTGCCATTGGTGTAGGTGTGTAAGATTCTGTCTAGTTTTAAACTGACATAATGAATGCATCTGCTAACTACTGACAAATACAATTCTGATATTTCAGCGTGGTTTTAATGCCAGTAATAATACTTATGTTTGGCTCTAAATAATTCATGTATTCCTTTAAAATGGTATTTGACCACAAAAACAAAATATACATTTGGACAACTGACAAATTATAGTTATTCAATGTATTACACTTCACTTAATGAAATAAAAAGATTTTCTTTCTTTTTAATTTGAGAGATTTTTTTTTTTTAATTGTCTGAAAGACGAAACAACCGAATCCAATCACTTTCAATATTTTTCTCAAGCGTTCAGCTCATCCATCCAATTGTATATAGTTGCTTTTTGCTCGGGTGATGAAAATTAAGCAGAAAAGAAAACAAGCATAGATTAAGTCCTTCAGTAAAAAGTTACTTGAAGTACACAACTAGTGAGGCCCCAAACCTGGCCGCACCTGGCAAAACACAGTCGCCACGAGCCAAAATGCTGACGAAGATGGTCACAATTTCTAATTAAATGGCCGAATGAAAATAAAATGTTAGGTTAACTTAAAACTCGGCATGGCTCTGACCACCAACGTTAAATTTTCTATTCCACAATTCTCCTACATATTTGGCGAGAAGCCACCGAACGCGCCCTCGTTGTGCAGCGATCGACAGACGACTGATGAGATCATGGCATTGGTTCCTCCATGCAGGAAGGGCAGTCACATGACCTCACCGACCAATCACATACACTCTTCATTCAAACTAACAATTACAAGCCAATCAGAACACAGAACATATACACTGAAAACCATTTTCACACATAGAAATAGGGGATTCACTTTCTCCTTCCCTCTCCAACACCGTGGGAGAGTAGTTCTCCAGTTCCCATGCAGTGACGAGATATCGTTACAGTCTCTCTCTTACTGGGGAATCACTGTTTCGTTCTCACTCGCACTCACAGGCCTCTTATGCCTCTCTCTTTCTACACATCACCCCAGACACAGTCCCTTGTTCTAGAACCATTATGAAACATCTGCATTCTAATAAAAACGAAATATATAATTATAATACAATATTCAAATTTAAATAAATAATAGAAAAAACTCATTACACATAATGTTAGGTAAATATAAGTAGCAAAACAAAGTTGTAAGGATGACAGAATAAACATGATTATTAAATAATTATAAATTCAGCATAAAATATACTGGCAACCTAACCTGTTCTTAGTAACAATTTTATTAGTTAGAAAAGGCATGTATACTGCAATGCTACAAATGGTCAAAACATTTACACACGTAAATCTTAAGCGACTAGCTGCTATGTGACGGTAGAGAAGATTCTCTGCTTCCTTCGGACCTCTGGGTAGTCTCTCTGATGACAGGAACTCATACAGATAGCTGCAAAGAACAACTACTGCTATGGATGCTGGAACTGGAACATCAGAAATCAGCGACTTCTGTGGCTCCTGAAAAGTCTAAGATTTGGAATAGTCTCACCAACGATGATCTAGTAGGAACCAAGCTTAGCAACACAGTCATCTCGTTGCACTCAGAAACAATTGCAACTGACGCTGTAGACTGATTGGGACGTCAATACTCCCTAATTCTGATACTAGAAAAATCAGAATATCCTATAACTAGCACTTTGCCGATGACTGTTAGCTAAATCGGGGTAGTCGTGTGTCTTCAAATCTCCCACGCGGGCCCCAAGTATTCGGCTAGCCACACACGAGAAGACAACTTCTTCTCGCGATGGCGTACTTCAGCTCCCTTTCTATTATAAATTCTAACCTCCTAACTTGGTTAGTTATAGAAGCCAAGGCACAAAGAAACAGAAGTATTTCCAACTGGAATTAATGAAACTCAAGAAAAGGGAAAATAACTATTAAATGTGGGTTTGGTGCATAGATAAGTTTTAGAAACTATATAATTATAAAGATAGAGTTAAAAATCAGAAATTACCTTCTATCAATGTCTAAACCAAGGTGAAATGGAGTTACAGGACTACATTATACATACAAAATACACAACAATAAGTTGCACCTAATGTACATGTGCAACACAGAATACATTACACAAGACAAGCATAATTTTATTCATTGGCTCTCTCAAGTTATGCTTAAATATATACAGTAAGTCCTCGGTTTACGTCGGGGTTACGTTCCTGAAAACCGCGACGTAAATAGAAACGACGCAAAATGAGCCATGTTTCATGCCACCGGCCGGCCACGGCCCAAGGTCGGCCGGAAGGGGTAGGAGAAAATGCTGTGTCGTTGCGGGAAGTAGATAACACTTCTACGTGCGAGATACGTGGGTGGCCGAGCGGGCGGGCTGGTAGTATTGCATCACCGTGCGTAGAGCAGGAAGCGTCCCTCATGATGTATGATAAGATAATGCGGTGAACGTGTAGCTTACGCTACATAGCATAAATTAACTACCGAAGGAAACAAAGAATTATAAACGAATTATGTACGGTGTTTTGGTTAAAATAAAGATTTACGGTCATTGTAAACGACGTTATTGTGAATCGGCGACAACTTAAATTGAAACATGAGTACTCAAACATTAGCGACGTTAATCCGAAACGACGTAAATCGGTACGACGTAAATAGAGGACTTACTGTACCTGTAAACCGCTCCCATTGGAGAAATCATGAGATATCTCCAATATACACATGCATCGTAGTGCAATGCAGTACCTTTAAGTAATCAAGAATAAAAGTTACAGGGTGTCTACCCATGTTTGGTCACAGAATTCCTGTACAATTCCCGTACACTAATAAAAAAGTTCATGTACATTTACAGCTTACACTATCACAAATTAGAATAATAGCAATGTTAAAAAAAATTGTACAAAAAAATGTTCACAAAAAATATTTTTACCAAAAACTTGGATTTCAAGAAAATTTGTCACAGAAAAGTTAGGCCTAACTTTATGTTGATAAAATTTAGCTCATTCTAGGTTACTTTGCACTGCAGCCAAACTTTGCCACATGGCAACTGTCAAATTTTGGACTTTTATCTTTAGAGGCTGTATATATACCTGTACTAGTTTTGTTGTTATTATTTTTGTTTCCCATGTCTGTATTTTTGGTATATTTAACTTATACTGTTTCTGTATTAACTTATATTTGTTGACGTGTCCTATACCATTTGTACAAATGTCTGTATGGTCAAATGGATGAAAATAAATAAATAAATAAATAAACTACACGCACCCAAAACAATTGTGGCAGCAGCGCTAAATGGAGCACTAATCAAAACAGCGCTAATCAAATACGTTTTTAACATAAAAGAGAGCATGTTAAACAAAACAATTGGTTTTACCGCCTTTGAAATATGTATGTTTACTGTACCATATTCCAAATTTATCCTTTTTAAAAATTGGTTGTCGGTAAAGTCGGTTTACAGACGATAGTTTAACGTGACAACGTCATAACAAAACATTGATGAAATGATTGCATACTTTTATGAATAAAATTGAATAATTTTTATTTTAATAATAAAGGAATAATAACTTTTCACTTCACTTTATAAACAGTCGAGTGGAAGAGAGATAGATGCGGCGCAAGCGTACAATGAGCGTAACGGGACACAGCGTAACGGAACAATGTGCGTAACGGGACACTTTTTCGTGCGTGCAGTCGGCGTTCATCGATTTATTAGACGTTGTCACGTCAAAAAGTTTTTTTTTTCTGGAAACGTAATGTGCTGTCAACTTCAACTAGCGCAACCTGGCATGCATGAGATTAACTGACCTCGAAAGCTTCTTACCTTTCTCGCCAGATGGAAGTAGTAGCATAAACATGGCTGTATAAACACGATCCACGAATATATTAACGTAATTTTATTGCTTGTAAAACTTTTAACTAGACATAAGAAAACAGGCATCAAAAATTGAATAACTATTACGGAAAAGTGAAAACTTACGTTTTTTTTTAAATTCGTTTTTTTATTATAACTATAAAAGTGCCGAGATTTATTATGTTGCATTGTGTTTGATACAAGAGTGCCGTTGCCATTATGTGCGCGTGTAAATTAAAAAATTTTGTGGACGAAAAAGAACGCTACTTCAAAAAGAGCCCTAATTAATTGGCGCTAATCGAGCTCGTTACTTCGAGGGGTGGATGTATACTCACACAGAGCAAGACTAGCTTGCAGCTGTCGCCGGCCGGCGCAATCAACTTTGTCATACGCGCTTAATTTTTATACACACGTGATAATGGTCGCTTGTATACAAAAATAATACGACATGGCATATATGATTTTTGATTCGTGACCACTGAAATCAGCATAAAATTCTTGCATTGTACGCCGGCAAATACAATATATTTTGCAGGTATGTTGTCTACTTTCTTCCGATGTTCACGAAACGAAAACAATTTTTTAATAAAAAGATTTATCACAAACAACTTCTGCACACACACAAAGATGCACTTTATTATTATTACTTACCAACCGGACGAACATTAACAATAACCACACTATACAACACGCAAAAATAAACTGGATTAAAATTTAAGCATGAGCGGTAACGACGATTAACGAACGACCACAGTAACAAAAAAAAAAACTGGGCGAGTCCACGCGCCTTACGCAAGTGGTTATCACGATACGCGGCAACTTGTGTTGGTTGATCCCATTGTCTGCATTCAGCACTGCAATAAAGCACTGTAGAGAAGCAATAATCACACGATTCACGATTGTGTTGCAGTAAAATCTTCGCTTTTAATATTAATATATAAATGTTGTTGACGGGCGGGGAAAAGTCAAAAGTTCCCGGACATCGGGATAAATTCCCGCACAATTCCCGTATTTTTCCCGGGCAGTATAATTCCTGTACAATTCCCGTTTTTCCCGGTCGGTAGACACCCTGAGTTAACTCTAGGGGGTTAGTAGTGTGTAAATTTTGTTGAAATGATGATTTTGTTACATTGAAGTTTTCCATTTGTTCAGGAAGTGCTGACCTCGGAGTTTGTCTGCACATATCATCCAGTGGACTTGATCTCCCAATGAAAGTTGTAGACATGTTTGGCTGTGGATTGCCAGTTTGTGCCTTCAATTTTCCCTGGTATGTATGAATACTTTTGAAAACTTATGCAAATTAGTTTTGCATATAATCTTTAAAGCTTTTTGTATAATTTTTTTTTCAGTTTGAAGGAGTTGGTGTCCCATGAAGAGAACAGTTTCGTTTTTAACAATGCAAGTGAACTTGCAAATCAGATTTTGTCATGGTTTGAGAAGTTTCCTGTTAATTCAGTACAGATACAGAAAAGATTGAAATTTGGTGAAGAGTTAAAAAAGTTCCAGGAACTTCGTTGGCATGATAACTGGAAATTTAATGTTTTACCTCTTATAGAGAAAAAATGAAAATATATATCATGTCTGGATGAAATGTTTGCACGTGAAATAGAAACTATAACTGAAATTTTATTTAATGTCATTATGTTCATGTATACCCTCCCTACTTTATTTATTAAATACTTTTTCTCCATCACTAGAGACCAGGAAAAATCACGACTCACGAAAAAATAGTTATTTAATTTTTTCTTTGATCATAAATCAGATAGACGTATATGAATGCTAACTATGGTACAATACATGGAATTTGTTGTTAAAATCATGGTACACTATACCTAAGTCATTAACGTATCGCTCAAGCGGCATAGGGAGACAGAAGTGACATATTTTATATCAGTTTTAGACAATTAGAATCTGAAAAATAAAATAACTCACTTGTTCATTTGGAAAAAAAAAGGGGGGGGGGGGGGTTTGTTTGCACAAGTAGCATATTTTGATGAGTCTCGAGTCAAGTCAAGCTAGTGCAAAAATAAAGTTTTTCTTCATATTCCTTTTTAGCTCAACTCGCAGAAAATAGTGGCACAAAAGTATATACTATACATACCTCTTGATGATTTTTTAGATCATTATCACAGTGCTAACTACATTAGAGACTTACAGTCCCTATCTACAGTATTTAGATTTACAAAAGAATTTTATAACTGTACATTTCAATGTAAGTTAGCCATTTGAATTTCTCTAAAAAAAAATTGTAAGCACCCTAGTAATAAAAAAAATAGAATTAACTTTCTCCATGAAGCACAAGGAAACTAAAATGTGTTTGTCTAGTTGAAATACAGTGAAATGTTTTTAATTTAGGATGTTTATTTGAAACATTAAAATGAAAACAATTTTTCACACACACACTTATCATTTTATTGCTATTTTAAATATGTATTCAAGTTCGTGGTTGTCCTATAGAATATATGCCCAGTACAAGAATATTCAAGGTGTATCTGTATGTGCAATAATATTGTGCTTATGCTCGGTGAGTCAAGTAGCAGTGAAATCAGGTTAGTGTCTGTAACTATGGTGGTCTACGGTAACTATGGTGCAAAGTCCATGTTTATTTTCATTTCACGTGCACCATTATTTTCAGCTAGGGGGATGGTAAAATAGACATGTATTTTGCATGTTTGTTTCATTTTAATGATATGCAATACAAATAATACTTATGTAGAAAAGGATACACAAAATTTTCAGTACGGTGCTTGTATAGAAGTTGTATTTTTTTGTGTTTGTAGGGTAGGTTAATGTAGACAAAATAATGAAAGTGCATTAGATGACTGAAAAATCCAAACAAAATAATACATACAGTACGAGACTATGTCAAATCAGTCACAATTGCTAGCAAATTGAATAATTAATCATTTCTGCATCAACTAATTATGTTTTCTACTAAAATTCGTTGTATGAGCTTCACAAATACTAAGAATAAAATCCTAGATTACTCTACTCCATGTTTGCATTAGTAATGTTTCATAGGTGTTTTATTATTTCCCAAGCTTTAAAATTAGACTTGAAGTAGAGCACTGTAAACCTCAACTCAAAATTTTGAGTACACATGCACACCTATTATTATTATTATTAAGAGTATGATGATTAAGAGTCATTAAAACCTTGTGAACAAGCAATGAGACCTATTTACAAGGGATCAAAATAAACTTCCATTGCTGGTGTATGACAGAAGCCACCTGCAAGCAGAAAGGAAAGATAACTGATTCGGCACTCAAAACAAAAACTTCATTTGAAACAGTCTCTCATTCCTCCTTTGCTGGCCCAGAGTTTTGTTCATCACTCCCCCCCTCCTTCTCCAATAGGACGAGTTTCCCTTCATACACCCTTCTTGAAACACCTGTTCATGCCAACCTGAAGTTCCACCCAATCAACATTTCCACAGATTTCCAATCAAAATGACCCGATGACAATAATTATTGAGAAAACATTTGACAATAATGTACAGGAAGTCGTATTGTGCAGGTACATCCTACATGAGTATTGTAATTACAGTACAACCCGGTTATACAGTAAATTCCCTTTATAAAGTACTTTAGGGGACCAAAAATATGATACTACTTTATAGAGGAGTACTTTATAGAGGAGTTACCCTAAACCAAAAAAATGTTGCTTCCCGCACATGTTTACAGTTTTTTTTTTTTTTTTTTCATTTTCTAATTAAAACGTATGTATGTGGTCTTACACACCTTGTTTTTTATCAATGATGTGATTTACTTACTTAAAAAAATAAAGTAATGCAAAATATTAGTAAAACATAGTTATTATAATTTAAATACATAGGTAACCTTAAATATACATACATAGTAGGCTTACCTCTTTTTGCAGTGGAAGTAATAGCCATTCATACAGTGCATCAGAGATGTTTTTAAATGTTCATTTCATAGGCCCTACAATACAGTATTATTTCCATATCTTCCATATTTTCTCCACTTTGAAAACATTAATTACAAAAATTTGGGCACTGACATAAGTTACCGGTAAATAAAACTAACAAAATAATTATGTACTAATAATAAAAACTATGTTCAACTTTACAATGTACACTTAGTTAGACCTACAATGTTTGCACGAAATTCAGAATGGTAGATTGGACTTTTCGCTGTGAAATATCTTTCATTACCACACACTCAACTTTCCTGAAAAGTTCCATGTTTGCTTCTGGCACTTCAGATGTCAAAAACATTCTGTGGAGAACATCCAGAGCATTGGTTGCCTCTTGCTTTGTAGGACGTTTTATCTCCTGTTCTGCATCATCCTCCAGCAGGTCTTCAGTACTACCAGCAGGAGCAGAAATGTCGTCGTTGTGTTCTTGGCAAGTCTCCAGAGCTGTGTCTACTTCAACATAGTCAGCAAAAGTTGCTTCTTGCACCTGCAGATTTACTGTGACTTTAGACCATTCAAGTATATCTTCTTCTTGGCACTGGACATCAGCTTCCAGAGATGCATCTGTAGAGTTGTCAGTGCTGAAACCTGCCCTCTTGAAGCATTTTGCAATTGAAACAGGAGGGATTTTGTCCCACACCAAACAAAGTCTTTCCATGGAATTTAAAATGTTCCACTTCAATTTTGAAACATCGTTCTGGTGTTCCATCTGCCAACATAGAAACTGCACTAGTTGCCTCCTGTACAAGCGTTTTACTTGAGAAATTACACCCTGGTATAAAGGCTGTAATTTGCTTGTGCAGTTAGGTGGAAAAAAAACTATCTTTACATTCTGTAACTCGACACCAACTTTGTGTGCACTGCAAGAGTCCAGAAACAACAAAATCTTCCTGTTGTATGCTCCCATTCTGGCATCCAACACTTGTAACCACTCCTTAAACAACACAGCAGTCATCCATGAATTTTTATTGTTTTTATAGGTGCAAGGTGTTTTTTTAATGTTCTTAAAACATCTAGGTTTTGCATATTTACCAATAACTAAAAGCTTCAATTTTTCAGAGCCATCAGAGTTAGTGCAGAAAAGTACAGTGTATCTTTCCTTACTGCGTTTCCCTCCATGGCAGGTTTCACCTTTGTGGCTTAAAGTACTGTCTGGCAAGAGATTATAAAAAAAGCCAGCTTCGTCGGCATTGAAAATGTCCTTATCAGCATAACCTGCTGTGAGAGAATGTAAATTCTGTTTCCAATTTTCTGTCACTGTGGTATCAACTGTTGCTTCTTCGCCACATATTTTAAGTGTACTTAGATTCCACCTTGCTTTAAATCGAGTAAGCCACCCACTTGAGGCTTGGAAATTATCCATTCCATGCCTTAACGCCTCCATGCGTGCTTTCTCTTGCAGTACTGTGCCAGAAATTGGTATATTATTGGATCGTGCCAGAACAACCCAATCAAAAAGATTTTTGTCGAGGTCACTATCCACACATTTACTGTACCGTTGCCTCTTGTGGTGCAATTTTGCTGCATTCTCTTCTATCTGAACTCTGTCTTTGATTATTGTAGACAGAGTTGTGGGCGCGATATTAAAGTGTTTTGCCACATCACACTTCTTCTTGCAGTTGTCAACCGCTTTTATAATCTCGAGTTTTGTTGCAATACTAATACCGACACGTTTTTTAGTACCCGTACTCATAGTGTGACCTACAAATCTTTAGTTGCGGCGTAAAGTTTCACTTGCCATTTTATCTAGTATACATTTAACAAAACTAACAATCAATAATAGAAAGCGCGAGTTCTTTCAATGTGCAAGTGGAATTTAATTACAATTTCAGGGTATATTCCGTTTATACGTTATTACCGTTTAGGTTACGTTACGTCGCGAACAAAACACTGTTTAGATTAGCTACAAGATGCAGCTTAGCCAACCTCGAGATGCTCAGTCACAGGCTGCAGTGTAGCCAGTAGGTACGAGTAATAAAACACGTCATCGCTGCCGTAACCATTTGCTTATTCAACAACGATAATATGCATAATATAGTACATTCAACAATATTTAAAATTTGGCCCCGTGTCTTCGTTTGATGTTGATAAATTTGATTTGGCAGTCAGTTATCACGTAAATACGTAAGTTGAGTAATGTTTCGCGCTAAAATGAAATTTAGCCGCGCGCTGTTTCCTGCACTGACGCTATTGTTTTTTTTAGCCATGTTCATCAATAAACACGCTTGTAAAGCAACGTAAGCAACGTAATATGGCGTATAGCGAAGTAAAACGAGTGAATGCAATTATTCTACGTAGAAATACTATAGAGAAATATTACATAAACTTTTTTTGTTCACACGAATAAAAATTGTACGTATTACTGAGTAATAATGATTCGCGCCAAGGAAAATTGTACGTTATATGATAATAATCCCTATGAATTATCATTGCCTTTCAAGGGACCGACGTGTTAATACTTTATACAGAATAGTACGTAAAGGAGGGGTACGTACTAAAGAGAATTTACTGTAACATTCCCGTTTGTAACATTTTCCCGCCTATAACACCATAATTTCATGGTCCCGTCATTTCTCCATTTATCACAATGCTTTAATTTCCCGCCTGTAACAATATTAAAATTTCTACATTCCCGCCTTTAACAATCAAATTTGCTTTGATAACTGCCACAATTTTCAGTATTCCTTCCTTCAAAGTCATAATTTAGAGCGAAACCATAGCTAGAAAATACAGCACGCATATACAAACATCAGATATTTACATTTGTGTAGTTCACCATAGACGTGGTACACATGCACTCCACAACTTGCACCGTATCAACTATCAATATGGTGTCCTGTTCGCGCTCGTTAGCCTATGTATGACTTGTTCCTTTATACTAATGATGCGCATTTTGTGCACTGATACATGGTCGGAAACAGTGCTGGTTTTTGTTTCAAAGTTTTAACACCTTGAGATGGTTAAATGTTCTATGGATATATTCACGGCTTTTGTTTGTGGTTAACCTTTACCGTAATTATTTTTTTTCACTTATTGTAGTCACTGCCGTATTTAATTAAAATACGCCGTATTGAAATTTTATTCAGGTTATTGTACGGCTATGATGCCCGATAAATATAAGCGAAAATCATATTCTGTAGCTGAAAAAATTCAGTTTACTAACCAAGTGGACAGGAACCCCAACAAAACATGTGTTGCGATTGCAAAAGAGTTGAATATTTCTGTTTCGACTCTGACCTGTATTGTACAAAATCGTGAAAAACAGTTCACTGAAAGTGTAGGTACATCTGTTAAAAGTAAAAAAAATTAGAAACTGGAAACACGAAGACGTTGATGACAAGCTGTTGGAATGGTTCAAGCAAGTGCAGGCATCAAGTGTTCCTATAAATGGAAATATTTTACGACAAAAGGCAGAGGAAATAGCTTTGAAGTTAGGAGTTGAAGGTTTCAAAGCTACAAATGGTTGGATCGATAGATTCAAAAAAATAACTGGGATTGTTTATCATGCCATAAGTGGGGAGGGTGCCAGTGTAAATACAGACACTGTAAACACTTGGAAAAATGATGTCTTGCCGAGTTTGTTACACAGTTATGAAGAAAGGGACATCTTCAACTTAAATGAATGTGCATTATTTTTCAATTTGTTACCAGACAAAACCTTCTCATTCAAAGGTGAAAAATGCACTGGTGGCAAAAGAAGCAAAGAGCGGATCACAGTTTTACTTGGTGCTAACATGGATGGCACAGAAACAGGAAGATTTTGGTTTTTGTGGACCACTGTGCTGCGCATCCTCCAAATGTTAGTTTGAGAAATAACAGACTAAAATTTTTGCCTGCTAACAGTACTTCTTGCCTTCAACCTCTAGATCAGAGGATCATTAATGTTTTTAAGATGGGTTTCAGGAAGCAGTTGTGCCACAAAGTTCTTCGATTTGTAGAGGCCAAGAAACCTATTAAAAAGATTAATATTCTGGATGCCATGCACTTTTTGTCTGCTTCGTGGGATGCTGTTTTGCCTACGACAGTTGCCAACTGTTTTCGGAAAGCAAGTTTCCAGAAAACAGTGACAACGGATACAAATGCTGTGGATGTGCTGAAGAAGACGACTCTCCAGCTGCAGATGACATTCCATCTACAGACCTGCTAACTATTATTAACTCTCCAACTGCAGATGAATGGGCAATGTTGCAGACTGTCTGCAATTTTCAGGGCAGTTATGAAGAGTATGTTGTGGTTGATGACAATTTACAAGCTTGTCAAACTTACAAGTGACATCATCTCAGATAAGATGAGCATGAAGATGAAGATGGCAAAGATGACGAAGATGCTGAGGCTGAAGTTGTACCTACACAACTTAAAGCCTACGAAGCTATAACTTTGAAAAAATTTGTTGGTGCACAAAACAATACACCTGACAGTATTATGAGCTCTGTGTGGCATATTGAGGACTACTTAGAGAAAGTTGCTCAAACAAACTAAAATCACCAATTATTTTTCAAAGTAACTGTAGTAGGTGAATCACAAGCAGTTGGAATTTCATTCCAAGTTATTTTATGTTTAAAACATTTTTTCTTTAGCATATTATTAGGTATTATCTATAAATAAAATTAACCAATTTCCCACTCTATTGCTGTACTTAGTGTATTACTCCTGTACTTTGTATTGTTTTACCTATACTCTAATTAATCAATCCACGCGTAATTTATACAAAGTAAAGATATAATTTTATGATTTCCTACTTATAACATTTTTTTTAAGTTGGTCCCTTGGAGAATGTTATAACAGGGTTGTACTGTACTGTATTTTCCCATTAAAACTATCAAACTGTCTTACAGCAACTTGAAAATTGATTGCTGATGCATGGTGCTTTATCCTGTCATTTCACTAAGAACACAAAGTGCTCAGAATCTTAACAGCGGGGCCAAAAACATCATGCAACGTTTATGCGAGAATTTTTTTCTCCTAATTTTGACAACCTAAAATAACTGTGACGACTATGCGATAAAACACTCAAGTTTTATCTGGAATACCAAAATCAAAATGAATATACAGAACAATGGTATTCAAAAGAAGTTTTAGTAAGCTGCTCAATAGAAAGAAAAATACAGATCAACATTTGTTTTCTTGAAATAATCATTACGAAAATGAACCTCTTGAAACGTACAATGTAACCAGCTAGAAAACAGGAAACACTACTGAAATCAAAGTAGACAGTAACGATAAACTATGAGCAAACTAAAAATCAGCCAGCTCAGCAAAATTAAATAACATGCAACACATATTATGCCGGATTAAACACTTTTCATTGTAATTAGATTTACATTTTACTTTTATTGAGTGTTTGTGGAAATGTAAAACTTTAAGAACTGGATTTAAAATAAAGTTTTGGTTTTTTGACAGCATTTTTATTACAATAAAAGACTTAACAGTACAGACTAATTTTTTTTTTAACTTAAAATACAGTTTCTTGGGAAAACAGCAGTTTAAATGACTTTATGTATTTTTGTGTTAAAAAAAATTGAGGATGTCACAAACTGTGGCACAGCAGATGAGCTACACCAATAACCTCTCTATCTCCAGCTGCACTGCTTGTATCTGAGGTTTCAACTGGGAACCTTCGTTGATAGTGACTGAGCAGGCCACGACTTGTCGCGACACACCACACGCCCTCCCCAGCGCTGAAACACAAGCCAGCACTATCATAAAAACTACATCTGTATAAGTTACCAGCATTTTAAATGAAATATAAATATTTTTTTTTTGCACACAAAAAAAAAACAAATTTTAACAAAGGAGCCACTAGCAGTAAACACCTATCTATTCTTGTTCTACTGTCACCCACATATAATATTATACAATGATGGTTTCCTCCATTCATTAAAAAAACAGTAGTATAATTTTAAGTATCTCCTCAGTCATTGATAGAAGTTAATTAAGTAGCAACCTTCATTTACAACAGGCTTTTTTAAACTTCTCAAATAAAAACCCCTTGATAGTCAAGGGAAGTGATGCAAACCTCAATTAAAATTCGCAGATGATCCAAATTTAAGGTACATGCAAGCATTAGACCTACATAGGCATAATAAACCTTTTCAGCTATCTCAACAGTAATATTTATTACATGATGCACCAGCACTTTGCTACAGAGGTCTACATGCAGAGAACTCTCGCACTGCTCATTATAGTCGTAGTCATTTACAAGTGCATTTTATGATAGAAACATTCTAGTAAACTGTCTCAAAAAAATTATTAAACCCTTTATGTCAACAATAAATGTGAGAAAAATAAATCCTCCCCTAATAGCCTGCGAACAAACCTTGTTTAGAGCGCACAAAGACGTATGGTACATTTTTATCTTCACACAGAAGTGGTAGGTGCAGCAATATTTCCAAGGGTTCAGCATCTGCAGCCATTACAATAAACTCTGCTAGACCTCGATTCAGAGTTTTTGTTGCTGAAAAATACAAAAAAAAAAATTACACAAAAGCAAAATTTTTATTATTTAAAAAAAAAAATCCTTTGTTAATTAGCAGCTGGCTAACAGCTAAATGTTCTCTTGAGTTATTGTCACAAGACAGGCTAAACAAGCTTATTTAGGTGTTTGGAGTATTATCAATATTGTTACGAACATGACATTGGCCGGGACACGTGCAGGTGCAGAGCTGGCTGGCGACTGCCACAATGTGATATGGATCGCGCGTGCCTGGAAGATAACAAGGATTGTCGCTTTCCCCCCTCCTTCCCACCACTCCCCGCACGGCGCCCTGCCTTTGACACGTAACGGACACCGGGCAGCTGGGAGTTACGCGAGCCGCCGACACGTGTTTTCGAGAGATTTCTGCCGTCGGGACGGCTCGCGATGACGCGACTGGCCCCGGCCGCTCTCGTGAGTTCTGGAATTGCGCCGGGGCCTATATATATGCCTGTTCGGACTTTGTGACTTATGTCCTTGTTGTGTGAAGTGTTACTTGTGCCCCTTTTGCGTGTCGTATAAACAGTTCGGCAAGATGGCGGGCCGCATGCAGTCGGGTCGTTTGTTTTGTATTTGGCCATCATTTCGTTGTCATATTTGTATTCACTAAATCAGACTTTTAATATATTTATGGTCCTCCGGAAGAAATTCGTTGAAATAAAGAACATTTGGTCCTCCGGGCCGGATATTTACCAGTAATTGTGCGTGTATTTGTGTCGTGTCTCGTGACGCTCATCTATTGTGATAGCGTTTTTTTTGATCTCATGTTGTCGCAGTGTTGGTGAATACTGTATTTGTCAAACTTTCATTCCCTTTATTTCTGTTTTGTGCATTAAACGGCAAAATGAATGACAAGACAGAAGTGTTAAAGATTCGTCTCGAGCGTGGGGAAAACAGGTTCGCCCGATGCACTTGCCGATAAAGTGATGAGTGACGATACGCAACGTGAGTTGTTTATCGCAACGTGTCGTGATCTGTCACAATTGCGTACTTGTTTTGAAGACGATCACTTGTCTTTGGAGATGTTGCTCAAAGATGACCCGGATTTCAACAAAAAAAAACAGCACAGTGATAGCCTAAATGCGTTCGACGACACGTTTTATCGTGTTCAGGCAATATACATTGCCACATGCAACAAGAATAAATTGCATGACGGCACGAAAGCACCAACTTCGCACAACCCATCTCAAGTAACTCTTCCAGCTATAAAACTACCACATTTCTCAGGAAATCCAACAGAGTGGCTTAATTTTTCTAACCTCTTTACCACATTGGTGGTAAACAATGCTCACTTGAACGATATTGAAAGGTTATCATACCTTAAAACATCACTGTCACCAGAACCACTCTCTCTTATCCAATCCCTGCCATTGATCAATGAGAACTTCAAAGTAGCTTGGAATTTGATTGAACAGAGATACAAAAATCTCAGGCTTATTGTGTTACACCACATTGATGCAATTATGCAGGCATCTACAGTGTCTCTTGCTCATCCTGCTTCATTAAGTGTTTTGGTGTCAGTGTTAAATGAACATATGGCTGCATTGCGTACTATGAAACTAGCAGTAGATTCTTGGGACCCACTCTTGCTACATTTTTTGGAAAGGAAGCTAGATAACCATTTACGTCAACAATGGGAACTACATATTTCTGTGAGTGACAGAAATGCCTACATTTGCTCAGTTTTTAGCCTTCCTTGAAAGTCATCGCCGGGCTTCAGAGGCAATGTCTGGAGCCTCCAGTAAGTCAGGGTCTCGAGTAAGGCAGGCAAACTATAGCACTGTATCTCAGTCTCGCTCACAACACACTTCACTGTTTGTTGGAAACACATTTGATTCTGCTGTAAAGTGCAGTGTATGTGACAGTGACCACCCACTTTACAAATGTTCACAGTTTGTACAATGCAAGCCAGAAGACCGCTACCAGATTGTCAAGAGACTTAACCTTTGTTTAAACTGCCTGGGAGCATCTCATCAAATGAAACAGTGTTGGTCAAAAACCAGCTGTCACTCATGAAAGAGTAGACATCACTCGCTTTTGAACTTCACTGAAGCCAACACGCATACACTTCTGAAAAAAGAAGCAACTTCATTTCAGCATTCTCCACCTGAATCTGCAGCAACAAAACCTACACCAGCTGTTGCATTGGCTACAGCTCAGAGACCTGGTCAATCAGAACCAGTGGCGAGGCGTGAGGTCTATATGAGGGGAAGCAACAACTCCGTTCACATCAAAACATGTGGGGGGGGGGGGGGGGGGGTTCCGGGGGCCCTCCCCCGGGAAAATATGGATTTTAAGGTACAAAATGGTGCTATTTAAGTAGTTTTCTTAACTGAACATTGACTATTCCACAGGTAGTAAATTGACATATTTTTTAAATAAATTATTTTTAAAAAATGTTTGACTTACATTATTCTGATAGTAAAATACCTACTCTACATTACTTATATACTAAGTGGGAGTGTAGTATCATCAATATCTGGTACAAAATATATAAACAGACAACACATGGCAAAGTAAGTACTTAAAATAAAGAGAAGAACCTCATAAAAATGTACTAGAATAGTAAAAATTAAATCTTGGTATTTTTCGTACCAACACAAAAGAAATTATCTTCATACGTGATCAGAAACTCTGTTAACTGGTACGTGTACCAAGAAACTGGCACGTCAATCATTCCTGAAACGCCACGATTTTTTTCCTAGCCTAAATTATTCTAAGTGTGTAAGGGTCCAGGTTAGGAGAGGACCTAAGTGTGTCTCAGGCCGAAGACTATACACTCTACCATGCAGGTTTTTAACCATGCGGGACAAGGGCGCGTGCATCGTGTGCTGTTGGGGTTTACTGGCCAGCCATGGCTGCGATTGGCGCCATGACTGACGCCCCATTGGTCGCCTAGCTTAAAAGCTAGCAAATGTGACCCAGGTAAAACCTGCATAGACACAGGGAAAACCCTGGGCCGGGTCATGCGGGGATCAATTAACATGCATTAAGCAAGCAGGTAACTACTGCACAAGAAGGAAGAAGGGTCCAGGTAATAAGAGTTGGAGGGGCTGAAAAATCAACCATGCTGGAGTTGGGTGCTTGGGCCTTGCGGCCCGCATTTAAATGTTGGGTACTCCTGGGTTATTATTAACCAGGGGCGCATGCGCCCCCAGGGGCGGGCGACTTCACTCGTCAGTCCAGTCCAGCTGCCCAGGCAGCTACAGTTAAACCAGATGTGGGCAGATGAGCCAGTAAACCAGCTCGAACTGCGGGCGCACGGGGCGAAAGGCAGCCTGACATTGCGCCATCTTCATCTTCCTTCTTCCAGTCAACAGCCAACAACCTTTCAAGCCAAGGTGGGGGTAAGTCGTTCAGGCGAATTAAGTATCTTGCGAGTCGGACCCTCTTGTCCTCCAAAATCCCGGGACGGTTGAAGGTCGCGCCGCCCAGGCTACCACTGGCTCCAACAGGGCCCCAACTTAAAGGCGCCGCCATCTCTTCCTTCAGAGTTACAATGCTGTTCAGTTCCGTTGCGTGCGCGGCAGTTCACAGCTCCGCAATTTCCAGCCCGCAGTTCGTCTACACTTCGCATCTAGGGCACATTGAGCTCCCCTGCGGTGCCTTCGCCGACGGAACTGCTTTCTGCCACGCGCTGAGCTGCATTCAGGCTACCTTTCACCCCGATAGCCGTAATAACGACTCCACAGGCCGGCCATTGTTCCGCTGACTGCTATTGGTTATTCACAGTCACCCCAGCGAGATTGCAACTCTCGAGCTGGGATCCCGTATCCGCCACCCGCGGGACGCGGTCGGTAGCAGTTGGCACTGCTAGGCCACCTCCCGTACGCCCACAAATCCCCCACGCACTGCCAGCCAACAGCCCGCGAGAGAGATGCGCGCGCCCCGACAGACGACCGCCGACTGAAACGCGACCTCGCCACCTGCCCTGCTGAACTGTAGCGGACATAGCCGAAGCAATCGGCGTTAGAATTCCACCGTCTGCTTCGGCCATGTTCGCTTCAGTTCGGCAAGAAAGCGCTACCTTCGTAGCTTCTACCATGTGTTTTTACAGCCAATCCCCTCCCTGAACCTTTCTACCATGCCACCCCCCTTCCGAAAGGAAACTACTGCGGCAGCCTTCCTGCTGAAAGCGGTCCTACCAGCGCTTCTAAACCTAGCAACGCTTCTAAAACAGCATATTTTGTGTGTCAACGAGTTCTTTTCTTATAGCGCACAGCGCACAGTACTGGGTCCCAAGAAGATAGTGTAAAAAATACATACACCTAACGGCACGAGATAAGTAAAATACTATTCTGAATAAAATATTTATTTAAAAAATGCAATGTTTGGAAACTACCTGGGCAAGCACTGCTTGCCTTGCTTGCCCTGACGAGACGCCACTGATCAGAACCCAGAAACGTGTTATTATCCACTGCCTTGGTGGATGTACAAGACAGCATAGGCGTGCGCACGGTAGGTGCCACAGGTGCCTTGGCACCACCATTAGGGTTAACGTTATTTTGTTTTTTACAAGCAGAAATAATACATACTTATAAAAAAACCATATTATTTCCAAAAAAATATGTTTTCCAATCATGTCGAGTTACAGATATGTGCTCATAACACTATCAGTATATCAATTATTAATCGAACCAACTATACACACGGAAACAAGCCAGGTGCAATTACTTGTGTTGTACACGCGGGCCGAAATGTGTAACATACTGCATGTTCAAATCTCTAAAGTTCGTAAAAGAAAAGTCTCAGTCATCTTAGAAGGCATTGTCAGTTCGTGCTCTTCTACTGCCTTTTACGCAGAAACCAAAAAGGATGAGTTGAAACTGTTTACATTTCATCTGGTTTTGGACAGTCTAGTTCAAGGTATCAACTCTAGGTTTGCACAAGAAACCAAGAAAGTGATCTCTGCCTCAGGAAAACTAATGGGGTTAAATTTGGGTCCTTAAAAGTGTGAAAGTAGTGACTTTGAAGTTCTCTAAAAACAGTTCAGAGTGAATGTTACGGAACTAGAAGCAGAAGTGAAGCTTTTGAAGACAAAGAGAGATATGGACACCGATTTTCCACCTAAAACTGTTTCTGACTGGATTGATTGGCTGTCAAAGTTTCAGCGAAGTTCAACCTACAAAAGCTTCAGTGCAGTAATCAGGGGCGTACCCAGGGGGGGTTTTAGGGGTTCAACCCCCCCCCCCCCCCCCCCCCCCCTTAGCACCAAATATTTAATTAATTTCTTATTCATCACTCAAACAAATTTCATATTAAAATTAATACAAATTTTACCATTACAATATTTAAATATAAGTACCGAAAACTGCTAAAATAGCACTATTTTACACCTTAAAATCCAAATTTTCCCGGGGGAGAACCCCCGGACCACCCGCTTTAATACGGGGGGGGGGGGGGGGGGGGCGCATGCTTCTTAACACCCCCCATACACAAATCCGGGCTATGCCACTGGCAGTAATGAATACATTTGCAACAATGCCTGTAACTAGCTGTACAAGCGAAATAACTTTTTCAAAGCTTACTATCATAAAATCAAAGCTTAGGTCTACAATGCACCAGGAACGCTTGAAAAACCTGATGATTCCATTTGTGGAGCAAAAACTGGCTGCTTGTGCAAACAGGGCCACAACTAAGGGGGGGCAAGCGGGGCATACGCCCCGGGCGCAAAGCTGTGGGGGCGCCGAAATCGCTTGCATTGTAATTCCTACTACAACTGGTACTGGTAAAAAGTATTTTAACTTGCATGCCAGGAATGTTTAATCTGATTTACAATATATCGTCTCAACATATTTAATGAACAAGTCTAGTGATTATACGGACTACTTTATGGACATAGTGGGTTCATGCATGGAAGTTACAGTAGCACAGAAACTGTTACATGTAGTTATGGAAAATGCTTAAATAGCACCATTTTTCCGTGGGAGGGCCTTATTGGAGTGGTATGTGCAAAAAAAGAGGGGGGGGGGGGGGGGGGCCATGAATCCATTCATGCCCCGGGTGCTAGAGACTCTAGTTGCGGCCCTGTGTGCAAACACAAATGCTATCATCGACTTATTTAAAAACATTTTTCCGTTTCATCGACGAATGGCCCTTTAGTAATACAGAGTATTATGTTCAGCAGATTTTCCTAAGGTTTTTTATTTTTAGTTCTGGACTTGTAAACTTGTTTTCAAAAGAAATTTTGAACAATATTGTACCAAACATATACTACTTAACATACATTATACTAATCGGATAGGCTTACTCGATGACTTATATGCAGTCGCAGACAAAACATTTTTGTTGTATTCCAAAAGTTAAAACTTTCGCCCACACTTATTTGTGTATTTTTATTATTTTAATATTTTACATATATGAGGTATGTTACAAAAACTCCCTTGATTTGTTGATTTTAAAACTTAACATTTGAGAATGTTTTTTCTTGCATTTATTTGGCGTCTTCAGAAAACATGTAAGTACGGTTTTTCAAAGCCACCAGCATGAATTCCGTGCAAACAATTTGTGCAATTTACTTTATGGCTCAACAAAGCTTAAAACTGTAAATAGTTTAGTAGTTTTCCTGGCGATTATAACGTTCAAAACCATAATTTGTCATAAAAAATGATAAAAATTTTACATCTGTGTATTTAATGTTTTTGTTTGGAAACACCTTAAATAGCACCATTTTGCGCCCAAATTTTTCCGGGGGAGGACCCCCGGACCCCCGCTTTAGGCTCGGGGACCGTGAATGATAGGGCTGTTGTGTAATCTGGCACCACCAATACTGGAGTCCTGCGCACGCCTATGCAAGACAGTGTCAGTGGTTACCAGAATTTTCGAGCAGTCTTAGACTCAGCCAGTCAGTCGAGCTTCATAACTGAACATTGTGCCCAGCTTTTGGGGTTGACTCGTCAGAAGGTGTTATTACCAATTTATGGACTATCACAAGCTCCCTTACACACAGCAAAGGGATTAGTTAAATGCTGCATTAAACCAGTTGGCAAAACAAACCCACAACTGCCACTTGCTGCATATGTTGTACCGAAAATAACTGTAGATTTGCCCACATTTCCTGTACATTCTGACATGTGGGATCATGTACTTCATTTGAATTTGGCTGACCCGACATTTGCTACTTCAAGTTCTATTGATATTTTGATTGGAGCAGATTTGTTTCCATATATACTCACGGGGCACAAGCTAGTAAAAAATGTGGATTCACCGGTCGCACTGGATACAGTTTTTGGTTGGATTCTTATGGGTAAAGTGCCCAGTCCCATTGTACCAACCAACCATAGTGTCACTCTCTTTGTATCGACTATGTGCCCTCCGCCATCTCTGGAAACTGTGGTTGAAAGGTTTTGGGAAATAGAGGACTTCCCCACTTGTGCACATCTATCGCCAGAAGATGAAGCCTGCGAGGCTTTCTTTAAAACCACTCACCATCGAGAACCTTCTGGACGTTACGTGGTTTCCCTTCCATTCCCTTCACCTAAACCAATACTTGGAGACTCAAGAGCACACGCTGTTCGCTGTCTAGAGGCCTTGGAGCGCCGTCTGGTCAAGCAACCTGGACTGCGTACCGAGTACCAGGCCTTCATGGAGGACTACTTGCAGAGTGGTCACATGGAGGTCATTGCCAACCCATTGCATGATGTTGAGTCAGCCTATTATCTTCCTCATCATGGAGTTATCAAGGCAGAAAGCACCACCACCAAGCTGCGCGTTGTCTTCAATGCTTCTGCTAAGACCCAGCGAGACGTGAGTCTAAATGACATGCTGATGACTGGACCCAAATTACAGACAGATGTTCGAGAAATTCTGCTTCGGGTTCATGTACACAAAGTTGTATTCACTGCAGACATCAAACAAATGTATCGGCAAATAATGGTGGACAAAGAGCATCAAGACTACCAGCGAATTGTGTGGCGTTGTTCTCCAACCGATCCTATAGTGGACTATCGTTTGCAGACTGTTACTTACGGAGTTTCATCTGCCCCTTATCTAGCAATTCGCACCTTGCATCAGCAGGCCCAAGATGAGCAATGTAACTTCCCTCAAGCAGCTCATGTTTTGAAGTCTGATTTCTATGTGGATAATGTTGTCACAGGGGCCAATAGTGTTGAAGAAGCCATTGCTCTTCAAAAGGAACTTATTTATTTGTTAGCAGCTGATGGCTTCCATCTCAGGAAGTTTGCCAGCACTCATAGTGAAGTGCTTGAATGGCTGTCCCCAGGCCAGCTACAATCCCCAGCATCTATGTCTTTTGACAAAGAACAGCCAGCTGTGGTGAAAGTTCTTGGTGTACAGTGGAACCCTAGCTCAGACTGTTTTTCTTATCAGATGACTCCATTAAACAGCTCAAGCACCAAGAGGGCAATTCTTTCAAATATTGCCAGGATCTTTGATCCCCTTGGATGGCTGACGCCCAACCTCTTGTATGCCAAGTCTCTTGTACAGCTGTTGTGGCTCACTGGAGCAGGACGGGATGAACAGCTTCCTCCAGAGGTCTTATGCAGGTGGTGTGATTTTAAGTCTGAACTGTCTTTGTTATCACAACTTCGACTGCCTCGGTGTGTATCAGGCTCAGTAAAAGCTGTTCATGAACTGCACAGGTTTTGCGACAGTTCAGAGGTTGGCTATGCGTGTGTCATCTATCTCAGATCAATGTTTTCAGATGGTGGAATCAAGGTCTCACTATTGATGGCAAAATCAAGAGTAGCACCGGTGAAAAGGATCTCTTTGCCTCGCCTTGAGTTGTGTGCAGCTGTGATGTTAGCCAAGCTAATCAGTTTTGTGACCAATGTATACAAGGGGGTGCTGGACATCATGCAAGTGTATGCATGGTCAGACTCAACAGTTGTTCTTCATTGGATTGCATCATCACCCCACCGATGAAAACATTTGTGGCAAATTGTGTCAGCATCATACAGGACTTAACTGAAAAGGAATTCTGGAGACATGTTCGCACTGAAAACCACCCAGCAGATTGTGCATCCCATGGCTTGTTGCCCTCACAACTTATTGATCATCCTCTGTGGTGGTCTGGAGCCCCATGGCTTAGACAGCCTCACAGCCAGTGGCCAAACGATACCCTGGGTAGTGTGGTAATTGATGATGCCATTGCATGTGAAGAAAAACTTACAGCAATAAGTTGTGTGACAGAGGTATCCCTAGAATTTGTTGCCAGATTCTCTTCCTTCGGCAAGCTGCAGCATGTTGTTGCTTACTGCCTTCGGTTTGGAGACAACTGTCGTCAACCTAAGGAAAGGCGTTCTCTGGGACCGTTGACAACTATGGAACTGCAAAGGGGCTTGGAAGTTTGCATCAGACATGCCCAACAATGCTTTGCAGCTGATAAGGTTAACTTGGACAAGGGGCAGTGCAGTTCTCATCAAATTCGGTGGGTATTATCCGTGCAGGAGGGAGGTTAAGTCAGGCATCCCTTCCCTATTCTGTTCAACACCCTATATTGTTGCCCAAAGATCACCCATTCACGTTAATGGTAATCAATCATTTTCATTGTTTACATTTGCACCCTGGTCCTCGAACTTTGCAAGCCATCCTGAGCCAACGATACTGGATTCTTTGTGCACGCTCTGTCATCAAAAGGGTTTTACGTGGGTGTATTAAGTGCTTCCGCACTAAACCCTCTCCGTTCACTCCAACCATGGG
The DNA here is from genome assembly GCF_032445375.1 of Bacillus rossius redtenbacheri. Classification (NCBI taxonomy): domain Eukaryota; kingdom Metazoa; phylum Arthropoda; class Insecta; order Phasmatodea; family Bacillidae; genus Bacillus; species Bacillus rossius. Next base: position 120,332,083 of record NC_086330.1, on the reverse strand, counting down.
AGAACTTCCATCTCCTAGAGTCCAACAAGTGACTGCTTTTCACCATACTGGTGTGGACTATGGTGGGCCGTTTCAGGTTACCACGACTCGCACTCATGGTTGCAAGTCCACAAAAGCATACTTATGCTTGTTTGTTTGTCTTGCCACCAAAGCCCTACATTTGGAATTGGTTTCTGATCTCTCAACCAGTTTGTTCTTGGCAGCATTTTCTCGCTTGATCTCTCGAAGGGGAAGGCCAGCCCACGTTTACAGTGATTGTGGAACTAATTTTGTTGGAGCTCATCGAGAACTCAAAGAACTCTACCAGTTTGTAAGACAGACAACCCATAACACTGAAGTGAGCAATAAGCTGAGTCAGGAAGGAATTGCATGGCATTTCAACCCCCCAGCAGCACCGCACTTTGGCGGGTTATGGGAGGCTGGCATGAAGTCTGTTAAAACCCACTTAACTAAAGTCATTGGCTTACAGATCCTTTCTTATGAAGAGCTCTCGACCATCCTGATTTGCATCGAAGGGGTCTTAAACTCTCGTCCTCTTTGTGAGATCAGCTCAGACCCGTCAGAACTTGATGTCCTAACACCTGCTCAATGCCCGAGGACGTCACAGCAGAGAGAGTCAGTTCGGAGTGTTCAGTCAGGAGTTCTCCCGCGGCGGAGTTTCCAGGCGATAGTGCCGCGGGTGCAGCAGAGTGGCGAAGTCCTTGGACGAAGGTTCCAGGGCAGGGAGTGAGTGAGTTCAGTGGAGTCGGGAGTTTTCCCGCGGCGGAGTTTCCGGGCAATAGAGTCACGGGCGTGGCGGAGTCCCGAGCGAAGTTGCGAGTGAGAAGTTAAGCGGATCCTCGGCGAAGGGGGGCGACGGAGTCCCGCGGCGGAGACCCACGAGGGGTGCTGCGGCGAGAGTTGCGCCAGAGGTGCGGCCCAGCGAGGTGTGTGGAATGAGTGACTGGGGAATAGACCTTTATTTAAGTGTAATAAATTATTTGCCATTTTAGAAGATTTTTGTAAGTGACATAAGTAGTGGCAATAAATAAAACTGTGTAGTGTAATAAAATCTTTAATTGGGATATCCTTTACGAACCCACGGTAAATCATAACAATATGTTGAACACCAATGGTTGTAATTAATAGACATTTATAACATAAAATAATAAATAGCAGAGAGCCTATCTTAATGGACATTCTTGCGAGTTATGTACCTTTAGTTTTATCTAGTTACAAGAGTCTTTACATAATAAAATACTCTTAAAAACATATATACCATGATAGCTGGATCCTCAATTGAAACACCATTTAAGCCTCGAGGATCCTTGGTGGCTGTGATCTCTACCAAATACTGTAGAGGGAGAATACAGGACAGCTCTATACTAATAGCACAGCCGCGCGGGCGAAGAGCGTCAGCACTGCTACCTAGCGGCTCGGCGTGATAACAGCACCCACGGCCATGCATTCCAAGCCTAAAATGTATTAAATTCAACTCGTCATTGCACCTAGACTAATCAACAGATTCTTTTGAAAAAAATTGTGTTGACCCTCGTATTCTTTGCGGCCATGCAGATGTAAATTTATTTGCCGAAAAGTTAGTTGCTTTCGATGTAAAAAATAGTTAACAATGAACAGCATATTTTCAAGGAAAATTGAAGTAAAAATTTTCAAAGCATTCTATTGCTAATCATCGTTCATTTAGGGAATTATCTAATGAATTAATTAAATCATCCAAATTTTTCAGCCATTAAATACTATTGATTTGCTATCGTTCAACAGCCTATTGGTTAAAAGTTTTTTTTTATGAATATGTGCAATATAATGAGTACAGTTGTTCATATAGTTTATAATACGTATATAATAATTATATTTACAGTTAACAGAGATTTGAGCACGATATTATGAAATTAAATAACATGGGCATTCAAATAATACTGAAAATTAAAGGTAGATGAAAAAATACATAATTTCAGTATGACATAAATATGTATAAGTACATAGCGTTTGACACAATGTAAATAAACAATATAATCCTTAAATTAGAACTTACAATTGCACCATCTTAAGCTACCATAAATATTAAATATGTATTAATACCTGGTTACTTTAAAATAATAATATTTAAATAAATACATTATAACAATGGTACCAGAGCTAGAACATTTTACAAGATTCAACCTTCCATTGTAAATGAAAAAGGCAAATAATATACAAGAGACGAATATGCTTGTAAAATTTTATCCAGCTGCACCTAAATAAGTAGCAAAAGTTTATTTTCCCCGATCATACCTTATAACCACTGCTATGCTAGATATTCCATACAATTTACATGTGCATGACTTTTTTTGCTTTTATGTTTTCTTTACTCCGGGTTCTCCCACATTCATCGTTTACACCTTTTATAAAACAATTGATTATGACATTAAAATATTTGTTAACAAAAATTTTGAAGCATTCGTCACACATTTCGATTTCAGTGGGTTTCTCAATCAATCTAATCATTTTTAATTTGACATTCCTGCAAGAAATATTCAAAATATTTACAAAACATTCATCAAAAATCACACATATTCTTGTCGACAACAACTGAATAGGCTTTTTAGGGTACAAAAATTTTGCATAATCATTGTGTTTCATTGCTATATGAACGTCCTCTAGAGAGTAAGAATTTTCGTTCGATGAAATTTTGTTCTGGCATTCAGCATGTGCGGGAAGTGGGAAATATTTTACGTTCTATAAGGCAATAGAATTTAAAAAAAAATATTTAATAATAATTCCTTTCAATTCTGACGGTTACTCTTTGTACTTCAGCGAGTTTAGTTTGAGAGGTTTTCGTATGGTGCGGCCGTGGTCGCGGCAGCTAGGGGCAGTCATCACGCCGAGCCGCGAGAGCGCAGCACCGTCGGTTTCTCGCGAAAACGAGCGAGCTGTCCTGTATTCTCCCTCTACAGTATTTGTCTCTACTTAATATGTCATGCTCATATGGTGAGAGACGTGGGTTGGATCCCAACTCCCGGGTATGAAAGAGCACTGAGCACTAAGTCGGTACCTATGCAGGGTTTCCACTAACTTACTTCGGCCCATTTCCCCAAGTTCTACGTGTTTTTCATGTTCCACCTAATATTTCCTGTCTGAGCAAACTATCTGGCAAGATAACAGATGGATTAAAACACCCATTTAAATAAAAAACAGTTTATAAACATATTAACATGAAGTATCAACTAAAAATGTTTCCCTGCCCTATATACAGTCCACATTTTTATATTCATCATAAGTATGTAACCTATGCTCCCAGACTAGAAAAGAAAACAAAATTGTTTGTTTAAACTGAAACAATAGGTACATTATGTGTTATTATTTGTGATCGACAAAAATATAAATTGTATGTGACTATGCTTAAAAGCTTAAAATTAATACACAGTTGTTTATATCCCTTAAGTTTAATTTATGTTCATAAAAATCAGATACATGTTATCGAGGGCACAATAAATTATAATCAAAACACATTCCGGCAGTAAATAGTACTAAGAAATTATTGATATTGTTTTGTAACTTCGACATGGCAATTTCCATGTGTTTTCCAGGCATTTAGGGCACCTTTATAACTAACTCAGTTTTCCCTGTTCCCTGGAACTCTGCCATGTAGTTTGGAGTCCACTATAATCTAGTAAGTCTCATCGTACGGCTATGTGCATATCTGTATAATGTTAAACCCTATCAAATAAAATACTATTTAGGCCTAGTAACTACTAGCCTAATATATTTTAAGAACAGAACCCAGTATCACAAAATTAAACAATCTAACCACTAGAAATGTTAACAAAAATCAAGACAGATAAGTTTATTAAATAACCGGAGGTCAAAAAGTTATAACAAAGAATGAACTTGTTAGAAACATACTACTTACCTTCATTTGCACCTTTCCGTAGTTGTTTGTAGTTCAAAGCTTGCTGGACAAGATTGAGAATTTTGGTAGTCAGTGTGGGGTCTGCCAAAGGGTATGCTTTAGGATTCACTTCCTCTGTCTAAAAATAAAAAAAAGCAAGTGTACATGATAAAATTACATAATAAATTCCTGTACATTCAAATGTGTGTGTGTAAATGTGGGAGTGAATGTACTTATGTGAGAAAGAGAGATGAAAAGATTATATTGTTCAAAGTACTAACCAAGTTAAAACACCATCTTAGTTAGCTACACCCATGATTGTGGTCCTGAAACTCAAGCTTATCTTTTTATTGATATAAATTAATTATTAAATAATGTACCCATTATTAATAAGAAAACATTTTGAGTATTTTTTAACTCTTGCTTGTTTTTAATACAAAGGTAAAAAACATTTAAAATGAAAAAATCTAAATGCTTAAAACCACTTCAACCACACAATAAAATAGCTTAAAACAGATAAACCTAAAAATAAGGCATTCTAATTGCAGTGTTAAGCTAGGTTTATAAACAATGCAAGAAACTTAATGACCTAACACACAACTAACACAAAAAAATCACTGTCATTTATAAATCATGAAAGTCACCAAGGTCACAACCCTAAAAATAGAAGTTATAAAAGAGTCCTCCCACTTACTTCATTCTCCCCCTCTCTTGAATCTTTCCCTTAGGTCCTTTTCATATCTCACTTTCAATATTTCTGCCTCAAGCCCATTCCACTCCAGCCCTGTCCTAACCAGGAACGAATGCCTCCCTTTTTCTATTCGTCTCCACTCCCTCCGAAGCTTCTACTCGTGATTTCTAAGCACCCTAGTAGCCTAGTTCCCAGCTTTCACCAAACTCCTTCCTTTATCACCTTGAACTGCCTTACCAACCTTTCTACCTTCCACTTCCCCCAGCTGACTCACCATCTCACATCACTGTTGCGCTTCCCTTCTTGTCCACACACCCGACACAACTACCTGCTCTGTGCTGCACTTTCTCCAGCTGCCTCATCTGTCATTAGGTATGGTTGAATACATAGGTCAACTTGGAACTGATAAATTTCAATTTTGGCAGCTTTTCCATAAACAAATAAACAATAAAATTCCAATTTTTTTTAAAACACTACAGACATTTCCTCTATTCACCCTGAAAAGAGCATTTCAAAATTTGTACTGGTATATGATAAATTACAGTTTATCAAATACATTAGGTAGCCTGAGAAATGCTGCAGCCGTCGCCATGTTTTTTATAGTGTGGTCGAGACTGTTTTCAACCAAATATTGGCCTGATTTTCTGTGTCCTCAATAGTGACGTAAATTTATTTCTTGCTATTTTAACACAGCCGAAACTGTTTTCCGTGAGAGACTGTCGTCACCGCCCTTCTGTTTACTTGAAACTAGCTGCAACATTACCATGTGGTTTTCCAGAAATCCTTAGGATTACAGCGTAGTCTAAAAGACAGAGATATTAAATGTCAGTATGTTATGGCTGGAACCAAGACGATCATTAATATGTTTTCTGCTATCAGGAAAAAATATTGTTCAAAGTCTGGAAGGGACTATTCGGGAAAAGTTTTGTATAGGGTATCCAAGTCTATCCCTTGATCCTAATGGCATGATACTGAATACTGAATACTGTACATTAATCCTGGTACATGATGCTTGCTGTTTTAATATAGTACCTACATCGAAATATCCTGACTGTCATAAAAATTGTAACAATGAATTATGATAACATTATCCAATAAAATAAAAATTTTAAAATGAATTTTTTTCACTTCCTAACATTGTTTAAATTGTAATATATTTGTTATGTCCAGGATCTTTCGATGTACTAAATTAAAACAGCAAGCATCATGTACCACAGGATCATGCCATCAGGATTAACGGATAAACATGGTTACGTGTTGATGGAACAATTAATGACTATTTATATCTCGATCCCATAACAATATTAATGATGTCACCAAGATGGCATCACTTACATCATCATCATCACCACCCCATTCTTATGGGACAAGCGTGCCCTATTTATTACTAAACTTTATGATACTGAAAAATAAAAGTGGCTGGAAAAGTGGTAAATTATGAGGAATAAAATATATTTCAAATGTAGCTGACCTAACCAAATACCTTTCATTTTGCTTACATTACCTGAATAAATATTTAACTAACGTAATAAATTTAACGTTTTACCTAACCCTTAGATCAACACATTTTTCATTCAACAAACATGCTTAATTCTTCCATACACACGTGTAGGTATATATCCGACTTCTTTTTGGAAGTAATTTTGTCTCTACGTTTTTCTCTTTAGAGCAATTCCAATTGTAACTTCCATTAATGCCACCAAATACTACCCAAACAAAGAAACAACCACCCATGAACATCAGCTCCATTGCTACAAAAAATAAAATCCTACTCAATTCCAAACTCGTTGGCCTATTCCTATGACATCATTCATTACCCTACTTTTTAAATTTGCATGTAATAAAGCTTACGCACTTTCCAGAATCACTATCTAGAACTGACCCATCTGGGTGATTGCATACCAGAGCATCACATCACACCCCCCCCCCCCCTCCCCACCCGCCACAAATTACTATCACTGAGAAAAATTTTTGTGACTTTTCAAGGTTTTAAAGTAAATTCCCTGACCAAATTCAACTTCCCTACTTTCCAGAATGTAGACCCCCTCCCCCCCTACTTTCCAGAATGCGGACACCCTGTTAAGATCCATCTACAATTGCAATGTCCTAAATTGTGTCCGACGGACACTGATCACTGACTCGTCCAAATATATTGATCAACATGAACTTTTTGTCCTAGTCTGCGTCCTTTGGTAGCATAGAAGAAAACTCTTGATATTTACAGTTTCTGGTTCCCATTTCAAAAAGGTAAACAGAAAATAACTGACAGTGTGGTAAGAAGCCAAAAAGACCACGACAAAATATTGAACCGTACTGTCTGTTTGTGACCAGCACTTTTCAAAGGCTTGTGGGTCCCTGTACGTGAGCGGTGCCTACGTTTATGGTGAGACTGCTTGCGAGTGGTGCCTACATGTCAGATTGTCCTGGTAGGTCTTGCTCATCTTGCATAGTCCTGACGTGCTAATGGTGCCTGGTCTCATGCAGTGACTGTACACATCATTAATGTGTAAAAACTGTAAATTGGCATTTCACAATATTAAATAAATGAATAACACACAAATTCATTTTTGCAGTGTGCTTTGAATTCATTTATTAGAATTTACTTTTGCCATAACGAATCAATATATATTAATGAATTCACAAAACTTTTCAAGTGAAATAAATATTCAAAACCTTAGCTGCAAACTCATTTATAATGAATGAAACCAATAAACACATTGAAAATAATGTGTTTTGGCACTTTGTATCTACTGTGCTCTAGTGATTACTAGTGACTCATAACATTCACACATCGAAATTCGCAATTGTAGACTAGGCAATTTACCGCTAGCGACAATGTGACGTTATTCACATTATAAGGACACTGATAGCCTACAGGTTTGTCTTGTTATAGACATACCTTTATCCTGTTTATCTTATGCGTAAAAGTACCTGGCCTTTGCAGATGTAATTCAAAATATTAAAAACATGTGAATGAATGCAGCCAACTGATTAGTGCACTAATTAAATAAGATAACGTTACTCGCCACTTCAGTAATTGAATTAAAATATAAACAAACTCTCACCATGATCGCAATGCAAATATTCTTGATTATTGAATTGTGTGCCTAAAAACTTTGTGGCACTTAAATCAAATTCTACTCAATTCAAAAAACTCGCAAACTGCCCACAAACGAAAACACGCGGTCAGCCGACGAGAGACGAAAAAAGATCTAAACAAACAAGTTTCGATACCAAAGAGATTATCACTAAGAGTTGAAAAAGACGAATTTATTTTCAAACAGAGATAAATGAATTGAACAGAAGGAACATATACACAAGAGTGTCAAAAGGGATGCTGAGGGGAAAGGTCCGCCATATTGCTTTGTGAACAACATCGTTGATTTCGCCATTTGATTACATTGCGAGTAGTTGAAAGTTTTTAAATTTATGTATCGTTAATTTGGTTTTTGAGTCTTGTAGGTGAATCTGTTCTAATTTTTCAAAAGTTTGGTTGTTTTAGAAGTAGAATGTGTGATTTTTAACCAGCATGACAATCTATAAAGCATGATATTGTTACGAACGTGAAAAAGGCTACGACACGTACAGGTGCAGAGCTGGCTGGCGACTGCCGCAATATGATATGCGCCGCGCGCACCTGGAAGATAACAAGGATTGTCGCTTCCGCCCCTCCTTCACAACAACTCCCCGCGCGGCGCCCTGCCTTTGACATGAAACTGAAACCTGACAGCTGTGAAGATTACGCGAGTCGCCGACACATGTTTAGAGAGATTTCTACTGTCAGGTCGGCGTGGAATGTCGCGACTGGCCCCAGCTGCGCTCGCGAGTTCTGGAAATTGCGGCTGATAGATAAAACGAGGACGGCGGCCTCGAGAGAGTTAGTCTGAGTTCAGAGAGAGAGTTCAGGCAGGAGCCTTCCCGCAGCAGAGCTTACGAGACGATAGTGCCGCGGGTGTGGCAGAGTGGTGAAGTCCATGGTCGCAGGTTCCAGGGCACAGAGTGAGTGAGTGAAGTCGGGAGTTTTCCCGCGGTGGAGTTCCGAGCGAAGTTCCGTTCGAGCGGATCCTCGGCGAAGGCAAATGCGTCAGCGGCGGCGGAGTGCGGCGACGGAGTTCCGCGGCGGAGATCCACGAGGGGTGCTGCGGCAAGAGTTGCGCCAAAGGTGCGGCCCAGCGAGGTGTGTTGATTGTAAAAACGAGTGACTGGGGAAGCAACATTATTTTTAAGTGTAATTTATTAGTGGCCATTTTAGAAGATTGATTGTAAGTGTAGCGGCCATCAATAAAACTGTGTGTGTAATCAAATCTTTAACTGGGCTATCCTTTACGAACCCCGAGGTAAATTGTAACAATATATTAATATATTATGGCATTGTGTGTTGCGTATGGTTGTGTGAACATAAGTTTTAGGAAAACTGAGAGCCAGTTACTGAAGGAAAAGCATATGAAGACAATCTTTCACAGGTAAATAGTGTTTGATTATTTTAGTGAAAGGACACATTTTGGTAAATATAACATTGAGGGGCGCTTCCTTAAAAAAAATTTTTTGACATGACAACGTCTAATAAATCGATGAATGCCAGCTGCACGCACGAAAAAGTGTCCCATAACGCACATGGTCCCACTACGGATGTCCAACTACGGATGTGTCCTGTTATGCTCATTGTACGCATGCGTGGCATCTCTCTTCCACTCGATTGGAACAACCATCGATTTGACTTTTCAATCATATTTTAGTCATTTGAATTATTAATATTATGTAATTTAATGATCGTCCACCGATTTTCAGCACAATCGGTATGGTTATTTAAAAGTAATGTTGAATATTCAAATACGTTTTTAACGAACAATGGTGTTTTACAGTTACACATTGACGTGTCCCTACAACAGCGTCCAGTGCTGGAGTGGTGTGAGGTGGGGTGAACGACCCACTGGACATAGTGCGCTCACACGTTGTCGCCGAACAGGTCCTGCAGGCAGGTAGTGCCCAATGCTGAGAGGGGCTATGGAGGGGAGGGGTTAGGTAAGTGTAACGCCCTTCGTGCCTCAAAAAAATATTATTTTAATTTAATAAAAAAACCTTGGAAACTGCTGGGATCAAAAATATTAAGAAAATTAAAGTTATTTACCAGAGGGGGCACGAGGTGGTGAACAAGACAAATTTCACACTCCCTGCACACAAGCAACTTGGGAGTTCGTGGATCGTTATATAGAAGAAGGTATATGATAAATAAATACACTACATAAATAATTTGGTCTATAGGTTTCCCTGGTTTATTATGAAGACATTTTGTTTTCGCATTATTTCGAAATCACAATAGAAACCAAAAATATGGGGGCGCCCCGAAATTTTTTAAAACAATTTATATTATCTCAATTAAACATAGTCACAGAACAAAAATTGGAATATTCCACCCTCTTAGCTTCTTTCGATGATTACGTAATTCACAGTCTCATGAATTTTACAAATTCATCGTCGATTAAGTTCTTAAGGCACTGTTCGCTGGTATGTATTTAATTAATTTAGTTAACTATATGCAAGTGGAAAATATATTGCTCATATCACACGGGTTTTCAAAGTATGACGTCGGGGTGGGATAAACTCTCTTCTTAAGGGGACTCGGAGCTCGAGGTCCAGAAGAAATATGCGGGGAGCAATTTGTCTCCCCAGCACTTGGACCCTGTCTGAAACACAAGTCAAATTCAAAACGAATTAGACCTGCTTCCAGACAGTCATACACAGTCGGCGCGAAAGGCCAACAAAAGGGAATTTGGGGAGGAAAAAAAAGGCCGGATTACTTACCAAACAGGGTGTAGATTCAGGGCTCACGAGATGTCTCACGCTGACATCAGGATGGCGCGCACTGAGAAATCGCGGATGATGCGAAAGAAACCAAATTTTTAGGAAAATAAAAAAATTAATACACTTTAAATAAAAACATGACTTGTACTAATTACTACTACTGACTGGCTACTGTACAACTAGGATCACATCCCTTAAGGCAACAGACTACATCTCTTATGCACACGAATTCGCCGTTCCCGCGAAAAGCCTCTTAACGCAGAGGAAGCCGAGAAGACGTGGTCAGTAGCCAAGGTCAGAGTACTGAGTGCCGCGATTGCGGACCAAGCTCCTAATTAAATCGGGCGGTCGGCCATAGGAAAAAAGAGGGGCAAGGTTCGGCTAAGGGCCGAAAACATGCGAAGGAGTCCGAGGCGGTCGTGACATCAACACGACAAGCGCGCTCTCTACCCGCGTTCGCGAAAGCAACATACATTCGACTATTACAGGCCGTGGGGAAGCAGCATAGGGCCTTAAGACGTAGCTGGTGGTGCGCTCTGGCGGCCTAAAGAGGAACTAACGGAGGCGGTGAACTGAACCGCCGCCAGATGTTACTGGCGTAGTCTCTGCTCGCTGGCCTCCGGGGCCAAAGTAGCTTTTTCTGCCGCTAGATGTCGTGGAGGTCTCTGTAGGACCAGGGAAAATGTCCTTGGAGTAGGCCATTGTCTTGGCGAAGTTCATGTCAGGTCACTGCTCCTGGCTTGAGTTCTCTGAACTAAGGGGGGGGGGGGGGGTGGAGAGAGAGGGGAGGGTGGACAGAAAACACCACTAAGCTGGGAACGGAGGTCCACTGGAGACTCGTTCGTACCGAGACTAGCTAGTCTCAACAGGCCTCTAAGAAGTAGCAGCTTGCAGGCCAGAAGCTGCCCTATGCGATTTTGGTCATGCTGGGAATTAATAGTACAAACCCGAGACGTGACTGCAGGCGAGAGAAATTTCAACCGGGTTGCCCAAGTCCACATTAGACCAGCAAAATATCAGATAGATCCATGAGAAAGGTCCTTTGGTCCACTGGGACAAAGTTTAACTACGTGGCGTACACCAGCCTAACAAAGAGTAAATCACCCCTTTAGTAACCAGATAAATTAAAAAAAAAAAATTTCCAAAATTAATTTTAAATTATAATAAAAATTTAAATCAGGTGTCGAAATGCCTAATTTCCGGCACATAAGGAACGAGGAAGGGGTATCAGTCGGAACTCTAGAGCATGCTCCCGAGAGCCGCTACAAGGGGGCGAAGAGGTAAAAATCCTAGAGCGGGCTCCCAAGGGCTTCTCCATGGGAAGGGAGTCTAGAGCGAGCTCCCAAGGGCCACTCCAGAGGGAGAAGGGAAGAGATTCTAGAGCGAGCTCCCGAAGACCACTCTAGAGGAAGGAAGAGAGTGTGTGAAGAGAGGAGAGAAGAGGAGAGGAGAGGAGAGGAAAGCATAAAGCTAGAGATGGGTCGAAAAGTATCAACCTGACACTTTGTCACTGATACGCTCCTGTATCATGAACGGCAAACGAGGACACTTTAAAAGTATCAGAGACTTTAGTATCAGTTCAGAATTCACCTGGAACAACACCACGGCCAATGAGCGCAGTACCCGATCGCAGATGACGGTCACTTGGGCGGAGCTTGTGAAAGGGGAGGGAGCAGGAACGACGAATAAGGGATAAAGAAGGGAAAGAATGTAGGGGAGGAAGCGCAGGGGAAGGCGTTGAAGCCTTGAAGGAGAGGCGCAAAGCGATATTGTTACAAGCAGGGCTGCCACTCATGGGTTTTTCCAATGGTGTTTGGGTTTCTGGGTTTTTAAATAATGAATTCCAACAATTCTAGGTTTTTTATAATTTTAATTATTTTTATACCTAAAACAATAATAAAGGTAGTAGCTACTGTATCTGTTGCAATATCTGTTTGATAAATGCAAACAAGTCTATGTGTTTCACACACAAAAATACATATAAACACAAAACTAGTTTTCAAGAAGCTAAGTCGAATATTAAATTAGACACGTTCTTCAAAGAGGCTTGCAGAACACAAAACCAATGCAACAATTAACCTTCAAACCAATCTTGTAGAATCAGACTCTGAATAAAGACTAACGTACATGATGCAGTTTTATAAAAACAATTACCGGTTTAAAGGATGCAGTGATGGTGTTTGTTTTGTCATGTATATATTTGTAGGTTTTTTTATGATATGTGCTGGTCCAAGAATTACTTGGACGGCTTTTATATAAAAAGAACCAAGCGCCATTTTTTACATTTTTGAGATATACCCATAACTGAATGCATGAAACACGCTAAATTCTTTAAAAAAATAGACCCAAGTGATATCTAGACTGTACTGCTATTTGTGAGCACTTGAACCAACAACCATTTTGCATAGAGGTTTTCTACTTTTATTTAAACTGAACCAAGTGACATTTGGCGGTTGGTTCTGTTTAAAGAATATTTAATGTGTATTTTCTTTCTTGATTTAAAAAGAACCACGTAATATTATGGTGATTCAACAGTGATAATATTGTGAAATCAAACAGCTGCTGGATTCAATTTGTTTTTAATTCAATGTAGATTTTGAAATACTTGAGGGTACAAAATTCTGTAAGTTAATATTAGATTTGTTATTGTGTGTGTTTTTTTTTAACAAGATCATGATGTATATTGTCAAAAGGATCATACAAATGATAATGAAGACTGGGATGATAGTGTTCAAAATCCAGACTACACTCCACATTTAGATTCAGGCAATGAAGGTGAACATAGAGAGACCAAAGACATAGAGGAAGAGAATAAAAATAATAGTAATGTACCTGAAAAGTTAGATGGGCAAACGACTCAAAATAAGAAAGGAGGTAGACCTAAAAAGATGAGAAAACGAAAGCATGTATGTCAAACATGCCAGTCATGGAAAAATCTAAAAGACAGCATCAAACCTCATTTCGTAGTTAAAGGTACTTACTGAAGTCCCAAGAAATTCAATGATTTTAATTGCAACTACCCCAAACGATGCAAAGACAATGTTAATATTGATTCTAGAAAAAAAATTAATTTTGGGATTTAGGATTTTATGATTGCCAGACTGCTTTCATTGCTGCACATATTCAAGAGGTAAATGTTAAAAGAAAGAGGTCATAATCTAACAAACGACAATACACTAGAAAATACGAACTGGACAAAGTGAATGTCTGCAGAGAAATGTTTACTCATGCCTTGGGAGTATCAACAAAACGAGTCAACACATCACTGAACAAAATTCGCTCCGATTGTGTAACTGACAAGAGAGAAACTCAAAGAAAAGGTGTGCCTCGAATTTCTCCCGTTGCAATTCAAAAAATTAAGGATCACATCAACAAGTTTTGTAGGTATAAATCACACTACTGTCGGCGAGTGAGTGGTGATACACAATACCTATCTACAGAACTTACAGAATCAAAAATGTATGAATTTTACAGAGAGAAAAATGAAGGAAATGGAGCAGTAAGTTTTAGTTGCAACAGAATGATACTTCACAGAGATTTTAATATCAAACGGAAAAAGCTGAAAAAAGATACAGCAATGCAGCAATGCAAAACTGCAACAACATTGAAAAGAAAACAATTATAAATGAGTTAAATGTGCATCAGTCAGAAGCTGAAGAAACAAGAGATGCAATGAATCGTGAGCTTAAGACTGCAAAGGAATGTGAAAATGTGGAAATGTTATGTTATGACATGGAGAAAACATTGCCTCTGCCTAGAATCCCAACAAGGGATGGGTACAAGGCACTGCCGGAAGAGATGCCCAAGAAGTGGGTTCCAGCTTGCGAAAGCATATTGTTACTCATGTCGGAAGGAATGTCACAGACATCATTTTGTGGTCTGACTCGTGTGGGGGCCAGGATAGGAATATCAAAATGGTACTAATGATGAACACATTGTTTGGTGATCCAAACTCACTGAATTCTGTGACACTTAAGTATTTAGTTTCAGGTCACACCTCCCGAATAATTCTGATTTTGGCGATGTGGAATCTGCCCTAAAACAACAGCGACTATATACTTTGGAGGACTACATAAAGGTAATGGAAGGATGCCGTAAAAAGAGAAAATTTGTTGTGACACAAATGCAGAATGACGACTTTAAAGGGACCAGTGAAATAGAGAAAGAGATCACCAACAGGAAGATTGACACAGAAGGAAATAAAATTAACTGGCTCACACTTCGTCAAATTAAATTGGAGGGATGTAAACCACAAGTTCTTCAGATGAAGACCAGCCATTCTCAAGAAACTTTCATTGATGTTAACATTAACAAAAACAAGCGACGAGGGAGACCCTCAGATGGATTTCAATCATCTAAATTAATTTCCCTGTGGCCTGAAGGAAAGCCTATAAGTAAGGAAAAGCTTAAGGGTATTAAATCTATTCATCATCTTATACCTCAAGGAGTATGGCATTTTTATCAGAAATTTCAATCGAGTACAGAGGTTTAAGATGACATAGATGGCTTTGGGAATAACGCAGACTTCACAATGGAAGATTAATAATAAATTGCTTTGTGTTTTATGCTGAAATGTGTAAGTAAAAGTTTCTCATAACCAACTGACTTTTAAAAACATTTTTGTGATTTATTTGTCATCTCATATGGTATAAGTTATTCTTTCAGGGTATCTGGCATTTTTAACACAAAGCTTATATCCGATACATGAAGAACACTTGCCAGATTGTTTTAAGACTGATTATGTAGATTTGCAATGGGCAATTACTGAACGATGGGTATTAAGGTATTTAAAATGGTGTATTACGGTATTTGCTTTTTTGACAACGTGACCATGGCATTCATGTTCCATTATACATACTTGGTTCTTTTTAAAAAAAACTCTACTTTATTTTATTCAAAGAGAACCAACATCCATTTTTACTGATTAAACTATGATAGGAAGAGAATTCACAATGTTGTGCATAATAATAAAGCAGCTTATTATACCTGTTAAAATATTTTACATTGATTTTTTTATGTAGATGTTTCATTATTTTTTTGACATATGGATACTTTGAACAGTCTTTTCTCAGTTGTGACTGAATGGCGCTTGGTTCCATTTATATAAAAGCCGTCCACTTATACAGCCATTTTGCTGCAGTGTAATATTCTTGTATTGGTTGTATTTAACCATTTTCAGTCTTGTAAGGTAATTAATTGTTTTATATTAAAACCAGTTATGTTTATATTTTTGAATTAGTACGCAAACATTTTCAACGATAGCATTTTAGACGCATCTGGGTTTTTTTACCCATGTGTCTGGGTTTTTTTGTAGGTTATCTAGGTTTTTCATGAATATCAGAGTGGCAGCCCTGGTTACAAGTCGTTTTGTTTATTGTCCTACTTCAAAGTACGCTCAGTGCGCAGTGCGTGCACCGTCTCGTTCAATAATAAAACTAATGAAATTTTAATATTAAAAAGTACATTAATACAAGATATAATATTTATATTTGTGCACCTAACAGCTATGAAAATGCAAATAAATTCTCAGTTGACACTAATAACAGATGTAATCAACATATGGACTTTCTTTTTTCGAAAACAATTAGTAACTAGTGTTTTTATACATTAAAAATTCACGATTTTATCAAAAATTAAAAATAAAAAAACAGATAGGTAAATTAGTGAGCATACTATATCAATGTTTACGTTTCAAATGTTTCTTCAGATTAGTCGATGATTTATAACTCAGTTTTTGTTTACACAAATTACAATTAGCAAACTCATTATTTTCCGTGAAAAAATTCCACACAAATGAAGTCTTTTTCGTGCACTTATCCATTCCTTATTTCACTATAAAGATACTAACTACAAAGCATGACAGTCCGCAACATGGTGATACACGGCCAGGACGAACTGCAGTGAATGTTGAACTGATTGATACTGGTTGTATCAGGCGTGCATGAGAGTATCAGAGGCAGAGAATTACCAGGCGTGATAAATAATGTATCAGATTCTCCTTCCGGTCGCACGGTCTGCGTACGCGGAGCTTTGTTGCCTCCTGGGACCGTCTGATACAGAAGTATCAGAGACTTGAAACATGGTTCAATGCTGTATCAGTATCAGGTTGGAACAGATACCGAAAATTGCTGACACAACCCACTTCTACAGAAAGCAGAAAGCAAAATTCCTGCTTTATTTCCACCAGATTTCTCTGGGGTAAGGATGTATGGTTAAATCCACCATTACCTCATATGCTAAATTTATACCTAGGTTAAATACAACTCCTCCATACAATGGTTACTGATACAAGCGATACACATTATAAAACAGGTCATCATTTGTCTCCCCAGTAACCCGCAATCAAGAACACTATTTAGTTATACCGACCACATAGCACTGACAAGCATCTTACATTGTACATCAATAATAAAATACATATGCACTGTAATAAATGTCAATAATGCTTGATGCCATCTAGGTTTGGGTTGCGGTACCACTCGTCGCCTATACACCAAGGCTTGCGTAGAGAAGCCTGTGGGATACTGCTTTCTTTGGGAGGCGGCCATGTTGTTTTCATAGGGGTGCATGTCGTACTCGCACAAGAGGCCGAGGCCAATTGCAGGACACGACAATTCGCCCCCTCCCTCTGTGGCCCCGGCCTGGATCGTCGCACCTGCCAGAGGTCAGTAACCTGGGCTTCAGTCCCAGGGCTGACCTCCCTACTCTGGCCACTGTACTCTGCTGAGGTTAGCCGGTAATTGGCTGGTCTGACCAGCTGTTCCCAGGGTCGTAGGGTCATGGATGGTATGGCCCTGCCCTGGTGGAGAGGGACTAGTGGGTTTCTCGGGTTTCAGGGTTTTTTATGGCAGATCTGTTTTCTGTCTCCATGGCTGCAGGTGAATCCTGTTCTTGGGAGTCCATAGTCCTTGGGCTTGAAAGGACTCTTTATTCCAGTTGCATCTTGCCTTTATGGAGGCGTCGCTCAACGGCTGTCTCCATGACTGCATGGTCGCTTTTCCCTTTTGGGTTCCTCCTTTCTGACACCACTGAATACCACTGCCTGGGTTATTTTGGCTCAGTTTGGTTGTGGCAGAGCATGGGGAAGGAGTTTCTTGGGGTCGCTGGTCCCCATGCATCAACATAATCATAGGGTGGTCTCTTGGTTGTTCCGTGCAGATTCCAGGATTAGGGTTAACACCACTTTGATTATGGGTGTTCAGGTCACCCATTCCATTGGTGCCCCAGTTAAGAGTTCGGCGGGACATCAGTCCGAAGTGTATAGTTTTATCTTCGAAGTCCAATGTCGCCTGCTGCTGTGTGAGCCAATCTTGGCCCAGCACGAGTTCTTCTCGAAGGTCCTTTGCGACTAGACATGGGATCTTCATCTCCACATTGGCTATGCAGCATTGCACCACAGCATTGCCCAGTTAGGTCATGGTGGATCCCTGGGTGGCAAGCTGGGCCATTTGGGGTTGGGAATTAATAGTGGTCCCTGTTATCTGCACAACACTCTCGCGCACATAATGAGTGGTGGCGGCTGAATCGATAAGAGCCTGAATGGGCTGTGAGTCCAGTTGCACCTTGACTCTTGGCAGTTCTTGTTGTAGGTGGTGCTGTACGCTCATAAGGCTCGGGGTCGGTCTACTTTCGAGCCGATCTTGGGAGTTGAGGTCTTCTGCCTTGGATGTAGGGGTAGGGCTCTTTGGCACCGCTTTTTCCCTCCAGAGGCCTACTGTATTGAGGCTGTTCCTTTCAGACTGTTTGCTGCGGAGCACTGGGCAGTCTTGGTGAAAGTGCTGTTCAGGACAGTGCCAACACTTCGGCAATCATTTGTTAGGGGTAGCATATTCTTGTACCGGGGTTGGTGGTGACCAAGGTTTACATGTTACAGTGCCCCTAGTTTCGAGACAGTCTCACTGCATGGCAGTGGCTTGAACCTTAAGTTCGGATAAATTCTCGGGAGATGGATGCCGCAGAAATGGCCGTAGGTTGGGCCGCACCAGCTCTTACAAGGTAGGGAGAAATTCATTTGGTCTCTCTCTGGGTGTAGCCTCTCATAAAGTTTCCTTTTCTGTAGTAAGAAACTTTCGACATTTTCTCCTTCCTTTTGTTTGGTACCATACAATTGGGCGGTAAGCTTTGCCAGTCTTGGATGGTTTCCAAAATGGTTCAGGAAGCCCTCTGTGAACTCTTCCCAGGTGTCATACAGCCCTTCATGGTTATTCCACCATCTAGAGGCTTCCCCAAGTAGTAATGGACCTATCTGGTCCACCCATTCGGTGCGGTGGATTGCATTGAACCATAGGGTTTGCTCCCATTGGTGTACAGATTGCACAGGGTCCTCATGATACTGACCTCTAAAGGGCCGAGGTTCACTTGCAGATCTGGTACTTGAAGGTGCAGTGGGATTATCTCTACACTGGGCGCAGGTAAATGACATCCCATCAAGGTCCAATGGTGTATCCTCCCAGGCCAAACAGGCGAGGTGGTAGTCGCGATGGCAGGCCTGGCAGGTGACGAGGACTAGGGCTGTCCCAGGGCAGTTTAGCGCAAAGCAGCATCGGGGAGCTGGAACTGTTGGCTTCTTCTCCACCAGAAGTTGTCTGCAGGGCTGGCATATGTGGATATATGCCTGTTAAATGACTTGTTCCATGAAACCAAGGCATTGTAGGTGAAAATGGGCA
Organism: Bacillus rossius redtenbacheri; assembly: GCF_032445375.1. NCBI lineage: Eukaryota > Metazoa > Arthropoda > Insecta > Phasmatodea > Bacillidae > Bacillus > Bacillus rossius. The sequence goes on along the minus strand of NC_086330.1, from coordinate 120,313,056 downwards.
TTGCAGCATACACAACGAATGCTGGGTCCATTTGGTGCACTGCAGCGAGGTGCTGCACAGGATCCAGAAGACATCCTTCAGTTGGGTTGGGCGCCACCTTCTGCACTCCTGGAAGTGGATGTTGCTCTGGCTGTGATGAGAAGCTCTAGCGGTGGTAGGTTGTGGTCCTCAGCCTATCTAGACTGACACAGGCCCCACGTTGGGCGCCAATTGACGTGTCCCGGCAACAGCGTCCAGTGCTGGTGTGGTGTGAAGTGGGGTGAACGACCCACTGGGTATAGTGCCCTCACACGTTGTCGCCGAACAGCTCCTGCAGGCGGGTAGTGCCCAATGCTGAGAGGGGCTATGGAGGGGACGGGTCAGGTAAGGAACGAGGAAGAGGTATCAGTCGTAACCCTAGAGCGAGCTCAAGGGGGCGAAGAGGTAGAAATCCTAGAGCAGGCTCCCAAGGGCCGCTCCAGGGGAAGGGCATCTAGAGCGAGCTCCTGAGGGCCGCTCCAGGGGAGGGGAATCTAGGCTGCTCCAGAGGACGGAAGAGAGTATGAGGAGAGGGGAGGGGAGCGGAGTGGTGAGGAGAGGAGAGGAGAGGAGAGCAGAATGCAATAAGCCAAATTCCAAATTCCTGCTTTATGTCCCCCAAATTTCTCTGGGGTAGGGATCTCTGGTTAGGTAAGTTTTTATTTTTTTTTATTTTTCCTAACCTAAATTAAAACTAAGTGTGTTTGGGAGGGGTCTGGATTATGGACAGACTCTAAGTGTGTCTCAGGCCGAAGCCTATACGCTCTAATCATGCAGAGGTTAGCCATGCGGGAGAGGGTGCATGCATCGTGTGCTAGGAGGGGATTGGCCAGCCATGGCAGCAATTGGCGCCATGACTAACTCCCCTCACTGACTATTCTAGACTAAAAATAGATAAGTTGGGCCCAGGTAAAACCTGCATAGACACAGGGAAAACCCTGGGCACTTACATGCGGGATGCAAAATTTCATGCATTAATTACATGCGGGTTGGCTACGGCAATAGAAGGATGGCTCAGGAAGAAGAGTTGGAAGAGTAGAAAAAATCTACTAAGCAAGGGTGGACACTTGGACATTTCTGTCCTCATTTGGGGTTTTTGGGCATGAATGGTTTTTAGGGGGCGACTTTCGTCGTTTCCCGCCAGGCTGCCAGCCAGCCAGGTTAGCTGAAAGAGAAGTACAAATTACAGCTATAATTATATGGCCGCAGCACCCAGGTTGCCCCAGTTACCACGGCCATGTATGCCCGACACATTGTGCTGCTAGCCTGGGCATGTCAATCATTGGCTAGTCCAATGTTGCTTATTTGCACCGCAGGACGTGGTCAGGCACATGGTCGGACACCTATTAACCGATAGTGAGTCTGCTTACTTAATAATTAAAAAATAAACATTTCTATAACAATGGGTGAATTTTGTAGCCGATTCTATGCAGGCTGGTAGTGTTTGTGTATTTATTAGAGCCCTGCTGGGCCAAAAGCATGACTAGATTCATTAGAGCCCTGCTGGGCCAAAAATTCATTAGAGCCCCGCTGGGCCAACTCGCTGCTGTGTCAGTGTACTGGGAGGTGCGGGAGGACTTAATTCTGACACATCGTGCTGCCAGCCTGGGCATGTCAATCATTGGCTAGTCCAATGTTGCTTATTTGCACCGCAGGACGTAGTCAGGCACATGTTCAGAATTTTATTAATTAATGCTAGTATTATAACTTAAAATTATGACTTATAAAATAATATACTAAATACTAATTCTGGAGCTGCCAGAAATACAAGTGTCGAGCTGCGCGATTCTTACGCAGAATTTTCTCGCCAGTCCGCAACCACAGTGTTGGGGTCGGGCCTCGGCTGAGCGCAGCGCTGTGATTGGCCGGAGCTTCCAGCCAATCACGGGCCACTACGGTGGTCGGTGCGCCAGGATGGATTTCGGGCGTTTGTATTTTTGTGTTTCGTCGGGATTATAATTTCCGAGTGAGGAAATATGCGGATTTAAACTATTTACGCATTTATCGTAAAAAGTTTGTGTTGTACGAGAGTAAAAGTCTTGCAAAGTTTCCGACTCGGTGTCACGATGTAAAGCTTCTACAGGGCAGTATCGTGGGGCTTCTGTGGCGATTCGAATGCACCTATTCTGAATTCGCTGTAGTTTTATTAGGTGTGTAGGGGCAGCTGTTGCCCAGACGGGGGCTGTGTATGTGATTATGGGGCGAATTAGTGCTTTGTACAGCAGCAGGCCTGTTTGAACCTTGCTACCGCATCGCCTGCTCATTATTGGATATAGTGCACTAATCCTAGCCTGTGCTTGCGCTCGCTTAGTGCCTATGTGGTGGCGCCATAGTATTTTCCTATCCATGTGTACGCCTAGATATTTTACTACTTCCTTGTGCGGTATTTGTTCGTCAAACAAACGTATTTGCGGCCTGTGTTCTGCGGGCGGGAGGTTTTTGCGGGTAAACACAGGGGTGCAACAACAGGGGGGGCAAGGGTATTTTGCCCCCCCCCCCCCCCTTCTGAAATCTTGAAGTGGGGGCAAATGGGGGAAAAGAAAGTGCTGTGTAATCAATTTTTAGATAATAAAACTGCTTAAATAGCACCATTTTCCACCTTGAAATACAAATTTTCCCGGGGGAGGACCCCCGGACCCCACCCCCCGCTTCAGTAGGGGGGATCGATGATTCTTTATAAAAAGGTATATTGCCCCCAAGGTTAGTAGAGAGAGGTTGTCTCGATCCCATAAGAACAATGTACACGGTATTACATTCCCGAATGCACCTCTTTATCTTTGCCCACGCTAATTCAATAGCGTTGAACTCACACATGTATGGTGGGAATCGAATGACATGATGTCCTGCATTTTATAAAAGTTGATCAACCCGAAATATTTTCTCCTTTGGTTTGTGTTTTTCTACTAGTTCCATCAACATACATTTCAGCATTTTTTCATATCACTCTACACTTCTGCGTTTTAGCCATGTAATTATTTCGTTTTTTGTACTGTATTTCGAAGGAGGCTTATCCTCTTGTTTGGAGTGATATGGCGCATTGTCCGTTACTATAGCAGAAGATGGCGGAAAGTTTGGAAGAACACGTTCGGACAGCCATTTTTCAAAATTAGCAGCATTCATTTCCCCGTGATAATCTCCGACTGTCGTTTCCTGACTTGTATATCAATAATCCCCCTGGGAGAAATCCACATTTTGAACCAATATGAACCTATATTAGCCTCTTAGTTGCATTTCCTTTAGTTACTCCCGTTACCTCATTTTTGCATTGCCAACATTTCTGGAATGTGAGATAAGTATCGACCCACGACTCATCAAGGTAAAAAACTTCCTTACCTTCATACCTACACTGTCTAATTTGAGTGAGGTACTTGGAGCGCCACATCACTATGCCAGCTCGTTCGATTAACAAACGCCGCCTGTCTTCGCACCGTTTCCAGACGAAGCCCATACTTCGCAATAATCTCTTGAGCGACGAAGGGCTCCACTGCCAACCTATCTTTTCCTTTAATACGGGAATCAATTTGCGTACTGTGGGGACAACTTTTTTAACAGCATAGAATTCCTGGATTGTGTCTCTTATGACACATTTATCGAAGCTGTCGATCTCAATTTTGCGTTTTTTTCGTGGCCTGCACATAAAAAAATTATGCTGTAGCAATCTTAATAATAATAAAAAACATATGCACATCTGATATATTTTGTAAAACTAACATAACCAATGATAAATACCCTTTGTTTAATATCACTAATGCACATTAAATATGTTTAAAATGCATGGCTTACCACTTTTTCCCTGGTGTTGTATGCGGTTCATTTGGCATTGCAATTTGTTTCATTCAAATACGCATCACTGTTGCTTTGCTTACATCTGTATAATTTGCAGCACATTCCGTTGCTTTGTGAATAGGAATCGAAAGGCATTTTTCACGAGCTTCTTGATCACAAATTGATATTACTTTACTAATAATTTCTCTCTCTTTGCTGTGAATCACTTTATTACTTTTCCTACACTTTACATTCGCCTCCATTACTCGTCACACACTAACCTGCCAATATACTTCACAATGTTAGTAACGCAGGACGGGAGACGGAATTTCCTATCGAATGACACTCCCTTCCCCTTCAACCCCTACTTCCCCTGCCGGCCTTGAACCAAACTTTCCCCCTTCACCGCCGCGCAGACAGCTCGCAAGATTCCTGGCCCATACAGTAGACAGCCCGACACTCTGCTCTGACGTCATCTGCAGCCCCGCCGTTCCCAGCCGTAATACTACACTTGCTGACTGACGGCTCTCTCTTATCAGCTCGGCTCGTCTGATACGCAATACTTATAGTATTTCATTTATGCTTTGTAGATTACTGTTAATTATAATCGTTTTGATATGCTTTTCAAAGGACAACATGCTTGGCTGAAAACAAGGATGAATTAATTTCAACATATTTTTTCAGTGACAGTAAAAATTTTCAAAATATCAATGATGAATCCATGAATTTAAAAAATTAATATAATTAATATGAAACTAGTAAACAAAATGGTTTTTTGTATTTATTTCTCAGCAAGATTATAATATTAAAAATAATTGCATATCAATTTCTTAGTGTTTAATAAAAGTAGCCATAGCTCATTAAAACATTTTGGGAATGTTTGCAATATAAATAAACTTAAGTTAGATTTAAAAATAAATTTCTAACATGAATAGAGCAGTTTTTCGTGTAATCGTTTCATCCTCTTTTGCATCATACTCGAGCGTTTTCTTCACTTTTACTTCGTCAAAGAACAACAATGAGTTCGAAGTCTAGCAGCGAAGAACATGCTACATTCAAAAGTTCAAACATATTTTACTAGGATACCTTTTCTCATGTCAAATGAAGATGCCCATCGTTGAATAGTTGAAAGTCTGGGCAATGGGTAGTTAAGTTTCTGTTTTAAAAATAAATAACATCGCTTACTCAAATATCGCAAAGTGAAAGCGAGAGCTATTTCCTCATTGGTCCAGTTTACTCTTTTTTTCAACGAAAGTAATAAGTCAATTTGATTTTTTGAAAAAAAAAAGAAAGAAAAAAACACTTGAAAGAATATTCCGTATGCGAAACTCTAACGAAGAACTTTTTTTTTTTTTTTTTTAATATTAGTGTTTTCTGTTTTGAGTTTTTTCATGACTTCCAAATTTAAAACTGACTTTCTTTCGGCAATAAACAAATTTTCTTTAAGAATTTGGATTTCCTTCCTAAGCATTTCAACTGAGTCATTGTTAGAACAAGACTTTGAATGCTTTAACTGACTACAATAACATGTTTCTTCCTCACTTACATTTTCATTTGAATCTACGATTAATTTACATAACACATTTTTTTTTTTTTTTTTTTTCCCCTGTATTTAACTCGGTCTTCTCGGCGCATACGGCTTTCCAATGTTTCTACAGGTGTTGTAATTCCAAGTTTTAATGAAGGTACAGCATTTGGTTTAAGACGTCTTTTAGCGCATGTATTTAACAACTCAGCTTTCAAGTCGGGCTCGTAATGATCATCTGTAAAGTGCTCTGAACATATGTAAGTTGTTTTTGGATTCCACTCACCATCACGTCGGCATTTCTACACCCACACTTTCAACAGATGATCATCACGTGGGAATCTATGATATTTTATATGATTTGTTTCAGGTAAAGATTTTGTTTTTACTAAACTATTTGTACACACAGCCACACTGTACACCGCGTACCTGGCATTGCAATGTTTGAATACAACTTTTTAACAGCGTTTAGCCTAACAAAACAACTTCACTTTAAATTCGTGTTCTTAACATTTTGCCTGCTAGGTATAATTAACGAAGCACCTGTGCACTTATGATATAAGCAACACTAACATTTTATAACACACGCACTCTCAATTAAACTCCTCACAACAATAACTCTCCCTGCATTACGCTGTAGTTTGACACATTATCACATGCAGATGTGCTTGTCAACTAAGTAACTGATAGGAGCGGGCGGGCTGGCAGCCGAGCCGGGGCTGCAAGCGACGCGATGCGCAGAACGATGCGCAAGCGATCGAGGCAACCTCTCTCTACTAACCTTGTGCATGACCACCTCCTCACACCGTACATAAAAAAGGTCAGTTTTCCCAGTTTTAAAGTTAACACATGCGAGAAAAATCAGAAATATTACAGCTAGTATTATTTAGTGGTGGTACCCCGATTATTGACAGCAGCAGCGGAAATTTCCACAGAACAGTAAAAAAATTGTAAATATAAATGTTGAAGCTTATTAAATTCTAAAAAAAAAAAAAAAAAAAAAAAAAAAAAAAAAAAAAAAAAAAAAAAAAATTGTACATTACAAAATAGGCGTAGAAGTAGTTTTTCTAAATGGTGTAGAAGTATGTGCGTTTGAGTCCGAAGTAATAAACTCATTTAGATTAGGTTGATTTATTTTCTACGTAGGTAATTGTACTGGCCTACTTTTGGCAGAAATGTTACATATAAGCTATTACAATTAAATACTTAAAGTAAATTATTTTACTATTAAATAAAAACAATGAATTGAAATTCAGACAAAAACATACAACTCCTGATTTTGCATTAAAAGCATGGCCGTATGATCTTGTACACCATCCACCATCTTGATAGACTGTGATGTAAGGAATTCCATCTTCATCGACATTGCCCTTCTTTAAAGCGATTTCACGTTATTTGACTCCATTAGCAAGCATATATTTTTCCAGCTTGTCCTCCCATGCCTAAAAATAATTAACGAAGCTCCTGTGCACTTATGAGATAAGCAACACTAACATTTTATAACACACACACTCTCAATTAAACTCCTCACAACAATAACTCTCCCTGCATTACGCTGTAAACTAAGTAACTGATAGGAGCGGACTGGCTGGCAAGCCAAGCTGGGGCTGCAAGTGACGCGATGCGCAGAACGATGCGCAAGCGATCGAGGCAACCTCTCTCTACTAACCTTGTATTGCCCCCCTCTGGAAATTTAGTTGTTGCGCCCCTGGGTAAACACAATAGCCTCTGACTTAGTTGTGTTTACTTTGATACCCCAGGTCGTGCACCATCGCTCAAACACAGAGAGCGCGACTTGCAATCGGTTTGTAGCTAGCTGTAGATTGTGGGACCTGCTATACAGCACTGTGTCATCTGCATAGCAGCCCAGCTTGACGAGGCGGTGTGCAGGGCGTGGCATGTCACTAACATATATATTAATGAGTACAGGACCTAAGATGCTGACGTCCCCCGGCCTATGGTCCCTGATTTCCTGTTTGCGAAAATGTCCTGTTTTGCCCATGTAGCTCTCGTTGGTGAGGAAGTGATTTCAGGCCAACGTGGCCGGGACCGGAATACGGGACCTGGAGGGAATGTTACATGGGTAGGAGGAACGGTAGGTAGTTCCAAGGATAACTCGGTGATGTCCGTTTCCACGAGCCTCTTTTATTTCCGTATAGAAAACCTGCCGCAGCCTGGCCGGCACGTCACGGAACGAGCGCCCTCCCCGCCAAGACCCGGACACCCGGAAATAAGTCTCGTCCTAGGATACGACCCGACACGAACAGAGGAGGTAACCCCGTAACTAATGGTACTGGTTACGATTGTTCTGTATTGATGCACAGCGCGTACGCGGCCCATCACGTAAGAGGAAGAAGGTCCTATGAGTGCTCGTACTGACTGAGAGGTTCTGGTACCGGTTACGATTGTTCTGTATTGATGCACAGCGCGTACGCGGCCCATCACGTAAGAGGAAGAAGGTCCTATGAGTGCTCGTACTGACTGAGAGGTTCGGCGGTCCGAAGAGACACTTACGCAGCCTATAACGTAGGCAGATGAAGTCTCGAAAAGGCTCGTAAAACTGAGTACGTCCAGCGATATAACGAATGCAGCTCAGCTGCAGAGACAACCCGTGAGGTTTCACTGTCGGCGAACTTCGAGATGAGAAACGCGTCTCCCGAGCAGCGCGGAGAGGATCGCACGTCTGCTCGCTCTCGCGTCTGGTTCACCACTGCCGTCCCCCGCCCGCTAGCGGGCCGAGGCCCGCGGTCCGCGGAGGAGGGGAGGGGAAATCGGCCGGCGTGAGAGAAGCCCGCCTCGCGGTGCGCCAGGCTACGATTACATTACTAACATAGCATAAGCACTTGAAAGAATCACAGAATTATTAAAACGACATGAGAAGTAATTAATTAATAAAACGACCATACACATGAATTAATTAGTTACGAATAAATGACAAGTGAAGTATTTACACAATATTTCAGACGTGAGAGTTTTGTTACGTTACAAAATATACGCAATTGTGGAGGCTCATGACCACTTAAAAGTACAAAAGAAGCATAATTATTTACAACACAAAAAGAAGCCCACTGGCATGCTAGGGCGTACGCGAGTGTGTCCCTGACCGTAGCACTTCACAGACGGTGCACTGGGGAGACAAACCTCCCTTAGGCCCACGTCGGTGGACAGGTACGGCCTCTGCATCTGGGAGGGTACGACGACTGTCGTCAATGCTTCCCTGTGGGACACCAGCTCTGATTTGTTTGAGGTCAGATAGAGCTCCTTCAGTAAATACTCTAAAGGTTCTGTCCGCTAAGTATGACGTGAGTAACTTAAAATAGCAGTCGGGAAATCCTGTTTGGTAGAGTTTGTAGATTAGCCCCGCATGAAATACTCTGTCAAAGGCTTTTTCTACATCAATAAACGTAGCAACTACGTAGTCTTGTACGTTGAATGCGCTTCTTATTTCCTCTGTCATGCGCACTAGTTGATGCACTGTCGAATGTGTACTGCGAAAGCCGAACTGTTCATTCGGCAGTATGTTGTTTTCGTGAATGTGTACATTAAGTCTGTGTAGTATAATACTTTCTACGACTTTAGACACAGTGCTTAGCAGACTGATAGGTCTGTAGTTCTGTTGCAGTTTTTTGTTTTTGCCTGGCTTGTGGAAGACCATAACTCTAGCCTCTTTCCATTGCGAGGGGAAAATATTTAACCTAAACATAGCATTTATGCACTCGGCTAGATATTCTAATGTTTTATTTGGGAGTTGTTTGAGAACAACAGCCTGTATGCCGTAATTCCCGGGAGCTTTGCGCGGCTTCATTTTTTTGATAGAACGCTTTATTTCTTGTGCCTGTGTTAGCAGAGGCGCAGAGATTGTGGTTAGTCGCAGTTTAACGCGGAGTTCGCGGTAAATTTGCGCTGTGAATAGCCTATCGCAGGGCTGCATGTTGGGCTGGAATGCAGTTTCCAGTGTGTCAGCGAAAGCTTGTGCCTTGTCACGGGGCTGAAAAACTACGCCATTGTTTGTTTCAAGAAGCGGGATTTTTTCCGATTTGTTTAAAAAACGCTTCGTCATTGTCCAGGCACTTCCGTCCTGGGTGTCGAGTCGTGCGATTATTGTTTCCCACTGGCTGCTTCGCCAGAGTGAGATTTCATCGGAAATGACTGTTTGTATTTCATTGATTCGGCGTTTCGTCTGATGTGTGCGACGCCGTGTGTATTCGCACCGCAGTCGATTTTTTAGTGAAATCAAGCTGCGGATGTATTCTGGCAGCTCGTCGTGTGCTAACCTAACCTCCTTTTCTGGGATGCACTGGCTAATACTATCCTGGATTTTTTCTGTTAATTCTAAAATCGCGGAATTTAAGTTATCGCTGTTTTCTATGTTTATTTCTGCCGCGTCGGGGAGATTTATTGTCAAATAGTTTTTAAATCTTTGCCAGTCCGCATTTTTATAGTCCCTAATTTTTCGTGGTGGATTTGAGTCTACGTTGGCATTTATGTCGCCTACAGCGAGGAAGCTCGGGGCCGCCCCATACAGAGCATCCAGATCCGCCTCGCTGAGGGACCTGCCTGGTGGGGCGTATATTGCTATTAATTTAATCGGTTGTCGATTAATGTTTAAATTAATTCCTATGGCCTCGAGGTGTTGAAAATCCGGGAGCTGGCAAGCAGTGTGTTTTACACTAGTGTGAACAGCAAGGGCCACTCCGCCACCCCGTGCGTCTCGGTCGCGCCTATATATGACATAATTTAGTATTGTTAATCTGTCTGTCGGTATTAGATGCGTTTCGTTTATCGCAGCTATTTTATTAATATTATATATATGTTTATTTTATATTTATCCAGGTGGTTGATAAGTCACGGTATTTATTTTTAATGCCGCGTGCATCCCAGAAAAGGAGGGAGTGTAACTTATTCCTAGTGGTTGCGTTTGTGCTGCAATTCGGTGCCGAATTATTGCTGGTCATTGACGACACCAGCAAGCGCACACACACAATCCATGGTGGCATGTATTTTGTCGGCCATGGATTTGGAAGTGTCTAGCCAGATGACTAGAAGCTGGCACAGAGGACCGATGGCACTCTGTAGTCGGGCCTTGCCTCTGATGGCCTCGTGGGAGTGGATGACCGCCTGGATGTCCGCGAGCTGAGTCAAGCGAGCCGCCGATGCCGGTGAGTGCCTTCCCAGATACATCCATATGCCAACACCACCAAACAGTTCTCACGCATCAATAATTGCTGTGATTAATTAAGTGATTTTTAATTAGCAGAACAACACTTAACAGTGAAAGTGTGTCGTAGGGGTGCAGCGATTTCCCCCGTGGGAAACCGCAATTAATAAACGTCCAGAACGTCCCTTGCGTCCTTCCACCAATAATTAACCACAGTGTTAACCAACCTAATTTACCTCCCTGTTTTTACTTGCAAACAGCCACTGGAGTAGTCAACAAGTGACAGTCTCCAGCTTGACTTTTTATTTTCAAATATAATTACTCTAAATTTTGTTTTGTATTATTATTATAGGCCTTCCACCAACTAATTCAGACAGATGTCATTAAGATACGAGTGTTCTATATATACTAATACTAATTATGATTATGAAATTGAAATAATGGCACATTAGAAAGTTTGGCGTGTCATGACAATTCCTCCCCTCCCAAGCCGGCACAAAGCGGCAGTAGAGTTTTACTCACGGGCCGGGGCGGACGTGTGATCCTGCGGGGAGACTTCAACATTTTGTGCTTCTGATTCGTCATTCTGGTAACTATTATAATTCGCTAAAACCTTTTTCCTCCTTTCTCTCCCCGCGTGCCCGTGTGCTCTTTTCCGGTGCAGGGCTTATCCTGGCTGCTTTAATTTTTGCTCGTCGCAGAACAAAGGTTCGCGACGCAGTCATCTTACGGTCCGGGCCGACTCCCGCGAACAGAACTTAATATAATTCGTCGAGCATACGCCTGCCGACTGCAATCTTAAAGACTTTGCCATTTAATATTATCTTCGCGGTACCGCGACTCACACAGGTGAGCCCGGGAATGAATCTATCTACAGCTTATTATGGGAGTGGCCGTTAATCAACCCAAACTCTTCGTCGACCCACAAATCAATTTAGGCACCTTGTTTGCAAGTGCCGCAACGTAACATCCATGTAATACATAATTAATTATCAGTGCGAGTGTATGTAGTGCCAATCTTTTTTTTTGTCCAGTGTAATTGTGTAACTTGTGCCTCCATCCACACTACGTGAGATGCGAGATTAAAAAACCAGCACCTAAATACAGTTTCTTTATTTCGCAAACGCCTCCTGAACAATTAGGAAACTGTCCACTATATTGTTTAGGGCCAGTTCTTATTAGAAATAGGGACTCTCTCCCACCATCAACAGTCGTCGATCCTAGTGGAACACACAGGGGCAAAATCCCACGACTACCTCGGTTAATCCTCAAATTAACCTGGTGCCCGCTGGAGACTTCCTTTAAGGAGGCCCTAGACTATCAAGCGCCTTGATCAAATGCTTGAGCAAATTGATTGTATCAAGCGTGATTGATAGTTTAGAAACCCGTTTGAAGCTTGAAGCAAGCATTGACGGTGATTGATAAAAAGTTTGAATGACTCAAGCGGTGGTCAAGCCGCTTGATAGTCTAGGGAATTTTCCATCAAGCATTGTGTCAGTCAAGCGGTGGAAGGCATGGCGTCCACTTCGGAAAGCGAGGTTCACGAAAATTCGGAGCGGGAATTCATCAGTTTGTTGATTGAATTATATCGCGATTGTCCAGAATTGTGGAAAGTGAAGAGCAAGGATTATTTCAATAGAAATAAAAAAAGTGCAGCGCTAGAAAAAATCGTGGGGGCATTGAAAAAGATAGAACCCGATTTCAGTGTGTTATAATTGAAACAAAAAATAATGTTCTCAGAACAAACTTCAACAGGGAGTTCAAGGCCATCGAGGGTAAAAAAGTGTCAGGGACGTCTACAGACTACATCCCTGAACTTTCGCTTTGGTATTACAATGACATGCACCTCATAAAAGACCAGTTGTAAATCGCACAAACCGAAACTTCTGAGGTAAGAATTTAATTTTATTTAATTTTTTTTTTTTTACAGTATTTATAATTGTTGTATATCACGGGTAATGTTTACACAAGGCAATTGTTTTGCCATGGAACTGACCCAGACGTGTTGAAAAATTTGGAGAAGTCATCCCTTATTCTTTTTGCCTCTACTGTAGAATTGCCTTTGGTTCTTTGAAGTTGTGCCATCTCTTGAATGTCTTGCCTCCATGACCCAGGTTCCACAACACCAGTCACAATATCGTCTCTATCAATATCCTGAGGTTGCAAATACTTGGCTCTGTTCTTTGAGCACAAGTAGTTGTGCAAATGGCAACATGCCATTACAATTTTCACAGCTTTCGGTGGTTCAAATTTAATGGCATTTTGAAATATTTTGAATCTCTTCGTTAATATACCAAATGTATTCTCAACAACTCTTCTGGCTCTGGAGAGTCTAATGTTGAAAATCCTTTTCTCGTACGTCAAAACAGCTCTGTTGTAGGGCTTCATGAATTGAGGGAGAAGTTGGAATGCTTCATCTCCAATGAAGACGTACAGACATTTTTCATTAGGAGTGTATGATAACTCACGAGGATCAGGCATGTCAAGCTGGTTCTGAGACAACTTGCATCAAAATAATGTGTTCTTCAACACACCACCATCTAACACTCGGCCATTTGCTCCCATATCAACCATCAGAAATTTATAATTTGCATCAACAACTGCCATAAACATAATGCTGAAAGAACCTTTGTAATTGTAATAGTAGGACCCAGAATGGCAAGGTTTTTGGATTGATACGTGTTTACCATCAATGCTCCCCACGCAGTTGGGGAAATTCCACTGTTCTTAGAATTCCTGAGCAACCCGTTTCCACCCATCCTGCGATTTTGGAACCTAGAAGAGAAACAAAATACGAAACTTGCATTATAACCCTTACATGAAGAATTAACACTTACTATAAATAGGAATTTAATTATTAAATTGCTGTTGTGCCTAAATTACACCATGCCGGGGAGCTGCACAGTTTTTTCCCGTCCGGGAGGCCTAACACATTGTTTGTTATGGGGAAACTTACACTCGCACTGTCTTGCGGGATTGTGTCGGTCAAGAGAATTTTCAGCCGGAGCATGTCCTGCGACACTCCAGCCGTCGGACGGAAATGATTCTCGGAAAGTGGGCGAGTGGGGGCAGGTAGCAACCCCAGAACCCACAGGCCCAAATGGGCAAACTTCCACATCTCCGGCAACTTGTCACACGACACTGGGATATTCCAGGTAAACAAGTAAACAGATCTCATCCCCTCCATACCTTCGTGCCGTACGCCACCCGCAGATGTGGAAGCCCAAACCCTAGGCTGCCGTCCGACAAAAAACCGTCCGGGAAAATTCAGTGCGGCTCTGTAACGCATGGTGTAATTTAGACTTGTAGTAATTTAGGTTTGTAAGCTTTCATTCACTGTATTTTATTTTGTGTTACAGCAACCGACTTCGGATGAAGACTCGCAATCACAACTCAGTTTCGAAAGTGTAGGGTCTCCTTCTGACGTAGTTACACCCCCAACTCCCAAACCAGCCATCCCTGTAAAGACGGGTAAAAAAAAGGAAAGGTGGGCCTGATAGCACTGATCAATTAGTGGAACTAGCGACTGAATATTTCAAGCAACCTGAGACTGAAGAAGATATTCTGGCTAAGGGATGGGCTATGAAATTAAAAAGGTTAACTCCACACCAACGACACTTTGCCGAAAAAAATCATAAATGACAAGCTTTTTGAAGCAGTAATGGGCAACTTGAAAAGGGAATGAGTGCGTTTTCAAACCCACCCACCTCGTTGGTCACCCTCGCCACCTTCATCGTCATCTTCTTCATTGAATAGTTGGCAAAGGTACTCCAACCCAGGGCAGATACTGTACATTTCGCATCCAAGTGAAAGCCCTTCATACCCATAGCAACACCACGAAACGTCTGCTATGTTCTTCTCCTTATTTACCTCAATGTGAACTTGTGCCCTAATCTTTTCAGTTCAGCAATAATGTACATTACCTGTGCGATATCTGTATTATTTGTAATATGTAATTATTTGTAATGCCGTCACCCGCGGTCTCGTGATCGAGACCCGGAGCAGTCCTTGTGGATTTAGTGGCTCTTAATGAAATCTCCGGCGAGCGCCAGGTTAATTTGAGTATTAACCAAGGTGGTCGTGGGTTTTTGCCCCTGCGTGTTCTACTAGGATCGGCGGCTGTTGATGGTGGGAGTCCCTGCTTTTAATACGTACTGGCCCTAAACAGTGTAAAGGACTGTTTACTAACTGTTCAGGGGGCGTCTATGAAATGAAGAAAATGTTATTTAGGTGCTGGTTTTTAATCCCGCATCTCACAAAGTGTGGATGGGCACAAGTTACACAATTACACTTGACAACTACGCTGACACTACACACACTTGCACTGAATAATTAATTACGTGTTACGTTGCGGCACTTGCACATAAAATCCCTACATGGGTTTGAGAGTCGTCGAAGAGTTTGAGTGGGTTAACGGCCACTGCCGTGATAAACTGGAACTAGCTTCGTGCCCGGGCTCACCTGTGTGAGTCGCGGGCCCACGAAGGTAATATTAAGAGACAAGTTTTTAAGTTTGTAGTCGACAGGCGTCTGCTCGACGAATTATATTATGTTCTGTTCGCGGGAGTCGGCCTGGACCGTAAGGTGACTGCGTCGCGAACCGTTGTTGCGCGATGAGCAAAAATTAACGCGGCCGGGTTAAGCCCCGCACCAGAAAAGGGCACGGGGGCACGCGGAGAGAGGAAAAAGAGGTTTTAATGAATTATAATATTTACCAGTATGAAGAATCAGGAGCACAAAAGTTGAAGTCTCCCCACGGGATCACACGTCCGCCCCGGCCCGTGAGTAAAACTCTACTGCCGCTTTGTGCCGGCTCGGGAGGGGAGGAAGCGTCAGGACGCGCTGACTTTCTAATGTGCCGTTATTCCAAATTTATAATTATAATTAGACATTATTATTTCTAGAACCCTCGTAACTTAATGACATCTGTCTGAATTAGTTGGCGGAAGGCCTATAATAATAATAATACATAATAAAATTGAGATTAATAATATTTGAAAATAGAAAGTCAATCTGGAGACTGTCTGTCACTTGTTGACTACTCCAGTGGCTATTTGCAGGTGAAAACAGGGAGGTTAATTAGGTTGATTTATGCTGTGGTTAATTATTGGCGGAAGGCCGCAAGGGATGTTCCGAACGTTTATTAATTGCGGTTTACCACGGGGAAAACCGCTGCACCCATACGACACACTTTCACTCTTAAGGGTTGTTTTGTTAATTAAAAAACACTTAATTACTCGCAGTAATTAATGAAGCATAAGAGCTGTTTGGTGGAGTTGGCATATGGGCGTAATCTATTTAAACACTCACCGACGTCGACGGCTGGCTTGACTCATGTGACCTGGGCTAGGGTTGCGTTCCGTTAGCGGGGTTTAATACTGGCGGGTGGAGGCCGGGCTTTATGGCCTTCGGACGGACGACGACAGTAATGTTTTTCCTTTCTTAAAATATAAAGAGAATTACTTGGGCAATAATTTCTTACCTGGATTTTTTCCTTCAATGCCTTGATAATTGCAGAGCAAGTTTACATTATGATGAGTTCCAGAGTCTGCAGAGCAATGGCACATGTGAATTTCAGGTCTTCTAAATCCATGCCAGATGCTAGGTACCTCAACGTGAAAGACAATCTCTGACTTGCAGGAATCGCCTCACACATTTTCGTGTCCTTCTCGATGTCTTGGTGGACTAAATCGAGTAGATTACCGTAAGTTGGGGTTACTTTGCTCCAGAATTTTCCTTTAGAAAGTTTAATGTCAATTGAATTAAAAATGGATAGTGGAATAATTGTTTAACTCTTATAATAAGTTAACTCTTGTTGTATCTTAAAAGAATAAATTTTATGCCCATAGGTTAATTTAATACACCATTTAACATTTTGGGGAAATGTAACCTCATAGGACAAGAATACTTTGCCCCAAACACTAACTACACCAGTTTTACATGTGAATTCATATTCAGGAGAAAAGTTGGAACCCAATAGGGGTCTGAATACTCCATTAACTTAAGCATTAAACAGATTATGTAGTAATCACTAACATAAATCTTTGCATTTAACAATATATGAATGTCATTTACAAAACTGAAAAAAATACTGTCATTATTTTACACCATTTACGCCAAGTGAATAAAATTAACATTATTTTACATTCCTAGTATCATTTTAGACCTATAGACATCACCTAAGAGCCATTTAAAAAAATTGACAATAAAAATACTGGGTTTCCAGAAGAGTCAATGCTTTGTTTTGTATAAAAAAAACATAGCGTGTGCGTTACGTCCACCAATCTGAGTCTAACTCACGAACTGAAAAAAACCCTCGCCTTGAGATCAACTTAGGTGGTTAGCGTGTGCGTTACGTCCACCAATCTGAGTCTAACTCACGAACTGAAAAAAACCCTCGCCTTGAGATCAACTTAGGTGGTGATATGCTGCCAAGAATATCTTCCCAATTGTACAACAATAATTCATCTGTGTCTTTGGGCCACTTCCATGATTTGCATGAACGTTTCATTGCACTGACCTGGGCGCCATCATTGTTGCAATAAGTGATCACACCTGGAAACATCTCTCCCTCATAGATGAAAACAACATATTCTGCCACTTTCCTCTCTAGTGGCTGGAGAGACAAAAGGTCTCGAGGATTTTTTTTACCAGATGCCACAGCAACAGCTTGATCGTCCAGTTCTAATTCTTTCTCGTCATCATTAATGATGTGTTGTAAATTATTCTCATCACTCGCATCTTTTACTAGTTGTTCTTCATGCACATCACTGCTACTGTCACTGCTAGCATTTCTCCTATTCTTTGTTGTTTTTTTTTTAGACATACCTTCTTCAGAGACATTTATTTCACTGGTAACACTTTGGCCTGGTATAGTGTTAAGTTTTCTTCTTTTTCTTGAACCAGAGGGGTTGGTCCATTCCACTCTCTTGGAAGCTAAACTTTCTAGAAAAGATGTCTGCATTGCATCTGCATTGCATTTAGCATGTTTTGGTATGCGAGACAGAAGTTCATCTACACTAAGCGGAACGATGCCACATTTCCGAAACCCTGCCTGGAGATTTGCTGGAGTTGAGCTAGCCAAAGTATCCATAAGTCGCTTTAGAAGTGTGGGGGAAATGTTGTTTCTGTAACACTGCATCATTTCTTCCTTCAGAACTTTCCTTCCACTCCCTCAAGATGTGTCTCCAAGCAACTTTCATGGGGTGAAAGAATGCCACATCGAGGGGCTGAGTCAAGTGGGTACTATTTGGTGGGAGACAAACGAGACTCACATTGTTCTCTTTGCAAAGATTCAGTACGTTCACAGAAAAATGGGAAGATAGGTTGTCGCAAATTATGACCTTTTTTCCAGGTAGCTTCTTCACTGCAGGTAACATGAGAGATTCAAACCAGTCAGCAAAGGTATTGGCATCAAACCATCCACTTTTTGTGCTGTTGTATCGACAGTCTTTAGGTCCATTTTCAGGCCATGTTGACCACATGTGTATTGAGCGATATACTACATAGGGAGGGAGAATATCACCTGCAGCACTAACAGCAATCATAATTGATATGCTGGCAATCCAAATTATGAACAGAGTCTGTTCATTTATTGCTGCTCGAGCTCTTTTAATATTGGATGCAAAGCGAACAGACAGCTCAGGATGGCGTTTCAGAAAACCCAATAACCACTCATGGCCTGGCAGGTTCTCTTTAAATCTCTTCACTTGTCTCCCAATTCTGTTGAGATAACTTCTTACGATGACACGAAGGTCAAACTCATCCAAAGGAAAACCAAAGTCGCTCACTTGCTGGATACATTCAGCGAAAGATTTTTCCTCTTCTTCTGTAAATATTGGAGGTATACCTGGTTTCTTTGAGTGGTAATTTTTGAGTTTGTTCAAAATTGTCCTCCTTGGAATTTTGAACATCTCTTCTGCTTTTCTGTGCGTGATTGATCCACTTCGTACAGCAGCCAAACACATTTTCAATTGTTCCTGGGAATAATCTGCATATTTGCGGACTCCGACTTTTCTTTTATATGCCCGCTGCATTTCTGCAATGGAAATGGTCAAATGTGAGAGAGATACCGCTTCAAACAATATCATACGATTAATTAAATTTCTGCAATGGGGTAACTTTGCCCCACAAATGCTGGGGTAAAGTTACCACATATAAGCAATACTATAACCTCATTCAACTATTTTTCAAATTACATCAAAGCTATTTGAAACACATTCCTTTTAAAGTTAAAATGTGCTAAATAAATAGTTTTCAAAGAATGAAAGCAGGTACTAACCTGCTTATGATGATTGCAGCTGATTCGAGCACTTAATTCTTTCTAGCAAAATATTGGAGGGAAAACTTTACAAAATTGTCATAGATGTTTCATACAAACAAATGAGTAATGAATCTTGGATTTCAATGTTAAATGATTTGCTATGAGACTAATAAAATAATAAATAAATACCCAGTCCTCTAATATTATACTTGTATGAAGTATAGCACCAAAGAAAAACCAAGATTTTGGAGCAAAGTACCTATCTCTTGTAGGTATCGAAACTTTCTTGGTCCATGTGTAGAAAGTTCCTATAATCCTCTGGTTCCGAACCACTCAGAAAGTTAAGGAGATATTGATGAGTGAAGCGGTTCCTCATTTTATACCAGTCCTTAGACCACCATCTTTTTTTCTTGTTGTGGTTTCTCCCCTTCACAGCAACCAATGTTAAGGCCAGGAAGCCCAAATCTACATTTGACACCATTATACGTTCCACACTCCTCCACTTCTCAGCTTCGACTGACAGTTTTGATCAAAAGATTGAAGTGTTTATTGAAATATGCTTGAAGCGCCCATCAATCGGTGCCTCAAACATTTGATCCAGCCGCTTGATAGTCTAGGGCCTACTTTAGAGCCACTGAAAACCACTAGGACCACTGCGGGTCTCGATCCCGAGACTGCGGGTGACGGCAATTGAAATTGGCGAAACCTGGTCCATTATCGCGTGGGCCACAATCGAACTGCCATTGGTTTTATCTCTTCTTTGTACTGCACTTTTCCAAACATTTCCACTGCAAATTAATGCATTGGCTATGTACCTATTCTGCGCTCTTTATATGCAATAATATGCCCTAGTGATGCACCGATAAAGCCTAATGTCCTGTGCATTCTTACGAAGCACCTACGGTTCCACTTTCATATAAAATTTTGGCCTTTAAATTATTTGTAAAAGTTTTTCACTTTTAGAACCAACAGGTTTTGAGAAATTACTGCATTAAATGTTTTTCTATGTATTTCTGGGTATTTACTTTACTGTTTCCCGTTTGATTTTATTTTTGTGATTTGGGTTAACCATGACTTGCTAAAAACCTGCCAGATCTAAACTTAGAATTTAATTGGTTTTATTATTGTTGTGTTTACTAAGAACTATTATTATTTATTCCTAAAGTCATCCATTTATATAGTACAATACAATAAGGCTGAAATTTCCATGGTCATTATTTTATATCCTAATAAACTTTAGCTTTGGATTGTTTTAATTTTTTCCCTTAGTATTTGGTGTTCCTGAAAATTTAAAAATTTATTTTACTGGTTTGCGGGCAACGAACTGTTGGAAAATAGAATATATTATTCAATTAGTTAATAATTGGACCAACAGGTCCTTGAAATTGCAACTAGCGCCATTACTCAGCTAAAAAACTTTCTGTAGGTGAAATTAATGGGCTGTTTTTATTTTTAGTATACATTATTTATATGACCAGTGTGATATCCACAATCTCATTGTGATAACGTTGCGTGGACTGATGGATGCTTGTGTCCCGAAAATAATTTCTTGCAAATTTTTTTTTCTCAAGAAAGTAATACAATCTAGCGAAAATTGAGTTTCGGAGAAATGTACGACGATTTTGGTCAGGATGTTCGAATGGTTGTGTTTGATTGCTTGCCGGTGTTGGTTTTGGTGTGGTTATGGGAGGGGGGGGGGGGGGGGGGGGAGATTCAGAATGGTGGATGGGACTCAGCCTTTCAAGAATCTCGGATCCACACTGTACATGACAATGTCAAGATCTGAATTATGTAACATCAGTTTGTAAAGTAATTCATAGCCGAAGTAAGCGAGGTTTTTTTGTCACTTTAGATAACTATAGTTTACTAAGAGAATGAAATGTTTTAAGTAGTTATAAACAAAAATTAAGAATTATGTCATCATGGTTCTGCTCTGCCGATCTGATTTTATGTGACAGGAAGCTTAGCCAATCAAATGCTTATAGCCATCATCGGCAGATGTTTGTAATGCAAATTATCAGCTCTTGCTGTCTTTTACACACCGATAGAGATGAAGACAAACATCAACACAATTAAAGGAAATTTAGGTAGGTCTTTGCCATTTGGAGAAACTAACTTTTTAGCATTCGCCTTGATTTTGGGAATCCACTGAAAAATGAAATCAGGATGGCTTGACTAGAATGCTAACCAATGTCTTCTCAAATGAAAGTTGAGGGTTTAATTTTGTTTCATCTCACTCATTGGTATTGTAGTAGTAAGTTTTATTTATCTTGACATGGCACTATTAACAATAAGAATATATATTTTTTGAATTTGAACAAAGACAGTAATATTTAACACACCAATGTCTAGGCAGTATAAATATATTTTAAATTGTTATGTTCACAATATAAAAATGGTAGCATGAGTGCCGCCAGTTTTAGGTTAAGAGGACGGGGATGTGAAGCAACACTTTCTTCTCAATAATTATTTTTAATTTTACTTCTCTTCCAAATCCCTCTTAATATTTATTCCAGAAAAAAAGCTTTTCTAAGCAATAAAATTTTAAATAAAATAGTAAAGCCAAGTTCATGAACTATGTTTTTACATACTGAGTTTCCAGTAGGAGGCACAGCACCATATACAAATGAAATATGTACGTACCAAGCTATGGAATTGAAAAATGAGTTATGCGCAGCGGCATAAGGTGATCATTATTACTGTAAATCATGAATTACGTAGATACAGACTCTTTGCTTATAGGTTGATTCATGCCGTAAAGTGGTTTTCAACCCACAACTGTTGTGACATAAACATGGGCGATTACTGTCAGCGGTAGCTCCAGGGCTGTGCACTTGGGGCAACCACCCAGGGTCCCGCGAGCAGCGATACCCCATGCCAGCCCTTTTATTACTAAATAATATAATTCAAAACAAACCATCATCAAAAACCATCATGGCTTTAAAATTTTGTTTAAAAAAAAAATTATTTTAATGGCTTGTAAAAATCTGCCAGATATAAATTTATAATAGAATTGTTTTTATTATTTTGGTTTTTACTAGGAGCTAGTATTATTTATTCCTGTAGTCATCAATTTATATAGCACAATAAAGCTGAAATTTCTACGGTCCTTTTTTTATAGTAATAAACTTTTAAATAATAATTATTTTCCAAATTTTCTGATGGTAGAGCCCCAATGCCCTTTTGCTCTAGCAGTTATTCCATACCCCAAGCCTACGGTAAGAGTCCTCTCCAAAATATCAGGACCTACAAAATCTAGAACCGTCATTTATACTTATGCTCTTTAAGTTTCACGCATGTACTTATATCTGTTATGCTATCGTTTGCCAAAAATATTGATAATTATACCATTGTTACCATATATGTAGACAGTGGTAATAATATAATTTATTTTTATAACATTTTTTAAAAATAATTTTTTAATAAATTTTACTAATAAAAAGTTTTGAACAGGTTTGTCAGGAAGGTACATAAAATAATTCAGTCTCAACTGTGAATGAAAAACTATTTTCAGGACACTGTACAAGGTAACATTAAGATGTTGCAAGCTAAGAACACTAATCTAGTAAATAATTTGCCAGATGAAGAAGAAGAGAATTTTTTTCAGGATGTTGATTTACTTCAGTCCCATGGCATTGTAAGTATTTTTTTTTTCTCTCTCTCTGTATTTGATTATTACGAGAAGTGACTTGGAAGTGTGTGTTGAAGCATAGCAGTTTATAGTTGCTGTACCTGACTGGGAACAAGAAGCTGTGGTTAGTGGCTGACGGAAACAAGTATGGTGCTGTGATGATGGCTCCAGTGCTGAACTACCTGGCCAAGTGCCCCAGGCCCGCACCAGTCCTTTTAAAACCAACACACTTGTAATATTCACATTTCTTAACATAAATTAACAAAACCTTTGTCTATTTAATTATACACAGAAAAAATTGTTTCGTACCTTTACAAAATATTTCTTTGGAAATCAGTTGCCAAGAAACAGTTTGTAATACTGCAAGAAAAAATATTGTGCATTCGTACAGTACATTGCTAACATTATTTTTGCATATATGAAATACCCTTTTGAAAACAATAGGAATATATCTTGTCACGCTTACTAAAATTCTGCATAATTTCAAATTCAATATTTTTGTAGAAGTATAATTTTTAAATAATGAAAAAAAAAAGAATATTTAATAATTGGCCTTTATTTTGTTTTAATATGCTTATTAATGTGCAAAGTTAATATGGAAGGCCATTCAGGGAACGGTTTTAAATAACTTCAATTAATGTAGGTACTGGGACAACCCAGAGCATAAATGCTCGAGCAAGAATCCAAAACCTGTATTAAACAGTTTTTTTTGTAGTGATACATTTGCTTTCATGTAAATGTACAAATTTACAAATATCTGTAATTTGCATGATTATTTCAGTTTCATTAACAAAAATATTTTACAATATTGGTTTATGCATGGCCCAGGGCCCGCCAAAGTCCAGAGCCGCCACCAGGTGACGGAAGAGTTTCGTTGAAGGTGGTGGGTTTTGCATCGCACCATTGTGCACAGAGGCCTAAATGACAGGACCTCCAGGACTAACCTCATAGCTACCGACTCAGTTCTCGTAACTTGCATGGGTGTTGGTATAAAACCGTGACCTTTGCCACGTAAGAGTGATGTGCAGGGCCATCGAGAGAAAAACAGAGCCCAGGGGCAAATAATTTTATCAGGCCCCTCCCAATAACTTACTGTACAATTTTTTAAAACCCATGATAAAAAAAATTCTAAAGATTAAAGGCCACCCCACACACACTATCAGTACGAACTGTCAGTTCTTACTTATCAGTCGGCACTTAACGGTCAGAACTGTCATGTGTGAGCAAAGACGACAGACTGGTCAGTCAGAACTGATGGACTAAGGAACTGATGGCCTCCCATCAAATTGGATTAAGAGCTCGAGAGCAATCAGTTTGAACTTTGTTTGCTGGAATGTCTCGTCAGTCCAAAATGTCAGTCCAAACATTCAGTCCATCAGCTGAGTGTCGTGACAGACATTTTTGTTTATACTCTTCGGTTACATTGCTAGTTTTTTTCTTATCCTTTTTCTAAATAAAGTGCAACTGAAATTGCAACGTCCAAAGTTTCTTCCACGTTCTTCGATAAAACGATACATCATACAGCAACAAGAACCACAAGACTGATTGTGAGTAAGGAAGGCTTCAGTTTGGAATGTTCGATCCGAAATGGGCACCTGGACAGATTGTATGGGCTGAGCATTCCAAACTGGAAGCCTTTAAAGTTACAGTGGCCATAACTGTAAATGTGATCTGGAAAAATGTGTAGTTTGTACAGTTTCAAATGAATTTTTTTAACACTAGAATTGTAATTTTTGCCCGACTATAAGGTTAAATACAAGCATAAAAAAATATTTCGGAACTAACTGTGCTCCCCCTTTGTGCTCAGGCCCTGGGGATTTTGCTCCCCTCCCCTGCCCCCTTCTCTTGTTGGCCCTGAAGGACACGTTAGCGATGATGTCCACACAAAATTTGGCTGGGAAAGTGGTCGGTTCAGTAAAGTTGTGAGGTTAACAGTAAAAAAAAATTATGAGACCTAGTCAGTACTGTTGTTTAACAATTTTAGCCCTTAACCGTTATATGTAATACAGTTACATGTTATTATTATTGTAACAACAAATATGCACAAGAATGAAAAATTTTTCCATCAAGGTTATCTAAACTTTCTTCCTATGCATGTACTCAAATGCTAATATGGTACATAAAGGTATAACAAATTACTTACTGCTATCTAAAAATCTTGACTACTGCAGTAAAGAAGATACTTATTGCTCCTGTTATTTACTGAAAAAATGTTTAATGTAGAGAATTTAAAAATCAATTCACTTTAATAACATTTCAGATAATATTCTGGGAAAGTGGACCTGCTGGAACTGGGAGACAAGCAGGAGTATATCATGAAAGTATTTCTCTTTTTTGGACATACCTAGTTAGTAACTAGAACAATAAATGACTGCATATGCTCCCTGCCATTACGTGAGTCAGACTGTCGGTGCATCAAGGCGCTGGCCAAAACTTTTGGCTTGGAAACTGTGGGAAACCTGTGGTTTCAGTATAAACTACAGTACAGCATTAAAGGAACAAAAAAAACTACTGCATTGATGTATGGAGTGCATTTCTTAGGGCACTGCAACTATGTCGAAGGATAATGTCATTAAAACTTTGTTCTAAAATGGCTACATTGGTATATCTCTGTAAGAGGCAAGGAGTGTCATTTTTCAAAATCCATCAGAAGGTGGTATTTTTTTCCAGAATTGAACCTCTTTCATGGGGTAGGAAACAACATGGGGTCAAACAACATTAAATAACAAAAGGAGAAACATTTATAAAAAAAAAATTGGTTGTCTGTAAAGTCAGTTTACGGACGATAGTTTAACGTGACGTCATAACAAAACATTGATGAAATGATTGCATACTTTTATGAATAAAATTGAATCATTTTTATTTTAATAATAAAAGAATAAATACTTGAAATTATACTAGTAATCAGATTTTTAAAATGCAAGAATAATTAACCTTTATTGCTGAAATTGTTGTAATAAGCAATGAAAACCACATTAACTTTTCACTTCACTTTATAAACAGTCGACGAAACAGTAAACGCGTAGATGACTTGTAATTAATTTTTAAAACTGGCATTTAGCTATAAAGTTTAAATATAATTAAGAACAAATTTCATATAAATATCTTTAATCAAATATTTATCATCAATTATATGAATCACCATAATTTTTTAGTCAATTTGTAACATAACCTATTATTAATGCACTCGCCGACAGCATAACAGAAAACAGCGTAACGGAACAATGAGCGTAATGGGACACAGCGTAACGGAACAATGAGCGTAATGGGACACAGCATAACGGAACAATGTGCGTAACGGGACACTTTTTCGTGCGTGCAGCCGGCGTTCATTGATTTATTAGACGTCATGTCAAAAAGTTTTTTGAAAAATAGTTTGTGAGGCTTGGTTACAAATGTGCTCCAACTACAAGACCTTGCATTTTGTTTTATTTATTTTGGCCACTTCAGAAGGAAGCGTAGTTGCCCCTTCCTTGCCACACCCTGAATGTCCATGCTAAGAAGGAAAAGTAATACTTGGCAAAGAAAAATAAAATTATTAAAAGTTTTTCAGGGACATCATTAGTATAAGTGTTTAAACAGGCAGATGTAATGTACATACAATGTACAAATGACTGGGTTCTTGTGCCATCTTGGTCATGGGTATTTGTGTCAAACTTAGATGCTGGTGCTTCCAAATTAAATGTCAGAAGTAACATTTTAATAGTAAATTTTTATTTATATGCAAATTGTCATTGCTACAACTTTTAATAAACCCAATTGAGGTAGATCAGCTGTTGAAAAAATGTGGGGAGCCTTAGTTTCTTTTGGTCTTGTGCCTTACAAGGATAATTATCATGAATACAGTAAGTCTGCCTAATTATATAGAAGGGCATGATTAGTTACAGTCTACAGACTGATGACATACATTTGTTGCAGTTGTAGCAATTAGAAAAATGTTAAATTGTTGGTGTAAAATGGAACATGCAAAGTACTACAGTATTCTATGGAACAAAATGCAGCGATAACATGTAAAATAGTAGCTATAGTATGATGTCATTCCCACATTGTTTGCTGCTGACTTCTTTCAGGATATGTATATGACTGAATGAAATGATGCTAACATTTCGCTGACATCAAGGTCACGAGAGATACGGATAGAGTGATGTGGATGGAGCCATGGCAGAATGAATGTCTGAGGGAAATTGGAGTGCCCTGAGAAAATCCACTGACTCAAGGGCACCTATGGCTACACATTTAAGTTTTTTGTGTTTTCCCAAAGTACTTAGATATGCATAATAGCTATGTGCAGAGTTTGGAACATATAGGCCTACATATTGTAACGTACGCTGGGCTGCAGGTAAACACTCAAAAATGAATTAGTAAAAAAAATAAGGCCTTGGAAGCGACAGCCCAGAAATCAAACAACAACAATTATTATCACAGAGGTGCCCAGACTTCGTACAAAGGAATTTACTTATAACCTACTAGAAACTCTGGGAGGCTATGTGGATAGAGGATGAGTAATAATGAAATAACAAGAATGCTGGTTTGATTTATATAACTGCCCTTTTACTAAAATTATTTACTTAGCTTTTTCTTTTATCTTTATCTTTAAGTACAAATGAATTAAAATACATTAATTACAAACAGAAGGGAGCCCCGGGGCAACAAAATACATATAAAAGAAAAAACAACCATATCTCTTAAACGTGACCCTGGTTTTATGTGAGCTTGCAGGCTCAAAAGAAAGACAATTACATTTTGTTTTTAATTTTCTTTTGAAATGAATTTAACTAAATCCTGTGTCCTGAAAACTGGTGGTCCTGGCACTGGAGGTTTCTGTAGATTAAAGTCCAGAAGAATTTGATTTATAATAAAGAAACTTGTATGTCGACCGGTGTGGGGAGAGAACTTGTGACTGGATGAGCCCAATCACGGACTGCTAATTTTGGTAGTGAAGTTCCATTCTAATTCTTGCACCCCGCCTGTAACCAAAGTCTCAAATTGCTTAGACTGGTTAACAGGCGGCTAAGTCTGGTCAAGAAAACGCCCAGGGAAAGGCAAAAAAAAAGGGAGGGGGGAAATATGATGACCATTTACCCAAACAGCAGGGTGAAGTCACGTTAGCTGGCTCCAGGAGTAGAGTTGGCAACTCCCGACGCGGAAGTCCGCGGTAGCCATGACGAGAAAGGTGAAGAAATAATTTAGATCAAAAAAAGGCAGCCAAATTTAATAAGAAAATTAAGGCATCAATGCCTTGACGTTCGAGACTACATGTCGTAGTGTCAAGTCTTGAAATACAACTGGGATGGACTCTCGCGAATCGCGACGCGTGGTCCGTACTGACCAGATGCTGCCCGCCGAATGTTCAAAAATGGCGTCGGTGCGCCTAATTAAAGAAAGTTACTGCCCCCATCCAAGAAGGAGGGGGGAAGGTATGGCCCGAAGGTACCCGGAGATGCCCGAAGGGGCGAAGCAGACTGCAAAAACGCTCGCCGTGCTCTCACCATGTTCGCGGGCGAATTAAGGTCGCAATCGCACCGCGACTGCCTCCAAAGTCGATTGTGACAAGCTGTCTCTTATGGGAGGGATGAGTAGTGCGTTCTGGCGGCCAAGATGAGAAACCGCCTGGAGGGTCATAGAAACGTCCGCTAGAGTGCACTGGGCGCACTCGCTACCAGCGGACAGAGCTAGGTTAGGGATTTTTGCTGCCGCTAGGCCTCGCTGATGGCTCTGTTGGACAAGGGCGTATGTCCTTGGAGAGACCATGTACTCTGCGCGGGTTCACTGGAGTTCGATGCTCCGGGTTGAAGTTCCCGAGAAGCCACAGGGGGGCTATAGGGGAAGGGGGGTCAAAACTTGCTGTCGCCTGGGAAAGGCGTCGTGTGGACCGTCCCGAGGCGTCACCGATGACTGTAATATGCTCCTCGACGTGGTGCCAAACAGCTTTCCTATGCTAGCCTCCGAGAAATGAAAGATGCTTGGGTAGTGTTCGCTAGTACGAAAAGTCATACTGTTACAGGGAGAAAAAGTGATGCAAACTGCGGCCGAGATGCTGCGATAATAACATAAGGTACATTACTGTGAAGTTTCAAGTCTGTAAAATATATATACTTGAAAAAAAAGGCAATTTTTGATATTTAAAGTACCCGCCAAAATTTCAACGGTGATGAGGACTGCACTAACAATGAAATAGTCGTTGCCATAGAGACGAATGAAGCATCAACAAAGCAACAGCCGTTGCCATGGTGATTTCCTACCAAAAACTGGAAATTTTGATATACTACGCCCCCGAAACTCCCCTTGGGATCGGATTTCCGCAGAATACATTCTTAGTGAGCGTCTACATCACAAAATGAGTAACTATGCTAAATTTCAAGTCAATCGGGTGTATAGTTTTAGAGATCTCGTGATGAGTGAGTGAGTGAGTGGTATTTTATCCCCTTGGGGGTAGAATTAATCAAAATCCTTTCTTAGCGGATGCCTACGTCATAACATCTACCTGCATGCCAAATTTCATCCCGATCCGTCCAGTGGTTTGGGCTGCGCGTTGATAGATCACTATGTCAGTCAGTCACCTTTGAGTTATATATATTTAGATTACTAGCTGCCCGACCCGGCTTCGTACGGCTATACTAATGGAAAAAAAATTAAGCCACATCTCCCATTTACAGTAATGGTAAATAAAAAAAAATTCAGTGATAATTTATTACAATGCTGTATAATGTACCGGAGAGAAAATTAATAGCACCGATGGTTTCCCGACTCGTGCACGCAACGTACAACTGATGTACCCGTACTTCGCTACGGCAGTCTACAGACAGATCACTCTTGCGCCGCTCATTATACATGCCCCTCCTTGTGGGTACGCCACTGCTGCGCGATGCCCGTTGCAATGGAGACGCAGAAGGCATGAACAATGCAAAATCCTGTTCTCATGCAGACAAAGTACCCACTGTTGCCTGGTTCCACCCATGGGATCTAATTTTCGGAAAATGCCATCCTGCGTAACATAAGGAACATTACTGTTTCAAGTCTGTAAAATATATATACTTGAAAAAAAGGGCAATAAAAACAAATTAAACACAGAGAGAGGAAAAAAAACAATAGTTTAGGTTTGCGATTTAAAGTGATAAAAGTATTTAAATACTAATTGAACTTTTATGAGGGTACTGATTGCTTCATTGTTAATATCACACGGGTGTTCTTTACTTGTATGGGAAAATTAAGAATGATAAGGCATCTAGTGCGTGGCAACAATGTTAATAGGCAATAGGAAATAAACTTCTAGCGCCTGCGGCATTGTCAACATACACTTCGTACGTGTACTGCATGTTGTATCTAACCCCCTCCAACGCATTTGATTCTAAATTGGACTTTTAGTAAGGATCCCTAATGTTATTGATAATATAATATAGCCTATAGCCTTCCTTGATAAATGTACTATCCAACACTGAAAGAATTTTTCAAATTGGACCAGTGGTTCCTTAGATTAGCGCGTTCAAACAAACAAACAAACAAACTCTTCAGCTTTATAATATTAGTATAGATTACAGAATAATAACCATACGTAATAAATAGACTAAGGTGTTAATGTTTTAAGCCTGGCTGTACCTAAGCTGTCTGCACTGTGTCCAGAATGTGGCAGACATCAAGAAGCTGAAAGGAGCTGGGATATGCACGATCAGGGGAATCCAAATGTGCACACGCAAGAGACTGTGCGGAATCAAAGGATTCTCTGAAGCAAAAGTGGATAAAATCAAGGAGGCGTGCATAAAGCTTGAACCATCTTTGTTCATGACAGCTCTGGAGGTCAGCGAGAAGCGGAAGATGGTTTTCCGCATCAGCACCGGCAGTCAGGAGTTTGAGTGAGTAGCGAGAACTGTGATCTTGTTCCACGTGTAGGACCTATCTGCATCCAGCTGTATGCAGGAACAGTTGCTTAAATTATAGGTACCTGTAGTTACCAATAAAAACCTGTTAGCACCCAGTAAAAATGAGCACATTTGAAGCTCTAATTCATGCATTAAGCTCAATACAGTTCTTAAAATTTGTTTATGAAGCTAAAACAACAGTAGCTAATTTGTGAAATATTCAATAGCTGGAAGTTATTATCTTGTATTTAAACATTCATACAAGATATAATACCAATGTCTTCAAATATTTTCAGCTTATAAAATGAAAGCTTTTTATTATGATTTTTGTATGGTTCCCACTTTTTAAGAATTAAATACTACTTTTGAAACAAGTTATAATCATGTTAATTTTAGAGTGCATAGCTATGCAGTGTTAAGTAAGTATATGCTATAAATTTTGGGGGTAAATCTTATAGATAAGCAAAAGAAAATAAAATATTAGTGTGGCGGCTACTGATAAAATTATTAAGCTTTTTTGTAAATAAATATGGTGTGTATGCATAATTGTCAAAATATGTTCTTTCCAGTGGCATAGTATATTTTGAAATGGGGACACCTAATTGTGAAGGTGTCTGGGAATTTATTTCTGGGAAAGATTTTGAAACAGTACACTATAAATCATACACACTACACTATTTTTACACATTATTACTGTGCTTAAGGTTTAGACCATTGTTACTTTTCAGTATTAATTTCTTTTTCTGTAGAGACCTGTTTAAAGTTCTTATTCATGTAACCGGGGCTGTCGAGAGGAATTAGGGCCCGGGGCAATTAATTTTGTCGGGACCCCTCCCTATTACTTAATATACAACTCTTCAAACCCCTCGCTATTTAAAAAAATAAAAAGACTGCAAACCTTTAAGAGATAAAACTCTGTTTGAATAGGACAACACTAAGTGATTTTTAACAGAATTTTAAGAAATTTTAAAAAAATTTCTTTCAATAAAAGGTAATTTACATTCCTTTATACTTTTCAAAAAAAATTAGCAAAAATTGTTGTTTTAAAAATTACAAAATACTGAACAATTTAAAATATAACATACTTAATACTGAACAACTTAATAATCAATAATCATTTAAAATTACTTTTTCGTGCTTTCATATCAGCGAACATTTCAGTAATAGAATAAAAATTCAATGTATCAGTAAGTCTTTGTAATTCATTGTTGATTTCAGGCAATTCTTTGTTCTGTTAAGCACACTAAAAGATCTTAAGCTTAAGCAACAGAAACAGGAAGTATGCAGAATATCCGCATTGCAACACACACATTCGGAAATAAATTATAGCAATATTGAGGTCTGTTAATTTGTTGAACTATTTTAGATGCTGCAGAGTAGATATAGAAATATTTGTCTTTCACGTAACAACATTTTTAAAGTGAAACTTCTTTGTTGAGGGGCTAACAATTTTTGAGCGTTACGAAAATTTTGATTGAATGAGGGGAAATAGCTAGGTATGTGGTGGGGGAACCGATAGAGGAGACAGCAGGGAAAGGTAGAAATGATGCAGCATACTTGCGCTCTTATGTTCTCGGTCACTCGTGCACTTTCATGTGCACAGTTGTTTCTTGGGGGTGGACATCACGCTATCCCAACTCTGGGGACATAGGCGCAGTCAGTGATCGCTGGAGCAGCTTTGAGCGGGCTCCACGTGGCGGTGTGCGGCTCAGTTTGAACCCTGCCAAGCTGCAGGGATAGGCGGGTTGTGGCGGTAGGGACCAGCCTGCGCCTGACGCCACCCCGACTTTAGGGAGTATTTGGGCAGAGGGCAACACAACAGCATTTGAGCTTATTGTTGGGCACCGTACCACGGGCCATATTCAAAGAAAATATTGTTCTTTAATGTATGTATTATTAATTTAATTACTTGTGTAAATCAGTATTTTTAAACAGTATTATGTGCGAATATTTTTAGCTGTGTAACTAAATATTTCTGCTGGTATTTCTGCATTTGGCCTCGGGCCCCCTTGTGCGAGTGCTGCATGCTCATCCCTGAAACAAACATGGCTACCCCAGACACCGCAGGGTAATTTTACCTAATATCTATGCCCAAGCTAGTTATCCTGTAAGATGGTGAAGCACCCGGCACCAATAGATGGCGCCTGCTGCATAATTTAAATAATTGGGATTCATTGTTGCATTACTCAGGGAAGGAGCGGGCTTCCGCTCGTGTTGGGAGCATCCCGAGATTCCCAAATCAGCATATTACCAGGACAGTCAGTGACATATTATAGAACATGTAGCAAAGGCTAAATCTGTCAATATTGACTGTAATGATAATGTAACTGACTTGTATATACCGTGTTTTATCGTATAATGGTCGCACGCACGTAATCGTCGCAACCAGATTTTAGGCTGTCAAAATTGGGATAAAAAAAACTTCTCGTGTAAACGTCGCATGATGTTTTTGGTCCCGCTAGTAGATGCCGAGCGCTTTGTGTAGGTATCTTTTCCGTATAAAACTATGTATTTTAAGTAGTAATCTAACATTTATTCGGTCATTACCACTTAATAAATTAATGGAAAAATACGAAGTTGTTTGACGTGTAAATTTTCTTATAAAGATGTTTTTAAACTTTATTTCCTTTATCTGATTGTCTGCATCGCCGCGGTGTAGGTATAATCTAAAATTTAATTTCGGTCATTACCACTTATTTATTTAATTAACGGAAATACAAAGTTGTCCGACGTGTAAATTTTCTTTTAAAGATGTTTTTAAACGGTATTTCCTTTATCTGATTGTCTGCGTTACCGCGGCGTACTGCTTATAAAAATGTAGCCAGCGCATCATTCATGTTTAGTTATGTTGCTTTCCATATAGAGCGCGCGCACGTAGTCGAATATCGATATCTCGCCGATTGGATGCAACGTGCGCTCTCTGTCAGGTGCCGAGTTAACTACATTTGATAGCCCGCATTCTTTCATGGCAAGTGTGTACTAAGACACGTTAGTTTACGTCAGATTCAAGTGGCTTGCATTCAGTGGCGTCTCGTCAGGGCAAGCAAGGCAAGCAGTGCTTGCCCAGGCAGTTTCCAGACATTGTATTTTTTAAATAATTATTTTATTCAGAATAGTATTTTACTTTGGCTCGTGCAGTTAGGTGTATGTATTTTTTACACTATCTTCTTGGGACCCAATACTGTGCGCTGTGCGCTATAAAAAAAGAACTCGTTGACACAAAAACATGCTGTTTTAGAAGCGTTGCTAGGTTTAGAAGCGCTGGTAGGATCGCTTTCAGCAGGAAGGCTGCCGCAGTAGTTTCCTTTCGGAAGGGGGGTGGCATGGTACACAGGTTCAGGGAGGGGATTGGCTGGAAAAATACGCGGTAGAAGCTACGAAGATAACGCTTTCTTGCCGAACTGGAGCGAACATGGCCGAAGCAGACGGTGGAATTTTTCCGCCGACTGCTTCGGCTATGTCCGGTACAGTTCGGCACGGCAGGTGGCGATGTCGCGTTTCAGTCGGCGGTCGTCTCTCGGGGCGCGCGCATCTCTCCCGCGGGCTGTTGGCTGGCAGTGCGTGGGGGATTTGTGGGCGTACGATGATACTACACTCCCACTTAGTATATAAGTAATGTAGAGTAGGTATTTTACTATCAGAATAATTTAAGTCAATCATTATTTTTCAAAAATAATGTATTAAAAAAAATTGTCAATTTTTCTACCTGTGGAATAGTCAATGTTCAGTTAAGAAAACTACTTAAATAGCACCATTTTGTACCTTGAAATCCATATTTTCCCGGCGGAGGGCCTACAGACCCCCCCCCCCTCAACCTCATCATGTTTTGGTGTGAACGGAGTTATTGCTTCCCCTCATGTAAACCTCACGCCTCGCCACTGCTTGCATTCGCATTAGAGTTTTGGGTTTTTCTATTTAAAGTTGAAGAAAGGTTTTTGTTGCACGACTTATTAATTTAAATTGTTTGGTGTGCTCCTTTAATCTTCACTTTTTAAATAAACATACTTTTCATGAACGGGTTTTGTTTTTATGAATACCTTTACCTAACAAAAATTTTTTTTCCACATAATCGTCGCACCCCTACTTTTCAAACTTGATTTTAGAATAAAATGTGCGATGATTATACGAGAAAACACGGTAAGCGTGGCTTACGCTGTACCAGTCAGAGATCTTTATCCCAGAGAAATCTGGGGGAATAAAAGCAGGAGTCTAGAATTCGGTGTGGTGCTTTCTGCTCTCTCTCTCTCTCTCTCTCTCTCTCTCTCTCTCTCTCTCTCTCTCTCCCCCCCCCCCCCCCCCCCCCCTTCTCTCCTTCCTCTGGAGCAGCCTTCGGGATTACGCTCTGTAATCCTTCGCTGAAACGGCCCTTGGGATTACGCTCTAGAATCCCTCTTCCCATGGAGTGGCCTCTCGAGGATTACGCTCTAGGACCTTTTCCCCTCCTCTTCCTTGTTCCCCTGTCCAGCAAAAGGGCAGGCTGCTGCCCCTCTCTGCCCGGCTGACTGCCCGACTACAGGAGCTATTCAGCAGTGACGACTGAGGACGTCACACCCCGGGGGAATTCACCCCACCTCAAGCCACTCCAGCACCGTATGCTGTTGTTGGGACACGTCAATATATTTATATAATTTGATTAAACTTTGCCAATGTGTGCATTGTTCCCAATGTAACATGATATAACTGAATGAACACGGAAGACAAATCAAGGAGTGTAAAATTTGAATTACTGGCTGCAACAGATGCTGTTGTGCTCATTATCTCGAAACAACATCTCCCTCACACAGCCACCTATTGTGGCCAGCAGAATTTTTATTGCCTTATCAGGTTTTTAACATTCCACCGCCAAGTGATAACCAAACCTCCTCCACAACTAAGATGAAACAAAATAGCTTTTATATATATATGTATATATATATTTTATATATATTTATATTATATATATTAATATAAAGCAGTGACGCCGTCCCCGCTACCTCTGACTATTTAGACGTGATTTTGTTCGGGTTCGTGATCTCAGGGAAGGTTCGGCCTTGTGGCTAGAGGTAGGGGTTAACGCAGTAGGGCCCCCCGAGCTGTTATGGCCACTCGGGACGCCTGAAGAATAACACAAAGTTTAGTTGGTGAATTTAATACAGCACAGCCCAATACATGGTGCTGCCCGTTCTGGCCGTAACGGTTTGCCCGACGCGACTAGTCACACGCGCAGCTCACTTCCTCAGTGGCGGCTCACGATTTTAATGCGCGTGAGGGGCGGACTTGTACACGTGAGGCGAAAGTTACAAAATACACTCTGACATGGCGCGCGATATCTTGACGAACAATACACTTCACTATTACCTAGCTCTTAATAAACTGGGCTAGCAACACGTAGACCCGTGTCTCCGGCGACTCTACGTGATGTCTAGATGTGTCCCAGGGACTGAATCGTTATTATGTTTGGCGGCTCAATGCCGTACGACGATGATACATAAACCCTGACGTGACAGATAACACTTGGACGAACAACTATTTCATTAATACATTACACTTAATAAACTGGGCTAGCGACACGTAGGCCCGTGTCTCCGGCGACTCTACGTGATGTCTAGATGTGTCCCAGGGACTGAATCGTTATTATGTTCGATGGCACGCGTCGCCTGCTGGCTGCCCCGTGCGGGCCAAAACTATGTAGCCGGTAGGCTAGGTTGGGGCGTGAAGCGCCGACGTAAATTCACATAAACTCCCCACATTACTTACGTATGACGTAGAACACTCATCTTGGAGCACTGATTTAATTAAGTTAAGTACCTCATGGTAAATTTAGGCCGACCGCGGAACTGTACGTGAAAGGTTGAAAAGAAATTACACTATTGAAAACTACATGTCGGTGAAAGCAAAGGTTGAAGGTTCCGCGTTGCGCGCAGGCTGCCGGCCTGGTTGAGTTCTCGAAGGACACTGCCTGTGTCGCCGCGCGCGACCCCCCTCCGCCGCCAGCCCTCCCGCGGAAACGTGTGAATTTCGCGGGAAACTGAACCGGCCAGGTTTGGGACAAATCGCACAGTGAAACATGATTTTGCAAGGACTGAATTATTAATTAATGAAAAATAATGTTTAATAAAAACCTGTGGAAAACATAATTATAATAATTTGTTGTAGTGCGGCGGAAGGATATGCCACACCCGGCCGGATCCTTCCGCCGGCGCAGCACTCGTTGCATGGCGTTCGCCTCGACCCACGCACTACCCTTTGCTGCGTGCACGGGCGCGTTCGGTGCACACGCTTTTGCGAGATGCTGATGAGGCATAGCGGTCGATGCGACAGAGGAGCATTGGCGGTCGGCGTCAAATGCCCCCCCTTCTCTGAGACCGCTATGTGCATCAACGCCTCGCTTCACACGCTGAGCACTTCACTGACGTTCGCCGCACTGCGAGCCCTACACTACGCGGTGGAGTGGTGGTGTGTTGTGATGCCAAGATTCTGCCCTGAATACCTCTCCCACTCAATGAATGATAAGGGGTTACGCCCTGACCCGTGTCCTTTACCCCCCTGGGACTGGGCAGCGACGTGCGCCTCTTCTAGCTTAATATGGTGACAAGTGGGTGGGGGGGTCAGTGTGGTCGGGGTGTGGCATGGTGGTGGAATGGATGACGTGGACGGGGGGATGCTATGGGTTCGGCCACGAGTGTTGGCACCACTGGAACGCCCCTTACGGGCCGCGCCCGGGTGGAGTAGCTCGACGGGGACCTGGACCACTCGTACTCCGCCAGGTAGGCCGGGGGTCGGCGGGCCCTCGGTGGTCGTGTGGTGGGGACTGTGCTGGTAGGGGTCTCCACTGGGCAGAGTGTGGTAGGTTCCCTCGTGTCCGGTTGGGTGGTCGGGCAACTCGCCTCCACGGCGGGGACAGGAGCGAACTCTACCGGCTCGCTGTTGTCCGCGCAGCACGTCCTGACCAGGGCCCGACGTCTGCGGGTGGGGCCTCTATCCCTACCGTCCGGCTCCTCCCCATCCTCGGGCTCGTCCACGGACACCCGGAACGTGGCGTCCGCCAGGCTGAGGTCCAGCGGCCACAGTGGCTCGTCGTCCTCCTCCTCACAGACCTCCTCCCCCTCCTCGTCAGGTAACCAGACCAACGGACTCCCCACCTCCTCGGGGACGTGCGGAACTGTGGCCAGCGGCATCGGGGACCTGCTCGGGGTGTCCCGGAGGTCGGGTTGGGTGCACTCATGTGCCTGATCGGGGCTACCCCCGTCTGTGTCGCCCGTGTGCATGTCCCCCCGGGTGGTGGGTTCAGGTGCTGCTCCTTCCCGCGGCGTATCTGTGGCTTCCTGGAGTGTGGGGGATGGTGAAGAGGGGGTCATTGGGCCAACTCTGACCCCGTGCACGACTACGCGCAGGTCGTCCCGGTGCACTTTAGCGGGCCGCCCCCTTGGCGTCCGGACCGCGTATGATGAGGGGCCCGTCCTCCACAGGACCTCCCGTGGCTCCGACCATCGGGGCGCCAGTCCCGCACAAAAGTTACGCGCCCCGGACGACAAGTGGTGCTGCCTGACATACACCAGCTGACCTGGCCGGATCGGGGGTGGGAGGTGACTACTAATGGGCGTGTGGGTCGCCAGGAATTGGGCCTGCTGTTGTCTGGCGTGCTCCCTCCCCTCCTCATGATTGGGGCGCGCCACCGTGCCCATGGCGACATCGGCCACCCTGCTTTCCCCGGGCAACGCCAAGTTCTTCCCGTACAGGAGCTCGGCAGGGGAATGACCGGTGACTGCGTTGGTGCGGCGCCGGAGGCAATACAACAGCTTCGGCAGGTGGACGTCCCACTTGGAGTGGTCGTCCCCCCAACCTCAGCCGCAGCTGTGCCTTGACCTCCTGGTTCCGCCTCTCAGTGGGGTTGGCCTGGGGCGCGCGCGAAACCATACCGCGGTAATATCTCGTGGTCCAGCAGGGCGGCTATGGTTCCGGCACGCACGTTGGACACCGGGAAGGCCTCGACCCACCGGGTGAAAATGTCGGTGATGACGACCAAGAACCTCTTTCCCCGGGTGGTCCGCGGGTAGGGCCCCATTATGTCCAGGGCCAGGGTGTGAAACGGGTCGCGGGGCCGGCGGGGACGCTGCTGCTCCACCCTGTCAGACCGCCTCGTCTTCCTCTGCTGGCACTGCTGGCAGCGGCGCACCAGGTCCCGTACGTCCCGCGTCACCCCCGGCCAATGGAAGGTCTTACGGACGTCTAACTGTGTTTGGTGCGCACCTGGGTGTCCCGCCAGCTCGTGCGTGTGGTGGAAGCCCATGACCTGCTCACGGGCACCGAGCGGCACATGAAGGCGCCAGGCGTCCATGTCCCCTGGTACCCGTGTCTCCAACACCCCGTCTACGCACCTGTGGTAGGGGTGAGCCTGCTCCCCACATGACCACACCTCGGCCTGTGTGGGGACGTCTGTCCGCTGGGCCTGTTTCATGAATTCCACTAATTCGCTCAGGGTCTCCACAGGCAAGACGGCAGGACGGTCGGGGGCCCTTGGGATGTGAAATAAGGTTGCGGGCGCCTCCCCCGGAGTGACTGGCGGCGCGACTCCCTCTGGCGGCAACAGCCCCTCCCAGTCCTGGTCATCCTGAAACGTGTTGTGTGGGTCGGGATGGCGCGACAACTTGTCGGCGAACTGGTTGTCCCGTCCAGGGACGTGCTCGACCGCGAAGTCGAAGTTCTGGAGCATCAGCGCCCACCTCGTGAACTTCGACTTGCGGCCCTGGGCGGAGTCCAGCCAGCGGAGACACTGGCTGTCCGTCCGCAGCGTGAACCGGCGGCCCTCAAGGTGGTGGCGGTAGCGGCGCATAGCCCAAACGACGGCCATGCACTCCTGCTCGTTCACATGGTACCGCCGCTCGGGCTGGCCGAACTTGGCGCTGGCGCTGGCGCACGCCTTTGTCCCCCACCTGATATAGGACGGCCCCCATCCCCTCCTGACTGGCGTCTGTCTGAAGGAACAGGGGAAGGTCAGGCTGCAGACGGGCGAGCTGGTGGCACTCGCGGAACTGCTGTTTCACCGCGTCCAGGGCGGCGTCCGCCTCGCTGGTCCACTGAAACCGGAGCTTGGGTGATAGCAAGTCCGTCATCGGGGCTGTGACGCTGGCAAAATGCGGAATGAACGAGCGCAGCCAGTTGAGAAGGCCCATCAACTTCTGCAGCTGCTTGCGGGTTCGTGGGGCGGGTTTGGACTCAATAAGGTTCAGGTGCTTTGGCAGATGGCGGCAACCCTCCGCGTCCACTATGTGCCCTAGGTACTCCAGTTCAGCCGCGCCCACGTGGCATTTCTGGGGGGTGCACGTGAGGCCGTGTCTGGCCAGCCGCTCAAGGACCAGGCCGAGGTGCCGGGCGTGGTCCTCCCACGACCGTGACCAGATGATGACGTCATCCAAGTACGCGGAGGCGAACTCCCCCGCGTACCCGTCTAACACACGCACCATCATGGCCTGGAAGGTCGCGAGGGCGTCCATCAGACCGAACGGCATGGCACAGAACTGGAAACGCCGGCCGTCAGGGGCAGTGAACGCGGTCTTCGGGCGGTCCTTTGGACGTACGGGCACCTGCCAGTACCCGGACTTGAGGTCCAGGGACATGAAGATGCAGGCGTCGCCCAGCCCTGCCAAAGCGTCTGTTATGTTGATAAGCGGTGGTGGGGCGGGTATGGTTACTGAATTGACTGGTTTGAAATTCACACAAAAACGCATGGAGCCATCTTTCTTGTTCGCCATGACAATCTGGCAGTTGTATGGCGACTCACTGGGTTCGATGACTCCATCGCGTAGCATTTCCGTGATCTGGGTCTGGATGACGTGCCTCTCAGTGGGTCCGAACCTGTACGGTTTTACGAACTGGGGTTGGTGAGGTCGGGTGGGGATGGTGTGTTCCGTGGTTGTGGTACGGCGGAGCATGTCTGTGGCCGCAAACACCTGTGGCTGTTGGGACAGGACACTGTTTATGAGCTCTACACGGGCAGCGGGCACACCATTCCTCAGGTCGGCGAGCGTGATGGGTGTCCCCTGCATGGCGGGTGGCCGATAGCCCAGACTGTAAACTGTGCGCCGCTCGTGATGGCCAACGTGCAATCTCCCCTCCCTGACCTCCACAGTGGCGTCCTCCTGCGCCAGCCAAGGCAGTCCTAGGATCAGCGTCTCCCGTAGCCCCTCTACTACTAGTGCTGTTGTGTGGCTAACATGGTCCCTGATGGAGAGGGTGATGTTCGCGCGACCGACAATACGAGCTGTCGCCCCCTTCGTCGCTAACTGTACCTCCTCCGCACCTGAGTCAATGTCCCGTACGCTCGAGCACTGAGCCGACACATACGTGTGGCTGGCGGCCGTGTCGACAAGGGCATGCACTGGCTGTCCATCCATCCTGACAGGAATCCTGAGTAAATGCCCCGCCCCAGGTCCCAACTGCCCTAATTGGAACGACTCACCGCACTGCTCCCGGGGCGCTGCCGCTGCCGTCAGACGGTCCGCAGGTGCTGCCGATGTCGCCGGGGCCACCTGGTGTCCGGTGCGGCTCGCCGACGACCAGGAGCGGGCCGCTGACGAGTCGGGTGAGCGGCGTCCGTCCGTCCTGACGGGGCGTGCCGGTGTGTCAGCGGACACCGCAGGTGCTGCCGGTGTCGCCGGGGCCACCTGGTGTCCGGTGCGGCTCGCCGACGACCCGGTGCGGGCCGCTGACAAGTCGGGTGAGCGGCGCCCGTCCGTCCTGACGGGGCGTGCTGGTG
Source organism: Bacillus rossius redtenbacheri (assembly GCF_032445375.1). Lineage (NCBI taxonomy): Eukaryota > Metazoa > Arthropoda > Insecta > Phasmatodea > Bacillidae > Bacillus > Bacillus rossius. Next base: position 120,272,105 of record NC_086330.1, on the reverse strand, counting down.
TGTCAGCGGACACCGCAGGTGCTGCCGGTGTCGCCGGGGCCACCTGGCTGGTGTCCGGTGCGGCTCGCCGACGACCCGGTGCAGGCCGCTGACGAGTCGGGTGAGCGACGCCCGTCCGTCCTGACGGGGCGTGCCGAGGTGACAGTGGAGGCCGGGCTAGGGTTCCAGTGACAGTGGCCAGCCATGGCACTACCCCCTAGCGGGCGTTTCCCGATGTGGGACCACCCGCCCCGCGGGCTTGCCAGACAGCTGCCCGCGTGGGACAGACGTAGTGCCAGTGGTACCGCTCCTCGCGGCAGTACTTGCAGCGCGGAGCCCCCTGGTTTGGTGCCCCGGTGGTTTCCCTGGTTGCGGCGCGTCGGGACGGCTGCTCCCCCTGTTGCCTTGGCACTGGCGCCACGTACGGTACCAGAGCCCTGGAGTCCTCGGGGGCCGCCAACATCGGTGGCGACGCTCCTGGCCGTGGGTAGACGGCTCGCGGCCGCGGCGGACGATTTGCACGTCGCGCTCCACCTCGTTCGCCAACCGCACGAACGTCTCCAGTCCTCTGTCGGTGGCGGCCCTAAGGAATGGCTGCAGTTCGGGCAGCATCAGCTGGACGACTACCCCTAGCATGCTGCTGTCGGCCTCTCCTTCCGCCAGCCGTCGGTGGAGCCGCGCCTTAGACCTGATGAAGGCCTCCGCGCTCTCCCCCGCCTCCTGAGGCCGGCAGAACAGTGATTGTTGACACCGGGCCCGGCAACGGGCGTCGTTGAAACGCTCCTCCAGTCCGTTGGCGAAGTCGCCCCACTCCATGCCGTATTCTCCGGCTGTGGCCCACCAGTCAAGGGCACACCCACTCAGCTGATCGCACACCTTCTCCGTCCACTCATCTGTAGGAACTGAGTATCGTGCCAGCCTGTCTCGGCATGTCCGTAGGAACTTTGCGGGGTCCTCGTGCTCCTGCCCTCCGAACTCCGGCAGTTTGAGGGTGCCGCCGGGGCGCGGTGTGATAGGGGCCGCCGGCGTCGCTGACGGTCTGTCCAGCGCGAGCTCGCACGCGTGGCACATGAACAGCCCATTCCTGAAGTTGAGGAACTCCCGGGCCTCGGTGCACGAGCGGTGCCTCACGGTGCCGCACTGATGGCAGAACGCCACCTCATCGGGCCGCCGATGACACCCCCTCGCGCCGCACTTAAATGTAGACGTCGGCCCTGGTTTTCCGTCGTCAAAGTCTGTTTTGTGCTTCTTCTCCGTGTCGCAGGTGCAGGTGGCTTAAATCCCTGCCGCGGCATGATTTATCGGCAGCCCTGGCAGAAGGTATGCGTGGAATACCCCTTCCATGTCTATGATTACCGCTCCATCACGGCTCATGTTCATGCGCGTAGCAGCTGCGCAGCTGCGCCACCCGATCCCTGTGTGAGGCGCGTGGACTTCCACTCCCACAGCCGTTATCGTGCCTGGCGCGTAACTTGATGCGCGCCTGGCGCGTAACTTGATGCTCGTCTGGCGCGTAACTCGACGCGCGCCTATCGCCAGGTGCCCGTTCCTTTGGCTGTCTGCGCGTCGCGTCCGTTTCCTTTATTCCTACGCGAGCCCTTACTGGTACACTAATTTGAAACACAAAAAATTTGAAAAATTTGAAAGATAATTTTTTAGATAATGAAAGCCACACTAGTCAGGCGCCATTTTGACGCCGTCCCCGCTACCTCTGACTATTTAGACGTGATTTTGTTCGGGTTCGTGATCTCAGGGAAGGTTCGGCCTTGTGGCTAGAGGTAGGGGTTAACGCAGTAGGGCCCCCCGAGCTGTTATGGCCACTCGGGACGCCTGAAGAATAACACAAAGTTTAGTTGGTGAATTTAATACAGCACAGCCCAATACATGGTGCTGCCCGTTCTGGCCGTAACGGTTTGCCCGACGCGACTAGTCACACGCGCAGCTCACTTCCTCAGTGGCAGCTCACGATTTTAATGCGCGTGAGGGGCGGACTTGTACACGTGATGCGAAAGTTACAAAATACACTCTGACATGGCGCGCGATATCGTGACGAACAATACACTTCACTATTACCTAGCTCTTAATAAACTGGGCTAGCAACACGTAGACCCGTGTCTCCGGCGACTCTACGTGATGTCTAGATGTGTCCCAGGGACTGAATCGTTATTATGTTTGGCGGCTCAATGCCGTACGACGATGATACATAAACCCTGACGTGACAGATAACACTTGGACGAACAACTATTTCATTAATACATTACACTTAATAAACTGGGCTAGCGACACGTAGGCCCGTGTCTCCGGCGACTCTACGTGATGTCTAGATGTGTCCCAGGGACTGAATCGTTATTATGTTCGATGGCACGCGTCGCCTGCTGGCTGCCCCGTGCGGGCCAAAACTATGTAGCCGGTAGGCTAGGTTGGGGCGTGAAGCGCCGACGTAAATTCACATAAACTCCCCACATTACTTACGTATGACGTAGAACACTCATCTTGGAGCACTGATTTAATTAAGTTAAGTACCTCATGGTAAATTTAGGCCGACCGCGGAACTGTACATGAAAGGTTGAAAAGAAATTACACTATTGAAAACTACATGTCGGTGAAAGCAAAGGTTGAAGGTTCCGCGTTGCGCGCAGGCTGCCGGCCTGGTTGAGTTCTCGAAGGACACTGCCTGTGTCGCCGCGCGCGACCCCCCTCCGCCGCCAGCCCTCCCGCGGAAACGTGTGAATTTCGCGGGAAACTGAACCGGCCAGGTTTGGGACAAATCGCACAGTGAAACATGATTTTGCAAGGACTGAATTATTAATTAATGAAAAATAATGTTTAATAAAAACCTGTGGAAAACATAATTATAATAATTTGTTGTAGTCCGGCGGAAGGATATGCCACACCCGGCCGGATCCTTCCGCCGGCTCAGCACTCGTTGCATGGCGTTCGCCTCGACCCACACACTACCCTTTGCTGCGTGCACGGGCGCGTTCGGTGCACACGCTTTTGCGAGATGCTGATGAGGCATAGCGGTCGATGCGACAGAGGAGCATTGGCGGTCGGCGTCAGCAGTATGAAAATTACAAGTCTAGGAACCTTAAGTTATGCGATATGCTCTTATGACGTTTACAGCCGTGGCCATGGTACATTTGCACACGAAAATCTGTCTGGATGAAAGTTTTGACAGACTGCAAGGAGAGAGAAAAAAAAAATATATATTTTTTTTCTATATTTTATATATATTTTATATATATATATATTTATATTATGTCAGAGTGTCCTGGTAGGATGGAATTTAGCGGGTCCAAGTCAGGAGCAATATATGGCCAACTCGATGTCAGAATTGCCTGTTAGGTAATATTTATATATATTTTATATATATATATATTTATATTATATATATATATTTTTTGTCTCTCCTTGTAGTCTGTCAAAACTTTCATCCAGACAGATTTTCGTGTGCAAATGTACCATGGCCACGGCTGTAAACATCATAAGAGCATATCGCATAACTTAAGCAGGGTGTCTACTGACCCTGGAAAACCTGGAAATATCAGGGAATTTTGTAATCAGGGAATAATCAGGGAAAAATCAGGGAATGTTTTTAAAAATCAGGGAATTTTTGTTTGGTTGGTTGTAGTTGGCAATACGTTTTTTGTTTATTGATCAGCTTGCATTGACGTGGCATCATGTGTATCCCCTCCCATTTTTATTTTTGAATGGCAAATAACGAACAGTTCCCACGTCCAAATTCTTTTATTTACCATCGGATTCGGAAGTGGCATCAAATCACGTGATACAAACTGGTTCAAGATGGTCTGTTATCCTGCTGACGGGACGTGCTGCAGCATGTGCTTCCCACGTTCAGTTTATACCGACAGGTGCATTTAATTTTAAGTATCTATGGATGCCCTCAACGTAAACTGGACATTTTTGTTAGCGTTGAAAATACATATCACAGACACTTTTGGTGAAGATTCACCATCGTTGCTAGAAAATGCTAGCTGTGGGCTTCATACGGTCCATGGTGCTTTGAAAACTGGAATTTCTGTTACACAATGGGACGTTTTTAGTTTTTTGAGGCACAGTTACTATTTGTTTAAGCACATCTGCAAGGAGGGCAGATTACATTAGAATAACTGGATCAGAGATTTTTCCCAAGAAATTTTGTGCAATCAGATGGAATACTGCAGTTGCTGAGCGTGCCATGAAAACGTTACCCCACCTAAAGAAATTGGTTAGTGAAGTTTCTATTTCATCTCTCTCTTTCAGTGTAGTGAAATGGCTCTTGAAGATAATCTTCTAGAAGTAAAATTGACATTCTTCCACTTTTTGGCATCAGAGCTGGAATTGTTTCTCACAATGTTCCAAAGTGAAGCACCCATGGCACCTTTTCTCTATGATTCACTGGTTTTATTAGCTTTGGCAGGAAAATTTTGAAACCAGAAGTACTGAGGAGCTTTAGGGAGAAACGCAATGTATCTCCATTGGATGTAGATAACCAGGAAAATCTATTGGCTGCTTGTAAGATGTTATGTTGGCAACATGTTAACCAATATCCGGGCGATGTTGTGTGGCAGCAAGAATGAAAACGTGTAAGATTGTACAGACGTGCAATTAAAGACTCAAGATGATAAAAAACTGCAGTGAACTTCTTATTTATAACATGGTATCAGGCGCGGGGTTATTTGTGTTCGTATTGCGAATGTAGAAAGTTCGTTCGGCTCGCCATCAAGACCAAAATGGACAAGTTTGCGAAACCACCTGATCACCTTTGTGTCGAGGGTAACCTAGACAAAAACTGGACCTTTTGGAAGCAAAAATTCAACCTGTATCTGCAAGTTTTAAAGATAAAAGATGATGCCGAGATCCCACGAGTTGCACTCTTACTTAATGCTATCGGAGATAAAGGGATTGAGATTTACAACTCATTCAACCTCGTTGAAACTGAACGGGAGAAGTTTGAAACAGTGATTGCACGATTTGATAAGTACTGTTCGCCACGGAAGAATTTGTTGTATCATCGGTTCCAGTTCTTGACTTCGAGGAGGCCAGAAGGTATGGCAATAGAACAGTTTGTTACTGATCTTAAAAATCTTTCACGCGTGTGTGAGTTCGGCCAGCAAGAAAGTTTTTTGTGCCGGGACATATTAGTGGCGGGAATTAACGACTCTGTTATGCAAGAGAAGCTGCTGCAAGGTGGAGACGACTTGACTCTTTACAAAGCTGTAGATGTGTGCCGGTCTGTTGAAGCAAGTCGTATTCAGCTCAAAGCCATGCAAGGCACCACAGGGAATCCAAATGCAAGTTCATCTAAGGATGTATTGTCAGTTCAGTCACCCCAAAGTCTGGGAAAATCAGGTTATGTTAGGCAACAGCCCAGTCGTAATTGTGGTTATTGTGGATACAATCATGGACGTGAGAAGCAGTGCCCGGCTTTTAATAAAACATGTGCTAAATGTCACCAGAAAAATCATTTTGCAGCAGTGTGTAAGAATCCATCGGCCCGTCAACAATCTACAGATCATAGTAAACACAATAGGCAGCCTAACCTACGTCAAGCCAATGCTGTCTCTGTGGATGTAGAATCACTGTCACATCAAGATGAAACAGTCTATAATCCTAATCAGTACCTATATATATCTGAAGTTGGTGTACCCACTCCTCGTGATAATCAGTCATGGTGGGAACCAATCACTGTTGTCTCCACAGTTGTACAATTCAAGCTTGACACGGCTGCGCAAGTCAACACATTGCCGCTTGTTCTGCTCGATAAACTTGGTGTAGTTGATAATCACATTCAGAAGAACGGCCCAGTTTTGCGAGCATATGGGGAGTTTGAAATACCTCACTTAGGGTCTATCACACTGCCATGTGTTGTGTGCAATAATCTACATTACCTACAGTTTGAAGTTGTGGACGTTCCTAAAGCTGTTCCTCTTCTGGGTTTGGAAGCTTGCCAGAAACTGCACCTGGTCCAGCGTGTCAGTGCTATCAATCAACATTTTGGATCATCTAAGGAGGACTTACTACATGAGTTCCAAGATGTATTTACAGGATTAGGAAAGTTTCCTGGTAAGCCACTTACTATTCATGTTGATCCTAATGCATCTCCAGTTGCTAACCCTTGTCGGAGAGTTCCACGTAGTTTATTTGATAGACTGAAGATAGCTTTGACAGAACTTGAGAAGGCGGGTGTCATCACCAAAGTAACCAGTCCGACGGCATGGGTAAACAATCTGGTGATAGTTGAAAAACCAAATGGGGACCTGAGAATATGTCTTGATCCCAATAGCCTTAATAAAGCCATTCAGCGGGAAATGCATCCTATTCCCTCTCCAGAAGACCTCGCCTCAAGACTGGCAGGGTTCAAGTACTATGCAACATGTGATTTGTCTAATGGTTTTTTACAGGTCACTCTTGATGAGGCCAGCTCAGAGCTGTGTTGTTTTGTAACACTGTTTGGGAGGTTTAAATTTAATCGCCTACCTTTTGGAATTAGTTGTGCTCCTGAGATATTTCAGAGGAAAACAACTGAGATATTTGGTGATATTGATGGAGTTGAGATATACTTTGATGACATTATTATGAGAGCAAACACTCAGTCTGATTTAGAGTCAATAGTTCGTAAGGTGTTGTGCAGAGCTAGAGAATGTAATGTCAAGCTTAATAAATCTAAGTTTCAGTATCAAGCATCTCGTGTAAGCTATGTTGGAAATGTAATCTCTGCACAAGGTATTGAGCCAGAAACAAAACATGTTGAAGCTATTGTGTCCATGCCAGTGCCCTGTAATAAGACAGAGTTGTTACGTTTTCTTGGCTTAGTAAAGTATGTAGGAAGATTAATTCCTAATCTAGCAAAAGTCTCTGCTCCTTTGCGACTCCTTACTCACAGCGATGAACCTTGGCAGTGGTCAGGTGAACAGGATTCAGCATTTGAATTGCTGAAAAATCTCATTTCTTCTGCACCTGTTTTAGGGGTCTATGACCCAAGCCTGGAACTCATAATCCAAACTGATGCATCCTCTCTGGGAATAGGCTGCTGTGCCTTACAGAATGACAAGCCGATTGCATTTGCATCAAGGAGTCTAACTAGCTCTGAACAGAAGTGGGCACCAATTGAAATGGAATTTTTGGCTGTAAAATTTGCTTGTGAAAGGTTTCATGAATTTACGTATGGGAGGCCAGTAACAGTTCACAGTGATCATAAACCACTTGTAGGCATCATGAATAAGGACTTAAATGTGTTGACACCTCGCATTCAGAATATTAGGCTTAAATTGCTGCGATATTCAGTAACAGTTGTCCACAAACCAGGGTCTGAAATGTATGTTGCAGATGCTTTGTCTCGGGCATTTCTGAGAAGTGATGATAACTCCCATGACGACTTGCAGTTTTCAGTTCATTCATTGGTGTCCAATCTACCCATGTCTGAAGAAAAAAAAGAGCAGTTCAGAGAAGCTACAGCACAGGATCCCCAACTCTCGGCCCTCATGAAGGTTATTTCTGATGGCTGGCCTGTTTCAAAACAGTTGTTACCTGATTCCTGTAAAATGTTTTGGAGGTTAAAGCATTTGTTGGAAGTAGTAGATGGCTTGATTTTTGTTGGGTTAAAAATATTTGTGCCTGCATCTCTGAGACCAGCCATGCTATCTTTAATCCATGAAACTCACTTTGGGATCAGTAAATGTAAAGCCAGAGCCAGAGAGGCACTTTACTGGCCTAATATGTCCCAGGACATTGAAATACTTGTTGGTAGATGTGAAGTTTGTCAAACCTATCAAAGATGCAACACTAAGGAGCCGTTGTTGCCACATCCAATACCTGACCGGCCTTGGGCTCATTTGGGGATGGATATCTTACAGTTCGCAGGGAAGAATTTCTTAGTTGTCATCGATTACTACTCTAAATGGTTAGAAGTGAAACTTCTTACAGATAAATCATCAACTGAAGTAATCAAACAGTTGGAACATGTTTTTGCTAGTTTAGGTAGTCCAGATTTAATTGTCTCTGATAATGTGCCTTTCAACAGTTATGAATTTAAGAAGTTTGCTGAATGTTGGAATTTTAAAGTTCAAACCACTAGTCCACACTACCCTCAGTCTAATGGGCTTGCTGAAAAAGCAGTGGATATTACAAAGCGTATGTTACGGAAGGTATCAGGGTGTAAAATCCCCTTATCTCTAGCACTACTTGAATACAGAAATACTCCTATTCCTGGTATTCAACTGTCCCCAGCTCAAATGCTGTTGCACCGTCGATTGAAGTCCAAAATTCCCACTCACTCAGATCTGCTTAAACCACACATTCATGCTGATGTTCCTGATAGATTACAGGCACGTCAGGAGAGTCAGAAGTTGTACTTTGATAGGGGTGCGAAAGCCCTCCCTGAATTGCATCCAAATCAGTTTGTTAGAGTTCAACAAGGTAATATGTGGAACCCAGCCACTATTGTTAGTAAATATGATACACCTCGCTCATATTTGCTTAAGACGTTAGATGGCACTGTCTACCGGAGAAACAGAAAACACTTAAGGACAGTACCTGGCTTTGTAAATAATGTGCCTTCAGGTTGTGATACTGACTTGCCAAGAGACTGTGAAAGTGCTACTTCTATTATTGAACTGGGTTCTGATTCCGTCAGTGGTAGTGAAGAAACAATGCTCGATTCATTGCCAACCCTTAGGCCAGGAAGGGCTATTAGAAGGCCTCGCTATTTAGAGGATTATGTACATTAGTTGTAGACACATGGAAATGTAAACAGTCACAGTTGCATGTGAGCTACCTAATTGTAGTGTTTTGTATGTAAACTTGAAATGTAAACAGATACTGTTGTTGAGCCATGTAACTATGTGAACTGGTTGTAGTTTATTGGGTGTAAATTTTGTATGTTTTTAGTGTCAATCCATATATAGTAAAGGAGATGTAAGATGTTATGTTGGCAACATGTTAACCAATATCCGGGCGGCCATGTTGTGTGGCAGCAAGAATGAAAACGTGTAAGATTGTACAGACGTGCAATTAAAGACTCAAGATGATAAAACTGCAGTGAACTTCTTATTTATAACACTGCTAACAATATCAAGTTGGGTTATGCAGTACGCCATGCCATCAAGAAAGAGAAAGTACCAGAAAAGTCTGTCCTGTTACAGAAAAATGATAGGACTTGTCTAAAGGTTATGGTAAAAAAAACTTCAAGACAAAAGTCCCCTGAAGTACAATCTTACCAAGGGAATTTCCTGCTTATGTCCGTCTGTGGCTTTAAATTCTGGTGTGAGGAAACAGCGTATGAAGTACAGTTTAGAATGTTGTCTTCAAAACAGGTGGCTATCAGGACAAGAAGCTGATAACATTGAGTGATCATATCAGTTGGTATGTTCCATGCAAGATTCTGCAGCACTGTTCTCGTCTTTTTCTCGAGAAGACGGGCGCCTTGATAACTTGTGGATGCTCATTCTTAAGGAATATACAGTAGCTTCCAAAACAGGCCTTCTAAAGTTTGTGAGGATGGTGTTGGTACTTTCCCATGGAAATGCATCATTGGAAAGAGGATTTTCAGTGAATTCTAATCAGCTGACTGAAAACTTGCAGGAAGAAATACTGATCGCACAAAGACAGATGTATGACTTTGTTCAACGTTCTGGAGGTGTAGAGCAGTATGTAAGAAATGCTAGTTGTAGGCGTAAGGAAGCCCTGCAAACAAAACAAAAAGAAAATGAAGCTACAGACAAGAAGAAGGCAGAAAAAAGAAGAGTTGAAGAGGAGATCAAGGCATTGCAGTTGAAGAAGGCTCGAATGTTGGATTTGGCTCATTCTGAAGTAAGTGCAATAGGCGCAAAAGTTGAGTCACTGCGAAATTGATGGGAGCTTCCTTTAATAATTATTTTTTTGCAAAAGGAAGTGTGTGAAATATTTGTAGCAGCATGTTTTATTTGCCATCAATTGAGTCACTTTGGCCACGTTTGGAAGAAGGTAATTTTTTTACTAATTTAAGTAAGTTGAAATACTTTGAAACCCGTCAATGTAATATTATGCAATTTTTTTCAGTTTCTTGGAATGTCGTAATTGTGTTAAAGAAAACCTGGAAAAATTCAGTTTTAGACCTGGAAAACCTGGAAAAATCAGGGAATTTAATTTACTAGATCTGGTAGACATCCTGCTTAAGGTTCCTAGACTTGTAATTTTCATCCTGCTATCAGGGTAAATCCACACTTTCAAAAGTCTTGAAATGTAACCAGGGTCCTCTGTTTCCCGGGCCCCCTTGTGTCTGGGCTTCGGGATTTTTGCCTTCCTGCACCCTATCCCCATTGACGGTCCTGCATGTAACCACCCACAGATCAAAATGGAGTACAGAAACTCTGTATTTACAGTAGAACCCCTCTAATCCATCACCTTTGGCACTGGGGGGTGTGGTTGAAATGCAAAAAAGGTCGGATTATCAGAAAATACAGAAAAAATATCAGATTTACAGTAAAATAAACAATCTCTGAAATTAAAAATGACTGTATTGTTCTCTACAGTAAAAACATTGCAATAAACTGCATTAAAGCTGAGAATTTTTAGCAGATGAAATTCTAGACTTAGCTACAGTGTTCCTCTATTTCTTAATTTAACAAATGTCCAGAGGTGTTGAGGTTGAGTTCTGCTTGATGTACTGAAGGGCAATATCAAAAGCGTTCTTGGCATCTCTGTGTGAAATCCGGTTATGGGTTTTGTCATCATCACCGTCTGAACCTGGTTTTCATTGAGCTCTTCACTGGTTTCAAAGTTTTGTCACATAGGGCAATCCACTTCTCAACTTGACTGGCAGGGACTTTTCAGCTGTACAGTTTGTAGATCTATAGCAATTTCCTGGGTTGTGTTGTTTTGCTTGTCTTCTATCTGGTCACTTTCGGTCATAACTTCCGGTCAAACCTTATGCCAAGATTTTCGCAGCGTGTCAGGTTTCAGTTCTTCCCATGACTCAGCAATTGCATAGATAGCATCCTTGATGTAGAGGGATTTCATAGCTTCAAATATGTGACATTTGGTGGAAGGAAGAAAGCTTTTATGTCCCCTTTCTCTACTAATTCCTCCTCCGATGGATGTGGTGGTGTGTTATCCAACAGCAATAGACCACAAACAGGGAGCTTTTTTTGTTTCAAGTTTATTTTTGATTGCGGTAATGAACCGACAAGGAAGATAAGTTCATGTTTTTGAATGCCCTAGGTTTCTTAGATTTGCCATTAATTAACAGGTGAAGCTTGTGTGTACCATCAGCATTGCTGCAAGGAGCAACAGTTAGCCTATCTTGTACAAGTTTCATTCCTGCCATGGTTTCATTTGATTCAGCGAGCATTTTGTTTGGTTTGTTTATAGTTTAGGCCTGTCTTGTCTATGTTATAGACTTGGCAAGGTAACAGTTTGTATTCTTTGACAATTTCTTGAAACTTTACAGAAAACTTCTTAGCTGCTTCAGCATCAGCAGATAGTTTTTTACCAGAAATTGAAATGTGATATGTGATGTTGGCATCTATGAGAGTTGGTATCTATGAAAGGAAGTGGTAGAGCGGGCAGTGGATCGTGATGTAATGGTGGAGAGTGAATGTAACATAAAGAGTAGAGCGATTTTGAATAAATATGTGATAGTCGTACAGTGTAATGAGTTGATGTCCATTTAAACAAGGTGAAAATACAACATGGCGCAGTCGGTAGTAAATCGCATAGTGTTCGCAACGTGACCTTAGTGGTGTTGTTTCGTTGTTGTGCCACGTGGAGATAGAGGTTATACAGGTTTCGGCGCGATGGAATCGTTTAAGCCACCGCCGGCGCTGCTTCTAGATGGAAATCTGTGTGAACACTTTCGGCGGTTCAAACAGAGCTTTGATATTTTTATGCTGGCGACTGGATATGAGTCCAAACCATCGGCAGTCAAGGCGGCGATGTGGTTAAACCTCATAGGAGACGAGGCTGTTGAGTTGTTCAACACATTCGATCTTCCAGCGGAAGACCGTAGGGATTTTGAAAAGGTGTTGCGAGCATTTGAACATTATTGTAACCCTGTAAAAAATATTGTAGTTGAGCGGTACAAGTTTAATTGCCGATCTCAGGAAGAGGGAGAGCCGTTTGACTCGTTTGTGAGAGATTTAAAAAAGCTGGTTCAAAGTTGTGACTTCAAGGACCAGACAGACAGTGTTGTGCGGGACAGAATAGTTTTGGGCATTCGGGACAAAGGGCTGCAGGAACGTTTGTTGCGTGAACCGGATCTCAGCTTGTCACGGGCAATGGAACAGTGTAGGGTGGCTGAGCTAGGCAAGCAACGTGCCGACGCTATACAAACCAAAGCGGTCAATCCTGTTAATCGGCGTGAGGATTCGTCGGATGATGAAATTCACCCGATAGGAGGCACAGTTGAAACTGTGTGGCGAAATAGAAGAAAGCAGAAATCAACTGAACAGCAGCAGGTACCATACAAAGGGGGGGCTGAACAGAAGCATGTGCAACAAGGAAGTCCTAAGTGCCGAAGGTGCGGGAGGGTACATAGGAAGAATGAGTGCCCTGCCTTTGGAAAAAAATGTTACAAGTGCATGAAGTTCAATCATTTTGCAACCGTGTGCACCAACCAAGTTGAAGAGGTTAGGTTAACGGGAGGTGAGATGGAAGAGTTCTTTGTCAGCACATTAGAAGTGGCAGAAGCAACGACCGAGGTGGAGGATGCCAAGCCAGGCCGAAAGGAGTGGATCCAAGAAATGTGGGTTGAAGGTAAGACTGTATATTTCAAGCTTGATACGGGCTCAGAGGTAAATATCATATCACAGAGTATTGTGAAGCAGCTGGCTCGCCCAACCCAGTTGAAATGGTCACACATAACACTCGAAGGGTTCGGCGGCAAAAAAGTGAAACCAGTGGGTGTCATTAAGCTAATGTGTGGAGTAAATACAGCAGATGGTGCTCAGGAGTGCCTGGAGTTTGTTGTTGTTGAAGATGGTAGCTGCAGAATGCCCATTCTTGGACTGCCAGGATGCGTGTGTTTGAAGTTAGTTTCTCGCAGTTTTGTCCACACCTTACACAGTAGCGTTTTATCGGAAGATAAGTTCCTCTCAGAATTTGCAGATGTATTTCAGGGAGTCTGGTGTATTCCGAACAAGTGCACATTGGTAGTAGATAAATCTGTTCAGCCAGTTGCTAAACCACCTCGAAGAGTGCCCTTTGCCTTAAGAGATAGATTAAAAATCAAGATGGACGAGCTTGTTAAGCTAGGAATTATTGCCAAGGTTGATCAGCCAACTGGATGGGTTAGCAACCTAACTGTTGTTGAAAAGGGCGACAAAAGTCTCAGACTCTGTCTAGATCCAGTAGACCTGAATAAGGCAATTTGCAGGGAGTATCACATGATACCAACATTAGAGGAGTTGAGCTGCCAGCTGAACAATAAGTCCATTTTCACAGTGTTGGACCTGAAAGATGGGTTTTACCAGGTGGAACTAGATGAGGAATCAAGTATGTACTGCACTTTCAGCACACCATTTGGATGTTATAAATTTCTCAGGCTCCCATTTGGGTTATCGAGTGCACCTGAAATTTTTCAACGAATAAACATGCAAAACTTTGGTGATATTCCAGGGGTACTAGTATACTTTGATGACCTCTTGATTGCTGCTGCAAATGAAGTTGAGCACGATCAAATATTGTTACAGGTAGCACAGAGAGCGAGAGCGCTAAATGTGAAGTTCAATGTACGCAAGATTCAGTTCAAAAAGAAGGAGGCAAGGTATTTTGGGCATGTGTTCTCCTCAAATGGTATGCAGCCAGATCCCGACCAGGTGCGAGCTATTCTAGCACTACAAACACCCACCAACAAAGTTGAGCTGCAAAGAGTGTTGGGTTTCATCAGCTACTTAAGGAAGTTTTTACCTAACTTAGCTAGCATCATAGCTCCACTGAGGGAACTCCTGAAGAACGATACTGAGTGGCAGTGGTTACCAGTGCACACTGATGTGTTGCAGCAAGTCAAGGAGTTGGTCAGCAAGGCACCAGTACTCGGCTTGTATGACCCCAACAAAAAACTGTCCATTCAGTGTGATGCCTCAAAAGATGGACTGGGATGTTGTTTAATGTGTGATGATCAGCCAATCAGCTATGCTTCCCGAAGTTTGTCCTCAGCAGAAAAGAATTATGCACAAGTCGAGAAGGAAATGCTCAGTATTGTGTTTGCAGCGAGAAAGTTTCATCACTACATATATGGAAGGCATGTCATAGTACACACAGACCACAAACCATTAGTTCCAGTGTTTAAGAAAAGTATAGCAGATGTGTATTCTGTTAGACTTCAACGGATGAAAATCAGGCTGCTACGGTACACGCTGTCGGTAGAGTATCTTCCAGGCAAACTCATGCATGTAGCAGACTTACTGTCAAGGGCGTATTTGCCAGAAGTGGAACATGCAGATGAAGATTTGTCTGCAGAAATGGTTCACCTTGTGAGTGTGAGTGATACAAGTCAGGTGTCGACTACTAGAAAGGATGAGTTCAGGCGGGAAACTGCTAAGGATACAGCACTGTGTGAGGTTATGAGGTACTGTCAAAATGGGTGGCCAGAACACAAACATCAAGTCAGCCAGCAAGCTCAAATGTACTTTGTCCAAAGGAATTGCTTGCATCTCGACAAGGGTCTAGTGTTCTTAAATGATCGCATTGTAGTGCCAGTGGCATTGAGGCAGCAGATGCTACTCTTACTCCATGAGGGCCACTTAGGCATAGAAAGAACCAAAGCACGAGCCAGGCAAGTACTGTATTGGCCAAAAATGGCAGAAGACATTGAGATATTGGTAAATAGGTGTTTCACATGCCAAAAATTCAGAAGCCAGAATAAAGCAGAACCACTCATATCTCACAACATTCCAGAATTACCGTTTGAGAAACTTGGTATTGATCTTTGTGACTATGGGGGCAACAGCTATATGGTTGTCATTGACTACTATTCCAAGTGGATTGAAATAGTACCAGTAGCAAATAAACAAGCCAATGAAGTCATAAGAGGACTGAAATCTGTGTTTGCTACTCATGGTGTGCCAAAGCTCATTATTTCAGACAATATGCCATTTAACTCCTATAAATACAGGCAGTTCGCAATGAGTTGGGACTTCGAAGTAGTGACAGCAAGTCCTCACTACCCAAAGTCGAATGGGCTTGCAGAACGAGCAGTGCAGATTGCTAAGAACATGTTGAGGAGGTGTTCGGATTCGTCTAGTGATCTACCTGTCATGTTACTAGAGTACAGAAACACTCCTCTGACTGCTGTAGGCCTGTCACCAGCACAGTTGCTAATGAGTCGCCGGGTAAGGACGAAACTACCAATGAGGCAGCAGTTACTACAACCGGAAGTGCAGGGAAAGGTAGCAGAAGAACTACGTAACGGGCAAGCGAAGATCAAACAGTGGTATGATCAACGGGCAAGAAAGGCAACCGAGTTCGAGCACCAAGATAGGGTCTTGTTAAATAGAAACAATCAGTGGGAACCAGCAGAAATTGTACACAAGTCTTCGACTCCGAGATCATACGTTGTCCGTGATCAGGATGGCCAGCACGTGCGGAGGAACTCCCATCACTTGAGACCATCCAGCCTTGCTCCTGAGTTGCATAGGAGAAGGTCCAGCCTGGACTCTGATGATGAGTTCCGGGGGTTCCCAGCAGAAGACGAGGCAGGAGGAGAGTCGCAGGGAGCAGGGTCAAGAGTGCGGCAGGGAGAGTGCCCACCAGCACTGATGAGTGGTAAGGAAAAGGTCAATGTGTCGAGACGTACAAAAAGTGGACGTGAGGTGAAAGTGCCAGCAAGATACAAAGACTAGTGAGTACCAAATAATATGATTCCCCAAACTGATGACTGTTTTAACTTTTGCTCTGTTTCTGGATTGTAGTAATATGTCAAGAGTGTGGATGTATTTGCTATAAAAGGGAAGGTGTTGTGATATGTGATGTTGGCATCTATGAGAGTTGGTATCTATGAAAGGAAGTGGTAGAGCGGGCAGTGGATCGTGATGTAATGGTGGAGAGTGAATGTAACATAATGAGTAGAGCGATTTTGAATAAATATGTGATAGTCGTACAGTGTAATGAGTTGATGTCCATTTAAACAAGGTGAAAATACAACACCTTATGCCAAGATTTTCGCAGCGTGTCAGGTTTCAGTTCTTCCCATGACTCAGCAATTGCATAGATAGCATCCTTGATGTAGAGGGATTTCATAGCTTCAAATATGTGACATTTGGTGGAAGGAAGAAAGCTTTTATGTCCCCTTTCTCTACTAATTCCTCCTCCGATGGATGTGGTGGTGTGTTATCCAACAGCAATAGACCACAAACAGGGAGCTTTTTTTGTTTCAAGTTTATTTTTGATTGCGGTAATGAACCGACAAGGAAGATAAGTTCATGTTTTTGAATGCCCTAGGTTTCTTAGATTTGCCATTAATTAACAGGTGAAGCTTGTGTGTACCATCAGCATTGCTGCAAGGAGCAACAGTTAGCCTATCTTGTACAAGTTTCATTCCTGCCATGGTTTCATTTGATTCAGCGAGCATTTTGTTTGGTTTGTTTATAGTTTAGGCCTGTCTTGTCTATGTTATAGACTTGGCAAGGTAACAGTTTGTATTCTTTGACAATTTCTTGAAACTTTACAGAAAACTTCTTAGCTGCTTCAGCATCAGCAGATAGTTTTTTACCAGAAATTGAAACAAACCGGATGCCATTACAGGTGTTTCAGCAATCACATCAGCCTTCACTAGCTGCGAACTCACTTCCAGCTTCTAGTTTTTTGTGCAAAGCTTTTGCCTTTTTTTTTTATAATGGACCAAGCTATCGGGGTTCCTATCTTTCTTTCTTGGCAGAACCACATCCACAATGCATTGTCATGCAGTTCAAGTTTAGGCTTTTTCAATGTTTTGCGATTCTTAAGAGCGTATTCACCATCTATCGTCACTGTATATGATTCAATGTCTTTCCAATTTCTTCTCCAATCTTTTATTGTCGTAACACCTACATTTAGTTCCTTGGCAAATTTTTGGTGTAATTCTCCTTTGTCCAGTCTTTGAAGCACTGCTAATTTTTCATGTAATGAAAGAGTTAAGTGTTCAGGTTTCACTCCTGACATGTTTAAAAAATACACACAACTGTACACGCAATGTAAAACAAATACTGTAACGAACACAGAATAACACTGTCGTAAAACCAACGAACAGTAAGCACTAAAAACTGCAAAGTACAGTACAAGAAACACTCACAATGACAGAAACCATATGAGAGATGACGGAGCACTAAAGTGGCCAAGCGATAACAGCAAGTAAACAACAATGGTGTGACGGGTGGTGAGTCACAGAAGAGTCGGGATAAGTTCAGCTCGAGCACGGTCGGATCAACCGAAGTGGTGGACCAGCTGAGGGTGGACGAGTGGGGTTCTACTGTACTTCTATATACACAGTAACACCATTAAAATGATTTTGATTAAAGTTTTCAATGGTTGTAACCTACGAGCAACCATGTTGTATGGCTGTTATATAAGGGTGTGCAAATCAGAAAATCAAAGTTGAATTGACTTTGATAAAATTCAAAAACTTCGGAGAGTTCCACTGATATTGTTGACTTAAATACAGTAATAATGCCAGTCCACATGATAACACCGCACTCCTTTATTCCGCCATCATTTACACTCTGCTCTCTTTTTTTTCAGTCATACCAACTCCAGCAACCGAACATTTTGACTTCTACACCCCCCCTCAATAAAATTTTCCTATAACACAGGCATTATGAACTACATGACCCTTGCAAAGTAGGTCACCTTGTACGACTAGAGAACCCAGTTTTAGTTTGACCACATTAGCTTTTCCACACAAGGTTTGTTGCTTTCAAACCACAAAACACCAACAACAACTACTACTTATTACATGATCAAAAGGGTTTACTCAAGTCCAAGATTATACACAAATTTTTGAAATAACGATT
Source organism: Bacillus rossius redtenbacheri (assembly GCF_032445375.1). Lineage (NCBI taxonomy): Eukaryota > Metazoa > Arthropoda > Insecta > Phasmatodea > Bacillidae > Bacillus > Bacillus rossius. The sequence continues at coordinate 120,254,163 of NC_086330.1, read as the reverse complement.
TGTTCAAGGCTTTGGTCAGTCCATCTGCCACCTGATTTTGGGTGGTGACTTACTGCACTTCAATTACGCCTTCTTGTATCTTCTCCCTGATGAAGTGGTGCCGTATGTCCAAATGTTTCAATCTCTTATGACTCTCCGGATTCTTTGATACCCTTATGGCTGCTTGATTGTCCTCGTGTATCACCACAGGTTCTTCCGATCCTAACACACCAAGGTCGCTTAGCACTCCTCTCAGCCACACCGCCTCCATAGCCGCATAGCTAAGTGCCATATACTCGGCTTAAGTTGATGAGAGAGCTACTGAGGGTTGTTTCTTTGAACTCCAAGTCACTGTGCAACCCAGAACTAAGAACACAGATCCAGAAGTTGATTTTCTGTCCCCTTAGTCACCTCCCCAGTCTGCATCCACATATCCCTCCACAGTTGGGACTGCGGACTGATGCCTGTAGACTAGCGTCAAATCCAACGTTCCTCTAATATATCGTAGGATTCGCTTTAGGGCTTTCCAAAGTTCTTGGCTTGCGCTATTTTGGTACCTGCTTACGAAACCAATTGTGGCACTCAAGTCCGGTCTCGTTCCTACCGCTGCATACATCAAGCTTCCAATCAGCTGACGACATCTTGTTTCCAGTTCCCAGTCCTTGAGATGTTGGTCATCCTTCACTATCTTGATGTATGGGTCCATTGGAGTGGCAACTGGTCTCGAATCTTCCATCCCATATTTCATCAGTAATGATTTCAGGAACTGCGTTCTGTTCAGTCTGAGTATTCCGTTCTTTCTGTCTTGTGCTATGCAAATACCTAGGTAGTTCGATGCTTCCCCGAGATCTGTCATTTTGAAGTGCTTATTCAGGTTCATTTTAACCCTTTGAACTTCCTTTTCTTCATTTCCCACAATCAGCAAATCGTCAACATACAGAAGGACGTAAAACCTTGTTTCCAATGAATTCTTTACATACAAGCAATAATCATGTTTTGATCTCACGAATCCATCCTGCTCCATCACCTGGTTGAATTTATCATTCCAGTACTTGGGGGATTTCTTTAGGTAATAAAGGGACTTATTCAGACGATATACAGTTTTGCCATTACACTCCATTCCCTCCGGTTTGGCCATATACACTTCCTCCTTTATGCTTCCATACAGGAACGCACTCTGCACATCCATTTGATAGATAGGCAGACTTAGCTGATTTGCAACCGCTAGCATTTTTCTAACAGTCGCCAGTTTCGCTACCGGAGAATATATTTCTCCCAAGTCAGACATGTTGTTTTGTTCAAATCCCTTCACCACTAGACGAGCTTTGTAGTGCATTTGTACTCCTCGTTCGTTGTTTTTTATCTTGAAAACCCACTTACTCCCAATAACATGACTATCTTTCGGAGGTATCACTTCGGTCCAGGTTTTGTTCTCTTCGATAGACTGCAACTCTGAATCAATTGCTTCCTTCCACCTAATACTATCACTTCTCTTTATGGCCTCTTGATAGGTGGTCGGTTCAGATGAAGCACAGAAGTTTGTTTCGTAACTGTCTAACTTTTGTGGTTTTCTTAGGCTTAGTCGATTCCTTAGTTTGCTTGTCTGAGGGTTGGTACCTTGCACTAACTGATCCACAGCTGATGGGTTTCCACGGTTATTTTCCATTTCTGCTGGATCCCCGGACACTGAAATTTCATACAGTTCGCGGCGTCCAGGTGGTATAGCGTTCCGTTGCATTGGCCCAAAACCTTTGAAATCTTCTTCGACTCCATCCTCTTGAGATGAAGTTGGGCAGCCTCCACTTTCCAGCCACATTTCACTGTTATCATTAGTCTCTTCGTTTGCGTCCCCTCCTCCCTCTTGGTCAACGTTTTTCACCTGGTTCTCTTCGATGTTTGCCCTTGGCTGGGCCTCTTCACACTGGAACACAACATTTCTAGCTATCTCTACCTTTCGCCGACTAGGAACATATATCCGGAAAGCTTTGGAGTTTTCCTGGTATCCAACGAAAAAACCTTTGACACTTTTAGCATCCCATTTCTTCCTCCTCTCCTTTGGTACGTGAACATAGGCTACCGCTCCAAAGGTTTGGAAGTGTTTGATTTCCGCTTCGGCATTGAACCACAACGAATAAGGGGTTTTGCCATCCACGGAACTCTTGCCTGTTCTGTTTATCACATGCACCGCCGTATTCTCTGCTTCGGCCCAAAAACTCTTATTCATATTCTTGGTTTGTAACATTGTTCTCGCCGCTTCGACTACAGTCCTCATTTCTCGCTCCACCTTCCCATTCTGTTCCGGACAATAGGGAGCTGCTTTCTGGTGGCGTATACCCATGTTTTCTGTCATTCTCACCATTTCTTGGCTTGTTAGTTCTTTGTCGTTACCCGTCCTGAGAATTTTCACACTGTTTACTGTATCATTTTTGGCTAACTGCAGGAATGCTCTCATCTTCTCTATTGCTTCGGATTTGTATTGCAAGAAGTAAACACTTCTGTATTTGCTAAAGTCGTCGACAATTAACAGAAAAAACCTTGCCTTCCCCATAGAGGGGGTCTCCATTGGTCCACATATATCTGCGAGAATGATTTCACATGTTGTCGTAGATTTGGTTTTACTGGGTGGAAAGGACTGCCTCTGGTGCTTACCGCTGACACAAGGTTCACAGAAAAAATCATTTGAGCTTTGGAGTGTTATCTGTCGTTCCCGGAGGAATGATTTTATATGTTGTACATTTTGGTGTGCTAATTTTTCATGCCACACCTGTAGCGAACACTTTCCTTTAGTACTAATCACTGTGACTGCTGAGTTCAATGTTTCTCTAAATTTCATTCTGTACAACTTTCCTGCCTGGAATCCAACTGCACAAACTTTATTCTCTTTGATGAACTCACATTTTTCCTCGGTCCAGGTCATTTCGAATCCCCTTCTTAGGACCGCCCCGACTGAAAATAAGTTAAATTTCAGGTCTGGCACAAAAAGAACATCTCTCAGTTCTGACCGCTCCCACCTGTCTCCTGTGTAAGTTTCCACTTTAACTGTTCCTATTCCAATCGCTGTTAACTTGGACCCATTCCCTATTACAATTTCCCTCCTTTCTTCCAAGTTACTAAACTCTGAAAAAATGTTTCTCTGAGAACACATGTGCTCTGAGGCGCCACTGTCTGTGTACCAGTCCTCCGAGTTTAACCCTTCTCCTACCAATGCTGCACTAATGAATGCATTTACATGACTGCTCTGGGGGCCTTTGTAAGTCTGCTTGCTGTCCTTTGCAAGTCTTAACCTACAATCCTTTAAGAAATGACCCGGTTTCTTGCAGTAAAAACAAGCCCGACTTCCCTTCTCATTTCCTTCCGCTGTTTTCTGAATTCTGTTTTTCCAGCAATTAGCCTTTAGGTGTCCAGATTTTCCGCATGAAAAACATTTATGTGGACCTGACTCGGCTCTTTTTGTAAATAAAGCACCTTCTACATTGGTTTTTCCTACAGTTCGTTCTTCCTCGATCAATAGCCTTGAGGTTAATTCCGAAAGTTTCTGACCCTGAGCGGGTACCGACTCCCATGCCGAAACAAAATGTTTATATTTCTCAGGCAAAGATATCAAAATTTTGGTAATCCTGGCAATTTTTCTCCGTGTTCTTTCAAACGACCTGCCAGTTCCTGCAGCTTCGATATGAAGAGGGCTATACCCTCGCCTTCATATTTTACATTAAAAAACTTTTGTTGCAGTTGGTGCAGACTCACCTCCGAACGATGCTCATATATAGACAGCAATTTCTCCCACATTTCGTTCGCCGACTCACAAGTAAGTAAGTGTGTCATAGGGCCCGCCTCCATGCGCGTAATTATTGCTTCCTGCGCTTTATTGTCGCGGCTACACCATGTCTTCAATTTCTTCTCAAAATCACTTTGTGAAACATCAGCTGTTTTACACGGTTTCGGATCCACGCCCGACACGATATCAAACAACTCCTTCGATTTGAGAATCACACTTAACTGGAATCTCCAAATGTTCCAATTGTTTTCATCCACTAACTTCAGAAGACGACCCGAATTTTCCGATTCCATGACAGGAGTTACGATATACAAACGCGGCAAGTGCTTTTCGTCAACAGTTGTAAACACCAACTTTCCTATTCATGAATTACCACTTTCTACACACATTCGTGACAAACTTTATACCGCGTTCGCTTATTCGGTTACTTATTCAATAACTTGAATCTACGCCGGGACTGGGCCCATAACCTGTTGACTTAAATACAGTAATAATGCCAGTCCACATGATAACACCGCACTCCTTTATTCCGCCATCATTTACACACTGCTCTCTTTTTTTTCAGTCATACCAACTTCAGCAACCGAACATTTTATTGACTTCTACAGATATATGTAAGAGCAAAATAGAGTAAAAGCCTGACTTTTCACTGTTGTTCAGGGACACCAGCATTAGTGGCTACTCACGTTTTACCAGGAGAAAAACCAATCTAGAAATTATAAAATTAAATAAACTATAAAATTAAAAAAATATATTATAAAATTAAAAACCAATCTAGAAATGATAATAGATTTCAACTGTCAGAACACTTGATGGGCTAAATGCACAGTGTGTTTGAAGTGGACAGTTTTCAGGCCACCTCAAAAGGTTTTGTGAGAGAGACTTTTGGTGTCATCTTTAGAAAATATATTTAATTTTCTACTGTTATGTCTGTCCAGAAGTTGAGATAATATAGAAATAGGCATGCAGACTCATTTATAAGAAGTGCTCACCTGGTGATTATTTAAATTAGTTCAAAATGTGGTGAAGAGAAGAAAATGTGTAGGCTATTATATTTATAATTTATCATGCAAGAAAATACAGGACTTCCTGGTGTCTAATGATGCTATGCCCAGTACTTTCTCATGATAAAATGAACCACAGTGCTCATTGCATAATCGTAATTCTTCAAATACCAATGTAACTCCAACACAAAAGGGAAATGCAGTCTCCTTGCTGCAGGAGCCTCATATGGTATTTAAGTTTTTGGGCAAGGTTGTAGTAAATCAGCAAGCAGAGGCTTGTTTGTGCATTGTTTGTTTTCGCAGCAAGCTCCTGGGTGGTGGTGTTGAGTCCATGGCCATCACCGAGGCATTCGGAGAGTTCAGGACAGGGAAGACTCAACTGTCCCACACACTGTGCATCACAGCTCAGATGCCTGGGGAGAATGGCTACTCAGGAGGAAAGGCTGTGTTTATAGACACAGAAAATACCTTGTATCCTTGCCTAAAATTAGTTAACTTGATGAGTATTTGACAGAGAGCTGATAATGTATCATTTTGACATCAACGGAACAAGAAAACTCATAATCACTAAACTTACTTGATTGAGCAGGAACGTATGTGAAACTGTGTGAGAAAGTATCTGATCATATATTAGAGAGATTATTTATCTTAGTTCATTATAATTTTCTCTGTGCACATCTATTTTGAGGGGCCAAGACATTTTTTCGCACTAAAATTTACCATTTATAACGGTACGTTATATACAAAATAAACAGATGTTGCGTCAATTTTAGTTGTTTTATTTTTTCAAACTAGAATGCATAGACAAATCCAAACACTTTCACTGTTTCATTCACTCGTTCCACATACATCTGCCCGTCGAAAAATGCCCGCAGTTCGCGTGATGTGAATTAACGAAAATAACGTCCTTCAGTAATCTTTCACTGCAAGTACACGAAGATGGTGCGACCTCGAACAGGGCCGCACCCAGCGAAAACGAATTTCGCTACGAGCCGAACACCGACGAAGGTGGCCGCAATTTTTAATTTAGTACTGTTCGAAAGAAAATAAAACAAATTAGGTTGACTTAATACTCGGCCTGTCTCTGACCACCAACGTTAAATTATCCATTAGCAAATTACATCATAATTTGGCGAGAAGCCACCGAACGCGACCTACTGGGGCAGCGATTGACAGACGACTGGTGAAGTCCTACCACACTCTCCTCCACGCAGGGAGTAGACGTCACATGACCTCACCGACCAATCACACGCACGCTTCTTTCACGCTTACAGATACAAGCCAATCACAGAACAAGTTACAATACATGAAAAAGCCTTGTACATACAGAACTTTGGGCTTCCCCTGATCTATCTCTTTTCAATTTCACATCGAAATCAGGGACTACCATTCTCGTTCTCTCTCCCACACCGTGAGAGAGCAGTTATCACACAGTTCTCACGCAGGGGGGAAATTACCGTCTTTATCTCGGTTGGCAGGGAAGCACTGTTCCTTTCTCACTCACACTTACAGGCCTCTCATGCCTCTCTTTCTAACCATCACACCAGCCCAGACACAGTCCCGTGATCTATAATTATATTGCAACACGTTAATTAAAATTAAGAACAATAATCATAATACGAATTACTTTACAAAAATAAAAATCCTTTAGAAATAACCTGAAAAAGTAGGCCTAAACAGACAAAAATCTAAAACAGCGGCTCATTTGTGAATAATTACATAAAAAATAGTAATGATTAAAAATGTCTAATAAAATACAAAATACCTTCTTAAAACACAGAGCACGTGCAAATAACATATATTAATATTCATAACGTCTGATTCTACTGTCTCATAACATACACACCACTCTAAAAACATTGACTTATTTATATTTACTTATACCAAAAGAAGTTTAAAAGAAAATTATTTAATTAGGAGGGCAGGGTTCTGCAATGCTACACATTACCAAGTAACAAACTAACAGGAACTTCTGCACACTATCATTTGCTGTTAGCAATAGGCTTATTAGAACATTATATAATGATTGAAGTATGTTGTCACTCAGAAACCTGACTAGTAATTAAAAACAGTGCACTTTCATGTATTCAACTGGGGAAAGGGGGAGTGAGAAAAGTTAAAGCTGCAGTTTTCAGTAAAAACAAGTGAAACAACAGTGCTGTAGTGCTTGAACATTGTCCTAGTGCACAACTGTTCCTCTTAACACGCACAAAAGCCGACCGGACCGGTTGCGCAGCATTGCCAACAGGTTCCAGCTGGATGAAACTGTGGTTCTCGACAACGTGTTGTATGCCAGAGCCTACACCAGCGAGCAGCAGTACGAGATGTTGGACTTCATCGCTGCAAAGTTTCATGAGGAAGCAGGGGTCTACAAACTCTTAGTCAGTTGTGCTCAATTAATAAATTTCTGTTTTTTGTATGTCTTGTTTATGCATGCATATGTATGCATATATGCAAGTATGTGTATATTTGAACAGAGAAAGATAGTAGGCTAGTTTTTTTGACAGGCCTAAATTAATTCATTGAATTTCTTTTTTTAGTTAATGAAAGCACTACTGGAGTAGAATTTCACACTTTATCTTTCTTGATTGTTATATATGTCAACCTTACTTTTAAAAAAACTTACTTTCATGTGAATGTACCACAATGTTTCAAATTTTTCTAATTGCCAAGTGATTTTAGTTCTGGTGTTTAAATATTTTTATACATCCCACTTGGGTGGCGAGCAGGCATAATTAGTTGTGGTTTAACTCTTTCAGTGCTGTGATCGACTCTTATCGATTGCTGCCTCTTTGTTTAAAGTGCTGTGATCGAGAAATGTCGATTTGCAATACTCAAGTCAGTGCGGAAGTCGATTTAATTCCCGTGTGTGGTTTTTTCCTTGTTCTGTCATTACCTGCGATCTGTTGAGGAAATCTTGAACTACTTCGTTGATTTTGCCGGTGGTTCAGTTGGTAAAAATTAAATTTTCTTTGTTCTTTTGCTAATGTCTTTGAATTTGTACCGTGATATTTTTTTTGTTTTGAATCTTTCTTACTATAAACTTTTTTTTTTCAGTAAAAGTTATGCCAAAATATTAGTCTAAATATGTTTTGTTTTATATTTTATATATATATTCGGCGTTTTTATTTTTGGTAGACATTTAGCAAAGAGACAGGTAAAAGTAATACGTCTTTGTGCAAACAAGTGTTTTTGATTCCATTTCTCTACATGGGTTAGATGTTATTTCAAAAATATGTTTTGTTTTATATTTTTTATATATATTCGGCGTTTTTATTTTTGGTAGACATTTAGCAAAGAGACAGGTAAAAGTAATACGTCTTTGTGTAAACAAGTGTTTTTGATTCCATTTCTCTACATGGGTTAGATTTTATTTCAAATACAGTGTCGACAGAGGATTTTTGTTTCATAATAGACAAAAGAGATATTTTGCGTGACATTTTTGTAGGAATAAATAAAATGATTTTAATGTTATAATAGAAAAAATGGCAGACCGTAAACGTTTATATGATCCATCAAAACAAGAAGATTATACAAAATTACTGGAACTTTTAGCTGCAGATTCAGAATCTGAAGATGAAAACCCTAACAGTCAAAGTGATAGTGATGAAGACGTAGAGTGCAACGAGTCGAACTCTGACAACGAAAATGAAGATGTGTCTGTAGATATAAATACCTGGTTCCGGGTGAGTAAAGAAACTCCAGTGCATTTGAATTTGTGTAGTGGTGATTCATTCGACTTGACTATTGTAAGTGACCCTGTAAATTTTAGTAGCCAATATAGTGCCTTTTCACAATTTATGCCAAGATCTGTGTTTGTCCATGTAGCTGATCAAACAAATTTGTATGCACAACAGTTTTTGGACAAAACGCATGATTTTTCACCACGATCGAGGTATGCTAAATGGAAAGACTGTACAACTGAGGACATCGAAGCAATGGTAGCTATGGAGATAGGGATGGGCATGTGTCGAAAACCATCTCTAAAAGATTACTTCTCAGAAACAAGCTGGCTTCTTCGAACGCCAAATTTTGGAGAAGTTATGTCCAGAGATAAGTATTTTCTGTTGCGGTCTTTTGTACATTTCAACAACAATGCAAACTTTGTGAAGAAAGGGTTGCCCGAGTACGATCCATTGTTCAAAATTCGGCCAATAATAGAAATGACAAAAGAAACTTATTTACAACATGTTCAACCAGGGAAGTGTGTTTCAGTTGATGAAACAATGTTGAAGTTCACTGGCCGTCTATGGTTCAAACAATATTTACCTTCTAAACCATCAACAAAGTGGGGAATAAAACTGTGGTCACTGTGTGATAGCAAAACAGGTTTTTTATGTAAGTTCGACACATATGTAGGCAAAGGCAGTGGTGTGAAAACAGGCGAAACACTAGGTGAGCATGTTGTAAAAAATCTATTGAGAGGATTTGAAAAGAGCAATCGAATTGTGTATGTTGACAACTTTTTTTCTAGTCCAGTGCTCTTTCAATTTCTTTTAGAAAATGAAATTGGAGCTTGCGGAACAGTCAGAAGCAACAGGAAAATGTTGCCAGGAGAAATGAAAATTTTGTCACTAAAGCGAGGTGAAGAACCTAAGTTCTGGCAAAATAAAAGAGGTATGATTGCATGTTCATGGCAAGACACTGGTCGTGTTAACATGTTGAGCACCGTACACTCTTCTGAAATTTTGACAGTAGACAGAAGAACTAAGAAAAGTGCAACTGGATTCGAAAAAGTGAAAAAGCCAAAACTTGTTGCAAACTACAACAAAAACATGAATGGTGTCGACAAGTTTGATCAACTGTGTACAAACTATGTGTATAAACATAAAAAATTGAAATGGTACCAAACAATTTGGTATTTTCTTATTGAATCTGCATTGGTGAATGGGAGAATTGCATACAATGAAATAAATAAGAAATCTGTCTCCGCAAGTGATTTTAGAACTGAAGTAATCTCAGGATTACTGAAAGATTACAATCGTGAACCTGCAGCCAAACGCGGTCGTAAAATCTGTGATTCTATGCCTTTGGCAAGGCTAAGTGAACGACATTTTATTGGTGAACAGGAAAATAAATCTCACAAGCCAAACTGTATTGTTTGTTCCGTACTACCAGGGCAGTGCAAGAAGAAAGGCAAAGGAATGTGCAAAAGGAAGCAAACAATATTCTACTGCAAAAATTGTCCAGAAAATCCAGCAATGTGTATTGTACCATGTTTTGAAATCTACCACACAAAAAAAAGTTACAAAGTTACCTGTAATTGTTAAACACATCTTCATTGTTTATGATTATACTTTACATAGTTGACATTGAATCAAATGTTGCTTGCTAACCATATCTACTAATAAATAACAGAAACAGAACTAAAAACACCAAAAAATAAGTATATAACATATTTTAAAGTTATAATTATATGTTTGTTATGTATTTTTATGTTTATGTAAAAGATTGTACGTAGGTATATAATTAAGTGGGGAAGACCCGTTTGTAATAATCTAATAGTGTTTTCGCAAGTGAACTACCTACTGATATGTATTTACATAGTAACTATTGAAGTTGTAGCTATATTAAAAATCTTAAAAAATATAATTAATTCCAATTTGTGTAAAATTAAGTGTTTTGATTGTTTTAAGTTAAATTATTAATATAAAAATTTAAAATAATTAAATTTATTTTAATTAAATATATAAATTATAAAAATTTTTATAATAATTTTAAATAATGTATATTTAATAAAAAAATAAAATCTATTTAAATTTAAAGTTTTTAATCAATCTTAAATTATTTTGCACCACAAAATTATTATTTTTTATTTTCTGATTTTTTTGCGAAAATAATTACGCACTTAGGGTAATTTAACCACAAAAAATGCTGCACCAAAAGAGTTAAGCAATTTGTCTGCAATTAATGAATGAGTATAGACACTTGTTGTTCAATTGTTTGGAACACACTATACTAGAGTGGTTCCATTTTTTCATATTAACGTTTCCCAAGTCACCGGTATATTGGTGAGTGGTCAAATAATAACTTTAACCTGTCTTTATGTATAAAATGCACATTTGGCATTTTGACAATATAGAGAGCCAGGCAATAATACTTTTCTTGGATTTAAAAATCAACGATCATACCTTTAAAAACTAGCTTCTTTCTGATGTTTACTTCCAGCCAACAGTGAATGCAAGTTATGAAAAACTTTTATTATGTGGAATGCATAGTTTATATATTTTAGTCTTTTGTTTGACATGTTTTAATATTTATTTTGGACATGGCATAACATGGTAAACATAGAAAGATCCTTAAAAAATTATGAAACTAATACTTGGTTTTTGGCAGAAAAGACGATTGGCTATTGAGAATGTAAAGTATCAGCCATAGTTTGGTTTGTGCACTTATTAGATTAAGTGAGCCTCTTAATTATTCAAAATGCAGCTAAAGTGGCACTGTAGTGTCGCACTAAAACAGAAGTGCTGAGTGAGTGCTCTGCGGACAGGTGTTTGACTCTGTGATGGCCCTGTTCCGAGTGGACTTCAGTGGGCGCGGCGAGCTGGCAGATCGCCAGCAGAAACTGGCCCAGCTCATGTCCAGGCTCCAGAAGATCTCGGAGGAGTACAACGTGGCAGTTTTCATCACCAACCAAATGACCGCTGACCCAGGAGCCTCCCTGACATTTCAGGTAATTCGCTTATCACGTGAGCCATGTGGTGTGAAAATATTCAGCATTTTCATGGAATCAGTGAGGAGTGCAGGACAACATATACCCAGCATTAAGTTTTTAAGTGTTTGGTTTGATAGCAGTTAACACTGATTGCATACCACATTATTTTCTCATTTAAAGTAGGGCAGAAGTGATAAAGTTCTTGTCCATGTGACAATCTGCAACAAACTCATAAAAATTTTACTGTGAGAACAATTTCTGCTGCAGTAGTTATTCAGAGGATAGTGGAAACATCTCACTTTAGAATATTACTGTTGTTACAGGCAGATCCGAAGAAACCAATCGGTGGTCATATTTTGGCCCACGCTTCAACGACCCGTATAATGTTGAGAAAAGGAAGAGGGGAAAATAGAATTGCTAAAATCTATGACAGGTAAGGATAATTATTTGACCTTAAGTTAGTGCATACAACACTAAAGCTGCACAAGATCTAACATACCTAAATATTTACCATTTACTTTATTCCATGACTAAGTTTCATGCATATTAATCAGCAATTTGATTGCAGAACATCTAGTATTGGGTCACAAATGGCACACTTGGCAACTTCTATCTTGCATGCTACGAGACTCTTCCACAAAGTAAGTTTTCCTGGGGCCGTTTACAGAAACAGAACATAATTTCATGGACAAATCTATTGCAACAGATACAGAAAGTTTTAAGGTATTTGTCAATACAGTAGAGCACCCCTCAACCGGAATCATCGGGGGGGAGGTCTATTCCGGTTATGGGAAAATTCCGGTTAAGGGGAGTTGCGGTAGGGCCGGCCTCCCGGGCCAGTTGAATGACCTTCATTCTAGCAAGCTGGCAGGTACGTGTTTCTTATCACTGTGGGTGGGTGCGTGCGTGAGGAAAGAGGAAGAAACAGAGTGGTCAGGGGAGGTATTAGGACTACAGCTGCGGTGTTGTGTTACTTCGGTGTTGACGTGCAAGTGATTCACACTTCCGGGAGAGTGTATAGTCACTGCCACGCACAGTTTACATTTCACATACACAAGAATAACACTTCATGCATCTCGTTTACAAATACAAAGTTAGAAAAATACAGGTAAATGTAGACTGTTTAACCATATATTAACTTATAAATATGTTCATAATACATATTTGTGCACTAAATTTTTGTCTACAAACTGAAAGCATCACACGTTGGAAGTAAATGTTACTCGCTATCACTTGTGTCTGCGTGTGTAGTGGGAGTGGGAGTACATACTCTCGGGTCGGCTGTTTCATCATCACGCTGTTTAGTGACGGGACCTGATAAGATCTTAAACATATCTGTAATGCGAGTTTGCTTTGTTTGCTTTGACTTCTCTCCTTCTAGTTGTTTTTTTAGGAGGTACAGGCTCATCAACTGCTGTTCACTTAAGTAGCTTCGCTGCTCAAGTCCCGCTATCAGATGAGTCACGTGAAAAATGCATTCTTCCTGAGTGATTTTTTCTGAAGGTTCGTCTACATCGGAATCTGCACTTTCTTTCACGTCGTCTTTATTCTTGTTTGTGACCATTTCCACAATCTCTTCATCTGTATAATGGTGCATGACGGGAACATCACAGTCAACAGTGAACCATTCCTCATGTTGTTTTCTTGCAGTTCTGCGATTTCAGGACTGGTTATGGTCTTTGCATACTTCATCAGGTCATTTGCCATTGTTTTTTCTTGAGAAATATTGAATCCACGGAAGTCTGTTGGCTCATTTTCATTTTCTTCAGTGAAAATGATTGTCGGCCACAGTTTGTGCCAGGCATTGTTCAGGGTAGATTTAGGGATGCTATCTCAAGCCCTTGCAAGTGCCCACACTGCATCTTTTAAACTGTAATCTTTCTTTATTTCCTCAACAGTTTTGCCAACATTTAGGTCAGTCAGGAATGATCGCAGAAACTGTGATCAATAACGGCATTTAAGTGAGCGTAGGAATCCCTGGTCTTGGGGCTGAATGAGTGACGTGCAGTTCGGCGGCAGATAAATAACTTGCACGTTATCTTTTGACAAGGTTTCAGCTGGTGGGTGGGTGGAACAATTATCCAACACAAGAAATATCTTGCAATCCGGGTCCAAGCCTACGCTGTTGCAGTGTTGCCTTGCCTGTCGAACAAAAATGTTATTGAACCAGTCTGTGGTTATTTTTGTTGTGACCCAGGCTTTCTTGCTTGACGTATATTCTACAGGCATTACCTTGACGTCTTTTAACTTTCGTGGCCGCATACTTTTACCGATGACCAAGAGTTTGTTCTTGTGTGTTCCAGCTGCGTTAGAACAACCTAACACTGTTATTCTTTCTTTGCTTTCTTTCATCCCAATATGCGCATCATTAGGTGCACACAAAGTATTTCTCGGCATACACCTCTAATATAATGCCGTCTCGTCTGCATTATACACCTGCTCGGGTGTTAGTTTTTCATCCGACACAAGCTGGGCGAACTCCAGAACATACTTTTCTGCTGCTTCTGCATCGGCAGAAAGTTTTTCACCACTCAGTGCATAAAGAGAAATTCCGTGCCTTTTCTTAAACTTGTGTAACCACCCTAATGAAAAGTCACATTCATAATCAAGTTTAAGTTCAGCATGAAAATGTTAGCCTGCTCAGTGAGCATAGGTCCAGAAATGCTTAGTCCCTCGCTTCTCCTTTGTCGGAACCATTTCATTAAAGCTTCATCCAATTCACAACTTTTGCTTGGGCGAAGTGTTTTTCGAATCTCCATTCCCGCTTTGGATTCACTATCAACGTAAAATTTGCACAATTCATCCTTTTGCTTTTTTATGTCATAAACTGTGGACACTCCTACACCATAAAGTGTGCACATCGACTTGACAGAACTTCCGGCATCCAATTTTTTTAACATGTCTATCTTCTCTTGAATGGTCAACATTTTTCTTTGCCGCTTAGCTGTGTCGCAAGAACCCGGAATTTTCCGTTTACTTGACATAGTGAAACAATGAAACTACTTATAACATAAACACCTTTATAGTAATTCTCGTCCGATGCGAAAACCAGCTGCGTTTCGACGCAATGCACGGGAAAGACTGGCTATAATTAGCTCTCTGACAGACGTGTAATTAGCTCTCTGACAGACGTGCGTGCGCGCGCCTAGAAGGCATGTACAGTCAGGCACAAGCAGAAACGCCTCGTTGCAGTGCAGAAATGTTTTGAAAATGTGTGTTTTTTTTTTTTTTTTTTTTTGAAAATTTGTTCCGTATATCGGGAGTTCCGTTCGTGGGAATTACGGTTGAGGGGTGCTCTACTGTATACTCGCCACCAAAATCAAGACATTTGTCATACCACGGGACCAACATTTGAATACCTGTGTTGTAGAAGTCTGCCCTGGGTTTGGAACCACTGTGTGACATCCATACCTATATACCTCTCTGTTATTCTCAAAATGCTGATGCTGACAAGGTCCACAATCTCATATGTAATGATGGATGGCCTCCCACTGCGCTTCTTATCATGCACACTTTGTCAACCTGATAGAAATTGTTTGCACCAGCAATGCACCATCTGCTTCCCCGGGAGCATCTAGATCTCAGCAATTAAACGCTGTCTGCAATACCGTTTCTGGTAAATTGAACACAAAAGAGATGATAGGTCAAAATTAGATTCTCAATTGAATGAAACTCGTAATTTTGTAATGAATTATATTTATTTATTTGATTTGTAACATGCCACACCAATAGCATAAGGTTCAAACGGCGGGCACAACATATAGGATAAGTACAAAACAAATGCAGTAACAATAAAACTAGAACAAAACAATTACCAGAACAAAACAAATAGTAGGACAAAGAAATACAAGACAACACAATATTCAAATTTCCATATGAATGCTTAAATTTTAATAGTAATCACTTAAACCAACAGAAAGTTTAATGAGAGTAACATGGTTAAATTAAAATATATAGAAAATTATTGGATTAATTAAAAATTACAATTATGTAAGACAAATAAAATATTAGTAATACTGAGAAAAACTTAAGTATTTATTAAATTACAAATTAGAAATATTTACTGTACAAGATGACTTTTTGTATTCAGAATTAATTAATAATTGTACCATGTCTACAAACTGCAAATGATTAGCCTTAATTAATAGGAACAACATTGATACAATAAATAAACACACAAAGACAAAACAAAGCCACACAAACATTATATAATACAAAAACAAAAATGAACAGATAAAAAAACACCAACAGTGCACAAAATGAGCCAAAATTAAAATTATACAAACAAAATAAGGCCAAGCAGACCAGATAAAAAATAAAAAGAAGCTAGAATAGAGAATTAATGTGATCTATTATTTTATTAATAGATATTTTTTTTATTTATTAAAGGAATTAAACTGTTATACTTATTAAAATTTTTGAGTATCCTATAAACTAGGCCTATATCATGATTTATTTAATGAATATAACAAACGTTGGTAACGACAGTTAAAGGAAGGTATTTTAATATGTACCTGTATTTTATAGAAGATAATTGCAGGTTAGATTATTTTCATAAGATTTCTTTACAAATAAAGAACCTAAAATGTCTCTTCTAGATGACAGGGTGTCAAGACGAGAGTGTAAATTTACATTACTATCAAAAATTTTATTTATAATTTTTCCAGTTTTTTCGCTATCAGTTTTGCCATTTGTATTCAATATAATTTCTCCATATTCAAGTTTAGTTCTATTAATGATATATAAAGACTGAGACAGGAATCAACATTAGAAGCATTGAATTTAATAAATTTGATAAGATCAAGAGTTCTATTCACATCAAATAATAAATATTGAATATGATAATGAAATAGTAATTTAGAGTCTAGCAAAATTCCAAGATCTGTAATAAAATTAGCTTTCTTTATAGTTTAATTTAACAGTTTGTAATTGAAAATAATAGGATGTTATTTTCTAGTGTAAGTTATAGTAGTTGTCTTATTGTAGTTGAGTTCAACTAAATTAGTATTACACCATCTGACAATTGAATTTATGTCTCTCTGCAGTGACAGTCACTACTAGAGGTAATAGATATAGAAATTTTGAGGTCATCTGCGAATAGAACACCTTTAGAATGGCTGAGCTCATTAGTGATATCATTTATAAAAATATTAAAAAGGAGGGGAGACAGAGTTCGACCTTAAGAAACACCTGAGCGAGCAAGAAATAATTTTGAATTAAAATTGTTATTCAAAACATAAAACTTTATATCCTTTAAGTAACTAGAAAACCAGATTTAATATTTTATCAGTTTACCCAAAGTTGGATATTTTACAAAGTAATATGATGTATCAAAAGTATCAAAAGCTTTTGCCTGATCAAAATTACAAGAATCCACCTGAACACGTGAAATAACCTTAGCATAAATAGGATTTAGAAAAGTTAGCAAATTAGTAATTGTAGTTTGGCCACTTCGAAAACCATGTTGACTGACTGTTATAAAGTTTGTTTCAAGATCTTTGTAAATAATTTTATCAAACACTTCAGAAAATGTGTTTAAAATTGATATAGGCCTATAATTACTAACATTCAATTTGTTACCTTTCTTGTGAATAGGAATAACTTTAGATGTTTTCCAACAGTAAGAGTAGATACTGTTAGAAGGCATGGTATTTGTGATCAGATATACATGTAAATAAATGTAAAACTATTTTAGAGCACACGTCACTTTTATTATGACTTTTAATAGCTGAGAAAGACAACACAAAACATGGTTTTGTAAGGATACAACTGACTTCAGATGAAGAAAAAAAACACTTCCTGTATCAACATGACAAACATTAACATAAACTAATATAAATGTGCCGTAGGGGGGGGGTTTTCGGATGGACGAAAAAGGAGTAATTTGGGCGCCACCACGTGGAAGGGCACGTGGACCTGGCTACGAACTCTCGGCTCAGGGCCGTGACGTGACCCGTGTGGGGCTAGGCTAATATCCCCCCTCGTGCGTCGTGTTCGTGGGCTCTTGAGGCGTCCCACACGCCTCGGAACTCAGGGAATTATACACGTGACCACTGAACCACACATTCTGAGCTAGTGATTTTATTACCAGCGAACTTGCACAGGCGAATTATTACACGGTACGTTACAAAAATGTTAAAAGAGTTTTACATAAAGTACTAAAAAACACCGTTGCGGGTGATAACCAGTTTATAGGCTGGCCAGGTCACCGCGTGGCCTGGCCTCGAGAGTCAATCACGTATTACGCGTACGAAATATCCGTAAACGGAAAACAAATATTTAGGCGAAAGAGTCTACCACCTGGAGCAGGCCTCGAAGAAGTTGGAAGGTTTTAGATTTATTTAAAGATGCGACGGAAACTAATGGATCAGTGAACAAAAGAGATGAAGTCAGCGAGGTGCGCGGGCCGCTCCTACTCCAGGCGGCGAACGGAAACAGACTCCCGAGACCAGAGCATCATGGCCGCCGGGAAGGGTTAAGTTCCCGCTTTGTTACCGGGCAGCCGTCCGGTAACATACTTAATCAAACAAATATTATTTAAAAAACAAACATAATTTAAGTACACTTATTTATAATTAACAACCTTTAGTTATGGTGTTATTTCTTATTAAAGTTTAAAAACTATTGGCGGGTAGTTCTGCGGATGCCCGCATGGGGCGCTGCGCCGTCCTTACTTACTAAAACTTGAGACGTGACAATTAGGGATATTTTATTACATAAAAAGGTTTATACATTATGTTTATTTTAATAAAAGAAAGGGGTCGTCGCACCGACTCTAGCACCGCCTCTTGCCGGGCACCCAACACACACACACACACACACACACACACGCACACACGCACGGGGCGGGAGGTTTGAATATAGGGTGGTGGTGGGAGGAGAGGGGGGTCAGTTGCGGCGTGACGTGGCACATCGGGCTAAGGGAGGGTGTAGCCCCGGTCGACGTCAAATGTTAGAACCATAAATAAAAACAATAATCGTGTAAACTAAGTCATACATAATAAATTGTATTGTTTTCTACAGATACCACTATACTGTAATTAAAAATGAATGTAAGAATAGGAACAAGAAGGTGCGAACAACCTTTAATAATGAAATTTGGAATACCATCAGGACCAGTCGATAGAGTGGGTTTAAAGATTTAATACTCCAAAGTACTTAACTCTCAGTAACATTAGTTAGAGGAATGGAATAATTAGTTGAGATATATGATAAAGAGATACCTATGGTTATTCGATGGAGATACATAAACACTGGAACAACATTATTAACTATAATGAGAGGGTAATTAGTAACTTCCTAATTTATCTTTAAGGAAAGTAGATTTTGATATCCTTCTTTCATAATTTTTACATATTGCCAAAAAAATTTAAGGTTATGTTTTATTTTTTTATTAACATTTTGAAGCCAAGCTTTTTTATCATGCGCCAAGATAAGTTTAATCTCTTTACGATAATGAGAGAACATAGCATAATAATATAGGTTCCCATTATGTTTATATAATTAATTAAAATGTTTTTTTAGATTTCAATGTTCTTGTAAGTGATTTGGAAAACCAAAGTGGATTGCATTATGTCTTCTTTGTAGTAATTGGTATGTAAGAATTAATATTTAATATAGTCACAAATAGTTGAGATAAAATAGTCCACTACACTGTTTACATCACTAAAATTATATATATCTGACCAATCATGCTCTTAATAGCATTTTATAAGCTAAGGAAGTCACCATTCCTGTAATTTCTGAAAGTAGATGAAATTTTTTCTTTATTAAATAAATAAATATTAAATCTATTTTAATGTGTACGTTTAAAGCAGGATGAGGCAAGTCGTCTGACTAATGAGTCCAGAGTTTTAGTGACTGTACACTGCTGGAAATTGGAAAAGCAAAGAACCAAAAAATGATTAGAAACCAACAAGTAATTAATTACATTGGGATAAGCCCAGACCAGACATGAAGTTAATCAATGCCTGAGCTATTTGCGGAATGTCTGAATGAATAATATTAGAGGTAAATAAATTTTTAGGCACATGAAGTAACCATAATTAGAGACACGGAAATTTCGCGAATCGTGATATCGCGAAATAACACCGCAATTTACCTTAATTCGCGACAAAACACCGAAATCGCACAGCATCGAGAAATAAAACTGATATTTTTAATTTAATTGATATTAATATTTTGAGTATTTGTTTGCTACTGCTGGCGAATGAATTAGACCACCCATGCAAGACATCACGAAAAACAAGTAAACATGACGTTGATGGCACATCGCCATCTTTTGAAGTTCCAACATGGCCGCTTTGTAGTAATTAAAGTAAATAATGATTTACAGTATTCCCGTCACGTAATCATGACAATTTGAAACTAAAGCAGTAACTGCAATCATAAACAAATTAAAAAGAGAAAAACATACCTGAGCATCAACACAAAGTTAATAAAAAATACCGGTGATGTTTTCAACACAATATAGCTGCCATGATTTTCAACCCACTTCTTTGCTGCAAACTGTCACCTTACAGCTGTATTTACACATTAATCTTGTAGAGAAATATAAATATTTAATTCTTCCTTCCATGTTAAACGGTTAACAACCTCATGCTTTCAACTACGTTTGACTGGCTTGGCAACCTACTCCTAAACATGAACACATGGCACTATGACGATTGATAAGCAAAATCAGTGACCTTTAACTGCCGTAACTACACTTCACAGCAAATGCAACATGGCCGCAGAGCAAGTGAATACGGCATCAACGGGACAAAGAACAGCAGCAAGAAATATTACAAGAATACTAAGTTGAGACATGCCATGCCAAGGCACCGGGCGAAGCAGCACCGGCTTGAAAATATAACAGCATGCCTTCAGTATGAGTAAATATTTAAACATTGGATTGGCAAAAATTATTAACGTAGTAAGGTACTATGATTTCTGAAATGTTAATGGTGAAAACTAGATACATAAATATGCTTTATTAATTTCAGCAGCTTTTATTCCTCGACATAATATTTCCTAATTTAATTTTTAAATTTTGGTTTCCTTAATTAAGGCAGAGATAACTCAAAAATATCTCCAAATACCGTATCATAGGTTTATTTTACATCATTGTAACAGTTGAACTCATGTCAAAAATTAATTCATTACTTAATTCCGATGACTTCACAAGGGAAACAATTTGTAGCAGCCAGTATTAACTTCAAATATTCCCCTAAATTATATAGGCGTACTATGCTTTAATGAAGCCAAATTATAAATATAAACTATATAAGGTTGGTATGGCTTTCAAAGTGTAGAACCAAGTGGGCGTTTTCTTGTTCCTAACTCTCCTACTAAATAATAGTTATTTCAAGTTTTTTTTCCAGTCGTAAATAAACGAGCGATTATTTAAAAACAAAACCAATAAACAGTTGTTATTAAATACTATTAGATCATTGCCTTCAGACAAATAAATGAGTGCGTGACCACCACGCGCAGTACAAGTGAAAATTTTCGTGCCGTGCCGAGGCAGCGCGCTAGGCGACACCGTGCCGTGCCGAGGCAGCGCGCTAGGCGACACCGTGCCGTGCCGAGGCAGCGTGCTAGGCCACACCGGGCCGTGCCGAGGCAGCGCGCTAGGCCACACTGGGCCGTGCCGAGGCAGCGCGCTAGGCGACACCGTGCCGTGCCGAGGCAGCGCGCTAGGCCACACCGGGCCGTGCCGAGGCAGTGCGCTATGCGACACCGTGCCGTGCCGAGGCAGCGCGCTAGGCCTACCGTGCCGTGCCGAGGCAGCGCGCTAGGTGACACCGGGCCGTGCCGAGGCAGTGCACTAGGCGACACCGGGCCGTGCCGAGGCAGCGCGCTAGGCCACACTGGGCCGTGCCGAGGCAGCGCGCTAGGCGACACCGTGCCGAGGCAGCGCGCTAGGCCACACCGGGCCGTGCCGAGGCAGTGCGCTATTCGACACCGTGCCGTGCCGAGGCAGCGCGCTAGGCCTACCGTGCCATGCCGAGGCAGCACGCTAGGCGACACCGGGCCGTGCCGAGGCAGCGCGCTAGGCGACACCGTGCCGTGCCGAGGCAGCGCGCTAGGCCACACCGGGCCGTGCCGAGGCAGTGCGCTATGCGACACCGTGCCGTGCCGAGGCAGCTGGCTAGGCCTACCGTGCCGTGCCGAGGCAGCGCGCTAGGTGACACCGGGCCGTGCCGAGGCAGTGCACTAGGCGACACCGGGCCGTGCCGAGGCAGCGCGCTAGGCCACACCGGGCCGTGCCGAGGCAGTGCGCTATGCGACACCGTGCCGTGCCGAGGCAGCGCGCTAGGCCTACCGTGCCATGCTGAGGCAGCGCGCTAGGCGACACCGGGCCGTGCCGAGGCAGTGCGCTAGGCGACACCGGGCCGTGCCGAGGCAGCGCGCTTGGTGGCACCGGGCCGTGCTGAGCTGTTTCAAGCCTACAATTTTTATTTGCCAACAGTGTTGACTTTAGAGTGCAGTATACGCCATGCCACTATTATTTAGCCAAGCAAAATGCTATCTGCCATCCAATTTGTTTGTATTGTGTACATTGTCAGAAGAATGCCTGAAATAATCAGTTTATTTTATTAAGTACTACGTGAGATAATAGCTAGGGCATCATGCCAAAGCCTAAGGTAATGCCTCAGGTCAGGCTGCCCAGTTTAAATGTGATGGATTTTATGTCACAGACAACATTCTTATGTGCAAGTTTTGCAACTGCAGGCTAGAGCATGAAAGGATGGATACTTTAAAGAAACACCTTGAAAGTGATCGCCACAAGAAGCTGAAACTTGGAAGTTCTTGTAAACGGCAGCTATCACTTCAAGAAACTTTATAAATCGTAAAAAAAAAAAAGCCAAAACTGACAAGGAATTGTTTGTGTGAGGCACGACAGAAGCATTTGTTTCTGCAAGCATTCCACTGGAGAAACTTGACCATCCCAGTTTACGTACTTGGATTGCTAGTAATGTGTCTGGAGGTGGAGATTTGCCTATTGCTGACACCTTGCGAAGAAAGTATGTCCCATTAATTGGTGAGAAAATGAAAAAGGAAATTAAGGAAAATGTTTAATATGAAGACTTAATCATATTGTGCGATGAAACAACAGACAAAGGGGGAAATTGTGTTTTTAATATTCTCTTCAAGCCACTCAAATCCTCTTCAGTTAATAATGTGCACTTGGCAGCTTCAGTGATTTTGGACACTGCCCATTCAACAACATGTACTCAGGCCATACTTGAAACCTTAAATACATATGCAGTGAAGTTTGAGAATTGCATTGCGATTGTTACAGACTCGGCTGCGTACATGAACAAATGTGCAAATACCCTTGTTGTAGTTATTGGTGAACATTTGATACATATTCAGTGCTGGGCGCACAAAATTAATCTGGTAGGCAGAACTTGGCAACGTACTCTTAGTGAGTTAAACAGTTTTGTCGTAAATGTCAAAAGTGCTTTTTTGAACACAAGAAAAAGGAAACATGCTTATCTGTCGTTCCTTAGGGAGAAGCATGAAGATCGTAAGGACGTCAAGCAATTTCCAATGCCAGTACCGACACGTTGGAACTCGTGGTTCAAGGCAGTTGTTTACATTGATCAATATCTAGATGACATAGTTGAATTTAAGAATGAAGTTTCTGACTGTAACAATGCAGGGGTGAATTTCATGAATGACATGTCTAAAGATCAACTTCAGGAAGTCAGAATACAAGCTTTTTTCGTCAGTGAAAATTGCCCAAAATTGGTTGCCTTAGTAGAATTATTGGAAGGTAACTCTTTCCCAACATCCCATCTTCTCCATCTCAAATTGAAGGATATCTGCACCAAGCTGGAGTTGCTCAAGGAAGGAATATTCTCACCTGCTTTGAAGCAAAAACTTTCAGTTCTTTGAACTGTAAAAAAGGCTGAAGTAACAGCTAAATTGAAAACAGCTGCTCAACAAAGCGAAACTAAGCTCAAAACATTGATGTTCACAGATCCTGCCAGAAATATTTTCAAAGCATGCAGTGAACTATTAAATCCAAGGCACCTCACAGTTTGATCCATGAACGAAAAAGACATAGCAAATTTAATGTGCAAATTGCCAACTTTCAAAGAACCACGTTTGCAACCACCAAGTATTATTGAAGGTTTGACAGTCCTGAAACGAGTAGTTTCAGAACAGTTACGAGACGCACACACACAGACTGTTGATCTGTCAAATTCTTTGTTCACTTAAAGCAGAATATCCTGAATTTGCAACATTTGCTTTAAAATTACTATGGTTGCCTCCAACCAATGTTGATTCAGAGAGGTCTTTTTCTACATATGCTTACATAGTTAGCGACAGAAGAAGAAATCTCAAACCAGAAAATGCTGAAGTCTATACAATGGTGTCTTTCAACTAAACATTGTTATTTTACATTGAAATTATTGCTTTCCAATTGGTACATTTGAAACTGTATTTATTAATTAACAATTACAAAGACATATGCTTAATATTAAGCAATGCCCTGCATTTGTAAACCAGGCTATTAAAGTTTTTTTTTTTTTAATCTAGGTGTCATGTAAAGTGAAATACTCAAATATGTGTAGTTTATTTGTACAGGAATCTTAATTTTTTATTTTTATTAGTAAAATTACATATGTATAGTTAGTACATTCTTTTAAAATTTGTGGTGTCGTTTGAATATGTAGTTCATAAAACCATTCTCAAAAGTTAAACATGAAAAACCAAAACAGCGAAATAAAACAGAAATTTGATTATTTCAAAACAAAATTTAAGGAAAAATAAAACCACTTTTACGGGACTCTACCCATAATTAATATATTATTACAACAGTTCAAAAACTTATCTTCAAGAATTTATTAAGTAGGCAAGATAGGTTGCAGATGTTGTATTAGGGAGAATGTAAATGTTTCTGAGCATTAGAGAATCCGTTGGAGATTAATATAATTTTAACCCAGACAGCCTCAACTCCAGGGAAATCATAAGCATTAGTTGGTAAGACTTTTTTGAATTTATGTTTATTAATAGCAATTATAGCACCACCACCTCTTTCCTTCTATGTTAGGACAGGATCTCTATCTGATCTAAAGATATTATGTATAATAATTGTCATTAAAGTAGTGTGTTAAAAACTACAGTTATTAAAACATGTCTCAGTGAGACAAATTATGTTGTGATCAGATACTGATAAATTGTTATTAAATTCTAACACTTTAGTTCTGAGTCCTCTGACATTTTGATAAAGTACATATATCACTCACATTGAACACTGGCATTAAGGTGCTCCTCCAAGCACCAGATATGAAGATTGTTCTTTAGTAGTGAAGTTATAAGATTATCAAAGAATTGAATTGAATTAGTTCTAAGACTGCACACATTTTGATAAAAATTATCATACTGATAAAAAAATATCACACTTTTTGTGTTGTTTTGATGCACAGAATTTATTCAAAGTGCTCCTCCAGGCACCTGAGGAAAGTTAATACATAGTGAAGATCAGAGCTGAGCCGCTAGATGTTTGTTGTTTGGTGCTTGACGAATCTGTATCAACATCGACATTAATGAGGGACGAAGATAAATCATTGTTCATAATTTGGTCAGGGTGAAGTTTCCCATAAAATGGACTGACTAAACAACCACTTGGCCAAAAAACTATTGTTTATTCTGTCAAAATCTTCCTCCTCTAGAACAGAAATGTGGAAGGAAGCATAAGTATCATATTTTGTCTTCAGTTTTAGCTACTTTAACGTGCAATAAATTGAGTTTGTTAAAAATGTAATCTTAAATTGTGTGATCTTTAACTGAAGCGTAAAATCTTGTGACAAAAAGGGCCTTAGTTTTAAGTGATGAGGTCTTATTCCCAGTTGCATTGGTGGTTCTTTACGTTCCTGGCCCTTGTTTGCTTGAGAATTGTTTGTTCATGGCTTCCGTGCACATTGCACAACCGTGAAGCCATCGGTGTCAACAACGTGCTTGCTGGAATTGAAGCTGCTCGAACCATGCTATTTTTCTTGCTGCGTAGCAAGTAGGTCATGGGACGATGCAATGTTACTAGAGATACCAGGTAATACCAAATTAAGTGACTTTTTAGGTGTCCTGGATTTCTTCAAAATTTGACTATATAATTGCTCACCATTTTTTTTTTAAACAAACTTTCCCCTAACAGCAAGTTCTTGCTTGATCACGACGGTTTCTTCACGTGAATCAACGAGTAATGTTTTTAAAACCAAGTGTTCACTTTTCAGCTCATCTAATTTGGTGCATAACAAATTGACAGTTTTTATTAAGATTATCAATTTGGTTGACATTCAGGTTACTTGCCCCAGTATTCAATGCTTCCAAAGTACAAACGTAACTAGATCCTGTCTTCTGCTGTGGGGATTTGAACATGATCAATTGATTTTCTGGTACTAGATTTAAGGTTATTGCATTATTTAAATGGGGCGATAGAAACCCCCGGAAGTCGGATTGGTCTAATATTGAAATATTAATGATGAATCACTGAATAACGGATTAAGTAGGCCATACACACCATGGAGCATGCACAGACATGTCCGTCCCGGCTGAACTCACGACCGCTACTCTATTAATGTTAAAGTCTGTTAATGTTAAATAATGCTTTCCTGTTCCAGCCCTGACATGCCGGAAAATGAAGCAACATTTTCAATTTGTGGTGGAGGAATTGTTGATGCAAAAGAGTAATTGCAAATCTCTGTATATTGCTGGTTTGCACGTAGAATTTGTGACAGTAAGCAACTTTTTGGTTGTGTTTATTTATGCCTAACAATCTGAACTGTAACAACTACATACAGAACAAAGCATGTTCATTTACATAATACAATAGACTTAGGAATAGCAAGCTACATGTATGGTGTATTTTAAGGTGTTACGTAATTTATTTCACTTTGAAGAAGAAAGTGAATGCTTGAAGAAAGTGTTATTCTTGATTACAAATTGGTTTCATGAGATGAACAAACTATGCTTACATTTAAAATAAGTTAGGAGTCAAAAGGTTGAAAGCATAAGGTATTTTGAAGAAAAAAAAAATGTAGCATGCTATAAAAGTCCCTGTAGACTAATATCAAATTTGTATAAATGTATGTATATACACAAATGTTTAAGTGTAAAATAGTGTATTTTGCACAAATATTCACTTTATATAGTTTACACATACTATACTTGAACTAATTTAGCTAATTGAAAGATATTTTGAACTTATCTGTGAAAATATTTTACGCCAAAATATGACATTCTGTATCAGACACACAATACGTACATAATTAATTGAAAGCACACAAAATCTGGGTAGCACATTCACACGTTCTCATGTTTATAAATATATCAAATATTAAAATTGAAAAATGTTATTGGTGTTAGCAAACACATAACCATTTGCATGTAACAAATGACTTGGCTTTATTTTGTTATTTTTTTCTCTACTTATCTGTTCGTCCATGAACCATGAAAAGCTAAATGTGTGTAATTTTTTACCAGTATTTATTTGTTATAATTTCTAGGCACTAAGTGAATGTCACGTACCTGTACTATTTTTTGCTAAGAGTCCATTGCTATGGAAGATAAATATATTAAGGTAAATGCTATGTGTACATGGATGTTATTACTCAGGTGCATGAAAAAAAAATTTTTACATACATATTAAATATATTTATATTTTTGGAAAAAAACATTGGCAAATAAATACACAAAATCTGTTGAACAAAGCAGCACTTCTACCAAATGCCAGACAACATCCTTGAAGATCAACAGGCAAGACTTTTATTACAAGTTAAAATTTTTTGCATACAGGTACATAATAAGACTAGAATTTATATCAGCCCAATGAAAACAGTTCCAACAATGTTTTAGCTATGTAAAAACTGCAAGTAAAAGCTGGGTGGTCCACATGTCTCCTGACAAACCACGGCTGGCAGTTATCCACCCAGGTCAGTGCAGAGCCTATGTTTGCCTATGCACACATCCAAACAATTATAGGTTTCTGATGAGTGTGTGGCTCTACCATTTAGTAACCTAAAAGAATATCACAAGCTGTAAAAAAACACAAATAAAACAAAAATGACAGATTTAATAAAGAAAATTGCTGCATAAGCCCTTTTCCCTCTTCTCTGGACAGTACTTTTCCCTCACCTGGGATCATAACCACAATATTTCCCAAACTTTTGAGTTTATGTTTACGTCTAAATTATCCTGAAATTTCACTTTGCAAATAGTTTTGTTACGTTATTTCACTAGAATGTTCCCATTAAACACAAAGTACAATTATTCACATTCCATAGCCAGGTGTCAGGATGCATATTAAGTTATGCAGTGGCAAAGAAAACAAATGATGTACAATACATTTTAGCCACTTTTGCTGGCTATAAAAGATACAGTATCATGATGTGGCAAACCTGCAAACGGTTTACCTCTAACTTAGGATAAAATTAAAATAAAAAAAAAGTGTGTGATACCACCATATTAGTTTTTCCTTTATTTGTTTGGTTTTACTTTTCTTGGAATTGTCTAAGTAAACTTATTTTACATTTTTTCTAATGGTGTGAAGTTTAAATGTTCAGGCATGATGTTGACTGCACATACTACACATTGCTAGAGGTACAAAGACAAGGCATTGAAATCTCATGATGTGCTATTCCGAGACGGGATTAATCTAGAGTTGATGTACATGGGAGAGAGCGAGAGAGAGAGAGAGAGAGAGAGCAAACCTAGCGATATCTCGTGTTCGGGAAAAGTCATAGATGAGGTCTCCGGATATCAATACAGTACAAAAAGCAAGGAATGCCTTATGGGGATGTAAGTACCCTTTGCAGCACAAGGTTCTGTAACTGTTACAGTCATCACACCCCAGATTAAGCATGAAATTAACTCCTGTAATCATTCATTCTGTATTTGCAGCTCTAATGCTATATAGCACTAGTGCAATACGTTATGTTTGTGATGTGCGTATCAAATGTTGAATCGTTCCGAGTGAATTGTTCATAGAGACCTGTCACTCCCATACTGGCGAAAATTCCTTACTGCATAGTAGGTAGGTCTCTGTATACATACCATCCTCGGTAAATAAAGATGAGAAACAAAACCATCATATATATGGTCGTGCTTATATTGTGCATAATAATGATAGTATATAATAATTTAAGTTAAATGTTTAATTTCTTCCTATTGTCAGAATACATTTTATATCTACATGTTTAAAAAATAAAGTTTTGCCATGCAGGGCAGCATTTTAATATATATTTTTTTTATATAGTCTAATTATTTTTTCAGTAATCCCACATTTTTGGGAGGTTCTTGTTTATATTTCACTCACAAAATCTTTACTGTCACATTTTTGATTTTCAAAATTAATTTAATCACATTTTCAAGTCATCTAGCAACAAAAACTACGAACATATACATGTGCGCAAGACTAAAAAAAGCTGTCACAAAAACAAAATCAAGTTACAGTGTGACCACCCTTTTGAATAGTTTTCAATATTTTCACAATAAAGGTGATAATTTTGATACACCTAAATTAAATATTTTAGAGCTGCAAAAGAATGATTTTTGGTTAATAGAAAAAATATAACACTGCTTGAATACAAAGCATACCTTTAAAATAGATAGGTTAATTATTTCAAAGTTGATAACAGCATAGGGTTCAAACTTTGAACAAGAGTTTTGTAGCCTCTTATCCGCTGTCAGCTCCTGTTCTGGCACTTTCTTTACGAGAAATCCATATGCACTGATTATATGTGCTACTGTAAAGATTAACACACAGGCCTTATGTAGCTGTAAGCAGACTTTCCTCAACAATCTGTAGGAAGGCAACCCTATTTTTTTAAATTTTATCTTTCACAGACAAATAAATTCTAAATTTTTTCATAGTTGCAATGATTTGTAAATGCTTGTGAAGAAACTAGTTAATTGGGCAGTGAGAAAATAAGGTATATCCATGAATGCATGCCTTATTGAAAGTGTAATGTTAGATGGAATGGCCATTGAAATTCATTACGTTTTGTTTAAGCATATAGTGGAATGATACACAACTGAGTTAAAAATAGGTCTTGAGCAATTCTTCCAAATATGTTAACTTTAATTTACCACACGTCAACATGTATTAACTTCACATATATAAATGGTTATTGCCTAATGCTGTTTCAAATAATAATATTGTCAGATATTCTATCATTTCAAAAAAAAAGCCAAAATAATACAGGAAATGCTTTTAAGTAGGATAATTTGAACTCATTATTATGCAGCAAAAACTACAGAGGTAATAATTATCATCACAGCCATGTTCTCAATAGATAAGACTATAAATAAATGTTTTAACACATATGCATAAAATATCAATAAATCAGACAATAATACAAGCTAAAATGAAAAACAATTATGTACACTTCTAAAAACAATGATAACATGATAATATACAACTGATATATAGTCTACTTAGAACACACACCTACCAGGCACTTAAATGAAATAATTTAAATTTTTCTAAAAATATTTCAGAAAAAGTTTGTCAATTACATATGCAGTGTACTACTAAAAAAGTGACAATCGTTATTGCACCAAATATAACTCTATACAATTTTGTTATACAAGAAACATGTAGAAATTATATGAAGCAAGTACATATACGTACATCCTAATTAATTTAGCATATGCCTTATCAGTGCATCTACTTTTGAGTACTCTAACTACTCTATTAGTATTAATATTCCTGGTAAAAAAAAAAAAAAAAAATTTTTGAATTATTCATACAGCTTACATACACAACATAAAAAATGCATAGTTGAAATAAGGCAACTACCCCAACAATGAACACGCCAACATCCACTCATGATTCGGACCACCATTTAATTACAAACTACAATGTGTATTATGAGCTTCCTTTTATGAAGGCCCCTTGAACTACATGCAGTGCACACTAAGGCTTAACCACACACTAATTTAAGATACAGCCCTCATACATAGCCAGTCGTTAACTGTCAACATGTCATTTGCTTCAAGTTTCCCTGTTTCATGAATTACCTGTTTAAAATGGTGTGCGTATGGATGACTTAAGTTGCATCGCACTAAAGATTAGTGTAGCAAATTTTCAGAAACTTTTTCTTTTTACATTACTATTTATTTACTTGAGTTAGTGGCATGCAGCAACCAACAACTGAAGTTTTAAGGGGCCTGCCTAGCGAGTGGTGTACCTGTGTCAGTGAGGCGGGATGATAATGTGATGCTCGCTGGTGCTTCTAGCAAGGCTCTGAACTGGATCCATAACATTATATGGCAGAGAAATGGTGATAAAAGAGTGATGCTAGTCGCTTGAATGTTTACAAAACTATCAAGGATGTTTCATGTATGAAAATAATTCTGAAAACACGCGTTTTAGCCCTTTACAGTTCAATAACTAAATACGGAAACAGAACTACTCATCCGCCCTCAGCGCATTCTTAAATGTTTTTTGTAGACAGATGACACAAGGATATCTTTTCAGTTTTTTAATTGAGTGATTTTTTTTGAAGCTCTGTACACCGTATGTGTGCCCAAGTAAGCGTGCCTTTAAATGGTAGTTTAACTATAAAAACCATGGCCTCCGCCCTTTTTCTTGCTCTGTATTCAATGGTACAGTCTACCAAGCAATCACTAGTGGCATATACACACTCATGTAATAATAACTTGTATTATCAAATTTAAAGATATACAGAATATTTACTATAATATTTTCAATTGTAACCTGATGAACAGAAAAAGCAGGTCCTCAAAGGAATTGAAACAAAAAGTTTTATTTACAGTGCTATGAAAAAAATTAAGAATGCCTGTTCTACAATATGTATGTATTGATTACAGCAGTGAAATATAAAGGTAGATTTCTTGAAGTAATATGGAAGCAATTTATTTGACTTCATGTGACTACATAATCCAGTATCCCATCCAGCCCAAAGGATATTGTGTATCTGAGCGAACTAAGATTGCAGAATTGGTGCCCAACCTAAACTAATATTCTGCAATACTCAATAAAATTATCTGCTGATAAAAAAGTTGACTTATAGTTTGACTATTAAGATTAGATACATTGTTGTGAACCACATTTTACACACTGCCTATAAATCATTTACAACACAAACACAAATTAAGGTCAAGACTGGGAGATTCCTCAAATCTAGATGATGAAAACATGCCTAGCTATATGATCACAGGTCCTTGCTAGATGTCTCCTACAAAAACTCGTTCTCTGGGTCCCGTTATTGCTAGCGAGCACTGTGATCACCGATTAACTATCATCAATTGCCTGCAATAATGGAAAAATAGGAAGTAAACAACTGCATATACTAAATCAATAGTTTCGGAACGATCTGGAGTGATTTTCATTTACATAACATCTAAACAATATAATGTGTGAATTTTATTTCTCTGACAAGTTTAGTCATTTATTTACACTTCAACCTCAGCTCTGATTAAAAAATAAAAAAAGTTAATTTCACACAGCTGGATCAGTTGTGACTGAATTCTGTTTAGGAAGAGCTGATGAACAAAACGTCAGAACATTTCAGCTGAGTTCAGTAATTAATCTATGTACTCCAGAACTCATCACAGATAGCATTCCCAGATAAACACAAGCCCACAATGCCAAAAATGTAAAGGAAAAAACACCATTATCATTACGATAACATTATTATGACTTTTAAATGTTACATTGTGATACTAATGAAAAGGACGTAACTTAAACTGATTATTCCATATGAGTAACTACTGTCAATATTCCTCAGTAGTTACACCAGACAAACATTAACTTCAGCTAGTTGCCACAGCTAGGTTGCATGCTCAGTCAATTTGCAAAGGAAATCGTTCATGAACATTTGACTTATCCAAAATGGCAGGGATCAAACACCCTAAATATGACAATTATGTAAGAAAAAATGTTTAAGCTCCTTCAATATGCTCTAAAAGTTTGAAACCATTAACAAGATTAATTTCATGAACATAACACATAGATATGATGCAAGTGCAATCTTCATATCAACATTTTGACATACATAACTTGAGACTCAAAATAAATGTACATACAGCAGTTCAAAGATGTAGACAGTACCACTAGTCTCTCTAGTAACTGTGAGAAGTAAATCCTATTATACTCATGGCGGAAATTGGCCAAGTCCTGCGAATCAGAACATGAAAGTGAAGTAATGAGACAATACTGTGCCTGAAATTTTATATAAGTCACATATAGTAACGAAAACATTAAATAAATTGCTGCCTTTGTAACAAATATTTAATCTAAATTCAATAGTACTATGTACTCAACAGGTTTTAAAAATGTTTTTATTTTCAGTTAAATGTACTTCAATGAAATATTTTTTTTTTTACAATTGCCTGTTGGTTTTGGTGTGCAAGTTGCAGCAATATCATGTGTCCACAACAGTTTCAGTGTGATTGCGGTGTCGTGTGGGTGAACGAGGGTGTTAGATAATTGTACATGAAACAATGAAACATGGTGAGGTTCGTACCAAGAGTGGTTTCTCACAGACCCACCATGGTCAATCACATGTTGCAAAGTCACCAGTACAGTCCATTCAGGTTTGTCTCAACATTTTTAAAAACTAAAAGGTAAAAAATCAGTCTGCAAAGCTGAATTTCTGTTTGTGTTGGTTTTATATGATACAATTATAATTTAATGACTATGTTTTGTTTCTAGTTTTGTCATTTAGATTTTAAACTTTTCAGTCTTTTTAGTTTTTTGTTTTCTGTTCTGTGTGGTGTTTGGTTATTTTGTGACGTATGGTAGCTACTGTGGGATGCTGATTTTCTGATGGTATCTATTCTTTGGTTTCCTTTTCTTCCAGGTTTGTTTTGTTTCAAATTTTTGGTACTAGTTTTGGTTCTCTGCTATATGCTTGTTACTGCAAGGCATCTCACATGTGGGATGTATGCAAGAGTGGTTGTGACTTTGGCTCGGTATTACTGGGAATGGAAGACCGTGTTAACATTGTTTGGTTTGCAGCAGCAGGCTTAATCCTACTAATATTATAAACGCGAAAGTTTGTAAGGATGGATGGATGGATGGATATTTGTTACTCTTTCACGTAAAAACTACTGAATGGATTTAAATGAAATTTGGCCTACAGCTAGCTTATAACCTGGATTAACACATAGACCCCATATTATTATGAAAATCCATCCCTAAGGGAGTGAAAAAGTGATAATTTCATTTTATAACAGAAAAAAATCATAGGTCATAGACATACAAATAGTGAGTGAGTGTCATTTCTCTATGTCTGACACACGATCATACACATAGTAAGGTCTGGGAAATTAATATTTTTCTCCTTGGTGAGACCAGTCCGCTTTAGTGGAGATCGCAGCGGCTAGCTAAATAAAGGCGCAATTTATTTTTGTGCATGCACATACAATGAATTGGTGTGACAGAAACAATTTTATATTTCCACTAACATATACAGCATTGCCTTGCTCAAGACAATGTTTTTGGGATGTGTGACAAGAAAGTAAATGTTAAGCAATTTAGGCATGAACTAGTTGGAAATGCCTCAGATGGCTTTCCTTTGCCGTACATGCTATGGCATGTTCTCAAGCATAGGCATAAACTCACAGAGGTGAACATAGACTTAAATATGATGATGTACACTGATTATTGTCTTCTGTGCATGAGGCTATCACTTATGATTTGCAATCAGAACTATCAAAATCATATGTAATCACTGACACGTGTACTTGTTTAAAAATGTAACTTAAAAAATTTGCTAAAATTATTTAATGAGTACATAATTTTATGCAAAACAAATTAAAATGCACAAACTAGAAGTGAAATATCAAAAACTAACTGGATTGAAACTAGAACAAACACAATAGGAGATTTCCCTGTCTCAATCACCTAACAGCTGTGTGTGCAATGACGTAGCAGCAGGAATGAATCTAGGGAGGGGGTGGAGGAGCACAGGTTGGGCAGACAAAATTTTTGTTGTCTAGAAAAACTGTGAACTGAAAGTCAAATAGAAAAAAAAAATAATCAATATCTACCAATATTTTTATTTTACTCATTATGAATAACCATGTTTTCAATGGAAAACTTTATTACTCAGTTTTTAGTGTGAGTGTGCACAGCCAACACCACCGAGACTCAAGGCCTTCCCACCCTGTCGCCCAGGGCCTGTGACGTCACGGGTAAGAGGCCAAGGGAGGGTTGTTTGGGCAGGCTCAGGAATGTGTAACGGTCAGTGCAGCTACTTGCCTTGACCGT
This sequence comes from Bacillus rossius redtenbacheri, assembly GCF_032445375.1. NCBI lineage: Eukaryota > Metazoa > Arthropoda > Insecta > Phasmatodea > Bacillidae > Bacillus > Bacillus rossius. The sequence goes on along the minus strand of NC_086330.1, from coordinate 120,219,514 downwards.
AGCAGGGGTGTTTCCGCGGCGCGTTGTACGTTACTTTTAAATAATTTCGTCGCGAGTGAGCATAATAAATGTGTCATGGTGTACAAGTGTTGTGTTCCACAATGTCGTGGAAATTATGACTGTGGTCCGACAGTTCACGTCTTCAAATTTCCCGACAGTGAAAATAGTAAAAATGCGTGGTTGAACGCAATTCCACGGGAACACTTCATACCCACAAAATATTCCAGGGTAAGTTGTGCATTAACTCTTTACAGTATTTGTTTTCCAATAGTGCTAATATTCAGTAAGGGATTTTGCCGTTTGTTGATCCGTAAGTGTTTTAATCAATCTGGTTTTAAATCTATAAAACATACAAAATGCGTAGACAAATGGAATTACATTAAAATAGTATTCAGCAATAAGCTTGATTTTGTACCGTTATCTTCCGCATAGTAAAATTATCCATTAAAACGCACTTAATAAGTAATAATAAATAATATTACGCCATGTACGAAACTGCATATTTTGTATGAACCGTCATGTGATTCAATTTTCAATAAAATTATTTGAAGACGCATTTTAGGGTTTATTATTACACTAGCTTTTACCCGCGGCTTCGCTCGCGTTATGTCCTTAAGTAGGTATCAAAGATCATTGCAAAGAAAATAAAATAATATGGTAATTGTTTTTTTTATTGCGTGACTGGAATCATCAGTATTTAAAAATTCTAACATCCGATTTAGCTGAAAAAACTGAAAACATGCTATATTGAAATATGTTTCACTATTACAAAAAAAAAAATATTAAATCCTAACATTTTAAAAAAGTTCAAAGTATTAACGTAGAATAAAAAAAATAATTAATTAATATTCTGCCCCAATTGTGTGATCCGAAGCCTCGTTCCAGTACATAGTCGAGGAGCATCTAGATTTCATATTGTAGGCCTACATTTAGATTCATTTGAAGTTTATGTGAGGGTACACTAGAAAGTTCAAGTGAATTAAAAAACTCCGAAGGATATGAAGTGATTTGTTCTGTATCCATGATTGTATCTATTGACAAATACTCTATTTCCCTTTGCACCTCTTAAAATATAAGTGTAGATTTTATTAACGATATACATTTTTTGGCGCCAATATTGCTCTTGCGTACAACCACCGGGAAAACTTGAGTTATTAGATCCACCTCATTTTCACTAAATTAAAATATTCTCTTGAAAGTAAAATATAACCTTCAGCATCAAGATCATTTTGAAACATTTATAAACTTAGTTCATTTACGTATATTTGTATATGTAGGTATAGAATAATGTTTACTGACGATGGCCGAGTTTAATTACACTAAATAAAATTTCTATACAACAATTAACCATTTCGATCACTGCCTTAAAAGTACCAAGCATTAAACTCTGAATTCGTAGGTTTTCTTATAGTGGTTATGTTTTTGTTCTAATGAAAAAGCTCTCTATTGACAACAACACTATTGCTCACATGCATAAAATATTTGAGTCAGATATTAGCATAGATATTTTATTTTATATAAGACAGCAGAATCCTTACACAGGCTGCACAAATACATTTTGCCATGCCAAATTCATGATTGTATCTTAATATAGGCTACATAATTTGCTATTTTATACACGTGTTCTATAATTCATGTCAAGTTAAACTACACTCCCTGAAATCGTTATAATTTTAGGAACTGTCAAAAGTATACTATACACCCAGCATATAAATTAAACATGTGCTTTGAGAAGCATTTAAGTTACTTTTAATTTTTTTGTTCTCACTTCCCTTGATACATGTATATTATTTGTATCGGTTTAGTGTTTACAGATGTTGTTTTTATCAAAAAATAAAGCACTAAATTTTTTGCTCCGGTGTGTGTGTCATATAAAAAATTTTTTAATGTTTATAAATACAACTTTGTACGGAATATACCTTAACAACTACTGCAATGTGTATAATAATCTATAATATCCTCTGCTGATTTAAGTGAATGTTGTTACATTTCGTTAGCAATATCATAACAGTCGTGCTTAATAAAATTTCGTTAAAAGTAATATAATAGTAGCGGTGGAACGCAAGGGCGGGAGAAACGCGTTCACGTGAAGAAAGCAAAGTCCGCGCGCCACGAGGCTACCGCCTCCTACCTGTGACGTCACGGACAGGTTGTAAGGCCTTGAGTCTCGGTGGTGTTGGCACAGCATGCAAAACAAATTATGCCTGGTATTTTTATAGAAGGAAAAAAAAAGGGGGGGGGGGGTGTTGAAAGGCAACAGCACTAATCACGATTTCTACCCTGGGCCAAGGAGAGCCTAAATCCATCCATGGGTAGCAGTGAGATTCAGCCAACCTGGTGACTAGTAACGGCTCACGATGGTGAGCCACAATTGGTGCACAGCATTGCAACATCACCTCACTGTTAGTTACCTTCCTCCAAGTCTAGGAGGCTCAACCAATTTCTATCGAGACATATTGGGTGATCCCGCCCCTTACATACCTGTGATAGACCTGACATCCTGTGTGTTCATCACAGTTTATTTAGCACCAGTAACTTCATAATAGGTCATTTAAATTTCCAATTTTACCTTCTTTTAGATTCACAAGATTATTTAAGAAATATTACTGTAATTACTATCTCACCTAAAACTTTATTTTACAAATAAAACAATGTGGTCAGTGCTCTACTGCCATCACAAATAATAGCACTTGTTTAAAAAAATTTTACCACCTGACTGATGCTCTTCACCAAACACAATTTGGATTTTTTTGTGAACTAAATTAATTTACACAATTATTATTCTCCCCTTGTGCCCTAGAAAATGCTTCAAATGCAGCAAGCTCTTTTTTCTCTTTTTTGTGGTTTCGAGCTTCAAATTCTAATCTGTAAAAGAACAAAAATTAATGTGAGACATATTCAACACAACCACATATGCATATAGTAAATCATGCCCACAAAAATTGTATTTGCAGTTTTTTGAAGTGAAACTTTTTTACAGTTGGTAGAGTAATATCAGAATCGCAGGGTAATGGAGTGAGTAGGTAATGGAATTAATGTTGTAACGTATGTCACTAATATTGATTGATAGTGTGAGGTTTAAAAATAAATTATGAATTGAAAATCTTAACAGCCAATCACAGAGGACAGCAACAGTGCATAATTTTGTATACTTTCTAATACTTTTGTAAACATTTACATACTTTTTCATATTTTTGCAACTTGTAATTTGCCATTCCAAACTCTGACCTCTAAGGTTGGATTCGGTGTTAGCATTAGAATTGAAAAAATTTGTATAGAGTATAGACATTTCCAATTGGGTTATGTATCATATTTTATCTATCAATTATCATAAAGCCATTCATTCTTAGCTTCCATTAAAGACATAACCAGACACTACTATATAAATATTTATTTAAATACATGATTATGCAGGTTTCATACATTAATAGTACCCTAAAAAAATTTTCCTTTCCCCCTTATAAGGTAAATGTACCAGTAGTCATCATGCTAAGAAGAGTTTTAGAGAAAAAAAATTGTGTACATAACCTTGTAGGTGTATTACATTACTGCCCCTACATGTTTGTTTTTAACCTCAAACTTTACTCTACAATGCTATCCAACACTCTTCGATAAAAACAAATTATTTTTGTAGATTTATAATTCTGAAAAAAGTGTGATTTCGAGCCAGTAGTCGTCATGCAAATTTTCGTGTTTGCCAGTGTTCGTCACATGTTTGTGCCAGTAGTCGTCATGTGCGATTTCGGCTGCATTAGTTTTAATTCATGGATCCAGAATGATAGTATTGTACTATTTGGGCTTCAAATTTTATTTGGTACTATATTTTAAACATCAAAATGGCAATTCATAAAGATCGTTTAGTAATATAATGAATAATCCTCATTAAATTTTGAATTTACTTACAGCACTCACGGAACAAAGAGGGACAGCACAACTAACATGAAAACATGAAAATATATAGAGCTGTAGCAAACCGTATGTATTCGTTACTGAGTAACGGGTGCGCCGTCTAGTAACGAGAAACGAAACGTTACACACGGCTGCATTTTGTTACTCGCATTTCTCGTATATTTTACGCATGCGTGCGCATATTCGATGAATTTACGTTACAAAGAACAATGTTTGTTTATTAAGTAAAGTATAATTTGGAAATTCCTCGTCTAAGTTTTTTTTACTGTTTATTAAAGGTATTATGTGTGTAGACAAAGTTTGAGATTGGAACAGAAACAACGTAACAAAGTAGTTTTTTACAAATTAGAAATATGTATGTTTTTGTTTTTCACTATCGCGTATTTTCACGGTTTTTTTTGTTCTTATCTTAAAAGAGATATAATAAAGCCGCTCTAATGAGATTTAATTGTTTATTGGTTAACAAAAACTGTTTAATTATCAAATATTGTTAATTGTTTATATTCTATTTATTATTATTTACTCGACGTCATACTGTACGCGTTCGCAATACGACTCGATTCGTTGCTGCAACATAACATAGCATGTTATGCGGTATCAGAAGTAAACTTTAAAAATGAATCAGGGCCCATCTTCCTACCCAAGGGCGATTTGCCTTTGTGTTTATCGGACAATGTGTTTCTTGGCACACTATTTTTTTCCTCTGCTCGTTTTATACTCATACCATTCGCTACATCTTTAAGAGCAGCTTCCATGGCTGACTCTTCATACAACAGTATTTTCCGTTTTGGCATTTTGCCCTGTAATTAAAGAACGAGACACATTACAATGTTTAATTTACTTATTAATGTCAAAATATATATCGAATGACCCCTAAATTAATGTAAACAACAATGCCTACACAATTTCTGCAATCAATAAAGTAAAGTAATTTCCGACCCAGAAGTCGTCATACACATGCATCGGAAGTCGCCATAGGTGACAACTACTGGATCTGATAATAATAATGTACTTTGTCTATCAACAACAAAGAACCAATATTATTTAAGAACTCTAGGGTGTAACTTAGCACAACTTTAAAAAAAATATTAAATGTACCAGTGCTCGTCAGGTATGACGAACACTAGCAATACAAGGTTTTTTTATTGATCCAGTTTTCGTCACCCTAACTAAATCATACAAAGAAAACAAATTTTTTTAAATAAACACTTTCACCTCTTCAAGAACATTTAACTAACACATTCAGCACAAAACACCACGAATAAACATGAAAAATTACAGAATTAGGAGTAAAAATGTGCACTTACGTCCTTAGTGTTTTAGTATAGGAATTCCCCTATTTATTTTCACTGCTCTGCGAACTTTTGATGCACGGACTTTTTTTGATTGAAAATAGTGTTTGTTCCGAAAACTATTGTGGTAATTTCAGCTAGAACGTCGACCAAATTTTTGTCAATATTTAAGTTGGCAATATATTGAGCTACTTCTCTATTATTTACATTTTAAGTTGCTAGTGACGACCATTGGAGCAGTGACGAGTACCGGTGCACTTACCTTATGTGAAGTTTCACTTTTAACAAGTGTGGCGACCATGCACCCATATTCTTTTGGTACTAAATGTGAGCCAGACAAGCTCGATAGACAAGAACCAAACAGTGCCAAACATTTCTTCAATGTTTATTAACAATTCCATTAAAAATACAAACAGTGATACTTACTGATGCTAAGTAAAACCACATTTAGACCAACTAAGACATTAAACTTGTCACGGTTAGCTGATCCCAAACTGGCAAGTAACTTTTACTGTTCTAAATCCTGTTTAAGTCTCTCTGAATAGCTTTTGTCAGAAATGTCTCTGCAAGCAGCTGAAAGGACGTGTAGACTACAAACAGGGCTTTATAAGAATTTCTCCTCTAGTCTGATAAAATACAACCACACCACATGTGGTTGAAACAAAATGGACACAGCGATCTAATAGGTGAATTACAAAGTGTTACCTGTGTTGTATAATTCTCTGGACAATTTTCTCAGTAGTCATGGTGTTACCAGAGTTCAGCAATTTGAATTTGCCTTGTCTTTTGGGCTCTTCAAACGGATCCGACAGATCTATATCAGGCATTATAGGTGTTTGGCCATGGCATACCACATCAACCTTGAAATGATCCATCAGTTCTTTGGTCACGCGATAGGGCGCTCCAATCACAACCTCCGACACATACTGGAAAACAATTAATTGAATATTAGTATGTATGTTACTTTGAAATCAAAACTTGCATATCTGAATGAAAACACACAAAATTATAGGTGGGCTACTTCCTAAAAAACAAAAATTGACATGAACACAAGTACTGAGAAGCTGGTACATGAAGTCATGCATCATGAAATAATCAGTGTAAAAATGTATTTTTTATGTGTGTGTGTATATGACTTAAATTACCAGCCTGTAAGTGCTTGTGTTCCTGTAAATTTTTTATCTTTTAATTTTAAGCGAGACTTAACTTTTAAAAAGTGAAGTAAGTAATAATAAAAGATATTAAATATACTTATATATTTTCCAATTTTAAAATTAGCCTTCAGAACTGAAGGCTTGGCCACCTCTGGGACTACATGAAGAAATATTGTCACCAGAAGAGCACAATGAAAACAAGGCAAGCTGTTCACCTTACAAGCGAGCACGCTAAGCACTCGCTCATGCAGGTTCATGATTGGGTAGTTGCTGCCCTTGTATCTGTTAACTATGGGGTCCGTGTGGAGCCCCACGATCAGGAAGTCTCCCTCTGCCCTCGCCTTTTCCAGGAAATCCAAGTGGCCCACGTGGAACAGGTCGTACGCCCCCGACACGTACACTATCTTGTCACCTTCCTGCAACAGCCAGCAACAGGAAACATTGCAAGGTCGGTTCAGAACTGATTTATCAGTGATGCTAAGTTATTGATTGCATCAAACATTCATCACACCCATCTCGCTCTCAAACACATCAAAATATTTTCCAAAGAGAAACTGTAACTTTCTAAAAGCTACAGTGTTACCTACACATTATTAATTTTAAATGATCCTAAAGTTAGGAACTACGAACTTGAAAAATATATTCAGGATATACACTGAAGTTCTCAACTAAAAACTTTCAGCAGTAACTATTCCACACCCACCAAAGTTTGCAGTTTCATTCTAGGCTACTAGATGGGTATCAGTTCGTAAGTTATTATGCTGTACATATCAATTTTCACTATAGGAAGATAAAATATAAATAATGCTTGAAATCAAAATTAGATTACTTAAGTTCTTGATACATCAAGACTTGCAAGCTCAAGGCAATAAGTCTAGGAGTAAGTCAGTGTTGTCACCGACATACACACCCGAGGGGACTTGCCGTCGCTAAACTGGATGATCTTCTGGGAGGTGGGCAGGAACTGGGAGCAGCCGGTGTAGGGACTACGTGCAGAGGCGTCCAGGCCCATGCTGGACGGGCCCTCACGCCCCACCTCGTACTCCCGGGAGCCCTGCTGGAAGTGCTGGCGGGTGAGCAGCAGCATGCGGCCCACCAGGTCCGTCGTGGACACCCCTGCGGTGCGCTGCACCTCCCTGCCAGACAGCAAGTACCTTCACTTCGCCAGGTATTTCACAACTCACAGTCGTAACCAATGTTACAATTAATAGAAAAGTACATTCTTAGATAGGTTATAAGGATGTAGATTCTCAGGGCTGTTGGTCTTAATTAAATGTAACTAATTTAATACAAGTACTCACATTTTACTATCTACAAAATTCAGTACAGCTATTTACGATCTTACACAAGTTATCTTGAATAATTATAATTAGCCAAAATCATTTTAGATTTTTCGCTTGTCGCTTACAAGAAAAATTTCTATGGCTTAGTTAAAAAAAAATTGCCATATACCAAAAGTTTCCTCAAACGTAAAAAAATAAAAGTAGCTTAGTATTTAAAGTAATTTAAAACTTCAAAATCTAAATAACAATTTAAAATTACCAAACCAATACACGCTTAAGAAATTATGGTTTTCTATTATTATTTTTATTTGAGCGTTAGGTATAGGCCAACAGCTTGACATCATTTAGGGGAGGAAATGCACCAGTACCTATGTGCTTTGGAGTGGAAATGGAAAACCACATCCAGTGTAGGTGATCGGGATTCAACCCACAATTTGACAAATGCAGGGTGTCTACCAGATCTAGTAAATGAAATTCCCTGATTTTTCCAGGTTTTCCAGGTCTAAAACTGAACTTTTCCAGGTTTTCTGTAACACAATTACGACATTCCACAAAACTGAAAAACTGCATAACAGTATATTGACAGGTTTCAAAGTATTTCAACTCACTTAAATTAGTAAAAAAAAATACCTTCTTCCAGGCGTGGCCAAAGTAACTCAATTGATGGCAAATAAAACATGCTGCTACAAATATTTCACACACTTACTTTTGCAAAAACATAAGTAAAAGGAAGTTCCCATAAATTTCCCAGTGACTCAACTTTTGCGTCTATTGCACTTGCTTCAGAACGAGCCAAATCCAATACTCGAGCCTTCTTCAACTGCAATGCCTTGATCTCCTCTTCAACTCTTCTTTTTCTGCCTTCTTGTCTGTAGCTTCCTTTTCTTTTTGTTTTGTTTGCAGGGCTTCCTTATGCCTCCAACTAAAATTTCTTACATACTGTAACATGGACTTGGTGATATCAAAATGCTCTACACCTCCAGAACGTTGAACAAAGTCGTACATCTGTCTTTGTGCGATCAGTATTTCTTCCTGCAAGTTTTCAGTCAGCAGATTAGAATTCACTGAAAATCCTCTTTCCAATGATGCATTTCCATGGGAAAGTACCAACATCATCCTCACAAACTTTAGAAGGCCTGTTTTGGCAGCTACTGTATGTGCCTTAAGAATGAGCATCCACAAGTGATCAAGGCACCAGTCTTCTCGAGAAAAAGACGAGAACACTGCTTCAGAATCTTGCGAGGAACATACCAACTGATATGATCACTCAATGTAATCAGCTTCTTGTCCTTATAGCCACTTGTTTTGAAGACAACATTCTAAACTGTAATTCACACTCTGTTTCCTCACACCCGAATTTAAAGCCACAGACGGACATAAGAAGGAAATTCCCTTGGTAAGTTTGTACTTCAGGGGACTTTTGTCTTGAAGTTTTTTTACCATAACCTTTAGACAAGTCCTAACATCATTTTTCAGTAACAGGACAGACTTTACTGGTACTTTCTCTATCTTGATGGCATGGCGTAGTGCATAACCCAACTTGATATTGTTAGCAGTCAATAGATTTTCCTGGTTATCTACATCCAATCGAGATACATTGTGTTTCTCCCTAAAGCTCTTCAGTACCTCTGGTTTCAAAAACTTTCCTGCCAAAGCTAATAAAATGTCTACCAGTGAATCATAGAGAAAAGGTGCCATGGGTGCTTCACTTTAGAACACTGTGAGAAACAATTCCAGCTATGATGCCAAAGAGTAGAAGAATGTCAATTTTACTTCTAGAAGATTATCTTCAAGAGCACTTTTCACTACACTGAAAGACAAAGATGAAATAGAAACTTCACTAACAAATTTCTTTAGGTGGGGTAACGATTTCATGGCATGCTCAGCAACTGCAGTATTCCATCTGATTGCACAAAATTTCTTGAAAAAAAGCTCTGATCCAGTTATAATGTAATCTGCCCTCCTTGCAGGTACATGCATAAACAAATAGTAACTGTGCCTGAAAAAAATAACAACGTCCAATTGTATAGCAGAAATTCCAGTTTTGAAAGCACCATGGACTGTATGAAGCCCACAGCTACCAATTTCGAGCAACGATGGCGAATCTTCACCAAAAGTGTCTGTGATATGTATTTTCAAAGCTAACAAAAATGCCCAGTATACGTTGAGGGCATCCATAGATACTTAAAATTAAATGCACCTATTGGTATAATCCGAACGTGGAAAGCACATGCTGCAGCACGTCACGTCAGCAGGATAACAGACCAGTTTGTATCACGTGATTTAACGCCACTTCCGAATCCGATGGTAAATAAAAGAAAATGGACATGGGAACTGTTCGTTATTTTCCATCCAAAAATAAAAAAAATGGGACGTGATACACTTGATGCTACGTCAATGCAAGCAGATCAATAAACAAAAAACGTATTGCCAACTACAACCTACCAAACAAAAATTCCCTGATTTTTAAAAAAATTCCCTGATTTTTCCCTGATTATTACCTGATTACAAATTTCCCTGATTTTTCCAGGTTTTCCAGGGTCAGTAGACACCCTGCAAATGTGAGCTAGACATGAAAGACTGAGCAGCCGCAAATCAAAAAAATTCGGAGAGCACTCATTATATCAAATATTGGTTAGTATTACATGTAAAAGTTTCTCTGAATTTAAATTAATAAAATTTTGTAAGGATTAATGAAAAATGTCAAATATATTTACCTGAAATGTACACTTTTTGAATTATAAATGACCAAGCGAGAAAGGAAAATGGCTTGGATTCATGATGGGAGTTTGGTGTCTCTTCTTACAAGTCCAGATACAATTTTACATACATTAACATAAATTATGGTACGTAACTACATTAAGTAAAATTTGTAACAAATAAACATCCCTCTATCTTTCCATATCAAATTTTGTGTGTCTGTGTGTGTCTATATACATATTATATATATTTTTTGTGACATAAAGCTTGTACAGCAGGAAAAAATTACTTCTCTTGAATAACCTTTAGGTTTTTTTTATATTAGTTTTCCTTACCTGAAAGAGACAGGGCAAGCCAGCTTCATGTGATCATTTATGAAAAAACAAAGCACCCTCACCCTAAATTAGTCTTTTGCATTCTATGTACCTGCAGCCATATTTACATAAATTTAGTGAAGGATAGTTAGTAATACCACCATGAAAAAATGTACCAGACAGTCCAGAAGTCGAATAAACAAGATAAAAGCATACAGCTGAATGCAGCTGCACAAGTGAACTGTCTTACACAAGTAACCCATTATGTAGGTGTGCACAGTCAAGAAACAAGACAATGTGCAAGTTATCTTAGCAGGTTGTTTATAAAAACTGAAATACTGAAAGACCATAAAAAAAACTTCAACAAAAAAAAAATGGTCTTACAAAAATTAATGCTAAGAAAAATGTACAAAATAATTTTAATTTTTTTATAAATCCAACAAACTGAACAATAATATTGCACTGTGTATAGTTATGAAATGGGACTTAAACTCACAAAATTATTTACAATACAGTACACTCCCTATTTAACGCGGTTGTCGGGGGACATAACTTTTACCCGCGTTGTTGCATAACCGCGATGTTTCGATGTGATTAAGGTCAAAAGGCATAAAACACCGCCTGTGTTCTAATAGGTCGGCAAGCACGCACAGTATAGACGGCCCGCCGTTGTGCGGACTTTGCATCCGCAGTTTTCACTAAACGCAGGTGAAAAAATAAAAATAATAAATTTTAAAGATAAATATTAAATGTTGAATTGTTTTTATTTTTCCGCGTGCCGCGCACAGTTTGTCGCACGGCCTACGAGCGCGCCACACGCCGCCATACACACGTGCGGCACACAAGCTGCTGCCAGTCTCGTGGTGTCAGCCACAGTATCTGCTTCGTCAGTGTCCGTAACAAAGAAAGTGCAGTGTGTGCGGTTACACACGATTCTGTGGTCGAAGTCTTCTAAAAAGAAAGGCCGTAGTGATAATTCAAACCGAATATGAATCGCAAAGTACCGAGTTTGATTGACAAAATAAAAATTCTATATTTACTTACAGATAGCTTGTCTTTTGCAGAAGTAGGCCGCAGATACAGGAAAAAACTATTCTAGCATTCGTACAATAAAAAATAAAGAATCGTCTATCGTGTCAAGTGGTTAAACTTTATTATCCATGCTTACAGTAAATTATAAATGGTCACACGTGGGAAACAAAAATTGCGCCAATTTAATTTCAGCGCAATCAGTGACGCCGTATTAAAAACCGTGTTAAACTATGTCTTTACTTATTTCACCAAACGCTGTGTCGAGTTGCTGAGTGTGTGTGGCTCGGATCGGCAAGTGTTATATTCCCCAGCCTCTGTTTAAAGGTCAGGAGACCGCTACACATAAACGTTTCCGGGAATTGTTTACTACCTCACGGCAAAAGTGGTACAGTATGGTTCACGTAAGTATTGGACCACTGGGAATTCCTGGGCAAAGATTAAAAATACGCTAGCTGATTTACTTTACCATTTAATGTTAAAACATTATACCAAAGTAAAAAGATGAACGTGTATAATACAATGAATTACCCAATAATATTACGTCTGTAGGTTTAAGTTGTAACAAAACATTTATATACAGATGTCCAGTAAAGTACCAATTAAGATTCTGGAGTGGAATTTTAAACACCGGACTACCTGATTTTGCCTTGTACGCAGGGACGCTGCTCAGTCAAGTGACTCATGCTCTGCCTGTGTGCTGCGTGAACACATTCCCTCCCCCACGCCCCCTCGCCCAGTTTCTGCCCGCTCTAATCTCTACCTCTCTCCATATTCTCGGCTTGCCTCTCCCTATCCAGCGCTTGCCGACAACCAAGCCTATCCAACATCAATCCCCAGCCGAGTCACGCTGGATAATGTCGCTGGACGGTGGGCTTTAGGTCCCCTGTTTCATTTGTGAGAAAGCGACGTTAAGAACTAGTCTTTCAGAAAATATCACTGGGCTGGATTGGACCATAATTTGAAAACCCTACAAGATAGAGGAATAATGTACGGAGATATCTTGTTTAGAATTTCACTGCGGACATTTTCTACGCCTAGGCTTTTTTATGCCCGATGCTTAGTTTGTTAGTTACAACGCAAAATTATCCTAATCGGCTATCAACCATTTATTCCATTATTATTCATTTCTGACTGGGAGACATGGTTTGACCCGCGATATACCCGATTCCGCGATCAATCGGGGCGCGATATACCGGGAGTTTACTGTATTACCTTTCACACCAAACAACCAAAATGTGATTTGTGCAAAAAAAAACATTAAGAATATTTAGCAATAAACCTTTAGAATCGTGTATAATCCATTTTCAAAAGCACTAAAATCTTAACTCTAGATATTGGTTCTGTTTCATTAATTTTGATTTTATTTTTCTATAATATGACTTGTAAATATATTTTGGAATACTTGTACAGATCAAACAGATCTAGTAGTGACAATAAACCAAAATTAACAACACAAATCATGTAGTAAATATATAAAAAATTCAAAAGTTATTGTGTATTGATTTCAAAAATATTTGGGATGCCTTCCATGACGCTTGCCACTGAACTTGGAAGCTTCCTTCCTCAGGAGGAGGGTGACGAGACGACGAGACTTGAGACAACGCCTGGGTCTCAGTGGCTAGCATTTCTGTAAAATTTAAAGTGTGTGTTTCCAGTGAACTGCTAATGCTATTTTAGTCGTTCTTCGGTTATCTCTGCCTTCGTGCGTATTTTCAGGTTAGAGTGTTCCCTCCCCTCTCCTTTTTACATTCCCCTCTTCCTTGCCTCTCTGCTGTTCACTCTCCCTTTGATCCTTTGTTGCACATGTACCCGTTGCTCTTTTTTAGGTACTAATTTTTGTATGCAGAGCTATACCCCTCCATGTTTATGTAAGCACTGGTTTGATATAAATTCCTTCTTACACCTTTAGTCTCTTAGAGCAGACACACCTTGAGTTCATGTAGGGGTGCCGCGGATACGGTCATGGGCATGTAAGTATTATGCTTTGGAGTTGTGTTTGTAGATTTATTGTAGTGGCACTTAGAGAAACGTAACAAGTACATAACTCTCTTTCTTAAACTCTTTTTTGGCCCTGCTTCCAGTCAGAGTTTCAAATGGTGTAATCGTAGTTGAACTATGTACGGTATGATTAAGGACACATTCAATGAATGGTAACTTATTTCTCCAACTCTGCTGGGCATCATGACAAAACGCACGTAACATGCTGCCTAAAGTTCTCATTTGTCGTTCTACTGGGTTACTTTGCGGATGTCGAATAGAAGACATGGTTGGGGTAATATTCAACCCTCTTAATCCTTCCTGCCATACTCGGCTGACAAACTGGGTAGCATGGTCCAATATAATCGTTTCGATATGCCCTATTTCCGCTTCGAACAGTTTAGCTTTCTTGTAAACAATGTTACTTGTGGCATTGACGACAGGATAAAGTTTGGTAATTTTTGAAAATATATCTAACATTACAAAAATAAATTTAACTCCAGCAGTGGATCTGGGTAGTGGTCCCAACACATCCACAGATACCAGCTGTAAGGCCTGTCTGGAATTATGTGTTGTGTTTCGCCAATCAAATTTTTATGCGAATGTTTGGCCTTTGACACAAATCACAGGAGCGGGTAATTGAAGCTATCCTTTTAGCTAAATTTGGACAATAAATCTGCCTGCTTAATGCCGGCAGTAGTTTCTTTGATCCAATGTGTGTGCAGTTTGAGTGAATTTCCCAAATTATAGTGTTTATAACCAGGTCGGGTATCACTGGTTTCCAAATACTTTCAAACTTTGAATAGTTCCGTTTTGGTAAAACAGCGTTACATCACTAGATAAACAATATTTCCTGTGTAATTTGTGTGTAGGTTCTAGACTTCTTAATTTTTCCGTTATCTTTCGACAAAATTTATCTTCATTTTGTAATACTGGCAAATCTCTCAAAATGTTGTTGATAACCACATTATCTTTAATCTGTTGTGCCATCATATTTGCCACTAAAAATTCTGTAGGATTACTTTTTGCGGAGAATTCGTTAGATAGTCCTTCAGGTATTCGACTAAGGAAATCCGCCGCAACGTTTTCCTTGCCTTTAATATGACAGATTTCTATATCGAACTCCTGCATAAGTAAGCACCATCTAGTTAGCCTGCTTCCGAATATTTTGCCAGTTTTTAAACACATTAATGCCTGATGGTTCGTTAGTAGTTTAATGTGCTCTCCTAATAGAAGATCTCGAAATTTCTGTAATGACCAGATGATTGCCAATGTTTCTCTTTCCGTGACGGTATAGTTTCTTTCTGCCGTGTTCATGGTTCTGCTTGCCATCGCAACCGTTCGTTCTATACCTTCGTCATCAACCTGAGATAATTTGGAACCTAATGCATACACAGAAGCATCCGTATATAACAGAAATTCTCGGCTTAACATAGGGTGGTGTATAACCTGCTCTTTCATAAATATTCGCTTTAGATTCTCGAAAGCTTCTTCCTCTTCATCACCCCATTTCCAGATTTGATCTTTTTTTTTGCAAATCAAATAGAGGTACTGCTACCTTGGCTACCTGATTAATATAGTTACGATAAAAACCAATAACTCCGAGAAAAGTTCTCAATTGCTTCACATTCTTTGGCGGTGGAAAATTGGTAATATTCTGTAATTTATCAGGGGCTGTCTTGATACCTGTGGGAGACAGTATGTGTCCTAGAAAAGGTGCTTCTTGTCTGCAGAATAAAGAAATCTTTAATTTTACCGTCATGCCAGCATCACGCAACTTGGTAACACTATACTAATATGTTCGACGTACTCTTAGAAAGTAGACGATGTAATTAATATGTCATTGACATATGTCCTTGCAAATTCTTTACATTCCAGTCCTAAAGTTTTGTCCAAACATCTGGTAAACTCGGCCACCGCGTTACATAAACTGAAAGGCATGACCTGGAAAATGTATTGATAGTTATTGAACAGGAATGATGTATATTTCAGTGAATCTTCTCTCAACGGAATTTGCCAGTATCCAGCTGACAGATCTAAGGTGGCAAGGAACTTCACTCCGTGGTATAAACGTAAGATATCGTTGGTCGACCGTGGACTCTCCCTATCATGAACGGTGATCTTGTTAATCTCTCTAGTGTCCAGGCACAAACATACTGACCCATATTTTTTTCTAACACATAAAATCACGTTGGTATATGGACTAGGTGCTCTCTTGATTACATTCCAGTCTAGCATTAGTTCAAATATTCTTGTGCTTCGTTTAAATATCGGGCTGGTATTGGACACGTTCTTTTATGAAATGGTTTGCCTCGTTTTACCTCTATGCTAGCTTGATAGATTTTATTTAAGCCTGGCTTATCAGAAAAAATGTCTCGATAAATATTCAACACTCCGAAAAAGGCTTCTTTATCATGATCGTTAATTATCGTGATTCCGTTAACAGTGTCATTCAAGTCCTCTTCTGTAGCAATTAAATTATCCAGATTACTGGCGCATATAAATTCCCTACGAATAAGTGCTAAGCACTTGTCTGTAATTTGCCAATTTTCAGTAGTTGTTGATTTTCTATTTCATCCATGGCCGTAACCATCCATCCGCTGAAATCCAGTATTACTTTACATGCGGTAAGGAAATCTACTCCTAAAATAATAGGTTTGGCTAACCCTTTGACAATTAATACAGGTACATATTTTTTATTTCCCAAGCCTTCTATCTCTAATAATGTCAGTCTGTTTATAATGGGACTAGCCCTTTAAGTTACTCCTAAATTTTTTTAACTGGGTACAGGCATCAGTGGTAATTTGACTCCCGTATATTCTATCATAGTGACGCAATCTTCACTGATACACAATATTTCCGCGCCACTGTCTAATAATATGGGTATTTTAACTCCATTCACTGAAAGTGTGATTTCCGGACATAAAGCTGCTTTGCAATGTTCGGTGCTTTCACCTGGTTTGCTAAGTAGAAACTCTCTTTCATTCTCTTTGAATAATATCATATTAATTCGCTTCGTCGCTAAACTCGTATTGCTAATATTAGACGTAGAGTTAGCCCCTTTCATTTTATCATTAGGGAATGAGCAGTTTTTCGTCATTCCTACTTAGTTTTCCCAATTAACTACAAAACTTTTTATTTGGTTTAGCAAACATGTTGTTGATAAAGTTCTGTTATTCTGAGGTGACGAAAACGCCTGCGTTTCTCCTTGCATTACTTCGGTTCCTCCATTTGCTTGTCTCGGCGTACATTTTGTGTTATTACTCTCTTCCCTCGGTGGAATAGAATAATGTGTGTTTCCCCCTTGTTTCGTATTATAGCTTACACTCGCAAACTCATTATCCCTCTGCGAAGGTACGAAAGTTTGAGCATCTACTCTATAAGGATTATATGCTGTTCCCGTGGAAACTGGAAATTGATTATCTGCGCATTCTGAGTGTACTCGTTTGGATTGAAACCAAACTGCCCCTTCCTGACGTGGACTATCTTGTCGATCCGGTTCTCGGCTATCTTGTCTCTTTTCGTTTTGTTTTTCGTATCTTCGTGGTTCCAGTAATTGTTATAACGCTGACGACCTTGATAACTATTATTGTTCCAGTTATCATTAGAGTATTCAACGTGTAATGAATTAACTTGCGATGGTTTATGTCCGTGGTTCTGGTCGTCTTTCCTATTTCTCCAATTCTGATATAACGGTGTCGACTGACTCGCGTTCTTACGTTCGCTAAATTCTTTTTGATTGTGTGAGCAATCTAGCTTTTCCAGTCAATCGTAGGTTAACAGTTGTTCTTTAAAATCAACTATTCCGTTACACTGACGTCCTGTTATTACAACTGATATTTTAACGGTAACTGGGATAATATCATGGCAATGAATTCCTCATCCTCCATATTACAATCTAAATATCTGGTTCGTTCAAACATGTCACTGATATGGGATTCTAAATTTTGAAATTTCTTGTTTTCAAATTTCTCCGAGTGTAGTTGAATTCTGAGATTACTTTGAATCCTAGTATTCCAAAATTGTAGCAAGAATAAATTCTCAAAACTACTAAAATTGGTGACGGTGTCTTGGAGTAATTCCCACCAAAAATACGCAGTGTTTTTTAAAAAATGACTAACATATTTCAATTTCTCTTCGTCTGAAAGATTAAATACCCTACAATACTCTTCAAATTGTTTCAAAAATCTTTTTGGATTTTCTGTACTCTTTCCAGTATAAGTTGGCACTGTACCACTCCTCTAGAGTTCTCACAGTTTGATAGTCAGTTTATATTGTGCAGTTACTAGCTTAACTGCTGTTGCTATTTACTGGTATTGACACATAGATAGGTATACACATATATTTATGGTAGTGATGGGTCGTATCCCATTTTTCCCGAATCCGAATCTTGAATTTGAATCCCAAACAGTACCTCGAATCTACCCCTCGAATCCGAATCCAGATCTCAAGGGTTAATTATAAAATAATTTATAAGTTAAGAGAAAAAATTAAATATTATGCAAAATTATTTAACCCTTTAAATTTTTATTTAAAAAAACAAGGATTTTGACACTGTCTGGATCAAGACGATTCTGTTTTTGGTCACATATGTTTCCTGCAGTGCTGAACAAGGAAGAAAAGGAACGTTTGCAGGTGGTTATGAAATTAGTTGATAAGTTAAATTCGATTCAATAACAATTTATTGACAAACTTAATAACACCAAAAGGAATAGCATTGATTCTCAAACTGACATAACACTTAAACAAGTCGGGTTCTCGTGGACACGAACTGCTGTGGTAAGTTCCCACTAGAACACAAAACGTACGAATTAACGCTAAGTGCTCGATTCCTGAACAATTAAAACAAAACAAAACAATACACTTAATTGTGGCGAGCCATGCGCTCGTCACCGCTAACGATCGAAACGCAGTCAATTTAAACTACTAAGGCTATACCACATACAAAGTCACTATGAACATACTTAATCTAAATATTACTCAATTTTACACGTAACATAAATTCAGATATTTAATACAAGAAGTTACAATTATATACACGCAATTAGTCGTGCAACGCTGTCAATGTTTATAGGTTGGTATTCGTTACTCTTCCCCCGGTACCATGTGAAGCTCTCTCCGCATTCCCGTAGTAACGCGTAAGTTCTTTATCTTGTTCACTGTCTCTTGTGCCTACGATTCTTCGTTACCGGCGGTAGAGTTAGAGTCCATACTGTGTCGCGATCTGGTCGCGATAGTGTCCTGATAGTGTCGTGATTGTGTCAATACTTCTGCTCGCTCGGCCCTCACGGAGTTTGCTAATGCACGCCCTCTTTGCCCTTGTGGCTGAACCGTCGTTTTAAGTTAATGTTCGTTCTGAAAGATTTTATGCTTAATCCAGCGACGCTTCCACATGAACTGTCTATATCCTGGGTTACAACTTGGAGAGGTCTCACCCAGTCAATGTCTTGTCGGTCCTCGGGCGGCAGCAACTCCGCGGCGATTGACGATGTAGGCCGGCAAACGGTGTCGGAGCAGCGTAGCAGCCTGCTCGCTTGATGTCCCAGTTGTTCTGCGCATCAATAGTCTGGGCGCATGCCCTTTTATACTTGCAGGCTTCCCTGATGAGCTGGAAGAAGAATAGTCTCGTCTATTCGGGGGAAGCCTGCCCAGCTAACTGTGTTGCAGGTGGTATGCCGTGAAAAGTCAGGGGTACAATACTTTGCAAGTGTACGCAGGTACACACGTTACACACTGTCGCAGGTGGTGAACACAAATATTTTTTGGACAGTTTATGTAGCCTGGGTGAACACGCAGACTTGAGTTTTCCAGATTCAAGGATGTTTATTTCTGGGTTAACTGTAGGATCATGTAAGAATCTGGTCACTTCATCAATTGCTGTAGAATCTGACTTGGTGGATTTAAGGCATTCAGGCATTATCTGTGAGTACAGTGATTCATGTATCCACGAAAATCGCAAAACGAAATTCAAAATCCGACGGAACAATATTTTGTAGTTACCAACTTGACATTTTTTAAAAGTCCCAAATGAAGATAAACGCTTTCCTGAAATATTTAATGGAAACTGAAAGGCGCCATCTTGGCTTCAATGGTTTTAGGCCATAAGAAATATTGTCATGCGTCTTTTAAAATTAAGCCTCACTAAAGCATAGTGATTAATATGCCCGAAGTTAAAAGTGACGGGGTGTTTTCTCTAGTTTACCCATTAAAATTCTTTATATTAATATTAGTTATTTTTTGTGTTGCTCAAAATGATTGGCTAACAAATTCATTGGTTGGCCATCATGGAATTCTCAGATAATACATATTTTAACGTTGGTAGTCTACACAAACCAAACTTGGTCCTAAAAAAATTCATAAATAGAACGTGTATCAGAATATTTAAAATTGAAAAGCGATTAAAATAATAATTGTATAATGTATTAATTTTTGTCATTCATTATTTCATTGTTATTACTACATGTGCGACCGTAACTTGTGATGAAAGTCAGCATTATTGTTG
Source organism: Bacillus rossius redtenbacheri (assembly GCF_032445375.1). NCBI lineage: Eukaryota > Metazoa > Arthropoda > Insecta > Phasmatodea > Bacillidae > Bacillus > Bacillus rossius. The sequence continues at coordinate 120,199,351 of NC_086330.1, read as the reverse complement.
TATTACTAAGTAACAGATTTCTCGGTAAAGTTATTTAAAAAAAAAAAAAAAAAACAAGATTCATATTACTAGTCTAGATCCTAAATGTGCTTTATTTTATTTTTTAGCATATTCTGAGAATACATCTGTGATTTATGCCTTATTTAATGCCAATGTAGTGACAATGCATCCATGTTCATGAATATGAAGTAAGTTTCCCAAATCAGTACATGCTTCATAATTTTTTATATATAATAAGAATTAAAAGTACAATACAGTAGAACCTCGTTAATCCGTGATGCGCTAATTCGGGAATCGGATAATCCGGGATGATTTAAAAGAGCAGAAAAAAAGAAGTAAAAATTGTCAGCGCTTAAAATTAACGTCACGCGGGCTGGCGGCGGCAAACACTGCAAGCCATCGCATGGGCCGCCAAACTCTGCAACGCTGTTTGTACCGACCCTTTGTGTCGCCCCCCTTTCAGCTGTCACATTTGTCACTCTTTAAACTTGAGGGGGATGTCCTGACTTCTGCTTCCAGTCTCCCTTTGTTTGTACGAAGGGCGGCGGAGGGGGGGGCTACCCAAAATTTATGTGTGCAAGGTCAGCACGATCTTATCTTTCTCTCTTCGGCTGTTGTAAATGACCATGAACTAATGGCTAGGCAGTGCTGTATTTTTTTTAAGCCGAGACACTAATTCGAAGACTTTACCGTGAACGGATTATCCGGGTTTATTAATTTTTTTACAGCATTTCAATTATCCGGGCATCGGCGGGTTCCAATTAACACGAATAATGGAGAGTTTAATATTTTTTATCAATCTGCTGCCAAGGCGCAGTAAGCCTCGTGAGCCATAAATTGTCATATTCTCCTGGCTCAACTTTAGGCTTAGTATAATTTAAATAAATATTTATAAAGTATTTTTTCTGTAGCCTGTTACAGCCTATCAAAATTTTATCCCAGTATTGTACTCTCCTACTTAATTTTGTCTCCGGCCGTTTCATCCACGGGCTCCCACACCACTCAAGTCCTGATTAAGCATCGTCTCATGTCTCCCCGCTTCTCTGCACGTACGCGAGTGAAATTTCGCACCCCTTCAGTGCTCTGCGCACGTCCTGCCACACGCTATCTTTGCTTCCGTCAGCCCTTCTAGGCACACCCGTAGCTCAAGCTACAGTTGACCGAAGCAACTTTGGTCAGGTTCGCCAGCACAGGTTACAGTCGGTCCCGACACGCCTCGGGAGTCCTGTAGGCGGCCTTTCGCACTACGCAGCACTATACCCCCCCCCCCCCCTTCTCTTTTCCCCTCTATCCATTCCAGATCCTTCCATCTGGATAAACCCCCTCCCGGTCTCTATAACAGACCCCAGGCCGGCGAATGGACAGCTTGCGCCATCTCCCGACGGCACAGCGAACTAAATTACCTTCTCTTAGGCGTCGGAGCGAGCTCTCTGGCGGCCGCGACCATACTTAATCTAAGTTCCTTTCCTTCCCGACAGAGCTCGCACCAAGAGGGCTCCATATGGTACAAGCTTTCGCTAGTTCCCCCCCCCCCCTTCCCGCGAGACTCTTGCGTACCAACACAGTCAGTTCCTGTTGTCCCCAACAGAGCGCTCTGCTTTGCATCTCTTAGGCCCCTTTAAGTTAGTCAATGAGCCCTCTTCATATTTTTTTTTGGAGGGCGGAGCAAGTACTCCGCCGGGCTTATTCTAGCCAATCAGAGGCCACTTCTCCCACTCCCTAAGACTCCGGGCATCTCGCTCGAACTTAACTTCATGTCACCCGGAAGAGCGAGAGATTCTTCCTTCGGCGGTCACCACGATAGCATCTTGCGCCGGACTCGCATCGCCCGCGCCCTTTACATATTCAGCCGCCGCAATCTAGTTAAGAGATGTGATCTCTCAAGTTCGGGAGTGTTCCCTAACATTTTTTTTTATTCTTCTGGTTGGCTTTTGCCATTAGTAGCCAAGTAGTAATTTCGCATTATGTTTCGCGACGGTTCATCATGACTACTCGCGCCGCCTCCCTTCGGGGAGTCACTTCACTTCACTTCACTTCACTTCACTTCACTTCAACCCCAGATCGGTAAGTGGAAAAGTCTTCGTCCTGTTTGGAAACTGTTGCCTCCCAGTTATCCTTTTGCCCTAACTTAATTAGTTTACTATTCTTGACCACTGGATTCCCTTTTGGTTCCAGTGGGGTGCAACATTTTGAATATGTACTCCAGCACCAATCAGAGCAATTAATGTTTTTTTATAACTATCAATTGTATTAATGTTAAAACTATTATGGTTATTTTCATAGTCTCATTTAAGAAATGTATCATAAAATTGTAACTAATGACTTCAAATGGCCCGGGCCCCGTTTAAAATAATTAATTATTGATTCCAATAATGGTAATTTTGTAATTTCAAAGAACATCAAAATAATATAATGCAGATCATAACTAACAATAAAAAGGGTAAATTTTAAGCAAACATATTTGTTTTTCACTTCAAATACGATCCTCCTTCCTAGTTCCCTTTGTGAGAACTAACTAATATTTTTGGTTGCTCCCTTGTGTCCTCTGAGTATACAGTTGTTACTGTTTGGCCCACTTGATGCAGCTTCCAGTATTTTCAAGACCATAGATAAAGTTTCTTTAACTACACAAGGGGCACACTCGGGAGATGTTACGTCATATGACCTTGGCCTTAACCCAGCTGCACGCCGGTGTCTGAGAAGCTTGACAAGACCTTCAGGGCTTTTAATCGCTAGTCCGTGAAATTCGGTAATCCGTGATTATCACGTATTAACGAGGTTCTACTGTACCTGAATAGGATGTGTTCCAAGGAAAACGTAAACATGCCAAGTAAATTGTAAGCATTTAAGTTTTTAAAGTACTACATTTACATCAATATTTTTTCTCGAATCCCGAATTTTTTCCCTCGAATTTCGAATCTTTCGAATACTAGAGATTCGGTGGGATTCGAGGATTCGACCGGCCCATCCCTAATTTATAGGTAGGGGTACAGTTGATAATAGGTATATTACAATGTTACAAAACACAATGGTTGTTTTAATTATTTATTAATGAAATTCAAAATATCTCAGGTTTATATTAAGAGTAAAAATATTATTGCTTTCAAAATTTTAACAATTGTTGGCACTGCAGAACACATATGTATGGATACATGTCTGGAGTGACGATGCGCACATTTACTAAATAATCAAATGTCTCTTTTGTTCGGGTTCAAAATCTTATACACAGATTCAGTATATTAATTATGATTTACATATGTCTTTACCTCGGCTAAATCAATATAATTCAGGTCGGTAGAGCTTCGATGCTCTCTCTCCCAGACCACTGGGTAATTAAATTGTGTGTTAAATTGAGTGTCAAATTAAATTTACGTAGTAAATATTACAATATTTCAGTTTCTCAATGTCTTTCTTGAAATTAGGCCGCAAAATAACTAAGCATGGATGTGATACGTGTTTCGTATCTAACGAAATGGAGTAACAGACTCAGTCATTTCTTACTCATGTATTTATACACTCCTAGAATTATTATCCTTTTAGATAAAGCCCTGTTAATATTCACTGACACTTAAACAATCCGTTTATTTCATCCTTTTGTGCGGATGCCTATTTCTAACTAGCTATTCTTCAGGATAAATGTTCGACGATGTCAGATACGTGTCCATTCATTGATAGGCCATTACATTCTTTCTTAAAACCTTCTTAATTTAAGTAGTTTAACAATGCGTGCCAAATTTAAAATACAGCTCCTGATTGGCCGAGAACTAATAATAGTTACAAATATTTTAAATAAAACAAATCAATTCCGCGCGCAACAATAGCGCGGAACACAAAAACTCACATTACATTTAAAATAAAAAACATGTAGTAATATAATTTTACATTAATAAACATGGTGTCAAATTAGCAATTTGCCGTTTAAATTTCAATTGCTCCTAGAGGGGTCCTTGCCATTGCTAGTTCTCAAACGTTCGTTTTAGTCATAGAGTTTCAATTACATAGATAGACATATCAAATCCAAAGAGTTTTACAAATAATAAATATACACATGGAACGAAGAAATATAAATTAAAATAAATTATTAACTTAATCTTGGCTGGAAATATACTTAGTTGCAGTACAGCACATTATCTAACCATTTTCTGGCAGGGTAATGTAATGTTAAAACAGGGTCAGTGTTTTGTTCACAATTAATATCCGTAGAACTAGCTACACTAACTGTTTCCTTGTTGCTAATACGTAGTTCATTTGATTGCTGTCCCATTTTCTTAAGTTCTACCCTACTTACTTTACCTTCCAGGTTCTTCTGTAACTTATCTAGTTCTTTTCGGACTATCACAACTGTATTTTCCTTACATTCATTTTGATGCTCGTGTAAAGTTTCATTAATGTTATCTTGTATGCGAGGTATGGCATTTTCTACTGTCTCTAATTGTGTTTCCACTACAGAAAAGTTTTGTTCCATTTGCTGTTGTGTTTGTGCTAAATCTGCTCAAATCTGATCGGTTTCTGCTGCAATCTTATTCAAAGCAGTAATTAAAATTTTGGCAATATTATCTAATCTATTACTCTGTTCTCGTTCTCTCTGTTTGTGCTCTTGTTCCTTACATTCGCGTTCCTGTTTCTCACTTTTGCGTTCCTGTTTTTCCTTGATTTTCATGTGCTGCAAGAATTTGAACAATTCTCTATGGTAGCGGTTTGAAATTCTTTTACCTTGGATGCTATCTCTTTCTCCTGCAGGGTGTCCAGTGAAAATGGATTTCAAAAATCCCTGACATTTCCCTGTTTTTCCTGACAAAATTAGGATTTTCCCTGACACTATGCTCGTTCCCATTTAAATTCTTATAAACTTTGTCAATATTTTTTACACTATAATATATGTAAAAATATACTGCGAAATTTTAAGCAACAGCAACTGTGTAAATAGGTCTAATACTAAAATACAAAAGGTGAAAAAAAATATATGAAATATGTTTATTGTACTCACATATCACCATGTTCCTCAATTTCTTCAAGAGTTACTCACTAGATGGTTTTGAAAACATAAGTCAGTTCCACTTCATATTTAAAAATAATATATATAGTATTCAAATTAGCTAAGTATGCAATAGTTCCAAACTTAAAACTTTAAAAAAACCTTTTAAATCCAATCACAAATTAAAATTTTAACAAAGGTTTTTCTTAGCAGCACTACTTTTTTAAAGCTTCTATCTGGAAGCTTAATACAGCAGCTTCTTTTTCAGCATCTTCCAAGATTTTCTTTTTCTTAGCTTCCAAAGCAGAGAGTTCAGCAGCTGCTTTTCTTGTTCTTCCTTTTCCTGTAATAACTTCTTCTGTTGTTCCGTGTATTCCTTGTATTTTAAATATGCATTACGAGCAGCATGAATAAATCTTTTAGATACGACAAAATTATCCAGACCTCCAGCTGACAAAATACCATCATGAATTGTACGCTGAGCAATCAGTGAAATGTCCAGCTGATTTTCTACCAAGCACTGTTTGTTTATTGAAAATCCCCTTTCTACTGCTGCGTTGCCATGAGACATAATAAATATCATTTTCAAAAAAGATTTTCACTACAGTAAACATTTAAAAGGTCAAACCAAAACTTATCCAGGCGTACTTTGGATCGGACATGGAGTTTCAAATGTTCCTGCACTGCAGTCAATGAACACAATCTTTTGAATTCCTTCGATATTTTGTCACCTTGAATTCCAGAGAGCCAATTATGACTAACAAATATATCTAAGGCACATGACAGCCTCTTGATCGCCAAATTGGGACTAAGGGCTACAGAAGGATCAGCAAATGAAATGCCTCTTGTCAAGCTGAATGTAAGAGGTGAGCGCTTTAAAATCCTTTTCACACATTCCTGCAGGCATTTTAGACAGTCTGCTCTAAATAATTCCATATCCTTCTGACTTGCATTTTCTGAACATAATGCAGCTCGTGTCCCAAAACCTAAGTCAATTTTTTTACTTGACAAAAGATTATTTGCAGATAAATCTATTTTGCTCAGGGTAGTATTTGCCATTACGTCTGCTTTGACAAATCTAGTCATAAAATTCTTGATGACTGAAGAAAAGTCGGAAAAGAGGTACGGCGCCATGGGGTCATTTGTTTGATATTCTTTGAGAAGTGGTTCAACTTCAGCAGCAACAGATGAAAAAAAAGCAAGTTTAGGTCCAAGTAACACATCTTTAATAGCACTTTTCACTATAACAAAACTAGCACACGTAGGTTCTGTATTTGACTTTAGACCAGCAACATAGTTCCGAAGATTTGGTAAAATTTTCAATGCTCTGTCTGCTACAGGAACATTGTCTAACCAACGAACTGGACAAAATTTTAGAGGAAACAAGCTGGAACCAGTTATTCTAATGTAGTCTGCACGACGAGTGGGGATGTTATGAAACAGGTTGTAAATAGCACGCAAGAATTTAACAATTTCCCAACCAGTTTCCTTCATTGCACCTTTGAAGGCACAGTGTAATGAATGTAAGCCACAAGTGCCGATATCCAATATTACCCCCTCATCAGTACGACCTTCCTTCAAATCTTGCTTCAAGTCTTTTAAAAACCGCAAATTTACATTGGGGCCAACCATCGACACCTGTATAATTTTGTGTAATGTATTCACAGGCAAAGAGTTTTTAAAAGCACTTAACAGGTCTGCTGCAGTCGAATGGCCGAGAAATGCTGATGTAAGATATCGAGTGCAAGTAATTGAATCATCTTCATTCCAGTAACGGACAGAAATGTCCATTTGCTGTTTTTCCCAACTGCAATTTAGCTGCAATTTTGCTGTCTTGATACATCTTACGATGCATTGCTACACTATTTTCTGCATTCCTTAAGGAATTATGAGCCATAACACAATACAAACACCAAAGTATTTCGGCACGTGTTACAGAATCATTTAATAAGTAATTTGTCAATGATTTTGATTCCTTTCTAGCACTGCCACATGTGCACGTGCAAGAACATGTTGCAGATGGGTTTAGATAAGAATTATCAGCATTCGAGGAAGTATCAAGCAGAGATTTAGAACTGCTGACTGGATCTGTTTGGAACAACGGAGGGGAAGATACTTGAGGTGAGCTGGGTACATCAGAACTAAACAATTTTGAAGATTCAGACAAAGGTGAAGAAGACTCTGAAGCAGAATTATTTTGTGACGCTGCTGATGTAGGCCTAGTTGTTTTACAGTACACTGCTATGGATGAACTCATGTGAAATCCTTGCACTCTTCTGCTGTGTTTCACTCCAGATGCATGACTGGTAAGAGCCTGCTTCCCCATATTACTCAGTTCAATCCTGTGATTGCAAAGTTTGCACCAAGCTGCATATGGGCTACCATCAATAGCCTGAGCCCATGAGAGGGATGGGTTCTGGTTTCATTCATCTCTGAATGTAGTTTTTCTGAGTTTTGAAGCCATGTTGTGACCTGTTAAAATAAAATAATTTTTTACCTTTATCACACTAATCTTTAAAATAATATTCTTGTGAGAAAATTAACCTATTTTTCATTAATTAGCAAATAAACGTTTCAGGCACCACAAACACAGATAAAATCAATGCAAGTACATAGGCCTATCAGCACATATTTTCTATACAAAGTAACCGTCAGCTTCAACTTCAAGCATCTTTTATAAGATAGGCCTAGGCCTAATGTAAACTTATGAACTGAAAATAAATCTGAAAAAATATAGGATTATTCCAGCAACAATAGCTTGTTTCAGGAAATAGTCACATTTTATCTACAAAATTGCTGCGTGTTCATGTATTTTAAAAAATTTGCATTGTCTGGCCTGGCCTACTTCGAAGCAAGAAAAATGCCTAACTAACGTAAAATTCAAAAAATAAATAATATAGTACGTTACAACATGACTTGTGTTTGACCCGATTTATAAACTCTGCAAGCACGCATGTCCGAATCAAAAAGTTGAACTCTCACCTTCTTAATGTTCCAGTTTATAAACAGTTTATAAACCGGAACGTGAAAAAAGGTGAGTGTTCTACTTTTTGCTTTACTCAGACATGCGTGCTTGCGGAGTTTACAAACCAAGAACATCACGAACCGTTGCCGAGCGAACGAAACAAATTAGGCAACAGTTTGCGACTTGCCCATAGAGCAACTATAGTAGAGTATACATACATTTTGTTTCTTACCTTTGTTTGGCTGATGATATAATAATTCACTTATCCATCAACAAAAACGATAACCAAAATCAACAAGAGTACACAAATGCGCGCCATTTTGGCCAGCCTAACAGGCCGCAATGTGTACAGCCATGTGCCGATTATAATCGATACGTCGATCATTGTGTGCGCGGCGAATTGAACAATCGATATGCATATTGTATCGTGCTGCTGCGTGAAGAACAAACACGGCCAAAATTTCCAGACGATTTTTAAAAAATCCCTGACATTTCCCTGACTTTTCCCTGACACACGAAATTCCCTGACAATTCCAGGTTTTCCAGGTCGCTGGACACCCTGTCCTGTCGCGGCTGATGATCATTCGATGTATTCACATCGCTAGGAATTCCTGAACTAGTGCCCGCTTCCATTTCTTCGGTCACTAACCTCTCCTCGGCAGCTACGTCTCAACTAGAACTGCTACCGATATTATCCTTGTTTCCTCTGAGGAATTAAGGTGTCTTATTTTTCTTCCTCCGACATAGTGTTAACTGCAAGTTTACCGCTACTCGAGCGGCCCCACGTTGGGCGCCAAACTGTGGAGCCAGCTAGTGTCTAAAATGAAATTATCTAATTTATTTAATAATTTCCTCAATTCTAGCCGAACTCTCCCAGTATCAAGAATTGTGTTACGATACTTGAGTGTAAAAGTCAAGGTAAGGTGTTTCAAAGGTACGTTAAATAATAATATCGTAATTTTAGACCTTGGAATTAAGTGTAATCAAAATCCAAATGTATTGTTTATATTCATGTGTAGTGCGTGTTATGACGGTGACAATACCCTTTGACATATATAAAACAACACGTAACATGAAGATTACCTTAAACTACCTTATTCTAAGCTTCAGATGGAATTTGATATGACTATCAACTTCTAGCATCCAACAATTCTATTAACACTTGAGTGAGTTGTTTTCACTATCAAATGTTAAATATTTACGTGTAATTTAAAGTATTTCATACAATTAAAGTCACACATTAAAATGAAAGGTAAAATTAGTAAGTTATCAATTCTTAACTAAAATCAGTCCTGTAGAGCATGGACCACTGGGTACGTTCAAACAGTACTTGTCAGAAAAAGATAACACATTATTATACTACCAAATTCCATCTGTACTGAGTCATACTATCATGATCGGGATCGCAATTCTGGGATTTGATTATAAATCTAAAGATGAACAAGTTAGGAATGTTTTCTTTACAGAGGATATCCATTATAATACTAAAAAGTCCAGATTGGTCAAAACAATGTTTGTTACGCTTAAATTGAAATTAGTTCAGGGACTTCTATACGGCGAGTCTTCGGTTGATGGGGTAAGGGACCAAACCTTGATGTAGGATAACCACGAGACGTGTAGGCTCTCGGAGACTCCTTGGTTCAACACGTCAAGGACTGCGGTAGTTGGGCAGCTCCTCCGTCCTCTAGCGTGCGGCAGGAATACGCGCCGTAACACCTCTGTCCTTCCGGATATGGTCTGCGACAGGACTGGACTGCGCGACGTTCATCCTTCCTGGGCTCGAACTGTGACTTCTCATTTTGACGGGATTCTTTTTTCTTCGTATTACAAACGGTATTCAATCTTTGTAGTAGTCATAGAATATCAAGTGAATTTGGCAATCTCTTGAAGATGGATTTCCTAAGATTTCTCTTCTTAGAAATAATTATTTAAAATCTTCGTATTTGAGTATAATCTTCCGTAGATTAAATATCGTTATTCTCTTACAAACTCAACTACTATTTGTAGTAGCAGTTTTTTCAAATCTTCGAATGAATGTATTAAATTATCTATCAATTTAAAAATGTGTTGCGATTTTTCTGCTGTCTCAATCAAGTTGCCATTTGTTCTAAAAGAATATTTTGTTCTCACGTATAAATGATTTTCTTTCATTTGTTTTAAAACAAAAGATAATAAAATTACTGACCATTTCTGACATGTTCATCTTTAAATTAATCGTTAATTCAAAATACTACTGCTATACTAACTTTGACAATATTTAAAAATAAAAGAAACATAGAGTAAACATAGACAAACAATAACAAAAGAAATTTACAGTCTGGGTTGATCACAGAGTCCAAATAAACATAAGAAATGAAATATAAAGAAACTAAATAAATATTACATGAAATTAAATATTTACTTTCTATAAAGCGTAAATATTGCCTTTATACCGTATACATATTATTTTTTTTTACCATTTCGATCCCCAAGAGAGAAAAGACCACCCTTGTTCAATAATAACAAGCACACTCTTTACAGCAATTATGTCATAAATGAAATGTTGGAGTAGAAAGCGAAGGAAATCTCATGCATATACAATGTTTGGGTCTCAAAAATACATTGAGATAGAAATGTTATGATAGAGTATAGTGCCAATTCACAGACATTTACAATGTTGAGAGAGGGAGTACACTGTTGCATGGCTACATGTACTCAAACTCCTCTCCCCTCTCTTTCTCTAGCTGGTTTATTTTTAGATTCTCCTTCTTGCAGAGCACCAGAACAGCAGCACAGGCGGCAGATGTAGCTTAACGGCATAGTTTGTGTTGCCTTAAACACAATGCTGAGCTATTTTAATTAACAATTTATATTTACTCGTGACATTTATTAAAAACCAACACAGGCTAGTTATTTAAGCACACAGTCAACCACAACAGTGCAAAGTTAATTTTTTTGTTGCCAAAAATGGAAAATTTGTATGTGGATCACAATACATTTTTTATTAAACAAAAAATCGGCATAAAATCTGTAACTCATACATGGGTAAATACAGTATTTTGTAATTTTTATGAATGATTGATATCGGATTCTTTATGAGCCCCTGATGCGTACACATATGCTTACGTGCTATCAGTTAAATCACTCACATTTGAATAACTAATGTTTCTAGGTATTTGTCCTTTCGAAGATGCTCATAATTATTTCTTCTTCGATACCTGTACTTGATTACAGAATTGTCTGGTTATTGTACCAGTTTGAATTTATCATATGAATGAACTTGATATGAGAAATTATATGTTCTTTTACAAACAGGAATTATAACTCACAGGTGCTCCTAATATAAGGGACGAACGTCCGCTCTTGAGTTGATTTATCTTATATGATTTATCTTATTACTTTTTATCTCCTCAGCGGGTTGAAGCCTTCTCTGACGGAGATATGGTCACAATACTGTATGGTCAATGTATGCTTAATGTTTTTTCAGGTATACCCAAAAAGAATGATGGCATTTTATTTTTAAAATTGGTTTTATTGCTGACGCCCCCTCCACTCCCTTGGAATGGAGGGGGAGCCCTCGTAGTCTCTGTAGGCAATGCTCAGAACACTGTACAGGTCTGATGATGTCACTGGGAGCCCAAGCATCTTTGGTTCCTCACTGATATTTAACGGCAATAGTTCATTATATCTTAAAGGGGCCTTTGTTAAAAGAGCTCCTTGCGCACCTATGTGGGTTCTTTGAGTGGGGGGTGGGGGGGGAATTTAATTTCCCCTCCTTCAGTAGATGCTACGCCTTGCACCATCCGGCTTGAGGGCAAGCTTCGTGTGCATGGGATCAGCTGACTCCGGAGTATTTTCTGTTAGAATCAGACACAGACACTTGACAGACTCTCTATCTTTCGAACAGCCAGAAAGTATCATGTAAGTTCTGAATTCCTCTAAGTATTATTACGTGCGTGGGTTTAAATGACACTACCGAGAGCCTGGTGCTACAATAAAGGACCAGTAACATCACCACTGAACTGTGAATAATATTTTCCAATGTGTTAAATCTATCCTGCCACATGTGTGCAAGAGACGTGTGAAGGGGCATGTCCAAGGGCCTAAACACGTGTACCAACCAGCAATAACGGCCAGATTCCGGCTACTGGTCTCTCGATGCGGTTACGTGTCCAGTGGTCACAGGGACTGAACTTCCATCTCCATGGGAGGCTGCTCTCCGAGAGCTGGTACCGTACAAACCAGAACATCACTGACCAATGAGCAACATGGAGACCGGCCCGTGTCAACTTGAAGTATAAATAACTAACTTTAAATGTAACAATATTCAATAATACACTAGTATTAGCAACATTCATCATAATCAGTTCTTTTATTTAAGATACAGTAGAGTCTCACTAATCCGGACTTGTCCGGACCGGACCCTGTCCGGATCACCGAAAGTCCGGATCATCCATAATCAACTTTAAAATGTATCAAAAACAAGTTTTATAGGCTAAATAAAAAATCTTTATGCTTAAAAATCAACTGCGTTTTATTATAAGGTACTTAAGAAACTATATACATATGTATGTAACATATATAAAACAATAATATGTATTGTACATACCTACATGTAATTAAAAAGTATAAAACAATTAAAGTTTAAAAACAATTAATTTACTCGAAAAAGTCTGTAATATTCTTTTGTTTTAAAGAAGATTGCCGTCGTTTTGCCGTGCGATCTCGTAGGCGCCTCAACGTCAGTAGCTCAGCAGATGTTGTGTCGCTTTGCTTCTCAAAGTAACTCAGCAACCCCTCCAGCATTGTAGTCGCTTCGCTATGAGTTGGGCCAGCTGATTCCTCCGTACCTCCATCGTCATCTTCCGAACTGTCTATTTCAGTTGCTGTGTTTGCAATGCATGCCTCCACGATTTCATCTTCACTTAACATTTGATGACCAATACCGTTGTCATCGTTAATCCATTCTGATATGTCATTCTCCTCTATGTTGACACAACCCTCCAACTGTTGAAAAACATGTACAAAATCAAAGCTAGTTGAAGTTGGTTGAGTTTCGTCTTGTCCCTGTTTTTCCTGTGAAATGCTTGGCCACAAATTTTTCCAGCTTTTTTGAAGAGTTGACGGCTTAATTTCTTCCCATGCTTCTGCAGCCAAGTAAATGACAGTCTTCATTGTCACTTTCTTAATATGATCCATTAAGTTAGCTGACGGGTCTGCTTCTTGTTGCTCTAAAAGAAACATGATCATTTTTTTCCTATATCGCCATTTTATTGCTTCAATCACCCCTTGATCCATTGGTTGTATCAAAGCAGTCACGTTTGGTGGCAGAAATTTTACGAAAATTTCACCGTCTCACAATTCTTCTTCACTCGAGTGGCATGGTGCATTATCAATTAACAACACAGCTTTTTCTGGGCGGTTTTCGTCTCTCAAAAACTTTTTTGTTTTAGGAACAAATGTTTCAAAAAACCAAGCTTTAAAAATTTTGCTGTCCATCCATGCTGATTTTTGTGAAGTGTACTGGGCTGGAAGAGCATTTCTATTAAGATTTTTAAGGGCCCTAGGCTTAGCCGATTTGCCTATAACCAATAGTGGAATTTTCAAGATGCCAGAAGCATTACTACAAGGAAGCAAAGTTACTCTTTCTTTTTTTACCTTATGACCTTTGGCTACAGAATCCAATTTTGATGCTAATGTTTTTTTTGGAAGCATTTTGTAATTTAATCCCGTTTCATCAGCGTTAAACACTTGGCAAGGCTCTAAGTTTTCATCTTTAACAAACTTTTCAAATTTTACTTTAAAGTCTTCACTTGCACTATTGTCACCTGACAACATTTCACCACTTACACTAAGTTCACGAATACCGTGTCGATCTTTCCAACGAGATAACCATCCCACATTGGCAGTAAAAGCAGGGTCACCTTTTAATTTTTCATTGAGTTTGAGCGCGAACGCTTGTAATGTTACGCCCGACAGCGGAACGCCTTGTTCACGTTGTTGGCAAAACCAAATGTACAAAGCCTCGTCTAAAGTTTCATTTTTTGGTATTTTAACGTGCTTCTGTTACCCAGACTGTCCTTACTCACCATTTTAGCACAAAAATCTTCAATTTCTTTCCGATTTTTTTTTCCAATCAGAAACAGTTTGTTTTCCCACTCCTAGATCTTGCGCGATTCTAGTTAATGATTCACCCGCATCAATACAAAATAAGGCTTGGAGTTTTTGCTCCATAGTTACAGTCACTTTCTTACGTTTAGTGGCCATTACGTTGCTCTTAATAAGTGTACACAATACAATGCTCGCACTGAATAAAATTAAACTGTCACAAACACTTGTCACCAGCACGAGTAACCATCGACTGAAGGGAACAAAACAAAACAACTCGCAGGTATAGATAGAGTGAGTCACTTCTTGGAAAACACGATGAGCGGAAAACTAGCGGTAATACTCCCGGCTACTGAGGGCAAGAGGACCCTCTCTTACAAATATATTTTCTTATTTTCCTTTGTCACAATATTCTTATTCATCATTTACGTATTTTTTATATCCGTCCGGATTAACCGGATGTCCGGACTAGCGGGGTCAGAATTAGCGAGACTCTACTGTATAACCACAAATAAGTACAGTAGAGTCCCGCTAATCCGAACCCCGCTAATCCGAAAATCCACTTAATCCGAACAGGGCTAGGACAAAAAAATAATTTTTATAACAATTAAGAACTAGGAAAAGTAAATAAAAACAAGTTTTTTCAAGTAATGTTGTACGTTTATTAATATGTACATAAGAAACATATATATTATCTATTTCACTGTCTAACTGAAAAGAGAAAAAAAAATAGAATTACGTACATAGTACTTAAATACATATGTACATATTGAAAATTTTTGAATTTGAATTTTTACATACTATATGTATAATTCATGTTCTGTACAGGATTGAAACAAAGCAAAATGTAAAAAAGCAAATCAATATCTAAGAGGTAGCAGTAATCTTCCTTTGACACAATGCACTAAATCGGCTTGAAGATGCAATATTTCGCAAACGCAGCATAAACATAACATATGTTGGGGTTGCATCGACATGTTGCTTGACGTAAAGTCAGATCAAGGGCACTGGCTGCGGCAGTGTAAGAAACAACATTAGTTGGTGCGTTTCCTTCCTTCTCACTGTCGTCTGCATCGAGATCAGTTGACATTCCCTGCACAGCTGCTACAATATCTTCATCTGTGTATTGCTCTTGGTCACAGTCGTCAATGGCCGTCCACTTTTCAACGCACTCTTCTGCATTTTCGCAACCTGGTACAATTTGTTTGACAGTTGAAAAAGTTCTAACTTTTCTTTTTGTGGGGGGGGGGGGGGGGGGGAGAGAGGACCGTTTGGACAAACTCTAAATATCAGGCCAGAGATTTTTCCATGATTTCTGTGAAGATTCCTTTTGTGTTTTCTCCCAAGATTTTGCTACCCAGTAAATAACATCTTTGAGGTGATTTTCTTGAGTTTATGCAAGATTGTCAGTTCTTCATTCTCTTCAAGCAGGCTACGATGAAGCATTTTTCTGTAATTCTGTTTCAAAGCCTGCAAAACTCCGTGGTCCATTGGCTGCAAAATTGAAGGGACGTTTGGTGGGAGAAAAATGGCTTTGATATCACCGCAAACAAGTTGCATTTCTTCAGGATGTGACGGAGCATTGTCTATGAGTAACAAAGCACTAGGAGGCAATCCATTTTCTTTGTTAAAAGCCTTTACTTTTGGCACAAATTGTTTTTCAAACCAGTCTTGGAACAAGACATGATCCATCCAAGCTTTCTTTTGGTTTTTGTAAAATACAGGGAGAGTGTTCGTGTCCATGTTTTTAAAACAGCGTGGTTTTGCAATTTGCCGATAACCATCAGTGGAAGCTTATTTGTGGCAGAAGCGTTGTAGCTGGCTAACACAGTTAGGCGTTGTTTATCCATTTTAAACCCTGGTGCAGATTTTTCCTCTTGTGATGCAAGACTTTTGGTAGGCAATGCTTTATAGTTAAGTCTCGTCTTATCCGAATTATAAACTTGCTGTAGCGAGTAGGAAGAAATGATATCTTTGAACTCCTCAAGGTATTCAATAGCTGCTTTGTTGTTCACTGACTGTTTCTCCCCAGTTATTGTAAGCTGCCTGATTCCAAGTTGTTTCTTCCATCGGTCTAAATAACCGCAACTAGTCGTAAATGATGCGTCACCATCCATGAGCATGTTCAATTGAAGCGGTTTTTCTTGAATCAGAGGGCCAGTCTTAGGCATTCCTTTTTGTCTTTCTTGGGTAAACCATAAAAAAAGCACTTCGTCCAATTTTTTGTAAGAAGACACTGTCGTTTAGCTACGATTTTCAATAATTTTTTTCACTTGTAGTACAAAACTACTCAATTTTACCTCTGTTCTTTTTCCAATCGGAAATGGTTGCTTTGCGGACACCAAATTCTTTCGATAACAGAGTGGCACTTTCACCTTTGTCAAGTCTTTTCAGCACTTCCAGTTTTTCTTTTAATATACACGAGTTATGTTTACGCTTGCTTGTCATGATGACCAACAGCAGAACAAGCACAGAATGTAAAAAAAACCACACTACACACCGCTCACAAGGGCTCACAAAACACAGGGCCAGTGCGCAGTAGCAGGTGACACAGCAGTAGCATGTGACACCCTGACTGTCTGACTCATCATAGTTGGGAACGGAAGAGAGGAATGCGTAAGCCTATGCCGGAAGGAGGATGGGGGCTTTGTTTACTCTGGTTGAAGGTCACTGCCCTTCCGCTAATACACACTCACGAACCGCCCTTCATTTTGACCTAATGTTGTCACGTAATGTAGGCTGTTGGATTTGTTAAACTCTGAGTATTTGAAATTGCAGTTTAGGCTATGTGAGCAATTAAAAGTATTATATGATACTAAATATGTACGCTAAATAATAAAGGTGTATTTTCGTCTGACCTTTTGTATATATTTGACATATCAGACACTAAATACGCCTCAAAAAGATAATATATGGCATTATTTGACAAATTTCCGCCTAATCCGAATTTTCGCTAATCCGAACAGGGATAGGTCCCAATTAGTTCGGATTAGCAGGATTCTACTGTGCGACATTTAAAAAAAAGCCTTATAAATTACTTATTTGGCAACTAAATACTCACTTGAGTGTGTGTATAATGGGGAGGGGGGGATGTTTACATTTGCCAATTATAATATATTTACTATCATTTATTTACCATTAGTAATATATTTATCAGTGATATCACACTACTGTTCTATTGTTTGCTGATGATCTCAAAATTTATAGAAAATTGATTTATCTAATGATTGTCGTACTTCAAACTGATGTTATAGAAATTAATAGTTGGTGCACACTTAATATTGTTACTCTTAACAAATATAAATCTAAAATTACATTCTTTACTAGAAAACATCACCCAATTTAGTATGACTATTAATTGTATGACATTCAAGTTTTTAATACTCCAACTATAAAAAATCTTTGCATCATTTTGGATTCGAAACTATATCACCGTCATTATGTAGATTATTTCGTGTCTTGTTCCCATAGAACCCTAGCCTTAACTAAATATACAACTGTTTATGCTTAAAATTCAGATTCCAATCTTTCATTTTATTTAGCATTAGTTAAGATCCAAATTATAATACAGTTAAGTAATTTGGAACAACATAAATGGATTGAATAATAATAAAATTAAAAACATACAAAACTAAATAATAAAACTTATTTCTCAAAAACATTTTCCCTAACCTATTTTTGCTTCTCTTTCTTAATGTAGAGCCTATTAGCTCTACTTATTATTTATAACTGTTATATCTCTAGAATAAATTGTTAGTATTTTATTAATAATTATGGGATTAAAGAGTTCCCCAATTCAATAGTCAAATTTTGTTCTCACTGTTTACACTCCTAACAAAAATTATCTTATTTTTAAACTAATCTAAAATTTTAAAAAAAATATATATATATGATTATTTTGTTCTTTAATTCAGTTATATTTCGTAAATAGATATCAATACATAAATTTTAAGTGAAAAAAAAAAAGTTTTCAAACAATTATAACATAACCACTCATTATGTATAACCTTTTATTAGCCATAATGTAAATTTTATGTTACATGGTTATGCGTTTCTTTTGTGTTACATTAGGCATTATTGGCCCTTGTATTTTTCATTATGTTTGTCTGTTCTTTGTATTAACATCTTGGTTATTTAACTGCTTGTATTTCCCGTTGTGGTCCCTGCAAGAATGTGGTCATAACTGCTTGTGTATGTTCACTATTTGCAGTTAGTGCCTAACTGTTGCGATGCTTCTCTTCAGGTGGTGCCTGCCTGCTCTTGGTGTCTACCAGAAAGCAGTGCCTGCGTACTTGCAGCGACTACATTGTCTTATGTATTTTTGTGTGTGTCGTGTCCACAGTTAAAAGTTCTCCAACTGTTGGTGGGCATGTGACAAATGAAAATTAATAATACCTGTATAGTATTATGTAAAATCATTTTAGAATTTATTTCTTACATTATTAATCCTAGGAATGTCTAGAAAAGTGCACATTGATAATTTTCTGCATCAATTTTGCACATAAACTAGATAATGTCTAAAACTCACTTGTATCTGCCAGCTTTCTTCACAATATGATATGTATCTACACCATCTGCAGTCATTGTTATGTCATCTGCAGAAATAAAAATAGAACAATTATATTGATAGTTTTTAAAAAAAAATAATGTTAAGGTTGACAATCAGCAATATCACAGCATTTTTAAAATATTTTTAGTAACGATACATAAATACAAGAAAGGTTTTAGTTTAGGTTGCATGAGAAGATGCCTTAAAAAGAGAAGGAAAAATCTACCAAAAAAATTTATTTTGAGACACAGGCGTGGGAAACATTCATTTTTGATTAAAAGTTGAATAAGAAAAAAATGTATTTTTGTATATGAAAGATGCAAAGGTTTAAAGATTTTTCTCTTAGTGACTGCTAAAGGCATTTTTGTGCACAGCCTTCTATTTTTAAGCTTTTTTATTATTAATTTATAACAAAATATCTGCCACAGAGAATACTTATGGCTTTTTGATTATGCTGACTGCACACTCATTAATTTTCATATAGAACAATCAAATACACTAAAAACTAAAAACCAATACTGGACAGTTCTATGACTAACATTGGCAAGCAAGCATGCAACAAATTGCTTAACTAAAATATGTTACATTACAATATTAATTAATAAATAAATAGTTAAATAATGTACATATTTTATTATCTGGTGACTATATATTTTTTTACATCTAAGAACATTTGAAGAACTAGAAGATTCTCGAAAAAGAAAATAGTTTCTTTACTTTCCTAATGTTAGTAAGTATTGTATACTTCCAACAAATAAATGTTAATACTGCACACATCATCTGCCATCTATTGGATAGGTGTGGCAAAAACCAGGTTTGTTGCACTAAAATCATGGAGCTATCCAGTATTTGTCTCTAGTGTATTTGACACCCAAATTTGTTTTTCAAAACTAGGTACAAAACACAAATTACAAGTACTTCAAAACTAAATACAAACCAAAGTAATGCAATGCATTAAAAATGAAACAGAAATCAGAAGCACTACTATTAAGTATCTAGTGTAGATTTAACTAAGCACTGGGGCCATAAAAAAGTCATTTGCCATGAAACAAATTTTTTACACAGGATTGTCAAGTTTTAAAATATCTGTGCTGAAATGATTAAGCTTGCAAAATAACCGAGGCTGTAAATACAAATATTTGTTCTTTATTCTTCATTCCTTTCACATTGATTTCATACTTTCTTATATCACTATCTTATTCAACACTAGTTTTTACCCACGGCTTCGCTCACGTTGATATCCTTAAATAATTATCAAAGATCATTGCAAAGAAAATAAAATAATATAGTAATTTTTTTTTTAATTGTGAGACTGGGATCATCAGTATTTAAAAATTCTAACATACAATTTAGTTTAAAAAACTGAAAACATGTTTTATTGAAATATGTTTCACTATTACAAAAAAATAAATAATTTTAAATAATAACATTTTAAATGTTCAAAGTATTAACCTATAATAAATTAATTTTTCTTTAAAAGAGCTTAAATCAGAGTATTATTCTAGGATACTCCTGTATATGTTATAAGTTTTTCTGTGCGGTGCAAACATGTGTAGATTTTGGGCATTGGACACACGCAAACAGGCTACATATAGTTGGCCATGGGAAAAGCACGGCTTTACCAAATGCACCCCTGCTACCTGCAATACTTGCCCTTGTGCTTTGTTGATGGTAACAGCAAAACTAAGTCTGACAGGAAACTGAACTCTATTGAATTGGAACTGTAGATCAGTGGGGATAATTGGAATTTGAGGTATGATGACACTTCCCCTTTACAGACACCTGTTAAAATTGTTGGCACCAAGTATATTCTGCCCCAATGTATGATCCGAAGCCTCGTTCCATTACATAGTCGAGGAGCATCTAGATTTTGCATAAGCATGACTTGTACATTTAGTTTCATTTGAAGTTTATGTGAGGGTACACCCAAAAGTTCAAGTGATGATTGTATCTATTGACAAATACTCCTTCATTTCCCCTTGCACCTCTTTTATCATATAAGTGTTGATTTTATTAACTATAACATTTTTTGGCACTAATATTGCTCTTGCACACAACCACCATTCAAATTTTGTTGCAAGTCCGGGAAAACTTGGGTAATAAGATCCACATCATTTTCTACTAAATTACAAAATTCTCTTAAAAGTAAAATATAACCTTCAACATAAACGTCCAAACAACCATCACCATTACAGTATTAGATTGGTGAATTATTTAATTCACTTATTTAAATGCCACATGGCGTTAAATTTTATTCAACTTACTCAATCTCTCAGTCGGACAATCATACATACCAATATAAATTTTTTTGCCCTTCAAAAAAAATATATTTTTTTTAATATATAAAATGTGTCCTATGTTCTTTACTATACCATTGAAAATATTTGCACAAAATTTCACGATTATCGGTTGAGTAGTTTCCACGTGAAAGCGTAACAAACAAACAAACAAACAAACTCACATTTATAATATTAGTAACGTCGTCCGTCATCATCATGCAAAGCATTTTTAAAACTGTCAACACACTAAGTATTGTGAGTACTGTAAATTGTCAAGGCCATGAAAAATTGATGCATTAAAAAATTATTCCAAATAAAATTAAACTTTTTTTTTTTTGACATTATGACCACAGCTCTTGGTATACAGCACTTGGTGGGAGTAATTTTGTGAATGTGATGGAAGTCAAGGAATGAAAATTTTTAACAACCACAGTGGTGCCATCTGTGGTGGATGGACGAAACAAAGTTCACAATGACCAAGGGAAACTTTATAGTATTAACTGTTTAGTGAATTTTAACCAGATGAGCAGTATTTTAATAAAATTCTGTCAAAAATTTGGTCCAAAGCAGTGGTTTAGAATTTTTTTTCCAAGTCTTTTTCACTTTTATCAGTGCAGTTATATTATATGGTTTAAAATGTCAAATCTGCAAATTGATTTCATAGTCGACGTAGCTTACTCCGGCAGCAAATTCTAGCAGCGGGTGTGGAACCTACATGTGATTCGCATCCAGAAATTTGCATGTAATTATCCTGCTCTACATTATTTTAAAGAATTCTACATTAAATTTTGTGTCCAATTTTTATATAAGTTTAATTGCAACATGAGAACACATTTGCTCGTTACCAAGTTTAGATTTTACACGTCACTGTACATATTGAAAGACTTGCTCACATTATTTTTTCTTTTACAATCACTATACTTCAAAGAAAATTTATAATCTATGGAGGGTCAATCCATTTCAAGTGGTTTAGTACATGTCACTTAACCATTTCAAAAAACATTAAATTTTTTTGTTAATGATGTTCTCCATACATTAGATGCTTGAAAAACGTTTATAATTATCTTTGATTACTTGTTAAACTACCTTGTTTCCGTATGCTTCAAATTTCATCTCGAACTTGACATGAAGGTTACAAAAATTGAAGCTTTGAAAAGTTTTTTTGCAAGGGTTTAAAAATTAGGCCTACAATTTTCTTTGCAAGTATGTACCTCTGTTTGGATAGTTTATGTAAAAAATAAGTAACCCCTGAAATTGGGCTCGTTTTCATCTTGTAGCAGCAGAAATATACTACTTTTCCCATTCTTTTTTGTTAACAAATATAGGTGCTAAAATCTCAGCTGCAGGAAGCATTTAACATTTTAATTTTGCACATAGTCAAGTACTATATGGAAGTAAAATCCAATAAAAAATTTTAATTTAATAGTCCACTGGAACAAGAGTTATACAAAGTAAAAAAAACTTCAAAAAATACAAAAGATCAAGTAACATACAACCAAAAGATAAGTTGTAGACTACTTTTAAGCCTTGTACCACATAAACGACAGCCTTGCAAGATATTTTTGAGCTAGTAAGCCTGCTCATTATCTTAAGTGAAACAAAACTGCACCAGAGGGTGATATGATTGTTTAATATATATTAATTACCACCACCAGTAAATTACTTATATAATCAGTTTTGGCAGAGAAGTAATCTGGAAAAGAGAAAGAATGAGTACCATAATTAAGTAATTTAATGGTCAACCTTAACTGTTTGCTGCACTACATACATATTCACACATGTATTTATGCAGAGGCAAATATAATACATTTATGTATTATTTTTGGTATTGCATGAATGTCAAAACTCCACACAATGCTATCAAGACTCAGGACACCAACACTACCCACCTCCATGAACACATAAGTCACAGTTGTATTTATCCAGTGTTTCAAGAGTTGTGACGTAAGGTGCTCCTTCAACAACTTCATCCACCCACTTGATAGCTCGCACCATTTTATACCTACAAGTGATAAAAACATTTTTACCATTATCAAGAACAATGTGTTTACAAAACCATACTTTATGTACACATTATTAAGTTTTGAATCTCATTTGGTTAAATTCACTTACAATTATGAATTTAAAACTTACATGATATTATAAGTTACTTACTGCAGTAAGCCATCAGCTAGCTGACTGTTGGTGAGTGTTCCAAAATTAATTTAAACTATCAAAGATCATACCAAGATCCAACCCCCCCACATAGCCAAGTGGTCTTAGACAAATTGTCTATTAACCACAATTTATTGTCATAAGTAGACAGTATGTAATGTTTAAAAATTTTTATGTATCTTCTTTTATCTTTTTTTAAACTTTCAAAACTAAAACTTGAAATTTTAAAAGCTTTAAAAAGTTGTAGTTCAGACCATGGCTAGTAGGATGTCTAAGGTCCAAGCAAGGACCAACATGAAATATCAGGGCCATCAGAGAAACTAATAGTCCAGTCGGTATAGGGTTTGGACCTTGCATTAAATCGGAACTTAATGAAACTTGGAGGGGTTTTTTGTGTGTGCCATGTAGAGCTATACTCAAGTTTTCTACCGAAAAATCCTTGTGGAAAATTTGTGGCGGCCGAAAAACCGAAAAATTTTGGCACTCGTTTCACTTTTTTACTAATTACTTAAAATCAGTGGTTCTTAAAAAAAATATACTCTTGCCAAAATAAAATAAAATAAGATTTTACGTCGAATAACTTCTTTAAACGTCAAAATCGGTGCAGCCGTTTAGACGCAATTGATCGTCAAAGTTCTGAAATCTTGACTAATTTGGCTAAAAAGTGGGTTATGCTCAAGTTACAATACCTGTATTGCAATAATAGCTAGGTACTCAAAATGAAGAATGTCACATAATGAAAGTTTTAGAGCATCAAATTCCATGTAAGAAAAGCTCCTACAATTTCATTACGCTTACCCCAGCGTTGAGCTAAAATAAAAGAAAAACATAAAAGAACAGTACTTATGTTTTAACCACGTAACCATTTATTATGTGCAATAAATAGTATTTAAGTAAGTGAAATAAAATTAAATAATTATGTACAAACTACAAAGTTTATGCTTTTAGACATTTTGCGCCTAATGAAGTTTCCTCCTCTTCTCTTTCTTCTTCTTCAAATAGGGATTCCACATTAAATTTCTCATCAGAATGTACATTGGCATCCTCATCTTGTAATTCTAGTTCACAATTCTCACAGGCAAGGCCTGTGCAGCTCTTGCAAAGGGTGGAGCACAGTAGTCCTGCTTTCTTGCAGCTGCAGGCTGCAGTACTACAACCTTTCTTGCATTTGCAAGAGATTATGGTTAGAATGTGGTCAGGGGCTGCGTTCTGCGTATTTCTGGTGGGGACCACCCAGCGTCTGGTCAGTGACCACCCCCACTCTGATGGGACAATGTAATTCCCCAGCCATGTTTGGACCTGGAGATATGGTCTAAAACTGTGATGTGTAGCTGCTTCTGTAGTCGGTGGCAGTCTAGCCAGTTGAAATTTGGGTTTGGGCCACTGATTTTTGGAAGAGCTGGAAACTCAGATTGTCCAGGGAATCAGTTTCGATGATCCCTCCATACAAGGCCACAAGAAACTTTATACCAGCCTCAGCAATCTGCGAGGTGGTGGCTTCAGCGTCTGTAAAAACGGCTGCGATATTTTGAATGCATGGGGTCTTCTCATATATCTTGCAGACCTTCTTCTTTCCTTGGCCAAATGGGGTTGACGTCGTATCGCATCCACTCACAGCGTGTAGGAAGAGAATATCTCTTCGGTTTATGATGTTGCATGATGCTGCTGAATACAACAATGATGGTGCTTTGCCTCTCCCACTCTTCTCAAAATAGATGTTTTGGGGCATATTTGTTATTGAGGATAGATCTGTCAATATTACAAGAAGATCAAAATCTTCACCCGTTATGACCACACTGTCACATTCAGAAGCTTTTGTGATTGCTGTACGAACGACCATTACACCTGCATCTTCAGCAGCCTGTTTCACTGCAACCCCATTGGCTGTCAGTTCTGTCATCAGCATTATGAGGTTCTTTTTGTTTTCATCATTTGATAAAAAATTATCTTGGGCTATTTTAACTGCAGTCAGTGGCGGATTTACAAATTTTCCAGGTATAGGCTGCAAAGTTTTTGCCGCCCTTGCCTCTACAATTTTCATGTCCTAGATTAAGTTCATTACAATCCCTTTTTGCGCGATTTTTTGTTGGCAAAATCATCGATTATATCATCGTAAGTAATATTGTTCATTAATTCCGACTCTATGCACAAAAGTGCTAAAGCGTTTAATTTTTCTTGGCTCAAGGTCGATCTCAGATAATTTTTTACCCTTTTTAGACAAGAAAAACTTCTCTCACCCGAACAATTTGTCGCTGGTGTACATAAGGCCATACGAAGGGCTATGTCCAAGTTCGGATAAACGTTCTGCAAACTTTGTTTTCGCAGAAACGAAGATAGACTCTGTAATGATGTAAAATCTGGTTTTACCAGAATGCTTTGCGAAGATATGTGGCTTTGAAAATGTATGCATTCTTGAACCAACTCAGTCTCTAAATCATTAGGATACATTTTTTCTAAGGACAGAGCCTTTTTCGTAAGGGTTGATAATGATAACTCGCTCATTTTGGTCAGAAATGAAAATTTTTCATTGAAATTGTCGTATGCCTTCTTCCTTTTTTCTAATTCGGATACGAGTCTATCAATGATGACGAGAAATGTATTAACCCTGAAAGTATCGCTAGTATCACTCGCTGTCATACTCATTTCTTCATCGGGTGTTTCATCAGCAAATTTTTTTCTTTTCAGTTGTCTTTTTCCCAAGTCTTTTGTGTACTGCTTCGACGCACTTAATTCCATTGCCATTTCTTCGAAATACTTGAAGTTTTCTCGTTGCTTTACGAAAAACTTGCGAAGAGATTCATAAAGATCGGCTACAGTAATCAAATCTACGGTAGAAGCCTGGATTTGAACATTTACTTTGTTTATTCTTTCCAAAAAAACATTCCACACAACAACCATTAACGCTGTTTCCAGTTTTTTTAATTTTGAAAGAATTCCCATTGCTTCATTTCTTGTGACAGGCTTTTCGGTGCAGTCATTCCTGATTGTTTCCAAAGCTTTAATGACTTCGTGCCACGAATCTCTCAAACTTCTGCATGCATCCTCTCTAGCTGACCAACGTGTGAGGTTTACTCTCTTGACTGTTTTGCCTTCTCCGACTTCAGTCATCAATATCTTCCAGCGTTGTGTTGAACTTGAAAAAAAAACGTATATTTCTTGGAGCAACATGAAGAATCGACAAGCTTCTGTGCAAGATTCAGCAGTCGCAGTTGCAGGGTTGCCATCCAGCTGGACCTCCAAAAATAGGGTGTTTTAGGGACTGACAGAATAAGAAAAGGGACCTTTTAGGGTCTTTTTAGGGACTGAAATTTTGCGGAAACCTTAACATTTATAGAATTTTTCATACAATTTTATGGTCGAGTACAACAAATAACACAGTATTAACTCGGCATACCAAGTAATCCAGTATATAAAACTTGAGTCCCTGTTCTGCTACAACCAAAACCACAATAGATAATGTGTTCAATACCATTGTTAAAAGAATGGTCACCCTTCTCCCCAAAGAGCAAAAATACAATGTGTGTATGTCATTCCATAATATTATACTTTATAGTTGAATTTACCTTGAAGTTTTGCGGTAAGAAATGTCAATTTTCTTATTTTTCTTTTAAAGTCTTGCAATCTTCAGTGTTAGAAAATATTTAAGAAACATTTTGTCAAATATTACTAACAAGTAATGCAAATAAATGCTGTTTTTGATTATAAATTAATTTAGGGGAAAAAACATTATATATTTTGCTCATACCATTCCCTTTCCACCATAACTTTTATTCTGGACTTTCATAACCCCTTCAATCATTCATTGCCTGTGCAAGACTTGCTTCTTCTTTTAAAGCAGCAATATCATTTGACTTAAGTGCCTCTTTAAGTCTTTTACTAGCTTCTGAAAATAACCTTTCAGCAGTTTTCCTTTTTTTCTCTTTTTTATTTCTCAAATCTTTCAACTTCTCTTCAGCTTGGAAAATAGACATCTTTTTTTTCTCCAACATTATAGTATGCTGCTTTTCTTAAACCTTTTTCCTCTGTTCTTCCAGTTTTTTTGCTTCCAATCCTTTTTTTGCTTTATGCTCCTCTAAATAAGCACAACATTTCTGATGAGCACACCTTGCAAGATTCAGGAGCTCTATTGTTACAGGTACCAAATGTGGCTTGTTGTCATATATTTTTAAGGCTGACTTTACAATTAACACAGCATTGAGAGTGCGTTCTGACAACAAAGACCTGTCTTCTGTTAAAATTCTCACTGAAGTTGAAAACCCTCTCTCTACATCTGAATTTCCATTTGATACTGCCAATGCAGCACGACTACAGTTGAAACTGTTGGATACTTTGGAGACCCTAAAGCATTTTTTAATGTCATGAAATGATACCAGTATTTGTCAATGCTTACTTCACACTTGTCAATTATGTCTTGATCTGGTTCTGACTGCAATAACTTCCACTCATCAAAAAGCAGGTTTGTATTTATGTTCAATGGAAGAGATTTGCTGATGGTAACAATATCAAGTGAACTCTGGTCTAACACTCTCTTGTTAGGCTGAAGACACTGAAAACATTTCAGTATTGGTTTAAGTAATGACGACTTTGTCATTATATGTTCTGCAACTAGATTATAAGCTATATAGAAGGTACCTGAAATAAAATGCTACAAACAACTTATGTTATACCAAGTTGGAGCATGTGTGCCCCTCAGTTAATCTTCATTGGGGCTTAAGAATGTTATCTCCCCCATAAAATTTTAATTTGTTCACACAATATTTTTTAATAAAAACATTGAAAGAATAATAAAACAATATCAATACTGTAAAACTTACATGTAGTAAGATGCAGGAAAATGTAGCTCGACAGATGCAAAACTTTATGGATGTGTGGAAGCGTGTTGATGGCCACTGTTCATGACACATTCATAAAAAATTAAATAAATATGCTAATTTTCCAATGAATCCATTTCAAAATTTAAAAAAAAGGGACTTTAGGGACCTATCAAAATATAGGGACTTTTAAGGGACCTATGGAAAAATAGGGACTTTTAGGGACTTTTAGGGACCAGTGGCAACCCTGCAGTTGCCACTAAATTTAAAGAATGGGCAGAGCAAGGAACGAAAAAAGCAAACGGTGCTTGACTTTGAATTTTAGCCTGTAAGCCATTGTATATGCCAGACATATTTGCGGCATTGTCATACGATTGTCCACGGCAGTCTTCAATGTTCAAACCCAAGGTTTTTAGTTCCGAAGTAATGGCAGCAAACATTTCTTCAGCTTTATGTCCCACTGAGGGCAAAAACTTGAGGAATCTTTCACAGGGTTCTCCTGTTTCTAAAACATACCGAATCACGAAGGTGAGCTGGTCCACATGTGCTATATCCGGTGTTGAATCGATGATTAAGGAAAAGTATTTCTCCCTTCTTATCTCGTCTCCAATTTGCTTCAAGACTTTATGGCACATCAAAAGTATAAATTCATCACAAACGGTCTTCGATAAGTAACTGGTACTTCCGGATCCTTGATTCCCAAATCGTTCAATATGACTGGCTAAGAAAGGATCAAACTCAGCTAACAGTTCCAGAATCATAAAATAATTTCCGTTGTGTGGATCACCGAACTTTTCACTTTTTCCTCTAAAAGCGAGACCTCTTGAACACAGCCGCTTCACTACAGCAACAACCCTTTTCAGAACATTTCTCCAATAAGTAATTTCTTCATCAATTTGCAAATGCAGTAAATTGTCGATTCGACCATCAATCGCACTTCTAGCTTTCAGACTAAGGATACTGGATTTATGACGCGCAGAGTTTTCATGCTGAGCTACTCGGTGTTCTGCATTTTTCCAGTCATTAAATCCTTCGTTCTCGAACTGAGTTTTATTCTCCAATGGACCGAATGCTAAACATGGTCCGCAATATACGGAACTCTTACTTTCAGAGTAAACCAGCCAATTTCGGTCCTTCACTTCATTGTTTTTCATTTTTCTTTGAAAGATACTCACTGGCAAGAAACGACGTTGATCAGCATATAGTTTTCCACTTTTAGAGAAGTCAGAAGACTTGTTTTGATAAAAGCCGCATCTTGCAATAATTTCCCTTAAAGTATCATTAATTTCCCATAAAGCTGGATCTTTGTTTTGATCTACAGTTGTTTGCTTTTGGTCATCATTTAACGATTCGGTCTGAGAGGCATCTTCAATTTTGGAGCACTCGTCGTCAAGAACATAATCATCAGTTTTTTCTTTAGTCGATAGTTCAACAGATGACAGTTGGGCAGCAGAATTAAAGTCCGTTTCATCCTTTCCAGATTGCATTGTTGAAGTTCCCGTTTTTTCGACCCAATTTTCATTTTTAAAAAAACTGTCAATTTTTGTGGTTTTTCGTATAATTTGCTCTTGTTCTTCTTTTTTTATTTTGGCCTTCTTTTTGTACTCCGCTCCACTAAGTCGCTTTCTCCCATCACTCATTTTCACAATTTTTTCTTCAGGAACTGAAATGGAAAGGATTAAATTAACAAGTTTATTTTTCGTACACAAGCAGCGATAGGGGAGGGCAGGGTAACGTAGCCAGAGCGAGCAAAGTGGCCATTGGCTGTTACTCAGCTGGAGAGTGATGAAGTTTGGTAGCGAGGATGTGAAACATTTGTAAGAGACGCCATTAGTGTTCTGAGAGCACCCGGTCTGTTTGCAGTGAAAGTTATTTGTTTTATTAAGGTTTTACTGGTTTTACTATTTCTGATGTAACATGTAAGGTAAGTAATAATTACTGTTGATCATTATTAAATACACAGTAATGCCATAATTATTTAATATAGCCTATCCAAATTAGCATGTTTTAAACTTTAATACCACATATTAATAACTGTAGAAGATGTCTTTTTTTTTGCTAGTTTTTTTGTAATGGCGTCTCAGAGGGCAAAGTGGCCAGCCACCACCGCATGTTCACTTTGCCCGAACTGTATATACTTAGCTCTATTTATGTATTACTAAATAATAAAACAAACTATTGAACATTTTACATTTTTTTTTAATCTACACTGTAAATTTCTAACGTGTTTTGCAATGTGTGTGTTGTTTTCGTGTGGGGAACGACCTTACACAAAAATTTGCCAGCAGGAGAGGCTTGGCAGATAAGGTGGCAGTATCTCAAGGATGGCTCATATTTCACAAACAAGTGCAGGTGGCCGGAAATGGTATCCCGTGATTTAGTTTCCTTAAGATAAAAGAAAAATGAAAAAAAAAAAAATGTCATATCATTTACACGATTAGTGCGACGGGCAAACAAAAAACAAACATGAGTCGCTCCAATATTTACATTTTAATGGTGTTTTGATTGTACGAAAACTATATTATTGAAGGGTTATTTTATATTTTGATTTTAATTACAATATACAATTTATGTATCGTTTTATCTTAGGATGGCCACGTAACCCTGCTCACCCCTATCCTTCATTCAGAATTCACATAATAAATAGTTAACGTAAAAACGAATTTTTTTAATGCTATCACGAAAAAATTAAAATTTCTTTGCATGGTTTCCGATGAATTGTTTATTGTGAATTATTATTTCTATTTTTTGATGTTTGCTTCATTTAAAAAGACAAAATGACAAGATAACCATGAGCAATCTTTTAGAATACTATTTATAGTTAATATGAAAATGTTCTAAATTTAACGTGACCATGTTCCAAGCTTCAAAATGAAAAATATTATTGCAGGGCTTTTTCAATAAATTTATTCGTTATCGTTACAGATGCTTTATTATAATGTATTATGATTATAAAAAGTTTTTACTTACCGGTGCTGTGAAAATATTCATACAATGATACAATTCACGAAACACTTCGAAAAATAACAGTCCACACGACACACCTACGTAGAAATATCAATTCGTTATGCAATACACGCGTAAGACAACTGTGGTCCCGACTCCCGAGGTAACAGCTCTAATTGCCGCCCCACCCGCGACATGACGCGGTTCGACCCTTGAGGCGGACTAGGAGAAGGGAGGGGACAGTCTGGCGGAAGGGATAGCGGCGGAGGGAGGGCGGAGGGGCCCTTCTGACCTTGGGTAGTCACATTTTTCCCGGGACCATAGTTGTCTTGGGCGTGTAGTGCCAACCGAGGCCTTGTCCATTAAAATTCGCATTTACTGACTAGCGAACTAGCTGTTTTACTCTGGAATATGGAAGTTTGCTACACGGATTCACGGAACGTACAATGACAAGGGAGAGGGGAAAGTCATCGGCAAAATTTGTTGCAGACTTCTATTTGTAAAACATCAGAAAACAGAAAACCGTCATGCAGAAATATTTTTGATTTCTATGAGGTAGCAAAAAAAAAAATCGGTCCCCAAATTTGCCGCCCCAAAAATCTGCCGCCCTAGGCTCAAGCCTACTCAGCCTACTGGTAAATCCGCCACTGACTGCAGTACTTCCTGAAAAGATAAATTTGGTGGCTGTGTGAAGTACAGCTCGGCGAGATCTTTCTGCTGCTTTAGTGCTTTGATAGGTAGTGTCGTCAGGATACCCATTGAACACTATTGTGGTATTACATCCAAAGTATTTCAGCACATAGTCTACGTAAGTCTAGCACACTGATTGAAAAGTAGGGGTTGTGGATTTACTCCATACAACTTTATGGAGTAGAAATCCTCCATCAATTACAGCATATTTTCTGCTACTAAAGTTTGTCCCACCTTGGAGAGGGGTGAATGCTGCATCATACAATGCTGATTTGGTACTTTTACGCATTCCTTCCTCAGTAAAGAGTGACATGGGGTACGGTGCCAGTTCATATGCGAAAAATTCCTTGAGGTCTTCGTCAGACTGCTTGGTAGTGCAGACTCTCTGAAACAATGTCAGTGGATCCACTGTGAATTTCTTATCTGCAATTTTGATGGAACAGGAAATGGATGCGAGAGTTGTCACCTTGTCCTTTCGTTTCAGCTTTAAATTGTAAACGGTTGTCCCACAATTTTGTTCATGCAGTTGATTCCAATTTCCCGCACAGTGTGACAGTTAATTTCTTCATGGACAATATCACCTGTGCTTAAAGACACAATCTCCTTGGTTTCTAGGAATGGAGGGTGTGAAGCTAATAAAAGGGTACTAAAAGTATTATACGAGCATAATAATGATCAGGTCTTTTACGGCTGTCCGGATGTATATTGAAAAAAAAAATCTTTGCTCGATTCCGATACACTTAAGAGATTGATTTTTAATTTAAATTTAAAACTATATTAAACTTTTGTTGTTGTCAGACATTTGTGAGGCAGTTTTAAAACGATTTCAATTATGTTTATGCCTATGGAAACCTACAAAGCAGACATTTTAAACAAAAAATAAATAATGTTAAGATCGGAGCATTAGACGAAAACCTATAATGTTACATATACAGAGGATCGAATTTTGGCATCTCATTTAGTCCAAAAAAAAGGGGAGGAAAACAAAATTTATATTCAAATTGCACAACAACCCATAAAGTTTATGAATTTTAAAATAATTGAATAATAACCTGCCAAACTCCTTTCACAGATAAAACACTGTTCTGGCTTGCTGGACGAGGAAGCCATTGCGGGTCGCGCGTTTGCGTATTGGTTATTATTTTGAAAAATGTCACTTCGAAATAAACGAGACCGCACCAGAAACACAACTGAAAAATATTTGAAGCTAGGATCACATGGGGGTGGTGAAAGGAACAGTTCAGTGCTCCAGAGGGTCTGAAATGTCCCGTTAGGAATAATACAATGGGAAGGGGCTGGAGGGAACCCTCTGGCACCCCACCCTCCTTCCGACCCCCACCAAACATTATACCTACTTTATATTTCTTACTCCACAAAATTGTAGGAGTTTTTCTAACATGGAATTTTATTCTCTAAAACTTTCAATTTGCGACATTCTTCATTTTGAGTAGCTATTATTGAGATACAGGTATTGTAACTTGAGCATAACCCACTTTTTAGCCAAATTAGTCAAGATTTCTGAAACTTGACGATCAATTGCGGCTAAACGGCTGCACCGATTTTGACGTTTAAAGAAGTTATTTGACTTAAAATCTTATTTTATTTTATTTTGGTAAGAGTATAATTTTTTTTTAAGAACCAATGTTTTTAAGTAGTAAGTAAAAAACTGAAACAAGTGCCAAAATTTTGTGGTTTTTCGGCCGCCACAAATTTTCCACAAGGATTTTTTGGTAGAAAACTTGAGTATAGCTCTACATGGCACCCATAAACAACCCCTCCAAGATTCATTAAGTTCCGATTGAAAGCAAGGTACCCCCCCAAATTGAACCTCTGCCGACTGAACTATAAGGGTCTGGGAGCAAATGAGTTTTTTTCTGGCTCCCTCCCCATTACGTAATGTATAATTTCTCAAACCGCTGCATTAAAAAAAGAAAAAAAACCTCTAAATACTGTAAATGTTACAATGTCCGTAACTGTAAAAGGGATCTACGGCAGGGTGTCACACAAATCCTAGAAAAATTTCCCTGATTTTCAATGAACAAATTTACAAATTTCCCTGACAAAATTTTAAAATTAACATATTTTGCAATTTTCTGGAAGAAATACAGAATATCCAGACTCCACCATTCCTATAGCTGTACAAGTTCAAACAGAACCTTGCATAAACAATTCCAGTGTGTGTGTGTGAGACTATGCACTAAACACCATCTGGAAAACAAATTTGTTCTAAGTATGGGTGATGGCATACCAGAGAATGATATTTCCCCCTCAAATTACTATCACTGAGAAATTTCCATGACTTTTCCAGGTTTTAAAGTGACTTTTCCAGGTTTTAAAGTGACTTTCCCAGACCAATTTCAACTTCCTTGACTTTCGGAATGTGGACCCCCCATGTGCATACCTCAATGTTTCCTACAAAATTGATTAGCAATTGACTTGTAATTTCAGCCTACTCTCAGGGCAGATGCATTCAAAGAAAATAAGCTTAAAACTCAACCGCCTCCTCATTTTTCCTCTTGATGGCCTTGTGCAGGAAGTTAAGTATGAACTTAAGTGGTCACATTTGCAGTAAACGGCCACATGGGAAACTTAAATTAATATTTATAAGTAACTTGTTTTTAATGTCTCTTTGACAGTGTGGTAATCAAAAAAGGTTACCATACAATTATACAGACCTAACCAGGTATATTGGCCATGGAATGTAGTAACAAACACCAACCCCGCATTCACCAGAAGTGATTCAATTGGGGAAATCATGTATAACACGAATCAGTAGTACCCCCCACCCCTGCATGGTACTATCCAAATTACTTTATTTTATAGATCAACATGCTGCATGGTTATGTAATAGCATGCTCTAGTGTCTATAAAACTTTAAATTATACTACTGTAATGCAATAACTCAAATTATTTACAACTCTGTTTTCTCTCCAGTAAAGAGTTAAAGCAAATATTAATGTGACGGTTTTGC
This sequence comes from Bacillus rossius redtenbacheri, assembly GCF_032445375.1. Classification (NCBI taxonomy): domain Eukaryota; kingdom Metazoa; phylum Arthropoda; class Insecta; order Phasmatodea; family Bacillidae; genus Bacillus; species Bacillus rossius. Next base: position 120,164,924 of record NC_086330.1, on the reverse strand, counting down.
AAATGAATCATAACGTAAGATACTGTTATTGGCCAAAAGAAAAATTACTCTGCTACAATGGTAAAAAGAAACTATAAATATAAGGGGGGAAAAACCATTGCAGTTTCCTTTCTTACAATATTTATCACATGTAAGCCCCAGAGTTAAAAAATAATGGAATGGATTGATTAGAACACCTAGTTGACATCAGGTTCATTAAAGACGATGAAAAATGACGAGATGCTAGTGTAGTACCGACGGAATGAACAAACTGGAAACACAATAGTACAACCCACCAGCTCATGATAACATCTGCCACATATCCCTCTTGAGAAAAATACTGGGGTTCAACCCCACTGGGAATCACACCTAAATCATCTTGGCGGAGAGTAATTATCTGACCACTCAACCCCAGGGGCCTCTTGTTAAAAATATCATTGCATCTTCACAATCATACAACAAATATTTGGGGCATACCTCTCTTCTTCACAAAATACAGGTGGCCCCTTGTGTTTGGTAATCTCCTTGTCTGTATGAACTCCAACCACTAGATAATCTCCAAGTGCTTTTGCCTGTCGCAGTGAATTTGCATGGCCAAAATGTACCATATCATAGCTGGAAAAAAAAATTAACATTATATCCCTATTTCATTATATAAAACAATTTTTTTCTCAAAAAAAAATTTCATAATAAAACTTTTATTAATAAAAAAATATTACCACACAAAAACTAGGAACTTTGTAAACTAAAATTAAGTTACATAATTATTAGCAACGATTTGTTTTAGATTTTAGTTAAGTAATGCTAAATTAGTTGAATAAATATTTGTTATAATAGATAAGGTGGTGTTATTTGTATACCTACTGAAATAAAATGTGAGACATAATATTTAATGCACACCTAAAAAAATGTTATAAAGAACAATATAAGTGACTAGCATGCTACAATCTGCTGATTCAATGATGCTGCACACAAACTCCACAGCCCCAGTATTTTCGGCAATCATTCTAGCCTCACAGCTGCTTCTCAGAAACGCTTCATTCTAAATCAACAAACATCTCAAAATTTTCAGGTATTTATCGTTCCGAGTCAAGCGGAAATGTTTAGCCAAACATCTAGCAAACTTTATACTTAATTGAAAGGTACCTACTAAGTTTTTATGGTCTAAAACAGTATAGGCTTTAGATAATTAATTAAATTTTTTTAATTGCTGTTTTTAACTTCAACATAACCTTTAAACACTAATTACTTAGCACTCTACATGCTCTTAACACCTATTTCTGATATTTTAACAGGGACTCCCACAACTTCCAAGCCAGCTACAATAAACTAGAGCACTTCACAAGCACTGAAGGTAATTCAGTAAGCTGAATAAGGCAATTGAGAATCACCGAAGAATCATCTAGCCTAGTACTCCCCAGTCATGCCATGGCCATGGTGGTTGGGTATATTGACCAACTTTCTAGTCAATCAACCCATCATTACACATTGCAATAAGCCTTTACAGAAGCAAGTAAGTACTAGTCTGTGAAAATAAACGTGTGCTGCACATCCCTTTTTCCTTCTATGGATTCAAGAATCTCTATGGATATTTCATGCCCAAAAATTATTCTGAATAGCTTTTTCATTCTTATAAAAATACCATTTAAAAATGAAATGTGTAAACAGTACTACTCATCCGCCCTAGGTGTATTCTTAAATGCTTAAATGCTTTACATAAGCAAACAGCACTCTGATATCCTGAGCATATCCACATCACATAGTCTTTTCTGAAGCTCTGTACACAAGTAAGTATGCCCAGGTACGCGGAGGCTTTAAGAGGCCACTCCAGTGTTTCAGGGGCACTACGCAACCCGCGTTAACCTCATAAGATTCAATGCTATTTTCATTTTGCTTATAACTTATTAACTAATATAGTTTTCGAAATGATGCTTGCTTGATATGTAAGACAACGATGCTCTTATCAAAGCCCCTTTCTTCAAAAACGTGCATAAATTATTGTTCAAACCTAGACAATACACTTATGCATATTAGTAAAGATTAATATAAAACCATAATTTATGCACATTTTTGAAGAAAGGGGCTTAGACAAGAGCATCGTTGTCTTACATATCAAGCAAGCATCATTTCGAAATCTATATTAGTTAATAAGTTATAAGCAAAATGAAAATAGCATTGAATCTTATGTTAACGCGGGTTGCGTAGTGCCCCTGAAACACTGGAGTGGCCTCTTAAGCGGAGTTTGTTTTGGGTTAACTCTTGCATAATAGGGTTATTACTAAAATTGTATTCCATTTTCACAACTGAATGTCGTAGTACATTCTTATGTGAGAGACTTAGGTAATTATCTAGGAGAGGAGTGCATCTGGAAAAAGGCAAATAAAAATATGAAAATCCATTTTTTAAATCATTCTGTAAACCACGAAGCTACTTATAGTTTTATTACCTAAAGTAGAATTATTTTCCAGTAGCAGATATATAGAAGAATACGATTTCTGCAATGTGGAATATTTGAAACAAGATGATCGCATGTTGTGAGCAGTTGTATGATGTTACGAAGGAGTGTTTGGTGATATTTTGATGTAATTAATAATGTTGCCAATGTTAGATTTTCACAGGGTAAGGTACCTACATTAATAACATGTATTTAAAAAGTAATAAATGTAGCTCACCCAGCTTAACCAATTAGATATTTTTTTACAGTTTTTTAATATAGCTAAACTAACCTAACACAGTTCACACAAATTTATTATATTTTTCATTCGACTAACCTAACAAACAAATCAAACAATAAATTACCAGTAAATTACATACAATACACAATGCTGTTTACAGAATGATTACACAATTCATTTTCAGATCATTATTAGCTTTTATAGTATTTGGGTCATTCCATGCCATTTCACACACCTGTTGACATCACCATCACCGAATTCAATGAAACTTAGGGCTTTAACAGTACAGGTGCAGGAAAGATAAATTCTCAAAGTTACAGCCCCCTGTGAATAATACTTTTTATACAGCAGGGTTGCCAACTTGTGGAAAAAGTGGAAATTTTGCTGCGCAAGGTCCAATAAAAATATTTGTAACTTCCTTTGTAGGTGAGTGAGAACCTTGATGTAGGGCTCAATAGAAAGCTAGAAAAGTGTACTTTGAGATAAAAATAAGTTTTACAAATTTTAAAAGAAATTTTTTTCAAGGTCATGTACATGTAACCTGTGACCTTGAAAATTTTTTAAAGAATATTTTTGAAAAATGTGAAAAAATTATATGTTATGAAGTGCATTATTGGCTATAAGTGACATAAGTTTCATTTTGGGATGGATCTGGAATAAAACACTAGAACATTGTGAATTAGGCCATGTTCACTAAAACTACTCTAGTAAGGCATTAACACAAAAATTTTTTTTATACATATCAAAAAATTGGTTGTCTGTAAAGTCGGTTTACGGACGATAGTTTAACGTGACGTCATAACAAAACATTGATGAAATGATTGCATACTTTTATGAATAAAATTGAATTATTTATATTGAATTATCACTTTTTTGTATGGATACAAAGGAGTGAAATGAAATCTACAATTTAATTGATAAATTTACTTTTATTTGCACTCACTAATTCAAATGTGTTTATTACTTTAACGAAGAGATTATTTTAACTATAACTTTTATACATGTTTACTATTTAACTTCTTCCAATCTGTGTTATTCTGTTAAGGATAGGACGATGATAGGAAAAGTAGGAAACAAATGGAAGTGTTTCAAGTTTAATGTGCCTCGAAAAAGTTAAATCGATGGTTGTTCCAATTGAGTGGATGAGATGCGGCGCAAGCGTACAATGAGCATAACGGGACACAGCGTAATGGGACAATATGCGTAACGGGACACTTTTTCGTGCGTGCAGCCGGAGTTAATAGATTTATTAGACGTCACGTCAAAAATGGCGTAGCTTAAAGTCATTCGTGGATTTAACACTGAATTAATTCCTATATATGATTCATTTACTCATTACCAATACTGCAGGTTACTGTAGCTTCCTTTCCTTTAGTTGGCTTTCCGAGGTCTTTGTGTCAAAAGTATTACCTTCCAGTTGCTGTTCTTGGATCTACAGATGTGAGCACATCTTCAATTGCAATCTTCATAACATCTGGATGCTGGGGATATACATAAGATGGGGAGGGACCTTGTGGATGCAGGAAACTAATAAGAACTTCATGAGAACTTTCTTCTACTTTCAGAACACATCCCAACCACTACCCACTTCCGTACATGCATGTCACAAAACCTTTAACTTCATTCACAGACAATGTACATTTAATTTTATTCATGTAGTGAGTATCACCTTCAGTTTCACTAGAAAATCTCTTCCCAATTATTTCCTCAGATGAAACAGGCAGGAAGGCATGACGCTTTTGAGTTCCAGGTATTGGTTTAGCATTTGCACATCTTTCAGACAACACCTTTCTTTCATTCATTACCTCTTCCTGAGTGACATAAGCAAAATTCATGTAATGGAAACTACTTACAGCCCATTCAAACAGTTGCCGTGGGGTCATAATTTGGTCTGTGTAAGGACGTTGTAGACTTGCCCTGGCTGCCAGTTGCTTCAGTGTTCCCTCTAGACCATCACATGTATTCTTGCCATGAGAGGTGGCAAAAAAGTGCCACTCAGCTCCAACTCCAAAATCATTTACATGATACATCAAATTGAGAAGTTACTTTTATTCTTGTACTGAGCAGCACAACCATCAGAGAAGTAATATAGGTATTTTACATAAAGATACTTTTTCTTTCAAAAATGGAATAAGATGTGTAATAAAAGTATGTATTGCAATGACTTCATGTTGGAGACAATTAGATATTATTGTTAGGTTCGTAGAAATTATTTCCTCTGTTGACTCATCACGGTAGTATATTGCAAATGGATGAACTGTAGCCTGTGCATTGTTCCAATGGAATCCCTGAACTTCATCTTGCATAATGAAAGAATAATTTTCTGCATAGTCACATACAACAACTACCTCACCAACATCTAATTTTTTTTTTTCAGATCCTTTAGGTAGTTCCCTTGCTGGTATGTGATGAAAGAGTGAGTTTGTAATATTAATAATTTAGAAATGAACAATTCTATGAAATCATTGGATGACTTCAAAAGAACTTCAAGTGTGTAAACTTTTGATGCAACCCACGGCTTGAATGTTACAGTTTCAATCGAATTCTGCTCCAATGTGGTCTCCAGTGATTTTCGTATGTTATCAGGGCCAGGACATTCTGCACACTCATGGAAAAAACATTTAATTTGGGGAGGATTACACATAATTTGAGCCACATAGTGGTGATATGATAACAGATTTTCTCTTTCCATGAGTTTGGCCAAACTACAGCCATCTATTAACAACTTCATATTTTGGTGTGTTACACAGACACATACAGTGTGTGCCCCACTAGATCCTGCCAAAACCACATATTTAGGCCGTAGAGATGCAAATTTGGAGAAACCAATTTTGACACTTGGATGCTCCTGTTTGAACAAGGCATATACTTCTCTCAGATTGTTCAGTAGGAGCCTCTTTTGTTTGTGTTCTTTGGTATCGGCAATTCAAATAGTTACAAAGTCCTTTTTACCAGGCATCATTCTGCTTACGTTGTCGTTTGAATAAAACATCTGAACAATATTGACGACACTGCAGTCTAGATTTCTTCATGGTTTTGGATTAGGTGATGTCATTATTCCACTTTCCTTCACTAACTTCTTTGATGTTCGTATCATGTAGTTCATTGCAGTTGGGAATTCCTTCTGTATTCTGCTAATACTCCAATCTTTAGGTAAAATAGTCAAAATTTGCACCTTCATACTTCTTTCTGTACACCCTTCAAACTTTTCCTTCAATTGTTCTAATATATTTTCATCACAACTTTTTTCCTGTGATACTCCTACTTCTGGTACATGGATTTGAAATATTCTTTCTTGAATTGCAGACAATATTTTCATAACTTTTTTCCTTGCATATTTTGCTGTTCTCACTTTTCTTTTCTTTATGGGTGATTCCCCTATACTTAGTAGACTGTTATTAAATGTGTGCAACACTACATCCATGCTTGATTCCTCTTCATCACTGTCAGTTGAGCTTTCCTCTTCACTGTACTCTTCCTCCCGTGTAGTACTTGCACTTGCTATTGATGAGATTTGTTTCCGACATGAATCACATGCCTTCTGTCCAGTCTGCAGGTGTGGTTGTTTCTGTATCATCCACTGAAGAACATTTCTCAACTGTTTTCTGCTGCTTTTGTAACCCTGAATATTAAACGGATTACAGCACTGTGTATTTATGTAATTCATTTCCATTGTTGCAAAGTATTTATCAATTACAGCTAAACTTAAGAAATTCACACCAAATGTATAGCACTGTTGTCAATGACAAAGCTGCACTAAGACTGACCTTGCTTTGTGAGACTGACGTGATTACATACACTTGTCTGAACTTGCTCTAAGAACATTGGGTGCAAAAGTGGCTCAATTCCACTGCATCCCTAGCCAGTATTTGAGATGTAGCTTATTTTCTCAGATCCATCCCAAAATGAAACTTATGTCACTTATAGCCAATAATGCACTTCATAACATATAATTTTTTCACATTTTTCAAAATTTCCAAGGTCACAGGATACATGAACATGACCTTGAAACAAATTTCTTTAAAAATTCGTAAAACTTATTTTTATCTCAAAGTACACTTTTCTAGCTTTCTATTGAGCCCTACATCAAGGTTCTCACTCAACTATAGGAAGTTACAAATATTTTTATTGGACCTTGCACAGCAAAATTTCCACTTTTTCTACAAGTTGGCAACCCTGCTGTATAAAAAGTATTATTCACAGGGGGCTGTAACTTTGCTAATGCACTTTTCTGCACACCTACTGCTAATTCGCCAATTTGTTTTTAATTCGGAGATGGTGATGCCAAACATTATTATTTTCTGGTTGATTTGGCATGAAATGACCCATTTACCCCTCTGCTAGACTATTACAAAACTTTATTTAGTAAATCCATAAAAGTGTGTTGACTATAGTGTATAGAATATTGTTCTATTTATGTTAACTCATTTTCAAAAAGCAATAACCATCACAGTACACTTCGCCAAAGAGGAAACACTTTTTTCAACATTAATTTTCAAAGTTCTTCTGCTATAATGGATTTTGTTCTGTAAATACAAATTTTTTCTTCGTGATGGCCAATTACTATCTACAACTGCATAATTTTTCTCACCCTAAAAACCCCACAGTAAATTAGGGACTTGTAAATGTCCATTATAGCAAAACCGCTGTACTTGTTATGTTTTGTGTAGTTTGTTATACCTCTATTTGTAGGTTTGTTTGACTAGAAGTCTCTTTTTGACCTGTCAACTCTCGGGGCGCTCTTTTTCGGAAGCAGTATGGCGGATGGTCGTTTTACTCGCAGGGACAAGTTGCTCTCAGGTCATTCAGGTCATGCTCTCGATGTTCCTCCTCTCGAGGAAGAGTTGCGAGGGCAAGTCGTCTGCTGGTAATTTTGGCGCGACGACGATGGAGTCAATATGTTATCAAGATATATTTGGTGATGACGGTAATATTTTAATAGATGACGACATTGAAGCGGAAAAACATTTCAATATAACTTATTTGGCGTCCTTTATTTAACTATCACAAGATTTGCAATAAGTTCCTAGTACAGGTTAGCTTATGCATACCACAGGCGGTTTAAAGTCAAAAAGCAATATTTATATTTTTTACCTTCATCAAGCTCTCCCATAATTTGTAGTCCAATATATGGTAAATCAATAGCAGCTTCATCTTCAGATGAATCTTCATTTCCAAACAAATTTCTCACGATGTCTACTATATTTTCTGCCATCATTATTTTACAACAAATAGCGTTTTCTTCATGTATTAAAAGTTACCCACTCTTTTTGCCCGCAGGTCATCTTGCTCCCAACTCTTTCAACTCCCGAGGAGATCGAGAGACCTCGAGTCAAACAAACCTTGTATGTATATGTTTTGTATTGATTGTACCTCAAGTCACAACAGCTCAAACATAACCTATAAAAACAATCTACAAAAACAAGTAAACAAAATTACAAAAATTGAGATTGAATTTTAAAAAAAATAGTTCAACTATTCACGCTACCATCCATCACACCAAACACGAATCTCCCTCCTGTCTCCACTACCAGACGTCATATTCATCAGCTGCAGACAGGATAATGAAATTAACAGAAAAACGAGAACGTCGTAGCGCAATAATCCTGCGTATACACTAAAATATTAACAATCTAAGACCAGTAACTACGTCAGCAGAATTTTCAATGACGTGACAATCCATAAAACATTTTGCCTCTATCAAGAAATGACAATAGCAAATAAATGAATGTTGAAATTCGGAGATGAGTGAAATCGAATTAAATTGATGAAATATTTATATGCGCACAACGGCCCTTAGTATTCGGTTCTATTATGAGAAAATACTGAACGAGCCTCACAACAAATAAATTGCACAAATATAGCTAAAAAATAAACACATTCTGTAGAGACTGTTTTTTAAAGTTATATAATTATATTTTGGATAAAGTGTTTTGATTTGATTTATTATTTCATTCAATAGAACATACAATGGTATAGAATATGTCAAAAAAATTACAAATAAACATAAATACAAATATATAAACAGGTACAAGAACAGTATTTAAAGCATTACAAAATAAAAATAATATAATACAACAGCTGCTCTTCCATGAATAAGCACCTATTATATATTATATATAAAAGAAATTATATATAAAAGAAATTATATATAAAAGAAAAGTCATACATAAAAAAATTACGATGCTACCTCCTGTTCATAATCATCTATTGACGACAGTTGCCGTACCCTCCCAGATGCAGAGGCCGTACCTGGCCACCGACGTGGGCCTGAGGGAGTTTTGTCCCCCCAGTGCACCATCGGTGAAGTGCGACGGCCAGGGACGCACCCGCGTGCGCCCTAGCATGCCAGTGAGCTTCTTTGTGTGTGTAAATAATTCTGTGTTTTATATATTTTTTCCCGAATGGTCACGAGCCTCGATAACTATGGATATTTTGTAATCATAAATAATTAACTGATGTGTAAATTCGCTGTTTGATTAATGTCTCGCTAAGTTGTGTAAATAATTTTGTAACTTTTCTCAAATGTTTCACAGTGCTAGTAATGTAATCGCAGCCTGGCGCGTCGCGGGGTGGGGCCTCTCCCACGCCGGCCGATAACTCCTCCCCTCCTCCGTGGCTCACAGGCCTCGGCCCGCTGGCGGGCGGGGAAGGGCAGTGGTGTTCAGGGCGCGATCAGAGACAGACGTGCACGCCGCTCCGCGCTGCTCACGAGGCGCGTCTGCTGAGCTCGTGGTCCGACGACAGGGTAACTTCACGGGTTGTCGCGGCAGCTGTGCTGCATCCGTCGAGTCGCTCGCCCTGTCGAGTTTTACGAGTTTTACGAGTTAAGTCACCAGTCGAACGTCCTAGAACGCGTAAGCGCAGTTACGAACCACCGAACCTTCGCTGTCAGTACAAGACTTTTACGTAACGGACCGCGCACGTGTTGCGCATCTTTGTGGAGCAACCTTAATCGGGGACATTGTTACGTGTGAAAATTTACAGTTTGTGTCGGGACATGTTAACGGACGGGACAGTCTTCCGGGAGTCCCAGTCGTTGTGGGAAGGGCGCTCGTTCCGCGACGGGTCCGCCAGGCTGCGGCAGGCTATCAAAACGACAATAAAAGGGGCTTGTGGAACTGTTAACACCGAGTTATCCTTGGAACTGCCTACCATTCCTCACCCTCACCTCGCTCTCCCTCCATGTCCCGTATTTCCCGGTCCTGGCCACGTTAGCCTGGACCCATACCTCACCAACGAGAGCAGTACGGGCACAACAGGACAATTACGTAAACGGGGAATCAGGGACCTAAAGCCGAGGGACGTCATTTGGAGCACAACTAGTGTGGCCGTAAGCAAACGCAAACACACGCAAGCGCACGCAAGCGCACGCAAGAGCACGCAGACAGGACGAAAGCAGGTGCAGCCGCAGGGCGTGAGAGCGACGCAAACTCCAGCCGTCGCGCCGGCGGGAGATAACGTGGCACGGGAACGCGCGAACTTGAGACGTCGGCGAGAGATAGCACGACGTGGGAGCGACGGGAATTCAAGACGGCGGCACAGCGGGATCTCCGACTGAAGATAATGCGACGGGAAGGATCGGACTGTATTACTGGGGGAGATTGCGATTACGTCCCGGATAAGTAGCGCCGGTGGGAAGGATGGCATGGAAACAGACAAGACAAGACAGAGGCGATCTGATCAGTTTCGAAACAGACATGAACAAGGAAGGGGACCTTGCGAAAATGGACGTGAAAAGCGTAGTGTGCGAATTCGACGGCGCGGCCGGGGGCGCGAACGGCATGGACAGCACAGACTGCAACTGTAAACGGAACAGAGCAACAGGCCCGCGGACGTAGAGGGGCCGGTAGTGCGGCACGTGAATACGCAGTTCGAGTTGCCAGTGTTTGCGGGGAGAGACAACGAGGACCCGCGGGTGTTTATGCGGGAGTGCGAGGACCTCCTTAAACTGTACGAAGTGCGACGGGCAGAGTGGGCGTCGCGAGTGGCGGGACAGCTCCGCGGCGAGGCAAGAAACTGGTGGTCAATAGCCGGGAGTTTTGATACAGAGTGGGGACATTTTGTACGCCAAGTCGAGACTAGGTTCGATAACGATCAGGAGCGTGCGATGTGTCTGTGGACATTTTATTGACGGAACCAGGATAAGGACGAGAGTGCGGAACAGTTCATTTACGAGAAGCTGCGCATGTTCCGCCAATTGGGGACGAGTGGGGACGTGAGTGCAGCATTACCAACCATCGTCGAACAATTGCTACCAGAGTTCCTCCCCTTCATGATAACAGCCGCCGGACGTGACACAGAGGAGTTCGTGGCCCTCGCTCACGTGATTGAGCATGACATGTCGCAGTAGAGGACGGCACTTAGGGGCGTGAGGGTTCCCCAGGCCCGCTCGGGACCGCGGGGAGGGACCATCACAGAAGTCACGGACAATGACATGGCCATGGTGAGCTACGCCGACGGCGCAGGACCTCGGAAGACAACAGACCGAGGTGGCATCAGGGGACACCCAGAGACAGCTGCAGCAGGAGGGGGACGTCACGAGCGGACAGGAACGCTGGAGAGGGATGAGCGTCTGCCGCAATGCCGGTTTTGCCCGGAGGCGTACCATTGGCATCGTCTGTGCCCCACCAGAGCAGCGTGAGAGGAGGCGCGCGAAGGCAATGCGTCGCAGGCGGGAAATGCGGGAACGGGGGTGGAGGGACAAAAGGGTGCCGCTCCCCGACCCGCCAACCACCAGCAGACCCAGTAAACAGCAGGACTCGTCGACCACCGCCAGCGCCTACCACACCAACATCGTGTCCATCGCCGGGAAGCAAGGGACAAAAGAACTGCTCCCCGTCAGCTGTTCCCGTACCGGGACAACCTCAGGGATAGCTGGATGCCGACACGACCACAGCGGCCCCGATGGAGGTTTTTCCGGGGCCGGACCAGCCGCCTCGTCGACCTGCCGTCGAAAAGGTGGACCACCGTAACATCAACGCGTGTACGCCAGGACGAGCTGAGGACCTCGCCGCGAGTTCCCCGCGCCCGGGTGGCCAGGAGGCCGGGGGCAGTGGGGGACAGATTTCTGCACAGCTGGGGCAGGTCGGCCCTGAGGAGCAGGAGCTGCTGCGAATTCCCGTTCATGCTAACGGACGGGAGATGCTGGCCCTGGTGGACATCGCCGCCAGCCGATCATACATCGCAGCCCACCTGGTGAGAGCGGAGGCGGTGGTCCCGCGGAGGGAGCTGGTGCAGATGGCCACCAGGGACGCCGTCGTCGCAGTAGGGGGCATCACTCAGGTAACATTGAGCATCGTTGGTCACGTTAGCTACATCGAGGCCTGGGTGGTCCCCGAGCTCTGCGAGGGGCTGATCCTGGGAGTCCCGTGGCTGTACGAGGTCGATGCCACCCTGGAAGTACGAGCTAGGTGGATGCACTTCGGCACCCGGGGGCGCTGGACGGTGTACGGCGTGCACCAGGTTCCCCCCAGTCCACCTCAGTCAGTCATCCGCCTGGAGGATCTTCAGCACGGTGTCCCCGAGGAGCACATCAACGCCATCAACAGTGTTCTCGCCTCCCAGGCACAGGTATTTGCGGCCGCAGACCAGCTACGACGGACGAACGGGACTGAGCACCTGATACCGATGGTACCGCACAGCCCCCCCCCCCTTTGAGAAGGTGTACGGATTTGGCATCCTAGAACGGGGGGCCATACAGACTCAAATTGATGAGATGTTAAATGATGGAGTGATTGAACCCAGCACCTCCCTGTACAACTCACGGGTGGTGCTGGCCACCAAAAAGGTCAGAAGTTTACGCTTTTGCTTAAACTGCAAGGCGGTAAACAAACTGACCATCCCCACCCCGCCCCCGCAGATCAACACCACTGACACTCTAGCCGAACTGGGGGACGCAACCATCTTCACGACACTTGACTTGAAATCGGGGTACTGGCAGGTGCCAGTATGCCCGTAGGACCGCCCTAAGACGGCATTCACAGCACCAGACGGACGGCAATACCAGTTCTGCGCTATGCCGTTTGACCTCATGGATGCCCCTGCGACGTTCCAGGCCCTGATTGTACATGTTCTGGATGGGTACATTGGTGAATTCGCCAGTGCCTATCTGGACGACGTTATCATCTGGTCCAGAATGTGGGAGGAGCACGCGCACCATCTGGCACTGGTGCTAGAACATATGGCCAGACACGGACTGACGTGTGCCCCGAAGAAATGTCACATTGGGGCCACTGAGATCGAGTTCCTGGGGCACATAGTGACGGCGGAGGGGTGCCGCCCCAGACCCGAGCAGTTGGAGCTGATCGAGGGAAAGGGGGCACCAAAGACCAGGAAGCAGCTCCAGAAACTGCTAGGGCTGCTCAACTGGCTGCGGTCCTTTGTCCCCGACTTCGCTACGATCACGGCCCCGATGACGAACCTACTGTCGCCAAAGACTAAGTTCCGGTGGACCCCCACCGCGGACGAGGCCTTGCGACAGGTGAAGCATCGATTCAGGAACTGTCACACACTCTCGCGCCTGGTGCTCAGCCGCCCCATCTTCATCCAGACAGATGCGAGTCAGGTGGGGATGGGTGCGGTACTGTACCAGATGGATGACCAGGGCGTGAGACGCGTGATCGGGTATGCCAGCGCCAAGTTTGGGCAGGCTGAACGGAGGTATCACGTGAATGAGCAGGAGAAACTTGCGGTGGTCTTGGCCCTGCAGCGGTACCGTCACAACGTCGAGGGGCGCTCATTCACGCTGAGAACCGATAGCCAATGCCTCCGCTGGCTAGACTCCGCTCAGGGCCGGAAGTTTAAGTTCACTCGGTGGGCCATGCTGATCCAGGAATTCTTGTTTACGGGCGAACACATTCCAGGACGTAAAAATCAGCTGGCCGATGAGTTGTCCCGGAATCCGGATCCTGAGAATGAGATCCTTGACGACCAGGGCTGGGAGGAAGTACTCCTCCCTGAGCGCGAACGCGGGGTCGAGGACTCGGTAACGCAACCGTGTGCGTTGTACGCGCTATCCAGCTCCACTGCTCCTGCGCCGGACGCGAGACCAGAGACTATGACTGAACTGCTCAAGTGGGTCCACGATGCACAGCTCCGGGATACCAACACCCAGACTCTAATGACGGAGTGCGGGGAAGGGGTGGTGCCGGGCTGCCGGAATCTGGACGGGGTGCTCCAGACCAGGGGGGCTCACAGGACGAGCAGGTGGCAGACCCACGTGCCGCCCGAGGCTAGGCGCTGGGTCATGGGCTACCTGCATGACTACCCCCTGGTGGGACACCCAGGTGCGGAGCAGATGCTGCGTGAGGTCAGATGGACGTTCCACTGGCCTGGCTACGCCGTTGAAGTGAGACGCTAAGTGCGGGCCTGCCTGCGTTGCCAGGAGCGGAAGTCCAGACGACCCAACTGCAAGGAGCAACAGGTCCCACGACGGCCCCGAGATCCCTTCCACACCGTGGCGGTTGATATCATGGGGCTGTAGCCTCGCACGTACCGTGGCCGGCGTTTCATTGTTGTGGTCACGGACGTCTTCTCCCGCTGGGCGGAGGCGTTCGCGGTGCCAAATGTGAAGGCCGGCACTGTGATAGCCCTGCTCGAGCGCGAGTCCTTCCCGCGATACGGGTACCCTGCGGTCCTGCTGACGGACAATGGGGTTCAGTTCACGGGGAGAATCTGGCGAATGTCCTGCGCGGGATTGGGGGGTGGAGCATCACACGACGCCCACCTACCATCCGCGCGCGAATCCGACCGAAAGGCGGAATCAGGACATTAAGACTCAGCTGCGCATCCGGTTGGACGAGGACCACACCAAGAGGGACCTGCACCTGCCGACGCTGCTGTTTTGTCTTCGCTGCCGGACGAACGCTGTTATGGGCCACTCCCCCACTGAACTGGTGCAGGGCCGAAACCTCGCCCTGCCCGGGGAAGCACGCACAACCCCCGACTCGCACGACTTGACCACGGACGATCTGCGCGAGGATGCCCGACGTCGCCAGGCTGACTACCTGGCCCGACGAACACCGCAGACGCACCAGCACCCAGGACAATTGGAGCCTAGGCAGCTGGTTTTTTGTCAGGTGTCACCACCTCTCTGGCGAGAGGGGCTTCTGCGCTAGTCTGGCTCCTAAGTGGTCAGGTCGGCAGGAGGTATTTGACAGACTGGGGACCACCACGTACCTCATACGTCGCGCCGACGGACGAACGACTAAAGTACACAGAGACGACATCCGATTGGTAGACGAGCCGCGCGACGAGGACGACCACGACGACAGCGGACCAGTGTTCGAGGACGGAGCCGATAATGATGTCACCGTAGGAGTACTGGCCGACCTCGGTGACCCCGTGGTGATGTCAAAGGAGCTGGACCAGAGACGTCGACGGGGACACGCCCATCCCAGGTCACGGCGTGTGGTAAGCAGGGACGTTGACGAGGACAGTGACACATGGGACGGGACTTACAGGGGCGGCCACGACGGCAGTGGATCGGTGGTCAAGGACAGGGCAAATGACAACGTCGCCGTAGGAATACTGGTCGACCTCGATGACCCCGTGGTGACGCCACTGGAGCTGGACCAGGGACGTCGCCTGGGACACGCCCACTCCAGGTCACAATGGGTGGTAAGCGGGGACGTCGACTGGGACACGCCCCCTCCAGGTCACGGCGGGTGGTAAGCAGGGATGTTGACGAGGACGATGACACACAGGACGGGACAAACAGGGGCGGCCACGACGGCAGTGGGCCGGTGATCAAGGACAGGGCCAATGACTACGTCGCCGTAGGAATACTGGTCGACCTCGATGACCCCGTGGTGATGCCACCGGAGCTGGACCAGGGACGTCGATGGGGACACGCCCACCCCAAGTCACGGCGGGTGGTAAGCGGGGGCGTTGACGGAGACGATTACACACGGGGCACGACGCACGAACGGGCCCGCACGACGATACCGACTCAGCCCCCTACGAGGAGGCATCAGGGAGGAGACGGCGGCTCTCGGCTGGCGATAGGGGGCGGGGCAAGGATGCACGTCGGGAAGGGCGGAAGGGGCCCGCGTGGCGCAAGCATTACAGAGCTGGAGCGCTTTATGGGCCGGGTACTTCCGCCCGATGATGACAACGCCAATGCCAACGTTAATGACAGACCGCTCATCAAGGACGTGACACATGACGACACTGCACAGGGCGACCTGGTCGACCTGAGTGAAACAGTAGTGACGTTTCCGGAGCATGTCCAGAGGCGTGGACGGAGATGTGTCCACCCCTGGGAACGGCGGGTGACGAGGACGGACATGAGCAAGGATGTGACAGATGGGGTAACAATCCGGCTCCTCAGTGGAGAGAGCGATGTCGACCGGGCCCAGCAGGTGTTTCTGGACTTGCCTTCCGGGGAGCCAATGACGACCGCTCACGCGGGGAGAGGACCGGCGTTGCGCCGGTCCATGCGTGAGACAACGACCCCTCACTACCTCTAGGATTACGAGTAGGGGGGTCAGTACAAGCCCCGAGACGTACGACAGAAGGCCGCCGGGGGGATATGCTGCAGCGTGATGCAGCTCCTGCCCCGGTTCGCCCGACCCATACGGAATGACGTGACGGACTCCGACGACCAGACACTTGGCCGGACGCGGACGCAGCTGCCGGTCTAGGCCGACG
Organism: Bacillus rossius redtenbacheri; assembly: GCF_032445375.1. Classification (NCBI taxonomy): domain Eukaryota; kingdom Metazoa; phylum Arthropoda; class Insecta; order Phasmatodea; family Bacillidae; genus Bacillus; species Bacillus rossius. Next base: position 120,148,617 of record NC_086330.1, on the reverse strand, counting down.
TCGGGGGCCAGGACGGCCTCGGGCGGGGCAAATGATGACAGTTGTCCTACCCTCCCAGATGCAGAGGTCGTACCTGGCCACCGACGTGGGCCTGAGGGAGTTTTGTCCCCCCAGTGCACCATCGGTGAAGTGCGACGGCCAGGGACGCACCCGCGTGTGCCCTAGCATGCCAGTGAGCTTCTTTGTGTGTGTAAATAATTCTGTGTTTTATATATTTTTTTCCAAATCTTTCCATGTCACAAACACGAGGAAATCTGTGACGGGTTTCAGTCCTTTTTTGACAACCCGGCACACAACAGTTTTTAGTGTAGTACATATTGCCATCAGCCGGGGTTTCGGGTGCGATTCCCGCGGCGAGTCTAAGGAGCTGTACGTGAAAATTGGGGTGTTTTCCGGGAGGGCGCCAGGCTAGCTCTGTCGTCTAACCGTGAGTGGGTCGATCGGCCCCAGCGTGTCCCCTAGACTCGGTGGCTTGACTTGGAAAGTAGCGATGGCCGGGTTAATCCCTGCACCATAGAAAAAAAAAAAACCGACCTGGAGTCGCGTGGGAAGTTGCGTTGAAAAAGGTATTTGGTGATGACTATAGTTACCAGTCATGAGGAATCAGAGAGAAAACTTGAAGGCTCCCCACGGTACGCGCACGTCTGCTCCGGGCCGCGAGCTGATCAGAACTGCCTCAGGGGTTGGCGTGCGGAGGGGGGGGGACACTCCCTCCATGCACCAAGGTTACGCCGCTCGTCTCATTTGGGTGAAGACTTGGCGAGGGGTGCGTTCCGCCAGCAGGAGCCAGTACTGCGGGCTGAGGCCGGGCTAATGGCCTTCGGTCGGTACGACGTCAATATTGACATAACGCAAGTACGACAAAAACACTAAATATAAATTACACGATCAACAGGAATAAGCTAAACCTATACTGTGCAGTTCATAAGCATTTAAGCGGGAAAAAATGTAAGTCAACGTAAACAAAACAGACTACTAGTGCTCAAATGCACTCACCTGGGTGTACCTCGAACTAATTAAACTGTAAGCGGTTTTCCCATAAGAGATAGCCCGCCATGGCCACACCCGAAGTTCTCCGAAGTTCATGCTAGCTTTTTTTTCCCGCTCTATCTCATTGTATAAACCGGTGTGGCATTAAATTTTGCGGTCGATTAGGATAGGTTAGCTACATTATAAATACTTTAAAACATTGTGGATGGTTTGTTATATTAGGTAATTATAGCTACATTAAAAATACTGTAAAATCATTTTATGGTTGCTTAGCAAATAACTTTTTAATATGTAGCTATCCAGGACTAGGAAACAGTTTACATGATTTCACAGTATCTTTAATGTAGCTATCCTAACCAAATCAACCGTCCACAATGTTTTAAAGTATTTATAATGTAGCTAACTTAACTTAACTTAATTGACCATTAGTTATCATGCGTTACAATGAACCAAAAAAAAAAAAAAAACCCGAAGATGCACGATCGGGCGTTTGGCTCTCTCGTCTGTGAAAAGAAGGCTTCTCCTGTATGTGTAGGCCTACGCTTCCTTTGGATAGTGGGTTTGTTTATGTTGTAGCTCAAAGTAGTAAAATGGGGTAAAATGAAGGGTTTGAAATGACAATTTTGTTTTAACAGTTGATCAGTATAAGGGAATGTTCAGTTAAGAAGCTTCTCAATACACTCACATCGATTTAATCATAGTGATTATAAATTTATATTGATTTTATATGTTGTAAAGGAAAATGGGAACTAGAGCCGCAGCATGTAAGTGGGGTGTCAGTGCTATATACAAAATACAATAAACTATAATTATTAAGACTTGTGTAAATGGTTTCATTGGAGCAGTAACTATATATATACAATAAAATTAAGGAAATTTTTTTTCTTGTTCCACTTTGTCAATATTGTAATTATCGGACGTCGCGGCTTTTTAGATTGGAAAGAAAATATCGGAAATCATGGTTTTCACATACTACACATGTCCCTAAATTTGCTTCGAAGGGATGGTTTCGTAATTCCTACTAGTTTGTGAAAAAAATGAATATTTCATATCTTAGATACAATAACTGTGCTGTTATGCTGCCGGTGCCATTCATTCTTTACCTGCGATAAATATGAGTACCTATAGGTTTTCCATGTACTAGAAACGTTCCTGAATTAACCCTGTCTGGAAGGTTTCTTAATTCCGACATGTTTGTGAAAAAAATAACAGTTTAAAGTTTACATTACAATACCTATGTATTCAAGCAATTGCAGACATTCATTGTTTATGTTTACCTGTATGGGTTTTTTAAAAAATTTTTTGGTGAACTTAAGTCAATGTGGATGCTGTTGTAATAATGAAATTCGTTTAAATAACGTCTGTATTGCAATTGTAAAGAATTTTTATTTAGTCCTTATATTACATGTTTGTTTTATTAGAATAAGTACTTGTATTACAAAATGTTTATTTTGTTATATTGCATTTAAAGTATCTACTGTTTTGAGTGAATTAACGAACGAGTCTAATGGGAGCCAAAATTTGAACTGAATTTTTAACATTGTTTATTTTATGTAAGGAATACGTGCTGTGCACTAAAGTAGCTGTCACATTGAATTTTGCAGTCTTTCAAGGTAATTCTTGATTATAGCCATCGTATATTCTGTTTTTGATATGGCTGGTGTTTCATGTATCCAAGTTTATCCCTGGATCCTGAAGGCTTGATTTTGATGGCATGATCCTAATGGCATGATCCTGATGGCATTATACTGTTGACTTGATCCTGTGGTACATGATGCTTGCTGTTTTATTTAAGTACTTCGGAGGATTCTGCACATAAAATAATAGGAGAATAAGAAAATTATGTTTGTAGGTTTAAAGAAAATCTTTTTATTCAACTTACGTACATGATCGTCTGGCGTACTGAATTAAAACAGCAAACATCATGTTCTACAGTATCAAGCAAACACGATCATGCCATCACGTTCAAGCTTTCAGGATCCAGGGATAAACTCATTATATGAAATGGAAGAATTAGTTTATTTTTACTTCTCCATAGTTGGCTACAGTTTTGCTAAACAGAGATACACTGTTGCGGATAAACAATTAAACACGGTGGCAGTGTGAAAAGAAGGGTTTTGTAATGTTAGCTTTAAACTGTTATTATTCACGAACAAGTAGGAATTAAGAAACCATGTTTTAGGGTAAATTTAGAGACATCTCTAGTACTTGGAAAATATTTTTTACATTTTTATTTAGGGTACTTATTATTTTCCGAAGCAGCGATGTCCGATGCTGGTATAGTAATATGAGCTATAAATTATTATTTTTTTCACAAATTATTAAGAACTAAGTACCCTTTTAGTGTTTTAGTAAACCTTTTTATTTACAGAATTACAATCCTGTATTGAAAATCTCAGAATCAGTAGTTTTTTCAATAGAAATTTTCACATTTGAATCTTCTTTAATTATTAGTGAAGGGTCAAGTAGATTAGTTTCATGTTCTATATATTCGAGTATTATTAAAATAAATTCTGTCTTGTACTAAGGTAGTTTTATATTAAGGTATTATTTTTGTGGCCATATTATATACATTTTTAGTTGTCTTACATTTGAGGCTCTCTTATATTTTAAATAAGTGGCTACCTTGTATTCCAGTTTAAGTTATCTATATTTAATGTTGTAATATCATTGATTTTTTTGTATTTCAAGGTTTTGGTATGATTGAGGTAAACTTAAAGTGTAGGTCAAATTAAACTCTTTGATGTTTTAGGATTGCTATCAGTGGTTTTAAATTCCGATGTTTATATTTCAATTCATACTGGAAGGTTTGTTGTAGCTATAAAATAATTCCCGTGGATCATTTCAAGCTAGCCTATAATGTGATATGTATTACATTAAATTGTGCTACTGGATTTCAGCAGCTTAGCGTCATGAGAAAATATTATTTGGGTTTTGGAACTTTCCCACAATACTTTTGAGAGTAACATAGAGAAACTAGAAGAAATAAAATTGTATATATAAATTTTTTGAATCAAATGTTTTCACCAAAATTTTCAGAGGTATAGATTGAGTGTTTTTTTTTATAGTTACTGCAAAGATCCGCAATCTCCATGACTACCAACTGAGACTGTTGCATGGCATAATGCCAGTTCCATCAGGGGTTGATGTTGGAAATACACTCAAGTATTTTTCACAGACCTTGTTAAGTAAGTAAAATAGTAGATGTCTATTTTAATGCTGTTTATAAATATATAGTACTAATGTTGCACTTTTGCCATAAATTACTTATTGAGTTAAAAAATCTATATTGAGTTAAAAAATCTATAAGCTTGAAATACAAAACACATCATCAAATGTATATTTATAATTTTTTGTTGTACATTGATTCATAATATTCATTAAGTACATTTTAAATTTGCTGCACAATGCTTGTACTGCTGAAAAATAACCTATATTCTAGTAAATAATTTTTCATGAGTATTGTTCAGAATCTTTTATGTAAGAAATGTAATAAATCTGTTTGAAATACATATTGACCCCGTCCCCGCTGCCTGTTTTAAAATAAATGAATTTTAATTGTGAAAACTAAGATTTGACTCGAGGGCGGGTTCTTTGCCTCGTGGCTGCAGGCAGGGACGCGTCGACAAGGACTCCTCGGGCTGTTTTGGCCACCCAGGACGCCATAACGATTAAAAGAACACGTAAATATAAATAGATTTATTAACACGTCACATGGTACATTATGTCACCTGGTACAGTACATCGTCAAGTAACTGGCCGTATCATCGTCTACCTTCTCATCTCCGCACACACGGCCCTCGATTGGCGGTACTGATTCACGGCTAGCGGAATTCCTGAGGACTACCCCACCGAGGGTCGCAGGCTACACTGAGATTGATAGAGACGACGATGAAGGCGCGTGGCGTAACTAGCTGTTACGGAGAGTGATAGTCCAGACGGTAAGACAAAAGAATAATTAACTGATCACTTATTAAATGGCCTAAACAAAACACTGAAATTATACACTACACATGGCTGATGGTGGAAACTAATTCTAACATTTATACCTGGAAACAGAATCTAACACGAAATTTCCCGTAGACCGGGAAGAGTCTGATACGGAAACACCGCTCAGATGAATTAATATAATTATAGAGAGTCCATCCTCGTGGCGTGGGGCCATGTAATGCTGGGTGCGGGCGCGGTGGTACCGGGGCACGGAAACTCACTCGCGACCGCGGCACGTCCCAGGAACTGATGCGTTAGAAAGTCAATGTTCACGTTTGGCACATGCCGCCCCGCAAGGAGAAAAGCAATTCTCCTGACGGAGGAATTATGGCTTGAAGAGCGCGGGCACATGAGCGTGCTGCCCAAAACGATATAAATTACGTAAAACACTAAACGACTCATGGTTGAGTCACACACATTTAATAAACAACCGCAGTTTGTTCCTAACCTCACAGAACTTGGTTGGTCTCAGTGGCTTGGTAAACATATCTGCAATATTTGAATTTGAATCTACATACACAACATTCAAAACCTTCTTAGCAACAATGTCCTTAAAGAAATGAAATTTGATGTCAATATGTTTTGACCTTTTAGTGTTTTTATAGTTTCGCATCATATGTATTGCCCCTTGGTTATCTACAAGCAAATGACCTTTCATGTCGTTTTCATGACCGACAAACTCGTACAAGAGTCCCTTTAAGTAGAGGAGTTCAGCAGCTGCTGTACTTCCTGCTGCATATTCTGTTTCAGCAGAGCTCAATGCTACTGCCTGCTGTTTTTTTGCACTCTAGGACACTAGATTTCCGTAGTGAAACGAAGCCATTCCACTCATGCTCTTTCGATCCTTCCTGTCACCTCCCCAGTCTGCATCTGCATAGACTATAACCTTGTTATGCTCTTCTGGATGTTTTCCGTACACCAAGCTGATATCCATTGTTCCTTTTAAGTAGCGAAGCACCCTCTTTGCAGCATTCCATACAGGTCTTGTTGGACAGTCCAAAAAACAGCTTAGATGTGATGTTGCAAATGTTATGTCTGGTCTGGTGGTTTGGGAAAGGTATGTTAAGCTACCTACCAGTTCTATGAATGGAACATTTACAACTACAGTTGTGTCTCTGACTTCAGTTCTTTCTTCTATTGGCGTAGGACAGGTCTTGCATTCTTCAATATTAAATCTCTCTAGCATCTTCTTGAAAAGTTTACGCTGACACAATTCAACTCTGGTACCGACCCACTTTACTTCTGTTCCTACAAAACATTGCATACTCCCCACGTCTTTTGCACCAAACTCGTCTATGAGCCGTTTTGCCAGTCTTTCTGTTGTTGACCCCTCACCTATAAGTAGAATGTCGTCTACCCATATTACCAACCATACACTCTTTCCAATATATAAACACACATCTACTTTGGACCTCCTTAAACTACTATCTTCTGTAAACTGATTAAATCTCTGGTTCCAACAACGCGGTGCTTCTTTAAGTCCGTATAGGGCACGTTGGAGTTTCAGTACCTTACTTTCTCCTTCTACTCCCTCTGGTTGTACGATATACACATCTTCATCGAGCGTACCATTTAGGAATGCAGTTGGTATATCCATTTGTTTAACTGTCCAATCCTTCTGTAGAGCGTACGACATTGCAAGTCTAACTGTAGGCATTTTTGCAACTGGTGCATACAAAAGTCCTTTGCGGTCTCCCTGTAAGTCCCTTTGGAAACCTTTTGCCACTAGTCGAGCCTTCTTTGTTCCATCTGGTTTTGCAGTGAAAACCCATCTTGTCTCGATTGGATTAACGTTTACTGGTAGCTCTGCTTCGACCAAAGTCTGGAACTTTTTATGTGCAGCCAATTCTTTCTCTATTGCCTTTCTCCACTCATCACTCTTGTGTACTGCTTCTTCATAATTCTGAGGATCACTGTCTGACATCAAGCAGTATGCCACATATAGTTCATAGTTTTCTAGATGTTTAGGTTTCCTCACTTTTCTCTTCAATTCCAATGTTGGTTCTTCTTTCTCTTCAAACCCTCGGAACATTTCGTTTTATACTTCACCATCTGATGTTGTCTCTTGGTCACTGCACATATTCTTCTTTTTTTCGTTCTCTTCATCTAATCTCAAATGTTGGGTATCTGCTTTTTGCTCATCTTTGAATACTATGTTTCATCAAAGGTCACATCTCTTGATATGTGTATCTTATTTACTTCCTGGTCCCACACTCTGTACCCGTTAGGCGCATATCCTACCATTCTGCTTGGAGTAGCCTTGGTAACCAATTAATCTCTTTTTGGCAGATTGATCATCCAGGCTTTGGCTCCGAAGACCTTCAGTTTTGACAGATCATTTTTACCCAAGTATAAATCTGCTGGAATATTTCCTCCTAGAGCAGCTGTGGGTGACCGATTCAGCTGATATGCAGCTGTGCGAATTGCTTCACCTCACAAGAGCTTTGGCAATCCTGTTTCAGCAAACATGGTCCTAACCTTATCCATCAAGGTCCTGTTCATTCTTTCACTAGTGCCGTTCATCTGTGGTGAGTATGGTGCGGTGTATTCTAATGTAACACCCTTCTCAGCACAGAATGCCTTCAGTTTCCCAGACATAAATTCTCCTCCATTGTCACATCTCACTCTAGCAGTGCAGTTTGTTCCAAAGCGAGATTCTAGGTGTCTAACGTAACTTATATTTTCTGCAGCTTCTGCCTTTGTCTTGAGTAAATAAACTACACAAAAATGTGAGAAATCGTCAGTTATGGTCTGATTATACTGTTCACCTTTTATAGTTTGTATGGACATTGGCCCTTCAATATCTGTGTGCAGAAGCTCTCCAATGTGGGAGGATTTTGGTGAACAGCTCTTATGGAAAGGTTGTCTATTAGCTTTTCTTTGCCTACATGCATCACAAACCTTACTTGATGTGGGTAATCCTATTTGTTTCAAACCCTTATGGTTTATATGTCCAAGTCTCTTATTCCACAGATCACTTTCCTCTGCTACTGAGCACACATCCTCTATGGGCCTACACGGTGAGAACTTAGCAACGTATAGTTTTCCCAATGTACCACACTCCAATATCAGCCCATTGTTGTCCATTATCTCTGCCCTATTAGCCTTGAAAATTACTTGCTTACCAGAACATACCACCTTCTTGACAGACAATAGATTTAGCTTAAGGTTGGGTACAATGAGTGCTTCTAATTTTATTTTCTGTTCATCATTCCGGAACCTAACTATCCCTTTCTGTTTTGCTATTAACTCTATACCATTTGCCACTCTTATTCTGACAGGTATCTCCAGGTCTTCCACATCTGTCATAATGTCTTTTATATCACAAGTGACCAAATGGTCTGTGCACCCAGAGTCAAGAACAAACCTTATCTCTTGTAGCTCACCTCCTTGACCAACACACAGACTCTTCTGTTCCTGCAGTTGCGATAAATGTAACCTCACTTTCGTCATTGCAGGTGTAACTTAAGTTTGTTACTATCTGTTGTCTTAATATTATTCCAAATAGAGCTATAATCTAATTAGGATATAATTAAAGCAAAATAAAGTGCAAGGATTGTTTCAGAATTATTAGGAAAAATGGTGACGTATTTAATTAGAGCAAGAATTCCATTGGAAGAAGCACATAAATAATCTATATGATCATGAAAGTATAACTTAGAATCTAAGATGATTCCTAGATCTTTGATATAGGAGGTATTAGAGTTAATGGAGTTGAATCAGCAGTTTACAACATGTTTCAACCAATGGCAAGTAGGTATTAAAGCAAACCACTGATTGTCTTAGACGTGTGGCCAGATTGTTGGAGACCTTACATTGAGATTGATACAGGAGCGAGTTTATCAACTATCGGTTTCAAGGTCTACAAGAAACTGTGGCTTGATTAATCAGTACTAGCAGATGCAAACTTAGTCCTGCATACCTGGTCACAGAAAAGGTTGAGAATCAGAGGGACCCAAGAAGTATTGGTAAAGACTGAGACTAGTCAACATAAACTACCAGTTTTAGTGACTGAAGGCAGTTGGGTGGGCTTGTGGGCAGGAATTGACTTAGAATCAAAGTGGAAGGCATTTTCCAGCTGGCACACCAGGAAAAAAAGTGCAGAACCATGGATGTGTGTTCGACAGTGTGGAACTGAGATAATATGTTTGGCCATCAGTGACGATGTAGCTGTAACAGCCATGCCAATTTTCCGGAAGAGTCTGGGAGTACCATTCACTTTGCGAGACTTGGTGAGCTCAGAGACTGGACGATCAAGGAGTGTATGAACCGGTGGAATTCTCAGCTTTAGCGATGCCAATTGTGCCCATTCAGAAGACTAATGGAATGGTCAGGCTCTGTGGGGACTATTAAGTTACAGTGAACAAAGTATGCAAAGACAAAGTCTATCCATTATGACTAATGAGGTTTTTGCTAACTTGGCAGGAGGGACAGTTTTCACGAAGTTAGATTTGCAGATGCATACCTGCAGGGGGCAGTGAATGATGCGACAGCTGGAATGTTAACAGTGAATACAATAAAAGGGCTGTTTCGAGTCAGGCGCCTACTGTTCCAGGTCCCCAGTTATCTTTCAGCAGCTTATGGAAATGTTTCTAGCTGGGATTACAGGTGTGGTGGTCATGTTGGATTGGGAAAGACATGCAGGAATTCTGAGACTGAGTACAGGAGGTTTTGGCTAGTATAGATAAAGTAGGGTTGCGGCTTAAGAGTTGCAGTGGAGTCAGTTTTACCGAATTGATAGTGCACCCTACTGATGTGAATTTGGAAGCCATTGGGGAGCCACTAATACCTGCAAATAAGAAGGAACTGATGCATTTTTGGACCTTTTGAATTTTTATAAAATATACCTGCCAGGGATCCTGGAGCCCTTACATCACCTCTTGACCACAGGAGCGGAGTGGGTTTGGAGGCCAGAGCATACAGAGTCGTGGTGCAAGGTGAAGAACTTTTTACAGTCCGATCAAGTGCTCGCACATTATGATTTGAATAAACCTCTCACACTGACATGTGATGCATCGGACCATGGGGTAGGTACAGTGTAAGCGCACATCACAGAAAATTGGAAGTAAGTGCCCTTGGCTTTCAAATTGCACACACTGCTGTCATTAGAGAAGCTATTCTCAATTCAAAGGAGGCACTGGCTGTGATGTTTGGAGTCACCAAATTCAGGCATATGTGATCGCTGATCATTCCACAATTGTGTCAAACCACAAGCCGCTGCTGCGATTGCTGGACCTAAAGCGGCAAACCCCATACTGTCACCATATCTTTTGTGATAGAGTCTGTGGCTCTCAATGTTTGAGTTTCAGATAATTTACATGCAGATGACCTCAGCTTGTTGCTTATGGCTACGAGAAACATGCATATACCAACATTGGGCGATGTGCTCTTGCCTGAGGCAATGCCAGAGTCACCAATTGATGCAGAGACATCGGTTCAGCTGACGATCGCGGACCTCATTCCTTTGTCAAGTTAAGCAGCACATAAGCCAAGAATGGCAAGGGAGAAATGCGGGCTCTGAGGAGTTGTGCCCATACTGGACAATGAGAGAGGAGTTATCCCTGGACAAAGGTTGCCTCCTGTGGGGCAATAGGGTGATCACTTCAGAAGTGCGCCACAGGGAACGGTTGATGGTCTTTCATGTAGCACATGACAACTGTAAAATTAAAGATGATGGTCCATTGTGGTGGCCAGGAATAGACAGGGAAATCGAGCAGATAGTAGGACAGAGCTCTACTGCCAGCAGCAGTGAGCCAACTCACCAAATGTGAAGGAGGTAAAATGGGCAATGCAGAGGGAGCCATGGATTAGGCTACATATAGACTTCTAGGTCTTTTCCAGGGACAGGTCTTCCTCATTGTGGTGGATGCACACTCCAAATGGCTGCAGGTGAGGAAGATGCATAGCATGTCGTCAGGTGTGACTATTCATGCAATGCAAAGGATTTTCAGTTCCCACGAGATCTCTCAGTAGATGGTTTCTGACAATGGGACAGTTTTTGTGTCCCGAGAGATGGCACTAAGGCGTACTCCTCCGTTCCACCCAACCACATACGGTCAAGCAAAGCACATGGTGCAGATTGTGAAGAATAAGCTTCGGAAGCTGGGCATAGGGAATTGACACACATGAGTGGCACGAAGGTTTTGTTGCTGCACACATTACTGGGAGACTTACGTAAAACACCAGCAAGACTCTTAATGGGGCGACCGTTACAAATGGCACTGGACCAGATATGTCCCAACCCCAATTTGAAAGGAGAGGAGACCTTCAATGCATTATTGAACTCCCAAATGTGCAGGTATTTTTCAGTGGGCAGCAGGTGATTTTTCGAGACTTCAGAGGGACTTGGAAGTGGATACCAGCAGCTAAACAAGTGCTGGTGACATGCATAGCCCAAGATGAGAACGGCTACATGTATAGACGTCACGTGGACCAATTTCTGAGCAGCAAAGTGGCACACCTGGAACAACAGGCATTTCCATCTACTGGTACTGATGGCCGTTCTTGGACCAGCCGTGGTGGTTCCACCCCGCGCCAGCTCATGCTGACCAAAGGGACTGTTCCGACGAAGACGGCGAAGGTAGCAGTGGCCATACAGAGGTAGACTGTTCCAACTGTCCTGGCGAAGGTACCAGTGACCATCCAGAGGAGCAAAAGTTTAAGTACCGGCAGGTGGCAGGGTCATTACCAGTGGGAGCATCAACGCCAGATCACAGCAGCCGTCCTTTCAGAGGGTTCAAGCACCATCAAGAATATGAGCTAGAACAATGGGAGGGACTGCGTATGGAGCTGGTACACACACAGCCGACCTAGAATATATCCAGCACGCTGTAAGGCTTCATATAGCAATCTTAAGGGGCGAAATGTCATATAGGATGTGTGGTGTAGAGAGGTGGTAGGCCCCATGAGTTGAAGCCGGGAGCAAGATAGCTGCTTGTGAGGTTGTTAGGAGAGTGGTGGAAGCAATAACAGCGGGCTGGGAGCTGTGTAGCAAGGAGACAACAGAAATACCTTTGACATGTGGGACATTTGACTGGTGTGAGCTGAAGAATGAATTGAGGCAGGCTAGTGTTTTGTTGACAAAAACCTATCAGTCTGTGTTGTTTCAGTAACTGTTTTTAATGTTTATTGTGCTGTATGTATCCAAATGAAGGATACAACAATTGAATTCATATCTGTTACAGTGAAATCTCATTACAATATAACTGAATAAACACACATTTTTTGTTTCTTTAAGAATGAAAGTACTGAACTGTTACTGAATGTTATGCTTATATTGAAGAAACTAAAAATATATATTTTAGAGTGAGAATTATTTTACTTAGTTAATGAGGTTTCACTTTATCAACAAAGACAATTTATGCATTTTTTCAGCCGTCCTGAAAGATGTGCCAGGATCTCCGATGGAGATGCTAAAGCAACGAGAGAAGGATTCTGTACGCATGGGCCTGTATCCTAACCTGGATTACAAGGGCCTCTACAATGCATTAGTCCAGATGGTGGACGTTGTGCCCTTAGTTCAGTACGGGGCACATGGTGAGTAATTTGACGTTGTTGTTTTCCCAGAAAGCGCTTCTAGATGTGTAACAAATCTTTAGTTTGTTCTTAGATTTGGTCCAATTGGATGCATGTTTTTAAAAGATTATGTACAGTTTTTTTTTGTCAGTAATTTGAAGGTATGTGTGTTATGTAGGCAAAGTAAGATTCTATATTTGTGTCTACATTGCCGAAGGCCAATGGGTCGTCAATGAAGTGGTTCGGTTGGAGACTGGAACAGCAAACAGAAAGTGACCTTGCGAGAGGAGGTGAGCAGGCAAGCTGCGACCAATAGGGAAGGAGGCAATCCAAACGAAAAGAGGCAGGCAAGGCCTAAATCTTAAGGCCGTGATCATTAGAGATGGGAAGCCTGGGGCGTGCCAGAGCACTACGACCTTGCAGGGTAAAAATATTAAGAGAACTCCTAGTTTCCAAGTGTAGTTCGCTTTACTCTTGACCTCTGTCTGAACACCAATTGCAGCGAAACTGGTATGTGTTAAATAATATGTAGTACTTGTATAATAATATATAAAATACATAATATGTATTACCGTGTTTTCTCGCATAATCGTCACACATTTTATTCTAAAATCAAGTTTGAAAAGTAGGGGTGCGACCATTATGCGAGAAAATTTTTTTTTTTTTGTTAGATAAAGTTATTTATGAAAACAAAACCCATTCATGGAAAGTACGTTTATTTAAAAAGTGAAGATTAAAGGAGCACACCAAACAATTTAAATTAATAAGTCGTGCAACAAAAACCTTTCTTCAACTTTAAATAGAAAAACCAAAACTCTGACGCGAACGCAAAACACTTGAATCTGTGATGTGAACTAACGTGTCGTAGTACACACTTGCCACGAAAGAATGCGGGCCTTCAAATGTAGTTAACTCGGCTGTTGACAGAAAGCGCGCGTTGCAGGAATCGGCAAGATATCGATATTCGACTACGTGTGCACGCTCTATCCGGGAAGCAACATAACCAAACACCAACAATACCAACTAGCGCTTTCTACATTATTGTAAATGGTACATTGCGATGATGCAAACAAATAGATAAAACGTCTTTAAAAGAAAAATTTACATGTCAGACAACTTCGTATTTCCATTATTAAATAAAAACAGTGGAACCTCATTACTACGAGAGCTGACGATGGCGGCAAAAATTCTCGTAATAAGTTCTCGTTATAACTGAATATAAAAAATTAAAGTCAAGTTAGATTCTGCACCGTCAAAACAGTCTTTAATTTCACACCGTAACTTGAAAACGGTGCACTGTAGTGAAAAAACGTGTCGAACAAATGTTGTAGCAAATTAAATTAATAATAGAAAATGTCTCTATGGAATTTTTTGTATCTACAACGGTTTTTGATTTAATCGCAAATGAAATGGCCTGATACCGGCGCCGTTCATATCCACGGTGGGAGGGTATGTGAGCGGTGGGAAAAAAAAAAAAGAGCGAAGGAAGAAAGGAAGGGTTTTGGCTGGTCTATTTTTAGGTTTACCCCTCCGCCGACTTAGGAGGGGAAGCAACTGGCGCCGTCAACAGACAGAGAGAGGGAGGGAAAGAGAGAGAGCGCATGTTGTTTGTCACCAGTCCTTCCTCCCCTGATCCTTGCTTATACCTGCTAAGGACACAGTCCGTCTGGCGCCCACGTAGCCACGCAGCTGTGTTTACTGCGTGAACATTATTTTTTCAACTGACGGTGTTTTTCCTATTTTGAAGATGCCATTGAAATCACTCGTACTTACAAAAGGGCCAACAAGGAGGCACTCGTAATAACCGGTTTAATTTGGTATGATTTATGTAGTCAAACTGACAGTGCATTACAAAACTGTCGTAACAACGAAGGTCTCATAGTATTCTGTACTCGTAATAACGAGGTTCCACCGTAAGTGGTAATGCCTGAATAAATATTAGATTTATACTTTAAAATACATCGTTATATACGGAAAAGATACCTACACAAAGCGCTCGGCATCTAATAGCAGGACCAAAAACAACATGCGACGTTTACGCGTGAATTTATTTTTATCACAATTTTGACGGCCTAAAATATAGGTGCGACGATTATGCGAGTGCGGTGATTACGCAATAAAAGAGGGTACATAGTGTGTTGCAGATACAATGCATCTACACACACATACACCTCTCACACTTACGTATTACCCTGTATGGATTGATTCATATACATTCAGGTTATATAACTTCTTGCCACATCTACGTTACTTGTGTCTTACTAGACACATATTTACGTATTTATGTACATTTGTGGGGTCGATGATCTGCCCCCATGTCGGTATCAGGAAGGGTCTTTGGGTGAGACGAGGCTAAGTTGCTGGGGATGGTCACTGCCATTGTGGGCTTCCAAAAGAAACTGCATGTTCCCCCCCCACCTTTCCAAAAAAAAATGCATTGTACACTATGTTCTGTAACCTTAAATCTTGATCATTCTGTTACTCTCATCACTAACTTAAATATATGGTAAGATTTGCAACACACACAAAAATAGCTTCAAATTGTAACATTGGAAGTAAGCTTTTAAAATATTGCAGTGCAGTCCAGCCTGTTCAAATGTTTTGGTATAAACTTTTAACAGTTTGTCATTCCTGTCTACAACTACACTCTTTGTTATTGCTAGTGTTTCTTCTTAAAACATAAACATGTTCAAGGCACATTTATTGCATATTGGTACATAGCATACAACAGTACAATCAACTCAACTGTAAACACATCATCTACACAACAATAAAGGCCATACTCCATAGCCTTTAGTGTCAGTTTTACCTTCTTAAAAGAATTGCACACTTAAAAAATGTAGTTTATCTTACACCTGTTCCAAATGAGAACATATTAAGACAAGTTGTTTCATGATTTAACACCTGACTGCAAGAAAATAAATAGCAAGAATTCAAAAGTGATCAGGCTAGCTGGACTGCATGTACCAGGGCAGTCCTGAAGGAGGGTAATAGGGGTACTAAAGAAACTCATTCTATAGTTTTTATTTGATTTCGAATACATCAGGAATGCATTGATATAGCCATTTAAGGGGCTGTATTTTTTTTATTTCCCTACACTCCCCATGTAACGGGGAAGAAGTCAACACCACCCAAAACCCTTTGGTGACACCTCCCTACCCCCCAATCCTTGCTTTGTACGTTGGTATTACCAGCATGCCACTAATGAAAACAGTGTCCAAAGTCCAAATAATTTGAAACTGAAACATTTAAATTCCATGTTGCAATTGAATGGCATGTGGAAAGTTGTGCACATGCTGAAGTGGCGTTGCCTGTGCTTGTGCTCCGTGGCAGTTTTTGGGCAGTCGATGGTGCAGTGCATGTGCTGCATCCTGGCGTTCCTCGAGAGCGAGATGCTGGATGAGCTGCCATACATGGTGGCCGCCACGGTGCCGGCCCTCCCCAGCTCGTTGCACCAGGAGATAGTCAACGCCCTCTGCTTCTACATCTTGCCTTTCACAATCAGTGAGTCCATCTTCTCCAGCCATTTCACTGATTTGTTCCATTCAATTCAATTATCATCAAATTCTCACATGACTTTATGATGCACAGTAGTCTCCTCGAGTAACATAGTAATGTGGACCACGGCAACCTTGGATAGAGAAATTCTTGTGTAACACAGATGTAATTATAAAATAGTCTTTGTTTTCACTTTACGACACGGGGTGATGTTTTTCCAGCTTTTCTTTTGTGTAGGTTCTTTCACGTACGTTACTCCATGATTTGACAAACCAGTAAATGGCATCTTTGATGTTAATTTTTTTTAAGCTTTCGACAACAGTCGGATCTAGGTCCTCAAGCAAATGTTTCAACAGTCTCTGCTGGAAATGGCACTTAAGGGAAATGGTGCACCATCATAATAGTCAACAAAACAATAAATTTGGTAAAGATTCAGCTGTTAGAGTTTTTTTTTAAGTATTATGGCGTATAATTTATTATTTCATTTTACATTTGAAAACCAAAGTCACTTGAATTTTCTGGAATTTTTAATATTCAAGGTTCAGTAAAAAAAAACTATAAAGTATTTATTGGTGGAACTTTCGTAGGTAAATCTTCAGACACAAGAGATATGATTAAAACCATCCATAATTTTATCTGTAACCATTATTAATTTCATATTTTTAAAATTTTAATTTTAATATATGAGCTGTTACTAAATAACATGAAATTCGTTTGCGAACATGATGGTCATTTACGTTTCATTTGTAATTTAAATGTACTCCAATTTATTGTCTGGAGAATTGGCATTATTATAGTCTTTAGTTTATTGCAATTGAACCTAAGGTACAAAAGTAGTAACTGAAGTTTTAGCAACGCGTAATATATCGGTGACAATGAGTGAGTGGCCAACCGTGCTGGTCAGTAAAGACACCTTTCATCAGTTTTCCAAACTTTTTCAATGAATTTTCTCTTCATCTTTGTTCAGTGCCAGCGCTTTTTTGATTATGAAGGATAGACGAGAGAAAAGGGCCGGCGAGAGTTTCGTGGGGGAAGAGGGAAATCCCCAAGGGCTGGACACCGGGAGGGACCCGGATAAATGTTGAGACTTTTTTTAAATGCTTGGGTTAAATCTATAGGACAATAATTACAAGTTTATTGTTAATATAATTCATAGGAAGCCTTACACAAATCACATAATTATGGGAATGGTAATGTTTACAGTCTGTAGATTTTTTTTTGGCCCCTGGGCCATAGTTTCTTGTGACAGCCCTGTGGGGAATATAGTAGATATTTTGCAGGAAATCATTTTGAAGCTCAAACATGCTCTGATTAGTTAACAAAACAGTGCATTTGGAATAGTTGTACAGATTCTTGAGAACTTGTACTTAGCATAGAATTTTGAATAGTTTTTGTCGGCGAATTAGAGATATTCCCGGAAATAATAAATGCAGAGGAAACCTCAACAGAGATGCATGTGTTCCGGAAAACAAACCAAATAACTGGTTAAAATATTTTTCTAAAACTGAATTTTTGCACAGCATTAGTCACCTGTACTTAACAATATACCACCATATATTTTGTGATCACACAGAAAACATTTCCTAAATTATGGCATCTTACAGCTTACCATTAAAATGATTCTTATTAATACAGTTACTATCATAGGCTCTATATAAGGATACCAAAATATTATAGAAACAATATTGTACACAAAAATGTTAAAAATCCTAAAGATTTATATTAAAAATAAAATATAGATTGATAAAGTTATGAAATAAATTGTTTTGGCTCAGTCACATAAATAAAAATAATGATTTATTTAAAAAGAAGGAACCAACGTGAAAATCATTTCAATAAATGTTTTTTTCTTATTCTTGTAGTTTTAAGACAGTATGTTTACGAAGAGTCTAGCAGCCCAAGCATTGCAAATTACACCGTACGTTGGTAATGCTGCGGTAGCTCAGACAACAGAAAGATGGCGCAACATGCGTTACATGACCTTGGTGACCAAATATTTAACAATTTAGGGATCGTTGAAAACACATTTGTGTTATCTGATTGACTTCATTTGAGTTGTATTCACATAAGACTTTATTAATAATATTTCTCTAGTGAAGAATTTTGACTTAAGCCCTATAAACCATATTTTAACAAATTCAGTTGAGCTTAACAGGAACATCCCAAGAACCAAAATATAACTATTTCTAATGCAAACATATATTAATTATTCAAAATCTACGTTACTTCTAATACGTACCAAAAACAGGATTTCAAATAATTATTTATTTTGAATAGTGTGTGTTTAGATTGTAAATACAAAATCACTATTTACGTTAAAGTTATATGCTATAAGTATGGAACACATGATCTCAAATTTGAATAAGGCATGATATCGTAAGAGAATATACGGTTCCAGTATGAATTTTGCCAAGAATGAATATATTGTTTTTGGTGACATAAAAGAATGACTGAAAAGAAAAATTTTTTTTTAGAGAATAACATATTCTAATTAAATTAAAGCCAAGTAGAATGAAAAAATTTTAAATAAAATATTCAGACTCATACTCCTACTTATGGTTCGTTAATTTGTAATATACATAAGCTATATCCTGGTTATGGTGTCGAATGGAAAATGAAGAACAAACTATTTTTATAGGGCTAGTGTGGGTACATGCTACAATTGGGAAACATCTAGCTGTTATTGGTATTCTCGTGTAATGTTTAACAATCACATTTGTTTTACTATCTGCTTACAATACTTCTATGAATCAATTTCCTAGTGTTCTGACTTATTAAGTAAGGCCTATCCATCATTTTTATATGTTCTTTGATGATAGGCCGTACTTAATATGTCGGAACACTAGGAAATATATTCATAAAAGTACACCTATCCCTCACGTAGCACGTCTTCAGATTGCGTGGATTCATTTAGCGCGATGTGAATTTTACTGCCTCAGTCTTGAATAGCACGTCTGTAAATTTCAGTTAGCACAAAATCTTAGCAGTAAAAAAAATAAAAAAAGTCGAGCACGATGCCACAATGTCTGTTTCAGTTTCTATAAACAACAGATGTGCCGTGGGATACAGTTAGCCAAACAAGGGGGGAAGAGATGCGCGTGCAGGTCTGTCTACGCTATCAGCTGTTGTACAAATATCAGCTATGGCAAGTTAAATTGCGTCTATGGAGTGTAAAGGATAAAATGTTTTTACGTCCGCGCATATGTCGTCGTACCGTATCGTTTTCACCTGGCCACGAACTCAGTCTAGCCACTGGCAGGGAATTCACACAATCAAAAGCAACATCTGCCCATTCAGCTGCTGGTAACTGTACGTGCTCATAATGCATCGTATTCAAGTATTTGAGACAAAACTAGAAGTATTACAGCGCGCAGATTATCATGAATACTACGCTTATGTTGGTCGCACTTTAGTTTTAAGCAAGTCAACTGTGCGCACAATTGTACGAAATAAGGACTCTTACCAAAATTTTATATAAGTCTGATGCTGTTGTTTGTACTAGCGGTAATATATTTGACATAAGATACCTGAACAGAAATGAACAGATGATTCACGTGGAAAAGGTTGTTAAATGAATGTTCCAATGAAAAAAATAATCATTGGTCTGACAGGATTGGTGTGAACCAGGTGGTGATACGCAACTAAGCACTTTAATTTTGGAAAAATTAAAATGTAATTATCCGGACAGTAATATCAGTTTCACTGTCAGTAAAGGATGGATTGGAAAGGTATGCGACGTGAGTTGAATATCGCGCCTGGGCGGGCAAGTCAACCAGCCAATTGATTACTCCCGTTACACGGTGTTGAATTTGTCATACCAAGTATTAGATGGTAGGTTTATAAAGATAAATGGTGTGACATATTTATAGTTGAGTGTTATTCAACGCATTTATATTACGTAAAGTATATTTTCCTACACAATTTTGGAACACATTAAATAAATTAGCCTTGCTGTTTATGGAAACTAATGCTTCAGAATACGTGGTTTCGAATAACACAAGCATTTTTAGGAACAAATTAGTCGTGCTAAGTGAGGGATAGGTATATTGTAAGCAGATAGAAAAACAAATGTGATTGTTTAACATTACATGAGAATACCAATAACAGCTAGATGTTTCCTAATTGTAGATGTACCCACACTAGCCATATGAAAATAATTTATTCTTCATTTTACAATTGAAACCATAACCAGGAAATAGCTTATGTATATTACAAATTTAACAGACTTTTTATCTCAAACAGTTTTATTATTAGTATAGATAAACAGCTGTTTTCAATCATTTTTAACCTTATTTATCTTTTTGTCTATTAAAATACAGGATAATTATAAAGTCCATGAAACATTTCAAAAAATCAGTACAGTGAAATGGCTATGTAACAAATTATATACCACGTGAAAGAAAAACTATCAAAGTTTTTTTTTCACTAGTTAAAAATGTTCTGTGTGTCCACCTTGTGTCACATGACACACATCTAATCGATAGTCCAATTCTGCCCATACCCGACCCAGAATATCAGGAGTGATGGTAAGAGCAGCTGCTACGATGCGGTGTCTTAATTCGTCAAGGTTCTGTGGTAGAGGTGGAACATAAACACTATCCTTGATGTTTCCCCACAAGAAAAAATCGCAAGGTGTCAAGTCCGGTGATCGTGGTGGCCACAGGAGTAGCACTTGGTCAGCGGCCGCCCCACGGCCCATCCAGCGATGTGGCAACGTCTCATTCAGATAATCTCATACCACATTGTGGTAATGAGGTGGAGCACCATCTTGTTGGAAGATGAAGTCCCTGCTATCAGCTTCAAGTTGTGGCATTAGCCACAATTGCAGGATGTCGAGGCAGGTGATACCAGTGACAGTTCTCTCAGCGAAGAATAAGGGGCCATAAACTGTCTTGTTTGACATGGCACAGAACACGTTAACTTTTGGCGAATCTTGGACGTGTTCAAAAGTTGCTTGTGGATTCTCTGTCCCCCATATGCGTGTGTTGTGTCGGTTGACTCTTCCTGAGAGATGAAAAGTGGCTTTGTCACTGAAGATTAATTTGCTTGCAAAGTCATCGTCTTCAAGACGGTTCTGCATGGCAATGCAGAACTGCAGTCGGAGCAATTTGTCATCGTGGCTGATGGCTTGCAGAAGCTGCAATTTGTACGGCTTCACTCTTAATTGCTTACGAAGAATTTTCCGCACTGTTGGCTGAGGGATGTTCAATTCTGCACTAGCCGGATAAGTTGACTTCTTGGGACTCCGCACCATCACGTGCCGTACACAATCCACTGTCTGTTGTGACACGCCTGGCCGACCCGACCGTTTTGCGTGGCACAAACAGCCGTCTTCCTCAAATTTCTTGTACCACTTCATTATGCTATTGTAAACTGGTGGTGTTTTGTTAAACTTGCCACGGAAAGCTCTTTGGACACTCACTACCGATTCGCTACGGGCGTATTCAAGCACACAAAAGGCTTTCTCTGCCTAGTTCGCAGCCATTTTCAGCAACTACATGCACTAGCGCCCCTGTCGGTTGTTTTTTAAAATAGCTGTTTGGCACTACATTCAAAAAAATTTTGAAAGTTGTTCTTTCACGCGGTATATAATTTGGTACGTTATTCTTTTCCATTTCACTGTACCGATTTTATGAAATGTTTCACGGACTTTATAATTATCCTGTATATATTTTTGCAGTAGATATGTCTAAAATGTGATTTTATGAACTACATATATAAAAAACTCTTCACTAATGAAAGTAATTAATATAAGCTTTAGTTATGAGAATATAACTAAAATATTCTCAATCAATCAGTATATGTGTTTGCAGCCATCCCTAAACAAATAAAACCCTCAAATTGTTAAATATTTGGTCATCAATGTAATGTGTAACTCATGTTGCGCCGTCTTAGGTAAGTTTTACTAACATTTATTTATAAATCAGTACTTTGTAATCTGTAAAAAAATTATCT
Source organism: Bacillus rossius redtenbacheri (assembly GCF_032445375.1). Classification (NCBI taxonomy): domain Eukaryota; kingdom Metazoa; phylum Arthropoda; class Insecta; order Phasmatodea; family Bacillidae; genus Bacillus; species Bacillus rossius. The sequence goes on along the minus strand of NC_086330.1, from coordinate 120,126,669 downwards.
TTTAGTTCTTTGTGTAAGAGTTATTGATGTATTGCCCTTATTATAATCTCCTACAATTTGATTAGGTTGGTTGTTTTCAATTTATTGCTACATCTATGATGTCTTGTGTGTTACAATTTTTTCAGCTAGGTACAGTGATGAAGATGAAGACAATTATGCTATTCGTTCTGTTCCTGCAATAATCATGATGGTGTTTCAGTATTCACAGAATCCAGGTAAATATTAATATTTTTGTTTTATCTTGACGTCAACCGGGCCTGCGTCCCAGAAGCCTGGTCAGCCTCCACCACCTTTCCCCTCACCACCTGTCCCACTTCCTGTATTGGCAGCTGCTCCGTCTTGAGTACGTAGTCGGGTGAAGGTGTTTGAATAGCGGGCCACAGACGTCAAGAGGGCGCTGTAGCAGCAGTGCACCACACCCCTTTGACTAGAGATAAACATTGTAATTCTTTTTTTGCTTATTTTTCCCCAAGTGGCGTGTGACGGCAGATCGGCCGGGAGTGTTTTATGTACTTTAAGTAATTAATATTTAGTTAAGGCATAAACAACGAAAAGACGTTACGTACCGAACATGCACGAGGCGAACCGAAGTCTGCCGAAGCTGGACTGGTTATCGTTAATAATAAATTGTTGTAATTTTATTTAATAGTTATTATCATGCATTAGGTGTAATCTAATTATTAAGAGTGTTTTTTGGTTTACCTGTAGCTTTGTGGCACGTAATCGTAAATAGGTATAACGGTAATTGGTTCGGCACGAAGACGCCATGTTAGGCTAGCAGAGCCCTGAGCTCACCCGAGTCCTTCGCCAGCGCCGACCGAGAGCAGACGCATCAGCACCCCGGGGACCTCACCGCTTGCCTGCACTGCTAAGTAATTCTGTTATAAAGGCAATATTTACCCTTTATAGAAAGTAAATATTTAATTTCCTTTAATATTTATTTTGTTTAATTACGTTTTATTCCGTATGTTTATATTTGTAATCTATGGTGGATTCAAACTGTAAATTTCTTTGGTTATCGTTTTGTCTATGTATTACTCTATGCTAATTTTTATTTTAAATTATTGTCAAGGCTAGGATAGCAGTATTTTTTGATTGAAACCACTATTAATTTAAAGATGAACAATGACAGTAACGGGTAGTAATTTTACTAGTTTTGTTTAATCAACAAACGTAAGAAAGTCGTTTATTAGTGACGGGGAAAAGATTCTTTTAGAACGAATTGAGACTTGATGAAGGCAACATCTAGAAACGCAACGATTTCGACATTAATTTAGAATGGAATATTTAGAGAAGAATTGAAACTGTTTATGAATGTCAATATTAACTGAGATGTGGAAGGAACTAATCAATTTAATCAACGAAGATAAAACTTAGACGTCAAGAATCTAAATAATTATTAAGAAGAGAAGTCGACGAATATCCAGATTCAAGAGATCGTCCAATGACCGTAAATTGCTTGGAAACTACGAAGAATAAATGCCGTTGATCATCCTGAAGAAAGAAGAATCCTGTCGAAGAATGAAAAGTCGCAGTTCGAGCCCGGGAAGAATGACCGTCGTGCAGTCCAGCCCAGTTGCAGCCCACAGCCCGAGGGATGGAGTCGTGACGGCGCGTATTCCTGCCGCCCGCTAGAGACCGGAGGAGCAACACCAAGTTCGCAGTCCTGATTGAGGCGAACCAAGGATTCTCCGAGAACCTACACGTCTCGTGGGTATCCTGCAGCAAGGTTTGGTCCCTTACCCCAGCACCCGAAGACTTGCTGATTAAAGAAGTACTCTAACGAATTACGATTTAAACAAGACGAACAATTTTTCACCGAACTAGAATCTTTTATATTATCGAACATATTCTTTGTATAGAAAGACTGTGTACTTGTTCATCTTTAGATTTATCATTCAAATTCCGGAATCGCGATCCCGAAATAAATAATATTAGATAGTATAGATGGAACTTGATATTGAAAGAACATGTTGCTATTTTGTTTGACGGGTACTGCAAGTTACGTACCCAGTAGTCCACGCTCTGCCGGACTGAAGTTAGTAAAATAAATAACATACTAATAATTAACATTTTATCTTAAAGAGAACTTACTCAAACGAAAGAATTGTTAGAGGCTTTGAAGTCGAGAGTAATAACAAATTCCATCTGTATTTTAAAATAAATTATTTTAGTTAAATTTATTTATATAAAGCGTGATAAGTGCCTATCAAAGTGTATTGTCACCGTCTGCATAAACATTACACGCAAATATAAATATTACATTTGAATTTGTTTACACGTTATTACAAGGTCTAGCCACGAGATTAGTATTTAACATACTTTTGGACACACTGTAATTTGACTTTCAGACACAAACTTCTAGACACAATTCTTAAAACTGAGAGATTTAGGCTAGAGAAACTGAAATTATTAACTACATTAAAGAATTTCAATATTTACACTAGCTGACTCTTCACTGTTAAAATTTAATCATCTTAAATCTTTTTGTTTGTAATTCCTCGGGGCTTCTCTCAGTCTGGGGGACTTTTTAAATAAATTGTATGAGCGACCACGATGGTCCTTTTTATGCTAATTACCTAATTGTAGAGTGTGACCACATGGTCAGGTCGCACCACGTGAACCGATTCGTGCCGCAGGCGTTGTGTGATATAATCAAAGGTGTAGGCGAAGTAGCAACTAATAAACCAGGGCATACGATTTTATTTGTATTTGTTTATTTCAACCTCCTGAGTGTGACGGCGTGTGGGACGCCGTAAGAGCCCACTGCGTAGGTGAAGAGCGTACCCGACGCTGAGAGCGGACCAGTGGCGAGTACTAGGATTGGCTTTAGGGGGGTTAAAATCACGCCACACATGGGCGATGTCACGGCCCTGAAAAAGAGTCTCTCCCGGTTCTGTGCCCCTTGCATGGTGGCGCCCACAAATTAATCTCAGTACATGTATCGACGCGAACCCCCGCTTAGCATAAGGACAGTTAGGCAGCGGCCATGTCAATCTCATTAATTTTTAGGTTTCTGTATATAACAATGCGGCACTCGATTGAGGTGCCAACTCCTATTGCTTACCGATGGACTTTTTATGTGTGTCCATCATCTTTCGTCTTTTTTTCCTACCTTACCAACAAACCACTAAGCAATGTTTTCATTGACCGGATAATTGTGATGTGGGTGTTGCGAAGTTATTACTGTTACACTCACTTGTGAAAATGAGAAATAAAATAAAACAATTCTGAAAACCCTTAAATTCAGAATATTGTGTTTTACTTATCTCATTATTACATGTGTAACTATATTTGCCCGATTTAAAAGCTGTTAACATATGATACTCATAATGAACGCTTTTCTCATGTACATATATTAGTGCAGTTATGGATTTGAGATAGTATATGCAATAATAATTAATTTAAATAAAACAAAATATGTTTTAAAACTTGTGTTCTGTATTTAAATACTGCAAAATAATTGTGTGATCTTTTTATATATTCAAACATCAGCTAGGGATAAAGTTAGACAACATACACATTGCAATAAAATGTCAGATTACTTACGTATATACTCTGTAAATTCTTTGAACAGTTATTACTTACATGCAGGACGACCCATTGAGAAGCTAATTTAAAATTTGCATTCATCATGAGAGTAGGTATCAGCCTCAAATGTACACATTGTTTACGGGGATAAATATACTCGGCGTAACTCAGGGATAGGGTGGATGAAGCTCTGGTGTTACGGACTCCTGGTGCTGTTCTTTGCCAGATCAGGATAGAAGCCAACTCGCTGTGTATAAAATAAATACCTACAACAACAACTCTGTAGAATGTATGACAACTGGAATGATGCTCTCCTCCGTCATGTTGGCCTGTTAATTGCTATAAAGGGTTGTTCTCACCCATGACAAGATATGTAAAAACTGGTGTCTTGAAGCACACACTGGCGGACATCGACCTACGAGGATGTGCTATGGAAGCGACTACGACTACCCAAGTCCGTGTGAAGAAAGACTTCCCTAACATGTACTGCTTGCAAAACTACATAGACTCGCGGTAGCCGTGCAGCTGCATGTCTTTAGTGCGGTATCTCTGGATCAGCGGGACCGACCCTCACACTGGAGACGTACTTCCGCCGGACAACGAGCAACTATGCTAGGAGGAACGATGGAAGAACCTCAGCTTCCTACTTGACAAGGGGATAAAATACAGGAAGACTGCTTTATAATGTGCACTGATGCTGAGACGTCTCGTCGGTGTGCAATTAAATAATTCAGAGCCCGAACGTGGGTTCCACAGACATTAGGCATCCCTGAATTATTGAAAATTATGATGAAAGAATAAATAACTTTAAGAAACAACTCTTTTACTGCCATATATATAAAGATAGCTGCATACAGTTAACGGGATACTGTTAGTTTTGCTTGGGTGTGCACCCAACTATTTATAAACTAGAAATAGGTGTGAAAGTTAATAATATGCTGCAGCGTGAAATAGCAAACATGTTTACAATGAACATCATGTTACATAATTGTATTACTGAGCATTGAACTAGTTAAATTTCTACTAAGCATGTCTCAAAAAGGTATACAATATAAGAATATGATAAAATAAGTATACGCTGCCTAATGTCCAAAGGCGTGTTATTTGAATTAGGAAGCAGTCAATATTTAACACCGCACAAAGAACCGTAATGAAGAATGGCAAAAAATATATTTAAAAAAAAAGTCTCTTATTGTGATTAAAGTTTTAAATTTAATCAAAATTTGCACCGACAATGAGAAAGCGGATGCATCGACGTGTCGGGATAATATTTCGTTAAAGGTGTTCTCAGTGATTTGTATATGACAATTTTTTTTAACACTTTTAAGAAAAAACTTCACACAAGCCCACCGACCTTCACATAGTCACTTCCACATAAACTTTTCTGTAATCCGTGATAAACATCTTGTTTTAAACAGCTCAATCATCATCCTACTTTTAGTCTCTGCTACTAAACATACGCAGGAATAACATAGATCTACATGTGCTTGATAAAGCTTAGTTCGTCAGGTGAATTACTGTTAACACGTCTTGCTGCGTGGCACAAGCTGTAGGAGTTCCGACACTACGTACTCCGCTACCAGCTAGCGGGGAGCCTGGTTCGTTAGCACAGCTAAATGCACCAGCGTCTTGGCAGATTAACAAATAAAAACTTGACCGTAAGTTATTTATGCTAGAGGCAAATTGATGCATAATGTGTAGCGACTATAATTTCACGCAATTCAGTCCTCCGGAACGATACTGCGTGGCAGGAAGACATAAATAAAAAAAACTATTATCGTGCTGCTTAAAGTTAATGGTTTGATCGTCACACGAATCCACTACAAAAAGGCCTGAAATCCAGACCAAATTGTTTAAGTCGTCCACCTTACTTGTTTGCTCTGGACTGCCATGTAGTAGATTTTCCACGTCTCCCCCATGACAAAACTCGTTCAGGCATAGTAGCTGCTCCAGCTGCCAAGTCCAATGCCACATCTAGACCAGGGCGTCGCAGGCGGCTACCGCAGTTTGTTGCTTGAGGACTGAAGACCTAAGACCCAGTGACGTGGTCGCGACGTCCGCTTGCTCGTAGCTCGGCTCGCAGCGCCGATCACCACGCCTCGCAGCGGCCAGGGAACACAACAACCAGATCGCGTCATATTGGCGGTAGACACGAGTACCAACCCCTCCTACCTAGCGTTAACAAACTAGACACAGAGTCTAAAACTAAGTGCCATAGCAAATTACAAAGCAAAAAAAAAATCTCAATTACAAATCTTAATCTTAATCTTAATTATAAACAATAAATTGTTTGAGGCGGGACTACACGCCTCAATGCAAAACATAGCAGGAAACGGAATGTCCAATCTTTAATATGCTTTACAGCAAAGATGAAATGAATCCCATTATAAATACCATTTGAAGGAACTGCTACGAATTAACCTTGAGTGGTACCACATGCACATACTTAATACTTAAACACATGACAAAGATATTTTAACATATTTACAGATAAAATACATCTATGGTGCTGACGCAATAATTAAGTTAAACATGTAAACATATCCTAATGTTTACAGTTACCATAGTTTTCTGGCATACTAGATAAATTGACGAAAAAGTAGTTGCATTGGTCAGCTGTAGTAAGTTGATTTGGTCAAGGGATTTGCTTTCAGATGAGAAAGTGATAAATGGGCAATACCGTGTCGTAGCATTGCAAACCCTTGCGCGCTCAACGTATAAAAAATTGGCGTAAATAATTTTCAGTATTGTTAGGTTTTCTGTTTCAATGTAAAAAAGTTTGATTAAATGTTTCAGAGGTAGTGCTATGTTAGTAATATGTTGTTTTGCTCATATTTGTTATTAGATTATGTTTTTAAGTATGTCTGTTAATTTACTTAATTTAAACTTTCATAGCCACTAAAAGTCATTATTACCTTTTTGACTGGTTGGTTGGTTAATTTGTCAGGTTTAGTCATGTATTTTTCTTTACTTGTTTTGTCTTTCTTTACTTTATTCAGTAAACAATTCAACAAGGTTTATGTTCCAAACCAATCCACCTTTATTCACACCTAGCAATTGTAGCAATGTAGTAAATTTTGTTTGTGATACTCAACTTTACACCTCGGGAATTGTTAACTTAATGGTATTCACCAGTACATCCTCCAATATTTAATATACATAGAAGCCCCATAGAAAATAGTAAAGGAGGTGGTACAAAGTGGGAGCATTTAGTGTGGTTCTTTTTGATTATTATGGCTCATTAGAAATCTTAAGTAGAATGGTGGAAATTAAATCGTCTTAATTTTACATTGTTTACATACAATAATATTATTTTATTTTATTTTATTTTATTTTTTTTTTAAACTGCCTGCCCGCGTTTTTAGTAAATGTCCAATGTTTATATTTCACACATTTATGGCGACCACTTACCACTGTGAGAGTTTTAAGTTTCATATAACCTTTAGGGGATGAGTGTTCATATTTTCTTCCTATGCGAATGTCAGTCATTCCTTTCTATTCTACACTTGGTTATTGTTTAAGCTTTAGCGTCCAGATTCAATTGGATATGTTATCTCTAACGGTACTACGACTACCTTTAAAATCACAAGTTATGGAATTTAGTTACATAATAGTTTTGGGTCATTCCATATGAAATCAACCAGAGGCTTTAACCTCTACACCTTAGATTTTCACGTTTTTTTGTATATTGGTAATATCAACTAAATACATTATAAAACTATTTTATTTTAAAAAAAATTTTGAGTAGTTTTTTTGGTATAAATTTTTGAAAATTGCACAAATTGCCAATTTTAGCAATGTTTTGATCACTCAAATACTTGTAGGTTTCCAACTAATGGTGCTAGAAGGCTGTTTGACAGCTCATTTTAAAGGTCATTGAATGGGCTTCAATTTGATATGTAACATGACCAACTTCAGAAAAAATTTTTTTTATTTGTTTTCAAAATTTTTAATATTGAATTTCTAAAAAACGCCATTTTAGATTTTTTTTTAAAAAAAGTATGTTATTCCTACATATATTGGTTAGATTTGTGCCAAATTTCAAGGTGGAGAATCAATGGGATCATGATAAATAAAAATGAGAAGTTTAGTAGATGCTTAAGGGGGCATGGTAGATAAATAAATGCTTTAAGCGCCAGTTGGACGTTATAGGTTTTTGGAAGACAACATTGAAAAACTGCAAAACAACAATCCTACATAATGTTATTTGCCAACTTTATTAGCAGACGTCCCAAAAAGACAATTCTCGAGCGTTGTTTCTTCCGCAGCAATTAAATGTTCAAAATTACCAAGGCAGAAGTTTTGTCTTCAAGTAACCTTCAGTTTATAATTAATTCATTTAGCTCTGGTTTAGATACCATGCTGCCTTAAGAAATAGTTGCAGCAAGGAAGAGTAGCATAATTTTACATCAAATTTTGACTTAGTAAAGTATTCAAATTTTATTGTTATAGACTAATTTTTTTTTTACAAATTATAAAACACGGATAACAAATCTTACTTTACATTCATCCAGTGTTCTTTGATTAAACATTTGATCAATATGATAATACAAAGCACGTGATCTTGCTGAACAGATGTAGCCTAAGTTATAACTGACAATAAAAGTTACTGTGAAATATGATAACTTTTGGTGGCATGCATTTATATTGGCAAAAAATAATGAGAATAATGAAGTTAAAGTCAGTTTTTTACATCCCAAAGAACCTGCTGCTTCCTTTTTTTTATCCAACACCAAGAGCCGATATACTAGACATTAGAACTGAAGATGATCTTAAAAAGGCTGAACCTTGTACAGCAACTGGGAGAACTTTTACACTCACTAAAGAAGAGATTGTAGACATCACACCTGCTTGAACGAAGTATGCCACAACCTAAGTGAAAACTGTAAATAATTAAATATATACTAAACAGATTTTTTTTCATGAGCAATTATATGTTTTGTCAGTTATAACTTAAGCTACATCCTTTTAGCAAGATCATGTGCTTTGAACTTAGGCTACATCTGTTCAGCAAGATCACGTGCTTTGTATTATCATATTGATCAAATGTTTAATCAAAGAACACTGGATGAATGTAAGGTAAGATTTGTTATCCGTGTTTTATAATTTGTAAAAAAATTTTAGTCTATAACAATAAAATTTGAATACTTTACTAAGTCAAAATTTGATGTAAAATTATGCTACTCTTCCTTGCTGCAACTATTTCTTAAGGCAGCATGGTATCTAAACCAGAGCTAAATGAATTAATTATAAACTGAAGGTTACTTGAAGACAAAACTTCTGCCTTGGTAATTTCAAACATTTAATTGCTGCGGAAGAAACAACGCTTGAGAATTGTCTTTTCGGGACGTCTGCTAATAAAGTTGGCAAATAACATTATGTAGGATTGTTGTTTTGCAGTTTTTCAATGTTGTCTTCCAAAAACCTATAACGTCCAACTGGCGCTTAAAGCATTTATTTATCTACCATGCCCCCTTAAGCATCTACTAAACTTCTCATTTTTATTTATCATGATCCCATTGATTCTCCACCTTGAAATTTGGCACAAATCTAACCAATATATGTAGGAATAACATACTTTTTTTTAAAAAAAAATCTAAAATGGTGTTTTTTAGAAATCCAATATTAAAAATTTTGAAAACAAATAAAAATTTTTTTTTTCTGAAGTTGGTCATGTTACATATCAAATTGAAGCCCATTCAATGACCTTTAAAATGAACTGTCAAACAGCCTTCTAGCACCATTAGTTGGAAATCTACAAGTATTTGAGTGATCCAAAACATTGCTAAAATTGGCTAGTTTGGCATTTTTCAAAAATTTAATACAAAAAAACTACTCAAGATATAAATTTAAAAAAAATGGATTTATAATGTATTAAGTTCTTATTATCAAAATACAAAAAATCATATAAATCTGAAACATGAAGTTTCAAAATTAATTTTTCTTTGGTTGATTTGATATGGAATGACTCTTTTATCTTTTTTGAGTTAACAGGAGCTTTTCCCTAATATGCTAACATGTTATTCCAGGTTACATATGTTTCTTTTGAAGCAGTTTCCTGTCCCCTTTTGGTGTGTTTAGTGTGGCCTCATTTTTTTTTTTGCGTTATGTATACCTCGGCTGTCATTTGCGCCACCATTGCGCTCAGAGTACCGAAGCTCGTGATATCAAGGCCTCGCCCCCCTTATCTTTTTCATCACCAGTACCTTCCACGCGACCAGCTGTCGCGATGTCATACGTGCTTGGCCTGTGCAATAAATCTCCGTACCCTAGCTTCCGCCCACACAGTGTGTGTTTGTAAACACACACGTATCTCTCACGTGTTTTAGAATTTAGAACCATGGCATTTTTATCACCTCAGTCCAATTGTTCTTACTACAGTAAAATTTTGGGTGTTGATAAGTTTTTTAATATTTGGGAACTTAAACATTTTTTTTTAACTTAAGTTAATATAGGTGCCTTTTTTTTTTTTTTTTTTTTCAAACTGACAGTACATCCTATTTTATCTCCTGGCTTAAAATTTTTTTTACATGTTCAGATGTTATGCACACTAAAAGTACAGTTGTGTCACAAATATGTTAATATTTATTTTAGTCTGCCAACTTGTAAATGTTCACACTCTTCTGTGAAGAAATACACTCACAACTTTGAATTATTATTTAATTTTTTTTATTCTCTCTTGTTAAAGCTCAGTAATGCCAGGTTATATTACTGATTAGAATTTACTGAGTCTATACAATTTTTTTGTTAAATTTTTCTTAAATACAACTGACTGTGAGCGGGAGCAACTGAAAAGGAACATTCTGTTTGGAAGACTTGAGTTGTATTCTAACTTCTGGTGAACAAGAAGTTTTGCTCATTTGATAGAGACTTCCAATAGTTCTACAAATGGTTTGTGCAAGAAATATAAAGAAAGAGCACGAACATTAATTTTATGATGGACCGTTAAAGAACTGTCGTTATTGGTAGGACAAACTTTTGAGTGAATTATTCGTCGATACTGAGTTATGGAGTCAGTTAAGGTATAGACTCCACCAATATAATTCTATGGGACATGTGGATAACAAAGTCAAGAGCCTCATTGTCAAACTATGCTTGAACTACAAGATTCTGGAATATTATGACAACGACCCATCTGAGTGCTGTGAGTTTTTCAACAGTTTTTTCAAGAGGACTCTCTGTGTCTGCGGCGAGCCACCACTTTGAATTATCTTCAGTTTTGTGAGCACACCTCATCTAACATTCACTGCTACTGCGATTCACAAGGTCAACCGACAACCAGAGACTGCTTCTCTCAACAAGTCAAGGTTGTAATTATTTCCCACAGTTGGACTCTCAACAAAATTCACATTGCATTGTGGCGAAATAAGATATGATACATGGTATGTAAAAATTGTAATTTTGTTCTAGGGTAAATGTTGTGTTATATGATATTAGGTAACTAACATTCTCCTTCGAAAAGCTATACAGTTAACTTTGATATTTGCTGCTTCAATTTAACTCTTTACATGAATTGCTAATAGATGTTTTGAAACCATATTGTAATGTAGACTCCTTTACTGTTTCTTACTATATTCCGGAGGTGATCACTAATTATTAACATTCTGTTCTTTATTTACTGTACTTACTGTCTATTTGTACAAAGATAATTTGTAATATTTCAACATTATCACTAGGGACAATATTTTACTATTTTATTTTTGGGACGATTTTGTTTTTACAAAGCTAGAAACAAAGGGAGGCAACCCCGTGGGCCAACTGACCAATGACAAGACAGTTTTCAGTACCTGACCATATAGGAAAAAATACTGAAAAATGTTTTTCTATAAAAGTCTGGGAAGACACATCACACCACCTCAAGGCTGGTGAGGCAGCGCCCAGCCAAAGTTCCAGTCTATTGTTGCGCAGTCATGCACCCACGTGCTGGGATTTTTCCAACAACGCACTAACTTGAGGCGTGAAAAATAATTTGCTGGCGATAGAGCTCGCGCCTGTCTTCCTTTCTTTTGAAACCTTCTAGAATGTTCTAGAATGTTACACAGTCTGACTGCAAAGAATATGCTTTAAAATTTGACAAAACGTAATTAATACACATGTTAACTTTAAGTGATTAAGTAAATTACAATGAATAAGACACACTACATTCAGCTTTATATAGAACCTAACCCAACTCAATAATAATATTACAGCACAAACAATATGACTTAAATTACTACACCTAATTAGAAGAAACATGAGGACAAAAAAAAACATTCTCAGTCAAAGTGTTATTGATAATGAGAGCAGGATTTTTGTGATGTTGCAGCAATTCAGGTACATTGCTGCAGAGTTACAACTTAAAATAAAATAGACACATACTATGCTTGCGGGATCCTGAAATAACATATATACTTGGGGGTAGAAGAAAGATAGTTTACAATGTGAATTACTGTTATTAAGAGAACAAGGCTGTGTTATGGTATTCGTACCATGCTATTTAAAAACATGTCGCACGCAAGTCACTGGTGGGAGGTCAAAAGTGCTATGATGATAGGAGGGGTGTGAGGGTGTGAGGGATGATGACATATAGGGCTCTTTGAAGGTGAAGCCTTGAACTATGTCAAAGTACATGTCTAGTTTTCAACATGTTTGTTGGGACAGCTGGTAGAATGTTTTTCAATTTTCTCTTATGTGCATTAATTTTTGTAATAAGAAATTGAACTACATGAATCCTGCAGTTTTTGACATATAAAATGTTAATGTGATAAAACGTCTGTTTTGGTTTACCAGCTCACCACTGCCAGCTTCTGGAGAGCCTGATGACTTACAAGAGGAATGTTGTGAAGGACCTTCTGTGTGTCATTGCTTACGGAACGCTTAACGCCAGAGCATCAGCTGCCAAGCTCCTCTTCTACTATTGGCCAACTTTCAATCCCAACTTATTTGATCGAAGAGTTGTGCTGCAGAAGTTTACAAGTACGTGTACAAGGCTGGGTTTATGAACAATGCAAGAAACAAATGACGCAAAAATTCAAATACATTTTCAAATACCAGTTTATGAACTACACAAGACAAAATCCCAATGCAAGCTTTAGCCAACTTTTAACTTCTTACCTTTCAGCTTGCTTCTCCATCTTCAATATTTGAAGTGAAGTGTTCCAGAAAATTTTAAAGATTCAGACAGGCATAATGTTCATAGAAGGCTACAATTTTTGCTATCAACTGTATCAAAATTTTACTTACTAAACTATGCAGATTGTAAGCAAATTTCCCTTTTAAATCAAACTATGAAGAATTCTGCATGCTTTCATACTAAAAAAAAATATTTATAAAAGGAAGCCTAATAAATAAATTTTTTCCTATAATTTTGCAGTTTCAAGTTGAAGGGTTGGTGATGTCTTATGACTTGTGTAGCACTGTGTTCTTTTCTGTTTCTTGCACGCTGCAACCTTGCACTTTTGCATTTCTTGCAAAGTTTATAAACCGTACTCAAAAGTGACACATATGGTTTTTCGCATGTAGTAATGAAAACATCTGTATCATGTTTTTTGGTAGTGTTCTAGGAAAATACGTTCTATTTAGTTTCCTTCCCTGTTACACACACCCTTTTCTGGGTAGGATGTGCATATTATTGGTTGGAGCTTTTGATAATCATAGACCAATTACCTCCTGTTTGGCTAGGTGGTTTGACCAATCTAGGAACTTCTTGGGTGATTGGCTGGAGTCATTGGCCAAACAGTGGGGACTTTGCTTCTAGTTAGTTTTTGTAAGCTCATTTTAGACTTGGCTACATTTAAAGGAAGGTTCCCGAAATCTTCTCATTTTACATTCCACTTTACTGTTCAAGTTTGAAGGAGGTTTTCATATTTTTTGCTTCTCAGATTTTTTTTTTGTGTACAATGATGGTGGTTTTGTGTTTTTTTTTCACTGATGTGTTCTTAAATTTGGGAGATGAATCTCCTGTCATTTTGTAGTATGTAACGGTTTTGAACTTAAAATTCTTGTATTCTCCAGCAAGGTTTCATCTCCTTTGTATTTTCTGATACCCGGTTCCCTTCAATTTGGTTTATGATTTTTAAAATTGAATAACTGCATGTTGTGTATATACAAAGCTATCCCAAAAGAAAAACTGCCAATATCTTTCTTCTAACTAAGCTGTAATCCCTTGCATAAAAAGGAATTTTCAAGTAAGTGGTATATTGTTTAGAAAACCCCTAGGAATTTAAAGAAATATTTTGATGAGTAGATAGGAAAGATAATCTTTATTTTTTGTGCAGATTTGGTGCCATTTGTGTGTCAGCGAGACATGTGTCCCAATCAAGGGAACACGGAGGCTGCCAAACTGTGCTACGACCACTGCATCTCCATAACGTTTGCCAGCGACCGGTCCCCGCCACTCTACCTGTGCATCGAGTGCGCCAACGAAATACACAGGGAACACCCCAACCAGATGTTCTATGATATCTTGCACCCAATGCAGCAAGTTTCAATGACATGTGAGAACAAGGTATAGTGCACGCCACAGTTACAGTCTATGCGAAACTTTTGAGATGAACTATCACTAGATATAAACTTTCATTATGCTAACGGTTCTTGAAGAAATACCATTAAAAAGTAATATGCTTTTATGCTGTTTATTTTAAATATAGCCAAATTAAACTTTCTTCCAATACATGTATGAGTATAGTTCTTAATATGTTTCTTGTGCATAATATAAGCTCTGAGTTTTAATCTTGTCAGTCGGCACTTGTATGCTATATACGGGCAGCAACTGGACTTTAAGATAAAAACATTTGCACCCATTGCATATTGTTATATTTTCATAACTTAATTTTTATGATTTGTAATTATATCTCATAATGTATGATGTGTTATGAGGTTGATTGAGCAAGACATGTAGGTTTTAGTTATTTTATATGAGGCATTAAAATTATAAAGGTTATATAGTTGTTCAACAGATTGACACTATAAAATAGATTAAATAGTCACACGGTGGTTAAGAATTTAAGAAAAAAATAAATAAATGAAAATAAATGAAACTAAATCAAATCAAAAACTATAGAGTTTTCTTTAACTTCATTGGGAGGCATACTGTAACTCGGAGGACATACTCGCTTAGGCTAACAAGAGGTTTATTCTTACAATACCACTTAACTTCATAAAATAGTTTTCATTCTATCGAAATGAATGGGTCCGTCATCCTGTACGAGATCTCTAGAGAGAAATAAATGGCGATACTTACCTCGCGGCCTGTTGTGACAGTGCGCTCTCCTAATCATGGCCAGTGGCTGCGCCAGAGCACAGCCGGACAAACAAACTACAAAAAAATGTGCAATCTGCAAGCCTGCAGTGCGCCATGCTTGCCCCGTGCCCCAATTACATGGTCACGCCACTTGCGCCGACGAGTGAACAGAGCAGCCAGCCCAGAGTCCTTCATTAAAGTCCCCAAATTTGATTTCAAAAACCCTAGAAAATTTTCAATTGCGACAATATACTATACAGGTTGTATACTAAAATGACAGAAAAAGAGAGTAAGGCGTTGCTAAGTATTATCTGAACCTCGTTGAACGGAGCTGAGGTTTCAGAGCGAGCGGCCAGGGTTTGATGCTCGGCGAAGTGGTGTTAACGAGGCTTGACGCCGCTCCTCGTGGTGATGGCAGCAGGTGAACGTCCAGGGATGGAAGCATCTGTTTGATCTGGTTCCTTGAGGAGAGTGCGCCTTCGGCAATGTTTTGCAATTTCATGGCGTGCTGTTCTGGTTTGAGGATTGTTGCCGGCTGCTCTTGTGACAGTCAGCTACATTGCACTTATTGTTGCGACGGACTCCTTGAAGCTGTTTTGCTTCTCATGTTAATGGTAGTGGCATAAGTCTCTCATAACAATATGCAGACACAATCCCAAATAATTCTGAGATATGTTGTGAAAGAGTTAAAGTTTTATAACAATGAAACATACTTATATGTTGAAATAAAAATGCTGTTACAAAATTTTTAATATTAAATTGAAAAAAATTCAGAACATTAGACAGGCATATTAAAACTGTGTATAATTTGCTAGTCTTGAAAATGTTAACTATGCCAATTTTCATTTGTAAAAAACTTTTCTCTCGTTTTAATGTAATTTGTGGATATTTTTGCAGAACTGTCGATCGTCAGACAAGTATGCCATTTCAATATGTTTCTCTACGGAATGTGCAAGCTACAATGGGAATCATCCTATTCGCTATTGCCAGCAGTGTCACAACATAAGGCATAACAACCGACGTGGAGGTGACCACATCTTCCACATGTGTCTGCCTCCACTGGGCGAAATGAATGCTGAAATGCAGACGTACATGGTAGAGTCCGTTGTCAGGTAAATTGATCAGTTATCCTGAAATTCACTCCATCCTTAATGTTTGTATAGTTGGGAGGATTGAAATTACAAATTTTCATCCTACTATATAATATAAACATATTTTAAGTTACAAGCATTTCATAAGTATTATTTTGTAAGTACTGGTCATTTGATTATGAGTGCTTACGGGGCCCGCCTACATGCAGTGCAAAGTGAGCTGCAGGGGTTTAACAATTAGTTGTTTTTATCGAAACTATTTGACATGCGATTACCGATTTCGGATATAAAAGAGATTAAGGTACCGGGCATGATCCTAAAGTTGTTTAAGATGTCTCAGACATATAGTCGATTAGTAAATGCATGCCGAATAAGCCTAATTAGCGTATTTTCAGAGGCACGCCAAGCTCACAGTTTTCATTACTATTGCGTAAAACCACTTTTGGATAGTGCACCAATCCTTTCTCTTTCGCTGCGTATATAATTTGCACTAGGTCACAATGGAAAATTTTGAGAAAAACCGTGATTTATACGACGTGTGCTGCGCGAATGTTCTTCCCGGTATGTGGTGCCGCCACGGCCGCTTGACCTTGGATGACGAGGCAGGAGGAAGGGGGGGTCTCAGCGCTGCCTTTCTTCCTGTCCTCTTTCAGTTGTGCTTCGCTCGCCCGGACTGAATACCCACCCCGGCTAGGGCGGGCCTGTGGACACCAGACCGGGCTGAGTACACGCGTATTCCACAGTTAGTTGTGTTGAGGCCGAACGACATTAGAATTCAGCGTGACTGCAGGCGGGGTCACAAGGCAAGGTTACGACAGAATGCACCTCGGAAGAAGAACAAAACCATTAAAGGAAGTAAACGCCAAATCGTTGGGCATAAGTAATATTTCATTATACAAGTGATATATTCAAATCGATTTTATATGGCTTTGTTAGTTACGTATTTATTAATTTTATTTTATATGTGGCCATTAATATTTTAATGGTATAAATTTATATGCAATTGACACTTTTAACCAAAAATGCATTTAACCATTTTAAAAACGTCAAGTTGAAATAAAGAATTTCACGTATCATTAAAAAAAGTATTTTTTTAACTGCAATGGTGAATAAACGTAAGCATAAGAAGAGCCTTTTTTTTGGGGGGGGGGGGGGGGGGTGGTTCTTATTTGGTAAGCAGAATTTGGTGCCCAAAGCAATTAGCTACAAACTGTTCGGTGTGTGCAAACATGCATAAATATTGCAGTATTTCAGACAGTGTAAGTTTAATTTGGACATAGAGGCTTGTCATTATAGTCACAATTAAAACAAATAGTATTTTGCCGGCTGTACATGGCTGACTGTGATAGTTTGTAGTGGGAACACCTCTACACATTTGAAAAATTTTATACAGCAAACAAGAATAATAAGTCATAAATAGCATTTGTTGCATGTTATTAATGGCCGTACGATTAGTACACACTTCTACGTTTTTTTTCCGGTGATTAAAACCATAAACGTCGGAGTCTAGCAACATACGTGCGGTTCTGGAAGTTGGAAGTGTATGCGTTCGCAGACGTACATGTGTCAATCTCGCTAAGCTCAGACTCACAGTTGACAAACGGAACTCCGTGAGAGCGGTTCAAAAAAAGTATCATATTGCATTATCGCCGCTGCTACTTATAAAACCTTGACGAATTCCACAGGTTACTAAGAGACGTGTAATGTGTAGCCGCCGCTAAAATAAGAAAAAAACGACCCTGTGTTTATACTAATATCTCGTGTCACTTAAACCTCTCTGTGCGCTGGTGTGTTACGCATTGCGGAAAAAAGTTATCGTCTGTGCACATACCGTTCCACTTGTCTCACGTCACATTCTCATCAAGCACCCGAGCCCGACAGTCGGACTGCATGCCTGAGTAGATTTTTGTCATTATAGCCCGCAGAATAAAACCATTTGGATATAAATGTTCAATTTTTAGTTTCTTTTGCTTACGAAGAGGCGACGCCGGACGTTTCGGCGTCTAGGACCTTATTCACAATGCGCAGTCCGCAGTTAGACAACTTGCAACCGGCAGGCGGCAGTCGGAGATAAACTGTTCCACAGACAGCAGTTCAGCAGTCGACAGTCGAGCAGTGGGATATCATCGAACTTCATTTCGGACTGCCAGACCGCCCGCTGCCAAAATATTTTCACCTATCACAAAATCTTTCGCGATGATGTGGTTTAATCAAATACTCCCTTGGTCATGTTATGTAATTTTGACTGGCGACTCCGGACTGCTGACTATGAACTACGTGTTGCCTACCGATGCTATGCTAACTGCAATCCTAAATTTTACTTTGGAATTATAAAAAAAAACATTTACCACCTAAAACCCTGCAATGAAAATATTTAGCAAATATCTCAAATTTTAAAATTGATTTTTTTTACCTTCTTTATCATCAATATTCATAATAATAACAATTTTAAAGCTTTAATAAAACCGGCCCGTTGTCGTAGCTATATCAGGTTTTTTCTATTTACGATATTCATGAACACTGTCGTTTTTACATGTTTTATGTATAACGTATTCTATATAACTAATATTAAACAATCGAAGGATTATCAGCATTTGTTGTGAAACTTTCCTATAATGTAATAATAACACGTGTAGGGCCTATTGACGAAACAATCGTTCGTTAAATTATTGTAATAGGTATATATGTAAATTTGATGCAACATTCCTTTTAAACTTGCTGTGCTTATTCAAAGGAAACGTGCAATTAAAAATAATGCATCACTAGAAATGAAATTATTTTAGGAATGTGTATCTGATGAAAGACGATCCAAGGATGAATCTTTCGCACATACTGTATGCTGATGTAGAATGTAACGCCGACCCTAGTTGTTTCATGGTACGGAAAACTTAAAATTTTGTAATGAAAATTTTTAAACTGTAAATGGACCTTTCTTTTCCATCTACGACGCGTCTTCACAAAAAAAAAAAATTGTTTTTGTCAAAAATATTTAGTTAATATTTTTTCCTTAAAATATTCTCATAAATATATAACCCTTATAATATCGTCGAATTGCATTCTTATTTCCATTTTTTTTTCCACTTATTGTGACATAGTAGGCTATTCAAAAAATATGACGAAGTTGCATACAAATATATCGGGGCTCCTTGCGCTGCCTAATGTTTCAAAATGCTCTCGCTGAAAATAATATAATGACTTCATCTAACTTAAGAGCATTATTCAACTTCTAAAAATCGTACTTTATTCATAAGAAAATAAACATTAATGTTTATATTTAAAAAAATGTATTTCACTGGGTGCTTCATTCTGTATATTATTTTTGTTTTTATCTTCTGCCAGCCATTTTACAAAACAGATAATGCGCATTAGATATTTTGACCTTGAGTGCTTTGCCCTGTGTCATGCATCTCTGCGCCCGGCGAGCCGAGCCAGTCGCTCGGAGAGATTGTTTATTAGGCTAACGCTATGTCACGTAAGTTAATACTGTGAAATGTTTGTAATTTAGATTCTGAATTATTATTTTATTGTTTCCAAGTAAATCTGTCTATATACCGAGTTTGATGTGCACTTAATAATTAGGTACAGGCTGAGAATCTCGAACTATGCTATCTTACACCTCTGTCGTGAGGCACTTCTATCAAGAAGAGTGTGACTGAGTGGTATGTTTTGTGATCGAGTTGTAATTTTTGATGTTTAACATCTTGGCTCTCTGTATAAATGGATTGTCCGCAACCAAATTTGCTTTACATATTGTTACAGTAAAAAACTATGCCTGTAAGTACCATGAAGAAATTCAGTCAGTGTATGTTGGAGGATTGCGTAAGCAAGTAACTTTGCATACAGCAATATTGAACTACTTTAATTCTGAATAGGAAAAGCTTAAGTAAGTTTTAATATGACAGTGACACACAAGTTCCTTTCCTTTTGATTCGGGCTAAAGCATACAAAATAATTACAATTTATCTAGCGTAACCACATATTATATTTGTCGTTGTAGCAGTTAGAACCATACAGAAATGGGACCTGTAGAGTGTCAATTATGTAGTAAACAACAAAACAATACTGCCACATACATTATGAAACATAAATTTGGGCAAAGCATGAATCATAAAAATGAGATATGCCATGACTGATTTCCTACTGTTTATGACTTAAATTAGAGGTGTAGTAAATCTGAGTGAGTGATATTTTGGTCTAAATTTGGTAGATTTAAATTTAATTTGAACTTATTGTACTGTAAGGTCCCTTGTTTAAAATCACTGGTTTTCAACCAACTCCACAGTTGTACAATACATGTGGAAAAAAATGAACAATAAGAAATCTAGTTTTATATGCACACACACTTTATATGTATATATGTGTAAATGCATACACATATTTACATATCAAATGTATATATATATATATACATTTATGATTGCGACCACTACGATGCCCATTCCCTTAGCAGTTTCCATAAAAATTTTCTGTTAGCGCGCCTGCTCCCGTGTGGGTAGCATTTCAGCAACCTTTCAAGGGGTTTGGAACTGGGAATAAATGTTTTCATACCGAAAATATTAGCTAAAACCGTACTAGAACGTGTTTGATATTTTCTGCTTTACCCACGAGCCAATGTTGCCAAGATGATTGACCCGCGTGTAAGAACATAAACCTGTATATATTAACTTATGCAAACATTAGGAAACGTATTAGTTTCCCAAATGAAATTTTATGGTATTGGAGTATTCTGAAATATATTTGGTAAACTAAAATAGTCACAGCATTGCTCTACTGATAATACATAATCTCCTACTAAAGATCCCATAGACTTTATTGTGCGTCTATAAAGCGCGCTATTTTTCAACTTAGGTAATGGAATATAATTTTTTTTCGATAAAATATTACTGATTCAAAAAATATGCTTACAGCAAATACCTACTAAAATATTTTATTTGTTTATCCTATTGTTATAATAACATTAAGTTTATAGCTTAGTCCTTTTGTTTGATTGTTTAATACAAGTAGTTTTAACAAATAATTAATCATCTATATTTATTAGGAAATTACTCTCCATATATTATTACTGAATAAACTTAGCAAATCATAGAAACCCCACACCTGTTAGTCTAAACGAAAATGTGATGGTTTTCCTTCACTTCAGATTTCTGTTTACTATGCGAACTACTACATTAAACTGAGCGTGTTTTTTTGTCTCACTTGTTAACGAAAATTGTTAGTTACAATTTCTTTAAGTAGTAGAATAAGTTAGTAACCAATCAGTATGTACGTGCGTATAAAATATGTGAATCGGGACCATTTGGAATTAGTACAATAAAAATAGCACACTTAATATTGTGAATTAGTTGAATGAGCTGTCTTATTTATGTTATCTTATGAATATATAATAAATAAACTACATTTGAGCAAACTTCATTAATTTTACAATTGCTCGTTTTTTTTTAATACCGCACAAATTTGTTTTATTTTTTGCAAGTGAAGTCAGGAAGATTAAATACCAAGTTCATCCACCAGGTTACATTATTTTTAAATACACCGTGAGATTTTTATATATTTTCAGTAATTGGTTGAATGGACATTAACATGTCTATCCTAGCCCAAAAAGCATGATTTGTCGGCAAATGCGTTGGCTGGTTTTCTGTTAGTATTCTAGGTATCGTGTGAATGGAGTAACTAATTATTTCTTCTCTTCTGCTAGATAAACTTTTGCTCATTTTTATCCCTATGGGTATAATTGAAGGTATAGCATAAACTTGGCAGCTGTGTAATGGGCTTAATTTAAATGAAGAATATGCGGTCCTAACCTACACAAACAATAACTGGAGGATTAAATTCTGAAGTGTAAGAAGTTGAAACGCCAACGTACGAAACATATGTTCCAGATTAGGTTATGAACTAAATTAAAAAAAAAGAAAATGTTTTCTTCAAAGTCATTTAAAAACCAATTCCAAAAATTATTTTTCATCAGAAATTATGTTTACCTTTTTTACTTGCACATACTCCCCTTTAGATTAAGGTTTTTTAAACCGATATAAATTCAATCTACACTAAAGTTTAATGACAGGAAAATGTATTAAACTGGGTTCAAGCAGAGCTAGAAAATTTTATCATTCAGTTACCAGTAATTTAATAGGTCTGTACTTTTAGGTAATATTATATCGATCTTAAAAATTGCAAGACTTGTGTTTCTATAAAAAGCAGATAGAGCATTATAATTTGGGAAACTGTTGGCGTAATATAGGCTTATACTGTGCGTCTTGTACGGGATAGCCTAGCGTGTAGATTATACAGGACACAAATATGCATTGCTGTGAACAGGGAAGCGAGCGGTCGCCAGCTACACGTTCCTGATCACCACGGCCTGCTATCATTCTCTCATTCTCTGCGTCTGTCTTCTCCCCTCCTCCCGCGTTGCGTTCAAGGTCGCGTCAAGGAAGAAGGGAAGAGGAAGGTGGCCGGAGCTGTGTCCCCCCCACTCCCCAGCTGCCCTCCTCACTGCGCAGTGTTTCTTCGACTCGCCACCCTGCTTGGAGGAAAAACTACAACTCTTGAGCTCGAGCGGTGAAAAAAATCGGCCACGAGGCGGGCCCCTTAAACGTGAACCATAATTTATGTTCTGTGTCTGGTTATTTTTTACCTCAATTTCAATTCAAAGGTATGCCCATTTTGTCAGTTTACCGATGTGTTATTTTGAACTGTGCTGAGAATTCTTTCTGAACTCCAAATTTGATGAAGTGTGTTTTGTAGGCCTTTGCATGTGGTAATGATGCTTCTATATGAGTGCCATAGAAAGTTCATTTGGTTAAGATATGAATAAACAGTTGAACTGTACTTAAGGAAGCTTACAATATTTATGGTCAAATTGTATCCATACATAATGCATATAAATTACTTGATTAAAAAGAATGGGATTTTGAGACAAATATTTTAAAAGAATTTTTTTAAAATTAGAGTAATATTTTTTATTTGTGATTTAACCAGAGAATGTTGTGAAAATATTGGGAAAACAAATATAAAATTTAAATACAGTAAAACCTTTTTGTTGCGACCCCATTTATTGCGACCACCTCTATATTAGAACCCGATTTCGAGGAACCGTGAAAAAATTGCCGAACATCTGAAGAAAATCGGACAGAAAATAAGTTTCTTGTGGTGAGTAGCATGTTACTGCGTTTCTCTTGCAGAGTGCTGTACTGCCGTAGGCAGCGCATATCTAAAAATAGATACCACTTCCTGGCGACCGCTGTCAGCTCTTGACAACCCTCATTCCACGTCCCTTTGCCGGCAGGGTGCAGATAAAGGTTTTTGTGGCAACGCGTTTACGTTTAGCTTTTTGCAAGTGTCTAGTGTGGTATGCTGTTAAGGCAAAGCTACCTGCTGGATTTCTCTTGATTTTGATTACTATCGGTTGACTATGTTTGCTTAGTTTTTGAAGTCCGATTTGGTATATTTTCTGGCTTGAATTTGTGAACTATTGTTGATGACTTATGAAGGTTTTTTTCTTCCGATTTTGTGTATTATGACTTAATAAATAAAATACCATTAAATATTAATTACTATTAATACAATGCAGGATAAACCCTCCGGCCGCAGCGTGTGAACATGGTAGTCGGCTCACCCTCTCCCCGTACCGTGCGCTGCGGCCGATCTCGGATGCTGCTTGTACTTGTTAACAAACACGTTATCTGCTTCATTTTAACGAGAGTAAAAATAGGGCCTATATTAAAACTGTCAGCAAATTAATAAAAGCTTTATGTGTCCGCAAAACAGGGCATAACACTGGCCCGCCAGTTGTTTTCATTCAAAACGTGGCTAAAGAACTTGCATGGATCAGGCTGAAAACATCCGGCAATACGTGTAGGTTATAAGGAAGCTTGTTATGAATTGAGATGTTATGTTTTTCGAGTAGATATAGTACACAGCGACCGACTGGATGCTGGATTAACGCCCGCCTCGACTTGTTTTACAGAAAAAAAAAAAAAAAAAAAACTACGCCACTTCTTCCCCACGCAGGAAACACACTGGCTGCCTTCTGTCTCCCCCTCATTTATCTTTCTTCTAACATTCCACGTCTCGCCCCTCGCGCGAGCAATAACGAAGCGACCACACATTGGGCCATTTTATGCTTTGTTTGGTGACAGCAGCTTGATTTTATTCGATACATTCCTTTTCATAGGACCCTTACTATTAAAATACATTTATATTTAAGTTTGAAAGCGTGTAAATTCCTTGCCAGAGATGACTGAACTCGAACTTGGTGTGAAAAGTGACATATTTTCTCACTGAAGGTTTTTCAAAGGAGAGCGAAGTTGGGGTGTTATAAGGGAGGACACTAGATGGTTTGTGTGTCTGGGAGGGATGAGCTAGCCTTGAAGAATATTACCGTGGGAAGGGAGGGGTGAGCTTATGTGTCATGAAGCCGCTGCCGCCAGCCAGCCGGGCGAGCTTCGTGTGCGCCCACTCGATAATTTCGGAAAACATCTATTACGACCCTATTCCTGGGAACCGTGAGGGGTCGTTTCAGAGAGGTTTGACTGTAGCTCTAATATGAAAACATAACTGTTTAATATGTAAAAATAAAAAACTATTAAAAAAACACTTTTGTGGCCACATTATACATAATAAAATATATTGTGTTGTAACTCATTTGCTCGTAATTATTTATATTATAATTTATCACTTTATTTAAATCATAGAGGAGGTATATGTTAGGGTTTATTGTTGGACTATTTACTTAAAATGGTTAGCATTATATTATGGGCCAAATTTGTAAAGTTTATTTAGTCAAATTCTTGTAAGTTATTTTTAGTTTTTGTTTGATTTGGTAGAAATTAATAATTTTTAATAAAAGATTTAGAAAATATATCTTACTGTCTGAAAAGAGTTAACATTTATTCAGAAAGAAATTATTGTATTTGGTGGATTTATTATGATTAATTGATGAATGTAAGGTTTAAAAACTGACTTTTAATTACGGTACATGTTTCTTTTGCACAGTCTTTTGAAAGAGGCCAAGCCCATATCTGTGGAGACTTTCAAAGATCCCGCTGACATCCAAGGAAAGCCAGATCTTCTGAATGTGTCAACTTCAGATTCCCTCCCAGTAGAAGAGAGGCAGTTGTTGGGACGCTACGGAGTGTGGCTTCTCGTTGGCTTGTGCACTCCCAACGAGGCAACCCCCATAGATATTCTCGGAAGACTGCTATCCATGCTATTCCATTGGTTTGATGTTACTTCATACTCCTTCGAAGGTAGAAATATACATTTCCTTATACATTGATTGTATGTTTATTTCCTGATATTTTATCAACACAGAGAAGTGGAGCAATGGTGAAAGGTCAGACTCATATTTGGCAGGACTCGAGTCGAATCCCGATCTATTTTCCTTCATTTTTGTTTCCCATGGATTTCCAAAACCTCTCCCGGTAAATGCATGAATGGAGTATCAAAACCAGAAACAATATTTTTGGGACTACTAAATCAACATGACTTTATTTGCAGTGGGGAAAAAAAATGGTAACTTTTACTTTACTGTCTTCACTTTCCCATAATACTTGAATGTTTAAAGAAGTAAAGCAAAAAAAAAAGAATTGAATGTTACATTTTAATAGACAAAATTAGGTAGTTCAGGTGAATTGACATTCATTTCGGTGTTATAGTGTGTCTTGACTCCCATTTTGGTGTAATGAGGTGTATTGACTTCACATTTAGTGTTATTTTGATTTTATCACGATTCACCATATAATCTTGACCCTGCAGATGAGATTTAAAACCATATATGTATTTACCTACTACCTAATATTTTGCTTATATGGAGTAAGTTAGTCTGAAATGAATAACTTGGTTCTGTTGCAGATGAGAAGAACACCTTGGAGCGATTGAAAAAGGATTTTGTGTGTGGCTGGCTGGCCAACGTGTGCAGCTCCCACTTTCAGGTGTTCGTGTCATGTCTGTTGCCACACCCGCCCGACTACGCTCGTGTCGGTGGACACTGGTGAGCTTCTGCATGCCCCTGTCGACCTCTAGCTCGTGTAGGCTACGCACCTCAGAACACCAATGCACTATGTGAACTGACGATGTGCTGTCTTCGCAGACAGGCATTGGTTACTGAGGCAAGCAGATAACGGGGAAGCAGTGTTGAGTGGGCTATTCCACATCAAATCAACCAATAAAAAAATTATTTTAACCCTTGCGGTTTTCAAATGAATCATATTTGGTGATTGTGCTCTACTTGTCAATAATGCTCGCGTCTTTCATGTTGTCCACGTTCTGGAAAGTCAGGGAAATTCCGCAGTGGTATTAATTTGTGGGGAAAATTTCATGCACCATTCTGCCATCACCTAGACTGTAAAAATTTTTGAAGTGTAAACGTCTTAAGCCGTGTTGAGTGATTTTTGGTAGGGGCAAAACTTACAGGTTCGCGTCACCGACATGCTAGTGATGTGTTGTGCCAGTCTGTTGACGCACAGCCGCCTGTGTACATTTATATGCATATATACACTAATACATTGTATATACTTGACTGTATCATGCGCGTGTTGGACTCTTTTTGGACAAATAAAATCTTATGAGTTTGTGTCACCGACATGCTGTAGTAGCAGTAAGTGAAGTTAAATTGACCACGTTAAAAGTTTAATTTGTGTATACTGTGCATTTTCCAGTGAACACATGACCTAGGTCTGACGTCACTCATAGCTAGGTAATGAATTTTTACGTAATTTTGACATACCACTGACATCTGTTCTGACTATAAAATGATGTAAGGATAAATGATATGCTGACATCATATGTACATTAGACGTAGAAATGGTCATATTACACAATTAAAAACAAAATTTTAAGTTTTCACTTCTGTCGATAGTCCTATGACTGCCTTTTCATTTTTTTTTTCTTTTTCAATTAGTGTTTTAGTGCATTGTCATACACACTATAAAATGGTGAATTCGAGGTTCTGTTTGAATTTTAATTTTTGGTATATAATTTGTAACGTTAAAAGACTCCTGCCCTCCTAGCTAAATATTTTTCTTTTAAACTATTTTCATGAATGTAAACATTTCTTAAAAAGTCTCTCTAATAATATTTTATCGTTTTTATGTATTTCAGGGTGGATATTTGCACGTACTATATGTTTTAAGAATGTACAATGTATTTTTACAGACATTTTAAATCATTAATATTTTTTTTGTAATTATTCACAAATAAGTCTCTGTACTAGATTTTTGCCTGTTTTGGCCTACTTTTTCAGGTTTTTATAAATAAGTTGAATTTTGTCAAGTAATTTGTATTTTGATTGCTGTTCTTAATTTTCATTGTGTTGCATAATAGTTATAGAACACGGGACTGTGTCTGGGGTGATGTGTAGAAAGAGAGAGGCATAAGAGGCCTGTAAGTGCAAGTGAGAAAGAAACAGTGATTCTCCAGTAAGAGAGAGACAAAAGCTGGGATTCCCTACTGGTCGTGGGAACTAAGTGATAACTACTGTCTCACGATGTGGGAGAGAGAGAATGTAAAGTCCCTGGCTCTGTGTATGAAAATGGTTTTCAGTGTATATTTTCTGTATTCTTATTGGTGTTTGATGTCTAGTGTGAATGAAGCGTGTGTGTGATTGGTCGGTGAGGTCATGTGACTGCCCTCCCTGCGTGAAGGACACAGTGCCATGACTTCATCAGTCGTCTGTCGATCGCTGCACCAGGAGGGTGCGTTCGGTGGCTTCTCGCAAATTATGTAGAAATTGTGGAAGAGAAAATTTAATGTCGGTAGCTCGAGCCATGCCGTTTAATCATTTATTGTTTTGAAATTTTTCGGACATTTTTTCTTAATTAGAAATTGCGGCTACCGACGTCGGCGTCTGGCTCGTGGCCAAATTCATTTTCGCTGGGTGCGGCCAATTTGAGGCAGCACTGATCTCGTGTACTTACAGCAAGATGTTACTGAAGGACTTAAGCTACGTTTATTTTCGTTAATTTTCATCGCCCGAGCTGTGAGCATTTCTCGACAGGCAGATAGACGTGTTGAATGAGTTGAAAAAGATTTGGAAAGTGATTGGATTCGTCTGTTCAACATTCTATTTTGGAAAAATAAAACAAAAATTACAATCGGCGCTTAACATCTTTTTATTTTTGTATATAACGAACCGTTATAAATTGTAGGCCAGTTATGGGAATGATGGTGGATTTTTGTTATTTCTTTCTGAAAATTTTAAAATAGGTAAATTATTAAAAAAATATTGTCAGGGAAATTTGAAATTTTGGTCATGGAGATTTAGGGAAAAATCAGGAAAATTTTATTGCAGATTTATGTATATACCTTGTCTTTTCTGCTTTTGGTTTTATGTGGCCAAAGCTTCTTTTTGTGTTTCAAATCCATTAAAGTAGCTTTTCCTTCCTAATGTAGCTATGTATCTAGTTGGATATTGCTTTCCTCATATGTGTTGTGTACAAAGTGCTGTGTAATCATGTACGATGTAGAAGGCACTGAAATCAGGAAAGCCTGGTTGCTGATGCAATATATTTTTTTAATTCAAAGAATTGACATTCAAAAAGGGGCACAGCATTAGCAAATTGAGCTGAAACAATTACATTTTAGTGTGATAGTTTTTATTCCAACAAAATAATTTTTCAAGAAAATAATTTTACTTTAATCAGTTTAATCAATTTGAACTTTTTTTTTAGACAACAAAACTCTTAATTGTACAACTTTACACATTATAAGCATTAAAACAAATACATTTTAGTTATTAATGTTAACATTAATTCAAAAACCTCATGATGTACGTACGGGCTACTTGAGAGAAAGAAATAATGGATCATATGTTTTTATTACTATTGAGTTGTCACTAATATTTTTTTAAATTACTGTAGGGATACTTTGGTGTCTCGGACTATCCATCTTAAAGAAGGTTTAAACAGAATGTTTTGCCTTGTGCCATATGACATTATATCATTGGAAATATGGGACTATGTAATGCCTCACTGGCTGGAAGCTATGGTAAATGATGTCCCAGAGAAGGAACTAAACGAACTGAAAATTTTATTAAGGTACTGAAAACTTTCTTTATATGATTGCTAAAATAAAAATTTAATTAATAATTTCTACATATTTTATCAATGTTTGTACAATAATTTTTAAACATATTTGATACCTTATTTGAAGTTTTTCCTATATAAGTATTAATAACTAAGTAAAAATGAAATGTAGCCAGTTTTTATGCATTGGATATATTTATATATAGTCAGTAAACAAAAATTAATTAAAAACAAAACATAATTAGCAACTACTTAAGGTAATTTGATTTTTATCTCAGGTGTTTGAGTAAGATATGTGTATTTTAAAGAAACCCACGGGGAAGTACCTAATACCTGCTTGAGTGTAAATGTGTTCACATAATGCACAAAAGTAAGTTCGCTGTATCACTCACTCATTAGAAAAGGGCTGGCTCTCTGGTTTTTTTGGTAATTTAAATGCCAATAATCTAAATGAATTATATTATGTACCTTAATTTTTTAATTGTCAAAACTTCAGGTTCAGACCTACCTTGTATTATTATGTTTTTAAATTATTATTACTTTTTTTCACACCCTCTTACGTTCTGGCCTGAGACCTTTAATTCCCTGTTTAATGCATATTAGATTATAATTTTATATGCAAGTTTGAAGGGCTTGAAGCTAATACTTGTCTTATGTGATAGTTTGTCGCCTCCAATGGTACTCATTTTTCAATCATGGATTCTCTACACTGGGTGATATTTATACTGCATGCTGCTGTGGCCAGAGGAGTATGGGAAATAGGTAGCTATTTTAAGAATGGATTGACTAGCTGAAGCCTGATTTATTTTTACCCTTTTATCTACACTTAAAACCTTCCCAAGTTGATGTTTTGTATCTGTCATATTTAATGATATGCTCACCTTTTCTATGCAGCAAAGTTGAAAGTAAGTAGTTTATAAAAAATTTAAACTTCTTTTGTTTATAAAACTACTTCCCCCTGATCTTTCTTCAAGGGCACAGTGAGTTTCTCCATCCTCCCTCTCCATCCACAATGCCTGTCAAGTTGTGGATTATCTGAGAGTGAACTAACCGAAAGCAGTATTTTCCATGCGTCATCTGTACACTCAATGTAATATCATCATAAAATACCACACCAAAGTTATTAAATTGTATGTGGATGGTCAAGGTTGTGCTACTTCCATGTCCAAGACCAAGTGGCCACATTCATGTCTTTCAAAGAAGATGCAAATCTATTTTCCATTTCTCATTACTGAAAGGCTGACATTGCGAGGGCCTATCTAGCTCAACACAGAAGGAAGGGGGTAGGCATTTTCGGGAATTTAACCTCTTTCATGGGAGAGAGGGGTCCATAGTGCCATACACTAATAAACAGTAACAAAAGGAAGAGCATCATTTATCAATAAACATCAAACATATATTTTTTAACAATAGTTTGTGAGGATTAGTTACATATTTTCTCTATCTATAGTTCTTTGCTCCTTGTTTTACTTTTTTCCCCACTTTGGAAGTTGCTTCCTCTTCCTTGGATACATCTTCTTGACCTTTTCTTATATGATAGAAAATATTTTTTTGGTTGTCAGATCATCATGCTCACTATTTACACGGTTTCCAGTTGTCACAGTCCTTAACCTAAATCTTCACGTAACATTTTTTTTCATAGTCATGGTATAATGATTTCAGTTTGACCATGAATTCAGACTGTGCTTCCATTTGTTTTTTAGTAAAATTTTGGACTCCGATATGAGTCCCCTTGGCTTTGATACCAAGAAATTGTTCCGATTTATCACAGTCCGCTTCAAGAAAACGACAGCTAAAGTACAAGAACAAGCACTACACTGGCTTCAGGCAAGTGTGTACATTAATATTATAACATAAGTCTTATAGTGCACTTTTCAAAAGAGATAAACACAAGAAAATTGTTTTTCTAAATAGCAGACTCCAAAATAGTGAAAATAAATCTATTGTCTACGTCAACTGTATTTGGTTTGTGAAGTGGACTGGTGGTTTTGCTCATTTTATGAAATTATCTGGTGAAGTGAAAATCTGTACTTTTTTGCTACTTTTGATGTTATCCAAGCAACACTTCTAGCTGGCCAGCATCCTGGTCTCATATTGCTTTAACCAATAGCTTTTATTTAAAGAAAGGAAAAAAGGAAAAAAAAAAAATGCTGTTAACATGCATACCCTATATATTCTATTCTAATAGTTTGTACATCTTGGAAATTTAAATCAAGTAAATGAAGCATTAGTTATGGAAATATACAGGGACTATAAATGAAATAGTTAGACAAATGCTTGTTCTCTGTCACTATCCCATTAACTGTGCCATGCACATTATGTTTGGGTTCAGTCTTTGTGGTGCTAACATGTCAAGTATTTTTGAGCAGAACTGCATTTTATGTCATGTGAGACTGAATTACATCTGTAATAGTGCCCAAAAGAATAATGTGAGATACATTAATTTTGAGGTTTTATTTTTATTATATGAATATTTTTGTTAAGACCGTGAAGAATCTGTAACGAATAGCTAAGTCAGTGTTGGGAATTACTGCAAAAATTTTAATTGGTTGGTATCTATAGAAATGTAACATGTTTTGGTCAGGGAAAAATTAGTATGAAGCTGGAAGTCAGGGGAAAGTTGAAATTCTGTTTGTGGGTTTGGCTAGATGCCCTGATTTGACTGAAGTGTTTGTTGGCAGGTGCTCTCAATGCTGGGTATTGTCATCCCTCGTACTCTTCTGTTTTCAATTTTTGGTGAAGGAGTCAAGGGAATGAAAGCTGTAACAAAAGAGAGGCTAACAGCTGACAAACTTTCAAAGAAAGAAGATGGTGCAAGAAAGAGTAGTATATGTAAGAAATATGAATTATCAGTTTAAAGCTTTCTAATCATGACTAATTAAATAATTAGCCTAGAAACTATGATAAAACATTATATATTTCACTCCTCACAAATAAGCAGTGGAGGTGGAAGGAAAGGAGTTGATTTTAGACATTTTATCACACACACTGATTCTTTTGGTTGTACACACAGAATTAATTCTACCTTGCTGTGATCTGTGATGATGGTAACAGTAATTCTAAAATATAATCTCTGTGATGCAGTTTCTTCTTAGTCAGATACTTCCTTAAGTTCCGATACTTAATAATTATGAAGAAATTAAATTCCTCTTTTAGCATGTTAGCTGTGGGTTTCTATTTGGGCTTCAGAGTTGGTGCATAAGATGATTTGGTGACATAAGAAACTGCTGTTGGTAACCTATTCAGTATTCAGAGTGATTTGCTTTATTTTAATGACTACTTACTTGTTTAACTGTAAACATCTTTGCGACAAGGTGTGCGAGTATAGAGTACGAATTCTAAGGTTGACAAGAACCATTATCTGTCAGAAAGACATGTCAAATTTTTAAAAATGAACTCTCAAAATATTTTTAACCAAAAAAAAAATTATAGTTAATAGCTTAAAGAGGAGGGGTGACAGTTTATATTATCAATAGTGAGATACTTAAATACACATATGACCTTTGCCTGGTTAAATGACTGTAAATATAATTACTATTGAAATTTAAGTTACTAATTTTTTAACTTTGAAGGTGTTTATTTATTTCATTTAGAATTTGAGTATTTCCACCATGTATGTATGACATTTGAATAAGATCTGAATGTAATTGAATCTTCTGTTGAAAATTTCCGCCACATGTTTTATGTACATATTTTCTCTCTTCAGCCCCAGTTGTGGAAGACGACTCTGGCAACACATCGCCCTTGTCGGATGATGAGCTGCCCACCTCCCGGCACATGGAGTTTGAAACTGACGCGGAGCTCAACCTGACCTGCTGTGTTCTCATGCTGGATGTGTTGCTGAAACAGGTTTGAACCATTTTTAGTCATCGTGAGTAGGTGTCATGTGTACATCAAAGTGTGGTAGGTAGCCAAGGGTCAAGACTTAAAGATGCTACTGTATGAGAGAGCATGTAGACCCAATGTAAGACTCTTGCTCAGGACATGATGTTGCCCATGCGGGTACTTGAATCAATTCCCTCGTATCTTGACTTTCACAAAGACCTGGCCCGCTCTTAGATTCTGTTACTCTATGAAACTGAATTATTGTGAGCTCTAGGAAGTCTCACATGCCGTTATCTGGACAAGGGCTCCCTAGTGGTTAATCACAAACATAGTATTTGCTTACATACACTTCATTTCGCTCAGCATATTTTGCACAGTTACACAGTTAACCTATTACTTGTAAAACAGTCAAAGGCCCTAGGCATAAAATCGGTTTCTGTTGTGGTCAGATCTACTTATGTGGCCATAGAATGCTTGATTGCAGTTTGTGATTAAAGTCCAGCTTGTGGATAAACAATGATTTAATGAAACAGTCTACCTTCTGAAGGCAGGCCTCGGGGATAAGAAGAAAAGGATTACAGAGTTTATTAAATTAGAGCGCTACATTATCAGTGATCTGCAAAGTCCTGCCTTAGTCGGTGTATGAAGACTGAGAAGACGACGCTGGAATGTGCTGGGTGGTTGTACTCGCACCCTGAAGGGTGTACGTTAAGACTAGTATGAAAATATGCTGCAGGTTATAAAGAAACACTACATATCTGAAATTACAAAATTAAGTTTCTTGTATGTTGTCTATAAAACTGAGCATATTCAAACCGGAAAATATTAATTTTGCACCTTTGCAGACATACAAATCCTTTGGAAGTCATCTGCTACCTTGGAGGCTTTGGGTTAATGTGGCAATATAATTGCTTATTAAAAACATAAAGAAGTTACACATGTTGCTGAAAGATTCTGCTGAAATTGGTACCTGGTAATGAGAAAATACTTATAAATGGGGATACAAACTATTATACTTTATACTCCCATCATACTCACATGTCAATTTCATATATTTTTTTAATGATTACTTTTTTAAGGGCTACTTCTATTATTTTAACTTGATAACTCCCTTGCATTTGTTGTTCTGACACTATTTTTTAAAAAGGTTGTTACCACTTACCACCTCCGGCTATCTCAAATTTGGTGATGAGTGGAACATACAGGTTACAGGTCACGAAGAAATTAGAAAATTTATAAACAATGTTCGATGTATTACCTGTTTTTTTTATTTATGTAAAAATCACACTATATTCCATACAATAGAGCACACAAAAAAAAATTAAACGGTACCTCCATAAAGGAGAAAAAACGTAGACTTATTACAAATTACATTATATTGCCCGGATAAGTTCCGGGCAGCGACGGCTGGACAAAACCCTTTGTCGCCTTGCTGTGGGCTTTGCCTATGACTACAGTCAAATAAATTCAAATAAATTCAAATATCCGAAATAAAAAAAAAGTTCTTAGGTGTCGCCCGGACCGTAGCCGCAAAGTTGTACTTCAATATAACATTGCTAAATGATGCGAGCCATCGCCCGACCACGACCTCTCGGCACGGTGCTCAGACAATGACTGACTTTACAGCCTTCCTTTCCTTTGTGCGGGCAGTATCCTGGGCTCGCTGACGTAATTCTCAGCCAATCACGGCGCATAGCAACAGAAGCTCCCACGAAATGCTTACTTCTGTTCCCACGATGCACCGATTTTGTCTCTTTCTCACAGTCCTGTGACCGTGACTCACACGCCTAGCATGTGAAACAAAGCCTCGGTCGTGGAAAAAACGAAGGAGAATCACGTCAGCATGCCTTCCTACACAAAGAAGCCAGCAAAAAAAAAATTACTTGAAATAATAAACTTATGAATTTTTAAAATAAAAACAAAAAACCCGGAGAATTACGTTCACATTAACTTCGAATTGAAAATAACTTTACATCATTTGAAAACCTAACCTGAAATATGACAAGAAATTTATATCAAACAATTATTGCTGGATTGAATGAGGAAGGCTGTAATCTGGGTTGTTACAAGGTATTCACTTAGTGTAATATAACTGGCTTAAATTGTGCACCAAGTTTCTGTAGTTATATTATATTTACACCCATGATATTACACTACGTGAATATCTGTTTAAAATATTTGCCGCAGAACAACAAATGTAGGGGAGGTATCAATAAAATTTAAAATAATGCCCTTAAATAAAAGTATGATGAAAAAAAGAAAAAAACAATACACACACACTCACACAAAAACGGACATATGGACACACGGAGACATGGGGACACGGACACGGACACACAAAAAACACACACACGGAGACACCACACACGGACACACCACACACACCGACACACCACACACCGACACACAAACACACACACACACACACACCAACACACACACACACCAACACACACACACACACCAACACACACAAACACACACACCAACACACCACACACTCGCAGGCACAGAGAGACTTTTGTTTGGAGTTGGTTATTTTTTGTAAATTTTGTTATTTTGTATTTGTATTGCAACTGTATCTACTGTGTGTAATTTTTTTAAAAATTTTATCACTGTTTAAATTGAGATAAAACCTTAGTTGTAAGCTTTAAAAAGGGCTTCAAGGGGCTGTTATTTGGGACTGGCCATGCTCTGATGGTGAGCTGAGTCGGCGTGGGTGCGCGGTGCGCAGCTGGAGCTGCAGGAGGTGGAGCGGCACGCAGGCATCCACACTGCGCTGGCCCAGGACGTGTGCCGCCTGCTCAGGTTCATGCTGTGCACGTCGTGGGTGGGCGTGCACACCTGCGCCACCAGCCCCGAGTGCCAGTTCTGCGAGACCTGCGTGGTGTGGCACCAGCTAGCTCTGGCCCTCGTCCAGATGCTGTGTCCCGACCACCCCGTCAGTCCGCCCGATGTGAGTTGCAAAACAAACAGCTTCTTGTGGCCATTCCCTCAAAACAGATATTTTTAAAAGTAATAACTTAATTATCCAGCTTAATATGATTAAGAATATTTCAATTTAGTATCATTGAATATGCAAATTTATACTTTAGCCATCTCTTTAAACACATGTTAGACCATTATATTGATCAGTTTTAGTGTTAGGGTCTACCTTTCATAAGCATAAATTTTTATTTAAGAATTTAAGTTTTTCAAAAACTGCTTAGGGTCCTCGGATTGCCTAATACTTAATTTTTTTAAACATTTTCCAGGGTGGACCCCTGGGTTTCCCGCTTGTCTTATTCCGTACCCCTCAGAGACCCCAGAAACAAGCACCCAAGCTGACCACACCCATGTCTGTGAGAAATTTAAGGTTCAAGGAATTGTATTTATAAGATGATTGTTTGGATATTACCAATTTGAATTAATGGTTACCAGACAATTCATGTTAATTAGATTTTTTTTTATGTAAATTCCAATTTCAAACTTCCTTTTACATGCATAGTTTTTATTCATTTTCAAAATGCAGGCTGTTTTCATTCTTAGTTCACGTGTTTTGAAAGCCAAATTATGTCTGTGGTGGTATCATAATTGTATGATTTTTTTTTTAAACTATTGCAGCTGAGATAGTAAAGTTGTACATAATCATTAATTGTTCTGCTTGTAATGATAATTATTTCATAACTTTATTTTTTAGCCACAGATTGATGAGCAAACAGAAGAAAATCTCCAAACATCCAAAAATCCTCCAGAATCAGAGAAGAAAGCCGAGACAAAACAGGATTCAGTGATCAACATTGCAGAGGGTCACAGTGTAGGCGGAGTTCTGGCTCACATGCCTCGAGTAAGTTGCATTACAGATTGACTCATAAATAGCTGTGAATTTATTGGCTTTATAATCATGCCAGTTGACTTTTTGAACAAAACATCTTGAATGTTCGTCCGCTGTTGGAGCAGTGTAGGCATTGTGCTATGTGGTGTTATTCTATCCTCGACCCGAGTTGCAGCCATTTATCATGGCTATCCTTGAAGGCTGTAGGTCCTCAGAGGCATGTCCGCAAGTGCAATGTGTCATACTTGCTTGGCAAAAGTCATAGGTTCAATCCCAATTCCCATCATGACTCAAATTTCAAATATATGAGTTCAAAATCGGTATCCAAGTCTTTTGAAACCTATTTTAACATTACTCTGTGCATGAATGTGTAATTTAAAACCTTACCTTCATTGTTATCTTTATCAGTAGAGACAAGCAGAATCTTTGTCAAGCTTCGCTGTCCCTGTCATGAGCCGTCTTCTCACTGCCACAGTCATAGGAATATTTCAGCTGTGTTCGTGACAGGGTGAACAAGATTAGTTCACCTGGAATGGTTCAGTGCTGGTAGCATCTACCCTGCATGCGTCTGTCTGATGAACTGCACGGTTTTGACGTGAAAACATCTATTCACTCATTACAGTGATAGTAGGTCGAACTTTCTTGTGTGATAAATTACAGTCAGATTTGAATCACTAATAACTATGAGACTATAATGCGTCAACAATGGTTGAGCCCAGAACGCATAGATCATGCCTGTACGTGTTTGTCGCGCAGTATTTGTTTTGTCTGTGACTACATCATATCAGTGTAGGCACATGGGCTTGATTGTTATGAATTAGCTTTATGTATTGTTATAAACTGGTGTAGCAGGCATCATTGTGAAGAGCTTGCAGAGAACTACTAAAACCCAAAAGTGAGACAGTAAAAATATTTGCCAGAATGTAAGTGAAAATCATTAATTCAGTGTTTGATTGGTGTATAATATAACTCATAAAAATGCTTGAAATTATAGAAAACGCAAGTCAGAGAAAGTTAGTGTTGAAAGGGATCCTAAACGCCTAAAAAGTCCAATGCCGAGTGAATGCAAGAGCTGCGGAGCGTTAGAAAGGAAATGAGAAACGGCGCAAAGTGATTACGTAGCGGGCCCATCGGGCATACAGTGGCCAGCAACTGTCCAAATGTCTATGGATCATGTGCAGGCTTAGTTGGAAGGCAATACAGAAAACAGTGATAAAATATAAAACACTTGATTTTGTTCCACTATATTTAAAAAAAAAATTAATGGTGCAGACCAAAACTGCACCTTTCGTGTTTTTTTTTCTTTCTTCCTCTCCCCAGTGAGGCCCAAGCATGCGGATCCTGTCTCCAACCTTGCATTGGCAAGTTGCAGATGGAAGCTGGTGGCCTTGCTGCCAGTTCCACGCTAAGCAGAGCCTCGTCCAAACAGAGCTAGTCACATGTCCAACTGCTAGTAGTTTGCATCAAATTGCAGTAGAGCAGGGCGAACCCCACTGCCCGAAGCCATAATTGTGTTTACCGGAGTAAAAGGATGCTGTGCACATATTTTATGAATTAGAGTTAGCACATTTAAAAAACAATCTATTTTTTTGAAAATTGTATTTTCATCTAATAACGATTATGAAAAATAATGTGTTAAAGTTTCATAAAATAGTTCCCATTACTAGCAAAGAAAACTGTAAATAAAGTGGAAAGAAATCAAAAACTTGCTATCCTCAAAAATTCACATTTTTTGACGTGTTATTTTTTAGCTCTGGAGTACAGAATTAGAAGTGTACTACAAGGTTGGTGGCCTTGGTCGTATGACCTGATATCCTTGGGACTACTCTTTATACATTGGTTGTGGAATGCTAGAAAGGCTCTGACTATAAGATTTAGCAATTTTTGTGGCAATTTGTTACATTTTTGTTAGCTTTTGAGGTGTTTATTATATCATTCTATAGTTACATAGATGCCACAGTTAGATGGCAGTCAGGTTTCCTGAGGACAGGAAAAACAGGAAAAATTCTCAGGATTTAAATGTGACTTAAAAACTTGGATAACATGAGGAAATCGACGAAACCTTGGTTGAAAAACAGTAGCTATCAGTATTTTTACATAGAGTACCATGTAGTATCTTAATGTCGTAAACATGATACATATTTTAATCATAAAATTTGTGAGCTATTAATAATCTGTAACACTTGTAGTAATTAAACATAAGTGATATAAACAATTGTGTATTGATTTGTAACACAACCAAAGATCAAATTTTGATGAAACAAATTACATGTATGTATTTACCCAAAAATAATGTCACCCTGAATTTAATGTGACCCCATATTTTTTTTAGTATAAGTGTATGAAAAAAAGACATTATGGATTGGGAATCACAATTCAAGTACATAGCACTTGAATATTATTAAAATCATTAAATTTATTCTGTATTTACTAAACCCTTTCTGGTGCCACTTTGTCAGTAGAGTGATTTACACCAAGCTGCAGTTAGAAAAAAGTTATGTTTTATGACTAGTTGAAAAGCGGCTGCTGTTCAGAAAGCAAAGGGTGTGGTGATATACTGTGGTCGCCTGGGAAATTGAAGAGGAGGGGGAGATGGCCTTCGTCAGCAGCCATAGTGAAGAGAAGCAGAAAGAATCCAATGAAAAACTCCATTTTTTTCCTTTCCTTCAGCCTGCATCTCTTCTTGTTTGTCAGGCCTGTGTAGAGGCTCAGGAAGCCCCAGACTAAAGTGGCATAAGTGATGCAGTTTATAGGCAGAGCCTGTAGTTTTTCAACTAAACTGTACCCAATGGCAAAATACAAATTTGCAATTATAATGCGACCCCCCACTTTTAGTTTTCAAGGTTTGTTAAAAATCATAGTATTACACTCAGGTAAATACGGTATTTGTTGTATTTTTCAGACTAGTAGTGTTGGTTACATAAAAAATGATAACTGTGCATAAATACATATTTTATCTTGCCAGATAGACTGATGATATAGGGGACAAATATGTTAAATTTGACAGGAAAAACAGGGAAAAGTCAGGGAAATGGGCAGAAGGAAGAGAGTGGGAACCCTGAAATTGGATGATAGGCTGATGATCGTCGAGAGTGTATTTTGGACAAGGCAGTTCAGGAAGACCTAGGTTCGAATCATGATCCGGCTATCCTGATTGTGGTTTTCTATGGTTTCTCAAAATCACTCTGGGCAAAATCTGGGACGGTGTCTTACTATTCCTTCCTAAATATCCCTGTTCTGCGTAGTTGTATGTTATGATCTGTATTAACCTCACCTTCTACAAGACATTAGATAACAAAGTTTATTGTAGTTAAATACTTAGTAACTTGATGAACCGTATTTAAAGCTGCTTGTGCTACATTTTTTCTTTTCTTTTTTTGTGTATTTACTGTTTAACTAGTAAAACTCTATGATGGGCTGTAAGAAAATTTACAGCTATTTAGATTTTTTGAATGAATGATTGTAGCAGAAGCTTACAATCAGTTGACAATAACTAATAAGGTACTGAAAAAATAAAATCCTTAATGCTGGTTTGGGGTTTCTTAAATTGATGTTCAGAATAATTCCATATCTATGATCCCAAGCATGCTCAGTACTCAATGATCAAATCGAAAAAATAAAAAAAAACTTTTATTTATTTGTAATTACGTGTCTGTGTTTATTTTTCTTTTCAACAGTGTGTTATGAGTAGGGACAAGATTATATAATTATGTTGAAGCATGTCAGTACGTCATGTAGCACTGAAATTCAAGTTAATATACCACAAAGCACCGAATTGTAATTAAAATTATGACAATTTTCAGTATTTTTAATCTAATCTTAACTAGTCACAAATATGTTATCTTTTAGATATTAAATTCATTTAAAGTAATTTATTTAGCATTAAGTTTGTACCACATTTTATGAAGAAAAAAAATTTTGAAAAAATTTACTCTTTTTTAATCTTGCAACTTTTATTAGTTACTCATTTCTACATTTCAACATTAGTACATTTTTCAAACACAAAATTATATAAAAGATTTATTTTATTTGTTCTGAATAGCTAGACATGCATATTATAAATCACTAGCGACCCGCCCCGGCTTCGCACGGGTGGAATGCTGATACTAAATATACTACAGAATGTCTTTATATACAACGTTGTTACGGGGGCAGTTGTCTCTGATCTTTAATAACGGGGTGTTCGATGAATACTCGGGTTTTAAGGGCGCCACCGTGCAACGGGCACGGACCTATGCGAGACTCTTTACCAGGGTCGTGACGTCGCCCATGTGAGGCGTGATTTTAATTTCCCCCTGAAGCCAGCCTAGTACTAATACCTGCCCGCTCTCAGCGTTGGGCATGCTATTCCCTACGCAGTGGGCTCTTAGGTGTCCCACACGCTGTCACACTCCACGTGGTCACACATATTTAAAAGAATAAAAGAATATGTTACACACCTGATTTATTCGGCCAACTCCGATCATACACGTACACAATTAAACTGCATCAAACGCCCGCGGCACAAATCAGTTTAGCTGTAGTGACCATCCACGTGGTCACACCTAGACTTACGTATTAAGTTGAAAAAGACCGATACTGGTCGCAATGTAATTAGTTAAACAGTCCCCCGACTGAGAGGAGCTCCGAGGACTAAACAAAAAAGATTTGAAAAAGAATTAAAGTTAAACAGAATTACAAAGCGGTGATGACTAGCGGTGAGGTCCCCAGAGTGCTGAAGCGTCT
Source organism: Bacillus rossius redtenbacheri (assembly GCF_032445375.1). Taxonomy (NCBI): domain Eukaryota; kingdom Metazoa; phylum Arthropoda; class Insecta; order Phasmatodea; family Bacillidae; genus Bacillus; species Bacillus rossius. The sequence goes on along the minus strand of NC_086330.1, from coordinate 120,085,440 downwards.
GCTCTCGGTCGTTGATGGCGGAAGACTGGGCTGAGCTCAGGGCTCGGCTAGCCTAACATGGCGTCCTCCCGCCGAAACAATTGCCGTTTAAGATATTTCTGAATTCGTGCCACGGGAAACTAAAGTAACATGAAATGGATGCTTGAAAAATTACGTGACAATTACTGAAGATAAGAAAAAGATCATACAAATTACAATTATTAAGAAAGATATTTAAATATTGTCTGGCTTCTGCTTCCGTCGGGTTGCTTTGGGAATGTCCGGAAACGCCCTTGTATTTAATTACATAAATTTAAATAAAAGTACATAAAAACCCTCCCGGCCGATCTGCCGTCACGTTGCACGCGGGAAACAATAAAACAAATTACACAATTAAATTTAATTATGTTTTAGGGGTGCGGCGCACTGGCTCGACAGCGCCCTCTTGCCGGGCGAACAACACACGCACGCACACATATGCACGGGTAAGCGGGAGGTTTGAATGGAGGGTGGGTGGTGTTTGGGCAGTGGCATATCGGACTAAAAGGGGCCGCAGGCCCGGACGATGTCAATGTTCACAGCTTATTTGTCATTAGACAATACAAACATGTTTCTTTAGAGGTTACTCTTGAAAGAGCAACATATAATTGGCCATGTGAAAAAACACTCAACGCTCAAATCTAAGCCTGCAACGTTAAAAGTTTGACCCTGCGATTTATTAATGGTCATTGCAAAAGATATCTTTACCGGAAATTGTAGCCGTTCAAATTGGAACGGTAAATCCGATGGAATTAGGGGAATCAATACATCTTCTCCAGTACCAGTTATTTCTTGTAAAAAGTAAAGGATAACAAATGGTTATTGTGAGTTATCCCTAAGAGATAGACATATACCATCGCGGACTTTTTTGTAGACCTTTTTAAGGTGTACAATACTGTAGTACATTATTTTGATCTATCTCTTAGGGTTCAGCGAGCATTTGCAATGTAAGCGCAAACAAAAAGGGTTTATTTATGACATCACATTAGAAACCTCTAAAATTATCAGTGTTTCTATACTATATTATTCATGTATTATACATGTAAACCTTCCTCTTGAATCACTCTATCTATTAAAAAAACCGCATCAAAATCCGTTGCATAGTTTTAAAAATCTAAGCATACATAGGGACAGACAGACAGCGGGAAGCGACTTTGTTTTATACTATGTAGTGATTATATTGTAACTGCATTTTTATCAGTAAAAATGACACTGTTTTGGAATAATTAGTATCATGGAACATTTGTCATATTTGTTCAGTAATATAATATCTTTTTTAGTAATCATATTTCATAAAAAATGAAACAAAAAACAGCTAAATCTTCTGTTTTAAAAACGAAATTAGTTTGGAAATAAAACCATAAATTCTTGTCTCTAGTTATGAATGTTTCTATCGTAATTTTAGGCTAATGTTTATGGAAGTTTAAGTGCATGTTTTGTCTGAGTAAAATAATAATTGATGATATATTTTTTTTTATATCATGGCATTATATCATCATATTTAAAAATTACATGCTTCGTAATTGGTGGTGTAAACTTATGATCTGTTGTGGAATAGTAGAATGTGTACATTGAGTGTGGGGGTGAAGGACTGATGCTCTGTAGTACAACATGTAACAAGCGACTGAATAGACACATTACGTTACACGGCACAGTGGGGACTATGTGCGCAGATCATGACGGTGACTGTTGACGCTGTCGCTGAGCAACTCGACCTCACTCCCATCATAACCTCCGAGAGTTACGTGTCTACCGTGGCCAACTCGGTCGTGGTGACGGACACCGATGCTGGTAAGCCATCTGCGGTTGCTCACACTTTGTAGTAAAGTGCTTATAGCTCTATAAATAAGAATAATGTTAGTTTTTTAACACCACAAAACTAGTCGGTGTTTACTAGGCAAGCTGGACCGTCTTTAATTGGCCTTTTTACAATGTTTAAAGGTTAGCGGAAGATTGCCTACTATTTCTAAATGAAATAAATCTGGAATATTTGCTACATGAATAAGAGATGTTATGTTTTTTTGGACCAGTTTCACTTCTAAAACAGGAGATTCAGTGTTGAGTTTCTTGGCTTCTAGGCTGAAGCTACATCGAAGGTGAAGATTTTTACTGACGTATAGCCTGACCTTTCAGTAACCATCATCAGGGTATAGTTACCTAATGAGTAATGAGGTTCTTGGAAATTCCCTTGCCTCTAAATACTCTCGCCTGACAGTGGTGTGTTTTCTGATTGGCTGCAGCTCTGGGCCAGTCAGAGCTTTCCTTTCTTCTGGTTGGTTTCGTCCAATGGAGCTGATTGAACAAGCAACCAGCCAACCAGAAGAGAAGAGGCCGCTGATTAGCCAGCAGTCCCATCTAATCACAGAAGTCCAGCTCCGATTGTCCAAACCAACCAAGATAATGGCTGCAAAAGCCTGTGATTTTAATTTATGATTTCAGTTTTAAGGTTTTTAGTTTTATAAATTCCATTTAGTTTCAAAAATAATCTAATATTAAACAAATGTACCTACAATACTAAAATGTTTGATAGTACTTTCATCACCAAAATTATGTAATTTTGACTGTGATACATGCTGAATTTGTACAGTAAAATTATTTCTATGTTATATGGTGTATTGACATGCTTTTTGGTGTTATTTAGGTTTTATCACACTATGCCATAAAATATTGTTCCTACACATGAATGGTTATGCATCATACCATTAGTACATATTACAGTGTTTGTAGTTTGGTCAACTGTCTTTACTTCATTTGTAGTGATTTGATGAATGTGCTGGAGAAAGTTTAAAGGTGACGCGTGCCGACAGGAATGGCGACAGTGCAAGTAGCTCAGCCCCTGGTTCAAGGCGAGGTCAGCCAGTCGTCTAACGAAGGACAGGATGGCTTCTGGCACACCTCGGTTGGCAAGTTCTGCTTTGCCCTTCAAGACCTCCCGGAGCAGTTGCAGTTCATATACCACTTGCTGAAGGTAGGACGCTCTTACCACTTGCTAGTTTTATTATAGATTATTCTGTTTTACTTTTACAGTGATGCCTCATCAATAAAAACTTAAGAAATACTTTTAAACTTTTATTATCCGTTACTCGTTTAGTGTCAGTTTCTTTTATCTGTCATGGTATAAAAAAAATTTGTGATTATCAACAAAAAACTGACATCTTTAAAATTTTCCACCAATTACTTTTGCAACCTCATTTATAAAGCTGGAGGTGCATATATGTAGGGATAATATATTTTTAAAGGACTTTATTTTCAACTTGTACAAGACCGCAGTGTAATCACGTTAGTGTACATTTATATGTATATATATATATATATATATATATATATATATATATCTGTTATATCATATCATCAGTCACAGCCCTGGTCCGGACGGTGAAGATAAATCAAACCTTTACTGTACACAGAAGTTTCATTTTGTTTATGGTTTGCATGCATTTTATTAATTCCGATGTTAAATTAAAATGTTGCAAATTATTAATAATTTTGTAAGGGGTGAGGGTTGATTCGTACAAATTTTGTAATAAAATTATGATCCTTCAGGTTTGTATCAGATAGGTTTCACTTTAATCATAATGTTCATGAGGCATTGTACTCATTGTTAATATTTATATTTGAAAGGAGTGATTTTGATTTTAAAATTTGTGATATATAGTATTTCTACATGCATTTAGGATTTTTTTTAAACCATAACTCTCTGTAGAATAAATTTTTTTCAGATTAAGTTATGGTTTAGTCATTTATTTTAAGTATGGCTCTTTATTTTCAGATTTAATTTATCTGTAACTTTTTACACATTAATCCTTCTTCTACTAAAAATAACAAAATTCTTTCATTTCATCTACAGTTAAACAGGGCATTAGGTTTTTGCTTTCAAATATTTGAATCGTGTTTATAAAATTGTATATAAATAATAAATCCTATTGAAGTTTCTACACTAAAACTTGTCAAAATGTTTTATTCAAATATTTTCAGCTCTATGAAAATTTTATGTTTGAATTTATCATGTTAATGTTAATACATATGCTAAAGGTGTAAAATATGATACAACTTTTTTCTTGGAGTAAATCATGCACGTGATAATTCAAGTGACCATTACCTCATTCTCTTTAAGTACTACACAATCTTTTATGAAAGGTTTTAACATTAATAGGGTTGGATATGGAGTCTCTATAGAAACAGATACAAATATCACATGTGCTACAGTAATAGATCTTTAATCCGGTCATTCAGGACCATGGCCATGCCGGATAAGCGATTTTATCAGATTAACGAACATCATCATCATAAACTGTAGCCAAGCCAGCAAAGTAAGCTCACCGGACAAAAATTAGTCACCCTAGTTCTCACGCACTGATGGATCGTTAAGCCTGTACAGATGGCGCAGCAAACGAGTTCCGTGTTCAACCGCACGCACACTGCCTCTACATGAGCATAAGGCAGTAGCGATCAGTGAGACATTGATGTTTCAAGCGGACAGTGTACATATATCATACGGAGTGTCAAGTTGCTGGATTTATTGGTGTTTCGCAGCGGGCTGTTCAATGTGTCTACAAGCAGTGTTATACTACACATGGCCACGAAACACGTCAGAATTGTGGTTGGAAAAAGATCCTGATTGAGAGAGACTGGAGACATGTTTCATGGCTTGTGAATTGAAATTGCTTCGAAAACCCGACTGGAATTGCTGCAGTCATTGAATGAAGGTCTATCCCAACCTGTTAGCGAGAGAACATTGTGACAGGAACTGCATGCAATGAACATTTGGAGTCTGTCACCTCGCAAGAGGCCATTTCTCACACAGGCACATAAAGCTGCATGTATTCACTGGGCTATAAATCATCGAACAAGGACAGTATCTGTCTGGCGGAATGTAATGTGGTCTGACGAATCACATTTTTGCCTGTGTTCCAATGACGCACGTTGTCGAGTGCACCGAGAGCCAAATGAAGCATTTCATCCTGGATGTGTGCAAGGTCAGGTTCAAGCCAGATGTGGGTCTGAGATGTTTGGTGGGTGTTTTTCGTATCATGGATTGGACCCGCTCACAGCAGTGACCACTAACATTCTGGATGATCAGGTGTTGCCTTTGTCAACATCTGCATGATGAGTATACCCAGATTTTTCAAGATGACAACAGCAAAGTTCATCAGGCTGATGCATATGTGACTGGTTTTATGAACACTCCCCCACCCTATTACATCTCAACTGGCCTACAAAATCACTTGACTTGAATCCCATTGAAAATCTGTGGGACATGTTAGAACATCTGGTAAAACGCCAACATTAGCATCTCTGCAATTTGATGAAATTGCGTGATCAAATCCTCAGTGAGTGGCTTAATCTGGATGTGATGAACCTACACAACCTTGTGAACTTACTTCCTAGCCGAATCAGGTGGTTATAAGTCCAGAGGGAGAGTTACATGGTATCAAATGATTTTTATAATGATTTCTCCAAGGGTGGCTAATTTTTTTTCTGGTAAACTTAAAATGCTTCTATCTTCCTTTTTCCCTCCACCATTCCACTTTCTTCTCTCTTTTCCATTCTTCTCCTCTATCCTGACTCCTTTAACTCCCTGCTTTTCCCATCTTCTCTTTAGTCTTCCTAAAGGTCATCTTCCTGTGTACTTCCAACTCCATAATTTTCCTAGACAGCCTCTCTTTTCCTATACTCTGGACATGGCATACCATCTCATTCTTACTTCCGATTTCATTCAAGTCCTGTACTCCTGCTCTTGCTTGTTTTCATTTCTGGTCCTGTCTTGCCTTGTAACTGCCAACATACTCCTCATAAACTTCATTCCTATTACTCTGATCTTCCCAACATCTCTCTTATCTACAGTTTCTACCTCATGAGTGACTATGGGCACTTATAGTTTAAAAAGGAATTACCAAAGAAAAATTACTATAGTGCAGTGATTTAAGATGGTTTTATGGACATACACTCTTGCTGGTTACACTGTATGTCTTAAGAAACATTACTAATGAAAAAAAAAAGAAGATAAATATGCAAACACACAGAAGACAAACCATAATCAGTCAATGTCAAAAGTTAAAAAACACAGACTGCATAGAAAATTAAGTGTAATTAGTCATAAACATATTACAGCACAGTCGGATGACAATGACAAGACAATTTCAATAAAAACTGTAAAAAAGACAAAGAACGAACTTGGACAACACATTGACAAACAGACAAACCTAATGATGATGGTAAACAGATAATGTGAACAACACGATGACAGCACAGCAACACACAGGAGAATCCAGCAATGTAACAAAATAGATATTCTGGAGACCAAAATTTTGACAAAACACACACACAGTAGGCTTTCTAAGACAAAACAGTTGTTGCTGGAAGCCTACTGTGTTTGTGCTGTTATCGTTATGGTGTCCAGAATATCTGTCCATTGCTGGGATCGCCTGTGCATCTCTTTGTTGTCATTGTGTTGTCCACATTAGCTGTTCAGCATCATCATTGGGGGTTTGTTGCTGTGTTGTCCAAGGTCATTCTTCATCTTTATTTACTGTTATTATTGCAAGTGTCTCGTCGTTGTCAGCCCACTGTGTCTGTCTGTGCTGTAATATTTTTTGTGACTACGTAATTCCTTTTATGGTATTTTCTATCCTGGCTATGTTTTTTAACTTTTGACATTGGCTGATTTTGGCTTGTCTTCTGTTTGTTTGGATTTTCAACTTTTTTTATTATCCATTATTGAGGTTTCTCATAACATACAGTGTAACCAGCAATTACGTATGTCAAAATAAAAAATAAAAAATCTTAAATAAATCTTTTCCTTTGCAAGAACCATTCAAAGATCATAACAATGCAGTCATTGTTTAAATATGTTGTAATAGGCTGTTCTGTGGCCAAAAAAATAATTGAGTATTACTGTTAAAAAAAAGTCTCTGATAGGCCCTACTCGGAACTTATGCCCCCTAGGTGGACTTAACGACTTAATAAAAAAAAATAATATTTTTTTTTTATCCTCCAGAATTTTATTATAGTTACGTTGATGGAACTGATAGTACGCGATTACACTGGTACAACAAGTTAACAATAGTTTACTCTTTTGAAAAGCCTCTGGGAAATGCTCCGTCCTAAAAGTTTTATTAGATAGTTTTCTCCCACCTTATTGTCCGACGCGTCCGTTTAGTTTTCCTGCGAAGCGTTGCGGAACGTTGCGGCCGTTGCAGCTGATGGAGACGTCATCCTCTTGGTCACCCCAATCTGACCACCACCATGGATGGACGGCGCCAGCGCAGCCCAATCGGCAGCATCTCGTTCTACTACAATATTCATAGCCCGGGTCACTGAAGAGCCGGTCACCCCTTTGCAAGCTTCCTTGTCGAACGGTTACGTTTCTGCTGCCCGAGGGACCCTCGATTGCTGTCCCCTCTAAGTCTCTTAGCACTTCACTGTGTGCTCGCCGAGACTTCCAGCACGTCGCGTAACGTCTACCGCTTGACCACACGGTCTCTCTTCTGCCACCTTAACAGTCCTCGCCGCTCACCACCGCTAGTGGCGCTGCCATCACCAGTGGCCCTGCCATCACCTTGCGCATGCGCGACTACCAACCACCGTGTAACTTGAGCCCACCTGACGTCACAGCGGCGCGGCCGTTTAAAACGTAATAACCGTTTTATCCTCCCTCCACTTATAAAAAAAACTGCCTTTTTTTTTTTTTTTGAAGCCCCACAAATCGCACTCCCTACCTACCAGAGGCTTTTTTTTTTTTTACAAGTTGCACTCCCTACCTACCAGAGGCTTTTAAACTTTTGTTATCAATGGTTTTAATTACAATATTTTTGTAACTATTAGCTATGAAACTAATACAACTAACTCACACATATTCCTGACTTACATGATACAATCGTAATTACAAAAAGTATACAATTATTTACATATTGCTACTGTCCATCATTCTGGGCTACATAATGTTTTAGATGAGAAACATGAACTTTATTAACAATGGTATTGTCTTGTACCTCACCTAATTGGACAGTCACTGGAGTTAAAAACTTCAGGACTCGATAAGGTCCGACATATTTCGGCGCTAATTTCGACGTAAAATTCTGCGCTTTGTTACTCAGATAATGTGTCTCCACCAAAACCAAATCTCCTGTTTTTACCGTTACTTCTATACGACCTTGGTTATATCTTTCCCTAAGTCTTTCCCTATGCTTCCTCAACTTATCTAGGGCTATTTCCCAGTCTTGTTGACTGAATACTCGATTATCATCCTCACTTGTAACATAACTGTAACACCACGTGTTTATCAACGGATGGTACAAGCGCCTGCCAAAAAACATTTCAGCCGGTGTTACTCCTGTCGCCCCACTTTTAACATTATTAAAACATAATCCTATTTCATACAGACCACGATCCCAACGAGTATGTTCACGAGCGTGTGTTTGGTATGCCTTCAAGGCGTATTTCAGATCACGATTGGCCCTCTCCGCCACATTGGACTCGGGCCGGTACGCACTTATCTGAATAAACTTTACCCCCCAGTTTATCGCTAAACATTTCATTTGTTGTGACACAAAATACGTGGCGTTGTCGGTTACCATGTTTAACGGTGACCCGAATATTAGAAAAACTCTTTCCGTCAAAATACCTATTATATCCTGTGATCGCGTTTGACGCATCGGAAATAGTAATACAAACTTGGTACAGCTGTCAATAAGCAATAGAATATACTTAAATCCGGTTTTACTCCGCGGTAAAGGACCGAAAACATCCATATATACTCTTTCCCAGGGTTTTCTCGCCACTGACGCCTGATGTTTTCCTTGCGGTTTTTTATTTCTTGGTTTCGTTTTCTGACAAATATCGCATTCCTTCACCCATGCTTGTACCTCTTTATTCACCTCGGGCCAAAAAAATTCACGCTTAATCCGCTGCAAGGTTCGTTCTCGCCCTTGGTGAGCCCCGAAAAACGTGTCGTGATAATACTGAAATGCGAGCCTCCGCAATTCCCGCGGTAAAAACACTCCAAACTGGCCCCTTTTATCAATTTTCCCTATCAATCCGCTTCTAACTACATACTCTTTACTCCCTTCCTCGATTTTCTTTTTTATTTTCTCACACTCTGGGTCGTTCGTTTGCTTCGTCTTTAGATCTACAAAGATAGCCGGTACTTGATTTAAGATACATAATGTACCTCTATCGTAGTCCTTCTCGTCACTACTACTCGTGACGTCGTCCTCCGCGTCGGGGCGCTCCTCAGAAAACATACGCGACAAACAATCCGCGACCTTATTATCGGTACCTTTGATATGGCTGATTGTAAAATTAAAACGCATTAACCTCATCACCCACCGGCTAAGTCGTCCTAATGCCTTCTGTGATTTTAATAACCAAGTAAGTGCCTGATTATCCGTTTCTACTTGAAATTGTACCGGTTCTAAGTATTCACTGAATTTTTCCATGCCAAACACGCATGCCAAGCACTCTTTTTCATACATCGAATATTTCCTTTCGTTGGCATTTAGTAATCGGCTAGCATAAGCTACCGGTTTTAAAGCCCCTTCGACCCGCTGATTTAATACTGCACCTACCGCAATACCACTGGCATCAGTCTGTAAAACCAATTCTTTTTCAAAATCCGGTAGCGTCAGTACCGGCGGCGTGGTCAAAGCGCGTTTCAAAAATTTAAACGATTTTTCTTGTTCGTCTGCCCAGACGAAATCAATTCCTTTTCTTTTCAGCAAATTTAAAGCGTCAGTCTTATTTGCGTAGTCCGGAATGAACTTAGCATAGTACCCACACATCCCCAAAAATCTGCGAACGGCTTTTAAATTTGTTGGCCGGGGAAAATTTACGACCGCGGCTACCTTATCGGGATCTAATCTTAACTGACCTTCTGATATGATAAATCCTAGAAATTTCGTGTGTTCCTGAGCCCACGTTACTTTATTTGGGTTTACCGTTAAACCCGCCGCGCTCAATGCTTTCAATACCTTTTCAATGTGCTCCTTATGTTCTTCCCAATCTTTGCTGAATATACAGACATCATCAATATAATTAAAAACAAACTCATACTGATATTTACCTAACACCTGCTCTAGTACTCGTGATAGCGCCTGTACACCATTATTACATCCGAACGGCACGCGGCACCAGCTATAGTGCCCCCACGGCGTAACAAAGGATAAGGGTTCTCTCGAGTCCGGATGTAACTCGATTTGGAGGAACGCTTGGTTTAAATCTAATATAGTAAAATACTTCGCTTTTCCGAGCTGTAATAACGCCATATCCACACTCGGGGCCGGAAAGGGGTCTGCGCATAACTTCAAGTTTACCTTCCTCAAATCCGTAACTAAGCGATACGCCGATGGTTTCCCTTTGCCTTTCGGCACCAAAAATACCGGACTAGCATATTTACTGTTTGACTTTACAATTACTCCTTCATCCAACATTTTTGCGATTATCGCACGAAACGGCTTGACCTTGGCAGCAGCCACCTTATACGGTAAACAAACAACTGGCTCGGCGTCCTTAAGATGAAAACGATACGGTAAAACCGTACAATGTCCCAGTTTGTCAGTCAAAACATCGGCATATTTTTCTTGAAAATATTCAATCATGTCCTTTCTTTCTTTATTCTCCGCAACCCGGTACAATTGTTTCTCTCCTTTACTTATTTCTAGGTCGACCTCCTGCCCTTTTTTGTTACTAAATCCGAAACGCAGTTTACCTCGACGAAAATCAACTATCGCCTGTGTATGAGACAAAAAATCTATCCCTAAAATTACAGGATAATTTATATCATCGAGTACATAGCACTCGTATTTCCAGGTAAACTCGTCCATTCTAATAGGTACCCGTACGACGCATTCTGACAACAAAAACCCCCCGTTAGCTGTGGTGAATTTCACTTGTGGTATTTTCTTCACCTTTATAACCCCAATTTCATTTTCCCGGAGTAACTGATTACAACATTTTTTTCCTATCAATGTACTGGAAGATCCCGTATCCACCAGACAATGCACGGGGATTTTTCCAATCATAATAGGCACGGTAATAGAACTAAGCGGTTTCTGCTTACGTAATGGTTCCGGTCCCTTTTGTACCTCAAACTTTTTCAAAAAACAGTTTCCTCGTCGGTGCCCTTTGTTACCGCACTCCCAACACTCGGTCCCATTTTCGCCTATATTCTCTGACGTCGTCGTCGTGCAGTCAGCACGTAAATGATTATTGGACCCGCATTCCCAACATTTTTTTTTTATACATTTGTTTTCGTTTCCGGTAGTTTGCGTTCTTTGTTCCTCATGACTACTATCGTGACTCCCCTCCCTTTCTACGGCCTGTAAAGTCTGTTTCTTTTCCTCTGAATATTTCCCTTTTGTCTTACACTCCAACTTCAGGTGACCTAATTTCCCGCAATTCCAACACTCAATTTTAGTGTGGTCGCGTCTCCCCGCAACAGCTACGTCCCGTTTTCGGGGCCTATCATCTTTACTACGGTAATAACATTGCGAGTCGGTGTGATTAACTCGCCGACAAATACTACACGGTTGTCTGGTTTTTTCCATGCCTGCTGCTACCGTAGACGGCATAAATAACTTAGCGCTATCCAATTTCTCCATCTCCTTTACTTCCGCTAGCTGTAGCAAACTCGCTAACGTAGCCGGACGTGTCGCGCCTATAAAATACCTCACGTATTCCTCACGAAAGTTATTCATTATAATCGCTGTCAATTTCTCTTCCTCATCAGGCATACCGAGAATTTCGACATGACGTATTATGTCAGTGACATAATCTGGCAAATTTTCCCCCTCTTTCTGTGTTCGCTCCAAATACCGTAGCCGTATTTTCGTTAATGACCAACTGGAACAAACTTTACTCAAACATACCTTAAATAATTTATCAGCGGTCCAGACTTCTAACGTGGCTTCCGCAAAAATTTCCCTGAATTTTTCCGGAACCTTCGCGATCATTCCACCATACCACATGTCGCGAGTGCCTATACCTAATTTTAACATTTTATTCAGCTCAATTAAGAAACGAATAACATGATCTATTTCCAAACTTTTTAAATCAGGTATTTTATCAATTAAAGTCGTGACTCTACTTTGTACCTTTAAACCAATCGGAATGAACTCTCCCACGCTGCCTGCCGTCCCCGGATCTTTATCGCCATCCCGGCGAATGAGCTCTCGCACCTTGACCCTTAATGCCTCAATGCCTTCATCGGGGTTATGCTCCACGCCCGCCTCGCTCAGCATCGCGATCAGCGACGCTTTACTGAGCTTCTGAGCCCAAGAAGTGGCGGAGAACATTATGATTACGATTATTACTACACACGCTAGTGCCACACTCGTAACCAAGGTCCCATAAAAAGGTCGATTACTTCTTACCCTGTTGAGACACGTGGCACCTAACCGGTTTAACCGCCCCATTCAGCTCCACCTCCGCTCTGAAGGAGCAGAGTGGCGCACCTACGTTATGCCCCCTAGGTGGACTTAACGACTTAATAAAAAAAAATAATATTTTTTTTTATCCTCCAGAATTTTATTATAGTTACGTTGATGGAACTGATAGTACGCGATTACACTGGTACAACAAGTTAACAATAGTTTACTCTTTTGAAAAGCCTCTGGGAAATGCTCCGTCCTAAAAGTTTTATTAGATAGTTTTCTCCCACCTTATTGTCCGACGCGTCCGTTTAGTTTTCCTGCGAAGCGTTGCGGAACGTTGCGGCCGTTGCAGCTGATGGAGACGTCATCCTCTTGGTCACCCCAATCTGACCACCACCATGGATGGACGGCGCCAGCGCAGCCCAATCGGCAGCATCTCGTTCTACTACAATATTCATAGCCCGGGTCACTGAAGAGCCGGTCACCCCTTTGCAAGCTTCCTTGTCGAACGGTTACGTTTCTGCTGCCCGAGGGACCCTCGATTGCTGTCCCCTCTAAGTCTCTTAGCACTTCACTGTGTGCTCGCCGAGACTTCCAGCACGTCGCGTAACGTCTACCGCTTGACCACACGGTCTCTCTTCTGCCACCTTAACAGTCCTCGCCGCTCACCACCGCTAGTGGCGCTGCCATCACCAGTGGCCCTGCCATCACCTTGCGCATGCGCGACTACCAACCACCGTGTAACTTGAGCCCACCTGACGTCACAGCGGCGCGGCCGTTTAAAACGTAATAACCGTTTTAAACTGCTCTTCAAAAATCATAAAATAAACACTCTGTGAACTAAAGAAGTGAGCAGTCTAGGGGTGTTATTCGGCGGTCAAGGTCAACCCAGTCCCGAGCAGCTCACTCAGTCCTGGATTACCGAATGTGTGAACCAAAGAATACCAGATTAAAGAGTGCTGACTGTATTACGTTATTAATGGAATTGACTGCTGTTGTCTATCATGTTACAGGAAATGGTGGAAGCAGATGATCCAGAAATACTTTACCATATGCTACAATCCCTTAATGTGCTGTGTTTGTACGGGGACACATTAGCTAGTGCTGCAAAAGAACAGAGAGGGTTTCTCATCTGGTGTCAAGAGAATCTTCTCATCAAGAAGTTAGTGTTGTTGACCATATTTTTCACCTAAGAATTAAACAGCATAGCCTACATGATTCATGTTAATTGATTGGTTAAATGTCCTCATGTTGACCTGCTAGATAGCTTGTTTATCAAGCTGACAAGACATTGGAGTATTAATTCTGCTGTTTTTTGCTCTTTTCTCTCTATGGTCTTCTTCCTGCTGTGGTAATATTCATAGTTGTCCTATTAACCTATAACTTTGTAAAACATGCAATTTAGCAGATGACGTAGAGATAGGTAATCTGCTCATGGGCTTCGATGGAAGCTTACCTGAAAGCAGAATTCTCTGCTTAGTATTATGACTCTTGAGGCAGTGTTTATTTTCAGCTTGGTTTGTGGTATATTTGAAAGACTGGTAAAAGTTAAAGTAAGGCAGTGATCAGAGGTGTGAGGCAAGGAACTCTTTAAAATTATAGAAGGCTCTGTATCATTTGGGTATTTATTTGTGGTATTGTCCCGCCTCGTCAGTATCACCTGATGACTGAGGGGAACGAGTGGATCTTTTGGTTCCAGAAGGTAAAACAATGATTTCGTCCAGACATTAGTTTCTCGGTTTTTGTTTTACTTTTGGTTATTTGTAATTATATAATATAGAGCTAGATAATGTAAGTGAATTAACTGAAAACATATACAACATGGAATTAAGATCACATTAATACAAGAATGGGCCAGCCCTTATTAGAGAATTAACATAAGTTGATTAACAATATTTAATTAAAGTTCGTAACAATAAATATATTAAATTATCGTAGTGAGGTTCTTGATTTCAGATTGAAAAAACGTCGTGGTTGGATGTTAGTCCGAAAAAGGTTTAAAAAAAATTGAAAGGCTGGCGTTTTGGAGATTTTTGGATGTAGTGGGACAGCTGACGAGACGTCAGAGGGCCTGGGTCATCCTCCCCGTGTAGACTGATCTGGTGCTTAGAAAAGTACCCAGGTCTGGTAGTTGGTGCCTGGTCCGGTACTTCTACCCTGTCTGTGAACAGAGCCAAACACATATGTTTAGGACTGATTCACAGACAGTAGATGGAATAGGCAGAAAATGCCTTCTAGTTATGATGACAAGTGGGGAGTGATGTCTTCCAGGGTCTGCCCGATCGTTGAGCAGGCGAGCGCAACGCGGACAATCCATGGTTCTAAAAAAAAAAAAATCTACAATGACTTATACATCACTACTTTAGCTAGATTCATGTGGACTGACTAACGCCTAAACACTACTATGGTGGGAAACATCCCTTGTCTAATCTGATCACATCTTAAGAGAAAAACACGGCGAGGCGTCCCGATGATGTCTGGTTCGATGCAGTCAGTCCTGAATCGCGGCACGCAGTGAGCTTGGGGTGGCCGAGACTCGTGATTAAAAGCGTCGTTAACGAAGGAAAGGTGGGGTGGCTTCGGCTCTCGAACCGAAAGGTTCCGAACATTACCGAGGTGCTTGTCGAAGAAGGCAGACTTCGATATCTCGAAGTTGGTGGTACTGCTCGATGTCAGTGCGACCTACTGAGGTATGGCTGAACTGAGTAGAGATTGTCTCGCACGCAGAGCAGCTGGTAGCAGCATTGGGCTTATGGGGAGGACTGAGCCAGCGCTCTGGTGGCCTGGGAGAAGCCAGAGGGCAGGCGTTCCGCGGGCATTCAAACTCGCAGGGGAAGGATTCGCAGAACTACCGCTAGGTGGCATAAGTATGTACTTCATGTACTACTGTCGTGGCCTTGGAAAGAGGCCAAGCCTGGCCGGGGTTAGCGGCCGGTCAAAGACCCGGGGCGGTGTTCCCAGGAAAACTTGGAGTAGTGGGGGTGTGGTGCTGCTGATGAAAGTGGGAACGGCGGTCTACAGTACCCGGAAGCATGTCATGCCAAGAAGTGCTCGCATCAGGCGAGGTCTAGGAACTGGCCGGTCCTGAGAGCTTGCAGGGCCTAGCAGTTCTCATCACGAATCAGGGGCGAATTACAGGAGACGTCTGTGTGCCAAGGCGGGAATAAAATGATCGCCCTGCTGGGTCATTGAATGGTAGGGCTGGGAAAACTTGGGGAGACAAGTCTTGACAAAGGTTGGATGGGAGTGTACAGGAGGAGGAACAAATTTAAGTTCTTGCAGCAAAGGAATGACTGGTGACATTAATTAAGTTAAAAAAAATTCAAATTTAAAATTGTGCCGAAAATACTAGTTGGCGGCACAGTATGTAATTTGAGACATACATTCCCTTTCCGTTTAAGGAGTTCAAATGATTTTGCATTTTTCAGTTAGAACAGTTATCCTTCACTATAGGTATAGTGCATAATTCAACTGAATATATGTGTTTGATAGTTTCCCCTGTGAAATTGTTTGTTTAGTGTAGAATTCATATTTAATAAGGTTTAACAACTGGAAAATAACCATTAGTTTCTCTTTTACAGTGTGATAAAATCAATTGGTATTTGCTCTCTGCCTTAAAGAACTAAAACTGACAATAATATTTTATTGAACTTAAAAAAATTGCTGTAATGTAAAAACTGCTTAGCTATATATGACTGCTATTGGTTCCCTTTTCTCCTTTATAAGCATGTGATTTAGTTTTTACCAGCAAAGGTTTTTTTTTAAGAGCGGTTTTTTAAATACACCTATCCCTCACTTAGCACGGCTTCAGATTGTGCGAATTCATTTAGCGCAATTTTAATTTTACTGCCCCAATCTCAAATAGCACGTCTGTAAACTTCAGTTAGCACAAAATCTCGGCAGGCAAAAAAAAAAAATTGAGCACGATGCCACGAAGTTTGTTTCAACTTCTGTGAACATGTGCTGTGTGATACGTTTAGCCAAACAAGGAGGGGGGAAGAGAATCACGCGCAGGTCTGTCTACGCTATCGGATGTTGTACAAACATCAGCTGTGGCAAGTTAAATTGCGGCTATGGAGTGTAAAGGACCAAATGTTTTTTACGTCCGTGCGTATACCACTGTGCCGTACCATTGTCGCCTGGCCACAAACCGGGCTGTGAACTCAGTTTAGCCAGTGGCAGGGAATTCACTCAAAAAAATGCACCATCTGCCTATTCAGCTGTCGGTAACTGTACGTGCTTGATCACTCATAATGCATATTGTTCAAGTATTTGAGATAAAACTAGAAGTATTACAGAGCGCAGATTGTCATGAAGACCACACTTATGTTGGTCGCACTTTAGTTTTAAGCAAGTCAACTGTGCACACAATCGTACAAAATAAGGACTCTTACCAAATGTTTATATCAGTCTGATCCTGTTTGTAATAGCGGGAATATATTTGACATTAAATACCGGAACAATAATGAACAGATGATTCACGTGGAAAAGGTTGTTAAATGAATTTTGCAATAAAATAAAATTCGCTTGACAGGATTGGTGTGAACCAGGTGGTGATATGCGAATAAGCACTTTAATTTTTGAAAAATTAAATTATAATTATCCCGACAGTAATATCGGTTTCACTGTCAGTAAAGGATAGTTAGGAAAAGTACGCGACATGAGTTGAAGGTCACGCCCAGGCGGGCAAGTCAGCAAGCCGACTGATGATAAAGTACATAACCAGGTATCTCCCATTACGCAGTGTCGTATTTGTCATACAAAGTGCGATGAGAGGCATATAAAGATAAATGGTGTGACATATTTATAGTTGAGTGTTATTCAACACATTTATATTATGTAAAATCAATTCCTGCACAATTTTGGAACACATTAAATAAATTAGCATTGCTATTTATGGAAACTAATGTTTTAGAATACGGGATTTCGAATAAAATGAGCATTTTAGGAACGAATTAGTCGTGCTAAGTAAGGGATAGGTGTAAACACTATTGAATGTGGACTGCATGAGTTTTTTTTAAAAATGTGGTTTCATTTCAAAAATAAAATTTTTATGCTATTACTTTGTACAATAGTTAAGTTTTTCGATCTAGCAACTGTTGTAATCAAACTGATTGAAGCATGTCTTGTTAAGGCACTAGTGGGCTTGCTGGAGGAGTTGTATAATTGGTTGTTCTGACTTGGAGTGACGGCTGGTGCATTGGTGGTGTTGGCAGCCTGTGGGAGCTGTGCGACGCAGAGCACTCGCACATATGTCAGGTGTGCGTGCCCCTGCTGTTGCACTGCATCACACTCAGCTCCGGCTCCGACATGTTCTGGAAGGTCGTGCAGGACGAGTTCCACAGCACCGACTGGCGCGACCGCTTCGTCGCAGGTGTCGTGCCTAGTAGCCACTTGGGCCACACTTAAAAACCAACGCGAGAAAATCATGGTCGTTTGTAAAGCATGAAAGTAGCAACACATTTCCAACCCTCAACTAAAAGTTTTAAAACGGTACAAATCAAATTTCTACCCGAAGCTTCTTTTGATAATTCATAGTTATCAGGAAAACAAAGGATATTTTAAATTATTTGATTTAAGTGTTATTTTCTTTCATTGTGTTAAAGTTTAACAAGTATAAACATTGTGGGCTTTTATGCTCAAAATATTTCTAAAAAAATTTTCTTTGAGTATGACATTTAGAAATGCAAGCCAAAATGCAAGAAAGTTGGAAGTGGAACAATATTGTCATTTCATTTTTGCAACTTGTGTAGTTAAAACTGGTACTCTAAAATGTGAAATGTGGTTGCTCAACATGTTGCTCCTTGAGTTCTTGCATTCTTGTGGTATTTCATTGTTTATGTATTAGGCCTTACTGTAACACCATTAGGTTGTAGACAAAAGGATACATAAATGTGTAGAAATTACAGGAGGATATAATATCTTATGCTTATTCTTCTCTCTCTCTCTCTCTCTCTCGCTCTCTCTCGCTCTCTCTCTCGCTCTCTCTCGCTCTCTCTCGCTCTCTCTCGCTCTCTCTCGCTCTCTCTCGCTCTCTCTCGCTCTCTCTCGCTCTCTCTCGCTCTCTCTCGCTCTCTCTCTCGCTCTCTCTCTCGCTCTCTCTCTCGCTCTCTCTCTCGCTCTCTCTCTCGCTCTCTCTCTCGCTCTCTCTCTCGCTCTCTCTCTCGCTCTCTCTCTCGCTCTCTCTCGCTCTCTCTCGCTCTCTCTCGCTCTCTCTCGCTCTCTCTCGCTCTCTCTCGCTCTCTCTCGCTCTCTCTCGCTCTCTCTCGCTCTCTCTCGCTCTCTCTCGCTCTCTCTCGCTCTCTCTCGCGCTCTCTCGCTCTCTCTCGCTCTCTCTCGCTCTCTCTCGCTCTCTCTCGCTCTCTCTCGCTCTCTCTCGCTCTCTCTCGCTCTCTCTCGCTCTCTCTCTCTCGCTCTCTCTCGCTCTCTCTCGCTCACTCTCTCTCGCTCTCTCTCGCTCGCTCTCTCTCGCTCTCTCTCATTTTTAAGTGTCGTCACACCCAATCTGTATATTTTTTCCTCTATTTATAGATTTCTTTGGTTTATTATTTAAATTTTAAATTAAATTCAGGGGTATGGATCTATCGTCCCTACTGCCCCTCCTTTGGAGTTGCTCTTAAATTGAAAGGGGACTGAGGATATTTATCAGGATATCTCTCTTCCCTCCCTCCCCATGCCCTTTCTAAAACTAGGTCCATGTAACATAGATCTCTTTGCTTTGGAAGTTGCCCTGAAATTACTGTGCAATCTCCGAAATGAAATCTTGGCTACATCCCTGAGTCAGTACATAAGCCTAGTATTCATCTTTATTGTTTTTTACATTTGATGTGATTCTTCATTATCTGAGCTCTTTTTTATCTGCTATATTGTTGTTAAGTAATGTATTGTTAATTTCTAATTCATCTTTATAACATGTCAAAACAAGGATGACTCATAAAAAAAGGTGGGTTGTCTGTAAAGTCAGTTTATGGACGATAATTTTACGTTATTACGTCATAAGAAAACATTGATGAAAAATTGCATATTTTTTAATTTTCAAATATTATTTACAGTTTTCGCAAATTTAATTTAAATTATTTGTTTAAATATAATTACGAAAAATTAGTTAAAAAGCCTGCCTTAACCTGTTTGATATTATAGAAGATTTTCTCGTACGATGGTTGGCCGGTTCTTGCACGCTCGGCTCAGGCGGAACGTGACAATGAGTCATGCTTTTTTGTGGGTGCAGCCGGCATTCATTGATTTATAAGACGTTATCACGTCAAACTGTGAGCGAGTCTTTCAGTACTTTCCAGTGATGTGTAAACATATAACCTCAGTAATGAGTAAACTCATGTGTTATGTTGTTCATGTTGCAAATAAATTTATAAAACAACACACTGACACCAAATTTAAAGTAGAATTCTTTAAAACTGAGCATGATAATTGAACTGATAAATAAAATAGATAAATAGTTGTTTTTAAAAAACCAAAAATTTCTATATACCCTGTGTGGTATGTCCTCAAATGTTTACGAATGTGGTGATATATGGGTTTATGTTGCTAAACGAGGGTCCGTCATCTTTGTGACAGATTTCCGTTCATCAACTTCCGTTCCATTTTCACGAAATTACTCTTACCAAATGCTGTATATAGAGAGCTAAGATGTTTACACATCAAAGAATCATTCTAAGAAGTAGCTTTAACCCTGCAGAGCGTAAATATGCGTGCTCGTGTTGTGTGGAGCGCTGACTTGTTTATGGACTATCTGTAGTTGAGAGGGTGACGGTGATCGCTCGGTTCATGGACTCCACTCCGCTCCGGAGCAGCCACACGCTGCAAGCAGCGCTAGCCACTGCTTTCTGCTACCTCATCTGCAGCATGGACGACATGGATGTGCTGGTCGCCCAGAGAGCCACGCTCTACCTGGGGACCATACATGATTCTGCCATCAAGGTAAGTTAGAACAATCCAGTCAAAAACAAGATGGTGTTCAATTAGAAATATAGGTACCTTAAGGCCCTCACCTACCTGGGCATACATACAGTGTGAGGAGCTTCAGAAGAAACCACGTGATTTGAAAACTGCTCAAGATATCAGAGTGGTTTATCTAAGAATGCACTCAGGGTGGATGAATAGTTGTGTGTCTGTATTCTTTTAAAACTGTTTTTTTTTTAGTAGAGTGGAAAGGCCTAAAACATGTGTTTTCAGAGTAATTTTTAGGCATGAAATGCCAGTTAAGATTTCTGGAAGCACTTAAAGGTCCTTGCATTACACCTTTACCTTCATTTCTCAGCCATCTAATGTTATGGTCACCGATAAAATTTCATAGTTGCGTTATGCACGCTGAGAAGACTGTGCGCCAGTTCAGAGCCTTGTGTTTGGAGGCGATACCGCGCTAGAGAGACGAGCTAACATTGCCCTTATCATCCCACCTCACTAACACAAATACGCACCTGTTAATGGTGTATTAAGTATATTTATTTGAGAGTTCATGCCCAGCTTTGTTCCGTTTGCAAGACTTGGTAATCGTAAGGAACAATACTAACTAATGGCCTTCACTACATTAGAATCTTCTATTCCAGCATTTACTGCATGAGCCTTAGCTTAGATATCTAGAATTGCAAAAGCTAACCAATTAAATACAGACATTTTTCCTCAGATTTTTTTAGCACAATACTACCATGTTTACCTGCAGAAGAGTCGCCCCTGCGTATGGTTTGCAGTTATAATTTGGGTCATAAAAATAGAACTTTTTTTTTGCGTAACGGTTGCCGTCAAGTAAGAGTCCCACTAGGGGGCTGTCACTAGATAGGGCCTACAATGTGCTTATTGTACACTAATTATTTCTTCTATACAAACATCAGAATTTCATTCACATTCAAAACTGAATTATAAATAATTTTTAATAATGTGACTTGTGAATGATCTGTGATTTTACTTTGTTAATAGAATTATTTTTACTCGTACAGCATTTTAGTGTTGAGGAAACCACTTACCAAATGTTTTTAAATAAAGATGTGAATCAACAAATGTTTCACCGTCAGGTTGGAGACATGGTTTTGTTTAAATTGCGCTCATTAAAATATCATTGTGTTTTTCTTATGCCTGTCTAGTGTATATATTAAAAATAATAAATAGGAATCATAACTATTTAATAATGTGTAGCACCTAAATTAAAGCAATAACGAGACCTCGGTAAATTTTTGTATTTAAATACCAATATGTATTTTAATTTTGTGTAACCATTTGTGTTTGAATGTATCAGCTGACTCTTGATGACATTAGTTAGTGGTACATTCCTATTTGCGTATTTGCATTGATTGTTGCTACCAATTCAAATAAAGCTAAATTATGTGTATTGCATTAGATGGGCATTAATGTAATTTAATATCACGATTTTACGAGCCAAAGATGGTTATATTGTGAAACAACTAGGTTAACCTAACATTGTTTTAGACCACCAAAGAACACCACCCTCCATCTCTAATAAAATCTTATAATCCTTAATTTTTATGTCATTAGATATCAAGACAATAAAATACAAATTAGTCAATATTTAATCAAAAGTATAAATATATTATAGGACAATAGATCCTGAACTCCTGAACCCAATGATTGCCAAGGGACCCTAGATCCTGATACAGTTTGGGACAAAACTAAATTTTGTTGGTTTTATGATTTGTTGTGTGCCACCAACTAGTATTTTTGGCACAGTTTTAAAATTGAATTTTTTTAAAAATTAAATGTCACCAGTCATTCCTTTGCTGCAAGAACTTCAACTTGTTCCTTCTCCTGTCCACTCCCATTCAACCTTTGTCAGACCTGTCTCCCCAATTTTTCCTAGCCCTAGATCCGATTTTTGCTTAGTCTTTTGCCAATCAGACTCAGTATCATTTTTATCTCCGCCTTGGCGCATGAACGTCGCCTGTAATTCTCCTCCGTTCCGTGACGATAACTGCTATGACTTGCAAGCTCTTAGGACAGGCCACTTCCAAGACCTCGCCTGATGCGAGCACTTCTTGACATGATCGCGACTCATCTTCGCCAACCTTCAGTCACACCGCCGGGCTCAGAAGAGCCACTTTCCCACTGTCATCAGCAGTCCCCACACCCCTCACCTCTCCAAGTTTTCTTGGGAACACTGGCCCAGAGCGATGACCGGCCACTAACCCCGGTCAGGGTCGACTTCTCCCCAAGGCCACCACACTAGTCCCATATGTAAATGCTTATGCCACCTAGCGGTAGTTTTGCGAATCACTTCCCCTGGGAGTTTGAACGCCCGCTGAAAGCCTGCCCTCTGGTGTCTCCCGCAGTAACCAGTACCCCGTAGTTCCTTCCCCGGACACCAGAGCGCTGGCCTAGTCCGCTCCATAACCCTCCATGCTGCTAGCTGTCGCCTCATGCGAGTCGACCTCTACTCGGTTCAGCCACACCTTAGTAGGTCGCGCTAACATCGGGCAGTACCACCAACTTCGAGATATTGAAGTCTGTCTTTCTCGACAAGCACCTATGTAATCTTTGGAACCTTTCGGTCCGAAAGCCGAAGTCCCCCCTCCCCCAGTGGCGAGGCGTGGGTTGATTGCATGTGTAAGCAATGCATTAAACCATTTTAACTTAAATTACTAAATCATTACGAACTTACTACTAGGAGACAGTTCAGAAAACTAACATGCCTAAAGAATAGAGAATTCAGTTTTAGTAAAAAGTTTATAATTTTTATTTACTAATTTATCATGAGTGGATGTAAATCCCTGCCTTAGTAGATGTAAACTCACCCTTAGATTTGATGAGCCTGGTACTGGTGGTGACTCGCTCCGCCAAGATGGACGACGCTCATGAACTTAATTCTCTGCGTCATGAAAGGAAAGCTATGCACCAATGTTTTTAGTTCTAAAAATACCAAACGTTACCCAAGTGTTCAGTCATTTCTTATACATAAGCTGATTTCGACGGCCCTGCTTTGCAAACATGTCGATCACATCGTCGTAAAACGAATGATTTTTTGTTAAGTCTTCCAATACCTTTTTTTCAATTGATAACAAAGACAATGCTGAGACCCGCGATTGCCCTTGAGAGTTACGGAGATATGTTTTTATTCTCTTCAGGATAGAAGGATCTTTCTGCAGATGAACTAGTGGTCGGAATCGTCAACACCAAACAAATAAGTTTCCATGCTTCGGTAAGAGTTTCATGCAAATCATTCAAGTACAAATATTTATGTAACTCGGCCACGCTGTTCTTGTGAAATTCTTTTGAAGAATAAACCATGGATAGTTCGCTTTTCAGTCTGGCAAAATCGAAGCATTGTCCATACAAAAATTTTAAGGACTGGAATAGTTTTTCGGGAAATGATCGTGAATAAACAAAAAATTCAATGAAATTGAGTAAACCAATGAAGAAGAGACTGCCAATATCACCAAATCTTTGACCTATTTTTTCTTTAATTATGTCTATGATTTCAAAATATAATCGTCTGTAACAAGTATTCTTGTCATCTGAAATGTTATCTATCCCTTCTTTTTTTGGGCTGACTATCTTCTGTCAAGCTACCAAATTGATCCTCAATTTTGCACCAGAAATCATCGAAACTGTCACGTAGTTTCTCAAGATATTGCTGAAATTGTTCTACCCTTTCAATGCATTTTTAACACCACATAAAATAAATTTTTTTCTAAACCTTGTTCCTGATGCGTTTATAATATCTCGCACTTTAACCACGTTTCAATTATTGATAATCGCTGTACGTTACATGATTAAAACAAGAAAGCTGATGACAAGCCAATCATGGCGCTAAGATCGTCGTAGAGGAGAGTTCCCCCTTTCCCCGCTTCGATACGCGAAGTGGTGTCTGATTTTCCAGTCGGCTGATAGTGGCTGCAAGCAGGAAACAATCTGCTTACAGCGTGCACGGCTGGGTTGTCAACTTACAGGCGGATGGTAACGGGATGCCCAGCTGAGTGGACCTCCGCCCTCCCTCTGGCACTCACATTCGAGGGAGGGGGTTACGGTCTGGCCAATAAGAGCTCACAGCTGCCTGTATTCAAGAGGAGAAGTCTTACAGAGGGGTGTCGCGCTGCCGCAGAGGGGAGAGTGCGAGTAGGCAGCTCGGCCGGCTGCAGCCAGCCTGTACGGATGACGTGCGGTTAGGGAGGGGTGTCCACTGTCTAACAATTACAAACAGGGAGTCGTCAATGCGGCGGTATGATAACAGACTGTGTGCTAGCTATTCAAGCGTTTATCATTGATAGATGGCACTTCAGAATGCATTACCACATATGTAGGACATTTTCAAACTGTAAGCACTGCTTACAATGCTTACGTAGAATATTCGCCCCTGCCCCCCCCCCCCCCCTCTTTTCTTTCTATAAAGTCGCCTTTTAATTAAGAGTCTCTGCCGCCCCAAACTTACTGCGCGCCGCGATTAGGGACTGACTGCTTCGCATCTACATCATCGGGACGCCTCTCCGTTTTTCTTTTAAGATGTGATCAAACTAGACAAGGGATGATTCCCACAATGGTAGTATTTAGGCGTTAGTCAGTCCGTGTAGATCTAGCTCGAGTAGTCATGTCTTAGTTATCATAAACAATTTTTTTTAAAATCATGAAACATCCGCGGCCGGTTCGTGTGCTCAACAACCGGGCAGATCCTGGAAGACATCACCCTGTTTGGTCAGTCGCTACTACCATCACTCCCCGACCATCATCGTGACTAGAAGGCATTTTCTGCCTATTTCACCAACTGTCTGTGAATCAGTCCTGAACATATGTGTTTCGAATCTGTTTACAGACAGGGACCAAGTACCAGAGACCAAGTACCGGGCACTTTCCAAGGACCAGATCAGTCTCCATGGGTCGGATGACCCAGGCCCTCTGACGTCTCGTCAGCTGTCCCACTACATCCAACAATCTCCAAAACGCCAGCCTTTCAATTTTTTTAAACCTTTTTCGGACTAGCATCCAACCACAACGTTTCTCAGATCAGACAGCCAGAAGTTTCCTATGACTCTTTAACATGTTTATTGTCACAAACTTTATTTAAATTGTGTTAATTATCTATATAATTGTCTAATAAGGGCCGGCCCATTCTTTTAATAATGTGATCTTAAATCCATGTTGTATTTGTTTTCTGTTGATAAACTTATATTATATACTTATATTATATAATGGAAAATAATCAAAAGTAAAATAAAAACAGAGGAACTATTGCCTGGACGAAATCATTATTTTGCCTTCTGAAACCAAAAGATCCACTAGTTACCCCCAGTCATCAGGAGAGACTGACGAGGTGTAACCGTTGTTGGTAGTATGAGACTCATTAGTGACCGATTTCAGAGAAAAAAATAAGGAATTATGTTTAACCTGGGAGTGAAATCTATGTCAACTTCTATACTCATTGAATCGCACCATATAATCTGTCTACAGTAGAGTAGACAAAAAATATGGCACTGGTGTTAACCCTCCATCATCTTTTTGTCTGCTTTCTGTGCTACTTTATTACTGTGTAGAAGGGAGTGAGGCCAGCCCATTTTTCTCCCCCTCTCCCCTACTACTTTATGCCCCCCTTAATAACAAATGACACCTGTGTATCCCTTCCCGGCTATTGTATTTTTTAAAACCAATCCTCTTTCAGAATAGAAAAAAAAGGCAGCAAATTACCTTTACTTTTCAGTTTCTTTTATAAAAACTAGCACTCACATTACAGTAAGCAGAGAAATTCTTGCTGGAGCTGAAGATTGTAAAAAGTCGGGCTTTGAAGTGCAGCTTTCAAAGCATCAACCACCAACGAAGGATATAGTTTAGTCATGGAATGTTGCATTTGAAAGCTGAGGAATCTCATGCAAAAAATAATTAGGTATTTTGGGTCACTGTTGCATCTTAAAAGCCTATTGAAATAAATAGACAAGTGGAGATTGTGCCAGTTCACAGACATTTACAAGTGTGGGGTACGGAGGGAGAACTGTCAACAACACTACTTGGCCTCACGCACTTACAGAACGTATACACTCAAACTGGCTGGTTTATTTGTAGATTTCCCCTCCTCCAGCCGAATGCCAGCCCAGCAAGTGACATCACTCGCCGGCGCCAGGTACGGCAGTCGGGAAGTGTAACACAATGGCGCCAATCATAGTGCTTTTTAGGCACTGCTCAGATATTTGAACTAAACTATTTATACTTAAGACACACTGCAATTATATATATTTTTTAACCCAAAGTTATAAATTTACATAAGAATTGCACTACACTTTTTTAAACTAAAATTCAGCATACAATATGTGATCCATATGCAGGAAAATACGGTAAGTGTGTGTATATGTGAACATGTATGTACACATAATTCCATTTTGCCACCTCTTTAAATATTAGTGTAAAGAAGCGAAAGTTTTACATTATTGAAAATAGAACATAAAAAATATTCTCATGTTTTAGATTAATGCTTTCATTTAATTCATCAAAAAGAACTGAATTATTAGCAAAATAACTAAAGAAACTACCCCCTTTAGTGAATGGTGTAGCATCTTGTGTTATAACAGGTGATGTGCCAATGCATTTTTCATGAAATGCCAGAGTGCACCAAAAGGCCTTTTTTTCATTTCATGTGGGGAAGGTGGGAATTTTCATCAAAGTTAATGTTTAAAAATAAGAGTTTAATAAAAATAAATTAGTGTAAGTAATATTCTCTAATTAATGTTCTCTACAGTAAATACTAATAGTATGTACTTTGGGTAGAACTGAGTGTCGAAAACAAATATTTTGTGACAACTGTAAGTACAATGTTGCAGTCACTGATTCTGTGCCTGGAAACACAGTTTGACCTGGTGATTGTGGATCGACCCATGGTGCTACAGTCGCTATACCAGCTGCACAACTGTCTGAGCGACAGGAAAATTATCACCTGGGAGTTCTTTCTGAACAGATTTGATGCACTGTTTCTGGAAGCTCAAATAAGTTTGGAGAAGTCTGGTGATGTTGCTTACATGCGAGGTGAGATTTGTTCTTATTAATGTTAAGCTGCATTGCAGAATTTGCATTAACATTTAGAAATTTACTCAATGAAATTATTTAATACTTCATTAGTTTCATTTAATGTTGAGACCATAAACCCGAAATATAAATATTTTTATAAAAAATAACACTCTTCAAGTACCAGAATAGTGACTATATACTATTATTTTATTTGTATAAAAACTTTATGTTAAAAGATTATAGTAAGTCAAATAGTTTTGATTCGAGTAGATCTGATCCTTCTCTAATCTCTACCATTTATAATTCCATTAAGTATGGAAAAGGAAGCATCTTAGCTTACCATCCATTTTGATCCTGAAATATTAAGTGCCATGTAGAGGTGGGTTGTTACAGCAATTTTCGGAATCTGTTCCAACCTGTTACTGGTAAAGTAATGTACTGGTTACAAGTGCTGATACTTCTGTATCAGCTACAGCAGTAGCGGTCCCAGGAAGCAACAAGGTATCAGCATTCTCGTTACAGGTTACACATCCTCCGTGCCGTCAATACCAGCGTAAAAGGTATCAGTTTTCTCTTTCCACGTTTTTCGTAAAAAGGTATCAGTTTTCTCATTCTACATTCTTCTTAGTCATAAAAAGGTATCAGTTTTCTCATTCTACATTCTTTGTAGTCGAAAAAGTTATCTGTGTTCTCTTTCCAAGCCTTTCGTAATCGGAGTCTTCAATCTTTGCAAGGAGCACGCACTGCGCACTGAGCGTACTTTGATGAGAAGTCTAAGATGTACATCAAGATCTGTCCCTGCCCGAACACGCCTGAATATTCACCGTCGGCCAACCTCAGGATTTGTTTTATTTTTGTGCAGGAAAAATGAATTCAAATATTAAAAGTGGTCGGTTAGGTTAGCTACATTAAAACACTTTAGAACACTATGAACGGTTAGTTAGGTTAGTATAGCTACATTAAAATAAACAGAGAAATATAAATATACATAAATAAACCCGAGGTTGGCCGAAGGTGAATATTCGGGCGTGTTCGGGCAGGGACAGAACTTGATGTACATCTTAGGCTTCCCCCTCCCCTACATTCTTTCCCTTTATCCCTTATTCGTCGTGCCGCTCCCTCCCCTTTCACAAGCTCCGCCCAAGTGACCGTCATCTGCGATCGAGTTCTGTGCACATTGGCCATGGTGGTGTTCCAGGTGAATTCTAAACTGATACCAAAGTACTTGATACTTGAATAGTGTACTCATTTGCAGTACTTGATACAGGTGTGTATCAGTTACAAAGTAACGGATTGATACTCTGCAACCCACCTCTAGCTGCCATGTATGTATGTGAATATAAGACGACCAGGAATTTAATTAAGTTTTACTCTGTAGACAATTTTAATTTATGACATACATTGAAAATTTAAGATGACTTTAATAAAAACTAATAGTTAAAAAGACTTTAAAAAAACCCTGCT
This sequence comes from Bacillus rossius redtenbacheri, assembly GCF_032445375.1. Taxonomy (NCBI): domain Eukaryota; kingdom Metazoa; phylum Arthropoda; class Insecta; order Phasmatodea; family Bacillidae; genus Bacillus; species Bacillus rossius. The sequence continues at coordinate 120,056,644 of NC_086330.1, read as the reverse complement.
TTTATCGTTGATGAACTAAAAATTTAAAAAAATAAAATTCAAATTCAAGTTTTTTTGTCCAACAGCCAATAATGTACCACAACTCTGTATAACTTAAAACGTAGGGTTCTTATAACATTTGTCTTTAATTTTCTATCAGTATTAACAATATGTTTTGTAATAGATTTACTATCACTAATTTTAGGATATAGTTAATACGAAAATGTTAGGATGTGATTTCGAAAATTTTAGGATATAGTCATTACGAAAAAGAATAAATGATCTGATAACAATAATCAACTTAAAATTAGTAATGGGATGTTTCAGGGGCGCAAATCTGTAGGATTCACAAGTGGGGCGTGCAAAAATTTACCACGGAGGGGGAGGGGAATTTTGCACGTGGGGTTAACCGACACGTCATATCTAAATGCAGTGCCTGTATGCTGCACACTGCCCATATTTTGGTGTAAGAAGAAAACTTTAAAATATACAGTAAGTTTTACATAAGACATAGTTTTTTCATCAAACATGTTTCACAGTCACACATTTGCTAGTGCAGGCAGGCCCCCCTTAGTGGGAGGCTTCTTAATTTCAGGGAGGGCCGGGCCACCCCCCCCCCCCCCCCTTCCCTTCCCTTCCCGAATGTACGCCCAGGGGGTGCTTGATATTTGTCTTAAATTTTCTATCACTAATTTTAGAATATAGTCATTATGAAAATGAAATAGAGAGCACCCCACACTTTTTAGTTATACAAAGTTGTGGGGCATTATTAGGCTGTTGGACAAAAAACTTAAATTTAAATTAAATTTTTTAAATTTTTATTTCATTCAACAATAAAAGCGGTTTTTTTTTATTTAGGTTTTATTTAAAACTATATATTTTTTTCTTTTTAGCCTCAAAATAAAATAAAAATATTGAATATGAGTAATTGAAACAAATTAAAACTACTAAATATGAGTGATTTAAGTATTTATTTGTTACAATAAACTTAAAATTAGTCATTAATGTTCACTAGTCATTAATCTAGTCATTTCAGCTAATGCATCATGTTATCTTTTAGAGCAATCAAGTTGTTCTACTTGGAGACTATCCAGTGATTTTAAGCGACTTACAGCTACATAAGCCTGTCCGGCAGCAAAAAGAAGTGATCCCAAATAAACAACTGCATAATCTGTAATGCAGCCTTGCATTTTATGCATGGTAGATGCCCAACTCAGTATTAATGGCAACATTCGCCTTTCAGCAGTACCATAGCTGTATTTCGCGGGAAAATGAATGGCTATTGGTTTAATTATATTTATATTATCTGTGCCGAAATCAACACGACTGATCGAATGTCCGTATCATGCACTTGATGACGAGTGAAGATTGACCAGATAATTTCAGATATGGTCTATATTATCGGAAACACAACACTCTAAATATATAAGAATATATTTTTGAAATTTTAGAAATCTAGGGGCACTCTTAGGTGGAGAAAGTCAAACTCCGGGCACGGTTTCCACCATAACCCGACCTCAGAAACACTCGAAATCAAAAAGAATATATTTTTGGAATGTTTGAAATTTAGGGAGAACATATTTTTAAAATTTTCTAAATTTAAGGGCTTCTTTGGGTACCTTTTTCCACCATGACCCAACCTTTTGGATTGGAAACACTCCAAATTAAAAAGCATCAATTTTTAAAATTTTCAAAATTATGGGTCTTTATCCCCTCCCCCCCTTGGGGCACAGTCAACCCCAGAGCAAATTTCCACTATGCCCCGACCTCAAGGAGACACAAAAAGCATGGCTATTACTTATTACCCATAGGTAGCTCAAAATTAGGTTCTTTTGACCCTTAACTCTTGAGGTATCAAGCTATCAAAATATTGTATTGTCACATGTTCTTTGTATGTATGCAAAATCTCAACACATTCCGATATTGAAAAGTGGTAAAAATGAATGGAAAGATTTTATTACATAGTCCATTCATTCATGCAATCAATAAAATTGTGGTAAAAGAGGAACTGCATTATAAGATAACCATAATTTTAAAGTGACATTGAGATGAACTTTAACAAAAATGATTTAAACTGTATGACAGTTTTTGAAATAAGACCTTGAGATAGACCAAAAGATTCATATGACATAATTTGCAATGTTTTTCAAATTTATATTAATTGTAATTTTTTTTATGTAGTTGAATTTTTTAAATTTAATAAACAAAGCATAATTTGGTATTTTCTATTACTATTTAATTAATTGATTTTATAATTTAAAGACACATTGATAAAGTAATTTTAAATATCTCTGTATTTGATTTAAAATTATTTAAAATTTGTTTTTATGAACAACAGGTGAGAGTACATTCACAAAACTAGAATCTGTAAAATACTATAGTAAATTGACCCACCACTAAGTTTTCATTAATGGTTAGGTGATCATTGAACTGTGCTGTGTTGTATCCACCTTATGAATCCTTGGCTACGTACACACTGCATGCTTGCAGATCTGCGCAACACTGATCTCAGTAGTGAAGTGTTCATTCGGAAACTGCACCGCGCCCACGAGGCCCTCTCCCAGCAGTCGGACGGCAGTGGTGGTGGTGGCAGCGGACCAGTCGGCGGTCCCCTGAGGACGCTGAGCGCCAGCTTCGGCCCCAAGTGGCCGTACAAGCGCACCATGTCCGCCCCCGCTTCCATCACCCCCAGGCAAGACGTGAAGCAAGGTAACAGCCGCTGCCGGCCCGGGGGACACGTCACCTCCTCTGTTCCGACTGCAGTTTGGCTTTGTTTGTTCTTGGTGGACGGCAGCAACAGGCAGCTGGTTGCTGGTAGTGCCACTTTATAGTTTGATTCACACCAAGCATTTTATTAATGACATATTTATAATATTTACTAACTTGGCTACAGTTCAATTAATGGAACTTGCATATTACCTTTATTTTTTTTCCTCAGTTTAACTTAATTTTGTAGTAAAATTGAAATAATCAATTACATAACTGTAAAATATACTAGATTTAATATATTTCTAAGTATTTATACATGTAATGATAACTGTTTTGAGCACAACATACAACTAGAAGGTGGAGCATCAAGTAGTCAGGAAGCTCATTTCCTGACCTGGAGCAAATCCACTTCATGATTTTCCTATTGCCATTCTGAGAAGACTATGAATGGAGTGTGTGCTGCACTACATTTAAGGCATTAATTAAGGGAGGATGAATGTTAGTTTGCCTGTTTCTGTACGTTCTCCAGTACCTGCAAGACTTAGAGTAAGGCCCTGCTTGGCTAGCAGTATAGCAGCAGAACAGATGGAGCTACCATAGTAAATAATTATCCTCATTGACACAGGGCTGATTTACTGCCAAACTTTGTGTTGGTTGGTTGTAACTGATTCCAGTGCTATATTATCGTTTCTTCTTACGCAGAATGTGGCACTATGTGCTGTATTGGGGTTTTCAGTTGTATTTGAGACCTACAGTCCAAAGCACAAAGCACACAATTGTGTGCGCGCAAGAAAGGTGAGTTTCAGGCAAACTATGTCAGTTGCGTGTTCTTGGTAATCTGTTGTGGTTTCAGAGAAGGAGAAAGTATATAACCGGCAGTATTCTGCTCCCATCCTGAAGAGGAAGAGCTCGCGGTTTGGCCTGGGTCAGTTGCTTGGCACAATTCCTTCAAGTAACAGTATGCCAGGTAGCGTTTAGATGGTAGTCCTAGTTGCTTGCTTTGTTTGCTGTGTTTGCATGCTTCAAGTTGTCACCGTCAAGTGTTGATTATAGTCGAAGTATTTGAAGGCTGGCGTCACATCGTTTAGCCTCACTATCGTGGTTCATTTATCTATACAGTGGAACCTCGCAACTACCACAACTGACGGTGACAGAAGATTTTGTCTTATCTACGAGCACTGGCCACAGCCAAAAAATAACAAAAAAAAACATTATTTAAGTTCCAAGTTGATAGTACCACACTTTCCAAAAATCTCTTATGTTATGTTTCGAAAATGGTTCATTGCAGAAAAAAACATTGTTGCAAATGCATTTATGAACAAAATTTAATTTTATTGGAAAAATCTCAGAACCTGTTGTGCCCCTGTTTTCTTCAGTCCAAATTGCAGGTGTTCAGACCTGATGGGAACTACTTGGTTTAAAAATAAAAAAACTACACACTTTATGCCTAAACTGTGTCACTTGTTCCAGTTTTGATCAGTATTGTTTTCTGTGGTAAGAGAATGTTGTTCCTCTCAGGATCCCTCCCACTTCTTTTCCACTTCTCTCTCCCCTTCCCACACCATCAATTATTCTTAGCTCCTTCAGTATATAGCAACATTCTTCTTTCTACTTTGCTTTGAGAATGATGGCTTTTGTGTTGCTGCTTCGAGAGGCAGTGGAAATCACTCTTTCTGAGAAAAGTGGCACCAGAAAAGCTGTTATGACTACAGTATAAATGTACAGTGAAACTGATGGTGCATTTCAAAGCACTTGTTACCTTGAGCCTTTCGTAATGTCCTGTATTCGTATCAGTGAGGTTCCACTGTAGGTATTCACTTTCCCCAAAACATGCTGTGGTCTGTAGTGTAGAGGTTTGTGCATTTAAGAACTAGGCAGCAAAAATTTTAATTTATAACAGAAGGATCCATCGTATTTTAAATCTAACTGATTAAACTAAAAAATTGTTGACGGTATTGAGTAATATGCTGAATACACCATTTAAAATTATTGTAATTAATATTTCACTGTTTTGCTAGGAAAGTATGAACTAAATTCTGTTATTAAGCAATTGAACTGATGAATTCTGAATGTTTTTATTCCAATGGAATTAATGAAATTAACCAATTCCATGCAGGAATATTTTATTTAACTCATTCATTAATAAAACTACTCTTGTGATTACATGCTATTTAATGATGTAATTCGGTCCATCAGTTTTATTTATATGCATTACATACTTTTGAAATCCATTACTTAGTAGTTTTATTGCATTTTAATATTATTTTATTGGGATTTTTACAATATTATGATATAAATTCCGTAGTAAATGCAGTTATTTTGTATAATTTATTGGAATCGAAGAAGTGTACCTCTAGCATACCAAAAACATTACACTGCTGAAGAAAGTAGATTGAACTTTTATTATTGAGCTTCAGTAAAGTGTTCGACAAAAAGCTGACTGATAAAATGTACCTACTATAAATGCATTTTAATTTGTTGGCAGTGTGTATCTGAATACTGGTGAACAGGTTAGTTTAAACTATGCCAATAGTCATTTCAGGATAACTATAGTAAAAGAAGTGTTTAAACAAAGTCCTGTGCTCACGCTAACAAATTGGTGAAAAATTAGTTACAGTTGTATTATGAATGAAGCTAGAAGATGAAGAATGCATAAGATCAATGACTGGCACATCTAATAAAGCACTTACAAAAACTAAGAAAGAAACTGGCATTAATTATTCCATATGTTGAAGAGTGTCCAAAAAATCATTTTGCCCCATTATCTGTGTGTTGCAGTTATATTGGTTACATATAATATTAAGAAACATGTATGGCATTGTGTAAGATTCCAAAATTACTTTTGGTAACATGATAGGATTATTATTTTCAGTGAAGCTTGGTTGCTATTCACATGTGAATGGAAGTAAAAACTCAGTCAAAATTCACACAAACTTAACAATTGGAAAAATATAGGTTTTGGAATGCCCTGTCATGTGGATAATTTTTGGTCCTAATTTTTTTATCAGTTTTTCATTTAAGACATAAAATTAAATGTTGTTAACATATAAAAAATGTAAAGATAGATTTATTTCTTTTGACAGTATAGTACACAGGTACATACATCTATACAAGTATGAAGAAATTAAAAGCTTTATGTGATCAATAAATTTAGATCATTAGTTTTGTAGCCTTCTGATTTATTTCAGTGCAGTTAACTGAGGGCTGTATGCAAGAGGACGCTGTGAATAATTGACACCCTCAAAGATGCGGTACTGCGTGAGGTTGCTGGCATGAACCAATGTTATAAATGTGGAGGTTTGTTTTAGTTTTTTTCGTATTTTATTTCATTTTGATGGCATTTTCATTTGTTCAATATGTTCATTGAGTTGTTAAATCATACTTATTTGTAAATTATATTTATTTGTTTAGAGTTTTCATTTACTGAACTAGGTGTGATATTTGTCAGATATTTCTATATTTTAGGATTTAATTTTTAATTCAATGATTACCAATGCTTATTTTCAAAAGTATTTATTGTTACTTTTCAAATACTATGTTGGCTAATAAATTAGAAAGCACATGTCATTCTTTTATCCTTCTCTACACATTCTACACATTTAATTGAGTGATAACATGACCCGTAAGGCCATACATAGTCTTGACAGGAATTTGGTTTTGTGTGTATCTAATTATCTGCTTTCTTCATCGTCCGTATTCTGATTCAGTTGACAACAAATTGACTTAGTCACCATAAAATTTTTGTTAAATGATGTTACCACCAATTATTTCAATCAAATATTTTTAATATTTTTGTGACAGTAAGATTTGCATTGATTGTAGAACTTTGTTTAATTAAACATTTTCCACAGGTTCTAGTGTGAATAATTACTCTATTACTTTCAATTATTACTTACCAGATTTTTATCTTCAACTTCAAAGGCAGATAGCACTTACAAATTAAGTATTTTATATATGTTTTCAATTTACTTTTTTCATGATGAACCTACAGTCAAAGTTATTCAGTCAAATTTAGATTCATCCTGTATAGGAATGCTTTAAGATGTAGTTTTCATTCCTTTTAATGATCTTAAATTTCATTATGCCATTTTGGATGAAAACTAAGAAGAATACCTCTTCATCACACATTTACCAAATTATATAAGAAGAACATAAATTTAATTTTTTTCATACTTTAATTGTAGAATTTTTTTTAAATTATGTATTTTTTTTTGCAGAGGTAATTATTTTTTGTTATTGATAGTATGGAGAGGTAGACAGATAATGTGGCAAATCCTAAAGAAGAATGGAGGCTAAAGGTTGAGTAGGTAATATTTTAAGTAATATGTGTAGACAATTGAGAGTAGAATGTGCTGCTTTTCTTTGAAGTGCATTGCTATACATGTGTATAGTTTCTGTAAATACACATAACCTTTCTGAAATTGACTTATGTAGTGTTCATGCAAGTGTTTTGAGCTGTCACTGTGCAACCTCGCAGATAGCTTAACCTACAATTGTTTTTACGTGTTAGTACTATGTGCCAAAAAAAAATTGTCGACCAACTAGCACTAAGCAATAGTAGACAAAAACCACTTTCTCTTGTAGACTGCACCATTGTGTGATGGAGACAATTATTTAAGGGCCCCGCCTACCTGGGCACACTTACGGTGTGCAATTTGAAAACCACACTATTTGAAAACTACTGACAATATCTGAGTGAGCGGATATATAGTTCTGTTTTCAAATTTTGTTTTTAAACTATATATTTAGAAAAAATTTAATCATGAAACACTTGATAGATATTCTTATAAGCACTCAAGGAACTTTAATTACACCTTTATCATAATTTCTCTGACATAATGATATAGTTACCACTCTGTGCCTTATGTGCTATGAACGACAAGAAGACTGCATGCCAGTTCACAGCCTTGCGCTTATAGGCGATAATGCGCCAGATTTGCACTTACCATCCTGCCTTACAAACACAAATACACCCCTAAATAGGCGGGCCCCTTAAGCAAGGATTCTTTTGTAAGTGCATACCACATTAAATAAGATATACAGCAGTTTTTATTTAAATAAATTGTACTGCTTGAAACTCACATGCTAGCAGTACTTACAGTTGTTAAGACGCATATGATTCTTAAAGTGCTTGCTTGAAATGATTGTGTATAAGACAGAGATACGCATATGCAAACTTTAGTGGCTGATATAATAGAACCTTACTAGAGAAGCATTACAGTAGAAGTTTGTATTTTTGCTTGGAAATTAGAAATAGCTTTGCTAAATGTGCATAGTTCATTGGATTGGGCTTGAATAATTATTAATGTTAATTAGTAAATATTGACAATATTTATTTTTATAGCTGCCAAACCATCCATAAACTTGAAAAGTACTTGAAAATATATTACTAATGGTGTTTGCTGTTTGTTCATAATCATTGCTTCGAAATGCAATAAAATGATTAATGGAAATTAAAAGTAGAATCTCATACACCAAGTTATATATTTTGATTTTTCGACATAACATTTTTAGAGTTGTTTATAAAATTTTAATTTGATACCTTCCTTGCATTTGTTGTTCTAGCATAATTATTTTCAACACATATGCTCTTAGTGTAATGTCATGGGTGTAAAAAGTAATGCAAATGATGATAATTACAAAGACTTGCAATGCTTTTTTGCACACATGATATTACACTAAGTGAATATCTGTTGAAAATATTTTTAGCAGAACAACAGATGCAAAGGAGGTATCAAGTTAATATTGTAGAAATGTCTCTTAAAGAAAAGTAATGACAATAAAACCAAAAAATCAACTTGGCATATGAGGTTGAGCATTAAGTTTTTTTATGTAGTCAACGTTGGAGTGTCTTTGTTTTCATTATTTCTGTTGTAAACATTCAGCATGCTTATATCACTGACTTAAGAGTTAATTTTGTTTTGCCTTTGGAAACCAGAAAATATACAGCTCAGAGAGTGGTATGTGGCCTAGACTACATTCATGAGAGCACGCAAACAGCATTAAAATAGCTCAACTGCACACACACAGCACATAATTCAAAGCTACATTGGTGCACAACACAACCGTTTGAAACATTACAACTATTGTATTTTTTCCTCCTGTCATAATTTTCAGTTTCAGACATTTGAATTTTTACAGCCATTATTGTGTGAAGCAGTTCTTTACCTGAATATATCCATTTTTTTATTTTTTTTATTGAGTAACTACAAAGCATTGTCTTGCAAAAAATATATACCATAAATTAGTTTCACATGTTACCTTTTAAAATGCATATATCAAAGCAATCGTTAGCTTCTCTATGCCACTGCCTTAGTGTATATTGGTTTGCCACGAACAGAAATTGGCACACAGCACAGAGAAAAGTTTAAAGTTTGACAACTGTCTGTGCGCCCTGCACGTGCTGTTTTCCTGTGTGGGTGTGCTACATATATTCCAATGTAGCAGCTGCTATCTGATTGTGTACATTCAACTTCCTTGCTTGTGTGCTGTGTGCATGCTGTTGTGAATGTAGCCCAGCTGTAAAGCATTATTACTGTGTCATTCATATGCTAAAAGTAGTGAGTTTGAGATTTTCATTAATTAAATTGAATATTTTTAATTTTTATCTCATTAAATACTCATTACATAACCATCCAAGGTAGTATGGCTTCAATTCACAATGAAATAAAACCCAGTTTTTAGCAAGTGGGAAATGTGATGAATACTACTGTGAGCTGATGGTTTTTTTTTCTGGGTTCTCCTATCTCCTGCATCAATTCATTCCATTAATGTTCCATTATAATGTCATCACCCCTCATCATTTATAACGACCTTGATTAGACGTTAACCCCATGATTCATTCATTCACCACAGAGTGCAACCAGTACCTTCTGAGGTTAGTTGTTATTTATTGGGGCTTTTTCTTTGGAACTTCTTTCACCAGTGACAGGGCGTGTAGTTAGGTTTTCATATCTACTTACTTTTGTAGTGATTACATATGAAAATGAGCAAGTTTTAATCATTAAACAGACAGGTTATCATAACATGATATTGTATAACTTATCCAGCTTATTGCTTAGATAATGCATTGGCTATGAAGCAAGGTGGGGCACTGGAATTACATTCCAGAGGACTAGGGTTCCAATCCCAGTTCTGCTGTTTTGATTTTGGTTTTTAATGATTTTCCCAAATTATTTGTGTCAAATGCGGGGAAGGTTTCTAGCATGCCATAGTCAATGCCTTTCTCTATATATCTCTTGGGTATGCTTGTGTGCTTTTGTCCCTAATGACCCCACTGTTGATGGGCATTAAATAAAAAAAAATTCACTGATTGCAGAACATGGAAATCTTGTAACTATTTTGTGTATTGCCACTTTTGGACTGTGTGTATTTGTAGTGAAAAGAATAATCACATTCCCTTTTGTGTATGTGTTTTGCGTACAGATGGTCACATTCACTCTCTCAACATCAACTCTGGAGAAGACAGCAACATGGTTGGCTTCCTGCACCGTGTCATCGAACTTGAAGAATCAGACCGCGAGACAATGCATCTGCTGGTGTTTCTTTTTATTCAGTTCTTGTCGAGATCAGATCAGGTATGTGATCTATAACAGATGCATGTTTCCTGTTGTTATGCTTGTCGTTATCTTTGTTTTGATTTCTGTGATTTTATTAGAGCTCATTGAAGCTTCTTGTCGGTTGTACAGAAATATTTTCTTTTGGGGTGGAAGTGTTTAATGCATGGCGGGTAATTTATTTCCTCAATATTTTTTTTTGCTTAGCATGCATCTAATAAATTAGTTACTGGTGTAAATATTACAGATCAAACATAAAGGGGTTAATTAATTGTGGACTCTAATACTTTACAATACTATTGGTTCTGGATTTCTTTTAGCAGTAATGACAAATAATTTTCTGATATAAATTGTTGTTGAATTTTACTCTTAAATAATATTAATGACATGAGAAGAATTGAGTTAAGATCATCATTTAAGAGGCCGTGTCACAAATTTGCGCTCCTATCTATATCAATGTTATTTTAAAAGGCAGTTTTTCTCAAAGTCTATAAGAGGTAGGGGCCGGAAATTTTGCCTACTGAAAGTATACAATACATTTAACATAACCGCTTTTTTCAAATTTAGTTATCATATCATATATTATTTCTGTGATGAAAATAATATTATCAATATTTTGATTTGTCCAGATACATTGAAATTTTGCTTATATTTATAATTATTTAGCAAAAACTGAAAACGCCATTGAAATGTATTGCACATTACCTTCCGATCAGTGTCTTCATGATCATGATGGGTTTATAAACCTGGGTGTAATCAAGTCTTTAACAATTACATGACAACATTTATACTTAATAATTTGGAGATATGCCTTTTCTATCCTCAGCCCCTGAGCTTTTACTATCTGGTCTGGCGACGGACCTGACACTCTTCAACCACCCCAGGGGTCTCCGATTGCACATCTTATCAAAAAAAAAAAAAGCTGTTCGTTCATTTGTTTTTGTGTTCGAGCGAAGGTTTACTTCTCCATAAGTGCCACAGACTTCACACATTTATGCCAAGGGAATATTCCGCTGATGTGACGCTATACGAATGTATTATTCGCGACCATACAACTTTTTTGTTTGTCATCGGGAAAATGACGCCGCAGTTTGATTTTTTGTGGTGATATAAAATAAATTTTCTTGCTAGGGAACGTTCATTTTGAATTGAGCATTTTTAAATGTCAGCGTAGAATATGCTTATCTGCCCATTTTGTTTCTTTCCATAATAATGAGTAAAGTTAACATTGTCATAGACATTTTATTATATTCGTTTGCCGTCCAAGTACACATGTCACACTATATCGCACGTAATTCTATTTTTTACTAATTTGTTAGTTGTCATTTTATTTAAGTTATAAATAACAGTAATAAAAATTATTACTTAATAGTCCAGAATAGAGATTGAGTTATTATTCATTTAATAGGAGTTTAAAATATGGTACTACATACATATTTATATTATCTTGTTGTCTTCTTTGTAACTTTACTGGAAGAATGGCATTTGGTATGTATGTTAACTCACAATGAAAATACTTCAGAAGTACTCAATTAACAGTGAACAACCTAGGGCCTATACTAATTTCATTATGTTCATGAAATATAATTGATATTACTAATAATGAACTGTATGTGTTTTGCGTAGAGATATCGTACGAACTGTATGTGGTACAGACCAACATTAGCTAAGACTCTGTAAATAAGTAATTTCAGTTAATGTGTAGAGAATATTAAAAGTTAGAAATAATGATATATATATAAAACAATGCAGAGTAATCAGCATAAAAATAGAAGTTGTTTTTACGTAGCGCCTACTGGAATGTATATTTTGTGTTGAATTATGTGGTATGATTAGTATTCTCTTATTGTAAGATGTGTTTTGTTAAAATCTTATAAAACATCACTTACTGTTGAAGGATTTTCATTTTTTTTGTGATGATCTTACTTAAACAAGTTTTAATTATATTACACATGTATATTTTAAAAGCATTTTAATGTATACTTATAGAATTGTAATAGGCTTTATACGGACTCTCACGATGCATGTGAGCATCTATAATTAATAGAGACCGGAAAAATTCGCGGATTCATTCGGCGATAGGCTAGAAGTCAAATACATATACCTTTTAGATGATTTTGCTATTGGCTTACTGTTCATCTGGACGAATCTCAACCAATTATAAAACACCAACCAAAGAAGGATCGAATCACAGACAAACAAGCTGAGACGACTAACAAGTCAGCAGCAAATGAACTGCCGTTATTTGCCCGAGTGTACAGGGGAATGTGCAGTCTATCCTGAAGGCCGTCGAAACCGCGAATTTTTCCGGTCCCTAATCTACATCAATATTATGGCCGTTTCACAAGATCAAATATTTATTGAATTCAATCTGTTGCATTCATTGTACATGATTTTCGATATGTACATTGAATTCAATACAAATTGAAGATGTTACTCAACTAAGCTTATTCTTATTAACTTATAAGTATTTTGTTTGTTCAGTACATAAAAGTAAAAGATTCGTTATTATTTAAATAATGAGCATCTTTAAGCAATAACGTTTTCAAAATATTTACATAAACATAATGGAATATATTTTTTAAATACTTTATATCTACGATCACATCAACGGCAGTATTATGTAATCAATGAGGTAATGAAATATCCTGAAAGGATATTTTCTTCTCTGTAAAGTAAATTTGTAATGCAGCCCTCTTAATGTTAGTCTTGTGAGTTATTTCGTCTTCTAATATGCTACAGCAATGTATAAAATTAAGTTTTGTTAGTGTTTTAGTATGTTCGTATTCATAAAGGTAGGCTACATATCGTATTAAGATAAATAGTAATATTTGTAAATTTAAATTCTTTGAAACAACGTCGATAAGAGGTTCACCTACCTCTGTTAAACTGTATGATGGTGCATTGTAAAAAATTAGGTAGTCTGACTTAAGTGAGATTGTATTTAGATTGTGTGTGATGCATATGCAATATCTAAGCATATGCATTTATGTTATTATCCTTTTAAAACGTTACATGATGAATTTCGTATACTTTTTAATGTCAACTAACATTATTTTTCACGGACTATTACATCCAGATAAAGAATAATTACTACATGTTTGAAGATTAATTGTATTCCGATACGTTTAAAGTATTAAAATTTTTAGTTTTAGTTTTAGATACGACTCATACTACATTTGTTAAAGTGAGGTTTCTTGATTCTGAATCCCTGCATCTGCAATTTCCTAGTGAGCCGCCGGTCAGATTGTCATCCTCTCAGATTGTCGAGGAACCAGATACATTTTTCGTCGAGTAAACTCGAGCTGTCAACCTTCCCACTAATCCTGTGATAAGGGTATAGTAGCTTTATCACGCGCTGCGGCTACAGTTCCTTCGGTTGAAAAAGCCACTAAATCTCACTGTTAAAAGAGAGAACTTCTAGAGCAGAATATTGGAAATAAACATTTACTGACACGGCCTCTTAAAAAGAGTCATGTCAAGTGTTTTTCTATTCACTAATATATATATTTTTTAAATTTATTATAGTACTTAGTTGTGCAACTCGTCACTTCATGTTTGACCCATGGTGGGAAATGACAGTGAAGAGCACATTGGATTAATTGGTGGTTAGGTGTTGAGGTGCCATCATGAGAGGATAATATAATGTGTACGGACTCACTACACAGCACAAGGTTAGGTGTATGGCAAGGATCTATCTACTTAGTAGGTTAGTGGTGACAGGAGTTAATCTGCTGTGGTGATCTTCAGTAAAGTGGCTAAACGTAATGCATGAGTTTCTTCTGCTAGGCTGTGAAGCATCCTTCTAGTGCTCTGCTGACCAGTAGCAATGAGAAGCTAGTCTGTTCAGTGCACCGTCTTAAGGACATGAAATGGTATTTAATTAAATTTTTTCTTTCCGCATCCAACATTAATTTTTTGTACACAGACTGTGTTCATTACATATTGTTACAAATTGATAAAACGTTTCAAGATATTTACTTCTTCAGTAATATAGATTTAATGAATTTTATATAAATATATAAAATAAATATTATATTTACATTGATATACATGATGTTTTCATTATACATACAATACTCATAACAGAGACATGTCTCGATAGGGAATTAAAATTATGTATAAAGAATTAATTAAATTATTTTTGGAACCACAATTCTCAATTATGTTGTGTTTCTGTATGACCCCACTGTTGTAATAATCGTGTGATAGAGCTGAAAGGTTCCCAGCTGCAAACAATATGTCTCCATCCTCTGCAATGTCCAGTACACAATGATTGTGCCCAACGTCCTGATGCTCTCGAGCGTTACAGTGGGGATGAGACATCATGCAGAAACTCTGGCAGATGGAGTAAGGAGAGAGAACATGTAAAGACTTTTCCTCCTTGCCATGTTCTATTTATTTTAAATAGTGATGGGTCAGATCCCAATTTTCTCAAATCCGAACCTCGAATTCAATTACCAAAGATTACCTCGATATACCCTTAGAATCCGATATTAGACCTCAAGGACACAAAATTAAATAATGTACAAGAAATTAAAAATATTAACTATGGTGTTGAATTATTTAACCCTTTAAATGTTTTATTAATGATCTAAGTTTCCAGAATCAATGCATATTGTAATTTTATTTATATTATCATATGTTCAAAGTAAAATATCTTGGTAATGGTAATGGATACGGTATTGGTATGAAGAATAATATTAACCTTGTAATCTTCAGATGTTATCAGGGTGGAATTTTTCAATTTACTTTATTTCTTCAAATCTTTTTCCTCGAATAAAAGATCCTTTGAATACTAAGGATTTGATGGTATTTAAGGATTTGATTGGCCTATCTATATTTAATAAATTTGGGACAGGTGCACCATGTACAGTGACTTGCCACTTTGTATTGTTTTTCTTGGTTTAAGAAACTGTTGCCAGTGTGCTTTTACAATAAATTTCATGCATTACAATGATTTTTTGCAACATGACTTTCTTCAAGTCCTTCACACATTGTATCTGAATTATAGCTTAAGCTCCTTGTAAAAATATGCATCTATAAACGGACTCTCACCTAACAATCTTATATCTATGACATTCAGCACACATACAGCTTATTTTATTTTTTTATTTATTTTTTTATTTTTTTGGTAATCAATTTTTGTCATACAAACTTAAATAAATTTTTTTTGTTATTAAATGTGATTTTACTTGAAGTATTTAAATTTTATGAAAAAGTTTTCAAATGGAATATTTTTTTTTTTTTTTTCGCATTGTATGTCACATAAATCTAAGATGCAAATTTGTCCAACAATTAAATTGGAATTGTCGTTCAACTATGGTTTTCTGCCATATATAGTTGATTTAAAAATTCTGTTTTGGAAATAATGTAATAATTTTGTGGTTAGAAGCTAACACATATCTTTATCTAATTTACGAATGTTTGCAGGCGTATCCAAGTGATGACAAAGCTCAAGCCAAAGTTCAAGCCATAGTTCTTCATCACCTTTACCTCCTGCTGGGGTACAACCAGAATGAGCGTGGCTTCCACGTGCCGCCCCAGAAGTTGAGGTAATCTCGAGGTTACAGTAGCAGCTGGTGTACAAAAAAATACCTAGGTTCAACTAGCTCAGGACTACAGTATTACAGTTACAGTCTATACTACACAATTGCTAGTTCCTGTAAGCCACCATCTGAACCAAATTATGGAAATTTGGCAACTTCAATGTAATTAAAAAATAAATAGGAATGAGGTAGTAAGATTTTGGATGGTACTTATACAGTAAAACCCTGTTAAGAAGTTTTTCAAGGGACTGGATGCTTAAAACTTCTTAACAGGGAAAACTTCTTAACAGGGAAAACTTCTTAAAAGGGAAAAGTAATTTCCAACGTAAAAATCGATTTCACTCAAATGACATATGCTGTATTCACACAAAAATACACTTACTATCATTGGCATGCTGGAATAACGGAATAACTAATGACATATTTTTTTTAAGTAAATTGAATTATTAAAACTGTATTTAATTTAATAAGCACATTAAAATTAGTATTATTAAAACACTAGCAAAAAAAGCAATAACTGACATTAATTGTTTTAAAAAATATACGCAAATAATTCAAAGAATGTAATAGCTGGCGGTATATGGTTTACTTTGTTTTCGTCACGTAACTTTAATTGGAAAATTGGTGTATTGATTGAACAGCCTCTAGTCCCTGAGAATGTAAGCAGGTGATTGGTCGTGCGGCGTGCGGCACAGGTTTCGAAGGTAGTTGGCGTTTCTCATTCGTCAGTTAAGACACGAATGGGGAAAATGTTCTGCAGGTGGAACAGCCTCTCAATCCAAACAAACGCAGGCATATAATTCGTCGAAATACACACAAGAAACAGCATGTGGCGTGCGGCGCAGGTTTTGACGATTGTGCGCGTTTCTCATTCGTCTCTCGAAACGGCGGACAGATACAACAGCGTGTGGCGTGCGGCGCAGGTTTTTCGACGGTCTTGTTCTGTTCAAATTAACTACCGTATTGGCCCGAATATAAGGCGACCTGCAGTTTCAGGAGGCCAAACAAATGTAAAAATAATTTTTGTAGAAATTAATGTGAAAATTCATTAGACATACGTTTTGTGTTGATAAATCCTTTTTGCATTTACGTATGGACCCCATTTAACTTTCCGTTTCACTTAAGCTACGTATTACTATTTATTAGTGTGTTAAACGTAACAAAGCAAACAAAGAATGCAGCTTGCCGGAACAAAACAAGTGGCTAGCTGCCATGGTGAAGCATACAGCCATGGTGAAGCATACAGCCATGAATAACTTCGGTGACTTGACCGCGAATATTTGTCCATATTACTCTCTGACAGAGAGTCTGTCCTATGAATTTTAAAGAATAATCTATGATAATTATGTTGTTTGAAAGGTTTTTACATAAATAAAGCGTGGATTACTGTGAAATTATTAAAATAGCTTTTGAAGCAACGTACCAAATTCCTGCAAAAATGGCGTCTTTGTGCGCGTTCAGCAATGTTCGTTTTACAACAAAGAAATATTGTGGAAAGACAGTTGCCAGCCGTGAATTTCTAAACATTACATCCGAAATGTTCTTAACATTTTATGTTTGTAAACGTAAACAATCGTTCTGAAAATAGCTGTGATATTTTAGTACAAATATTTCTGTTAAAAATCTAAAATTTAATTACCGTAAATGTTAACATGCAATTGTACACAAAGTACAAATATGAATGTGTAATAAAAGGTTGCCATTTTGAGATGCTTCAACATTCACATTATTACTCAAGAACAAATATTTTAATTTTCAACTTTAAACGATTGTGAATTACTGCAATATTGGGTGGATTTATCGTTTTCCCCGTGTGAGGTAACGAAGTTTTAGTTAATAAAAAATTGTGAAAATTTTGTTTAACAATGTTTCCACTGTAGCTTTCAGCGTGGAACTAATGTTAGCGGTGCTGACGTCTTGGGTGCGAAAATAAGGCGTCTTCCAATTTTTGCATCTCTCGTTTATGTAAAAATGGCCGCCTTATATTCGGACCAATACGGTATTTAACATTTGGAAATATGTAAATGTTTAAAATTAACCTTAAAAATTGTTCAAAAGATTAAAGATAAACAATATTTTATTTTTTCCCACAAACGCTGAACGTTATATGCGGGAAGCATATATAAAGACTAACGTTATGAAAGGGAAATATTAACATAGGGATATATGGAAGTGATCAAGGGAATAATTTTTTGAACTTAATAAATGGGAAAACGTGTTACACGGGAACGTCTTAAGCGAGTTTTACTGTATTTCACTGTTACTTCCTATCTCAAGCACAGTTATACCTTAAAAGATAAATTGAAATGGGCTTCCCCATTAAAGAGGCAGAAGTTACATTGATGGAAATGGTAGTAGCCCTAGAAAACCCAACAGCTATTGGCTGTTTTTGTTAAAACTTTCAGGTCAGATGCACCAAGGTTAAAACCAGATCATTGGGGAGACCCACCGCTGTGTCGAGTAGCCAGGCCAAATGCTTCCCACCAAGGCCATCCTGATTTGGTACCCGGCAAGGTCTTCACTCCCTTCCCCAGTTCGTCAACTGCCCCACCCCATCATTTCACTCCATGAGACACCAAACCCTAATTCATTCATTCATTCCTGTATAAATAGTTGTGGCTTATGATTTAGGTTGTGTTCAGTGCCACTGTTGCTGTACGCAAATTGTACTGTAAGATAATTGTAGTGCTACCTCTGAATATGCAATAACATAGCTTTGCAGAATGGACCTGGATGATGATTTTGATAATGGCAGTGCACTGTAGTCCCATATTTTGCATGGGTGCCACCCCACTATTTCTTAATGGTAGTTAGGTAGATTTCAAGATAATCTGGCCAAAAAAATGAGATAAAATTATTGGAAATATCCTGGTTGTCCAAAATGGTAATATTGTAAATTTATAAAAAAGAACTTGCCAAAAAAAAAAATCAATTTTTTTATTTTTAAGAAGTTCTACAAATTCACATTATACTTAGCTGGCTGCACCAACCTCCGCCAAGCATTAAAATTAATTGCCGAACTGCAGCGGTGCTGGCACAAAGGTGGCTCTTTGCCCAGCAGCGGTGCATCATGTTGTCTTTTCCTTCCCTCCCCTCCTCCTTGCTTTATATGTTCTCAGTGTGGTGTGCCCCCTCCTTTTGCCCTGGACAGCTCGGGGCATGTGCGAGGTCACACTCCCACTTAGTTCATTTAAGCCAGTGCAGCAAATTTCTTCCCCTCAATTTATTTTCTCTTGGATTTGTGCTAGTTAGTGTGGGTGAGAGTACGCTCGGTGTGCATTGGTCATTGGCATGTCACGTTGCTACTTTGGTCTTTGCCTCTCCCAGTGAAATTCAGTATGGCTGCCACCTTAAAATTATTTTTATTTCTTGCCTTTTAAATGTGTTTATTAACTTGAGTGCCGCTACCCATGATCGACCATGCTGCCATGCACCTATGAGTTCACCTTGGATGCCTAATCCTGTATATTCCCTTTTGAATTTTCTTAGGGATGTCAGCATTTCACTGCATTCGTATGTGTGTATTTTTTATGATATGAGTTTGCAGTTGCTTAGCTAATTTTGCCTCCCCCTGCAACTATTCATTCTGTAGATTGCTTATATTCAGAGCTTATATTCAATGTATATTATCTATTGGCTCACTTATAATCATATTATATTATTTGCTTGTATCTAATTGCTACATTTCGTGTCGTGTCAAGGCCAATTCATGTGCTTTTGCTATTATCTTTGTTAGCACTCATACATAAGATTACAGTTTCCTTGTGACTACTTAATGTAGTATCCTTAATGAGTTTTTGATTTTTTAACTGGTTTCCTGATGTACATTTTTCTATGCTTGATGTATCATAGGGTTTATGTAACCCTCCCAAACTGTTTAAAGATTTACTTGTTCATGGTTCCTGATGATCGTTAAGTAATTGCAATCCTAATTTTTTTTTCTCTCTCTTGCTGCCTTGTTATAGCTTATAGGTTGTCCTAGGTTAGCAGGGATGGTACAAGGACTTGTTCTGATACAGGACCTCCCCGGTGTTCAACGTGTTCGTCGCAAACCTGCCGCAGCTGCTGGACCAGAACCACCTGATGGGGAAGATGTTGCTGCCCACTTGTCTGATCCTGCTGCAGTACTGCCCCTGCCCGCACCAGGGCTTCTCCCCGGACCAGCAGGCACCCGTGTACAGCCTGTGGTACCTCGAGTCCCACACCCGCCGCTGCTGGCTCATGGCCGTGCTGGTGCTCCTGTACAAGGTGACGCACCTTCCTCTTCCCGCTCGTTGCCTTGCTGGTCATTTCGATATGGTGCAGCGATTGTGTATTGTTACGGAAAATTACTTGTGCCACCTTTTTTTTTTTTTGGGCGGGGGGTGGTTTGTGCTATAATTTCCTGTTATTGATCCAAATATTTATTTCATGATTGGACATAAATAATATCTTCCCAAGAATGCATGTCATTGAGCAGCCTGTAATGGCAGAGAAGAAATAACTGCTGTGATAATTAATACACTAATCCATGATAGTTGGCAAGTTCCTGAAGCTAAGTCTTAAGTCATTGCAAGTTATAAAATGTTCCAGTTATACAGAAGCTTTACTGCAATATGTGGTTTGATATTTGAAAATTCAAGAGGAAGGGAACTTATTTATTTTTAAGTGGGTGAAGGTAAGGGATTTTTTGTAATAAAATTTTTAATATGATACTAAATTTATTTTCACAGTACCAAAATGGTTGTAGTATGCAAAAATAACTAAGGTATGGTATTTATTTTCTGAATTAATAATAAATATAAGTTAAATATTGCTATCAATGCTGATGAAGGTGGTATGACTTTAAAAGCATTTTAGAATGCTAACATAAGTCAGAGTATTAATGCATATGTTCCTGATTTATAGTGACCATGTACAAAATCATAACTGTAAAAAACTTTTATTTTTATCACACGTCTATAGTGGCACTGGATTGAGATATAATTTTCACAAGTCGTAAAAAATGAATTTTATTTTTCTGATTTTTGCCTTGCAGTCTAACCAGCTCATACTTTTAGCGAATAGCTTAAGAGTCAACCAACTATAGCGTATAATAGCTGTCAAGTGGTGTTTGTGTGATAAAATTAAGTAATAAGATTCAACGTTATATTTGTGTGCAAGTGTGTGTATACTTCATACCAAACTAATTATTTTACTCAGTTAAATCTTTGTTACAGTGCTACTAATTTTATCAAGAAATAAATATCAAGTGGTTTTACAAAATAACATGTATTTTGGTACTGTTACGTTATGGCACATATGCAACAACAAAATTATCCAATTTTTTTAACATATTCACAGTATGAATATCAGTACCAATACTTTCTTTAAACAAAATTATATTACGGAAAATAATTGTGAAGCTAGAGACAATCCAGTATCTTATAACGGTTCGTTACATACAAAAATAAACAGATGCTCAACGCCGATTGCAAATTTTGTTGTTCTATTTTTTCAAGCCCCTTAATGCATAGACGAATCTAATCATTTTCACAGTTTTTCTCACTCGTTAGCCACGTATATCTGCCCGTCGAAAAATGCTCACAGTTTGCGCGATGTGAATTAACGAAAAATAACATCCTTCAGTAATCTTTTACTGCAAGTACACGAAATTAGTGCGGCCTTAAAAATGACCGCACCCAGCGAAAACGAATTTCGCCACGAGCCAAAACACCGACGAAGGTGGCCGCAATTTCTAATTTATGTCCGAACGAAATGTAAAAAAAATTAGGTTAACTTAATACTCGGCCTGGCTCTGACCACCAACGTTAAATTATCTCTCCAGCAAATTACTTCATTTTTGGCGAGAAGCCACCGAACGCGACCTACTGGTGCAGCGATCGACAGACGACTGGTTGAAGTCCTGCCACCGTCTCCTCCACGCAGGGAGGATAAGTCACATGACCTCACCGACCAATCACACGCACGCTTCATTCACGCTTACAGATACAAGCCAATCAGAGTACAAATTACAATACATGAAAAAACCCTGTACACACATAACTCGGGGCTTCCCTTGATCTGTCTCTTCAATTTCACATCAAAATCGGGGACTCCCATTCTCGTTCTCTCTCCCACACCGTGAGACAGCAGTTATCACACAGTTCCCACGCAGTGGGGGAATTCCCGTCTTTATCTCAGTTGGCGGGGAAGCACTGTTTCTTTCTCACTCACATTTACAGGCCTCATATGCCTCTCTCTCCCTACACATCACCCCAGCCCAGACACAGTCCCGTGATCTATAATTATATTGCAACACGTTAATGATAATAAAGAACAGAAATCATAATACAAATTACTTGACAAAATTCAACTTATTGAGAAAAACCTGAAAAAGTAGGCCTAAACAGGCAAATATCTAGTACAGCGACTTCTTTGTGAATAATTACATAAAACATAGTAATGATTAAAAATGTCTCTTAAAATACAAGGTACGTTCTTAAAACATACAGCAAGTGAAAATAACATATATTAGTATCCATAACGTCTGGTTATACTGTTTCATAACCTATACACCACTCAAAAAACATTGACTTATTAATACTTACATATACAGAAAAGAAGTTTGAAAGAAAATTATTTAGCTAGGAGGGCAGGATCTTGCAACGTTACAATCTACACCAAGAGCCTCTTTTAGTTATTATGCGTTAATGTAACTAATGGTGAATGTTTCTAGTTGTAGGGCTTATGACATAAACACAGATGTTGTTAGCTAGCTGAATTTCAGTCTGCAGGTTCGTAGATCATCATATCCAGGACCTCTGGATAGGTTCCCAATAGAAGAACAGCAGCAGGATAGCTGAAAGAAATGTCTAGAGACTACGATTCAAAGCTTCTGCATTAGGAACCAAAATTCACTAATTCCATGGAAGCTGCAGAATCCTATAGACAGGAACGTTCTCACCAGCGTCAGAGTCGTAGTAACTTCTCAGCTTAGTCTTCATCTTGAAGCACTATAATATGTTATTGACAGACGCGGCAGCAATCAGCGGATTCGAACAGACTCCCTGAATCTGACATAAATAAAATCAGATGTCTATAACTTTGTAATACTAGTAAAGATCTATTTATGGCATGGTAGTCTGCCATATCCACCTCATTCGGTTTATATAAATATATGTAAATATGTATAAAATATATAGAATATATTTTATATATAAATATATATAAAATATATAGTAAATTATATATATATATATATATATATATATAAAGTGAGAAAGAAACGTTAGAATAAGTTAAAAGTAGGGATGGGCCGGTCGAATCCAGGATTCGACGAATCTGCGAAGATTCGGCGAATCTGCAAGGATTCAAGTAACCTATTGGGGAAAACCACACACATTAGTAAACATTCAGCCAAGAACAAGAGAAATATGTCCGTAGATGTAACCGTATTTACCTGAATATAATGCGATGATTTTTATCAAAATATCCAAAACTGAAAGTGGGGATCGCAGTATAACCGCAAACCTACATCTTTGCCGCTCGAAGAATGTTTTGAAATGACGCGGCACGACAAGACAACTTTGTCAAAGTCAGGGCCGGCGCCAGCAATGCGGGAAAAACGTAAAGTATGTGTTTTAAGGGATGATAGTCGCACATTTTATAATCAAACCGTGCATCAAAAACACATTTCGTTCAAATTAAAACAGAAAAACGGAACTCGGACAAAAGACGGAATTAACTCATAATTATCTTCGTAGTACATACTAACAAAAAAATAGGTAGTTTACTCAGTACTTGATAGAGCGCACGCGGGGCATTCAATCATCGGCGATTTATCGATAGCCCACTACGTGCGCGCACTCTATACGGGAATCAACGTAACCAAACGTGAATGATGCTAAGATGCAACGACATAATTCAACACGTTTGAAAATATCTTTAAAAAATTTTTTACATAAAATCAGTAAGTGATAGTATTCAAACTAATAATAAATTTCAACTTGTAAAATAAAAAAAACGTTTGATATGGAAAAATAACTTTATTGACATCCTGGAGAAAAATAGCGTATATCTTAATGAGAAAAATGGCAAGACCAAGACTTTTTTCCGTGTTTGCGATATGATCTGTGGTGGTGACTGTTAATTGTCGCGATTTGGGGTTATGTTACGAGGGGGAAAAACGTAAATAGCTGAATTGATCGTTACATATTTTACCTGTAGTAGGCCTACTAAGTGTATATCAGGCATGTTCCATTATTATGGTTTTTAAATTAGGCTTCTGTTATCATTGAATGTAACTATCTTAAGTACCTGATGTTCATATTACTTAAATTAACTCATGAGTAGTGTTAAAGCAGGTTTTTTTTTTAAATTTTTTAGGTCATATTAACTAGCATCGCATGCCCATATTTCATCAAGAAGTTCTTTGTATTTGTTTTATGCCTTTTTTTAATGGAATAATCTCAGTGTTTTAGGTTCATTTGTACTAGAAAACAACAATTTGAATGAAAAATTTTTTTTAATAATTTTTTAATATTAATTTTTTTCATTGATTTGGATTCAATATTCAACAAATCCTTAAAGGATTTGACTAAGTATTCGGATTCGGCCAAAAATAGGATTCGACCCATCCCTAGTTAAAAGAATGTAAGTAGTTGCTCAACACGGGAATGATTACTGGAGCCAGAAGCTTGGGACTGTTGTTGCTGATAAGGCCTCCCACTGTATACAGTGCTATCAATATTTTGATTGGAGGCTCAGTGGCACTGCTTTGTATGTGTAGAGGTATAAAAGTAGAGAGAATACGCTGACTGGCTCATCACATGGCTCTTACAACCAACAGAAACTTAACTAAATAAATATTAAATTAACTAACGAAAGGAACTGATTTTATATAAAAAATATTTATATATATTTCGGTTCAGGCCATTTATTTTTTTATTATTTAAATATCATCATGCATATACTTAACTTACAATTTTTCTGAGTATTCAGTTTCACAAAACATTAAATTATTAACTTAGCAAGCTTGGGGGCCCCACAATAAAACAAAATGTTAAAATAAACACATGGCTGGTTACACCAGTGGCAATTACAATAACAGCAACATTTAAAAAGTTTTGAAGATAATAACTAAAATGTATTTTGTTAATTTAATTTGATAGTTAAATGAAGGAAAGTTCCTTTCATTTGATTATTTATCATTTTTCAACGCGACGATAGAGCCGATGATGCCGAAAGCAGATTAACCTTCATGCCGAAACATGCTGGAAGCCAAATGATAAAAAAAAAACCACTTTCCTTAATTATTAGGCTGCATCCTGATGCCAATAGAGGAGGAGAAAAGGCTCACTCCCATCCCGTGCTTATTGGACTACATCAAGCATGGCCCGGATGTCTCTCGCCACCCACAAGGACCGCTAAAAGAAATTAACAAAAATCACCAATATTAAGACATTGGCCAAAAATAAATAAATAATATGATTCCAGGGGAATCAAGGAAGAAAACTCACCCATAAGGCGGTAAGCTGTAATCAAATCACAGCATAATCCAGCGGATTAAAACAGTTACTAGAATTACGACGTTTACATAATGGCTGACCGATAAGGAAGAAGAAAGATCAAAATAAGTCATCTCTTTAAGATGCTACACCATAGATAGTGACACAAGATGTCAAGCTTGGTGAACAAAAAATTAAACAATACAGGTTTAGTTCCAAAATGATCAATAATACATCTCAGCTAAAGTAAATGAAAAAGTTTAAGGTAATATTAGTTTTTAAAAAAAGTTTGTCCTTAATAAAGTCTAATTAATGTTTTTTTTTTCTTTTTTGTATGTATGTATGTATATATATATATATATATATATATATATATATATATATATATATATATATATATATATATATATATATATATATATATATATCTCTCTCTTGAAGCACTTCACTTTATATTACAAATAAGTCTCGCATTTCTCACAATTTACATTTAGATATGATTTAAATACAAAAAAATTACATAACAAAGTAATTATTTTCAATATTCACAAAATTGAGCCTGCATGATGTCCAGTTTGCAAAAAAATAAAAAAAATATCATGAAATCATGCAACGTTACGAAGTGCAATGGCACAGTAGGTAGTCAAAGTGGGCATTTTATGGAATCAAAAACTATTTTGTTGATCATAATAATTCTGCTTTATTTGATGCAATATTTTATTAAAGACTTGGTTTTCATACAAACATAAATTAAAATATAGAGTTCAAAATATTTCATTGTGACCCGCAAACATTGGTTTCTAGAATAAGCGCAGAAAAATATAACACTAAAATTAAAAAAAAAATAAAAATAAAAAAAAATTGTTCACATAAAAATATTAAATTATGTAACAATATTTGTATCTTCTTATAAAATTATTATTCCTAAACTGTCGGCAGTTACTAAAAGATATAAAAATATATGGCAACATTTATATTCAAAGATATAATTAACAAAAATTACTATTAAAAAAAATACACCAATTTAAATTTACTAAATAAAGTTCATCTACCAAAGTCCTATATGAAGCGCTGGGGGAGCGTGCGAATATTTCATGTTTAAGTCTATAGTTTACTTCTTGAAGAAATATAAACTTAAAAAAAATTATATCTTCCAAACCAAGTTTATGTTCGTTCACTGAGGTAGCGCAGAATGGTAACGGAGATTCTGGCCCACCAGAAAGACCCGTAGCATAAATTCAGTTTATCCAAACCAACACCATCTATAATGAGATCAGCTGCACTCACAATTTCTCTTGTCGCTGCAGCAGAAACACTCGTAGCTAATCTCAAACAAGGCATTTAAATTTTTTTCGTGCCTTTAAACAAATATATCTTGCCTGTCCCCAAAAGCCGAACAAACGTGCTCTAGACTCATCGTGTGAAATTTAAAGTCTCATGAAAAGTTCTGCACCGCGACCGGGCATGGCCTGTACACTCTTACAGTCACCAGTCAATTTTACTCCCCGCACGCTCGAGGCGCTACAATGAGGTCTCACCTCGGCTAGCAGCAGACTTCGACTCTCTCGTCCCTTCGCCACACACACCAGCCAACGTTATTTTTACAGGGCAGCGAAATGACACTCCCTTTTGCCAACTGTCACGTAAACTCTTTACACGAGGAAACTGATTACGCACTCCCGCGTAACTTCCCAGCTATACAAAGAATTAAAAACAAGAAGAAAATATTAAATAGGCTAGGATAAATAACTTTTAATTAAAAAAATAAACTAACAATTAAATAGAACAACATTTAGATATTAAAAAAAGTAAACAAAGATAAACCCATTTCTTTTTTTTTATATGTATAAAAAAGTTTCAGAGGCAAAACTGTATTTTGGCCAGAGGCCTGGCCACAGTATTTTGCCTATTATCATTATTCTCCCTCGCCTTCAAGTGCTCTTGTCTTGTGCTGGAATTGCTTCTATCTAGCACTAGTTGCCAAATATACTTGCTATCACATTTACTTGTAACTCCGTGTTGGGCACTGATGAGTCAGTCCTGCGTGAAAACATCACTCGTCGTCTACCACATCTCCCTGGCTTGTTGAAGTCATCTACAGCCCTTGTATTGCCCCATTTGACTATTTAACCATTTGAACAATTTGAGGATTAATCGCCATTGCCGACGCGAATGCAGCCCAGCACCTGCCAGCGTCAGTTCGCCCATGACGCTCGCATGCACATCACCTCTGATCAACTGCTGCGTATTTGTCATGCCTGACGACTTAATCATTTACTAATTTTCAATATAAGAACAGCGTATTCTTGACATTTATCTTAAAACCAGGTGTCTAATTTTGTGCCCTACACACACGCGTTTAACCAGCACCCATCCATCACACACTCCCTCACATAGCACAAACCAGTTCTCAGCTCTGCCACTGCTGACGTGTGTCTGTGTAGCACATTCACCATAGAAAACATCAGGCAAGTAGGTGATTGTGTACTTAATTTTTTAGTTTTATCATTCAAAGAAATGATTGAATATTTTAACATTGGTTAATCGAAGTTTGAAGTTTCACATCTTAACATGTTTGTTTCCTCTCACTCATTTTTTTTTTTTAGAAATGGCCCAGTGGAAGCTCTAGGGTGTGGCGATGCCAAATTTTATATTAAATAAAGCCAATAAAAAAGGTTTTATTATAAAATTTTAAACAAGTAACAATATGTGCTCTCTCGCTCCCCTACAAGTAGTTGAATGCATTGCAGTACCAGTACAACCAGCAGCCGTGCAGCGGCCAGGTGCAGTCGCTAGTGAAGATTGTGCTGAACACGCTGGACGCACAACACCACCAGTGCAATCACATCCCGGCGACGCTGGTCATGGGTGGCCCGCACGCTCGCTCCAGAGGTCAGCTGCCATCAATGATGCCTTCCCAGGGTGTCTGCTAAGGACTTGTCACAAAATTCATTAAAAATCCCCATGTGTTGCTAGAAGTCGGGTTTAATTTCCAAGAGCCTTTTGTTACAATTCCATGTAGATTATAAAAATCAGCCTGTTAAAGTATTTAAATAGGTTTAACAACAGCGTACATAATGTTAATTTTTGTGTGCTGCATGTAGAGATATTGTGTAATTATGATTCATATTTGGTTGGTTTTGTTTTTTGTTAGTTTTTCATAATGATTCATAGTAAGGTCTTTAGTCTGGCATTCTGTGGTAGAGTACTTTCTGTAATCTGGCACCAATCAAGCTGCTCGCATTCAGATTTTTTGGGTGTATTTCGAAACTTGATCTTGGTCACCAGATTGCATTAGTGTGCTGCCGGCTATTTTAGTTTTCTCAGAGTTTATCATTGATGTCTGTTTCATTTCAGTACAGTATTTCCTATTTTATAATGACATTCGATAATCCAACAAAATTTTAAATCTAGCATAAATGATGACCGGCCAAGCCGGATTAAAGACCTTTCTGTTTAGTTGCTTACTGTTGGGTTTTAATAAAATATTAGATGTTGTAAAGTTTTATTTGTGCGTAGTTTTTTACTAGTTGAGAGTTGTTGCTTGGATGACTAAGCATGAAGGGCGTGTGTCGCAGACGTGAGCCAGCCCTCGCTGGGGGGCGAGGCGGAACACAGTGGGGGTGGTGGGGGCGGAGCAGATAAGTTTGAGACCCCTCCCTTGTCGCCACTGTACTCGGGAGACGGCAGCGCCCACGTGTCGGTGAGCACCAAGGGGGGCAAGATGACGGCCATGTTCCACCAGAAGTCCGGAGGCAGCATGGAGACCCACTGGGAGGAGGAGGTGCAGTGTCCGCCCAGAACCAGCAAGCGCATGCCGCAGACCAGGTGCAGTGCTTGCGCTCGTCGTGGATTCCTTGTTCCATATATGTACATGTAACCATCTGTAAGAGAGTTGTGTCTCTATAGGTAAGCCTGTCACCTCCGACCTACATCTGTCCATCTACCACTCTTTCCTCCTTCAGCGCCATGTATATAGCCAAGCAATTGAAAACATTACTTCATCTGTCTGTCAAAATATTTTCCCAAATAAGTTCTGTCAATAATACATAATTTTATCTCAGACGTTTATATCAGGGTGGACACACTATTGGCAGAACAAAATTCCAGAGTTTTTTACCAGGATTTTTAAGGTTTTTTTAAGAAGCTTTATTAAATTTTACGAGGTAAATAAATATTTATGTTACTTAACTAACGATGTTGCATCAGAACTGAAACAAAATTAACCATTTAATATTAAATATCAACTATTTAATATTATGTAAAATAGAAAATATTACTGCAATATTATATTACTTCTATGATAAAAGTTTATTCATGAACATAATGTAGAGCTCTCATGAGTTGTTTAAACTATGACAGTAGCAATCAACACAAAAATGTACGAAAAGACAGCATTGGTATAGATACTACAGCAGTAGCGGATCCAGAGGGGGGGCTAAGAGGCTCAAGCCCCCTCCAAAAGCATCTGGGTCCACTATTGTTTTAGGGTTTGCCTTGATAAAGCCTTGCCTCAGCTGGGTCAAGACCCTCCCAAACCAAAATCCTGGATCCGCCACTGTACTACAGCAAACTAATTACCTCAGCAGGTGCCAGGGATGAAAACAGTTAACACATTAAAATATTAATTAGTAACATAAACAATTAAAACTCTCAGCAGTACTTTTGTTAGTTGCACTATGAAAACATATTCATGGCTTTAAATTGTTCATAGAGAACCTTTCAGTCATAGTAATATGCACGTTATGAATTTTGAGTTGTGAAAGGTTCTCCCCTCATACACACACATGTTTATTTCCAGCTCCCCAAAAACGTCTTCCCTGTATGATTTTTCGCTAAAAATCTAGTATTCATTTATCACGGGGATAAATATTGATTCACCCCAGTGCAACCACATCCCGGCAACGCTGGTCACATGGGTGGCCCGCACGCTCGCTCTATGTTGAAAATGGTTTTTCATAAAATAAGAGCTTAGACCCAAAGAAACAAATAGGGAAAAAAAATTTGGCTGTAAAGTCATTAAATTAACACTTAAACAAAGACTCTATAACGGTTCGTTACATACAAAAATAAACAAATGTTCAACGCCGATTGCAAATTTTGTTGTTTTATTTTTCAAACTAGAATGTATAGATGAATCCAATCAATTTCACAGTTTTTCTCACTCGTTCAACACGTACATCTGCCCGTCGAAAAATGCTCATAGTTTGCGCGATGTGAATTAATGAAAAATAACGTCCTTCAGTAATCTTTTACTGCAAGTACACGAAATTAGTGCGGCCTTAAACATGACCGCACCCAGCGAAAACGAATTTCGCTACGAGCCAAACGCCGACAAAGGTGGCCGCAATTTATAAATACTGCCCGAACGAAATAAAAAGAAAATTAGCTTAATTTAATACTCGGCATGGCCCTGACCACCAACGTTAAATTATCTCTTCAAATACTTTTACTTAATTTGCGAGAAGCCACCGAACACGACCTACTTGTGCAGCGTTCGACGGACCACTGGTGAAGTCTTGCCACCGTCTTCTCCACGCAGGGAGGAGAAGCCACATGACCTCACCGACCAATCACACGCACGCTTCATTCACACTTACAGATACAAGCCAATCACAGAACAAATTACAATACTTGAAAAAACCTTGTACACACATAACTCGGGCCTTCCCTTGATCTGTCTCTTTTCAATTTCACATCAAAATCGGGGACTCCCATTCTCGTTCTCTCTCCCACACCGTGAGACAGCAGTTATCACTCAGTTCCCACGCAGTGGGGGAATTCCCGTCTTTATCTTGGTTGGCGGGGAAGCACTGTTTCTTTCTCACTTGCACTTACAGGCCTCTCATGCCTCTCTTTCTAACCATCACACAAAACACAGTCCCGTGTTCTAGAATCATTCAACACGTTAATGAAAATTAAGAATCATAATACAAATTACTTTACAAAATTAAACTTATTTAGAAAAAATCTGAAAAATTAGGCCAAAACACGCAAAAATCTAGTACAACGGCTCATTTGTAAATAATTACATAAAAAATAATAATGATTAAAAATGTCTAATAAAATACAAAATACCTTCTTAAAACACCTAGCACGACCAAACTAACATCATAACGTCTGATTATACTGTTTCAAAACATATACACCACTCAAAAAACATTGACTTATTAATATTTACATATACATACAAAAAAGAAGTTTAAAAGAAAATATTTAGCTGAGAGGGCAGGGGTCTTGCAACGTTACAACTCTATGACTAGAAACCAGCAAAAAAGGAAGGTTATTTTTTCTCAAAAGCACTGTTATTTTTCACAAAATTCGCAGTAAAAAATGAAGTTATTTTATTATGTACACTTTTATTTGATGACATTTAATTTTAAAAAATTAAACCATAACATGACATTAATTCCATTTTGTAATTGTTTTATCTTACTACATTTAAAACTAAAGATGCATACAAATTCTAACTATAAGTGTTGAATTTAGTCATCAAAAGACAGCATAGAGAAATCTTCAACATTGCTTTCTTTCAGATTCTGCCTTCTGTCTGTGACAACTAAGTTGTAGTGACTAAGTAACCAACCATTCACTATCAACATTGTTTAAAGATCTACAAACAGCACGCAAGACTGCTAGTAGTAATTCATTGTAATTTATATTCATAGAAGTCAGAACTTTCAACATATCTAAGTGCT
Source organism: Bacillus rossius redtenbacheri (assembly GCF_032445375.1). Taxonomy (NCBI): domain Eukaryota; kingdom Metazoa; phylum Arthropoda; class Insecta; order Phasmatodea; family Bacillidae; genus Bacillus; species Bacillus rossius. The sequence continues at coordinate 120,024,686 of NC_086330.1, read as the reverse complement.
TATCTGATGCAAATCTCTTGCACATCTTCTTTAAGGGGCCTCCCTAGTAGCATCAGAAGTTAGCGGAACACTATGTTTTTAAAATAATGATGGGACTTTATTAATCGACACTACGAATCTGAAAATTTTTCACCCACGAGAAGATAATACACGAATTGTCTGTATACTTTTACATTTTTGTTTTTTTCTATCAAAATATGAAATAAAAAATCACCAACTTGTCCAACTTTGGGGCCATTTTATACTGCTTAGGAGAATGACAGAAAAAAAGTACAAGTCTAGAAAAAAACATAATTTTTTTCTGAAGAAATTCATGTATTTAAATCATATAGTCATCGCTTTGAATTCCGAGATATCTTTTCCACAATTTCCGCAAATCCTGAAAGTTTTCCACCGTCTCGTGCTGCCGCTCGGCGAAGCCAGCTCGCAGGCCACACAGCTCAGGTAGCCGGGTGGAGGAACACGTGGCCGGAGGGGAGGCAGGCTACCTGTGTGTGCGTGCGTGCGTGAGAGGGAGACAACCCACAACCGGCACCGGTAAAAGATAATCCCGTGACCGAAAGAAATTCTCAGAATTGCTTTTAGTGTGCCTCGCCACAGTACCATGTGCTCGACTTACTCTGTGACTATATTCGTGTATCTCTAAAACATTGCTTTTGTTTAAACTACAAATATCCTAAAGCTTACCATACTAGATCATGTATTACGAAATAAAGTATTGAAACTAATCAATCAACACATTGAAAGTTGTCCTACAAACTATTTATTGGTGGCTTTACAGTCTCGCTAGCTAATTCGACAAAATTTATATTTAATTTTTAACATGAAAATACACTTCATTGTTTTTCCTTTTATTTTTAATAAAAATTCAAGAAACAATTATTATACCACCCAATATTTTTTAAAATTATTTTAGTTTTCCAAAATAATTTTACACATCTTACAATGCCGGGGAAAAATTTTATACTGGTATTAACCAAATGGTTAACTATTTACAAAAGTTTTGATACTTAAAAATGTAGGTTTTATAACAAATGTATTTTAAATTAAAAGAAAAATCGTATTTTGAAAACTAAATGTCATTTTGCTATGCTTTATGGTTAGATAGATATCTGATTGCCTGCACTGTTTTAAAAATGTTCATGGGATGATATATAAAAAAATAAAAACTAGGGAAGTTCTATATTAAATAAGCTAGTCAGAATTATGTAAATGTTCCTCCTGGCGCAGGAATCACGAGGAGGATTGAAGATGAGGTCAGTGACCGATCGCTCACATATGTAGTTATGGATGGTACGTTATTAATTACAAAATTCAAAAACCATTTTGAAGTTAAAAAGTATAATTAGTGGCAATGTTTAATAAAGATGACGTAAATTTTCAGATAAACTTATTTCTACAGCTCAATTAATTAATAAGGGCAGGAAATAAATTTTTTACAGCAATTATACAAAATAATTAAAAAAATTTAAACCACAATTAATTTATCCAAAAACCAAAATTAAGTAAATATTGCCCACACATTACAACATCCATGAAAGAACCTTGCAAATTATTTTTGTTATATGCATTATTTTGCATTCAAGTTCTTTATTTTTTTATACTTCACCTACTTATAATTGTTACATATTTGGCACATGGTCCGTCACGCCCAATTAAAGGGCCTGAATAAGTAGAACGCGTTTCTGATCAAATTGCACGCCTGTTACTTTACCTGCAACCCGGAGCGGTGTGAAATAAATTATTGTACATTCGTGACGTTGGCAATCAACTTAAATATTTATGAGTTTTAAAACCAAACATAACTATAACGGATAATCAAAGAAATTTGGAAATTTTGAAAGCTTGTTCTGTTTTTATATAGTACACAAAGCAGTTAAACCATAAATTATTTGTTGTTGAAAAAAAATAATCCTTAACCTTTCATGCTTTTTTTCATTTATTTTTATTACCAGATATTTCCGTTTAAGTAATACTTATATATATAACAATATAGCAATCTAGAAAAAAAATTAAGGTAGCCTTATTCCAAATATGTTATGATAGACATTAGTTAACTAAGAATATAAATTCGCTTTACAACCACAGCTTGTACACAAGTAAAAAAAAAACATGGTTCTACTTACAGGCCGTATTGAACGTATGGTAGGTTTATGACAAATACAACAGCAATAAACATATGGCTGAGTCTGCTTTCATGTACACTTTTTTTTTAAGTTATCACTTTTAAAGCGGGTAAAGGGTACCTATCAAGTAGCTTAGCATTACCCAAAGTGAATGTCGTGCTCCAGAAAATGTTCGAACTATGTAATATTTGTATCACTGTTGCATTACAGACCTGCAACTTTTTTCAGTGCGCGATGTCACTCTCATGTAAAAATATGTCGTGTTTAGCGCAAACGTGTTCGAATGAATCCACATCGAGCTGCCAAAGAATACCTATCGATGTCGGCAACATACATAAGTATACAAACCAACGTTTACAAGTGTATTCATACGTAAGTATAAAACTGGCGGCGGGCCATGATGCAGTTGGTTCTTCGCGTACAGTCCACTGACGGGATAAGAAGCGTCAAAGATCTTATATGGCTATTCTGTAAACTTGTATGTCATTTCACTGCCTGCTTTAGACAAACAACATCCATTACTTTTAGCTTTGGCTTGAAAAGAATTACTCCGGCCGGCTTTCTTATATGACTTATTTCAGCTCCTCGTGCGACCAGTGTGTATCGCGGCCTTATCTTTGGGTGAAAGTTATTTGTAAGGGAAGTTGTATCGGTAATGTTCATCATGTATTACATAACAATTCGACTTAGATACGCACATGTGTTTTTAAAATATATGTTTAATAACTTGCAATACAAAGTATGTGTTGAATTTCATGTATTGAATTTTTATTTACATTATGTACGAACATAATAATCACAATATTTCATGAGAAATTTTTAAAACATTTTACAAAGTAATCTCTAATTTCTTCCACACCTCATGGTTAACCTTACTATTTTATTTCATGTTTCAGTTGATTTAAACTGTTTGGAATCATAATATGACGGACAATGAAGAATATTAGTTTCAGTAAATTTTATGAGAGGATTTACTTATTACATTAAATATACCTCAATTTTTACCTCAAAGGAAAATAGTTGCATATAATTAAATGATAAATATTTGTTTCCCATTAATATAGTTTATGAACATAACTTATTGTTATAATACCTACATTAGTTAAATTGTGTTTTTGTAATGCTCTCCTATTTCAGTAAAATTTTTGGGCAAATTGAATAGCATATAGTCGATCTTTAACATAAGCTTTTGGAATACATAAATATAATAAATTATGTTCTCGTGATTTTAACAATTAAATATTTCTTCGCATGAAAAAATTAATTAACTAAAAAATATTTCAGTAATTTATACTTAAGGACTAAAAAATTTTATTTTTATAATATAATAATATTGTATGTATGTATACTTTTCTGAAAAAAGTAGATTCAAGAAAACAAATTTTCTTTTTTTTTTTAATTTTGTTCTTGAACTTACTTGACAAGCGATATTGAACTTCAACTTTATACTTTCGGTAAAGTACTTATCGATTTATTTTCTCCAAACGGGAATTAAAAGTAAAGAATAAATAACATTTTCCTCTATAATTATTGCAGCCGTATACTGAAAAGTTTAACTTTCCTTTATTTGCATGACGCGGAGCTCCTAACTACACAAAATTTTTGTTATTTATTTTGAACGTTGTATTTATGTTTCCTTACAAACTTAAATGAACCCCTTAACATTTAATTTCATCAAAAGTTATACAATATAAGTATCAAGTTAAAATATTTTTAAGTGTAGTTGTGGCTATTTTGTTGTTGAAAATGACACTCTTAAGTTTGAATGAAAGTGAGATATGATAAAATTATATTTGTAGTTAAAAACAGATAATTCATTTCAAATTCAATCTTTTGTTACATGCATATTTCCAAATAAATTTGACAATATATTAAATTCTATGCATTTGAATCTATTCGTATATTCTGCAGCATTAATTCCTATAAGCAAATACTTATTATGTACAATGTACTTTTAGTCCTGTCGTATAGTTATGCAAAAAATTGTATCAAAAGTATTGTTTCTTCTATGCGGTTATGGTTTAAAAAGAAAAAAAAGTAATTTAATTTATTTTTAAATTCGGTTGTCAGTAAGAACACGTATTTAGTGTAATACGACATATATTATTCTGTTTATTAAAACATTACTATCGATAACTCCATTTTAGATTTATCTGTCTATGTTATATTTCAAATTGATTCTTTTTCTTCGGCTTATGACAGCAGCAAATTTTGTTTTATCGCATATGTAATGTTTTTATGTTTTGCATATTATAATTAATGAGTTAGTATTGTTGGCGGGTGAGGCTTTTTCACAAATGGACGCGTTCTTGGCGGCTAGCAGGTAGGACGCGTGTATTACGCAGGCTGGATAGGGAAGTACGACTGCGGGCGAGCTCCATGATAGAAGCAACGGGAGTAGTATCACTCGGCTATTTGTATAGGTTGGGATAGCTGTGCGAATGGTAGAACAGACCACGGGACTATGGTGAGGAAAAAGGTCCCAAGCTCGACATCCCGACGATGAGACCGTTTACGAACTGTCGATGGATCATCAGGAAAGTTAACAACTTCTTCAGAAACTTGAGTCCCTCTTTCAAAATTCAGTTTAATACCTGGAGATGACTATATTCGGTGTTCTACCAAGCGAAGCATACTCTTAATTCATTACTAGTTGATGTTTAATATTTTGACGCAAAATAAAATTGTGAATCAGCTTACTTTGCTCATGCCAGGTTTTACAAGTTTTGTCAAAGTTAATTAAATGAATAAAAATTGTGTCCCTTTGTTACTGGCTACCCGCAAGAAATTATCATGGTGAATAATAATAATTTTAAGTCGACATGTAATATTTTGATTTTTATGGGATTGTGTTTTGGTAATGGTGTGTGTAACTGTCTTGTGTATTTTATTACATTCACTTCACGTAACGAATTGTCTGAACGTAATGTTATTGTTTGTTTGTTTTAATATTTCGTTTTATTGAACAAAGATACATAGTTTGCCACTTCGAGCGACTACAGAAATGACAATACAATTAGTTTACAGTGTTCCAAACATTTTAGTTTCCTCTACTGTACATGGGGGGAATATTTTTTATGTTATGTTTACTGAAACCATTTTACGCGCTAAGTGAGATGTTGCGATTGAGTAGAAGGGAAAATATGTCATAAAACCCTGCGTAATGTTATGAATTCCATTCATTCGTTTACTCTGTGATCCGGAGGGTCTAATGTTAAGACTGAATACATGTGCACTTCCTCTATGTAGAGTGGCTTCATTGAGATGAAAGCAAAGCTCACGTTGATGAAATACTTATTAATTAAAAAATTAAAATGTTGTTTTATGCTTCAATTTCTGTTAGTGTCGTACACAGATTAAAAATGTAATGCAGAGTTCCTCAGTTTTATGTATATTGAAATTTGCTCATGTGTAGAGTAGTTATTAAAAGCATAAAACACATATATGACGAATTGTTGTGTATTATTTCCATTAGGCGTGACCATGAAAATAGATAAGATTTTATCATTATGTGAAATCTACATTTTAAATGTTGGCGTTTAAATATTTATGAAAGCGTGTGATATTAAAGCACTATTTATCTATTAAGGAAGTAGGTAGTTTCTTTGATTTTAGAAGGGTTTTTTAAACAAACAGCTAAATTAATTCAAAAATTTGAACTACTGCAAGCAAAAAATACTTTATTCCATTTTTATTTTAAAATTAGCCATTGTATTCTACCTTGCTTACACTCTATTATCGAAAAATATATTTTTTTGACAGAGATGAATACCGTAAATTAATACACAAAACATACATGTTTTCGTATGATACAATAATAGCTAGTGACAGTGACGAAATCAAAATTATTTTGATAGTTTGTATAGAAAATCCCCAACAGTAGTGGTGGTATATTTAGGGATTTATTTGTAGATGGGTAAGTACTATTCCACAATAAAAAGGAGTTATCGTCAATTATCAAAGCAGCCATATTTCGTATCTTCTTTGACAGCCTAAATACAGCACCAAATGACGTACTTGGCTAAAAATTAATTCCAGCTGCATGCGTAGATTCCGGGAGGGGAGAATCTCAGGGTGGCCCGAACCTCCCTGAAATAAAAAAGTCCGTCTGAGGGGGCCCCGCTTGCATTTGCAAAATCTTCACGTTATCCCGTGGGCCTCATGGGAATCCTACAAATTTTCGCCCGTGATTCCAGCTATACTTTTCACTGACACCTTGAGCACAACAGTCAGTGCACACTGAGTTCTTCCATACCACCCGCACTTGTCTTCGATAAAATCTGAACTCAGGTGGATTCAGCGTGACTGACTAAGCCTGCAGACTGAATCCACCTGTAGGCCGCTGTTGCAACAGCTAAGAAATTTACACTGCTCGTAGTGAACAGTCTGTATGTAACTCGAAACGTGATTCCAGTTCATTCGTGTATACTTATTCATCATATTATGCAACGTTAAAGTCATTAAAAAAATATGCAAAAATAAAATAAAATGCTAAACGTGTAATAAGAGCCAGAAAATAATAATATGCAGTAATATTTAGTGTAACTAAATACGACGTGAACCCTAGAATACAAAGTTGACGATGTGTCGTTGGTGGGAACACTTGTTTGTTCCTGACATTTTTTTTCTTTACAGAATTTAAAAGTAAGTTTGACATGCACTTTTTATTCAGGAAGTAAGTTAAAAATTTATTTGTCGTTATTGCGATTTAAAAAGTTGATTTGTGTCTAAGATTAAAAATAATTAATATTATTTTCATCATTTTATTCCCAGTTTTATTACTCAATTATTAGTAGGACGTGATTTCTCGTCGCGGTGCGGAATACTTTTATGAATGAAAGCATAACTGTTCGTGCAAAACCATTCATCACACAAATGTCAGTTCGAAAGTATAATGTTGGAAATTTTTTTAATGATATAATTTTTGCATTTTTTCCCCCCTGAAAACACAAGCTAACACATCAATTGTTGGTGACAGCATTTTTTGTAATGTATGTAAATCTCTTAATTATGTAGAACGTTAATTAAAATAAAAATACATGTTTTAAACAGAATTGACGGTTGTTTGCATTTCATGGATATGGACTGGATCGCAACACTAATTTAATGTTTCAAGTTAATAAACACTGTCAGGAAGCAAGCAAATATGAGAACATTATCTTTTGGTTGAATGTAGCGAAAGGGAAAAACAGTCACCTTTCTTGCCACGATCTTGTTCGCAGATAACGCAGGTATAAGTAGCAAATGGACTCCACACAATGACAACCCTCCCATTATTCCGCCCCCCCTCGCTGAAACGCCCTCTCCCCCCTCCACCTCGGCGCAGGCGACAGTCTCAGGTATATCGCCCCGCCCAACCACTGGCAGTAGCACGTGGCCAGTGGCCCACCGCGCTAAACATTTTTACTAGGGAGGCCCCTTAAGGACTTCGTAATCCTAGAAAATATCAAAATTATGGAGTTAGGGAATAGTTTCCATTAGTGAAATAACATCTTCTGACTGGTTAAGGATGATGTTCTTTGGGTTGAAACACTTATTTAAAGTCCTGAATACTGTTGCAGAGGGGTCAGTGTTCAAAATCATTACCACTAGAGTAGTTTTGCGTGACATTCACATGTTTGTCACATTTTACGTGCTTTGCAACGGAATTTTGATTTGATTTCTTTCAAACGTAACTCGGCAGTTGAAGTATTTACACATTAGGGTAACTACGGGTGCATAAACACCGTCATTTTTAAACTTGTCAGCTTATTTCCTTGCACTAACCACATTTTTTTGGCATTGTTTTTGTGGAGCAATTAACATTTAAGCCTGGAAGTATTTATAATGGTGTTATTTACATGGCCTGTGTTAGAACTGCAAGGAGGCAGTAATAAAAATAAAGTTTGGTCGCTGCAGCATAAAAGAGGTTGTTGTTCAGAATGCAAATGCATAAACATTAGTAAAGAGTGGGTGGAGGGGTAGGGGGTGGCATGTGTTCGCGAATGAGAAGGGGGAGAGAGGGGCCTTCTCAGCAGGAACAAAGATTTGCAAAGAGAGGAAGGGAGAAGGATCCGGTGACAGTTCCATTAGCGCTCTGGCTGCCCCTTTACATTTCAAGGAATTTAAAGTGTTATCCCATGTCATCTGTCACCCGAGGTGGCATTTCACAGGCAGTAAAAAAGCCAACTGTCAAAACAGGCATAAGTAACTCAGTTTAGAGGCAGAGCGTGTAGTTTTTCAACTAAGCTCGTCCAGCGCTCTGCCTGGCATGTGATGATACGGTGATGGTACTTGGTGTGTTGGGGAGAGGAGGTACAAAACATGAGCACAGTAGAAAACGATACAGTGATGGTACTTGGTGTGTTGGGGAGAAGTACAAAACACGAGCACAGTATGAAACACAACATTTGTTTATTTGTGTATAAATTCGTGAATAAGATGGAAAAAATTAGAAAATCACATTTTGTCTTCAAAACATCACAATTCGTGTTATTTTTTGAGTTTTTCGGGATCACAATTTTTTTCAGTACCCTATCCATAAATATATTTCAATTGAAGCTAATTTTAACATATTTAAATATTCTGCAATGCAATTGTAATGCATTTGGAAAAGAACTTCATTGAAATTGTTCATTGTTCTAAGAATTTGTTACTATAGAGGTTCTTCTTATGTGATTTTAATAATTATACAGCTTTTTTTTTTAATATTTGTTTATTTTTTGGTTTTAAAACTTTATTAGAAGAAAAACACAGTTTGCATTTTTTTCCATATACTTTGTATCGACTATTTCTGTACATTCAGATATCTGTAATGAATATATTGTCGCGGAGGCCCTCGGTCTCCGTCAAGATCTACAAGATGTCACTCAAAATAAAAATAATAAAATAACATCTTAAGATTTCAAAATAAACATTAGGGGGGGGGGGGTGGTGGTAGCAGTAGAGCTGGTACAGGGATTGTCTAACCTCCTTAGGACAGGGGGTGTAGGGTGTTGACTGAAAAAAAAAGAAGTATTATTCATCCCACATCGTTTCAGGTTTATTTCCGTTAAACTATGACCAAAACATGAATAAATAATTAATTAAATAAATAATTGTAAATAATGTCCAGCTACTCTGTCAACAATAAATAAATAAATACTCCTTTGAAATAAATAAACAATAATTTATCCTCTTCTTAGCACGAGTATTACTTTTAAAAATAACATGATTATTCTTAACGCACACCTCGACCCATCCTTAAGCAAAAATTAATGAAAGAAATTTTACATTACTGGATACCCCAAACTGCCTGCACTCCTGGAAAGAATCAAAACGTTAAGTCATCCTAACACAATTTGAAAATACGCCCACAGACGTTAAAAGAGGTGAAGGAGAATTACGAGTTCGCCATTACTTACAACACCTTCGAACGGCAGCACGCAGCTACCCGCCAGGCCGGGGCTCCGACAGCCCTCCAACACCTCACCGAGAAGAACCACCCTGGGCGCCCCCAGGGTGGCCCCCTTTATTAATTTCACCTCACATCGTCATCACGTCGAGAACACTCCAGGCGAAAACAAAAATCCCGGCCGCGATTTCACAACACAACCGCCAGGCCGCCGACCGACGCTATCCCCCCCTCCACCGGTCATGCCAGACTTGCATTTCTTCCACCAGGTTGCGACACAAACACCAGCGCGTCAGGTGTGCGACTGCGCGAGAACAGCAACGCAGCGAAACCAACCAGGGCGGCCAACGCTCCCGGAGATTCCAGGCCAGGATGTCGCAACTGCCCGCGTAGCTGGCCAGGCCCTCGGGCGGCGAATCACGCCACCGTCCCAGAAGAACAGAGAGCGTTAGCAATCTACCGCGCCAGGAAAACAGAAGTCAATGCCCGAGTGTCGCAAGCAAGTGTCAGGAACTCACGCGGGCTCACAAAGCACTACATGCGCAAAGCCAAGTTCAAAAACCCTACACGTAAAATTTTACCGCGTGACAACATGTAGCCAACAAAACCAACCCCATAAAATTCTGTCAAGTCTTTTATATTCTATTATTTTTATATTCTCATCAATCATGCAAGATGAATAGAGACCTGAAAGAGAGAGTTTATTTTATTTTTTAAAGCTATGTTATTATTCACACAATTTGCATCAAAAGCAAGTTATTTTATATTTATGTGAACTTTTATTTGATCACATTTCATTCAAAAAAAAAAAACTAAACCATAACCAAATGCTTATAAATTAATTCACAGAAATTATTTTTCATAATAGTTTGTTATTTCTACTTTTAAAACTTGACGTGGCCGGGGGTTGTTGTTCGGATGTTAGGCGGTAATTTAATGGGCGCCACCACGTGTAGGGGCACGTGGACCCGGCAAGACTCCGATCCCAGGGCGTGACGTCGCCCGTGTGGAGATGTGACTCGTTTCCCCCTAATACTGCCTATGTAATAACCAGACCTATAGCCCGCTCTCAGCGTCGGGCACGCTTTAATCCCTACCGTGGGCTCTTAAGGCGTCCCACACGCCCCTAGGTACTCAGGTAACACACACGTGGCCAATCACAACACAAGGTGCGGATCCGGGTTTTTATTGGCCCTGCATACACATAGACACGATAACTCCTTACACACTCCTAGTCTCGTCGTGTAACAGTCAAAAGCCTTACGGCGCAATAGGCTTAGGTGAGGCCGGCCACCACGTGGCCGTGCTAGAATGTTCGCGAAGGTTTCAAGTCCCGTTACCGGAGTTAACAGCTATTAATCAAGCAGTCGGCTCCCGAGGTAGGCCCCGGGGATATACGAAACGTTTTAGATTACTTACGAGTCGACAGAATTACCGGATCAGTTGAATATCAAAGTTGAAGTCCCCGGAGTGCGGCGTGCTTCCTACCTCGGTGAGCGCTAGAGATCGACTGGGGCGAGCAATGGCCGTCGGGGTGGCTAGACAATGACGCAGCGCGCCAAACGGAGGGTACCGTTATTCGGGCCGTATTGCGCCGAGGCTTACTCAAGAAAACCCTAAAAGCTATTCTTTAATTTCTTACATATAATTATAAAATATAAGAATTACATTAGAAATTTATTATACAGTTCTAAATAAAAGATGAAGATCGGTTTTGCATTATGGCCTCGGCAAGTCTACGTCTCTGGCGGCCTGCAGGATATTTCATCAATACACTTAAAATTTACGTTAATTATTGAAATGACAAATATTATAAAAATAACAGGGGTGAAAAAGAAAAGCGAATTACAAACATCCAATTACTAATAATTTAGGGGTACGAAGCACTGATTCTACTGCGCCCTCTTCCTGTGGTTCGCGGCGCTCTCACACGCACACACACACATGTCGGCGGGAGATTCAAACGCCAGGGAAGGAGTGGAGTGGCGGGGTGTGATGGCATATCGAGCTGGGCGTAGCCCCGGACGATGTCAAACTAAAGGTGCATAATAATTCAAACTTTAAGTTTTGAATTTAGTCATCAAAAGACAGCATAGTGAAAACTTCAACATTGCTTTCTTTCAGGTTCTGCTTTCTGTCTGTGACATCTAAGCTGTAGTGACTAAGTAACCGTTCACTGTCAACATTGTTTAAAGGTCTACAAACAACACACAGGACTGCTAGTGCAATCTGATTTTGATTTATACTCGGAAAGTCAGCACTTTCAACATATGCATCTCCTTCTTTGTTTTGCTAATCTCTTGCACATTTTCAAGGACTTCGTAACCCTTGAAAAATTTTGTGTTCTCAAAATGATGGGAGTTCAGGAATAGTATTCGTTAGTGAAATAACATCTTCTGACTATTTACTATTCCCATTAGAGCTCGACTCAACAGTGGCTCTCTCTACTATTCGTCTCTTACCGCGCAGCTTGGTCTAAAATTGCAGCTTTGTTCTACTAATCATGCACCATGCACACAACACCAACCCTGATGCTTCGATCTTCGCACACAAAGCCTGTTGCTTATTTGCTATCGCTCCTCAAGAGATCACTCACCTTCTTCGCTCACTTCTGTATTGCTCCGAGGATCTGCCGGTATCGTCACCAGTCTCTTCACCCTCGCTGATATTTCCACCAGCTTCTATCACACTCTTGCTGCAGGTTGGCTTCCGTCTTTTAAATTTGTCGATGTTACCGATGCAAAGGTCTCATAGCCCTCAGAAGTGTCGCATCATTAAGGTCCCCCGACTTAACACTCGAAGCTGCATGAACAATGGCGTCTTAGTTACGTCACTTGACGATGTTCACTGGATGCATGGAACCCTTCAGGCAAGACAAAAAGATGCCTCCCGGACTCCCTGCCACAGGGAAGTTGGTTTCGGAAAGCTAATGGAGGGCCATGTACTAGTAGGAGGGGGGAAGAGGGATGGATGAGCATTACCTATGTGCTACCAGAGGAGGCAGGGTCTTCCCTAGAAATCCCGCAGGTGGCACGCCAGGCTGGCCGGACTGGTGTCTAGCAGGCTCATAACACTACAATGGTTGCTTTCAACTAAAAACTAAGTAATGTTATGCTATCTACTAAACACAATATTTTAATTTTTTTTTATGTATCTTTATTGTAAAATACATTTTACCAACTGCAGTATGGTAACACAATATGCCTACTAAAATAAACAATTGTTTTAGCATCTTGTTAAACCAGTTATTTTTAATTTGTTCATGAATGTTATATATATATATATATATATATATATATATATACATACATACATACACATATATATACATATATATATATGAAATACTTTTTATCTTTTGAAATGCCACATACTGTAGATTTCCCGAAAAACAATTTTAATATTTTCAAAAAATTTAAAATTATTTTAGAACGCTAACAACCAAATATTATATATAACAGCCAATGTAAACAAAATGTGATATGTTAAAAACGAAAATTATAAAAAATAAAACAATTTTTACGGAGCTCTAATTATGTGGGTGTTAACATCTGATATAACTAACTACACACACATGCACATACCCACTCACAATCCTCCAACCCCATCCCTAATCTCCACCTGCCATAAAATCATGTACTGTTGAAATTTATCAAATCTATGTGGAACTTTATTAATGTGTATGTATCTCAAGCACGTCAGCAACGAATTTACATCCAACTTCCAGTTGGCATTGTTAAGTCAACTGACTTTAAGATGTATTCTTCCATACTATTTCAGTTTCTCCATCGATGCGGATGAGACTGAGTCGGAGCTCGCTGCGATTCCAGAGAGCCCCAGGTCCGACAGCACGCTTCACGGAACTGCTCAAGTGTGTTGCACCCCTTCTACATCACTAACTTTCCTGGACAGGGGTGTACACAGGGAATAAGATGCTGAATATGTCTCCCTATCCACCCTTCTCCAGGTTCTAGGAAATCCTAAAAATTCTATCATTCCTACCAACAAAAGCTAACAATTTTGAAAAGGTTAAAGCAGGCCAAGAGGATTTATTCCCTCCCTCAGCACAATAATTAAACACAAAATGTTTGTTAAAAAATTTAACATTAAAAAAAAAGTGTTTTTATTGAGCTAACGTAACCCAATTAACCTTTCACTTCAGTTTTTATTCGCCTTATATCCCAGAACCAGCTACTCTAAATATTTATCTGCAAATTTTTTGTGAACCGTAAAATACAACAAAATCCATCAATTTTATGAAAAACATGAAATTCTGTATTTGTGAAATAGATTAAATGAGCTTATAAGTACTTAAAAAACATGCGTTTCCATTGTTACTGCAACTAGATAATCTGTATTTTACTTCAGCAGTATTAAAAACATATTTTCTGCTAATTTAATGAGAAATCCAGAACCATTATTTATGTTTGTTAATTCACTTTTTGAGTAATAAGTGTCTGTTTCATCATAGATACATACAGTAAGTAAACTACCACTGTGGCACATGGTGGTAGATCTATTGTAACTATTAATTTATAAGCCGTTGCAACTATCATTTTCACTTACAGTAAAAGTCCGTTATAACGTAAATTTATAACGGCGCCAAAAGTTTATGTTATAGTGAATTATCGTTATAGCCAAAATTTAAAAAAAATCTTATTTTTGTAGCATTTTTAAAATATATTGTTTTCTCGCTTGTTTTTACTATGGAAATTCACAACAAAAGTAAAGAAAATATACATAAAACTTACTAAAATAAAATTTTTAAGCTATATCAGCACTTGCCGGCTGCGAAATATGAGACCGCGTGGCCGTGATAAGGCCGTCACGCACATCGTGGCTAAGAACACAGCTGTTTGTTTACATGGAGACGGGCGGGCGGGCGGGGTCACGGCCGGCAGCTTCCTGCCCTTTGACCGCAGCTGGTTTGCTGGAGACATGTGCGTTAAGCTGATGATATCGGGTGCTTATTTGCGGAGTTTTGAATACTTACTAACAATATGTAAACTCAAAGATGTAGGGAAATTTATTTTAAAATTTGTCACATTATTACTCACGTTGACAACTATGAAAAATGTCAAACACAAAAAAAAATTTTAAAAAATCCCTAATTACGTTGGACAACCATACAAATTACAGTAAAACCTTTTTGTTGCGACCCCATTTATTGCGACCACCTCTCTATTACAACCCAATTTCGAGGAACCGTGAAAAAATTGCCGAAAATCGGAAGAAAATCGGACAGAAAATCAGACAGAAAATAAGTTTATTGTGGTGAGTAGCGTGTTTCTGGGTTTCTCTTGCCGAGTGCTGTACTGCTGTAGGCAGCGCACATCTAAAAATAGATACCACTTCCTGTCGACCGCTGTCAGAGCTTGACAACCCCCATTCCACGTCCCTTCAATGCAGGAAAAACCCTCCGGCCGCAGCGTGTGAACATGGTAGTCGGCCGCTCGCTCGCCCTTGCCCACCTTCTCCCCATACCGTGCGCTGCGGCCGATCTCGGATGCTGCTTGTACTTGTTAACAATCACGTTATCTGCTTCATTTTAACAAGGAGAGTAAAAATATATTAAAACTGTCAGCAAATTGATAAAAGCTTTATGTGTCCGCAAAACAGGGCAAAACACTGGCCCGCCAGTTGTTTTCATTCAAAACGTGGCTAAAGAACTTACATGGATCAGGCTGAAAACATCCGGCAATACGTGTAGGTTATAAGGAATCTTGTTACGAATTGAGATGTTATGTTTTTCGAGTAGATATACACAGCGACCGACTGGATGCACGCCCGCCTCGACTTGTTTTAACTGCTGCACCGATGTTTATTTTGACAGCTCAAGCAATTATCTTTTCCCGTGGGTTGACAGAAAAAGGTCGCTTCACCGTGCATAAAAAAAAAGGCTACGAGACTTATTCCCCACGCAGGAAACACACTGGCTGCCTTCTGTCTCCCTTGCATTTATCTTTCTTTCACATTCCACGTCTCGCCTCTCGCGCGAGCAATAACGAAGCGACCACGCATTGGGCCGTTTTATGCTTGCTTTGGTGACAGCAGCTTGATTTTATTCGGTATATTCCTTTTCATAGGACCTTTGCTATTAAAATACATTTATATTTAAGTTTGAAAGCTTGTAAATTCCTTGCCAGAGATGACTGAACTCGAACTGGGTGTGAAAAGTGACATGACTTTGACATACTTTTTTTTGGGCGCGTTTGTTGGGGAGGGAGGGGTCCGAAAATATTTACAACGATCATACCCCTCCCTCACCACTTTAGTACCCCATTCATAATAGCCCAATTTTACGGGAGAAGGGAGGGTGAAATGAGCATTTTCTCACTGAAGGTTTTTCAAAGGAAGCGAAGTTGGGGTGTTCTAAGGGAGGACACTAGATGGTTTGTGTATCTGGGAGGGATGAGCTAGCCTTGAAGAATGTTACCGAGGGGTGGGAGGAGTGACCTTATGCGTCATGAAGCCGCTGCCGCCAGCCAGCCGGGCGAGCTTAGTGTGCGCCCACTCGTGTTGCAGAACCTACCGCTGCCATATTTTTAAAGGAAATGTCCCATTATTTTTTTGTTATTCTTACATGAACATTATTGGAAGTATTAAAGTCGACACAAAAATACGCTGTGTGTTAAAATTAACAGATTTAAATAATCTTTCATTTCGTTTTGTTTTTAATTTTTTTCTGATATTCACATTTTGGTCAAAATGTCAAATTTTTTGATGGTTCCCGAGAATGTATTTGTAAAATCACTGCTTCGTTAAATCCGGGGTTCATGACATCGGGCTTCTAGTGTATTTAACTACGGCAAGCAGAAAATGTACATGTAAACTAACCAGTAAAAATAAACTGTCTTTTGACATATTTTCTTTAGAGTGGCCTGTAGGGCGACGAACTTGTCATGAAGGTTGATGTGTGTTTAAAGCAAAGCTGTCTAGCATTGTGAGTGACAGCATCCTGCCATTGTACGGCTGGTTTCTTAGCGAGTAGCGGTTTTGGAAGGGGGGGGGGGGGGGGGGTGAAATCAACTGAAAATTTTGGAAAACATCTTTTATGACCCCACCTCTATTACGACCCAATTCCTGGGAACCGTGAGGGGTCGTTTCAGAGAGGTTTGACTGTATATAAAATAATTTTTCCTGTAATTGGTCAGTAACACAAAAATAATCACTCGTACAGACCCTTGGAAAATAACACAAAATTAAAAATCACTTTTTTTAAAACGAATCAATTTTCGTTTGCCTTGATTTCACTAGACTTTCAGACAAAATAAACGACTGGACCTCTTGGAAGTTCATCAAATCTTTCGTTGAAGCATTTGTTTGCTGATAAAAACGACTGATTGTGTCAAGTGCCTCCATCATTGACATTTTCGACGGAACAGATACGTCACTTGGTTCGTCGTCATTATTGTCATCATCTTCAGACGCCGCTTCGTTTTGATTAGAAGAGACGAGCTCGACAAGTTCCTGGTTCGTCAACTCTCCACACACATCAACATTATCATCAGCCGTGGCAAATTCGTGGAACGTGCATGGCACATGCAGTTGTTCAGCAACGGTAGGCCAAACACTGGGCTGATCTGCTGAACCAACCGGCAATGCATCGTCAGCGTCTACCAATTTCACTTCTGCTGACAGACAGATTTTCACACTCTTGTAAAATTTTCAATTTAGTAGATAGTTCGAGAGATTTTCTTATTTTGTCCATGTCTGAAGCTAGGTACGTAGTTACACATGTCGCGCATAACTAGACATAAACAACAATGCGTGTAGTGCCGTAAACTGAAACTACACCGTACGCAACGTTTACGATGCAAGTGTGAGACGAGTTATGCTCATTTACGGGCTACAGTCGGCATGATTCTAAATAAGTAATGCTCGCAGCGGGGCCCTCTTTCGTCGCCGCGAGGCAAGCTATGCTCGCTGTGGGGCCCCACCTTATGTGGTGTTGCCAAGACGGCCACATCATGCGCGTTGTTTCATTTGCCGAACGCGTGGAATTGTGCGAAGCTGTTTATCATTTATTAAGGAAATTGTAGTTGTTTTCTCATTGTTTTAGAGCAAAATTACAGGTGTGTAATCTATCGCTATAGCGAAAATGAGCCCACGCTGCATTCGTTATTTACGAAATTTTTATCCTACGCAGCATATGCAAAACTGACGGTGCCAATGGCAATTATTGTTATAGCGGACTTTACGTTATAGGCCATATTCGCTACAACGGACTTACACTGTATTTTAATTGCCCTAACAAAGGAGTTTACGGGCTATGTGTTGTAGTTCATATTTGTTTGACGGTTATTTATGTATCCTGCTACAAGGAATGTTACTGTGTTACCGCGCTCTGTTTGAGGCTATCATTCGTGTGAAAAGCGAAGGATTTTTTACAGACAGTACCTAGTTCCAATGTACTGTTTGTGAAGGGTTACTAGTTGCTGTTTTTCCCGATGGCAGGATTCCTTTGAAGAGGGCACGAGCATGGAGGAGGGACTCTCGGAAGCAATAGCCCGCAGCCTAGCCCTGCGGGAGACGCCTCAACTGCGGCAGATGGTGCGCACCACCAGCCAGGAGAGCGAACAGCGGCGGCCTGTGTGGTTCCTGGGCAGCGAGGAGGATGCCGTGCAGGTCCGCCTCTGTCCGTTGCTTTGTGTACTCTCATTCAGGATTTTCCTACATGGTTATACAGTTTTACTTATTTCATACGCATTTTCTTAGCGTTACAAGCAGTGTACATTCATTCTTAAATACAGGCTATTTTACATACTACATAAACGGTACTGGAATAGAAAGTTCATATAACATCCTTTATAATTTCTGGGATTGAAAAAGTGTCATAAATATTTAACACAGTCAATGGTCATCAATTAATTTAATAAGGTTAAATATAATCATTACTTCAAGCAACCATAATCTAACAAAAATGACATTCACCACAACATGGTATACATATTAGTTTGTCTTCCCGTAGTTCGCAATCAAAAATACAGTAGAATTACGTTATAGCGAGCACGGTAATAGCGAGAACACGGCTATAACGAGGTATTTTTGAGGAATTTACGGCGTGATCGCTTGAAGCGTGCTTTTGTTATTTGTCTGCTTTATCTCCACCCCTCTCGCTCGCCACTAGACATCTTGCCGTTGACGCCTGTCACATTCTTCAGCCTTGCAGTCGCCACCTAAGTGCGTGGCTTTAAAAATAGAATCCCGTCCTTTCTTTCATCAAACTTCCGTTAGTTATCTGTGCCGTGTGTAGACAAAGTTTGAGATTGGAACAGAAACAACGTAAGAAAGTATTTTTTACAAATTAGAAATATGTATGTTTTTGTTTTTATAATCACGTATTTTCACGTTTTTTTTTGTTATCTTAAAAGAGATACTATTAAAAAGCCGCTCTAAAGAGATTTAATTGTTTCTTGGTTAACAAAAACTATTAATTATCAAATATTGTTAATTGTTTATATTCTATTTATTATTATTTACGCGACGTCATACTGTACGCGTACGCAATACGACTGGATTCGTTGCTGCAACATAACATAGCATGTTATGCGGTATTAGAAGTAACGAGTAACGTAACAATAGTAACGAGTACTAACTGTTATAGTAACGGAATGCATACGGGTACACATTTTTTCGTTACTTTTACACCTCTAGTAGGCACTACCGTATTTATTTCCGAATCGCTAGGACAGTTTTCTTGTAACTTTTGTTTCGGTCAGTTGTTGGGGTATCTGTCCGGGAAAGGGGTGGTGATGGTTTGAGTTTAATCCCAAATTTATTTTCTAAAAAAGTTGACAGGTTTCTTTAAATGAAAAAAGTATAGTTTTTCAGCGACTATTTCGTTTAAGCGTAAGTGCCTTGCCGCAGCCGCACTCCTGCTTTTTTGTAAGGAATTAAATTGTCGCGCTACACTAGCACTACCTGTTTGCAACATCCCGAACCAACATGGCCGCCAGCAGACAGCCCGCGTCGACGATAGATAGCAGGACAATGCTGCGTCGGCCGCGGGCTGGCGGCCTGAGATGCTATACTTACGTGGCATGGTAGGGTATTCTGGTTATTTTGACGCAATCGGCGATCGCATCCGTACTTATGGGGTATCGTTTTAAAGAGAATTCACACATCTGCTCACAGAAATTAAAATTTCGTTAATATAAACTGTTATTTTCCAATTATACAGGTTTAAACACAATTTTTATGCTATTTTTGGTTAATTTTTATTTTTTGGGGGCCAAAATTTGTCCAATTCGGTTATAGCGAGGACACGGTTATAGCGAGGATCAAACCCGGAAGCATGACACCTCGCTATAACGGGACTCTAGTGTATATTAAATACTATTAATCAGTCCTTCCTGCAAGGATTTCAGTCACAGATTGTTCAATTTTGAAATAAATCTAAGGACGAGCGTTAAAACAAAACTTGGTGTATAAAGAAATAATTGTACAGTAGAATTCCGCCGATGCGACCCCCCTCTGATGCGTCCATTCCGTTTATACGACCGTTTTTTGAGAAACCGTGAAAAATATGAGCAGATAAAGTCGAAAATTTGAGTAAAATCGGCTGAAAAACAAGTCTATTACACTTTGTTGGGCACTGTGTGTTCACGTTTATCTTGGCGAGCAGTGTACTGCAAGCAGGCAGGCATACAAAAGACGGCTAAATATATATACCACCCCTCTAGACTGTCCAAGCTAGCCAATACCGGTAAACTGCGCGCATCACCTAATAGCATCTACGCGCGCGTCTATTACCGTCCCGGTCCCGGTCCCGTTTGATGATTGTCACTCGTTTTTCAATTTACACGGACTCGTGGATTCGTAAAAATGAGTATAAAGCGAGCCAGTTTGTCGCTAATGAAAAATTATGAGATTATCCAGCAAGTGGATAAGAAAACAATTTCCAAGACGAAGATAGCACAGAAATATGGCATTCCGAAGTCTATTCTCTTCACGATTCTTAAAAAGAGAGAAGAAATTATAAATGCAGTACAGAAGGAAGGCAGCAATTTGCAATTGAAAAATTTGAGGGGCGCGACGTATTAGGTGCTTCAAGTGTGCGTGAGAGATAAGATAAAGAAGGTGAAGAGGGCGAGACCTGCCACCCAATATATTTGTGGGAGGGGAGACAGAGATAAAAGAGAGCGAGCCCTACAGTAAGCGGAAGTGCAAGTTCAAGGTCCACATTTACCGTCACACTCTCGCTAGCTAACGATGCTGCTGATCGCCAGCCTCGCACACGCACGCTCACGCACACACGCGAATACGCGCGCGCGCCGCCACCAAACAGTGGCGACTGGCGAGTAGATGCGTGCGCAGCCAGCAGTTCCGCTCTCCTTCCCCTCACTTACCCGTTCACACGTGTTTTTTTCTTTTTTTTTTTACGCTGTGAAGGGACGTGGAAAAGATAATTGCTTGAGCTGTCAAAATAAACATCGCTGACGGCAAGGACGGGAGCGCATCCTGTCGGTCTGTCGCTGTGATTATCTACTCCAAAAACATGTCACAGCATTTCAGGATAGCATTGTTCTTATATCTTTCGTTTATAGCCGAATGTTTTCTACCTGATCCACACAAGTTCCTCAGCCACGTTTTGAACGAAAATAACAACCAGCCGGCTAGCATAGCCGAACTCGCGTGACGCAAATTCACTTTATAATTGGGGGGAGGGAGGGGGGTTAAAATTGGCCCGAATTCTCTATTGCGACCATTCCGTTTATAAGTCCGTTTTTCCGGAAACCGTGAGGGGTCGCATCAGCGGGATTCTACTGTATATTTTTTACTTAAGTGGCGTTATGAGTACTGGATGTATCAATGAAAATAAATCTTTCAGAATATACTTTTTTTCCAAGACCAAACTCAGTTTTGCTAGCTATTTGACTGTAGCCCTTTCTACATGGACTGAGTCATAATGTAACTGGTGATTTTTTGATATGTAATCTCTTAGCTCTTTGTATACGGCACCTGGTGGGAGTAATTTTGTGAATGCAATGGAATTCGAGTAATGGAAATATTTAACAACAATGGTGCTGCCGCCTCTGACAGATGGCGCAAATCAATGTTTACAAAGACAAGGGAAACTTTAGAGTATTAACTGGTTAATGAATTTAAACATAATAATAAAATTCCTTGTCAAAAATCAGGTCCAAACCTGGGGTTAGGAACAGTCTTTTCGCTTTTATAGGAGCCATTTTGTTATATAGTTTACAATTTTGGTCTGCTAATCAAATGATTCAATAGTTGACGTAGCTGCTCCGGCAGCAAATTCCAGTGCCAGGTGCAGAAACTATGTGTGATTTGTATCCAAAAATATAGTTTAAAACACAACTTGTGTACATTTATCACGCTTGGCATTATTCTACAGAATTCTTTGTTAAATTTTGTGTCAGTTTGGTATTTATAAATGTATTTGCAACATGAGAATACGTGCATTGGCTTGTTACCAAGATTAGATATTACACATCTGTAGCAAGTACTGAAAAATTCTCTCAACTTTTTTTATTTATATTTTATTAAAGTTTTATTTTCTCTTTTAATGGTATGTGGCTGAGAAATAAGCAAGAGTAATTTCATACAGTGCCTTAACAATTATATAACAATTACTTTTTATGTTTAAAAACAGATTAGAATAAAATAGCGAACAAAAAATATTTGTGATATTTAAGAAATATATATTTTAATTATTTTTGCCGTATGTAAATCAAAAGTTTTTTACATACACTAGAGTCCCGTTATAGCGAGGTGTCACGGTTCCGGTTTTGATCCTCGCTATAACCGAATTGGACAAATTTTGGCCCCCAAAAAATAAAAATTAACCGAAAATAGCATAAAAATTGTGTTTAAACCTGTATAATTTGAAAATAACAGGTTATATTAACGAAATCTTAATTTCTGTGGGTAGATGTGTAATTTCTCTTTAAAACGATACCCCATAAGTACGGATGCGATCACCGATTGCGTCAAAATAACCAGAATACCCTGACACGCCACGTAAGTATAGCATCTCAGCCCGCGGCTGACACAGCATTGTCCTGCTATCTATTGACGCGGGCTGTCTGCTGGCGGCCATGTTGGTTCGGGATGTTGCTAACAGGTGGTGCTAGTGTAGCGCGACGATTTAATTCCTTACAAAAAAGCAGGAGTGCGGCTGCGGCAACGCACGTACGCCTCAAACGTAATAGTCACTGGAAAACTATACTTTTTTCATTTAAAGAAACCTGTCAACTTTATTAGGAAATAAATTTGGGATTAAACTCAAACCATCACCACCCCTTTCCCGGACAGATACCCCAACAACTGACCGAAACAAAAGTTACAAGAAAACTGCCCTAGCGATTCGGAAATAAATATGGTAGTGCCTACTAGAGGTGTAAAAGTAACGAAAAAATGCGTACCCGTATGTATTCGTTACTATAACAATTAGTACTCGTTACTATCGTTACGTTACTCGTTACATCTGATACCGCATAACATGCTATGTTATGTTGCAGCAACTAATCCAGTCGTATTGCGTACGCGTACAGTATGACGTCGCGTAAATAATAATAAATAGAATATAAACAATTAACAATATTTGATAATTAATAGTTTTTGTTAACCAAGAAACAATTAAATCTCATTAGAGCGGCTTTTTAATATTATCTCTTTTAAGATAACAACCAAAAAAAACGTGAAAATACGCGATTATAAAAACAAAAACATACATATTTCTAATTTGTAAAAAATACTTTCTTACGTTGTTTCTGTTCCAATCTCAAACTTGTCTACACACAGCACAGATAACTAACGGAAGTTTGATAAAAGAAAGAAAGGATGGGATTCTATTTTTAAAGCCACGCACTTAGGTGGCGACTGCACGGCTGAAGAATGTGACAGGCGTCAACGGCAAGATGTCTAGTGGCGAGCGAGAGGGGTGGAGATAAAGCAGACAAATAACAAAAGCGCGCTTCAAGTGATCACGCCGTAAATTCCTCAAAAATACCTCGTTATAGCCGTGTTCTCGCTATTACCGTGCTCGCTATAACGAGATTCTACTGTACTGACCAATTCATACAACAAATATTTTAATCATCATTAAAAATTTAATGTGAGTTTTAAAAAGTTCTAAATTTTTTTTTTTTAGTTTGTTCTACAATACTCTAAACATTTTAAATATAGCTTGAATTATCTTTAAAAATTTTGATTGCCATGACCAGAAAAGTTTTGTGGTGTGTTCATAACCTTAGTGAACTACATCGGCCCTTTGAAGTAAAGCTGTTCGATTAGCGTGGTTTCGAATAATTACGCCAGTAAATTACACCATGATTTGAAGTAGCGGGGTCATAGATTCAAAGTAGCATTGTTTTCTTTTATTGAATTTCTATTCCGTGCGTGTACAATGGCAATGGCACTTGTGTAGCATTAAATACAAAACATTTAATTATTAAATAATGTGATGAGTCAGCAAACAATATTTTGCTCTTTCCCTTAATAGCTATTCCCTTCCATCATTGTTTATTTATTTCAGATTGTTTTCAGCCAAAGCTTATTTTTTATTTTACACCATCCCGCATGTCAGGCATGTCAGCAGCAGCTCTGGGGAGAAAAGCTAGAAGCTTTAAAGTCTAGTTTACCTCGCGCCTACTAGGATGCTGTAGTGGCAAATCATGACTCATGCATTTAGTAAACAATAGTCTGGAATTAGTAAAGAGGTTAAATAATTTTTCTGTTCGTAGAAAACATTTAGTTTATATTTTTTATATTATTATTAGAACTTAAATTTATCTGCTATATTAATAAAATTATAATTTTGTGACTTAGAATTGTTGTTAGCACCTACTTAGTAATGCTATGCCCAAACCATTGTATGTATATAATTTGGTACATGAATTATTTAATTTTAGGTTGATTTTTCTTAAAATGGTATTTCAACATTTATTTAAATGTACTTCTAATGTATTTAAATGTATGTTGGTACTGTACAGTAATTTTAATGAGAGCAGTGTCTTGATTAACATTTACTCTTATGGAAAAAATGTATTTTATTAGTGTTCTGTTTTCCTGGAACAATTAGAGCGTTACTTCGAGGAGCGGTTGTAATGTTTAAGTTAATGTTCTTCTATCTATAACCCTATGTGATGAAGTAAATAATGTTTTTATAAGCCTATGCAAAGAAAAATAATATATTTTGAAATGGAGTAGCTTTGAAGTGTGATGACAATGTAATTTTTGTTCTTAGTTTTAATATTTTTTGAGGCTTGTTATTCTAATAATGATTGAAAACAAGTCAATATTTTCCACTTTCAGTCATGAATATGCAAGAATTTTTAAAGTTTTAAGGGGTTAAGTTATTAAGAATTTTTCTTCTGTAGTTTAAGTTTTCAATGCCAGTTATGAGTTCAGAAATTATATAATTGCATAGTGGTGCACATAATCATAGCAGTGTAAATTTGGTAAAATTATTTTTTATTAGTCGACATTCAATTCATTTGTATTGTGGTTAAAAAAATATTTACTGTAAGTAATCAGCCTGTTTTTTTTATGTCCAGACTTCAAATGGCGAGAGTGAAGGAGAGAAAGCATCGTCGTCGAGGTTGTCGACCAGCCTGCACACGTCTCGCGTGTCACACAGCAACTCACAGAGCAGCTCAGGTTCAGCTCGCCAGAATGCTGCGAGTGCTGTGGAGACACACACGTAAGTGTAATGTTTGCCATAAGGCCATGGCATGTTGAACTATTGTGCCGTTTATCATATCCTTTGGGCACAAGTTTTGAATTTTAAATTTCATTTTTCATTTTTATAGAAGGATACCACAAAAATAATGGTGTATTTTTTATTTCATTTAATTTTGTTTCTATTACTGTACATTCCGACGTAATCTTGTGCAACCCTGTGCACCTGCGCTTGTTCGCAGGCCCAATTAGATACCTTTTGCTGACATTTGGTTATCGCAGCATCTCAGCAGCGGTTTGCATCATGTTTTCTCCCTGTAACAATATTACTTTTCGTGCTAGCGAACGCTACCCCCCTGCCCACCGCTAGCAACTTTCATTTCTCGGAGGCAAGCATAGGTAAGCTGTTTGCCAGCACGTCCAGGAGCATATTACAGTCCTCTGCGACGCCTCGGGACGGTCCACACGACGCCTTTCCCAGGCGACTTAGCAAGTTTAGACCCCCCTTCCCTCATCCACCTGTGGCTTCACGAGAACTTTCGACCCGGAGCAATGACCTCCAGTGAACCCGCGCAGGGTACATGGTCTCTTCAAGGACATTCGCCCTTGTCAAACAGAGCCCTCAGCGAAGCCTAGCGGCTGGAAAAATCCTTAACCTTGCTCGGTCCGCTGGTTGCGATTGTGACCAGTGCACTCCAGCGGACGTTTCTGTGACCCTCCAGGCAGGTTCTCATCTTGGCCGCCCGAGCACACTACTCATCCCTCCCATAAGAGACAGCTTGTCACAATCGACTTTGGCAGCAGTCGCAGTGCGATTGCAATCTTAGTTCGCCTGCGACTCGCATGAGAGTGCGGCGAGCGTTTTGCAGTCTGCTTCGCCCCTTCGGGCATCTCCGTACACCTTCGGGCAAACACCACCCCCCCTCTTTGGATGGGGGCAGTTAATTTCTTCAATTAGGCGCCCCGACGCCATTTTCAAAGATTCGGTGGGCAGCATCTGGTCAGTATGGACCACGCGCCGCGATTCGCGAGAGACCATCTCATTTGTACTTCTAAGACTCGACACTACGTCATGTAGTCGCCAACGTCAAGGCATAAATGCCTTAATTTTCTTATTTTTAAATTTGGCTGCCCATAATAGTTTTTTTTTTATCTAAATTATTTCTTCTTTTCTCGTCATGGCTTCCGCGGACTTCCGCGCCGCGATTTGCCTACTCGACTCCTGAAGCTAGCTAACGTGACTTCACCCTGCTGTTTGGGTAAGTGATCGTCATATCTCCCCCCCTCCTTTTTTTGCCTTTCCCTAGGTGTAGTCTTGCCCAGACTTAGCCTCCTGTTAACCAGTCTAAGCAATTTGGGACTTTGGTTACAGGCGGGGTGCAAGAATAACATGCAAGATTAGCCTGCAAGAATTAGAATGGAACTTCTCTGCCAAAATTAGCAGTCCGTGATTGACTACCATGCAGTCACAAGTTCTCTCCCCACATCGGTCGACATACAAGTTTCTTCATAAAACGAATTCTTCTGGACTTTAATCTACAGAAACCTCCAGTGCCAGGACCGCCAGTTTTCAGGACACAGAATTTAGTTAAATTCATTTCAAAAGAAAATTAGAAACCAAATGTAATTGTCTTTCTTTTGAGCCTGCGAGCTCACTTAAAACCAGAGTCAAGTTCAAATATATGGATGTTTTACTTTTATATGTATTTTGTTGCCTCCTGTTTATATTTAATATATTTTAATACATGTGTACTTAAAGATAAAAGAAAAGAAAAAGCTAAGTAAATTATTTTATTAAAAAGGGCAGATATATAAATCAAACCAGCAGTCTTGTTATTTCATTATTATTCATCCTCGATCCACATAGCCTCCTAGAGTTCCTAGTAGGTTATAAGGAAATTCCTTTGTACGATGTCTGGGCACCTCTGTGGTTATTGTTGTTTTGTTTTCTGGGCTGACGCTTCCAAGGCCTTAATTTTTACTTATTAATTTATTGAGTGTTTACCTGCAGCCCGGCGTACGTTACACTATACATATTAGTGCAAATACATTTTGTTTTCATTATAGTTTTGATTTTTGTGAGTTTCTTTTGAGAGTTTTATTGCAATGTAGAAATGTAGATAGGGACACAATTCTTATGTAATTATTAAAATATAATATTTAAAGAATTTAACACTCAAAAAATATATATATCTTAGGAAAAAATTCTAAGAAATCTCCATAAATAATATTATGTTAAGTTACTCAGAATTAAATTTTTTTTTCTTTTCTTTTTCGTTTGTATCTAAAAAAATTAAAGAAACATAAAATAAAAGGTGTGCTTTGTGTTATTTTTATTTCCAGATCATACTTGTTAAACTATACCTATATTTTGGTTTCAATCCAATAATCTTAATATGCAGGTAGTGCCTACCTGTTTGAGTTTTCTCCTTGTAAATGATGCCTACCTGCATTTAGTGCCTACATGTGATCATATTTTGCATGCTTGTAGGTACTACACTGTCTTGTGTACTGTTTTGTATGTTGTGCCCACTTAAAAAAGTTTAACTGTTGGTGGGAATGTTACAAATTTAAATGAATAAAAATTATATAAAGTGAATATTTAATTTTGGACAGTTTCTGTATTTCTTAGCAAATGTACTTAAAATTAATTAACCTTAGTTTTGAAAGTGTCATAATTCCTAAAATCTCAGTATAAGCATTTTTTATAATCATAGTAGAGACACCCTCATTGCATGTTGAGAGAGTACTTATTAATTGCATGATAGTTACATGGAAATGATTTTTTAAATATTCATACCAAGTCATCAAAACATTAACTGTTAATTATAGTTGCCTGCAATACTTCTCTTTACGCTCTCTCCTCTCTTCTTTTCTCGTCTCTTTTCCATGTGTGTGTTTTGCTGATCTCAAGAAATTGTACATAAGAAGTTCACTTCTTGAACTAATAATGGGAATGATATAGTAATGTAGTAATAGAAACACAAGAAATTATGTGGTGAGGAAAGATGGGTACGGTTTTGCAGCTTCAGTATTATACATTTACTTTTCTGTGAATATGCGCAGAGAGAACCATTCTGTGAGTAAGGGCCATCAGATAGTCCCCACGCAGGGATGTCTCGGCAGCCTGATCAATAAGACGTCATGCTGACGTGATGAAGATACTGGGTCGGATCCCATCCCAACTATAATCACCTGAAAATCATCTTGCGTTTGAGCCACATGTTTTATTGTTAAGTTGTCTGTGAGGTAAGGGATATAAGGGAATTAATCAGCCATGTGCCAATGCAAGGAACCGGTCCAGCATTTGCCTGAAGTGATTTGTGGCAATCCTGCGGAGTGCAGATGAAGTGTTTGAGGGTAGCGCCACCTGGCTCGGTGCAGGGAGAGGTGGCCGGACAACCACCAGCACGGGTCGCCGGTGCCCCGGCCGCTGGGCCGCCAGAAGCGGGTGGCGGAGCAGAGCTCCGTCCCGCCGCTCTCCCAGCACCTGCCGTGGCAGATAGACCTGGGTCAGGCCAAGGCAGCGCCGCAGCTGGTGACGCCGGTCATGGAGCGTCTCCTGCCGATCGGCACGGCCGGCCTAGGTACGCCCCTCCTCATCATCCTCCGTTCTACCAGAGACACAGTCTTATAACTGTAACTCTTCAATTAGGGTTAGTATTTTTTTTTAATTTCACCCTCTAAAACCTGCAGAGCTTCTTGCCTTGATTATTTCCTTAATTTTTCTCTGCATTTGAAGCAATGGTTTGGTAGGGAAGATTGATTAATTTTGAGTTACCATTTACTGATAAAGTGTCAAGAAAACCTGTTTTTTTTATTGGTAACATAAGTATTAAAATAAATTTGCATTCAACATTACTGCCAAATTTAATGACGGTGTAGTATTTTCATCATGAGATAGAATGGGAGAGAGGGAGCAAGAGCCAACAATGTAGAGAGAGAGAATGTGCGAGATGAAAATGGAGAACAAGTATGCAATCGAGAGAGAAAATAATCACACTACAATGAGATGGCTTTATTACTTATAATGTTGAGGCATTTATTGTGCCTCAAGGAAGTAACCGAGCCTGCATCCGAAATGCTGCACCAGAAGAATGCTATCTTACTAAAGAGTGGACTAAGCCTGCGGCTGGAGTCTCGAAGCTGTGGAGACATCTGGTAGACACTTGGGAGTCCACGGGGCGAGCAGACAGTACTAGGACTGCTATCTGTTCCTTATCGCACATCGTCTTTGTTCCATCCTGCTGGCAGAGAGTTGCAGGATGACTGGAGGAAGTAAAGAGAGGGCGTGGTCAGCCCTTTCTTCGGTGGCTTGCAGTGTCTCACTGCTCGCAAGTCCAACAGGTTTGGTAGCTGCGACTGAGTGGGTCTGCCTTCTCTCGGGCAAACATGCTGACATTTGTGGGTTCAAATGTGGAGAAAAACCGTTACACTGCAAATGCCTAATTTTGTTTCCATTTTTTTTTCTTTTTACATTTCATTAGGCATTTATTTTAGCAGTAAAGTTGAAAGTTAATTTGAATTTTGTTAATGGCTACTAGTTTTTATCACTGTTTATTTAATTTTGGAAAAACACCTCAGAAAACATATTATCATTTTTAAGAAGATGCATTCATGAAAAACTTAAAAAAAATAGTTATAATAATGTTTTTGTTAATAATTTAATTGCATTAAGTGTTGTAAATAGTAGCTCTAGGTTTCTTCTAAAATATGTTAACTCTCATTATCTATGGGCTTTATCATTTTCTTGTTTGTTAATTTATTATTTAATATATTTTATGTTATTAGTAAAAGGATGCCTTCTTAATGGATACAAACAGTAATTCCTTTATTTCTATTAAACATGTTTCCATCATTGCACGGTTTAGTTCTGTCTCACTTTCTGCATTGAGTCTGCCAGAAAATTATCTGCCTTCTGAGAGTTTATCTGCGGCATTTACCTTTGTGGCCCGAACACAACACGACATTTCCGCTTCAGTGCTGGAGATGTATGGGTTGTCTTTTTATTTTCCACTGTAGCTCTACGGAATGCCCAGCAGCCCCTGAAACCAGAAGAATCATATGGTTCCCCTGAATCGCCACTTTCCAAGATGGATGTTATGACAGTTGGTGAGTTGGGCTCGGCTCACTCGATGTGTTGTAACCCCTCCTCCCAGTGTTAGCTGTCCGCTCGTGCCCTTCCACTCTGCAAAACCCCTTAGCCATTGTCTCAGAACTGATGTCCCTTCTTCTGCTAGACATTAAAACCATGTTTTGTGATTTTGGCGTACATCTCTGCTTCAGTCCCTTGGCTATCAATCATGGAATGTTGTGTTGTGTATTTGTATTTTTTTGTTTGTTTATGGAAATGTGGAAGATCAGGTATTGAGTATTGTGGATAAATGCTTTGTCAGAATCTATATTTTGTATGTTTAATTCAGTGGTGGGCTCAGATGAGTGGTTTCCTGCTGAACTGGTGTGATTGTTCAAGTAACTGTATTGATCTGTGAATAATCTGGGTATGTTTTATGTTTTCATTGTACTCTACACAACGTAAAATATTCTAAGCAAATTAATTTAATTTTTATTATTTAAGATGTGAATTATTGTGGTTTGTTGGAATTTTACTCTATGTGACATTTCCAGGGCCCAGGCACTTTCAAGACTTTCAAGATTCTTATAATGCTTGGGTTTACCCTGAAAAGATGAAAATTACAAGTCTAGTGTTAAAAGAATTCATAGGAAACCTTGCAAGCAATGTGATACACACATACAGTATATTGTTAACAGTTATGGCCATGGGTGAAATTCTGTAGGATTCCCAGGGGGACCCACAAGTTAAAGTTTATCATTCCCATTTCACAGTTAAGATTTTGCAAGTGCAAGCCGGCTTTTTGATTCCAGCCACTCTCTCCCCTTCCCCTCTCTCTCCCCGTTTCACCCTTGGGGATCTACGCCCATTGTTATGGCCAGTCTTTGTATTTTTTTATGAATTGTGGGGTTTGAAAAGTTGTATTTTAAATAATAGAGAGGCCCAACAAAATTATTGCCCCTGGCACTTGGTTTCTCTCGATGATCCTGCTTAGTACTGCAAGGAGTACTAGTTGAAGTAAACAGAGTGAAGCCCATTGCAGTAGGAGGAACGCAATGGCACCTCGGGCACTGAACACCATCTTTATCCAGGGTGTGCTCACACACTGACATCTCTTACAGTGTGATGCAGATATTGTGAACACTTTGATTCATCCCTGCCAATGACTATTCAAAGTATGAAGTGACAATGTTTTCCAACGTGCTGCACTTGAAAAATTAGACAATTTGACTTTGGTGTTGCACCAGCTGCCACATTACCGAAGAAAAGTGCAAACTCTAGGATGCACTCTTAATACAATTTAGGTTTATATGAGAAAATATTTTAATTTTAAACATTAATTAAATGTGACAAAACAAAAATACTCATAAAAATTTCAAACAGCTTGCAGCAAATTATTAAATTTCTAATAAATTGTCAATTTTTTTTTTGTTTGAATAGTAATGGATATGATTGATAAATATGCATTTTGATTTTATTTCATATGCTTTTTTTCACTATCTTAACTAACTTCATATTATATAAAAATATATTTTTTTTTAATGTTTTTCATTATTATATGTGCTTTTTTTATTGTTCGGCATACTGTGCTTTCTTCTCCTGAAAACATATTAGGATAAGAAGTTTGTTAAAATTTTATTTATTGTAAAGTTTGATAACATTTAATTTACTGTAAGAAAAGGTTTGGAAAGGAATTTATAAGGTGCTCAGATAAGCTGTAATGCCCTTTACAAGTGGACTAGCGTAGTTGCCCTCTGCATCGAGTGGCAGGACAATAGCCCATTATTCATCAAAGGTGGCCTTTGAGTCCTTGCTCGACATTGTTGATTCCGTGGTGCCTTGGAAGAGGCTCTTTGCCAGACTGCTTCGGAGAGGATATGAGGTTGGGGTAGCAGGCCGACCAACTTCCCGTTACACCTGACTATCGGCGGGAACCTGTCTGAAGTTACCTAGTTCCGTGACTTGGCTGCAAGTCCAAGACCAAGTCAGTGAGAGCCTTCTGCATCCATGATATTAAGTCCAATAGTCTAAATACATAGTGCATCTTTCTTTTTACATTATGATATTTTGATATTAACTAGAAAGAAATATTTTATTATTTCACTGTCGTTTTTTTAGTATAATGTAATATTTACTATTAGATTGTGTGATCATTCTACACACAGAATTGAAGTTAAGATGATCATTCTGACTGACCAGCAATCAGAATTTCACATGTGTTTTTTCTATACTATCAAACAACGAGAACTCTCTCTAAAAATAAAAATAAAAACTGAATTCAAAATATAGTTAGTTTTGTGCTACAAGAAATTCGGTTTGTTTCCATTATTCCTTAAGGCCCTGACAAAATTTTGTTTCAACACCTTGCAGTATGTTAAGTCAAAGTTGGAGGACCGGGTTATAAAATATGTTGGATGTTGGATGCGATCAGCCAATTAAATTGTGCCTAGTGAAATCGAAAATGACTTCCGTTTCCGTCACAACGAAACTTTAAAATGGCGAAGAATACATGGGCGATTAAAGAGGTTATATGTGTAAAAATAACTTGAGTAATGTAAATAAGAATGTCCTATGCGCAATACTTGTATATGTAAATAATGTATCTATAAGTTAAAAAAATAATGAATATTTATTTTATTATGTAACTATTATCAATGTTAAATAGATTTATAGCTTTAAAAGTTATAAAATGTAAAAAAGGCGTAACAAGTTCAAAAATTCAGTCCAGCACTGTGACAAAATTATTTAAAAGTATTCTGGTGTCTGATCAGAAACAAAAGGTGAGTTACAAGGTAAGGATTGTGTCAGGAAATGATTTCAGTGATTAAGGAAAAAAAAATATTTTTGGATGGATAATTATTATTGGTATTGTATAATGTTTTAAATAATGTATGAATATCCTTTCAATTATATGCGATTACTCATGGAAATCAAAAACTTGTGAAAGGTGTAATTAGTCATGGCCGTTATGGGCATAATGTAGTCATTGAGAAAGCAATGAAAAATAGGGGAAGTTTTCCTTGTATTTATTAGCCATGTTTTTTATCTAGGGTTTATTTTTACAACTTTAATTAAAATTATTTTTAATTAGGCTCACCCGTGGAATTGGATAGTGAAAATTTTTCGTCGGACGTGACTTCGACTTGCAGCATGTCACAGTTGGAGATGCCAATGCAAGAGCGTCTTCTGCCAATAGGATCCAAGGATTCAAAAACTGAGATCTGCAACCTGGTAGACAAGGTACGACGAGCGCTTGGAGTGCCCGCGGTAGAAGAAACTGCAGGTTGGTGAATCTGCTTTTACCATTGCAGTCATAGTAATGTCAAGGCAGTTTGAGTACCTTGCACTGTTTGTGGTTGTGTTGTGTATTACTTTACCTCATCTCCTCTCGTGGAACTGTGATGAAACACTTCTAACGTAGGTGTACAAAAGTGATAGTAAACCAAAAGATTATTTTGTAAACATTAATTGTGTGGAGATAAAAATACTACTAAAGAATATTTATACTAACAACAAATACTTTTCCGTTATACATACAGTTTGCAGAATTTGGGTGTAACATTTTAAATTTTGTATGAGTTTCTTGATAAAAGAAAATTTGAGTGTTCTTTGTCATTATTTTTTTCAACTGCAATTTGGCATAAGCTATAATATTAGCAGATAGCATTGGTTTTTGTTACTTTCATAATGCAGTGGAAGAAAACACAGAGATTATAAATACATTATCTTTTTGGTGAAACCACAACTGTCAACTTAAAGTGCAAAATAAAGTAAAGTTTTATTAAATGGAACATAGACTTAAATCATTTTAAATAATGAGAGTTGTTTTGATTTTCATGCTGGTAAATTACCACACACAAGTTTTATTAAAATTATGTCTTAATGTCATATCTTCCTCATTTATTTTGTAAGACGAGGAAGAACTCAATCCACTAAGCTCTAGGGTTGCCAGTACACGGGCTCTAAAAGCTTTTACTGGCAAATTAAGCACTATATCCTAACTTGCACATAATTTACCACCTGTCTCAACTTCTCCCATGATCAGAAGTCGGTTACATATTAAAACGCATACTGAGAGAGTCTTGAGTGGTAGTATGAAGCTAAAAATTGGATTTAGTTATCTATTTGCAAACAGTTATTTTTTCAATGCACACAGAAAAAGTTGTTTTAAAATTCAGTAAAATTTATTCACTTCTTTATTTGAAAATATTTATAGCCAATTTCACAATCAAAGTTCTTTTAAAATCTTTTTTCAAATGAAAAAGTGTGAACCTTGTAATAAAGAATATATGTATTTGTGGTCTTTGTGTAGAAAAACTCGTTAAAACATTACATTTTAGGTTTAAGGTTCATAAGTACTGTAGTCAAAATTAATTTTCTCATGCTTTATCATCAATTAAATATTTAACAGCTGATGCAGAGTATCGACCATCAACTCTCCCAGAACCTTCTTCAACATCACCTACTGCAAACAAACACGAAAGTTACGGAGCACCGGAAGTGCGGGTATGAGAAGTATTTCCATTATTTCCTCTGTTGTCTTAATAATAACAGTATGCTGAACTTTGTTGTATTTACTCTAATGATGCCAAAATAGTATTGATTGAATTTCTGACATTATCATCGTTGATTTATGTGACAAATTGTTTGATCTTGCAATTTTAAATTTGGTTAGAATTTGTTCAGAATTACTCATTTATTCAGTTAAACCAATTTATTGGTTAAAATAGGTAATACGTGTAATGAATTTGATTAAACTGGTGGTATGAACTAATGATTTTAAGGAGATCACATCATTAAATTAAACAAAGTTAGAACTCCTGTAGTGTGGTCTACATTTGGCATCATAACTTTTTAAGTGCTTTATTGCTGAACCTGAAGCTTCCTACATATTCCTGAGTAAAATTACTGGTGTTGTTCTAAATCTATGAGGGAAGTGTGTCTGCCTCAATAGGCAATTCAGTGTTATCTACATATATATTCATATTTTGTAAATATTAAATCTATGAAAAGATTTTTTCAAATGGTTAAATGGTAACAGTATAATATATTTTTTTTTATTAAGTCATACTGTTAGTAAAGAGGTTTACTAAACATTATGTTGTACTTTATTGTAGTGCTATGTAGCTGTTTAATATGTATGATAGTGAAAAAATGTTAATATAGTACAGGAATGGCTAAGAAAAATTTAAGTAGCTGTTGGAATTGCAATATGAAGCAGCTAAATGACATCTATTCATTTATTTGTCCTAAACATCAAGCAAGACAAGTGCATGCAGCCAGGGCAATATTCTCAAACTAATGAACTAAAATTTGTTACCCAGCCAAGCTGCTATATCAGTCAATATAGAATATATGACTGTTTTGATAAGAACAAATTAACATCCAAACTTCCGGCATCACGAAACATTTAAGAAACGACTGGGGCAGGTGGAATGTCGTCCAGTGTAATCGTAGTGAACCAATGTAGACAGAAAGGTGACATGACAAAAAGGTCAAAGGCCAGTAAAACATTAAAGCAACATTTTAAGTGGGCCTTGACAATCTAGGAATGCACACGCCGAACAATCATAGCGATAAATTTAATTCTCCTGCCGTTAGCCGGAGTCTCGGGTTCGAGTCCCGCGGCGAGTCTAAGGGGCTGGTGGTGCTTTATGGTGTGTTTTTCCGGGAGGGTGCCAGGTTAGCTCGTACGTCTAACCAATGGGGAGGGTCGATCGGCCCCAGCGTGCTTCCGTAGACTTGGTGGCTGTATCTTAAGGGTGGTATTAACTGCTAGTAGACAATGGTGACACTCCCTGTTCAGCATAAGGTGGCTGGTGCCTAACTACAGATGTACTGAAAACTGGAACTGAAAACGTGTGGTACACGTATTTATTAACGGACATATTTGGGTACACGATATTGCACGACACTACTCTTGGTTGATAATTTGGACATAATTGATATACAATATTACACGACACTACTCTTGATTAATTATTATTGTCTCTCCCTAAGGCAGTCCGTTAGAGGGGGGAGTTCGTTGGTTGTCCTGGAGTCGGCCAGGTCCGTAAAGTGACTGACCTTAAGGCAGCCCTGTGGCCCGTGGCCTTAAGGCAGGAATTACGACGGCCGGGTTAAGCCCTGCACCATAAAAACCGACCCGGGGTCGCGTGGGGAATTGACGTTACAAAGGATTTGGTTTATGATTATATTTACCAGAGTGAAGAATCGGTGAGTTACTAAATTGAAGGTTCCCCACGGAACGAACACACGAACACATCCACCCCACGCCGCGAGCTAATCTGGACTCCGGAGGGGGCTGTCGCGCGGGGGGGAAACACTTCTGCCGCAAGCCAAACCACGAGTGAAGAAAAAAAATTACAGTTATTTGGTTTTTAATTGAAAACTTACTTGTTAATTGTACATGACCCTTGTTTGAATATTAATGCTGACATTAGATGTATTATGAAATATTGATTAAAGCTTTAGTTTAAGAAATGGAACAAATATTATTTTAAAAGATGAGTCAACTTAAAGACTACGGACTAGTTGGTAAAAACCACTGGTTATGTTTATCTTTGTGGGTTTGTTCTGGATATTGCTTCAGCACCTTGTTCCTTACTTAAATTAAGGCTCTAGGCCGCGATGAGAATTACCTAAGGGCGTTCATTAAACACCGCGCCCAGAGGGGGCTAACACTCGTGCTCTACGATGCACATTTCTTATCATGTCTTAATTCAAGGGGATGGCTTGATAAGCTTACTCCGTGAATTATTATCGGTTGTTTGCATCAGGTGCAGTTCCGTGACAAAATTTATACACTGGGAGTACTTGTGTATCCTCTCCGCGTTTGACCCAGGTCGAGTTTGCGAGGGGTGTGTTCCACCAGTGGGAGCCAATACTGGCGGGTCGAGGCCGGGCTTAATGGCCTCCGGTCGGTACGTCTCTACACATTAAATTTGAAATAAACAAACCAAAACTCACTTTGGAATTAACAATTGGAAATAAAAAGAACTATAACTCCTTGTTAATGATGACAACATATGTGGACTGTATTGAGATGGTTTTAACTGATGATGCAACATAATTTACACGATAGCATTAGCCCGCACCATTGCTACCTACCGCCATCATGCCGATGAAGACTTTTTTGTTTCTCACTGCAGGGATGCCACTCTCACGGTTTATGGACGCCAACCCTTGCAGTGTTCCAATATGGTGCCAACTGTAAAATGCTGGGGCGCAGATGATTTAAACTGTGTCTATCACTTGGCCCGGTACAAGTGCCACAAAGTCAACTCACAACACAGTTCTATATACAAGAGTTCACGCTAAGTACCAAACATACCGCCCACCTTGAAATGTGCCATTTCAACAAATTAAAATGGCATTGGGCACAGTTTCACCACTGGCCGCTTGAGTTGTCCACTTGAGTACGAACAGTAGCAACTCTAGCAACACCGTCCTTATAGTCCGGTTGCCAAATGGCATTTTTGACCTAAACCCAGAAGTAAGGTCCGCCCAAAGTTTTATGGCATTTTCTGTTTCTTCAATGTATATCTGATGATATTCTGCAGGGTGCCACTTTGACACCCTTGAGCAATTTTAGATATTTAAGACGGCGACCAAGATAGTTTAAACTTCATTCATCAGGCATATATGCGCGTATAAGACACATTTTTTAATCATTGTGGTGTATAAAATGGTTTTAGGGCTTAGGAAATATAAGAACAAATTATTTTGACAATTAAATACTTTTATAAAATATAGCAGAAAATATTTCGTAAATTGATAATGATATATTTGGAATATCTTGATTCCAAGGAAAGTGAACTTTGATTAAATACTAAATCATTAACACGTACATTAACAATACATTTAAAAGCATGGACTGTAAAATTAATTGAAGTTTATGTGGCGTGAAATATCTTTAGCTAGCTGTAACGTTTATATATATATACAGGGCTAGATTTTAAGGAATATTTTAACCTGCCCAACGGACAGGTGTAATCGAAAATTTGCCTGTCCGCCATCCAATTTGCCTGTCCGCTGTTTTACCCAAATAAAAAAAAATTTCTAAGTCGCTGAAAAAGTGAGAAAAAAGGATTTTGGCTATATTTTGCAACTATTTTTACCACACTTAACATCCTTATTTAATCATCATTTTCAGACGAGTCACTGTCTGAGTCACTGCACGAATTACTTGGCTGATTCTGTCTTGAACATCTTCGATAAGGAGGCTGAAAGGGTCGACGTTTTCTCTGAACATTATGATACCAGAGATTTATTGCTGGTGATGGATCAAACTCACTTTCAGCCATTATTGTTTATTTATAGATACTGTCAAAGACGTTTTATTTGCGGTCGCGGTCGCATAAATGTTATTAATCACCTCTGCTGCATTAGTGCGTGCGAATAACCTCGGCGTCACAAATTGCACCTGTCCACCGGACAGTTACCTTTTTTATATTGCCTGCCCGGACGAGATTTTGCCTGTCCCGGGCAGGCGGACAGGTGCTAAAATCGAGCCATATATATATATATATATATAATTTATGTTGTAATCAATGTTATAAGTAACCTGTAACATTTACAAGCATCTTATTTAATATGCAAAGGATTAGCATCAAAATTTTAAATAATAAGTATTTAATTTAATTGTTGCAGAAGTAGAAAAAAACAAATATTAACATCCAGTATAAATGTGAAGGCCTTAGTTGTAATTTTTATATATAAAAATAACTAAAATAAACTATCTTGCAGTCTCACTTTACTAAATTGAATAGGCCAATGGAATGTAACTTCATTACCAAAAAACATTTGCACTCACACTATGGATATCATATCAAACAACATATCAATAGTTTATTTAGTTTTATGATCATTCTAATAAGTCAAAAATGTTCATGACATTCTTATGACGATTCAAAATGTCTCATAGTCCAGACTTGATCATCCTAGCATTTCAGTTTCACATGAAGTGCCAAACTATGGCGACAATTTAGCATGGATATTATCAATTTTCTGAAAATTATAGACATAAATATCAAAATCTTAACCAGGAGTTAATATGTAAAGCAAATTTCATATGTGTTTACACCTATATATGTAAAATTCTTTAACTAATAAAATTAAATTTACAATGTTACACAATTAATAAGTCATCTCTCTAATCATCCAAATCGTCAGCAGGGTCAGTTGGTACGAACTGTGTCCACGGATTGCCACAAGTTTCTTCGCCATAGCAATGGCAAAATTGTGTACATGTTAATTTAGAAAACACACAGCTGCATCTTCCATTAGAACAAGGGTTTTCTTTTGCGCAGCCACAGCGTACCATATGAAGTATCTCGGGTGGAGCCAGATTAACTCCACTTGGTACAGTTACAGGAATCAGGCTTTTGTTGACAACATCTTCTACCCAGCCCAATTCTGTTGCCAGTTGTTGTGGTGGATTTTCCTCAAGTGCAGATTTCCAAATACACACTTGGAAATGAGTCCGCTTCACATGTTCGGCAAAGGCTTCGGTAGTAGGTGGCAAGGTACACAGTTTAACAGCCTTGTTGGTCTTGTCAGTTCCCATTTTTTTAAGCCACATTTTGTATCTTATATCTGACATAGACCTAATTTCGGCGATAGAATACCCATAGCATGATGCTATAAATGCAGTAGATTCATATATTACATCATTAATGTTGGCTCCTATTTGCCCTAAAAGCGATAGCTTTAAGCCCTTTTGGAGTGCTCTCACAACAGTTGCCTTTCCTATACTATAAATATGGGATACAGTATCACAACCTGATAAACCATGGGCCGCCAAAAGATACGTAATTATATCGCGATGCTTATGAGTTGTCATTCCAATATCAATAACTTGACGCTGGGATGCAGTTCCTTCCATTAAAACAGTACAATTGAGTGCGCAATGTCTGTAATAGTAAAGAAGCAGAACAAAGACATCTGTATCATCACTTCTAATTGTTATAAGTTTATAACCTTCATTAACACAGGACACCATTTGATGTGGGATAATAACATCCGCTTCTTCATGCGTTGTTCGTAGGTCTGTTCTCAATATTGTAACTCCTTCGTATATTTGAACTGGTATTGAGTCCAACCCGCTAATTATGAGTTTGTGTTCATATGTTGCAGCATGTTTGCCACCGTCTGTTATGAATGTTTCACAAATGATTTTGATTAGTTGAATCTTGTTGAATGTAACAGTTAATAAAACTTTCTGAGATGGAAGAGGTGTGTTGAGAGTCAATTTATGTTTACGGCTAGCTTGTTTACCAGCTCTATATGTCCTTGTCACACTTTTGATACTGAAGTCTTGGTATCGGTCGAATATTAAATGTACATCAGCCTTTCTTAATTCATTCAAAACACAAGTTACGAAGCCATTCACAAAGTCACTCACAGTGTCTGATGAAGGATAAAACACTGTCCACAGTGCAGCACAACCATCAATTAGGATAACTGCTGGTAACTCGCTTGATGAATGAGTTCTCGTTGAATGTTGAACTTGAAGCATGTTTTTAAGTGTTGATTTATTTTTTGAATCCCTCATGTTACCATTGTTATCAAACATTGAAGTAGGCACAGGAGAGAGTTCATGACGAAATACTTCTTCTTTATTAAGTCCACGTGAACCTATTAGAACCATGAATCGGGAAAATATAATTTCTGTATCCCAAACATCTTTTGTTCCCAATACCAATTTTTTCTTGTCTGTAGACATAGTTTTAACTTTGGTGGACAACGTTTGATTGAATCCTGCAGGCCAACTTTCTTCAAATGGAATCATGCTTGTTAACCCAATTGCAACCGATGCATCAGCATTGACTAGATTATTACACACTAAACCAGATGCAATGTTAACAATTCCTTCAGATTGACCATTTTCAGGTTTCAGTGGATCAATACACCGACTCAACATTTCTCTAATTTTCGTGCGGTCTTTCTCGTCAGCATTGATTCGTGCAGGCATCTCTTCTTTATGTTTATTTACCGTAACTGTCCGGTCTCTAGTAATAACATCAATATCATGTACTAAGTGGCTGCAGATGTGCATGCTCATCGCCCAGCGTTTAACAGTACTTGGTTTCAAGGTGATACCTATTATTCCTCCAGGTCCCTTGGCGTAGCGCATGAATGTAGATTCAATAAACTGATCGGACCATATTCCATTGAAGATCCCTTGACGATGCCGCATTACGTGTTCTCCATTGTCAAATCTGTCGAGAATATCTTTGGGAATACGTTGCATTGATCGAAGATAGTATAAACCATATCTTGCGTAGTTAATGTGGCCAGCAGCGAAAAAATAGGGAATCATCTGTTCGAAAGCCCAAATGTGTAACGACCACTCTGCTTCTCGTTCTGCTCGTATGAATGCCATAATAATGAACACTGGTTTCACCAGATTTTCTACCCATAGTTTTGTAGTTCTAGACTGGGCTGACCTGCACTCCAATTCAGCCATCAGGCCATTATACGAAGCTGTAGAAAGTAGGACTTCTCTCAATATTTCTTCAGTGACCAAGCGAAGTGCTCTGACATTTTGTGGGAACTTTTTACCACTTAGCATTGCTTCTACACCACCAAAACAAGATTTCATGACTTCTTCAAGACCACTATTTGACATCAACACTCCAACACAACCAACAAAACTCATTAATGAATGCATTCCTCCTAACCGAGGGATGAAATTAGAGAATTGATCTGGATATGTCCACATTACATTCACAGCAACTTTATATAACTGCTGATCAAGTGTCATGACTGTTATATCTTGCCCTGACTGTTTTGTCAGTCTTTGTGCTTCAACCATTGCAGTCTTAATTGTTTCGGGTCTTGATATTTGTCCTTCATCACGGGCTAACGCTGTATTATAACCACAGTACTCAGGTGTTTCTGGAGTTACAACAATGGCACATAAAAATTCGAAATCTAAGTTATGTGCTCTGTGTTGTAGTATAACTTGCTTTGATAAAATATGCAACGGAAGAACATGTCTTTTTGCTTCGTTTTCCGGCATATCAGGCTTTTTCGGTCCAATATATTGTTGCACAACAATTGCAGATGTGTTGTCATCTTTCATTTCACCTTTTGCCAGTCTCCGGATTGTGTTTTTTCTTTCAGAGTTCAGTGCTGCCCGTTGTTGAGTGACTAGCATTGCCAAAGCATGAGTTGACCTAATACCATTCTGTGAAGCAATTGTAGCGTCAAAATTATCGGCAACGACTTGAACAAGGCCTTCTTCACAGTTACCAATACACGATAATTCGTTAGCACTAGATTTTTCTGCCGATGCCTTAAATCTTAATGTCTCGTCATAGGTGCAAGTTACATGAAACTGTGATAGTTTGTCAAGTATGTGCTTTTCTCGGACCAAGATTCCTAGTGCAACAAGAAGAGGTGTTGAATGTTTTACTACAATGCTTGTTATGATGTTCCCAATCATAACTTCTGGCAGCGAAGGACATTTACTTCCAGTAACAAGTGATAGCAATGACTGTAATGTGGGGCTTACAGATTCTTCGATGACGTCGTTGTCAAGTTTGATTTTGTACTCATTCGTAAATGGGCGTCTTTCTTTTGATTCCTTAGTAATCAAATTTGCGATCCTTTTAATAGCGACTTCGTCATCTTCTTCATCTGGAACTAAACGAAGAATTTGAGCTGCAGCTGTCTTGAACATGAGCAGATTGGCCATTCCTGTACAAACTAAAACAAGTAAATTTGGTCCAAAAAATTCTGATATTTGTTGTACCAATGCTTTGCGACAAAGAATTGTTCCTCCATTCTTGGTGTACAGTTGGAGGACGTCTATTGATGTCCACATCTGTGACTTGTTTGCTTTCATTTCCTCAACAACATTCTCAAATGCAATGTCTTTTGCAGTGACTTCCTGCATATTTCCTAGAACAGCAGCTTTAATGGAACGAGCAGCCATGAACTTCTTCCTGCAGTCTTCATGGTACCTTGCATCGGCAGCATGTCAGTCACTTACAGCTCCAGAAATTCTTATACGTACCTCCGCTGCTTCTTCGTCATTACGTGCATCACAAACAGCTAAAATGTTTTCTTTGAAGGTTTTGCAGCTAGATAACGGCTCTATGGTTCTGCATATTTTCACTTGTCGCCATCTACTTGGATTCTTTGAGTCAATATCCATGATACACTTTTCACCACAAAATATACAATGTTCCAAAAAACTAAATTGCGTACTAACAATACGACATACTTTTTTAGGCTGTGTTGCATTGTGTGTTAACTCCTCACCGACTTTGTGCTTCCTCAAGTAGCGTTCGACGTGTGTATTTGAAGTGTATGTTGAAACACAATTTTTATGACACCACACTGTTGCATTTTCATTACTATCA
Organism: Bacillus rossius redtenbacheri; assembly: GCF_032445375.1. Lineage (NCBI taxonomy): Eukaryota > Metazoa > Arthropoda > Insecta > Phasmatodea > Bacillidae > Bacillus > Bacillus rossius. The sequence goes on along the minus strand of NC_086330.1, from coordinate 119,981,090 downwards.
AGCAGTTGCTCAAGTTCAATGTTTATACAGTCTTTACGCCGTCTGCTACACTCAATAATAGTTCGGATTCTCTGAGCTCCACAGTTTATAATGTTGGTATCTATTTTGCCACACTTAAACACACAATCCATTTTCTCGGATGTCATCACTTCAAATATTGCAGTTCACATCACCTGAAACAGAAATTAAAAAAAAATTGTATATCGGCAGTGGTTGTCCCATTCATCTGCATAATACATATGTTATAGCTTTAAAATCAATTTAATCACCAAAATAAATAGTTGTTAGTATTGCCAGGCACTAAAATCATTATATTAGACACCAACATGATTATCAAGTGTGTTCTATATGCGAATTTATGGCCGATAAATACATTTTGAGCCATCTAAGGCACCATCTTGAATATCTTAAATTGCTCAAGGGTGTCAAAGTGGCACCCTATAGAATATCATTAAGTATCCCTTAAAGAATCAGAAAATGCCATAAAACATCGGGCGGACCTCACTTCCGGGTTATTTTGATCTGCCACCGGACTATTACCCGGGTGGAGCTGCAATATACATCCCAAGCGCCACTTTAATGGTGGAAGCCTGTCTTCTTTCAACAAGATAAGCTGGTCTGGAGCAGGAACAGCACCTGGTTTATGCCATTTCTGCTGCTGCGGGAGAGTATGCAGGTAATCTCGGTGCCAGGTGTGCCAAAAATCTTGATGGAGACGTTCCACAAGCTGCCACCGTTGCAGTCGATTGAGCTGGATTGATTCTAGATCAGGCTCTGGGACGGTCACCAATGGTTCGAGGGTCAGAAAGTGGCTAGGTGTCAAAGCCATCAAGTCATTTGGGTCACTGCTCAACGGGCATAACGGACGGGAGTTCATGGTAGCCTCTATTTGTATGAGGACAGTGTACAACTCCTAGAAAGTTAGTATCTGTTCTCCTATCACCCTATGTAGGTGAGTTTTGAACGATTTCATCCCCGCCTCCCACAGACCGCCGAAATGAGGTGCAGCTGGAGGGTTAAAATGCCACTTGACACCCAACGGGGCCAAGACATCTATGACACATTGCTGATGGGTTGGTGAGGATAGAAGGTGCTGAAGTTCTTTCAGACGATTTTTGGCTCCAACGAAGTTAGTCCCACAATCTAAGTAGATGTCGAATGACCTGCCTAGACGGGCTATGAACCTTCTATAGGCAGCAAGGAAAACATCTGTTGACAAGTCTGATGCCAACTCAATATGGACAGACCGTGTAGCACAACAAACAAACACACACAGGTAAGCCTTCAGGATAGCTGCTCTGCGAACACGTGCCATTTTCACTAAGAACGGGCCAGTGTAGTCAACCCCTGCCCTTGTGAACGGTTTTACTTGCTGTATTCTCATAGCTGGCAAGTCACCCATTAATGGCTGAATTGAAGATGGCCTCTGCCGGAAACAACGAAGACATTGACACAGGCAACGGGTGATTGCATTCTTGTCGGCCAAAATCCAAAATTGTTCCCGAAGTATACCCCGAAGAGTTCTCACTCTAGGATGGCATGCTTTCTCATGATAGTGTCGAATAATGAGGTCTGTCAACGTGTGTGTCTTCGGGAGAAGAAGTGGATGCTTGTGTTCAAAGGGAACGACAGACAGAGACAATCGGCCGCCCACCCTAATGAACCCAGAATCATCAAGGAAGGGAACCAGACTTCTAAGTTGTGGAGTGGTGCAGCGACCCTTCTTTAATGCGCCAATATCATCACGAAAGGACTCTTGCTGTACACGATGAATCCAGAATACCAAGGACTGAGTCAGTTCAGACACACTGATGTGCCCACGCACCCTAGTGGCCTGAGAAACGTGACAATTATGAACAAACCGCAGGAAGAAGGAAGTGATTCTCAACAGTTTCGTTAGACGACTATAACGAGACACCAACTGGTCCAGTTCATTGCAATCTGTAAATGTACTCAGCAACACAGCCTTCTGCTCCAGCAACACAGGATCCACCTCAGCCAATAACAGAGTCCTCAAAGGCCACTGCTCTGGGGTGTTTTTAAGCCATGACGGGCCAGTCCACCACAAATGATGCCTGCAAAGTTGATCTGGCAGCAGTCCCCGAGATGTGCAGTCAGCTGGATTATCTCCATATGGTACATGTCTCCACCAAAATGGGCGTGTGAGGTCTTGAAGCTCACTAACCCTGTTAGCCACAAAGGTTTTGAGTAGATGAGGAGACGAGTTTATCCAAGCCAACACAATCTGGGAATCTGTCCAAGCAGTGACAGATGATATTACAAGGTGTTTCTTATAAGTCCTTCCCACATGATGAAGCAAGCGTGCCAATATTAACACACCACACAGTTCCAAGCAAGGCAGCGATTGTACCTTGATTGGTGCTACCTTACCTTTACCTATGAACAAATGAATACTGACCTCACCGTCAGGACCTTGGGCATGCAGGTATACCACTGCAGCGAAGCCCTTCTCAGAGCTACCTGAAAAACTATGGATATCATACCTGCAGGCCCTTTGACCCTTAATACACCGAGGAATAACAATAGAGGACAACCGAGGGAGGTCTCGACTGAAACAACTCCAACGTTCTGCCAGATCAGCTGGGAGACTCGCATCCCAGTCCAATGTCTTCATCCATAGGATTTGCATGAAATGCTTTGCAAACATTAGGAGTGGACTGAGCCATCCTAACGGGTCAAAAATCCTCACAATTGTTGAAAATGTGGTTCGTTTGGTGATTTGATGTCAACCAATATGCACCGTATAAGTAAAGGAGTCTGAGACTGGGTTCCATTGCAACCCCAGCACCTTAACAACATTTTGGCTGCCTCAATCCAATAGAAATGACTGGGGACTCTCCACTTCTTCCACTGGGAGCCAATCCAGAAGTGCATTGTGGTTACTGGTGAACTTCCGCAGTTAGAAACCGAGTCTGTTCCTGTCACAACATCATCAACATACAAGTCTGACAGCAATACCTTGGATGCCACTGGGAATGTTGTCTCTTCATTCTTAGACAACTGATGTAATGTACGAAGTGCCAGGTATGAAGCCGATGATACCCTATAAGTAACCGTTTTGAGATGGTAATCTTCTGCCGGTTCTTTGTCACTGTATCGCCATACAATGCATTGGTAGTTGTGGTGGTCCGGGTGAACAGCAATCTGGCGATACAATTGTTTTATATCGCCAGTGAAGACGACTTCATGCGAACAAAATTTAACAATAAATCCCCTATCTTTTGCTGTAGCTTGGATCTGATTAGGAGAGTGGAGGACCTAGAAGTTATCATGGTCTCTCTCCCGACCTGGGGCAATAGCCCAGGTGTACAGGCCTTAGCCCAGGGTTCCCCCTCGCAGTCTGATAGGCACTCGTAGAAGCTGGATAACCTTGATGCTATCTCGGCTTCTTCACCGACCTTTAAGCAAGCTCATCAGTTTACAGCCATTTCGGGCCCAGTCGCCACCTAGGAATGTCGACGGCTTACAGCACTCCGTTCCATGGGCATGAAATTCTTCAAGGTGAAATCCGCCTTTGGGATGCATCACCATGGCTCGGTAGTCGAACCACCCAGAAAGGTTTCAATCACTGTCTGCTGTTGCCCACAGCCACAGCCTTTTCACCATTTCTGGTACCCAGCCAGACAATTGAGGATGACTGAGGCAGGGGTATTCTCGGCAGAGCCACCTTCAGTTAACAGGGTTTCTGCTATGACTGGAGGTAGGGGCTACCCATCCCTACACAGTCACCACTTTCTCCCCCATCAGCGGTGCCACGAGGAGGCAGGTGTTTGCCATAAGTGCAAGAGAGGCTATATATTCGCATCCTTGCACCCTTTCCGTGGACCTGTTGGGTCATGTCTCGGATACTAGAACTGGCAACAGTTCTGACACCTCAAAAGAGATGGCGGACCAGACGTCACCGAAATTGGTAGTGGCGCGGGGTGGTCCTGTTAGTGGAATAGGTCCCCGCTGAGGTTTCCTTTGTCGACCCAGGACCACAATTGGTGTCGGCCTCGCACTAGGCGGTGGTGCCCCGTGTGCTTTAGGGGCAAGCACGAGGGTTCCCTAGTCCTGAGACATGCTGACGTAGTGAGCGACGGAGACAGCTCCGGTTTACCGGCCTGGATAGCCGAGAGAGGTTGGGTAGGCCTCCACAGGACCGCTGGTTCGCTGGGTGATGTGAGGAGTCCCAGTGTGAGGCGGGAGATCGGGGCAGGCGCCAGAAGTGATGACAACTCCGGAGGGCTAAGGGAGCATCCAATTTTCTGGTCAGCCGAGTGGGGTAGGGGGCCGATGGTGGTACATATGTTGGGATGGGTTCCTTAACTCCTGTGTATAGCCAAAGCTCTAACGCCCTTCCTGGTTGCGTATGCGGCGTGATCCGCATCCACGCCCGTGGGGGCCCCGGGGCAGCAGGGCCTGTAGGCTAAGAGCGCCGGGTTAGTAAAGAAAAGGAGGGGAAACCCCTGTGACATGCGTAATGTAGCTTGGATCCCGTCAACAAGTTATCATTCAATGATACACCATTAGAGTCCTTAGCAGAAGCATTAAACACGACACGCAATTTGGTGGTGGAACTATTTGGCTTAATGACACAATGGTGGGGAAGATAATATGATCGTGGCGCATACACCTGATCAGGGGGAACCTTCTCCACGTGGCCCGAGTCGAGATAATCTTGCATGAATTCGGAATACATGATCCTGAGAGTTGGATTTCTTCTTAAACTTCTTTCCAACCCAAGAAAACGATGAATGGCTTGGGCTCTAGTATCTCTGAATTCAGGGGGATACTTACAGAATGGCAAGCACACACTATAATGGCCATCTTCTTGCCGCGTATGTGTTTTAACAAACAGGTTCTCACAATGGTCATTCTCAGGTGCAGGATACTTCGTCAGCGGAAAATCCTCGACTTCCCAAAATTTCCTAATGACAACATCCAACGGCGGTGTCGAGGTAAAAAGTGAGATGCAAAATGATTTTGAATAAGAAGGTACAGGTGCCACTTTCACCTTTCCCATTAACACCCAACCAAATACGGAGTCCAAGGCCACTGGCGGGCCATCCAACCTGCCTTCTGTCATCAACTCGGGGAACGAATCTGCTCCAATAAGCAAGTGGACAGGGCCCGGAATATCAAAGGATGGATCTGCCAGTCTCATGTGGGATACACACTTAAGCACTTCACTAGACACTTTCACATTTGGCAGGTCACTGGTGATATTTGGTAACACAAAGGCATCTACTGAAAATTGAAGACTGGCGTTGCCAACTGGCCCAATAATAACAGATTTATGAGCTCTGGCCACATTGACAGGCGTATTAGACAATCCCTGAACAGGAAGATGAATTTTTTCACGTTTCAAGTGCATTTTCTGCATTAAACGTTCGGTGATGAAGCTCGCCTGGCTGGCCGTATCCAATAGTGCACGTACAGTAACAGAACCGCCCTTTGAGTCGAACACAGCGACTTGAGCAGTTGACAACAAGATGGTGTGATTTGCACAGGGGGGATTCACCACACGTGACGACATGGACGACACGGTGGTTTCTGCAGTTTGGGCTATGTCGCCATCCTCACCCAAACCTGATTCCTGATGAGAAACCCTTTCAAAGTGCAACAACGAGTTATGCTTGCTACCGCAGTGCTTGCAAGTTGCTGTCGAAGAGCAGTTTTTAGAGCGGTGTGACCCACCGAGACAATTCAAACATATATTCTTTTTCTTTACAACACTATAGCGATCATGAGGGTTATATGTAAGGAATTTGGGGCACTTGAACAAGGGGTGGGTGGCACTACAGATACAACAAACTTGAACAGTTCTGAGATGGACCTTGGAAAATGGTATGTTTCTTGTGGGTGCAAAACTCCTTTGCTTAGGGCCCTGTGCAACAGCCCTGGAATGAGAGTAAGTAACTGCCTCTTGCGCATTGCAGTGTTTTTCGAGAAAGGTTACAAACCCATCTAAAGTTGGAAACTCCTGCCCCAAGGTCATTTCCCAATCCACCCTTAATTTAGTATCCAGCCGCTTACCAAGGATGGGAAGCAGCACCATGTCTCATTTGTCAACAGGTGCTCCCAGTGCTTCCAGTGCTGAGACATTCTCCGAGATGACTGTGACTAACTGGCGTATTGACCTTGCCGATTCTGCTGACGCAGAAGGTGCTTGCAACAATGCCTCGACATGAGATGACACAATAAGCCGCTTGTTATCATAGCGGTTTAGTAACAACTTCCATGCTACATCAAAATTCGCCTCTGACAACGACAGCAAATGAATTATCCCCAAAGGTTCCCCACCAAGAGAACTCTTCAGATAAACTAATTTTATTACTGCAGAGAGCTCTGAGTTGTTTGACACCAATGTCTCGAATAAGTTTGAGAAGCTGGACCAATTCTGAGGGATGCCATCGAAACACGGCAGAGCAATCTTAGGTAAGGCTACTTTACACCTACGCGACGTCAATCCCTTGTCATCACTTGCTGCCTGTTCAGCCGTCTTGTCAGTGCTGTTCAGTGACTCTACAGTCACCATAACAGTATAGTAATGCTCCTCCAGCTGAGTCATCCGTTGAAGATAGTTGTCGCTGCTGAAGTCCTCCGACATGTCCGCCGCTGCTTTCAACTCGATGAAGTCCATATCGAAGGCTTGCTTCACCCCCGGTAGGTCGCGCGCGGTGGCAAGAAACAACTTTACTTTACTTGCGTCACTCGCTATTGCCTTCACAAGGTCAAAGGCACGCTTCACACGTCCCTCTGCTAACCGAAGGCGCAGTTGCAAAGCTTTAACATCGGCCATGACGAAACGGTAAGCAACCAGTCAAAGTTCGTCCCGATGATAACAACAATTCGAGCCAAGCCACTAATAACTTCAACAAAAATTTGATTATACCACCCAAGTCTGGTCGCACGCGCAAACAAGGTTAGGTCGCCACACAAAGACAAAATAATTACTGCGATAGCTCACACAACATGTCGGTGGGTAAATTCCACAAACAAATCAGACTGCACACCAAACAAAGTCCGTTAATTTACCGTTACCACCACCGGCCACGCGGCGTGAACCGAACAACCGAAACGACACCAACGAAACGAATGGCCCGGAGAACCAATGTTAATGATGACAACATATGTGGACTGTATTGAGATGGTTTTAACTGACGATGCAACATGATTTACACGATAGCATCAGCCCGCACCATTGCTACCTACCGCCATCATGCCGATGAAGACTTTTTTGTTTCTCACTGCAGGGATGCCACTCTCACGGTTTATGGACGCCAACCCTTGCAGTGTTCCAACATGGTGCCAACTGTAAAAAGCTGGGGCGCGGGTGATTTAAACTGTGTCTATCACTTGGCCCGGTACAAGTGCCACAAAGTCAACTCACAACACAGTTCTATATACAAGAGTTCATGCTAAGTACCAAACACTCACAAAACTGGAATTTGTAGGTGGGTAGCCAACAAGGAATTCAAAAAAATAATTATTGGATTATGGATCTTACATTTAATGCACTGCCCACCACAGGCACCACAACAGCAAGGAAATTATTTGAAGAATTAACGATTGCATGATTGTTTGCGTCGCACCTTACGAGACCCTATTAACTCAGGAACACAAAAAAGATATCCATCATCTAATTAAATTAGAGGCAAGGGTTCAACACTGAGTACAATGAGGTGTTCAAACCAGCGCATTCCAGTGCAACATATGCTCATCAACTCACCTTTTTAATCAAAAACTCTGCAGTGTCGAATTTGCATACGTAGTAGCACTACAGTAAAATATGTGACTCCATAAATCAATATAAATGAATATGGTGATATTTCCTGATTTAGATTAGCACTAGCAAGAACTAGATAATAACCTATAATGATGAATCTTTGAATTACTCTGTTAGCACTCTTATGAAATAGAACAATGGAATGTAAATTGCTTAAAATCCTAGTAATTACAGAGATTTTTCACACTATAGGGATATTCAGAATTTATATAATCCCTAATACAATAAACTACATATACCCTTTGAACAATAACACTCATAAAATGTATCAAACACACTATTAACTAAGAACAATGACTGGTAAATAGATAAATAGTTCAGGAGACATGCACATGACAAAAATATCTATGAAATTCAAGTATGTTGTGCTATTGTTCTTAATCAAACTTTTGGTTAAGATTAGTGTCCAGGAAATCTTTTTCAACCATAAAAGGATCCAGAAATATGATATGTATATCAATTGTTATTATGTATACCTGACTATATCTCACTCATTTTACACAATAACTACACTTGATTCCACTGAGATTTAGTAGAATTTAACGAATATAAATATTCAGTGTTAAGTTTTGACTATTCTTGACAGAAAATCTTGTCAAACAGGTTGAAGAAACAAATTTAAATTTGTGTATCAAATAATCAAATAGTTAGACATTTCTATCTGTTCACCACTTGATTTTTATATTAATGAATAATAGAATTATAGGTGAAGAATTTCAAATTAACAGTATAACTCACCAAATCTCACTTAAATTTATCACAATTACATAAAACTGTAATGTTAAATCAATATTTCTTTAACATTCAAATAAATATACTGACGTGGCCGGGGGTTGTTGTTCGGATGTTAGGCTGTAATTTAATGGGCGCCACCACGTGTAGGGGCACGTGGACCCGGCAAGACTCCTACCCCAGGGCGTGACGTCGCCCGTGTGGAGACGTGACCCGTTTCCCCCGAATACTGCCTATGCGATAACCAGACCTACAGCCCGCTCTCAGCGTCGGGCACGCTTTAATCCCTACCGTGGGCTCTTAAGGCGTCCCACACGCCCCTAGGTACTCGGGTAACACACACGTGGTCAATCACAACACAAGTTACGCGTCTGGGTTTTTATTGGCCTTGCATACACATAGGCACGATAACTCCTTACATACTCCTAGTCTCGTCGTTTAACAGTCAAAAGCCTTACGGCGCAATAGGCTTAGGTGAGGCCGGCCACCACGTGGCCGTGCTAGAATGTTCGCGAAGGTTTCAAGTCCCGTTACCGGAGTTAACAGCTATTAATCAAACAGTCGGCTCCCGAGGTAGGCCCCGGGGATCCACGAAAACGTTTTAGATTACTTACGAGTTGACAGAATTACCGGATCAGTTGAATATCAAAGTTGAAGTCCCCGGAGTGCGGCGTGCTTCCTACCTCGGTGAGCGCTAGAGATCGACTGGGGCGAGCAATGGCCGTCGGGGTGGCTAGACAATGACGCAGCGCGCCAAACGGAGGGTACCGTTATTCGGGCCGTATTGCGCCGAGGCTTACTCAAGAAAACCCTAAAAGCTATTCTTTAATTTCTTACATATAATTATAAAATATAATAATTACATTAGAAATTTATTATATAGTTCTAAATAAAAGATGAAGATCGGTTTTGCATTATGGCCTCGGCAAGTCTACGTCTCTGGCGGCCTGCAGGATATTTCATCAATACACTTAAAATTTACGTTAATTATTGAAATGACAAATATTATAAAAATAACAGGGGTGAAAAAGAAAAGCGAATTATCCAATTACTAATAATTTAGGGGCACGAAGCACTGATTCTACTGCGCCCTCTTCCTGTGGTTCGCGGCGCTCTCACACGCACACACACACATGTCGGCGGGAGATTCAAACGTCAGGGAAGGAGTGGAGTGGTGGGGTGTGATGGCATATCGAGCTGGGCGTAGCCCCGGACGATGTCAATTGCCCCCCCCCCCCCCCCCGAAAGTAGCTCGATATGGCCGCGCGCCGTTGACAGTTGGGTGGGCGTGGCCCGCAATGTTTACCTCGCGCACGTGGCAATGTTATTGTTTACGTCCGTGCGAGCAGGTGGCAATGTTGACGTGATGGGCGAGCACTGTTTACATGAAGGCGAACGACGATGTTGACATGATGGCGGGCGAGTAATATTTCCATGACGGACAATACACACGGGCAGAATGGGCGCTGGCTGACTAACCTTGGGTGTGGAGACCCACCAGTTGCTCCGGCTCCAAATCCGCGGCTGCTGCGGCTGCGGCGTCTGTTGCGTCTCGCAGCGCGAGGCGGCGCGGCGGTGGCCAAGGTGCCGGCCGACAGGAGCGGCGACGACCAAGGTCAGGCGGCTCGTGACAGGCAGGCAGCAAGCGCGGGCGGCGCTCGGCACGGCCCGGCTCGGCCTCGCAGACATGCGGGCGCTTTGCGGCTCGTAGTGACTGACGGGTGACAGGTGCACGGGTGGTTGTCACATTCGGTGGTGTGACGGTCGGGCGTCCAGGTGTCGTGGCGTCGACCTGCATTGCGTCAGGCGGGTGCAGGGAGCTCAGGCGACCCCGTAGCTGCGGTGACTTGAAGGTGCGGCGTCTCAATGTTGCCAACTTGCGGCATGCGCGTGGTGTCTCGGGCGGCGAGGCACTTGATCGGCGTACCGATACTGCGGCGCTCGGCATCGGAATCGGGCGTCGTGGCGTCTCGGTCGTTTCTGGCGTCGCGTCAGGCGGGCACGAAGGTGGCATCGGCGTCGCGCGCGTACGTCCCCTTCGGTCAGGTTCATCTGTCTGTGCCTCGAAGCCAGGCGGGCACAGAGGAGCGAACCCAGGTGGCGGGGTGGCGCTCAGGCGTCTCGGCGTCAGGGTCCTGACCGTCGTGTCGCAAAGTGTCTCGTTTGCGACCGAGCACTCGGGTGGCGGTGACGAAGGCATGATGACGTCGAAGCCAGGTGGAGGCGACAAGGTGGCGCGAAGTGTCGGCGTCGAGTCTGGCGGTGTCCGTGGCGAGTCGTGTGGCGGAGACGATGCGGGTTTCGCCGGAATGGACCTGGGTGGCGTCGGGACGTCGGTTCGGTGCGGTGGCGAGGTCATTCCGGCGTCGGGATGTGTCTCCGACACGAGGCGAGTTATGGACGGCGTCGCAGACTGCGGCGGGACGGTCGGCGTCGTGCGTCGCTCAGTTAGCTTCGGCGAGTCAAGCGTCATCACAGTCGGGATGAGTGGCGTCGGGTCGGCGAAACGTGGTCTTGCGTATGATGACGTAATCGGACCAGTGTCGGGAGACGTCAGGTCCACGAGAGGTGTCGAGGCTGTCGGCTCCGGGACAGGAGGTGGCAGGAGCGGAATTGGCGTCGGGACGGCGAGCGTCGGTGTCGAGATGAGTGGCGTCGGGTCAACAAAACGGGGTCTTGCTGGTAGTGGCGGGATTGGACTTGCGTCGGGAGGCGTCAAGTCGATGAGTTTCGGCGTCGGGACGACGGGCGTCGGCGTCGGGACGACGGGCGTCTTAGTCAGGGCGGTAGGCGTCGGAACACGTGACGATGCGGGTGACGTCGGGACGTACCTTCGAGATGCTGGTGTCGGCGTCGTTGGCACGTGATGCGTCGGCGAGTCGATCTGCGTCGTTTTCGGCTTGAGCGGCGTCGGCGAGGGCGGCGTCGAGGCGTGTCGTGGAAAAGAAATTTTCGGCGCCTCTGCCTGGTACTGCGCCTGGGCGGCTCGGTAGGCGGTACATGGTGCGCACGTGAAGGTGAAAAACTTGCGCAGTATGGTCCTTTCACGCTCGCTGATACAGCTACGATGCCACAGGCTGGCACATTCCTGGCAGTGGTAGCCCTCGCTAATTCCTCCGGGACACGAACTAGCGCCACACTTCGTCACGCCGTGTATGCGGTACTCGGTGCAGTTGCCACACTCATACCCGGCGGCGGTCCTGCCATGCAAGTCCCAGCTCGGGCAGGGGTAGTAACACCCGATACACTCGTCCGGATACATGTCTACGCACGTGTTACTCTACACACGAACAGTCCTCACGTCCACATCAGCAACGTGTTACTCACTGCGCTCGGAGTGCGTTGTTTGTGCGCGGATTCCTGGAAGCGTGCGCTTGGCTGAACACGTGGCCGGCGCGCCAGAGTACCGTTATCCGCTCCGCTCGCTCCGTGCAACAACAGCACATCTCCCTCGCGCCTCGGTCCTAGTTATTCCTGCAGTTTTGTCACGCCCCACGCTCTTGGGCGCCACATGACGTGGCCGGGGGTTGTTGTTCGGATGTTAGGCTGTAATTTAATGGGCGCCACCACGTGTAGGGGCACGTGGACCCGGCAAGACTCCTACCCCAGGGCGTGACGTCGCCCGTGTGGAGACGTGACCCGTTTCCCCCGAATACTGCCTATGCGATAACCAGACCTACAGCCCGCTCTCAGCGTCGGGCACGCTTTAATCCCTACCGTGGGCTCTTAAGGCGTCCCACACGCCCCTAGGTACTCGGGTAACACACACGTGGTCAATCACAACACAAGTTACGCGTCTGGGTTTTTATTGGCCTTGCATACACATAGGCACGATAACTCCTTACATACTCCTAGTCTCGTCGTTTAACAGTCAAAAGCCTTACGGCGCAATAGGCTTAGGTGAGGCCGGCCACCACGTGGCCGTGCTAGAATGTTCGCGAAGGTTTCAAGTCCCGTTACCGGAGTTAACAGCTATTAATCAAACAGTCGGCTCCCGAGGTAGGCCCCGGGGATCCACGAAAACGTTTTAGATTACTTACGAGTTGACAGAATTACCGGATCATTTGAATATCAAAGTTGAAGTCCCCGGAGTGCGGCGTGCTTCCTACCTCGGTGAGCGCTAGAGATCGACTGGGGCGAGCAATGGCCGTCGGGGTGGCTAGACAATGACGCAGCGTGCCAAACGGAGGGTACCGTTATTCGGGCCGTATTGCGCCGAGGCTTACTCAAGAAAACCCTAAAAGCTATTCTTTAATTTCTTACATATAATTATAAAATATAATAATTACATTAGAAATTTATTATATAGTTCTAAATAAAAGATGAAGATCGGTTTTGCATTATGGCCTCGGCAAGTCTACGTCTCTGGCGGCCTGCAGGATATTTCATCAATACACTTAAAATTTACGTTAATTATTGAAATGACAAATATTATAAAAATAACAGGGGTGAAAAAGAAAAGCGAATTATCCAATTACTAATAATTTAGGGGCACGAAGCACTGATTCTACTGCGCCCTCTTCCTGTGGTTCGCGGCGCTCTTACACGCACACACACACATGTCGGCGGGAGATTCAAACGTCAGGGAAGGAGTGGAGTGGTGGGGTGTGATGGCATATCGAGCTGGGCGTAGCCCCGGACGATGTCAATACATATTATTTTGTTATATGAGTGTTCAACATCAATCGTATTGGCAATGTTCTCAAACACTTCAATATTTATTTTTGTTCTATTAAAACTAGATTTTAAGAACATTTTTATATTGACTTTATCAACCTTAGTTACTCATATCTGCATTAAATCCAAACCGAACATAAATTTTCATGTAAATAGTAATATAATTTAGTAACAACAGTTGAATTAAAGTTATATAAATTATAATTAGTGTTCCTAAACTGCTGAAATAAATCATAGCTTGATGAGTTCACCAGAGCGGTAGAACAATATACCAAAAAAAGAGAATGAGGGAGGAAAAGTATCCCTATGATGCACTATGATCACAGAAACATTATGCATAACTTCAATAGTTCTTGTGGCTTGGTTCAGTCCTTTGTGGGTAGATGTTAGTTGATACGAAGGGAAAGAGAGTGATTGAACAAGAAATGGGACACTATTAAGTGTACAAATTCATCTTTTTACATGTAGGTCACAAACATAGGCCCAGGAACTTTCAGATCGGAAATTGTAGATATGTGGATGAAGAGTCTCATGTCCGTTTGTAAAATGACTACAGCTGATCACAGCACCCCAGAAGGAGGAAGTACTGTCTGGTCGAAGCAGCAGTCCACGCAGGCTAATCAAGCAGGTCGCCCTCGACTCGTCTCCACCGCACATGCAAGGAGACACTGAGGAGAGTCGCCCTGGCTTCTACAGGGCCGTGCACCATGACAGGAAGCCTCCTGGTATGTGTCCTGTGTCTTTAGTAGCTAAGCTCTAAACATTATCTAGTAAATACACTGTCTTAGTGAATGGAAAACAAGTACTTATTTAAATTCACTTCATTCTTGGAAGTTTTTATTGTATTTCCAGGAAGTTATTTTAGTTATTAATGCATTATTATTATTATGATAAAATATTTAGCATGTTTTATGTGCAGGTGTGTTAATGTAGGCTATGTAAAGTTACATTGAGCCTCTGGGGCTTTATTTCATTCTAGATATATTTTAGTTGCTTAATGATTTGAGTTAATAGTATGTACAGAGAAAATTTTGGTACTTAATAAATGTATTTTATACTGGACTGTTGACTATGATTTCTTGTTGGAATTTAAAAATATATACTAAAAAGTAAAAAAAAAAAAATACTTGTGAATAGCGTTGAGTTGTTCTGTAACACACTGGCATTCACAATTTTTTTTGTATAATTGTAAGGCCTCTTCAGAGTTTATTAATATATGTAATTAAATATTGTCAAATATAATACAAAGTATTCAGTGTAGGCAAATGTTAATTTTTCAGTTGTAAAATGCAAAGTTAGCATCAGCAGAGTAAAAGCATAGTGTAAGGTTTTAAAGACATAAAGAACATATACATTTCATTTTCTAAATAAGTCATTTGCTCATTTGTTTAAGGCTGTAAAGGCATAAAGAACGTTTACATTTTTTCTAAATAAGTCATTGCTCATTAGTGAAGGAACTGATGAATGTAAAAGATTCTAAGTATTTGAGAGTGGTCTTATGTATCAGACATGTTATATTATAGTTGCATTTTCATTACTAAATATCATAATTTTTTTGTGATTAAAGTCTAACCAGAAGTCATAGGAAGTATTATGTGACAAGAAGAGATTTGATAGGATTTTAATAGACTTCTTGAATAGTAAATACTAAAGCTGGGCCGATCTGGGAATTCACCGATTATGCGGATACCGATCGCTTACTGCTGATCTGACTAATAACTGATATTGATCATCCTTTCAAAAAACAGTAAAACACCATGAAGCATGTTGGTGTTTTGCCTTGGTACTACTGTTTTTGGAAATAACTTGAGCTATCCAAACCAATATTTGAACATATTAAGTTGGCAATAGCAATTAGAAAAATAAAATTGGAACAATTAAAAAGTTTTAAATTAATTATTCACTTTAATATATGGTTTGTCAATATTTACACACTTATTTGTTGAAATAAAACTAGCATTTGAAAAATAGGTATCTAAATGTAATCGAAAATGTTTTTTATAAACAGCATAATTATACGTATTATAATAATTTTTTACATGATATATGGAATAATGGTGAATGGTAATTTTCAATTAAGTTTAGAAATTATGTGTGGCTGAATATGTGCTTAAATAACAAGTCTCTGTTGGTTTTTAAAAAATATAAAGTTACGAGTCATTTAAATTGTTTAGTTAAAATATCTCGGCGGTGCATGTGAAGTACATTGAACTGTGCCGTTATGCTACGTCTGCTGCCTGCCAACCGTCGATGGGCCAGTCAGACTGTGCCGGTAAGTGACATGGCTGGCTGTAGGAAGGGAAAGGTCTAAAAAATAAACCAGCCAGAGTTAGTGTGTGTGCATTCTGTGAGTACGTGTGGCCATGTAGTAGTGTTGATGGTTCTCTTCCCTCTCACCGCTATAGTGTTCGTGGATTGGCACCTTACACACGTGTCTATCTTGACAGGTTTTATGATGCAACAGTTTTTTTTTTTTGCGTGAGGTTTCCCATGCCTTAAACTGTAACATTCCATGACAAAACTGTGTTTAGAAGTGGAACTTTTGTACTCCTTTTATACCCCTTCCCCTTTGTTTAAGGTTAGTAACATGCATGTTAGTTTGAAGTAACTGATGATAAAGAGTAGCTTGCTGCCTTTCCTCGTTTTGGGGAAAGGGACATTAGTAAAAAATACATACAATAGATGGTAAGGGAAACATGGGTATAAAAAATAGCATTTTTTTTTTGTTTTTTTCCTTTGTCTTTTTGTTAGGTGGTGCAGGCATAGGACTGCCGCCTCACAGCCACTCAGAGTAATAAAGTAGGGCAGAAAACAGACATGGTAGGACCCAGTGCCATATTTCTTATGCACCGATAAGCTGAGACATGGAACACAAATACTTCACTTGTATCGGAACTCTATTGATGAAATATACATGGTGGTACCAAATTTGAGGGCGATCCTTAGGATAGAAATGTTAGATTTTTAAAACCATAGATGCGACTCATAAGGCAACCCTTCTGCAGGTAAGTACAATAGCTGATCGTCATGAAATATCGGCAAGCATAATTCCAATCACGACGATCAATAAGGCGACAATATTGTCTGATTAATCATTATCATCCTAGCTATAGTAAATACATCAAGATATTAGAGAGCTGCTAAAAACTGTATGAATTTTTGTGTGAAGTCATTTTTAAAAAGGACTGACTAACTATAGAAGAGGTTACCTAAATATTATTACAACAAACTATAATTAAATATTGGAACAGACCATGACAGTGAAATACTATTTAATGTGACTACCATCTAATACAGAGTCATCAACTATATCCCATTAATACTACTATAAAACAGAACAACTGAGAACTCCAGTTGGCTGAGACCAATGACATGCAGAAGCAGAGGGTCTGCATTAAGATTCTGCTACTACCTATAGAGAGTGATATTACCAGCAGGCTGCAATAGAGGGTCTTATACGAGCTCTCGCTGAGCAATGTCAATAATCAGACTGTGGAATCCATACACCCAGGAGAGAGTATGAACTTGAACTACATATTTCTGCAAACTTCAGTACTGCCCATACCAAGTGAGGTGTACTTGTTGATTTTAGAGTTATTTTCTTTGCTTGTTCATGTATGTTTAAATTTTTTATTCCTTTTTTTACTGCTAATCATATTTCACTGTTAATGCAAATTGCTCAGTCTCCTAAATAGTTAAATTGCAACCAATAGATAAATAAATGTTCATTCAATATACTCTTAATAGTTAAGAGCTTTTAAGAGTATAAATTCTGTGAGCTGTTTGAAGCATTAATTTTTCTCTTATCCACTGATTTAAAATAGATTTTTGTTGTAATTGATTTTCATGTCCAGAATCTAATGTAAAATCATAAAATAGTTAATTTCAAATTACTAATGTGTTTGTAATTGATTTGAAATGAAAGATTACATATCATACAACTATATAATTTTGGTTTTACTCATACTGTGTACTTTCTTTGATCGTGACATAGTATACTGAGGAACATATATGTTTATGCAAGTAAAGTCTGGCATCCTAAGGGTTTACATTTAAATATTGGTATCCCAAGTGAACCACTACTTAAATTATTTCTTTTGTGATGTTTCATAACAATTTGTATTTGTTGTGAAATTTCCTCATAAAGAGAAAGTAACTCACTATAACAACACATTTTCCATGCGATGCGTACTGCTCTTGTTGTAGCAGTGAAGCAGGAGGAGCACATCCGCAACCAAAGACAGAGAACCAAGAAAACTGGCTTGTTTACAATTGGTCAACACCTGCTCACAGACTTCCCCCGCCATCCAGGCTCATGGTATGATTTCCTGGCCATATTTTATTGTATCATTTCATCTTTGAATGTGTCGAATAAATAAATTTTTAAAGCACCATTAAGGAAAAAGATTTTTCAAAAATTTTTGATAACAATGTTAGTACGTTTCCTTCTACGTAAAATTTTGCCATTTCATCAAGTAATGGTCTAATGGACTTTACAACAAACACTGTTAACATTTGAGCTATATTACATTTAAATTCAGATGAAGTATAGCTTAATAATGCTGAGAATTGAAGCACTTGAAGTGCACTTGTATGGAATCATGGAGAAGCAGAGGTCTCCTCTGCGACCTTGCAGGTGCGGTCCACAGCACCAGCCGCTGCTGGACCCGGCCACCCAGCAAGCTTGTCACGCGGAGTTTGACCTGAAGCAGAGCTCCCTCCGGGTGGGCGAGGACTGCATCAGCCAGAGGTTCGGGCAGCTCCCTGGCAGTCCATTCATCGTGCATTTTCTTATTAACTAATCATATTCTTTTTTATTCTTTGTTATTTTTTGTCTTATACCATATTTCATCTCTACCTAGTATTCATCAATGAAATTATTATTATTTTTTTATATATTTTTGTTTGATCTCATCTTATACCTTGTCTCTTATTTCCTTCATAAAGTATATCTTAGGGTGGGGGGGGGGGGGGAATATTTTTCACTGTTCTCTTGGCTTGGGAAAAACATCATGAAATAATGTTAAGTTTTATACTTTGATAATATTGTAAATGTTTCATTTCCACTCTTTTTTTAACTTGTATTGCTGTGTTGGTATTCAGTATTTAAATTTATAAACATTGCATATAATGTTAGACGTTGTTTTTAAATTTGTTTTGCAGATGTTCTGAGTGTGGTACAATCAAGGAGGAATACAGCGACGAAGAACTTGCACTGTGCATTATTGTTCTCGGCACTTTCATACACAGAGAGCCTGTGCTGGCTGCGCCCATGCTGCCAGATATCCTTAGCAGTGTTGCCAGGTAAGTTCTGACTCCACAGTTGTTTAGCTGCATTTCTACGGCAGGTCGCTGTACAAAATGCATATTTATTAGAATATAAAAATAATATAAATTGAATACTTTACTTAAAAGTTTTTTTTTTTAAATTTTAATTTTAAAAAGATTAATTCTGGTAAGATACAAGTTTTCGCGTTCACTTTAGACGTAAGTACTACTCACTGGTTTTAGGCTAAGCTAGTGAATTGTGTATTTTTTATAGAGCTGGGCCGATGCCGATCCCCGATCGTAGTAATCGGCCGATTTTGTTAATTTTGCCGATCATAATGATCGGCAAAACGTAGCCGATTATTTGAGCCGATCATTGGTCTCCTACTGCAAACTTATAACATTGAATAATTACCTATACCTAACAACTTTCCATGTTTGTTTACGGTACTTTTCGGGAAGAAAATTTGATTATTGATTGAAAAATAATAGGATTTAATAATTTAAAACTAACCACACACGAAAAAAAATATACCAATAAAGTAAACAAATACCGTAAGTTTTATAAACATTGAACAGTTACATACCTAAGTATCAATTTCCACGTATATTTACGGTACTTTCGGTAAAATAATTTTCCATTATACTATTTGCAAAGTTATTTATCATTTACGAACCGAAAACTATGTATTTGTTTACCATTTACGGTTAATATTACCGGAATGGCGAATGGCGACTGTTGTTTAGGTTGGTTATGTGACGCCAGAGATTAGAGTGACGCGCGTCGCGCGACGGAATTAGTACGGATTAATGGCGCTAGTAGTCTCGTGGTTAGTAAACAACTACTCTTCGGGAATTCATCTATTTAGTTTTTTCTCGCTAAATATGGCCTATTGAAAGTTTTGTTTAGAGAAATTAATATTCTTATCCTGTTTAGCGGGAAATAGAGCTTAACTTTCTTTTGTATAAAAACCTGGTTGATGAAAAGTTTTGTTTCCCACAGTAGAACATCGTTAATCCGTGACGCGCTAATACGGGAATCGGATAATACGGGAATCGGATAATCCGGCACGATTTAAAAGTGCAGAAAAAAAAGAGAAGCAAAATTGTCAGCGCTTAAAATTAACGTCACGCGGGCCGGCGGCTGGCAAACACTGCAACGCTGTTTGTACCGACCCTTTGTGTCGCCCCCCTTTCAGCTGTCACATTTGTCACTCTTTAAACGTGAGGGGGATGTCCTGACTTCTGCTTCCCGTTTTCCGTTTGTTTGAATGTTGTTTCACGTGCTGCAGAGTTACTTTCCGCCCGCCAACGCACGGCAGGCGCCTGGCGAGTGACGTGTCTGTCTGGCATTCGGTTCAGGGGGGTGACAGTAGATAGGACAAACTGAATCCTTAAAAATGAGATCATACCATGTTTCACCAACATCGAAAAAAAAAATTACAAGTTTTGATCTCTTTAGTTTATTACATATCCAGTTATTATAATTACATACGGCCATCTTTGTATTGTCTCGTGGTAATAATGGATTTGGAAAGTAAAAGTATATATTTTTTAAATGTAACTGAAAAATAGATGATGCGTGACATATTGCCGAAAATGAAAATTAGAGCACGTTGGCCTGTCGTTCTCCATATTACCTGCTAGGGCTGCTACTGTAGTTTTTGAAGTTGAAAATTAAAAAAAAAAAATTAAAAATGGAATGGAAAATAAATATAATAAACAGAAATAAAATTAATTACTAAACGATCATCAGTTTCAATCTGGCTGTATAATTAATTTGGAATTTACTAGTGCAGAAAAATAAAACATAAGTACATACACTTGTTGAACCTATTTCAAGATAGATTGGTGGTCTTGTGGGTAAAGGCGTCATAGCTCGAAACTGACCATTGAGAGTTCGAATCTACCATAGTTCAAAACTTTTTTTTTCTATTGCGGAAATAGTTTAACGTCCCATTATAAGGACTAACATAAAGCAATTTTACAATATCAGTAGCTTTTATAGAAAAAATATAAAATATAACGACAACAAAGGTGCCAACTGTGCCAACTATCACATGCTAAACTTTTCTCAGGTTGTATCTGGCTGTAATTTTTTCGTTGTCAAGTTGCAAAGAAATGGTATGATCGCAAGGGTTTTGTTTACAAATTTAAGCAAACGATCATTACTATGGGAGTGGCGCCTCTCCCTTTACTTACTCTATGATTCGGTTGATCGAAGGGGAGGAGGGGGGTGAGGAGCTACCCAAAATTTATGTGTACAAGGTCAGCACGATCTTATCTTTCTCTCTTCGGCTGTTGTAAATGACCGTGAACTAATGGCTAGGCAGTGCCGTATTTTTTTAAGCCGAGACAACAATTCGAAGGCGGCCCTTACCGTTAACCGATTATCCGGGTTTATTTATTTATTTTTTTTTTTTTTTACAGAATTTCAATTATCCGGGCATCGGCGGGTCCCAATGAACACGTATAATTGGGAGTTTACTATTTTTATCCATCTGCTGCGAAGGCGCAGTAAGCCTCGGGAGATGTTACGTCACATGACCTTGGCCTTAACCCAGCTGCACGCTGGTGTCTGAGAAGCTTGACAAGACTTTCCGGGCTTACCTGTATAATTGCTAGTCCGTGAAATTTATGATGTCGTGATTTTTAAGTAATCATGTCAATGAAAAGTAGTTTTGTCTGGGAATATTTCACCGTTTATAGTGATCAGTCAAAAGCAACGTGTAATCAGAGGTACTTGAAAGGCTCTAATCGGCTCAGAAGATCGGCAAGATCGGCAGCAGATGATCGGCATCGGCATGATCGGCAAAATAGGTGATCGGCCCAGCTCTAATTGTTTATGTGAACAAACTTTATTAATAGTAAATAACCAAGTCAGAGTCAGAAATATTCTTGCACACATGCCGTGGTATTATTGAAAACTGAAAAGTAAATATAAATAAAATCAAGCTGTTAACCAGTCACGTGGAATTGCAAAAATTTAGCATTATTTTATTTCATCATCAACTACCACAGAAGAAGGAGACCGGAAACTCGATGCATTACGCTGAAGAAAGCTTTCATCATGCAACTATGCTACTGTCAAAGAATTCAGACCATATTGCTATTGATATATGTATGTGTTTTGATTTATCAATGTGCACTTCATTTAATCTAACAAAGTAAATAATTGTAATGCAATCTATGGATCTATTGATCTGAATTTAATAAGGGTCTAGTGTAATTTCAAAACAATTATTCTTCTAGAGTAAAGAAGTCTCAGAAGAGACTATATCACCATATAATGCAGTAATATTATTTGTTAATGTTTTCAGGATAGCCCTAAATGCCAGCTACCCTTGGCAGAATGAAACAAACATATACCTACCAGGAGGAGCCATTAGCGTGGCTCAGCAGTTCTTGCGCTGTGTTCTGCACCAGCTGGCTCCCAACGGAGTGTTCCTGCAGATGTTCCAGACTGAGGTGGAAGGTCAGCAGAATCAACATGTCCACTTATAATTTATCCACATGTCATACAGTGGGAGTTCTTCAATGGTTTGGCTCACTCTTGTGATCCAGCACCAATCAAACCACTCGTGTTCCTCCGCCAGGTCACATTACTGTGCTTCCGGTGTTTTTTGTTCATTCAGTTCATCGTTACTTTTTTTCATTTCACTACAGTGTTTCCTGTTTTCTAGCGGGTTAAACAGTTCACATTTCACAGGTACATTTCCGTAATGACTTTTTAAAGACAACCATTGCTCATCTATATATTTTTTTCTTTCTATAGAACATCGTATTACAATTTGTTTTAAATGCCATTGTACTATTTATTATTTTTCTTTGATACGCCCAATAAAACTGTATTGACTTTTTATAATTTGGCACATCTGTGGTCCCAAACATCCTTTCTCTGTAATATATTGCCCCACTTGTAATGTATTGCCCCACTGTCATACCATTGTTGGACCTTACTCTGTCAACCAGACCTTTTGAAGCTGCAACAACACATTTACCCCTGGAGAACTTATATTTCTGTTTCCAGTATTTGTTGTCATTCTGCCGTTGTATTATCATCTTGATTTCTTTCATGAGGTCTTACAGCTATTTTAATTTAATTTTGGTGGCAATAAAAGCTACTAGAGAGTAAAGAGTTTGACAGAAAAACAGTCTGATGTTCGGTCATGCAGTTTTATGATAAAAATTTGCCATGTTTTGCTTGTTTCCACCACATAGCAGGCTTTCCCATAAAAATTATTTTCACGGTTCCATGAAGTGAAGAAACATTTGCATACATACCTATTTTTTTTTTTACTTGTTAATTTGTGTTTTCTGTTTGCAGGCATGTGCACAGTTATAATTAGTTAAAATGCATTCTCTGTGTATTTGAACAGAAGTGATGACTGAGAGTTGGGTGTGTGTGAAGTCACGGTGTAACGTAACACTGGACTGGACTGGACTGGACTGGCGTGGGTGCAGAGAGCAGCCGAATGCAGTTCTTCCGGAGCGTGGCTCAGGCGCTGCTGGACTTCAACGAGCTGAACCCGGTGGCACCCCTGCAGCTGCTGCTGGAGAGCCTGAACTCGAAGAAGAGCCTGCCAGTGGACACGCTGCCTGTCATCATCCACAACATGGCGTGCTACCTGGATTGCCTGCCCCTGGAGCAGGGCTACGCTGCCTGGCTGCTGCAGCTGGAGGCGTTGCTGCGACGCCTCTCTCTCACGCTGCACACCCTGCAGGATGTGCTGCCCCTGCTGCGCATCATGGTGGCCGTGCTCAAGGTCCCTGGCATCTCGCAGTTCAAGGTCACTGTCTCTCTCTGTCTCTCTTTTAGGGTGTTCACTACAAACAACAGGCTTGCTTATTTGTTTCAATATGTTATTTGTAGGGGTCGTATTTTACACTGAAACCAAAAAAATTACCATATTTACGTGAATATAAGATGCAGTTAATTTTAAGATGCGTCCCTCTTTTTATACTTAAGTTTACCCAAAGCAAAATGTTTAACTACAAGTATAATTGTATGCACTTCAGTGTAACTAACTCCGTGATTGTAAAACGTGAAAGTTAACTATGGTGCATTAGCTCTTTTACAAAAGTTTACTACCACCACAGATTTTGAGCACAGGCTGTACTGGTCAGTATTAAATTTATTTGGCATCTTCAACATTAAAAAAAAAAAAGACGTTCTTTGATATTAGTCTTTCTGAAATAACATGAGCCTCACTTACATTTTGGGC
Source organism: Bacillus rossius redtenbacheri (assembly GCF_032445375.1). Taxonomy (NCBI): domain Eukaryota; kingdom Metazoa; phylum Arthropoda; class Insecta; order Phasmatodea; family Bacillidae; genus Bacillus; species Bacillus rossius. Next base: position 119,957,396 of record NC_086330.1, on the reverse strand, counting down.
CTTTGACTATCAGTAGAGACCTGAAAAAGTAGATGTTATTTTTCTCAAAAATAGCTGTTATTTTTCTGAAAAATAGGTGTTATTTTTTTTTTTCAAAAATAGGTATTATTTTCCTTACTTTAAAACTGGTAATGATTTTTTTTTTACAAAATTACGAATTATTGTTTACAAAACTAACTTAGGCACACACCACAACGCTGAAATGCCAAATTGACCACAACGCAGACAGCTAAAAAACTGCTGTGTACCACAACGCCGAAATACACTAATGCCGAAAAATGTCATTGCAGGACTGCTACAAAGGTTAGGTTAGGTTAGACAAGGTTAAGTTAGACTAGGTTAGGTTAGGTTAGGCTAGGCTAGGTTAGGTTAGGTTTGATTGTGGTATTTCGGCATTAGGTACATTTAAGAAACACACACAAATTCATTCAGTTGCTATTTCGGCGTTGTGGTACACAGCAGTTTTCTAGCTGTCGGCGTTGTGGTCAATTTAGACATTCAGCATTATGGTATTTTGGCGTTGTGGTAACGACCCCACTAACTTCTGCTGTTCTTGTCTCTTTTTTAGTATGTAACTGTGCAGCTGCATTGTCTGCACATTAAAGTTTTTGGGTCAGAAGCGTAGAAACCTTAACGTTTGAATTCTTCCGCCCGTATGCACACATTTACGGGAGGCTTAGGCATTTCAAACAAAATATGGGTAACTTTATACTTAATTTAACATTAACTGTACAATTATTTTAAAGCAATGCTCAAAATCCAGAAAACCACAACGAAAACAAACACCTCATATAATCGCACTAGCTACGTTACTCGTTGATAAAATAATTTGTTTTCGCGGCAAACTTGTTTACAGCGTCGTAGGATTTCATATTTTGAGGTTACGATTGAAGTTCCATACTTGTTGTATGTCTCTTTCATGTTATTCAACTATAACTTTAAAATATGGGTATAGGAAAGTTTAAAAATTAATTTCAATAATTATTTAACAATAAATATTGTCGTTCGTATTATACTACAACGTAATTTACGTATTAAAGTTTTTGTCAGAAGAAACTTGTTTATATGAAAATAACGAACAAAATAGAGTGACCAACATGAAATCTCAAACATTCTTACCCAGCCGATTTATTTTCAACCCAAATGTAAAGGCACCGTTAAAAATATAAAAGTAAATTTAATCGATGTTATAAGAATATGAGAACAATTTACGAAAGAAATTGAACATTGCATTTTTATAATATTATATAATTATGTATAAATATATTTCAAGCCCGTGACAAATATTATTTTTATAGTGCAACAAGTGAACAAGTTGAGAAAAGGAAGATGGCGACTAAACTAAGAAATCAAAATAACCGTAGTATCTAGAAAAGTAATGAACTTACGGAAAATCATTGTAAATATACGTATGTATAATTAATTACGATACATATTTATTTTGATACGTAATTTTTAGGCGGATTTAACAAAATTTCTTTAAAATGTGCCAAAAACATGATAAATAGGCGTTTTCAATTAAAAGTGCAGAAATTCGCGTTTTACATGTGAAAATGCTTAAATTCGCATTATTATTCGCGTTATCGCGGTAGCGAATTTTTCAGTTCTCTAACTATCAGCATTTTATCCTAATGTGACAGTTGACTGTTTGTTTTGCCATATCCTGAATTGTTAAATAACCTTCCCCAGTTTATACTTAACCAAATGTAAATGAGTTTTCCTGCAAGTGTAGGCAGTCATCACTAATGTAAGTTGCACCTTATTTTCAGATCTCTGAAACTTAATAAATAGACGTTTCTTAAAATTGAGTAAATAGGTACTGTGAATGTATATGACAATTTTCTGAGGTTAAAATTCCACAAAAAAAAATATGTGTCTTAGAAATGAGTACAGTAGAATCCCGCTGATGCGACCCCTCACGGTTTCCAGAAAAACGGACTTATAAACGGAATGGTCGCAATAGAGAATTCGGGGTGTCACCGCATCGTCGGATACATACACGTGAATGCCGCTCGGGCAGTGTAGCCGAGCTCGGCGCGTCCACTATCGCACGAAAAGCCGTCTCAGCTGTCATGTTATCTTAACCCGTCCGCAAGAAAAGCCGCTGTGGTAGCTTCTGCGAGAGCGTAAGAAACTCGTCCGGCCAGGCTGGCGGTAGCGGCGGCTTGACGTTATACGTGACGTGACGCGACGCTTACCTCTCCATCCCCTGCTAATTCTTCAAGGCTCATCTCTCCCAGAGCCACAAACCATGTAAAAACATCCTACCCCCTTTTCCAACTAACATTTCAACAATTTCCTTCCTTTATTTCAACCTTCTGCGTGAAAAACTGTCAGCATCCTCCTCCCCTCGCACACCGCGTGCGACAAAAGCCAGGTTGTACAGTCCATTCTCGGTAAAATAAATATTTTTATGGGCTTATACGACAGTCCTTCGCCGTTAATAAATACTTTATAAGTTATTATGATACAATTTGTTTATTAGTCACACAGCAGTTTTTGCTGAAAAATCGCTTATACCTCGAATTTTATTGAATAGAAAAATTTAGCAGGGCCGTAAATATATTTATTTTACTGCACAGTTACTTTTCCGTCTGCATTCCAACGTGGGTTTTTTTTTTTTTTTTTTTTACGCTGTGTGAAGGGACGTGGAAAATATAATTGCTTGAGCTGTCAAAATAAACATCGCTGACGGCAAGGACGGGAGCGCATCCTGTCGGTCTGTCGCTGTGATTATCTACTCCAAAAACATGTCACAGCATTTCAGGATAGCATTGTTCTTATATCTTTCGTTTATAGCCAAATGTTTTCTACCTGATTCACACAAGTTCCTTCGCCAAGTTTTGAACGAAAGTAACCACCAGCCGGCTAGCATAGCCGAACTCGGGTGACGCGAATTCACGTAGCGCGAGTATTTATCGGAACCCATTGTTCGGGGTATGCGAGTCTGAGGTGTTGTAGCATTGCAAAATGGGTCATAAGAATATTAAGAATAAGTTTGATGTGAAGGATATTTTTTTTTGTTGATATAGAGAACAGTTCAGATATGTTAAAAATTGTTATTAACTTAATTACTCTTTTTAAATTTCATGTAAAGTCTTAAAATACTTATTTTCCCGAGATATTTAATTATTAACTTGTGGGTTAACTCCAGCTCATAACTAATTTTGATGTATGATTTCATTAATTGTTTTATTTAAGGCAATGGAGAATATAATTTTACAGGACATAATTTTTAAACTAAAATTTTGAATGAGAATTTCAACTTCAATTGCTAAAATTTGAATATTATATGTAAATTAGTTGGGTAAATTATGAATTCTATTGAGATTGTAGTGGAATAATTCGAGAACAGTCTGGAAAGCCCAGAAGGAAGAGCGGACAGGCGCGACACACTGGCGCCAGCAAGTTATTTTCCTTGTTGTAAATGCGGTGTTTGGGATTTACGCGTCACGTTGTACGCACAGCTGTAGCGACCGTCTGGAAGGGTCTCTGGAGGCTACCACTAGCCAGCCAATCAGGGCGAGTCCTGGCGTGGTGTGATGCGCTCGGCCGAAATTCCTTATTTGGGCATGTTGATGAATGCTGTACTGTGATTGGTCGGTTGGCCCACGGGGTTGCTTCCCTTGTCTTCACCTATACAAGGGAGGTAATCTCGTCTACCAACTCACTTGTTGCTCGATCGTCGCCGAACTCGGTCGCGTCGTCGGCAAGTCGCCAGACAAATGAAAATTTACTAAGGGACAATTTAACGCCTAGGGGCTGGGGCCACGCCGTAATTCTTTAACCTAAGTTCATTTTTTTTTTCGGACTATGTAAATAGAAATTTAGGCCCTAGGCGTCGGCATCGGCCTGACTTCGTGTGATTTCGGTCCGCGATCAACGGTACCTTGAGTTAGGTAATTAACCAAGGGACATTACTAAGTTTTTTTTTGTTTTTTTTTTCTTCTTTGGCGAGTGACAAGACTCCTCGACCATCAACGGCAAGATGTATGGTGCTGTGGTATGTATTTGGACCTCATCCTATCAAAATTCAAAGACATCGTTAAAATTTGTATAAGAAAAGACAAAAACTGTACAAGTAACGAAGTTTTTCTAACTAAATTCTTTTGTAAAATTGTGTATTGAGGCCATGTAACAATGAGAAAAAACATTTTTTTTTTTAAGAAATAAACAAAGATAAAATAAAAAACTCTTTTATTTCCAAATAAAGCAGAACCATAGTAATGAAAAATTCCTCAAGAACATTGTTTGTTTTGTTTTGTTACGTTTCTATGTGTGCTTAGCCGGGCAAAAACATACAACGTAACAGTGTATAGCATAATTCCACACATTTTTTTTTTGTTTATCTGCGCATGTGCGAAGTTAGCAATGTTATAGAAAAATAGCCGAGAACCAAACACCTGGCGACGTCGTTAACACTGTGAACACAGCTTTGTATGTCCAGTGACTCCTGAGATGCAATTGGCAAGATCACACTAACCAGTCGCAAGAAAAAGGCACAGAACTGGGACAGCAATAGGCGCGCGCGTAGATGCTATCAGGTGATGCGCGCAGATTACCGGTATTGGCTAGCGTGGACAGTCTAGAGGGGTGGTATCTATTTTTAGCAGTCTTTTGTATTCCTGCCTGCTTACAGTACAGCGCTCGCGAAGATAAACGTGAACACATAGCGCCCAACAAAGTGTAACAGACTTGTTTTTCAGCCGATTTTACTCAAATTTTCGACTTTATCTGCTCAAATTTTCGACTTTATCTGCTCAAATTTTTCACTGTTTCTCAAAAAACGGTCGTATAAACGGAATGGACTCATCAGAGGGGGGTCGCATAGGCGGGATTCTACTGTATATTGAATACTCTAATTGAAATGTCAGAATATTAATAAACCCAAAACATATAATCTTATCAATCATGGAACCTATTTTTTAAATATTTTTTTATTTATGATACAACTGATGTACACATTTAGCTATGATTGTCTCTTCCGTAGAACTTCTTACACACATCCACATTCTCTATTGAAGTCTCTCACCCATCTCGTTGACCACTTAATGCATATTATCCAGATACAAAACAAAACCTAATATGAATGTTAGCCATTTTCATGTTTCCTGCTTTCATAAACCAGTTTACAGACTGCAGTTTGCATACTGAAGGCTTCTTGAGGTTCATTGACTGTTTTAAATACATAGACTGGTATGTGGACATGGTTTTGTTGGCTGCAGTGTCACCAAACTACCTACCATATTATCAGATGTCGGGAAGAGATATTTTTTGAGCAACTTGACTATCTTGGTTCTGTTTTTTATCCTTGTATCCATGCTTACTACCTCGAAGCGTTTGTGTTCTGTACCTGTAATGTCTTACTTTCCTATATGATCTATTTTGCAGTGCTACAGAATTATCTCCCCCCTTTCATTTATAAAACTTCTTCCGACACTAACCCATTCCCTCTCAATACGCCCGGCCTATCATGTCTGTCAAGTCCTAGATTCTTATCTGAGAGCTGATAAAATGAAGGAATTATTTTTCCACATAAGTTTGTCATTAAATACCACCCAAAAAAATTTTTTTTTATATTTCATATAAATATACAAGGTTCTGCTGATTCCATGCACAAGACTGTGGACTCAAATCTTATTTGAAGTTGCAAATATATTTTCCAGTTTTTCTGAACAGCTGACCTCATCTGATATCATCTTATCGGCCATGTCATTATATTATATGCTGGAAAACATAGTAATGCCCGCATGTAAGCAAGAATTCACATTAGGTACTGCAACAACAATATTTATTTTGCAAACCAACCTTTTTTTTTGTGAAGATATCACTTTTGTTAAGGAATTTTTTAATCACTATGTTATAAATAGCTTTTACGTAACAGTATTATTAAATACCAATACAGTAGACATAAATGTAAGTTTATTAACCAAAAACTTGTGCCATGTCACTGAAGCTTTAAGGTCATTATGTAACTAATAACCAATAAATAAAGATACAGCAAAACCCTAATGATCTGCTGTAAGGGGTAAGGGTTGGAATCTCAGAAGGAATTGAGTAGCTGGCTTACCAGGTCACGTGGAACACTTCAAATACTGTTTTGGAAATGTTGGCATTAAGCTACCATCAGTGTGTGCTTAGTCTTTAAAAGATAAGTTATCAGCTTGAACAAAAAAAATTTTTGACCAAACCATTAAAATCTTTTTATACAGAACTTAATGTGTAATGTTTTTCATCTATCTTTGTTAGCTTGTCAACTTAATTTTTTTTTTCAGGGTCTTTTAGAGCCATTTTCAAAGATACTGAGCTATGGAATACAGAACTGTGTTTTGAAATATCATTACTTGGTGGACTTATGTTACTTATGTGGCAAAGGTTTCACTCGTGTAAGTATTTTGGACAGAGTATGTCCGCAAATTATTTTAAGCTGCAATTAGTGTAGTAAGAATAAAAATTAGTTATAGACAAGGGTGTATCCAGCTCCTGAGGTAAAAAAAAATTTGTGCGGGGAGGGGGGGCATTTTTTTTTTTGGAATACTACCTCAAAGAAGGGGGGAGGAATGGTTATGACTTCTCATGGTTGACGCAGTGCCTTCTATATTTTGTGATTAGTTAAATTCAAAGTGTTTAAAAACCAACAGTTTACATGGCAGAAAGTTTTTCAGAAATGTGTTCTTTGTATCTAATTTTATTCTGTATTTTTTCCCCACTTCAGAAGTAGAGGCAGCTACCCTCCTTGTCCTGCCTTACACCCTGGCTATGCCCCTGAGAATCCCCTTGGCTATGCCTTTGACTATGACTCTGGTTATGCCCCTGGCTATGCCTTTGACTATGACTCTGGTTATGCCCCTGGCTATGCCACTAGCTATGGCCCTGGATATGCCTCTTGCTATGCTTTAGGTAGGATATGCCCTTGTTTATGCCTCTGGCTATGCCCCTAGATATTCCCCTGGCTATGCCCCTGAATATACTCTTTTATAAGCTTCTGGCTATACTCTTTGATATGCTCCTGGATATGCCCCTGGATATGCCCTTGGATATGCCCTTGGATATAGTTTATAGTATTATAGAAGATTGTACATAATTGAATCTCAAGACACTTTTCAAAGTTAAAATTCATATGATATGGATAAACAATAAATGTTAACAAAATATATTGCTCTTACCAACAATGAAATGTTTTAAAATGAGAACTTTTCTGTTTAATATCACATAGTGAATATAAATTTATTATTTTTCTAATGTACTGTATGTAAATAAAAATATTAATACTACAATACATTTTATTCAAAACATTTTATTCACTCTAAATTCTTTGAGTTATTTTCCCTACTGTTTGTAAATATTTTTGGTATATTCTGTCTTAAATATTACTATTTTGAATATTCTAGTATATTTCAGAAAAAAATTTAAAAATTTATCATTACTTATTTATTTTTAAGATTTACTTCATCGTTGAAATTAATAAATATACAGTTCCTACTGTGACTACCTTATTGTCTTAAAAGTATTTATTTGTTTTAGGAACGTGACAAACTCATTTTAACTAGAATGGTGGTATTTGAATTAGTTCAAGCATTGAAATTCAAAACTTCTATTCCAGATGCCAATTTTTTGATGCTCATAAATTTTATTCTTCAGGTAAGTATACAGCATTTTTAGCTTATCATCAAAATTGCTTGTCATCAAGTGCTATATTGGATACAAAAACCTATTTTATTCATTCAAGGATGACAACAGTTGTCATTAGAGAGTAATAAGTAAGATTTTTACAAAGCATTTAATTTTTTTCACTTTTGGTACTTGATTTGAAATAGATATATATTTGTATAAATTATTGAATACTGATTATTAGTTCCAGTATTTTACAGTTGTAAATCCCATATTTAATTTTTTTTATTTTTTTTAGTAATGGAACATTATTTTAATGAGGCAATGTTTATGTGACAATAATAATTTTTTTTAATTTTAGCCATAAAATATTACTATTATGTATGTCTGTAATATAGTGAAAATATTTTGTTTGTTAGTTAAGTGCATTTGATGTTTTAGTCGTCGTTTTGTATTGCTATCGCAAGAAGGGTTGATGCTAATCTAATCAAAAAGTATTGTTATGATTATGATTTATATTGTGAGGAAGAACTGGGTTCGTAAGGGATAGCCCAATTAAGTTTTATTACAGTTTTATTAATTACTAATATTTACATTATTAATAAATAATTTTACTTAAAAATAATGTTCGATCACAAGTCACTGGCACTTAAAAATGTCTATTCTCAAGTCACTCAATGTCTACCTAGTTCCGCAGTTCGCACTCCTCACTGGAGCTAATCTCAGCAGTGGTATGCCCCTTACCTCGCGCCTGTCCACACACACAGTCTTGCACCGCTCAGTCACACTCTTGATTCCCTTCGCTCGGAATCCACTCAGAACTTCCGCGGAGGCCGGCGTCACGGCTTATGTATTCGTAGGTCAGTCTTTCCAGAACCGATGAGCGCAGTTTTGACAAGTCGCGTCATCCCGTGTTGACGCGACGCCCGAAGCATCGAGAATAGCGTCACTCCTCACGCCACGGCCTGCGGAATTCCCAAGGCCGCTCAGCAATAAATAACGGCATCGAAGCAGGACGATGTATGGGAAACGAAAGGGGGAGGGAGGGTAGCGATGACCTTGTAATCCGGCCAGGCACGTGTGGAATGCCTTACGTCAGTGGAGGCTACGTGATACGCGCATGGCGCCAGGAGCCTGGCAGGACCGACAGCCAGCCCAGAACCTGGCACGTGTCGCTGTCCTGTTTGTATTCGTAACAGTATTGTTATGTCGTGGGTGCCACCACATGAAATACTGGTCATGTGGACCCAGCAGCATTTGTTTCAGGCCCATGACGTCGCCCGTGTGTAGCAAGACTCGTCTCCCCCAATTAATATAAAGCACATAAAAAAAACTATGTCCACTCTTAGCAGTGGACATGCTATAAAGGTAATATTTACGCTTTATAGAAAGTAAATATTTAATTTCATGTAATATTTATTTAGTTTCTTTATATTTCATTTCTTATGTTTATTTGGACTCTTTGATCAACCCAGACTGTAAATTTCTTTCGTTATTGTTTGTCTATGTATTACTCTATGTTTATTTTATTTTTAAATATTGTCAAAGTTAGTATAGCAGTAGTATTTTGAATTAACAATTAATTTAAAGATGAACACGTCAAAAATGTTCAGTAATTTTGTTATCTTTTGTTTTTAAAACAAACGAAAGAAAATTGTTTATTAGTGAGGAAAAAATATTCTTTTAGAACAGAGACTTGATCAAGACAGCAGCTAAAATGCAACGCATTTTGAAATTGATATATATAATTTATAACATTATTCAAAGATTGGAAAGAACCGCTACTACAAAAAGTAGTTGAGTTTGTAAGAGAATAACGATATTTAATCTACGGAAGATTATACTAAAATACCAAGATTTTAAATAATTATTTCTAAGAAGAAAAAATCGTAGGAAATCCGTCTTCAAGAGATCGCCAAATTCACTTGATATTCTATGACTACTACGAAGATTGAATACTGTTTGTAATACGAAGAAAAAAGAATCCTGTCAAAATGAGTAGTCACAGTTCGAGCCCAGGAAGGATGAACGCCGCACAGTCCAGTCCTGTCGCAGACCATATCCGGAAGGACGGAGGTGTTACGGCGCGTATTCCTGCCGCACGCTAGAGGACGGAGGAGCTGCACAACTACCGCAGTCCTTGACGTGTTGAACCAAGGAGTCTCCGAGAGCCTACACGTCTCGTGGTTATCCTACATCAAGGTTTGGTCCCTTACCCCATCAACCGAAGACTCGCGATTTAGAATGAAATCACGTAATCGCGATCCCGATCATGATAGTATGACTCAGTACAGATGGAATTTGGTAGTATAATAATATGTTATTATCTTTTGCTGACAAGTACTCCTTGAACGTACCTAGTGGTCCACGCTCTACAGGACTGATTTTAGTTAAGAATGATAACTTACTAATTTTACCTTTTATTTTAATGTGTGTTTTTAATTGTACAAAATATTTAACATTTTATCGTGAAAACAACTCACTCAAGTGTTAATAGAATTGTTGGATGCTTGAAGTTGATAGTCATATCAAATTCCATCTGTAGCTTAGAATAAGATAGTTTAAGGTAATCTTCATGTTACGTGTTGTTTTATATATGTCAAAGTGTATTGTCACTGTCATAACACACACTACACATGAATATAAACAGTACATTTGGATTTTGATAACACTTTATTCCAAGGTCTAAAGTTACAATATTATTATTTAACGTACCTTTGAAACACCTTACCTTGACTTTTACACTCAAGTATCGTAATGCTATTCTTGATACTGGGAGAGTTCGGCTAGAATTGAGAAAATTATTAAATAAATTAGATAGTTTCATTTTAGACACTAGCTGGCTCCACAGTTTGGCGCCCAACGTGGGGCCGCTCGAGTAGCGGTAAACTTGCAGTTAACACTATGTCGGAGGAAGAAAAATAAGACACCTTAATTCCTCAGAGGAATAATATCGGTAGCAGTTCTAGTTCAGACGTAGCTGCCAAAGAGAGGTTAGTGACCAAAGAAATGTAAGCGGGCACTAGTTCAGGAATTCCTAGCGATGTGAATACATCGAATGATCATCAGCCGCGACAGGAGGGAGAGATAGCATCCGCGGTAAAAGAATTTCAAACCGCTATCATAGAGCAATTGTTCAAATTGTTGCAGCACAAGAAAATCAAGGAAAAAAAGGAACGCGAACGTGAGAGACAGGATGGCGAGCGTAAGGAAGAGGAACGCGAACGTAAGGAACAAGAGCGCGAACGGAGAGAACAAGAACAGAGTAATAGGTTAGATAATATTGCCAAAATTTTAAATACTGCTTTGAATAAGATTGCAGCAGAAACCGATCAGATTCGAGCAGAAGTAACGTAAACACAACAGCAAATGGAACAAAACATTTCTGTAGTGGAAACACGGTTAGATACGGTAGAAAATGCCATACATGGCATACAAGATGACATTAATGAAACTTTACACGGCATCAAAATAAATGTAAGGAAAATACAGTTGTGATAGTCCGAAAAGAACTAGATCAGTTACAAAAGAATCTGGAAGGTAAAGTAAATAGGGTAGAACTTAGGATAAGTGACGTGGAAAAGGAAATGAGACAGCACACGAATGAACTACGTATTAGCAACAAGGAAACCGTTAGTGTAGCTAGTTCTACGGATATTAATCATGAACAAAACACCTCAAATTGAAATATTTTACCGATGACCACTGACCCTGTTTTCAGTGGCGTAGCGTGGGTGGGGCGGAGGGGGCGGCCCGCCCCGGGCGGCAGCCCGCGGGGGCGTGTCGCCGGTGAAGCGGGTTGAGATCTGATCTATGATTCATTCATTACATGTGTCAGACACACTATAATGTTCCATTTTTATCTACAATTTTGCGCACCAACTATTTTTTAATATTTATTTAAAAGAAAAACTGCGAAATCACTGACAGAGCTCTTTATAACGTTTGTTTGTTTACATACGAACGGCAACATCGCATCACGCCGCGCCGCCCGGCGCGCGCGAGCCGAGTTGAGCGGCACTCCTTATTATGTTCATTACTCATACAAAATCTTTTGTTTCACGCGTCGGCCCGTGTCGATGCCTCTCTTTGAATTTAGTACTACGCATTGTACTGTAAAGTTTGACCTTAACCCAGGGCAAACCAAACAACTTCCGCAAACCGGGACACAGTAAAACTCCTATATTGCCCCGTACCGCGAGCGCAGGTAAATCCAAAAAAATTTTAATACCCAAACTAATATCAGGCTTAAAAATACTAATAAGGTCGCGAACAGTGAGAGGAGGCAGCAAGTTAAAAAGACGCAAAATTTATATGACAACATTTAATAAATATATCTATCATAAAATCGTTTCATCACAAATCGGTGCATCCATCATAAAATACATAACCTATTACTACTTATAAAAAAATAGCTATATAATAATACTAAAAAAATACTTTAACCATTCCCCCAAAAAATTGTAATTTGATCATATACTTCGGAGCTCCGAAAATTAAATATAATTTCCAAAAAGGCATTAAAAATATATAAGAACATATTAATACAAATACAAATACAAAAATAGATACGCACCGGGCGTATCACCGCTGTAAATACCAAATAACATAGGCGAAATCTAGCAAAAAATTGACACAACTTAACATGCAAATAAATATACCAAAAATTTAGCAAATTACAAATTATGGGTTTACAAGCTCTTCTCAGTTAAGTCATTTTCTAACGGTCGACGCCTTTTTTCTTCTAGGTCTGGCAGGGATTGGGTGAAACACGCTGAACGTAAAATCCCAGTTTCAGTTTTATTAGTCCGTTCATTTAAATCCCAAAAATCCACAAATTATAGTTTCGCACCAGGGGTCAAAGGGGTCAACGGGGCAGTGGCACGGCTGGCACTTACTGGCTTTTTGACGTCGTGATGTCTGGTCACCAAATACACTCGTTTGCTCACGAGTGTTTTTAATGGCAAACCCTTGCCATTATACGTTACCGTAGCTGCAGGTAATTGTACGGATATGACGAATCCTTCGCCATACCGTCTTGGAGTTTATTTCGGCGCACATAATTCATCCTTGGAAAATCCTCGCGATATTCACACACGCCTCGCCAACCAATCGCGTTCATCGTACCAAAGCGTTCTAAATTATATATATATGAAATCCGTTCATATTCAAAAAGGAACACTCGTATACAGTTACTTCGATGTGGAACCATCACCATGGCCAACCCGCGTTTTACTTCACGTGCGCGCCCGCCTGGGCCTACCAGGCGACTCCGCTCGCCCGTCTCACCTGACGTCACACAATCAGCAGTTCTGCTCGAACGCCGTCTAGCGCAGCGATTACCAACATGTAGCTGTCAAGATGCTTAAAAATAAGTTTGAGGTAGTTCTTGAGGTACTGGAACAATTAACAGATTCATCTCAAACTTCCGAAACAAGATCGGGAGCCAGTCTTCTCCTGACAGCCATGCAGTCATTTAACTTCCTAACTTTTCTTGGCTTATGGGCTGCAGTGCTACCTGAAGTAGATGACGCACAGATTTACCTGCAGCAACGAGGACTAAGTGTGGATAAGTGTGCTCAGAAACTCTGCACTTTGAAAACCCTCTTAGTGGAAAGTAGAGACCGTTTCGTGCAAGAAGCAATTGACTTTGCTAAGACTCTCTGCGAAAAACTCGGAATCGAACTCAAAACGAGAAGAATTCGCAAGAAAAAACGCATGCATGGCGATGAATCTTCTGAAGATGCAGCTTTGTCTCATGAACAGGAAATCCGTCGAGAGATTATCGCATCATTCGACAAGATCATTCAAGAAATGACGACTCGATTCCAGCAAATTCAAGAAATATCGGACAAGTTCGAATTTTTGATGCCAGCGAAACTTTTGGACAGCAAGTTCGAGTGTGATCTTTCCCATGTATTAGAAGACATCGACAAGGACGAGTTTCAGATGGAGCGGAAGCGTCTTCAGCAGTTTGTTGTTGTTGCCTGTTCTGAATCAGAGGAAGATATAAGTGGTAAAGGACCACTGGAGCTCCTCCAGTTCATTTAATAACTGAATCTCGGAATTTTGGTTCCAAATATAGTCATCTTGATTCGTATATATTTGACTTTGGCGATTAGTGTTGCAAGTTGTAAGAGAAGTTTTTCAAAGTTGAAGCTAATAAAAAATTACCTCAGATCTACTATGAGCTCCGCTAGACTATCAAACTTGGCTATATTGTCGATTGAACAAGAATTGGCTGTCAATATTGATTTTGACAAAGTTATTTCTGACTTCGCTGCTCATAAGGCCCGTAGAATCCGCTTGTAAAACCGCTCATCCTATTTTAACTTCAATAAAAGGTACCTCATTGCATATGAAATTTAATTTTAACTAAGCACCTATAGAATGGGGGCGGCAAAATGGGTCTCCCGCCCCAGGCGCCGAGATGGCACGCTACGCCACTGCCTGTTTTAACATTACATCACCCTGCCAGAAAATGGTTAGTTAATGTGCCAACTTATACTGGAAAGAGTACAGAAAATCCTAAAAGGTTTTTGAAACAATTTGAATAGTATTGTAGGGTATTTAATCTTTCGGACGAAGAGAAATGGAAATGTGTTAGTTATTGTTTAAAAAACACTGCGTATTTTTGGTGGGAATTACTCCGAGACAATTTTAGTAGTTTCAGGAATTTATTCTTGCAACAATTTTGGAATACTAGGATTCAAAGTAATCTCAGAATTCAACTACACTTGGAGAAATTTGAAAACAATTTTCAAAATTTAGAATCCCATATCAGTGACATATATGAACGAACCAGATATTTAGATTGTAATATGGAGAATGAGGAATTCATTGCCATGACATTATCCCAGTTACCGTTATAATATCAGTTGCAATTAACAGGATGTCAGTATAACGTAATTGTTGGTTTTAAAGAACAACTGTTAACCTACGATTGACTGGAAAAACTAGATCGCTCACACAATCAAAAAGAATTTAGCGATCGTAAGGACGCGAGTCAGTCGACACCGTTATATCAGAATTGGAGAAATATGAAAGACAACCAGAACCACGGACATAAACCACCGCAAGTTAATTCATTACACGTTGAATACTCTAATGATAAATGGAACAATAATAGTTATCGAGGTCATCGGCGTTATAACAATTACTGGAACCGACGAAGATACGAAAATCAAAACGAAAAGAGACAAGATAGCCGAGAACCGGAATGACAAGATAGTCCACGTCAGGAAGGGGCATTTTGGTTTCAATCTTTCAATCCAAATGAGTACACTCAGAACGCGCAGATAATCAATTTACAGGTTCCGCGGGAACAGCACATAATCCTTATAGAGTCGATGCTCAAACTTTGATACCTTCGCAGAGGGATAATGAGTTTGCAAGTGTAAGCTATAATACGAAACATTATTCTGTTCCACCGAGGGAAGAGAGTAATAACACAAAATGTACGCCTAGACAAGCAAATGAGGAACCGAAGTAATGCAAGGAGAAACGCAGGCGTTTTCATCACCTCAGAATAACGGAACTTTATCGACAACATGGTTGCCAAACCAACTAAAAAGTTTTGTAGGTAATTGGGGAAACTAAGTAGGAATGATGAAAAACGGCTCCGTACGTCATTCCCTAATGATAAAATGAAAGGGGCTAACACTACGTCTAACATTAGCAATACAAGTATAGCGACGAAGCGAATTAATACAATATTATTCAAAGAGAATGAAAGAGAGTTTCTACTGGTTAAAACCTGTCTGTATGACTCATCGCTTGAAAAAAATAGTCAAGCAGTCGGCGAATACATTCGCAGAAACCATGGTAGTAGTGATGACAGTTACAATCACAATTAATATCGGTAGAACTTGTTTCTGTGTGAGGTTCTCTAGATTTACATTCAATATTTAAAGGATCAATATAAAAAACAGAGCATATTGAAGAATTACAAGTTTTAGTTTCATTACATTGTTCAGAGAACACAACATATCCATCCAAATTATAAGTAATGGTTTTACAGCCCTTTAATAAAATAACATATTCTTTATCCTTACTGTAGTGAAACATTTTACAAACTAAAACATTTTTAGGTAATAAACATTATTTAAACCGGTTCATGAAGTTTCTTGCACCACCCACTACGGTGTGGTGTTGAAGGTATGTCTTCATCAGGGCCCAAATTGGTGTAACACTTGGTGCACGGCATATATTCCACTATGTCAGAATCATTTTTTAAGTTTGTGGGTAAGTAGTTGAATACCCACTTTATTTGATTGGCTGCATACACCAGCAAAAATTCTTAGGTAAGAAGGGTAGTTCTTCTGTCTTGTCAAGTTCAGTAAGCATACCACACTTCCCAAATGCTAGAATGGCAGACATTGTTTTTTCGTAGCACATTTTTGTCGTTGTACAATCAGGTTAGTCTGACACATCCATGGAACTGTTGGAACTGGAATCGTCCTCATCACTGGGAACAGCCCAGCTCGGTTTATCGGCCAACCACTCGTCCAAGGCTTTCGAGTTGCACTCTGCACACTGCAACCTCCTTTTATGTCGATGACATTCATGTAATTTATTTCATACTTCACAACAAGGTATTCAAGTGGCGGACAGAAAAACTCACTTTGCAGGTTGACAATATTAACACTGTCTACAGTACCTCGACAAATTTTCTGTAGTCATATCTTCTGCTGACTATCTGCGACGTAGATTGTTCCACTTAGTAGTTCTTTTGTGGCGCTGCCGATCTTGCGGAATGGAAGTTCACCTTGGTGCCAACAAAGTCCGTGTTCGGTGCAGGCGAGCCTAATGTTGGTTTTCTTACACCATTGATGAAGGTAGTTCCAGTTGTATGGTGGCTTGAATTTTTTCACTGTAGTCACTCCATCTTTACTCGAAAATGCAAGTTCTTTAAGAATGAACCCATTTTGCGATTTTAATCCTTTCACGTTACACGTCATTCTGATACTGACTCATCTCCACTGCATTTGCTTCCTTATATAGCTTCGGAACTATTTTTTTACACCATTTCCACAGAAGCCATGTTTTCATCCGCGAGCTTGTTTCAACTGGCTCACAGTATTTTTTTCGAAGTTGTGCAAGAGAGGGGCAGCCTAACTCATTCTGAATATCTATTATGTTAATTTCTTGTCTGCAATATACTTATTTAACAAACTTTTTTTGTTCGAGGCCTGCCACATACACATTATCAATTAAAAGCTCATTAACATACGTTTCAATTTCTTCGTGCGGAATATTACCATCGCCCCATCTAAGACCATGTAAATTCTTTGTAAGCTATTTGTTTGTAGACTTTGATTTTTTATCCAAGTCATTCCATGCAAATGGAAGTTTGAATACGCAGGTAATTTATTTTTTGTTGTCGTAAGTTACACTAAATTCTTTCACAACAACACCAAACTGGGACTGGAAGGCTTGAATATTACAGTACATGTTTACGTCGTCCCGACCATGGCCTCTAAGCCCGTGCTCCGCACCGCTAGTACCAGATCCCGTTTTCGGGGCACACCCCTAGCCCAGCGGGAATGAGTCAGGCGAGCGCCTCGGGCGTGACCCCACTACACTCCAATAAACTTCAGGGCACGAAACCCCAGGGGGCTCGACTCCATAAAACAATTAAGGAACAAGACATTAGGAAACAATTATTAATTCACAGGCATTAAACAAGTCCGTCGTAGCTACCCCGTGCGAGCACAGCACGCACGGAGTAGACAACGAACCTCATTACCAGTCATCGTGGCCACTGGTATTAATCAAAGTGCCCGTGACAATGATCGAGTCAGATTAGGAGAAATCCAACTAAAACAGTTCACAGTGAGACAATATGTTAATAAATTTAGTCACCAACTTGATGCCACAATTCAAATAATTAAATACTATAAAACAGTTTTTAAGCCTTAAGCACCCAATTACCAGGTGCTACCCTTTAATTGAGCACCTGAAACGTGTTTTTAGCTTATAATAGAGAAAATTAAGTTGATATAATTTTTTGGCGCCGACTCACAAAGGAGGTGAAAGTTTCCCTCCCTTGCGAGGCGGCCATGTTTGGCAGTCTCCAACCACTCCGCGCCGGGTCAAGACATGTGTCTGTGAGCATCGTTAAATTTTGTTCCACCGATCGTTCACTCTGCACTTGATTTAATAACCAAACCTTTTTAATTCATTGCTGCTCACGTAGACTCGGTGTGTATTTCGCGGACCCGGGCTTATCTCGACCTTTTCCTTGGTGATTCCTACCGCGTCGCGGACCACGCAATTTACGGCACTGGCCGACTCCAGCCAACTCGTTTTCGTTAAGATCGCCGCGCATACGCCTGCCGGCTGCAACCTCACGTAAGTGTAGAATAGAATTTAGGATCACGCTAATTGAGCCCTCCTAAGACAATTAACTTTCGGCGCTGGCCGTCTCCAGCGAACTAGTCATCACGTCCCCGCAAGACTTCCGTGGCAAATTCACAGTGTTATGTTAGTGTCGTGTTTGTTTTGTAATCAGCGTGTGTTAGTGTAATTGTACAATGGCTCAGATGCAGCATAGCTCATTATCATTGCTTTTGTAGCGGTTCTGCCACCGCATAGTGTATGTGTAGGGAGTACAGCGTACCCATGCGTACCACCGGAGAAGTCCGTGGATTAAAGCCAATTTAATATAAACTGTGTCGTCTACTATTATTCCGCACCATTCCGTCCTCCACACGGCCGAGCGGCCTCACAGCCAAGTAGGGAGTTTCAGGGTAGATTCCCAGCCGCGTACCTGGCGGGGCACGCGGGGGCAGAGTACCCGCGACCCATCACCATCAGCCTAGTGTCCCACTAGCCTGGCGCCCCCCCCTTTCCCCCGGACAACAGCAGCACCGCGACGCCTGTAGCGCCCGTCAGGTACTTCCCGGGCCTTCTACAGAGGCCGGGTGACGGCAATGTTCGCTCGAGTGCTAAACCCTGACTGGCATAATCACACCAATATTTTAACCATTTTATCCCTCGAGTTATAGGTAACTAAGCGATCGTGGATTATGAGAGCTTAAACTTTAGTATCTCTGGGAATATTTTCAGAGGATGTCATTTCAATCCTACAGTCAATTATATTTGAGTTAATACGATCGTCTTGTGCAGATACATCAAAAACGAGAAGAGGTGCCATGCTCTTATAGTTTTTCGGGTCGAGTTTAGCAGAAGCTTGTCCAAAATAAGCTTGTTAAAATCTTGAATACATTTGATACGCCATGAGAAACAAACCGTTATTAAAATTAGCATTTAAATCCAAGTATGGGTATGCTTGAGAATTGACAAACACTTTAACATTTTTTATATTAACATGATCAAAGAGAGATTTATTGGCTGTAATTGTGTTTTGTCTTTCTTTTTGGAAACCTAATATGATGAAACGGGGCCTCTCTGATCCAAACGTGGATTTTACGGTCCAGTTTATACTTTGTGACTGAGACAAACTAGGATAGCTTTCCAATGACCATAATCTAAAAGCTATTTCAATGTCTTTACCTTTCTCTACAAACTTTAGCAGTCTAAAGCTCATCGCCCACTACAGTGCGTCGCACCGCGTATCGCAGCCCTGCAGAAGTTTCCGAAGATTCCGCTCGTGGGGGTCGCACACTATAGACGCCGTTTTATGATTCTGAATGCTCAGTTCCTTCAGTGTTGACCTAGTGTACAGGTGTATCACGTGACTGGTTTTGTTTTAGTTTAGTTTTGTTATTTGTTTGCATGTTAGGTTTGTTAATTTTTATGTTATGAGCAGATCTGAGGAGGAAGATTTGTTTTTATATTGTTTACTGGAATCGGAAGAGGAGGAGAAGAGACAAAGGCAGATTAATATAGACACATTAAAGATATTAAATAAAGTAATAAATTCTCAAACTTTACCTGAACTAATCTTTTTACTCTAGATAAGTACGGCCACGTGCGCAGATCTCATAAACAGACTCAACAAAGATACCGATCATGACCAAGTCAAGTGGCACCGAAGGCACCCGAAGGTGGTGTCAGTCCAAATTTTCCTCCGTCTGCCACCGCAGAAATATTCCACTCCGAATTCACCTGAGAGTTCCGGCGCCGGAACAATTCCACGGCGGACAGGGCTGCGCGGCGCGGCGCGCCGTAGTGGGCGACGAGCTTTATTCGCTCTTGTGTTTTAACCTCCAAATGCTATATCATCCACTCGATTGTTAATAAAGATAAAATCATAATTTTCGGATTTTCTTCAGCTGCCTAGTACAACATTATTCCATGTGTTTGCAAGAGAAAATATTAGTTCTTGTTTAGAGTTGATTATTATATGTTTGTAGTCGTCTGCGAATCCTAGGATTGTAGCTAGCAGTATGCAAATTTCAAATTTACCACCGTCGTACACAGATACTTTAAAATTTTCTTTGATACTCCAACCGGCCATCGCCGCTAAAGGTAATTCATTCCTAGTAAGATTTAAATAATTCTTTATAGTACATGTAATTCCAGGATCTCTAACAGAGTCCAGTTCGATTCCATTTAAGTTATATGATATTCTAGAAAATAAGTTTACAACACCATTTCGAATAATTCTTGTATTTGTCGGGTGTTGACCATTATTCTTTAAAAGCACGCCTCTTATTCGTATGAAAGACTGACTCGGAAGAGTATGCACATCTTCATTCTGAATAGTTATTATAACTTCGGAAGATTGTAAGTACGGACCTGAAATATAAGGAGAGTAGCTATGTATCTCCGACTTTGTGATTGAATCATCAAAGCTAACTCCCTCATTAAGATTGAGGATTTCCGACTCCATGCTTTCTTACTTTATATCCTAGGCTACGTAAAAAAGACTGATTAGTAGTTGTTAACCCTCTGACCTTCTTTCGCAAACTAACAATATTTATAGTTATGTGCTTGCTTTTATACATTCTGTTAAAATTAATTCCCATCTTTCTTCAAGTACAGTCTCAAAGTAATTTCTTCTCCTCTAAAATTATCTAGCTCCCCGTTTTGATGTACAAGTTGAACTGTTATTTCACTAATTGATTTTACTATCATGGGAATGTAGATTGCTGTTTTTGGTATTTCAATCAGGCGATAACCTGGAGGAACATTTATTCCGAACTCATGTATTGTTGTAGTCGGTTTACTATTTAAAAATGAAGATCCTACCAAATTACAATTTACACGAACTACATTCCCCAACTCATATACTCTATACTCAAAACCTAATAACGATCCTATGCTAGTGTCACCTTTAAAATCTATATCACAACTGCTAACTAAAATATGCTATAAAATAATGCGACACGTGGCCACACGTCTCTAGTAACTCCGTGCACGTCTGGTCTCGGCCGATGAGAAGAGGAACTGGGGCGAGCAGCGCTCTGTGCGCTGGCAGCAGGCAGCTTTCCGCTGGAACAAAACCGTTAAATTCTTATTATATGATCCCGCACCAAGGGTTAGTTTCAAGGAAGAGACAAAACACTCTTATAATTTATACAAACCCTCATCTGGGCTTAGAACCTTAAATACATATTAATACTTAAATAATAATTGTTGTTCTTGGTTTCTGGGTGACGTCGCACTGCCGCTAAGCACCCTCTTGCGGTATTCCGTGGCGCGCTTTTTGAACACACGCACATGTACATACGTCGGTGGTACAAATACCGGGAAGGAGGGGAATTGGACAGTGGAGTTGGATCAGGCTTACGAGGCGAAGCCCCGGCTGACCTCAATTTCTCCCCTCTGATGTAGCCTGGGACGACGAGGCTTCCGCTGTCAAAGGTGGGGGCGTGGCTACTCCCGTCACGCGCCCGGAGTCTACCGTTTGTGCGGTACAGCAGCTGGGTGGTCTGGCGGCTGAACGGGGCTGGAGATGGTACCGCGGTGCCGGTGTTGGTGCCTCTGATGCCAAGCCGCTGGTTCCTCCGGCTCCGACTCATCTCCCACGGGCTCTTCTACTCTCATTCTAAATGTGGAGTCTGCCAATGAATAGTGTAGGGGCCACAGTGGTCCCTCTGGTGACCCGGGCCGCCCCTCTACTTCTCCTGGCTCTGACGTGAGAGATTGAGGTTCAATAATGCAGACATGTGAGGACGAAAGTCTCTATTCCCTAAAAAAAAAATATTAACCAGATAAGTGACTTCACTATGCTAAACATAGAGTTCTGTTCTAAAAATAGAGTTCTGTCACCCAACTACAGAAAGCCAATAAATCCAAACCGATACTATACACACACATTCTACCCAGTCTTAAAAAAAAATTTAAAAAAAAAAACACACCTATCTACAGGAATAATATAAAAACGAAGCTTCTCTTCAACATTTAAAACTACCACACTTCCAAGGCAGCATATTCACCACACCCAATGGCATGGCTCGAGAAATGTCAACAACACAAATAAATATCAATTACCATAAAAATCTACAGCACCCCAAAATCTCACAATGTGCTATTAAGCATCCGAAACATAAGAACTGTTAAGCGTATACACAAAAGGAAAGAACAACCCTATCACCAAATCCATGAACGCAGGGAAAGAAACGAAACCAAGACCTGTCGATTGAGAGGCCAGCGCTACATCCCACCCGCAGCACCCCACTGAAGGAACAAGTTATGTCTCTACAATGCCTAACGAAGCACTTATGCAACAAGAAATTAGAGGACTGTGTCTCTCTGAAAACAGGATGTATTATATACTGTAAATCATGTCAAACGATGGAAACAAAAGTATGAATATAAAAAACAACTTTAAAATGCTAACTAATATGATAAAATTTTACATTAGACAAAAAATAGAATGATTTTTGAGGGAGAAACATAAGTTTTAAGAACCCAAACTGTTAGAGATGAAAACATACGTTATAATAATGTAAAATACATTTAATCATCAATACCAATATCCAAGCTCTCAACATAGATTCACATTTTTAATAAGAAGCAAAATAACATTTAAAAATATCTATTTCATAATTCTTTGTAGTTAGAAAAGATATGTATTTGCATCGTATGTAGTGCATTTTTCTGCAGTATGTTAAAAAAATTTCAAGGTTTTCATGTACCAAAATGTAAGCATACAGTAAGTCCTCTATTTACGTCGTACCGATTTACGTCGTTTCGGATTAACGTCGCTAATGTTTGAGTACTCATGTTTCAATTTAAGTTGTCGCCGATTCACAATAACGTCGTTTACAATGACCGTAAATCTTTATTTTAACCAAAACACCGTATATAATTCGTTTATAATTCTTTGTTTCCTTCGGTAGTTAATTTATGCTATGTAGCGTAAGCTACATGTTCACCGCCTTATCTTATCATACATCATGAGGGGCGCTTCCTGCTTTTACGTACAGTATGTACTATATATCTGTTTTTATATTTCAATCAATAAAGGTAATAAAGTAGCTGGTTAAATAACCATTTTATAAAGCTGAGAAGTACTAGTTGGACTTGTTTCCCACGCTGTCGGTTGTCATTTGCTGATAAAATTGCCCGTTGTCACGTCTGTATGCCAGCGCTTCCGGCCGACCTTGGGCCGTGGCCGGCCGGTGGCATGAAACATGGCTCATTTTGCGTCGTTTCTATTTACGTCGCGGTTTTCAGGAACGTAACTCCGACGTAAACCGAGGACTTACTGTATATTAAATTAAAAAATATTCCAAAGTATAAACACTAATTCTCAGAGATTGTTTTACACACAATGAACACGCATGTGTCAAACAGCACACACACACACGCACGCACACGCGCATGCACATTTGTAGTAGCTAAGAGTCTTCACACCCAATCTGAAATACAACCCCAAAGTCTTAACCATTATGAAACCACACCAGAAACACCGAAATAATAGCATGCAACACACTATTTCCATGGTGTTTCTACCAACATGTGAAACTACTTTCACAGTTATCTCTTGCATTGATAACAGAAAGTAAAATTTTTATAAATGTAATAATCACAGGTTTATTTAGTGTAGCTACAGCAATTATTAATTTCTTACCAAGAATAACAAACATCAGAAAACACCGGTAGGAGATAAAAACATTACGACAACCTTAGTTAAAAACATTAAAAGATAATTTTATGATTCTTTTACTTATCTTTGCTATGTTTTATAATTTTATATTAAATTATCTATAGCTTTAAAACATAAATTTTTTTTAGGAGATATAGATAGAGAGACACAGTTTTCATGAGTAGGATGTTGTACATCCAATGAAATATTTAAAAAATACCTATTGGAGCCCCACGACACACACATTGTCTTGGATAAATTTTACTCTGGAGTGTTCGACACATTCAGTGTTATCAAACAGTTAGTGAAACATACAGTTAAAACCCTCCCAGTGCCAACAATAAGCTAGGTAAATAAAATCACTAAAAAAAAAATACAGTTTCTGTGGAATTAAAAAAAAACATTGATTTCACACTATTACAAACACGGACAGGGAAATAAGCAAATAGATCAGTAAGAAAGAAACTTAAACGCGGCACATTATATCCCCATTCCCACATGAATACAGGACAAAAATGTTTTTGCAATGAAGCCATACATCTCCGTGTGCTCCACGACGCATACCCAACTTCTCCAGAACATGGAGTTAGTCTAGACAGCAACAGTTAAGGTCTGGAAAAAATAAGAAGCCACATGAATTTGTGTAAAAGTAATACTTGCTTAAAATTAAATCAAAACCGAAAGAGCAGTAACATAAACCAAGGTTACATTTCCGACAAAGTGCAGTTTTGACAAGTAATGCACAATAGCACCGTAAAATGAAACTGACATAGCATGACAAGAGGTATGATACTAGAGAAGCAGAAAAACATTCTGTACTCGTTTGTCACTAGATCAAAGTGGAACCCAAGTATTGTCACTACTGAAAAAAAAAAAAAATTAAAATAAGGCGAGAGAAAAGGACGTGTCTTGCCTATGACATAAGTTGGAAAGAACAATTTTACAACAGATAAAACAAATACAGAATATCTCTCTGTAATTTCTCTTAAATATCGTAACAAACCTATAGAAATATTTCTAGGTTTAATAAGAGATGGTCACTAGATAGTGTTGTGTATTACCAACACATAATAAAACCATTAATATTATATAGATTTTGTTCTCTTCCCATGAAAATTTTTCACAAAAAAAAATTAGTAATAGTACTGCTATCATAGAAATATTTCATTTTTTTTTTTTAATTTTTCTTTATATTTGCTTAATATAAATGTTTTTCAAAATTACTAAAGTAAATGTTAATAAAATCAATTTGTTATGTTGCTAGACATACTAAAAAAAATTTTTATGTTAACATTGCCTTTATACTAATTTTTTTTAGAATGTAATTTACACAATAAATTTAGTTTGATTATTTATTTACATTTTATTCTTTAGAAAATAAATTTAAACAGGAGATTTCATACTTTATCAATAGCGCTTTTGAGAAATTAAACTAAACTTGGAAAGTTTTCTTGCATAAAACACACCAAAAAGACACTGCGCTTCCGAATTGTACATGCGAAAGAAGTAAGGAAAATAATACTCATTGAAAACAATTGTAAACAATCCAAGAGAATAAACAAAAAATAAAATCCCTCTTACTCGCAAGTAACCAGCAGATTGCGGGTTGAACACAACTTATCTAGACCATACACACAAAGAACAGGCTTCGTATCCCAAGCAGACTACTATGATTGCGACACGTGGCGACATACCCACCTGCCACGCCCACCCCAAGCAACCACCTGTTGATAGGAAACAAAATGGCCACCTCTAGACCGAGAATAACACAGCCTCCTACCCCCCTCCACCTCTTGGGGGTCCCCTTCCTCCTGGGATAGGAATAGCATAGCCTCTTCCCAAAACCCCCCTCTGAGGGGCCTATCTATAACACAGTGATCTTACCTCCCCTATCCCCCCAGAGATCCCACAGTACTCAGACCTGTCTGCTCCCACTACTGAAGGTTGTGGGTTTAAATTTGCTTACTATCAGAAAATATTTGAATTTCTTTAAATTTTTTCATAAACTCCACATAAGGTCTAATATAAGGTGATGTTTACAATACTAGTAAGTAAAACGAAAAATTGCGATAGTAGTGTACTTTACAACCAGTGAAATAGCATAATGTGTCTTGGTGTAAGTCAATCAGCTCCCACTCACAGACATCTCATGCGGTGGACAGGGTCGAACACATACCGAAGGATCACGATGGGGAAGCCACAGCCGAGAAAGCCACAAAATAATAGCCCCATAACAAAAAACATATGTCAGAACTCTCATTTATACACTATTGAAGCTGCAGAGGTTTTTAATTGCATATGTTTTGAAATGACAAAAAACTTATTGTTTTACAAGGATGTTGGTGGCACACTGCCATCTCACGTCATGATGCAAGATATATCGTCTCTGGTCTCGGAGGGGATGCCTGTCTTCAGCACCAATGCTTCAGAGTGCATGAAGCAACACTTGCCAGATCTGGTGGAGTTTCTGATAGATTTTCATGCGCTCACCAAGATCAAGGTAACGACAACTCACTTTGTTTTATTACTAATACATAGAACCAAGATTTAATGGGGTTATAAAAAAGCTAATTTTCTCATTAAAAATTGTGGATTTCATTCTTATTATCATTAAAAATTAAATTACTTTTACATATATCAAGCATAACAACATTTTATCAACTGCTTCAAAATGTTATGGTAGGATATTTAAAATGGTTACATAAAACTATACATAATACAATATTTTCTTGAGAAAAATTAAACAAAAACAGCAACTTAGTTCTAGAAAAAATAAAAAATAAAATACTTAAAATTATTTTTTAAATGCTATGTCTTGAACCAAGAATTTATGGTTTTATATTTTGACAAGTTTTGTTATCACTTTTGTTATTAAAGTATTGTGCATTAGTATACAAAATCACTAAAATAATAAAAAAAAAAAAGTACTGGTAATGGTGTTATTTAAACTACTTAACCAAAATAATTTTTTAAGCAGTGGGAAAAATATATTTGTTTGATTGTGTTTTTAAGTTTATTTCTGGTAATGACATATTTTCTAATTTAATTTTTTTCCAATTATTATTATTATTATTATTATTATTATTATTATTATTATTAAGACTCAAAAAAAGCAATATGTATTTTTTAAAAACCCAAATCAGTTTAGTTATACTTTTCTTGTGATGTTTCCCTGAAGGCCGGTAGGGTATACACTGCTTTTATTTACTTTACTTTGAAAAAACCATAAATACAAAGTAGATATCACCTAAAATATTTTTATTAGTATATAATATTTCAGGTTTTTAAATAAAAGCCTTACTAAAGCTTAATGAAATTCTATGAGTTGAAAGACAGAATGAGGTAATTGAAGTGAATTTTGCTGAATTTTGTGTTTGCTTTGCATTTCGGTGTTGTGCTGTGTATTGACTCCCATCTGGTGGTGTATTGACTTCAAATTTGCTGTTATTTCTGTTTTCTCACCATTCACCATATAATCTTGCCTTTACTAACACATAACCTTTAATGCATTGTGAAAAGTAAACAAGTAACATAGATTTCTTATGTACTGCAACATTTCAGCTGACTATATAGGCTTGATTTTCACTGAATGTCTCAACACATGGTTACTCGCCTCTACCAAGGGCTGATAATCTGGATTTAATTCCTGGCTGGCAGACCTGCATTTCTAACAGGTGTCGCTGTGAGCTGATTTGTTTTGTTGTGGTATTCCTCAAAGTTGACTAGATGTTTTAACACATTTATGTACTAAACTATTATTTCAGAATAAGTTAATCATTAGAGAATCCCGCAGTCAGATGCTGATAAGTTTAATTAATTTGGATATTTTAGTAAGGTGGGTTGGGGTAATTGCGTACCATTTTCAGCAAAATTCAACTTTGTCTGTTTCTAGTGGATCTACATTAACTAAAAATTAGTATTATTTTTATTTTATCATTTAGGACTGTTACTCTAGATTGTAAATACCTGCTGGATGTTTAAAGAAATGAATTTTTTGTATTTTTATCAAAGTTTTTTTGAAACAACCTCTGAAGTACACAGAGGTTCAGGCAAATGTGTACTGAGCTAGGAATTCCTATAACCTGCCGTCGTCCGGGGTCTCGGGCTCGAGTCCCAGTGCGGTTCCTAGCGGGAGTGGCTGCTGTGAATGGAATGTGTCCGGATGGGCGCCAGACTAGCTCTGGTGCTAGTCGGTAGGTGGGTCGTGGGGTCGATTGCCCTGCGTGGCCCACTAGGACCGTCGGCGATGTTGCGTGGGTTTAAGGAATTCCCTACTCGGCGGTGGTTGGGAATTGTAGGGTGAAATAATCATACGCTGAAATGAGGCAATAAATGACGTGTGTCATTTATTCAGGCGACTGTGGCCTGGGTGTAACGCCGTTGGTTACACGCCACGTCGTACAACAGGTGACGTCAAAAAATACTAAAAACTACACAATTACACAACAATGAGTTTGAAAGTTACTCAATAAAAACGTGGCACAAGTTTACAAAAGAAATGTTACACGAGGGTGCGTTGCACAAGTTTATGAATGTTACGTGGAGTTGCGTTGCACAAGTTTACAAAAGAAATGTTGCACGAGGGTGCGTTACAAAGTCACTAAATATTCCGTATTAGTGTGGCACTAGGCGTTTCTGAGCCTGGTTACTCAACGAGGGGTGAGGGTGATTGGAGGCGGCCAATCCCGTAAATCTACGTATCGAGGCAGTGCTCGCGTCCACGGTCGTGGAGCGCGGACCGCGGCTAAATTCGCTCAAAGTTCCCTTACAGGGTGGTGTCAGTGCCGGAGCGACTGATTTTAAGTAAAGTTCTGTTCCTCGGGAGACGGCCCGTGCCGGATGCTGAACCTACCCCGCGGACCAGGTGTGGTGCAGGGGGGTTTTAGATTTATGCGGCCGGATTAGGTCCTGGACCGAAAATTGGACCGGGTACGCACGGAGAGATTATTAAAAAAGAGGTTTTTAGAAATGACTATATTTACCAGAAGTGAACTCGGTGTGGACAAAGGATGATGTCTCTCCGTGGGACGTGCGTCCGCCCCGGTCCACGAGTCGCGCTGTACTGGCGTCATGTCATGGCGCCCGGCCAAGGCTCGGTGGCCCTCGCGCCAGGGTTGACCTCATTACGTTAGTTTCTGATATGATATGTTAATAATAGAATTTAAGGGCGTTAATTTCTTACGTTAATTATTAAAGCTGAATCAAGGTCATTCGTCCCTTCTACAAATTGAAGTTATTATGTTAGAAATTATTTCATTTAAATGTTACGTCACACCAGCGACTGTTCGTCTCTTGCCGGATTGCTCTGGTGGGGGTAATAACGTAACACGAGGGATGAATAATTATGTCATATGGTCTAATTGACTAATTCAGGCAGAAGGCCGCTAGGGGAACACTCACACACATATCGACGTATCACACACGTGAGTGCCCGGGCACTCCTACGTCGCACTTTCGTCAACCGACTTTAAATTAATACGTAATACTGTTTAATAATCAGTGTTTGTTTTTATAACGTGGTTGGTTGAAATGACGGTCTGTTTATTTGGGTGGGGCCGGGTTCTACCTTGGTTGCTGGTGGCTCGCCTGACTCGGGTGGGCCATGGCTAGGGGCGCGTTCCGTTAGCGGGGTTGAATACTTGCGGTTGCAGGTCGGGCTTTAGGGTGGCCTTCGGTCGGACGACGTCAAACCTATAAGGTATAGTTGTTTCGCTGTTGGGGCAAATGTGTACAAAAGAGCAGTTGAAGACAAACAAAACCGCATAGGAATTTTTTTTTGGGAGTCACAACATTATTTTTTGCTTTCAATCTTTCTTCTTCACATTGGTATAATTCACAAGTGTGAAAAACCAACTGAATTAGTATATAAGAAGGATCAATAAAATGTATTATTATAAATTAAAAATGTATTTTAATCAATTTAAAAATTGATACAATAAAAAATAAAGAATTGAAGTACAAGACAAAATCTAGAAATATAATGTAAGAAGTCCATAGGAAAAGAAACGCCTATCCAATATTATAGGAAGAAAACGGAACTGGTAAGGTCAAGACACTCTTCTTCTGGTGGTTGGCTGTGAAAGCTTGGTTATTATGTCCTTGCTATCCTCTTCACTGACATCATCACACTGTGGGTAAACAAAAGTGTGTTCTGCACTCTTTTTTATATTGTGAACAATAGGAGTTAGCCCTTCAAGTACTGGTACTTTGCCAACATGTTTGTGTTTCAGTTTTCTCACTTATATTATCATCACTATTATCTCAGAGGGCATTCAACCATTCTTTTAGTTCACTGAGAAGGTTATCTTCACTCTGAAGATTGATGTCGCTAAACCTGATGTCTTCATCTGAAATTTCAGGGGTTTGTTTATCTTCTCGTCGGTTTTCTCTTATTATTTTCGGTCTGTTTAGGCTTCTCTCTCTTGTTCTTCAGCTGTAACTACTTCAGCCCCTATTGCTACCCTCTTCTTCTTCTTGGTAGAGGTTTCCCTTGGAGTCTGTTTCACCATATTAAGAAGATCTTAAAAACTCTGTTTGCTGCTAGTTGAATACTAGTCTTGTTGAGTAGGAACAGAATCAGCTAATGAGGAAGAACTTCCACATGGTGAGCCAAAGATGCGTGCATCAAGGTGGAAACAGGGGGATCTGAAATGTTTTCTTGCAAAGTTTTATAACAGTTCGTTACTTACAAAAATAAAAAGATTTAAAGCGTCGATTGTAGTTTTTGTTTTATTCCTTCAAATTAGAATGCATAGACGAATCCAATCATTTTCACAGTTTTACTCACTCGTTCAACACGTACATCTGCCCGTCCAAAAATGCTCACAGTTTGTGCGATGTGAATTAACGAAAATAACGTCCTTCAGTAATCTTTCACTGCAAGTACACGAAGATGGTGGGACCTCGAACAGGGCCGCACCCAGCGAAAACAAATTTCGCTACGAGCCGAACGCCGACGAAGGTGGCCGCAATTTCTAATTTAGTACTGTTCGAAAAAAAATAAAACAAATTAGGTTGACTTAATACTTGGCCTGGCTCTGACCACCAACGTTAAGGCCGTCCCTGGTTCGGCGACTTGATAGGGAATTGTAGGTTAAAAAGTGTTTTCTACATCTTCTACAATTTTTCAGATAAGAATTTCGTACTTGGCTTGTTTGCTGCAGTTTTACAACAGAAATCATCTGTCAGATTAATATTGTAGAAAAAATATTGATAAGTATTTTATTTTACGTTTTTAAAATTAAGGAAAACCGAAAAAGTGGTCTAAAAAACAGGCTGTAAGATATACAAATATTTAGAGTCTGCAACATTTTTCCTTTTAAAGTAAAGAATAAAAAAGTAAGCGGTGGCATACTGCTAAATTTATTAGAACAAGAAATATTTAGTATTTTGCATTTTCAGCTATTTTTTCTGGCCGCGAGTAGGTTCACTTGCGCCTGTCTTGCGCGCGGGAGCGTGCAGCCGGCTGCCGTGTTGCCACCACTTCGGACCCATCCTCGGCTAACGGAATCTGACCCCACTTCCTCCGTGCCAGTAAATAATCAGCAAGGTGCGGAGTACTGTGTCAACGACGAGAAGAAAGCTAAGAACAGTGCTATCAATTCAGAGACGCATGGATGTACTGCGAAAAGCGAAAGGTTTGAAGAGAATATGAACCCAAATTTTTTATAGTTTTAATTATTTCTTCCATTTACTGTAAAGTGTTTTTGGGCAAAAAATATTTTGTGCCATAATGTGCTTTACATGAACTTCCAATTTTTTCAATTTGAAATGTGATTAAGTGACGCTTTGCAAACTAAACTATCCTGATTCAAGAAATGTGTTTATTTTTATGTAAGTATAAGTTAGGCAAAAAATCCTCAGCTTAAGTTAATTTCAACTGACTTAAAAAAAGGAGGTTCTCAATTCGGTTGTATTGTTTTCATTCACTTGAGTATTATACTGCCCAAGCCAAATTGTAGTTACAATTAGCCAACTTTTAAATTAATTGCTGCTTATAAAAAATATTGTGCCTTACAATTAAATATATATTATTTCAGTTCCTATGTGTAAGACTTAAAAAATTAACATGGCTACGTTGGGGAATTCAACCCATATTCAGCGGCAAACTTAATTTCTTAGCACCATTCCTTACTCCGTCAATAATTTTTACTTAATTCGTCTACCCTGAGAATCTCAGTGCACTAGCTCTGAGATCTCTCTCTCTCTCTCTCCCCCCCCCCCCCCTCCATTTTGTTGGAGTTCAAGACAATGTGAACCAAAAGTGGAAACTTGAAACTTTTACCTAGATAGGTTAAATATATTTTACATATTATGGAACAGCTTAGATCCGCTGTGCGAAAAGTTTCATAATGGATTTCATACTTGCATGCTAAGGTTTACATTAAATAAAAGGCTCAGTAAATTAAGCAGCCGGTAGGTACATATACCATTGTATTATTACATAACATTTTAAGTTTTTCTGTTCTTCGGAGGAGAAAGAATAATAATTGTAAATTTTTAGACGACTTTCTGAATGTAACTTAAAGATAAATCCCTTTATCAGGCATTATTTTGTTTTTACTTAGGAAGCTACATTGAATGAATCCACATAGCAATGAGACAACAGTTTGAAAATCTTATTAGTTGCCTAAAAATGAGTATTTTATTTAATTTTAGAATACCAATATTAGTCACAAAAAATGGAAAATGTATTGGGGTGTGCGGATATTCGTAAACACAAATAGTTGCGCAGTTATTTATGAACTATTCACATTCGGAAGTCGAATATCAAAGATTAAAATTGCTAATATTTACAGGCACATCTGTAGTTGCTGGTTGTTACTCAGGTGAAGCCAAACTTCTCTTTTTTTCATAAGATATTATAGTCGTCATTGCTTATTTGTCGATATACAGTAGACTCTTAATCATACGACACTTCACGATTCCAGGTAAAAGCATCGTTATTGTCATTTGGACTAGTTTTGACCATCCCCGATCTAACCTAATAAAAACATTTTTTTTTCTCTTGAATCCGTATTCAACCTTCTCTAGCACGAAAATAATACACTGTTATATCTAACTATTTATTTCCCTTAATAGATGGCTGTCTTATGAGAAAAAAACTGATAACCTACAAGTACATGTAGGACCTGAATTGATACCAAAACAAGCCGTGACACGTGACCGTTCGTCTGGCAGCTAGCATCTACAAGAACAATATCAGCATTCAAATAATGCAAGGTATATTTCACGAAATGTTACCTCACACACTGTGTGTACGGCAGTCCTCACCGCCGCTATGTGCCCAGTCGTATTGTGACGCTCCGCAAAAACGGTTGCTTTTTTCGTTATGATAATAATACGTGGAAGTAAAAATGGCAGTTACAGTTATAGACTCTGGTTTCTACCTACTGATTGCTTTTTGGTAACCAATGAACGTTTTAAGATAAATACGTTTTAAATAGCGAAACTAAACAGATTTACATACAAACACATTTATAAATATACGCGTTACAAGATGATAACTCCATCTCTTAGCACTCGCCGCCCACGACCGTGCTACCACATACGTGAAATGTCAGCCTTCACGTGACACTCCTGGAAAGAGATCTACAGAACTATCAGGAGATTGCTACTTTCGGGCAGCTGGAGGAATGTCTGCCTCAAGTGGTGTGGGTATGTACGTGTGAGGACGCCCAGTGACAACACGAAACGAAGCGCTGAATCTCAACAGTGGGCCGTCGACCTTGGGTAGCTAACACAAGCTGGCTGGTAGTATAGTTCTCTTGAAGAGGATCTCAACACGTGCACCCATGAGTGCACCAAGTTATTTTCCAGCCTACTTCCTTCAAATTTTACAAATTCTCAACTCCCCTCCACCCCTCCGTTATTCATTGCCGTCATGGAATTTGGATTTTAATTTTAAAAAGTACAACACTGCACTTTTTAATATTTCTATCTGAGAAATGTGCATATTAATGATGTTTACATTGCTTCAATAGTTAATAAACATGGTACAATTTTTACTTTGTCTGCAAAAGTTAATATAATATTACTTTTTCACTACATGTGTTCTGTATTGTTATGTATCTATCTAAGTGAAAATGTAAGATAATTTTTGACCTTGAAATTATTCGCAATAAATTAAAAAAAAATTCCTGTTCAATTCAAAATTTTCGACCACCAAAATACACTATTCGCACAACCCTATAATGTGATAGGTTTGTGTAGTGAAATATGTGTACATGTGATTTGCATAAGTTTTCTTAACGCTACTACTAAGATGATTTTTTTATTTAGTTTCGGCAAAGACAACTTTCCAAGAAACTGATAGAGAATGGAAAAAAAAACTAGCTATTGCCATAGGGAACGTAGAAAATAATATACCACATAGTGTCGTAGGGGACGGCGCGGCGGCTGGAATAGGAGGACTGACTGACATAGTTTCAATTCAAGTGGAGTGGTGAGTTATCTTCCTGTTTACACCAATGCTTACTCTATAGTCTGTTCATAAAATAAAATATTTCAGTACTTACAAAATCCAGTCAAAATGTGCATGTTAACTTTTTTTCTTTTGAAGAATTGCATTATCAGAGCCGAAACAAACCAACTCTTGTACCTGGGAGTGAAAACAAAGTATCGCTTCGCATGCCCATTTGCAAGACTCAAAGACAAAAAGGTGAATGAACATCTTTGCTTTAAAAACTATAGTGGTCCAAGCACTGTAATGGAACAAACTATAATAGTAGAAGGGTTCTGCGGGAGTGTTGAGCAGCACTTGTTAAAATACTTATTTTGGTGACGGAGATTCAGTGTTTACTTTAGAATAAAGCAGCGAGTTCCTTACGGAAGAGAAGTCATAAAAATTGAGTGTGCAAACCACATTGTAAAAAAACCATTTTCACAAATTTTCCAGAAATATGTCATTTCCACCATCTGCGCGTCATTTGCTTGAATCAACAATAGTAAGATTAAAATCCGGCGCTAGAAAAGCAATCAAAATTGCTGGAATATCTCTTGTTGGTACATATATCGTTCGATTGAAACTTGACATAAAAAATGGTCCTCATCATGTATTCGGTTGTCACGAAAACTGCCGTGTAGAATACTGAAAAAGAAAAAATACCAATGAAAATTTTGTGACATTTGTGAAAGAGTCGGGGATTATGGAAGCTATTGAAAAGGCTCTTGATCCTATGGTAATGAAATCTGATAGACTCGTACTTAACAAAACTAAAAATTAGGTTGAGCGATATATGAGTATGTTAGCTAAGTTTTCAGGTGGAAAACGGGTACACTTTGCTAAAAGAGGCTCTTATCACGCTCGTTGTATGGGAGCTGGACTGGCCCATGTCAGAGGTCCTAGGTGGCACTTCATCCCATGGAAAAACAAATTTGGTCGAAGCCCAGGAAAATACTTCCAAACAGTTTTAAAAATTAGCTGTCTCCAGCATGAAGATGGCCCTCCAAATAAAAAGAGATGACCAAACAACACTCCTGGTCCTGATTTGGAGTATGGTCCAAGTGCTGAAGACATTTTGTGTCCTGAAGACATGTTGAGTCCTGAAGAACTTGATACAAAGATGAAGTTTATCCTCGAAAACCTGAATTGGGATGCAACAACTTAAAAAAATATTAATGAGTTGGAAAGAAGGAAGTACTGTTGGTCAACACAAGAACACTAAATGGAGGGATGCTTCTGTGAACAGACTTACAGCATATAGTTTCGGTTTTGTGGTAAAAAGAACACATACATCCTGTCACTGTCTAGTAAAATAAATTTTGTATCACAGGGAGATAAATTCCAAAGCCGTTCAGTTTGGACGAGTTAACGAAAATGTGGCTAAGAATATGTATTCCAAACTAAAAATGTTGAAGTCGAAGATTGTGGCTTTTTTTGTGCACCCAATCTTTTCATTTCTCGGAATATCTCCAGATGTACTAGTGGCAGTCGATGGTTTTGCTGGAAGTTAAATGCTTATTTTCAGCTGGTGACAATAAATTAAAGGACTATATTTCAAAAAAGAAAAAAAAAAACGTGTATCGAAGAAAAACTTGGAGATTTGCGTCTAAAGAAAACCCACATTTTTTTTTAAACCAGATTCAAGGTCAACTTGGCGTCTGCCG
Source organism: Bacillus rossius redtenbacheri (assembly GCF_032445375.1). Lineage (NCBI taxonomy): Eukaryota > Metazoa > Arthropoda > Insecta > Phasmatodea > Bacillidae > Bacillus > Bacillus rossius. The sequence continues at coordinate 119,921,674 of NC_086330.1, read as the reverse complement.
TAGAAATTATTACGACTTTATAGTTCATACGAAAAATGATTTCCATGTTGAAAGAATTTTGTTCGACAAAGAAATTTGGGAAAAACTCATGCTGTCAAAGCTACAACAGTTTTTTGCGGAGTGCTTACTGCCAGAGATAGCAGATCCATTAAATACCCGAAGACTAAATGCGCGAGAGCCTGACTTTGTAAAAGAAGCTCAAAAATCACTAAAGAAAAACATAAAACAGATTACTTCAGTTTTGGTTTCCTAAATGTTATGCATGTTTTCTTCTGTTTTTGACACAGTCCTAATATAACAGTGTAGATAATATTATGATCATATTTTGATTGTAAAACCAATACGATTTTTTTTAGAGTTTTGGTTATCAAACACATAATTTATGTTTATTTGTAGATTAAATTAGAACTTATTATAAATTTATTTAGACACCTCTTTTACTAAAGTAATATTATGTGTATCGTTGCAGTGAATGTGCTTGAAAGACTATAATTTCTCTGTTTAAAAACGTATGTCAACATGTTCATTTCAATCTTTAATGTTATGCTAAATTATATGTAATTAATATATTTATTTAAATAGTGCACATATTGTATAAATTTTTTAATGGTGTCTTTCAACGGTATCATTAATGTACATACATAAAAACTATCTTTGTGAACTCTCTGTAAAATTACACAAAAAAAATCTGGCCAGAGTATCATTGTTTAATACAGCATTAAATTTTGTATAGTTTTGTTCCTGTACATTTCAGGAAGTATTTCAGACATCACTTTATTAAAACATTTAGTACAATTAAATTACGTTATTTCTTATCGAGTGAAAGGTTTTTTAATCGATTAGAGTTATAAGACTGGGAATTATTTTTTTATTGTTTTCGGTTTATGCTCAAAATTAGACCACAAAATCATACCCGGGCCGAGATTATACATCAGAATCTCTCGCTATAAGCCACTCTTCAAATAGTAACTAAATCCCAAATAAATAAATTGTTTCAGCGAAGAAATTGTAGTTGACAACTGATTAATTGAAAAGGTATGTAAAATAGCACGCGCACAGCATGTGAAGGCCGTGGATCCCGGCGGAGCTGGTGTCTGGCCGCGAGGAAACATATCGGGTGGCAGGGAGGCAGATAACCAAGGCACTGCGACAGCGGCCAGCGCGCGACTGACGACTTGGCAACCCCGCGCGCGGAGTAAGCCTCGCCGCAGCCGAGCGCTGCACATTCGCGACACCCGCGCGCTCTATCGGATAACGACTGACAGGACTGGCTCTTGTATCCCGTTAAATTATCCATTAGCAAATTACATCATAATTTGGCGAGAAGCCACCGAACGCGACCTACTGGGGCAGCGATCTACAACGACTGGTGAAGTCTTGTCACCGTCTCCTCCACGCAGGGAGAATAAGTCACATGACCTCACCGACCAATCACACGCACGCTTCTTTCACGCTTACAGATACAAGCCAATCACAGAACAATTTACAATACATGAAAAAGCCTTGTACGTACAGAACTTTGGGCTTCCCCTGATCTCTTTTCAGTTTCACATCGAAATCGGGGACTCCCATTCTCGTTCTCTCTCTCACACCGTGAGACAGCAGTTATCACTCAGTTCCCACGCAGTGGGGAAATTACCGTCTTTATCTCGGTTGGCGGGGAAGCACTGTTCCTTTCTCACTTACACTTACAGGCCTCTCATGCCTCTCTTTCTAACCATCACACCAGCCCAGACACAGTCCCGTGATCTATAATTATATTGCAACACGTTAATTAAAATTAAAAACAATAATCATAATACGAATTACTTTACAAAAATAAAAATCATTTAGAAATAACCTGAAGAAGTAGGCCTAAACAGGTAAAAATCTAGTACAGCGGCTCATTTGTGAATAATTACATAAAAAATAGTAATGATTAAAAATGTCTAATAAAATACAAAATACCTTCTTAAAACACAGAGCACGTGCAAATAACATATATTAATATTCATAACGTTTGATTCTACTGTCTCATAACATACAGACCAATCTAAAAACATTGACTTATTTATATTTACTTATACAAAAAGAAGTTTAAAAGAAAATTATTTATTTAGGAGGGCAGGGTTCTGCAATGCTACAGTTTGCTGATGGCAGTCGAATCTTTCCAGAGATATAGGGTCAAGTGTGTCCCTAGGAACCACATCCCAGCTGAAAGGATGAATACCACAACCTGTAAATCCATTTTTTATTATATCCTGTGGCATTTATATCCATGCTTGGCCCAACATTCTAGAAAACTCTCATTTGCTTACTTCCGACCCATGATTTGTTCTTTGCCAAGAAACAAGCTTTTCATCCCATTTAAGCTTCAGGGATCAAAATACAGCCTTGTCTAATGGCTGCAGAAGATGTGTCGTGTGGGGAGGTAATCTGAGAATCACAACATCTTCTTTCAGAGCCTCCCCTACCATTTCAGGACTATTGTGTGTGGAATGGCCATCAAAAATTACTAGAGCTGGTCGCTCAGGCCTCAGTGCAGAAATAAACTGCTTCTGAAAATAATTTTGGAATATTTCCGTTGTCATCCATCTTTTAGGGCTTGCAGTTTATTATATCCCTGGATATGCTGATCCTGCTGGAGCTAACCAATCATCCCAAATATTTTTAGCTTTAATTATTATGAGGGGAGGAGCCTTCTTTCCTGATGCACTACGTGCTGCCAGTACAGGAGTATTCTTTGCCCCCTCTGCTTGTAACAAGGATTGATGGTGTGTTTTTAGCACCAACAACTTTAATGCGTGAAGGTTCAGAGCAAAATGAAGACTCATCCAAATTCCACATAAGGGCTTGTCATGAAGCTTATGGGTATCCAGAATGTCTTTCAACAATTAAAAATATTCCCCACCACAAATGGGTCTGTCATCTTTTTTTCTGACATATTCTAGAGGTTCAGGTTTTTTAACGGATAAACTATGCCGCGACTTAAAGTTCCAAAACCAGTTTCACCAGGGTAATTATTAAGGAAAGGGATTTTGATGTTGTTTGATTCCACATACAAGAGAACTTCTTCAAACACCTCCTTTTTTGATAAACCAAAACCCCATCTTTCCATAGTTTTTAATACCAGGGATAGTTTTTCTTCTTCAGGTACAGGGATTTTAGTAGTTTGATCTCTTACTGAACCTTTTTTCTGACCTCTTGTACCCTTAAGCCTACTGTAGGGATGCCATAAATGCCTTCAGCTATGTGTGTAGTCATAACACCTGAATGAATTTCAGCAAGAGCTTGGTCCAATGGCGCACAGCTGTACTTGCACTGAATGTTTTTTTACTATGGGATTTCGAGTCATCTTTTTACTGAAAACAAAAAGAAAATATCAGTTTCTTGGTGGTGGAACGATCAAACATGTTTAGTATTAAAATAAAAAGCAAGAAATAAGAATGTATGTAAATGTACACAATTGCCCCACAACAGGAAAAAGTGCAGGATAGTTGTGTACTCCAAGATTAAGAAGGTAGACAGTATTTTAAAGCCTTTGCTATTTAAAATAAACAGAACTATTACCTTGAAGTGATTTCACTACCTTGAAGTGATTTCACCACAAAAAAACTAACTCCATTTGAAAATGGCAACCTAGCAACAATTCAAACACAGTTCTCCAAAATACAGCTCACTGAATAAACAAAACAACGTTATAAAAGACTTGTCAATACAATGAATACACTACCCTATGAGAAGGTTTTGTGGTACTCAGTGCTTACATGTTTCATAACTATGGAGCGCTAGCTAATAAAAAAATGCTATAAATGTATTTGAAGTTTCTTGTTCATACTGGGAATGTTCAAAAATTACCACTATAAGCCTATATAATGTAGAGATACTTCTGTACAAAAGGGCTGTGCTTTGAGAAAGTATAGTTTATAAATGTGCTATTCCTTCTAGGCCACAGTTAGGTATTTAATTATGTGCAGTTACTACTAGCTTGGTTGCTGTTAACACATAGATAGGCATAGGTATGGATACAATTGGTGATAGGTAGATTACAATACCATACAAAACACGCTGGTAAATTTAATTATTTATTAAGGAAATTCAAAATATATCAGGGTTATCTTAAAAAAATAAAATTATTTATTACTTCCAAAAATACTAACCGTTTTTGGCACTGCAGAACACATATATATTAAAAATATCTGGAATGACGATGCGCACATTCATTAACTAATCAAATGTCTCTTTTGTTCGGGTTCGAAAATCTCATACTCAGATTCAGTTTATAATTAGGGTTTACATAAGTTTTTTTACCTCGGCTAGATAATAACTTAAGTCAGCAGAGCTCTGATGCTCTCTCTCCCAGACCACTGGGTGATTACAGTTGTGTGTTTTAATAAAGTGTCAAATTATATTCACGTAGTTAATTTTTACAATAGTCTAGTTTATCAATGTTTCTCTTGGAATTAGGCCGCAAAATAACAAGGTATGGATGGGATACGTGATTCGTACTAGCGAAATGGAGTAACAGACTCAGTCATTTCTTACTCACGTATTATTTTCACTCCTAATAACTTTATCCCTCTGGATAAAGCCCTTATAATACTCACTTTTGTTTCAACAATACATTTATACCATCCTTTAGTGCGGATGCCTATTTCTGCTAGCTATTTTTCACGATAAAATTCCGACGACGTCTTGTATGTGTTCATCCATTAGTAGGCCATTACATTCCCTTAAAAACCGTCTTAATTTAAGTCAGCTTAACAATGCGTGTCAGATTTAAAATACGACTCCTGATTGGCCGAGAACTAAAGACAGTTACATTATTTTAAATCAAACACAACAAATCCGCGTGCAACAATAGCGCGGAACACAAAATCTTACATTAAATTCAAATAAATAAATATAGGAATAACATTTTACATTCATAAAAACGGTGTCAAATTAACGGTTTACCGTTTAAATGTCAATTGCTCCTAGAGGGGTCCTTGCAATTATTGTTAGTCTCCAACGTTCGTTTTTGTCATAGAGTACCAATCACATAGATATACACATAAAATATAAAGTTTTCAAATAATAAAATTATATACATGAGACAAATAAATAGAAATTAAAATAGAATATTACGTAATCTGTGCGGGAAATAACATAGTTTCAGTACAATAAGGTGACAGAAAAGTAAAATGATGGTGACAGAAAAGTTAAATTATTCCCAATTTGTTTTTATTCATAGCCTATGATGTTATTTTCAGAGTTTCACATACCCCTTATTTCTACAATTAATCTTGTATAATGGAAAAATCAATAGTTAATATACTATATTCAAATGAAGCCATTGGTTTGGAGATAAATCTCGGTTTTTATCCGCAATTATCTCTAAAAGAAAAGATGTTAGTACAAATAAAAGATGCGCTTCAATTAAAGTAACACTTTTATTTGTAACATGTGAATGTTTCCAATGTGCATTAGCACTTAAGTAGTAAGCTAGCCCCATAGCACTGCCAAAAGTGTTTTGTAAACAGGCTGTACTGGTTGATCTTTCAATTACAGTATTTAGCTGTTAAATCTTAAGTGAGGAGTGGTTGTTCTTTGATGTTAAAGTAGGTTCTTGGTGTCTTTCTAAAATAAACATGAGCACTTCCTACAAGGAGGTGCACCTGTGATTATCAGCAGTTTACCCTTGAATGACAGTTAAATAGTTACCTTTGTATCTTGTATTTCTAAAAGGGTTCTCTATTCAAGTATTTTTACTAATTACAAATGTAGGTGAGCTTACCTGCAAATGTAGGAAAGCATGAATGTTGTAAGCTGCATCCCATTTTCAAATCTCAAAGAAAACTCATAGGATTGAATAAATGTGGTGAATGTAAGCTACAATAGATAGCAAGAGCTCAAACCTTCATATAAAGATGTCTTACAATCAAATTATTTTTGGTAGATGAGAATATTAAGTACTCTAATGTTTGTAGGAGTCATAGGTGCCCAACACAACATTATTATTGGAGCCATTACTCATGCAGATCACTGCTTCCCTGCTTGCTGTGGTACAGACACTGTATCAGCTCCTCAATGCATCTCCACTTGCCACCAGCGATGGTGTTGCTGGCTATTACCATTGCTCTCACAGAAACAAAACTGTGTTGGTCGACCTTATGTGCATGCATGATGAAAGGGAGAACTTGCACATTGTGGCCAAGTAGAGCGGCAAGTCTGTATGTTTTCTGGGAGTGTCCCAGAATTCAAAGGGAGTAAGTTTATCTCATGCAACTGTAGCAGCTGAGGTAGGCCACAAATATAAATATTCCCTGCAACAATACATTTAGTTTATAATTTATAATCCTTTCATAGGAGTGTGTGGTTTAGTGTTAAGCTGTTTGTAGTTTTGTGCCTGGTATAGTCTACCTGACTAAGGGTAGGTAGAGTATATCAGCAATGTTCACATCTCATTAGTTAATTATGGTGGGGTGGATTTTGTTTCAGAGTTACAGTAAGGGACCAGTGGTTGGACTGAATGAAGACACACTAGGTGGTGTTCTAAAAAGTGGGGTTGCTCAGTATCTTGCATTGGAAATTACTCGTGGTAACAGCAGAGATAATCGGGCAATTGCAAGATACCTCCCGTGGCTTTATAATTCAACTTCAACTTTGCAGCAAGGGTAACTAAAAGCTTTTCATAAGATCTTTTTTTTTACACATGTAATGTATAGCATGCCACATGGTTGAGTTGCCATATCACTTGCTTCCTACCAAGGCAATCCGGGTTCAATTCCTGGCATTATGGCGGACATTGCTGTAAGTGGCAATGCCAAATGCAAAGAAATATCTAAGCATTCAGTGGCTGGTATTTTATTTCTTCAAACACATATATCATGATGCAGATGTGCTCTGACGTACATATTGGAACTTCAAGATCAAGATGCTCACAGTAGCCATATACTATATTTTATACTATATAATACTCTGGTTGCAAGCACTTTACCGTGACCATTAGCTATTGATTGGCATTGTGGATGTTTTACGGATCATCGTCATTGTTGTCTATTAACACTTCAACAATACGTTTTAAGAATGGAAGTGAAAGAAGCCTGAAGATGGTCATTCATCATGAGATTGAGTGTAGCTCTAGGTAGGAGCAGTTGGTCATGTGGGACATAGGTTACAGAGACAAGAACCATGCGGTGACGGTCTTTCTCTTGGTGTGCTCTGTGTAGGTGACCGCATCGCGGATCACGTTTTCCAGGAACACTTTGAGCACGCCTCGTGTCTCCTCGTAGATGAGGCCCGAGATGCGCTTCACTCCACCGCGCCTGGCCAGCCTACGAATGGCCGGCTTGGTGATGCCCTGGATGTTGTCACACAGCACCTTCCTGTGACGCTTAGCGCCACCTTTCCCCTTTCCCCAGACCTTTTCCGCGCCCGGTCATGTTTGCGTCCAGCCATGTAAAATTCACATTTAATATATATATTTTTTTACTTTTCTCCAAGTAATAAAAACATTTTAAAATAATATTTAATAAAAGATTTCCACCAGTCACTGTGTGATATGATCATTCAATGAGAAAATAATTAGGTACTGCTTTGTGCATGCGGGTATAACTCACTCATTATTCATCTGCATAATAAGTTAAGACATTTCTGGCTGTGCATTGTGGATGTGTGGCAGGCCGAGGGAGCTCCAGGACTGCGTGGGCCACATGCGGCTGCTGTCGTGGCTCCTGCTGGGCTCCCTGCAGCACACCGCGCAGCAAGGAGGCCACGCCCACTGCCAGCCGGTGCCCCAGGAGGCCTCCTGCCACATCACGGACCACGTGCAGGTCGTGCTGGCCGGGTTCACGGCCTCCGTGCTGCACACGCCCGTGCTCTTCCATGTCTTCCTTCTCTGCCAGGTGCTGCTTCTTCCATCGTGCTTGCTTCATTAATTCAATATTTACCTTTTATCTAATCCAGCAGTGTGGGTTGTGAAGTGTAAAATGTTCCAAAACAATCAAGATCTTCAAATATGACTCTTAGTACTGATAATTTTTAATTTTAAATTCATGGTGTATGGGTTGTTTGGCATGTTCAGATAACAGATAATATATACTGAAGACACCCATGTTTTTGTCATGTCATCAACTTAAGCTAGTCTTAAGAAGAATTTTTTGCTGTAATATTTTTCTTACTGTGTTCTCTGTGTACATACAACACTAGTGCAGCTGTTGTAGTAAATTTGCTGTGAAAGAGATTTGATTTAAACTTCAAAATAAGATGCTCACATGCATCTTAAGTTAACTGTAGTTGTGTTGTAACAATGATGCTGCCTGGTGTTTCAGCTGTGGACCATCTATCTGGAACAGAGTGCATCTGTGAACCCTCCCAACAGCGATGCTCATACCATCACGATGGGCATCATGCTGGACTTCTGGGGGAAAGTCACACCCTGTGTTCTGCAGTTGATATCTCACTCCAAGATGGTAAGGCTCTAATTTGATATGTGCAGCAGAGTAACAACACACCAAGTACAATATTGAAGTATCTCATACTCAATTAGCTATGGAAGGAATCCAGTTTTGCAATATGTTTGCCTGAAAAAACTCTATGTTTAAAACATATTTGTTTGGTAGTTCAAGATATAAAATCTTACTTGCTCTTTCTTGTGAAGTATCAATCACTTTCAGACCAGCCAGAATATTTACAAAATAACTTGGTTGCTTTATTTTTTTGCTGTAAAATTTCAACAACAATTCCAAAGTTAACTTTTTAATTGCATAAGACAGAGAATAAAATAATAAAACCAATACTTAAAAATATTACACAAATGAATAAAACGTTCAGCAGCATAGTGTCCCCATGTCAGTCATAAAACTGTAGGGAGTGTGTGCAAATATTTAAAGTAGATTGTGGATGTTTCTTAGGTGGTCTTCAACCCTTGTCGTTCCCGGCATGTAAGAAGACAGCATAGGTATTTGAAATGGGCACATGGCTCATAAGATGAGGTTGACTACAGAAGTAAAAACTAGAAAATAAAGTTGCAGATATGAGGCCACTTAGTTTAGGGCATGGAAGTAGCAATTTGTTGCACACTTGCTGAAAAATGCAGGGAGGGTTCGGTGTTGGGGAATTGTTGAGCAGTAGTTTTATAAATAATACTGGGACAGATCAGTTAAACATACCTTGCTTTTAAACTCTGCAACATAAAAAAGAGATCATATTTTAAAGCAATGCATGTCAGATACAGAACACCTACCAGGGTGGCCAGCCAACCGGGAAATCGGGAAATGCGGGAAATAGCCAGGATTTCTTAAAAAAAACAGGAATACCTGGAATCAACCAGGAATTTTTATTAGAACCGGGAATTTTTTTTATGAAGTAACGATTGCAATAACATAGGGCTGTTAAAAGCCTATTATAGAGAAAATTGAACGTGAGTACGTTCACCACCCGTCGAAGCACGACAGTATGCTCGTGAGCTATATTTTGTGAAAGTTAATTTGTTCATATTGCATTTAAAAACTTTTGTGGTACGTAAGAAACCATTAACAATTCAGACTTCCATACTTATTATGTTTCCTTATTCAAAAGCATTTTGGCTGAAAATGTTGTTGTAGGGTGGTAGTAATTTTCTCGCACGGCATGTTGGTAGCACTAGTTTTGTGTGTGTCTATATATATATATATATATATATATATATATATATATATATATATATATATGCTCATGTTGTTGCGTCACGGTATCACGGATACTTTTCTCGAGTTTTTTAAAAGTTTAGTTGTGCAGGACGTTGTTTTGAATTTTTTATTCTAACATGCGCAGACTATCCAAATGTCAAAGAGTTCGGTCACCACATACAATGACAAATATACGGAAGAGTTTGAATGGGTGGAGAAAGATACAAAGTGCAGGACAAACGCCATTTGCAATTTGTGTAATGTTAAAATCAATATCGGTAGCATGGGAAGAACAGCATTAGCCAGCCACGTAAGAGGGGCAAAACGCGTGCGTTTGGTGTCAAGTAATTTTGGTGACGTGAGATTATAAATTTTTTGGTTGGTGGTAGGTTTTGTTTAAGCAAGTTCATTGATTTAATTTTTAAGCCTACAGTTAAGTTGTCTATTGTTTAACGCCAATAAAACATCATATTGTGTGTGCTTTGTGTAACAAAAATGCAAATTGTATGCAAATATTGGTAAAAACCACCCTTGAAAAAACCAGGAATTTTATTATCCCAGAAGAGTGGCCACCCTGAAGTCATGTGTAGTATTGTGGCTTGAACTATGAGAAAAGTGTTTACCTGGTGTTGCAGCTTGCAGAGATGGTGAACTTGCACTTCATCGGTCTGCTGGAAGCACTTCTTGAATGCAACTCCACTGCTCTCGGCAAGTTGATGCCTGTGTGGAATCCTGTGTTCTTTGCCCACAACGCTCAGGTGACTGCATTCTCTTCCCAGTACCGTAATTGTGCATTTTACAATGCCACTCACCACTCAGCTCATTCTTGGTTATAATACAGTACACTCCCTATTTAACGCGGTTGTCGGGGGACATAACTTTTACCCGCGTTGTTGCATAACCGCGATGTTTCGATGTGACCAAGGTCAAAAGGCATAAAACACCGCCTGTGTTCTAATAGGTCGGCAAGCACGCACAGTATAGACGGCCCGCCTTTGTGCGGACTTTGCATCCGCAGTTTTCACTAAACGCGGGTGAAAAAATAAAAATAATAAATTTTAAAGATAAATATTAAATGTTGAATTTTTTTTTTCCGCATGCCGCGCACAGTTTGTCGCACGGCCTACGAGCGCGCCACACGCCGCCATACACACGTGCGGCACACAAGCTGCTGCCAGTCTCGTGGTGTCAGCCACAGTATCTGCTTCGTCTGAGTGTCCGTAACAAAGTAAGTGCAGTGTGTGCGGTTACACACGATTCTGTGGTCAAAGTCTTCTAAATAGAAAGGCCATAGTAATACTTCAAACCGAATATGAATCGCAAAGTACCGAGTTTGATTGACAAAATAAAAATTCTAGATTTACGTACTTACAGATAGCGTGTCTTTTGCAGAAGTATGCAGCAGATACGTGAAAAACGATTCTAGCATTCGTACAATATAAAATAAAGAATCGTCTATCGTGTAAAGTGGTTAAACTTTGTTATCCATGCTTACAGTAAATTATAAATGGTCACATGTGGGATACAAAAATTGCGCCAAAATAATTTTAGCGCAATCAGTGGCGCCGTATTAAAAAGTCTGTTAAACGTTGTCTTTACTTATTCCATCAAACGCTGTGTCGAGTTGCTGAGTGTGTGGCTCGGATCGGCAAGTGTTATATTCCCCAGCCTCTGGTTAAAGGTCGGGAGGCCGCTACACATAAACATTTCCGGGGCTTGTTTACTACCTCACGGCAAAAGTGGTACAGTATGGTTCACGTAAGTATTGGACCACTGGGAATTCCTCGGCAAAGATTAAAAATACGCTAGCTGATTTACTTTACTATTTAATGTTAAAACATTATACCAAAGTAAAAAGATGAACGTGTATAATACAACGAATAATATTACGTCTGTAGGTTCAAGTTATAACAAAACATTTATATGTCTCCGCTTGTCAACACACGTGAACACGAGAAGTGTGCCGACGGAAATGAGTGAACTACTCAAGGTCACCAGACATCCCCCCTTTCGGCTTAATCGCCCCTCTCATCACTGGCGCTTATATTCCACTCCTCCGTCTACCCGGGTGTCTTGGTCGCATATTCTCGGCTCGCCTCTCCCCTCCCAGCGCTTGCCGTCAACCAAACCTATCCAAAATCAATCCCCAGCCGAGTCACGCTGGATGATGTCGCTGGACGGTGGGCTTTATCGGGTCCCCTGTCCGATGCTTTATTTGTGGGTTAAAAAAAATGTTAAGAACTAGTGTTTCAGAAAATAACACTGGTCTGGATTGGACCATAATTTGAAAACACTACAAGATAGAGGAATAATGTACGGAGATATCTTGTTTAGAATTTCACTGTGGACATTTTCTACGCCTAGGCTTTTTTCTGCCCGATGCTTAGTTTGTGAGTTACAACGCAAAATTATCCTAATGGGCTGTCAACCATTTATTCCATTATTATTACAGTAGAAACTCGTTAATCCGTGACGCGCTAATTCGGGAATCAGATAATCCGGGACGATTTAAAAGTGCAGAAAAAAAAAGAGAAGTAAAAATTGTCAGCGCTTAAAATTAACGTCACGCGGGCCGGCGGCCGGCAAACACTGCAAGCCTTCGCATGGGCCGCCAAACTCTGCAACGCTGTTTGTACCGACCCTTTGTGTCGTCCCCCTTTCAGCTGTCACATTTGTCACTCTTTAAACTTGAGGGGGATGTCCTGACTTCTGCTTCCCGTCTCCCTTTGTTTGTTTCCACCCGCCAACGCACGGCAGGCGCCTGGCAAGTGACGTGTCTGGCTGGCATTCGGCTGGACGAAGTGGGTTGAGTAGGGGGAGGGGGGGGGGGGGGCTACCCAAAATTTATGTGTGCAAGTTCAGCACGATCTTATCTTTCTCTCTTCGGCTGTTGTAAATGACTGTGAACTAATGGCTAGGCAGTGCCGTATTTTTTTAAGCCGAGACTAATTCGAAGACGGCCCTTGCCGTGAACGGATTATCCGGGTTTATTACTTTTTTTTTTACAGGATTTTAATTATCCGGGCATCGGCGGGTCCCAATTAACACGAATAATGGAGAGTTTACTATTTTTTATTCATCTGCTGCCAAGGCGCAGTAAGCCTCGGTAGATGTTACGTCACATGACCTTGGCCTTAACCCAGCTGCACGTCGGTGTCTGAGAAGCTTGACAAGACCTTCCGGGCTTTTAATCGCTAGTCCGTGAAATTCAGTAATCCGTGATTATCTCGGTCCCGACCATCACGAATTAACGAGGTTCTACTGTTATTGTTATTATTATTATTATTAATAATTTCTGATTGGGGGACATGGTTTGACCCGCGATATACCCGATTCCGCGATCTATCGGGGCGCGGTATACCGGGAGTTTACTGTATAACCATTATGTACTAGTTACAAGTTACTATATTAGACTTAAGTTTTTTGCAATAGGTTGTGTATGATAATTGACACTGTATTTCATCCACCGAAATTATAAAATTACTAGCAGAACCTGGCAGTTGTTGTTTTGCCTGTGTATATTTATTTTCAAATAATTGCTAGTATTTAATGTTTATTGATAGATAAGATGTCCACATATAGTTAAATTGCATGTGATACTATTAAAAGAATAATAGTTATTCATATAGCACTTACATTTAATACTTGCTTACCAATTTATTATCAAAATCACAATCACTATTTGTTATTATTAAACTTACTCACCAGTTAATAATCACAGTCACAATCAGTATTTGTTATTATTTGTTGCTGTGTGTTCCTTGAGTTATAGCAAAATTTTATATAAATAATTGACATATAATACTTCCAAAGATAGTTTAGTTGCGTGTGATACAAAAATATTTATTGTTTATTGACAGATAGATATCCAAAGATAGTTTAGTAACATGTGATACAAATGTCATTTGCCTACAAATAAAGAATAATATAATATTAATAGTTATTCATAGCTGCAATACAAGGCATTACCTGGGCTGAACACAGGGTGGTAGCACTATATGACAGTGTGGTGGACATAGAGAAACAATTGCTGTTCATATGTCTATGACCTGTGATTTTCTGTTTACCCATTGTGATCAGTTGAACAGTTTAGAAATTGATGCGCTGCAGCACCATCTAGTGATATAACAATATGGATATCAAGAAAATATTCTCCGTGTTCAAATATTTATGTGTACCTTTACATGGCGATCGGTTTAAAAGTTGATGTGCTGCAACAAGTTAAAAACAAAAAACTTCTCCATGATAAACACTTTAAAGTGTCAACTTTCAGGGCGATCTGTCGGAGTTTATTAAGGTCTCTCTCTTTCAAAAAAAAAAAAACACACACTCACACTCACACTCACTCACTCACTCACTCACTCACTCTCTCCCCCTCCCTCCCTCCCTCTTGGGCATTCTGAAGTTAAGGAGTTTTTAAGGACTCCTTTGAGGATTTAAGATATAAATGAGAACCTACAAATATTTAAGTACAATAACCAATAAGGCATTATTTTTGAGCCGAAAATCAGTAATTTCTTGGCTCATTTTTTCAACTTTTATTTAATAAAGTATTTAAGCTTTCCCATAAGCTGGACGACCTCATCAAAATTTATTTTCTCAGCTATACCAACTAGGGCTACACATATTAAAACTTTACTAGTGGGTCTTAGAGAGACTCAACGTCTCAGCAGAGACATGCAGACGCTTACACGCAGCGTAGGCTAGCCGAGTCATTTTCATCTCGCCTGCATGCAGGAACAGGAATGATAACTCTCCCTGCCTAACGTGCCTTCCGCCTTGTTTCTCATGCAGGGGTACCTGTCTCGTCAGGCGAGCCTAGCTCGCTTTCCCAGGCTCGAGGCCCTGGCGAGCAAAGTGGATGTGCTGGTCTCGGCATAAAACAAGCACTTCCCCGCCACCCCTGGCCCTCTTAGGTTTTCTGCTATGCTTCCAGGAACCATGCCCTTTCCCTCTTCAACCCCTCCTCTCCTCTGGAACAAGCCACGCCTATGCATGCGCTCCACGCACGAGGCTTGTAGCGATCTCTCGAGCACAACCAAAACTAAGCATGCTAATGTCAGTTTCTCCCGCCAGTGAGCACCACCTTCCAAACCCCCTTTGCCTTAGACGGCACAGCAACACCACCGCTCAGTGCGCTATCTCATGGCGCCCGTGCCAACTAAAGATGGTGCTGCCATAGAGAGTTTTAGATGTTTTTTCATGTGGCACTATGACTCCCACAAGCCCTGACCAATCCCAAGGCACTTTTCCTCCCATGGCCCACTTAGCTCCGCCCACTCTATTTCTCTCATCTCCCCTCCCCACTTTTCGTTTTCGAGCCCAGGAAGGAACGAAGGGACTCTCTCAAGTAGAAAGAGTCGTCAATCAACTGTGGTACAGGGAGCATCCTACATCTGTCATGCTACTTCTACCGCGACCGCGTCTCTCCTCCTGAGAAGTCGGACATCAAAGATTATAGGATCTAGTCACGACGACCAGGGGAAAGTTTAGACTACATCATATTAGTGTTAGTGTTTTTCTGGTGAATTAAGTGCGTGCAACCGCGCTAGTGGTTGTCTACCATCACATGGATAGATAGTACCACTGACCTACCCCACAATTTGTGGGCTTTCCATCCCCAGTGATGGGTAGACAACCACATCTACCCGCACTGAGTTCCTGATTTCGGCCACGTAAATTCCCCGCATCGTGCTGTCAATTTTAGTCCGCTATCCGCCCCGTCACGCTTCGCCGTTCGGATGTCAGCACTTCGCATGCAGCTAAGTCTATGTTCAGAAGACATAATGTAAGAAATTTTAAAGTTTTAAATTCTCTACAAACAATTTGCGAACTATTCAACTACCATTTAAAGAAAAAAGTATAAAATATAGTAATGATAAGTACTTGTCAATCCAAAATAATGGAAAGTTGTTTATTTTTGATTTTATTACTCTGAAACCTTGTTTGTGCAACTTGCTTTAAAATAAATGTAATGTGTAAAGTAATTATCAAAGTATCCGCGGCCGGCCTGCGTGTAGTAAAATTCAATTCAATTATAATTTAGTGTATTAAATTTTGAGTTTACTGAACCTGTGAATTTTCATAAAAATATTTATTGTCATTTGTTTGTAAGTCATCAAAAGTGGTGACCAAAAGTATTAACTACCATACTATGATAAATCTGGCTTGTCCAAAATAAAATACGTTAACCATTAAAATAATCTAGAAGTAACCAGATTTCAGTGTTTTATTTATATTTTTATATATTACAATCCACCTTAACACCCACCAACCTTTTGGGATGTTAACAGGTTCTGTGTATATTACCTGTGTTCCGCCTCTGTTCACTGTTCAAATGTCTTCTTGACGTATGCCATAGCCCGTACGTTTCTAGCTGTTTTTTTTTTTAGTACCTACTAAGTCTACAGGAACACAGGTTTATTACAATAACAATTACGAATTACAATTTTGGGAACACGAAACACATTTTAAACTACATCTTGTATTAGAAGATAGCCAATAAATAAAATTAAAAAACTAGTAAGTAATACACAGCTATCATACAATTTAGGTACATTGACCTTATCAACACATGTAAATGAAATAATAACTAAAATCTCAATATGATGTTCATTTTCAACATAAATTGCACATATTTTTCTGATAGAAAGCAAGGAAAATTATAGGTTGAAAAATAAAATATTTTTTTACAAACATCTTATGTTGCTTAGATATATGACACTTTCTCTTCTATTTGTTGCACCAGGGATTCAACTGACAATTTTTTATCTTTTGCAGTTTTTCCTGAACTATTAGACTTTTAGCACAGTGGGATTGATCTTGTAAGTTCTGCTGCTTCGCTCAACTCATTAGCTGACATGACAAGTTCATTAATGTCTGCTTCTAAAAAATATTTTTTTTTAAACCTTCCAAGTCATCTTGTAATTTTTTCTTTCGTTCACAAATGACTTTTTTTTTCGCTGGCAAGATGAGCCATTAGTCTAGCACTACTTCATTTGAAATTAAAACCTTCGATAGGCCTCCACAAAACTTTATATGGTCTTTAACAATTCTTAATGAAACATATGAATGCTCTTTGTAATGCTCCACTTCCATATTTTTATTAACAGAAAATCCTCTTTCTATGGTAGCCTGCCCATGAGATAATACCAGCAGCATTTTCACTACATTCCAAATACATACCTGCATAACAAGGCTTTGACAAGTGTCTGTAATAAAATTTATCAAGCCTACTGCTATTATCTTCAACACAAAATTTCCAGAAAGTTAAGTAGTACTTGGACAACTTTCAGTGAACTCCTTGAAGCAAAAGTGTGTCACAGTCCTCTACTTTTACAAGGTTGCAATCAGCCAGCCATATGAGAAAGTACACTCTTCATTTTTCTTACACAAGCACTTTTGTCAAATATTATTTTCTTTGGATCAAAGCATGAGAGATTCCGTACAATTGAATATTTCAGTGGTGATTTCTCCAAAATTGTATTTACAAGGGCAAAAAAGAAATACATGGCTTCATACTTCACTTGAAGTTATTCTTTTTCTTGGATGGCTTTGGTTTTCACCGATTCTTTAAGCATTCTGTCTGCAGAGAAACCTAAAATAAATTTGGAAAGATCGTTTTTGACATCATTGCCAAATTAAAATCCTGCTAACTTTACAGCAGTGCTGATACAACTAATTTTTTCTTCCTCCAAGACATTGAAAGTTGACAGAACATTTCGAACCAATCGTGGCAGATCTGTTGCAATGAAAGGCACTAATGGTTTATCAGACTGATAAAGTAAAAAAAGGCTGCGTGATTTTTGTAACACAAAGAAAGAAATTTAATTTCACTGGCATCAAATAGTCTTCAAGAGCAGAACACACAATTTTATATGAACTACAGTTTGGCTTTGCAATTTTCTTCTTAGAAACATTCAAAGTGAACAGTTTCAAACCATCCCATAATTCTAGAGCTCTTTCAGCAGTTGGAACATTATCCAACCACCTGTGATTACAAAACTTCTTGCCTTCTTTGTCAGTCTTCATTGTGGTTGCAAGATCTTCAATTCTTCTTACATTAGTTTGTAAAATTTCCAGTTAACTGCTGGTCCATCCATAGAGATTTGCAAAATCTTCAACAAATTTAGATTTTAAACTGCACTTTTGAAACTTACAATAATATCAGCTGCTGTCGAGTGACCAATGGAAACAGATGGAAGATATATTGTGCTAACTTAATTTACTTCAGGATGCCAAAATCTTACCCAGATATCCATTTGCTTAGAATGTGTATAAGAATTTAATGTTTCATCAAACATCACAACATAATGGCTTGTATACTTCAGACAGTCAATCATCATCTGCTTGAAGTATGGTGCAATACCAAAACAACTAAGATAAGCACATTTTTTCTCACCACATGAAAAGTTGTTTGCAATCTCGCTATCAGGAAACATGTTCACGAATATACTGTTGATATCACTGCATAAATTATATGAGTAGTTTGAATCAACACATTTCAAATCCCACAAAATTTCTGCTTTAATGGTTCCCTTGCTTGCTACAAATGGTAGAAAGGTGTTACTTTGAGAAGCACCACTATCAACCAATGCTGCTTATGTTGTTGCTGGTAGAAGTAATTCTCCTGTTGCAGCAGGTGGTGCACCATGTTCATTGTGTTTGTAGAAGCCATTTACAAAAAATGGTTAATTGTAAAGTTTTTTTCAGTAACACATAAATGTTTTTTCCCTGAAAAAAAAAGTACAAATTATAAAAGTATACCTATGTAGCTATTCTTTAATTTTTTCCTAAACAATTTGAAGCTTAAAATAAAACATTTCATTTCTCACAGAAGTTTGATCATAACTAAGGTGAAGGGTTGGATCGGTAAGCTAAGTTAAAACTACTATAGAATCGTAGAAAAAAATTTCAATTCTTAAACAACTGAGTTTGGAAAATGCCTTTCTACTTCAGAATTAATGAATCTTTGAATATATATTGTTTTGTTTTTAATGAATTTCACTCCACACTATCCCCATACTTTGCCATCACCAATACCAAGGGGTAGAAAACTATTTGTAATATCTCAATTTCCCACAAGAAAATAACTTTAATATTTATGCCCAAAAATAAATTTTGTTGATTGAGTGATTAACAATCTTATAGCATCATCATTCACCAAGTACAACCATTCTTGCCCAGAAGCCTGGGTTGAGCATCTAGAGCGTTTTCAGTTTTGGCTGGATTCCAAAGGGCAAGTGACTGATGACCATAAACGAGGATTGCTAATTGAGATGCTGGACAATCACACCATTCGCGACTTAAAGGACTGGGTGGCGCCGAAGACTCTGCGTGGCTGTACATTTGTCGAGCTCATCGAGATTTTGAGCTGTAACATTGCGACTAAGGTAAACCCGATGGTGTGTTACAACAAATTTGTCAACAGACGTCAGATGCCAGGTGAGACAGCCATCGTGTACATGTCCGAATTAAAGCGTCTAGCATCGCCCTGTAATTTCGCCGGCAATGCTACGACCATGTTGTTGTACCAATTTGTTTGTGGCCTGCGCAATGCTGACGTACAGGCAAAGTTGTTCTCCGAGACAGAGCTAACTAGCATAAAGGTTTTAGAAATAGTGCAAATGGTAGAACGTTCCAAAGCCAATGTTTTAGAGGTTAGGAACTCCGGCATGGACGAGGTTCACAAACTTAATACCACTGGAACCAATAATTTCAAATTTGGTTCCCCTTCTGTTAGTTTTATGCCTAGCAAGAATGTGAGATGTGCAGAAAAGGAACATATTGCTTGAACTTGCCCGCTTCCCAGAGACAAATTGAAATGTCAGAAATGTAACAAGGTTGGGCATGTTGCAAAAGCTTGCAAGCAAAAGGAGAAAGCTGTGTTACATTTGGTGGAGGAAGACCACACGAATTTCATTACAGTTGGTAGCCACACCCCCCGCAGTCACACTGCAGCAAACGCCCTACCACAGGCGGGTTTACCACGCCATTTTACTGCAGGCGGGTCATTGCCGCAATCTGAGGGCTTGTTTTTGTTGGCTGATTCATCCCCAGCTCTAAAAAAGAAACCTTACGTCATGCAGATACTGATTGATAACTTCATGGTGCACTTTGAGGTTGATTCAGGGTGTTCACGAACACTCATGAATGTGTCCACCTTTAATACATACTGTGCCAATCAGGTCGACCAACCTGTTTTGCATCAGGCACAAATTGAGTTGCACACATGGGCATCTCAATCCCTGACTCTGTTTGGTGTTTTCCAAGCACCAGTTTGGCACAATGATATTACAGTCATGCTGCCTGTGCTGGTTGTTGATGGTGTTGGACCGAATCTTATGGGTCGTAACTGGTTTGATGCCCTAGGTATTTCCATTCAGGGTGTACATTTTCTGTCTCCAGATACACCCTATTCCACTATGTCAGATGAGACTTTTTGCAAACAGTCATGAAGCTTCCTGCTGTGTCAGGTATTGGGACAGGTTGCTATAAAGGGCCACCACTGCATCTAGATTTAGACCCTACTGTTCCTCCTGTTTATCAGCGCGCTCGTTCCGTCGTCTTCTCACTCTCAACTAGGATGGAAGACAGCATTGAGGCGAACGTCAGGAGGGGGATATGGATTCCCATAAGACACGCTGGATCCTGGGCAACTGCTATTGTGCCAGTCTTAAAGCGCAATGGTTCGCTACGACTATGCGCTGATTACAAAGGCACTGTTAATCGTGCTCTGTCTGCTGATACCTATCGCTCCCCTACGGTGGATCAAGTGTTGTCACACGCATTGACCGTCAATACGGTTCGGGGTCAGCTCAGGGTGACATGCTTACCTTTTGGTATCAAGGTGGCTTCAGCCGCGTTCCAAAGAGTTGTTGACGGCTTACTGGGACCTGTCAAAGGAGTTATTGCATACCAGGATAAAATATATATGTGAAAGGAGCAACACTAGCGGAATACCGCCTCCGACTCATCCAAGTTCTGCAAATTCTGCGTGACGCTGGGTTAAAAGTCAATGCTGAGAAATGTGTATGGCAAGCTTCATCGATTGAAGTCCTTGGGTTCAGGTTAATGCAGAGGGAATTTATCCTACGGCTGAAAAGACGGATGCTATTACAAATGCCCCTGTACCCTGCACAAAACAAGAACTTCCATCCCTACTGGGACTGATTTCATTCTACGGCAGATTCTTCAGAGACAAGGCCACAATTTTGGAACCCTTACACCGCTTGCTCGATTCAAAGACTACATGGCTATGGACTGCAAAGCACCAAACTGCACTTCAAACTGTGAAAGACATGTTAATCAGTCCTGAGGTATTGTGCCATTACAATCCTAATTTACCTTTGGTCGTTACAGCTGATGCTTCACCTGTAGGGGTTGGTGCGGTTCTTGCACACATCATACGACGCGGTGATCTCCTAGGTAAAGTTACAGAAGTACCTATTGCTTACGCATCGCAAACCCTATCAGTCACAGAGCGAGCTTATTCACAACTTGATCGCGAGGGTCTTGCCATTATTTTTGCTGTTAAGAAATTTATTCCTTATTTGGCCTTTCGTCCGTTTACGATCGTAACTGATCACAAGCCTCTGCTTGCATATTTTTTCCAGACAAACCAACACCCTTGCATTTGTCACCGAGAATGTTACGATGGACTCTGATCTTAAGTTTATTTAATTATCAGCTACGCCACCAACCTGGAAAATCTGTTGGTCATGCTGACTGCTTGAGTAGGTTGCCTTAGCCTACATCTGCAGATGATTTGTGCCCTGAACCAGTTGGCATGCGTCTCCTGGAGGCTAGGGACCTACATCTCTTATCTCCACGAGATATCGCAAAAGACACAGAGAATGATGATATTCTACGGCAAGTCAAAACGCTACATGCATCAAGGTTGGCCGGAGAAGGTACAAGACAGCTTGCGCCCATATTTCGTCAAAAGTTCAGCGCTATCACTACAATCTAATTGCATCTTATGGCATGACAGGGTGGTGATTCCATCGTCACTGCAAGAGACAGTATTGAAATTGATTCATTCCACACACCCGGGCGAAAACTGCAGCAAGGCCATTGCCCGAAGTATTGTCTGGTGGTACAATATTGACACGGACATTCAGAACAAGGTGAAACTTTGCCAAGCCTGTCAATCAGTAGCTAATGCACCTCCAAGATCATTTGTATCTCCATGGCCCCATGCAACATTTTCTTGGGAACGAGTGCATTTTGACTATGCAGGACCATTCCTGGGACATTACCTGCTCATTGCAATTGATGCATTTTCGAAATGGCCAACAGTCAAAGTGGTGTCAAATTTGACTGCTTCGGTTCTTATTACACACACACGCTACATTCTGGCTGATTTTGGCAAACCAGTGGTCATCGTAACGGACAATGGGCGGCAGTTTACATCCGATGCCTTCAATGACTTCCTTCGCAGAAATGGCATACGCCACCTGTGTACCACGCCGTGGCACCCTTCTTCAAATGGGCTAGCGGAACACACAGTACAAACAGTCAAGAAGTTACTGCTGAAGTTCGAGAATGTAGATATCCATGCACGAGTGGCTCGCGCTGTATGGGCTATGCGAACACGCCCCTCATCGTCCACGGGTAGAACCCCTGCGGAAGCCATGGGTAGAGCATTTCATACACATCTTACTCAACTACACTCTATATCCGAGTTTGACGCACCACCACCGGTGACATTGCCCACACTCCAAGTCGGGGAACTGGTATGGATGATGAAGCATAGTTCAACCAAATCTAGTTGGGTACCAGGTATAGTACATGGTCATTCTGGAGCTCGAGCCTATGACATTCGGCTAGACTCTAGGTTGCTGGCCATGAACGTTTCTGCTGACTATGTACGTCGACGATTTGCTGAAGAACCTGGAGATGACGTTGATGACCTTCCCACGAGGATGGTCGATACAGGTGCACCTCCATCTGTATTACCATTATTCCAGAGAAGTTCTGAGGGATGTGCTCACATGTCAGGACATAGTCATGCTGCATCAACGTTGGGGGTGGCTTATCCGGCTTATCCCTTGGGTAACATACATCAAAACAGGCATCAGACACATTCACCTGATACACAGGAAGAAACTGGTGCTACAACGTCAACACTGTCACCTGCACCATCCAACCAAGAAAATGACATTGCTACATATGCAAGAGTGGCTAGCTCATCACCAGTAGCTTAACCTCCCCTTCATGATGCTGCTACCCGTACGGCCTGCTCAGCACCAGACTCTCCATTTCTGGGCTTTCCGGAAGCGTCGTGCCCAGCAGCTTTACCTCTCCGGAGAGGCGGTTCACCTGACCAGGTTCCCCACCAATCACAGCCCATGCAATCTACAAGAGCTACAGTTACCAGTTGTGGGCGTATATCTGGACGTCTCCGATACCAGTGATCAGTGGAAGTTAAGTTACATTCTAGTGGGGAGGGGTGTTATGGCCACACATACAACAAACTGGCATCAACGCAGTGTGTAAGGCAGATGTACATCTGGCAACAGGGCAGTAGTCTTAGCAGTAATAATATGGTATGATGTTGGACCCGCGATTGCGAATTACACCGGGAACTTGGCAGTGATATCCAGCATATATCTATAATAACATATTGTAAGAGAACCTAACATGTACTTTCAAGGCACTTTCACCCATTACACGAACATCAAACAATTTATTACACTGTACACATATGGTTTTGTGTTCACACTTTTCATATTCACTCAACCACTCCTTGTACTTTTTTTTTCAAAAGCCATGTGGCTTTAAAAACACACTTTCTTCCAGGCATTTTAAATAAATTGTATCACAAACTACGTTGTGCTAAACATTGAATGGTCCACCATTAACAAAACAGACACGGAGTGCCACACTGAATTCTAGATAGTAGGTATTAGTTCATACATCCATCACACACCCAGTGCTGTAATCATGCACGACGCATGCGCCAAGCATTGTTTATTGCCAAAGTCGTAAACTGAAAAGAAATGAAAATACCAGTAGCCATTACGTTCACACTATGTTTTTAAGGAGTTCTTTAGAACTTTTGATAAAATTTAAAGACTTTTAAGGGTCCTTATTCCATAAATAAAAAGTTAAGGGCTTTTTAAGGATTTTAAGTTTAAGGAGGAGTACGAACCCTGATACATACATACATACATGCATACATGCATACATGCATACATGCATACATGCATACATACATGGCTAGATTTTAAGGAATATTTTAACCTGCCCAACAGACAGGTGTAATCGAAAATTTGCCTGTCCGCCATCCAATTTGCCTGTCCGCTGTTTTACCCAAATAAAAAAATATTCAAAGTCGCTGAAAAAGTGAGAAAAAAGAATTTTTGCTATATTTTGCACCTATTTTTATCACACACTTAACATCCTTATTTAATCATCATTTTCAGACGAGTCACTGCACGAATTACTTGGCTGATTCTGTCTTGAACATCTTCGATAAGGAGGCTGAAAGGGTCGACGTTTTCTCTGAACATTATGATACCAGAGATTTATTGCTGGTGCTGGATCAAACTCACTTTCAGCCATTATTGTTTATTTATAGATATTGTCAAAGACGTTTTATTTGCGGTCGCGGTCGCATAAATGTTATTAATCACCTCTGCTGCATTAGTGCGTGCGAATAACCTCGGCGTCACAAGTTGCACCTGTCCACCGGACAGTTGCCTTTTTTATTTTGCCTGCCCGGACGAGATTTTGCCTGTCCCGGGCAGGCGGACAGGTGCTAAAATCGAGCCCTGCATACATACCAACATCCAATTTTATATATATAAACATTATGAGGTGTGCCTATTTATTTAATTTTTGAGATTTAAAAATGGGAGTGTTGCTCACAATATTGATGGGATCGTATATTTGCAGGCAAACTCACTAACTTTTAAAATAAGTGTAAATGCTGATTATCACAGTTGCACCACTATGTGTGTAAGACTCTCAACCCCTTCCTTCTACCCAGAAAGACCCCGAGAACTTCACGTGGGCAAAGAGCAACCTCTCCCTAGTTAAAAGGGTCAACCAGTACAGTCTGTGCACAAACCTGCAGACCAGTACTGTGTAATTCGTAAACTGGTAAAAACTCATGGGCCCAGCTAACTCAATGACTTTTAATTTCTAACATAAAATCATAGCTCCTGGTATCACTGAGCCTTACTTAGCACGTTAGCTAACTGAAGCAACCATTATTTTTCACAATGTAAGACAATGGAAACTGAAGTCTAGCCTTTAGTAACACTTGCTTTGATACTGGCTCCAACGTGCTCATTTGAATTGGTTTAGTATACATTCAGTGTAAGAGCATATGTGTAAGAGCTGAGCTGGGACGTGGACGGCGGGGGTGTTGCAGCTGCCCAGACACCTGCAGATACGACTGCAGACGTGCCTCGACTTCGCCCCAGTGGCTCCCGCCACCAGCCACCAGCAGCACGGCACTGCCAACACCGTGCTGATGCGCTGGCTGCAGCGCCTACAGTTCAAGATGGCTCAGATGGAGATGCAGTCTTCCTCCCCCACCCAGTTCTTAGTCATCTGAGCATCATTAGTCTCTTGAGATGTACAGTGAGAAAAAATATTAATAATAGTAATAAATGGCAAGCCTCGTAAATGTCAACAGTCTGCATTTTATCATTTGATGAGTCTTGATTTTCCCTGTTTTAGGCAATTGCCAATGCAATGGCTATCACTGTTATCAATGCAATTTAATTATGATGAAAACCATTATTTTTTTTACATACACAGAGATTATATATATATATATATATATATATATATATATATATATATATATATATATATATAAAAATTTGTGACCCAGTCATAAAAACAGCTCATCACGAAAATGTCAAGTCCCTATTTACAACAGACTTGAATTCAACTCTGTTTATTTAGGTGTAGTGTTCAGGTATTTGGTTAACTATTCTACTCAAATTTGCAATGCGAGTACTCAGAAGTCCCTAATCTGTACACATTCCCCAGTCCAGAACACCTCGGTACAATCTTTGTGGAACTTTGAGTTGTTCAACCTTCAGTAATATTTTCCAACAGAAATTATGAAAGCACTTTCTTAAAGCAGAATACCTTAAAAGCTGGATCCAAGGCCAGATTGGGCCATAAATAACATCCACTGTGTCGGCTAACTTTAGGTTTTTACCTGGAAGAACCACTTAGCTATTAAAAATGGAATAGAACTGTCAGCACACTTCTCAGGTAGATACGGTGCAGTGAGACAACCCGAGTTTCGCCCACACCCACGCCCCTTATGCTGCGACTGCCAGCGATCTTTATTTTTTGATAGCTCAGGCAATTCTTCCACCTAGCTAACAAAAAAAATAAATGATTGAAACTGAGTGTTAATATTATTTATTGTATTTTTACGATTTACCGCGGGTTCGTAAAGGATAGCCCAATTAAAGATTTTTATCACAAACAGTTTTATTTATTGCCACTACTTATGTCTCTTACAAAAATCTTCTAAAATGGCAAATAATTAATTACACTTAAAGAAAGGTCTATTCCCCAGTCACTGGTTCCGCACACCTCGCTGGGCCGCACCTCTGGCGCAACTCTCGCCGCAGCACCCCTCGTGGGTCTCCGCCGCGGGACTCCGTCGCCGCACTCCGTCACCGCCGATGCACTTCCCCTTCGCAGAGGTCCGCTCGACGCCTCGCTCGGAACTTCGCTTGGAACTGAACTCTTCGCCCTGGAACCTTCGTCCAGGGACTTTGCCACTCTATCGCCCGGAAACTCCGCCGCGGGAGAACTCCCGACTTCACTCCGAACTCTCCTGACTCCAGATCGGTGTGCTCGGGCGTATATATAGGCCCCGGCGCAATTCCAGAACTCACGAGAGCGGCCGGGGCCCGTCGCGTCACTCCGAGCCGTACCGACGGCAGAAATCTCTCGAAAACATGTGTCGGTGGCTCACGCAACACAACAGCTGGCAGGTTTCGGATGTCAAACTAACAGTGCCGCGCGGGGGGAGCGGAGGGCTGGAGGGAGATAAAGCGGCGACCCAGGTGCGCACGGCACATCTCATGTTACAGCGTGCACCTGCGCGTGACGCGGCCTTGCTAACGTTCGTAACATTGCCCCCTCCTTAAACCTGTTCGTCCCAAACAGGTAACGCACCCTTTCCTGCATATTCCTTCAAGCGGTCCAAATGTACCACTTTCATACGTCCCCTCTTTCCTCTCTGGATCCTGTAAACCACATCATTTAGGCACTTTAAGACCTCATAGGGGCCTTCCCATGATGCTTGAAGTTTAGGGCACCTTTCCTTTCTTCGTTCCCACAACACTAATATTATTTCATTAATTTAAGTGTTATGTCAAGGTTTTTACATATTTTTGATTCTATTCATAAATACAATTTTGCCATCATATAAAAACACAGAATGTATGCATCCTTACTTATGTTTTTATTTAAGTACACAAATTACAATGTTTTAAGTTTTGTTGTCCCAATAGTTAATTTATTTTGGATTCACATATACAAAATGAAATTATAGTACTCTATTTATCATAAAGCAGTATATTACTATAAATAATGGAATTTAATTTAAATATACAGTACAGTGAAATTCCGTTACAACGTACTTCAGAATAACGTATGATTTTAAATTCCCGCTCAAAACACCAATGTAAACAATGTAAAAATATTTCACTTTATCATTTAATACGTATCCCACCTTTCAATACAACGACCATTCTTTTCCAGTTATCAGGAAAATTTTACATAATAGTTACTGATTATGCGCAGGGAATTTACATTACGATTAATTTTTATCACTTTCAAGAATCGTTAACAAGTATAAAACGTAAACAAACATTGTATCAACGATTCAGAGAATCATAGTACAGTTTAACGCGCCATTCGTCCTCCTCCATGGATCACACACTTAGTGCACGAGACGATCAAAACAATCGATTGCTGTCTCGCCCCTCTTCAAAACAATTGTTTTTACCTGCGCCATCTTTTGGTTATTTATAGAGCACATTTTAAAAGTTTCAATTACCGCAGATACAAAGTTTAATAAAAATTATATTTTAAATTATATACTAAATAGAAAATCCAATAATGTTAATTTATGCAGGTTAATTTTTGAACTATTTGGTGTCACAACATGGCCGACACGCTTGTTTTGCCACGAAGGTCGGAATGTTGCCTGGCACAGCCATGCTCTCGACGCACGCTACTAGGAGCTATGGTTATCTATGGATGAGAGGTTTGTTTACGTGTGACATGGCACGAGGAAAACAATATTGTTGATTGAATATTTTAGTCAGGATGGATAGCCAAAAAGATAAAAAGAAATGCAAGCAGTTTACTTTGAAGGAAAATGTGGAAAATTTAAAAGTTGACTAAGGCAGGAAATATGCAGATGTGGCACGGTCATTTGGTTTGGTTCCCACTACACTGTCAACAATAATAAAATATCGCGAATAAATTATTAAACTGTATGAACAGTTATCTTTATCTGCTGGTCGCAAGAGACTTCGCCTAGGAGCTGACGAAGGAATTCTATCCCAATAAATGTACATATCTGCAAAATAGTTTAAACCATTTGTCATTTTGTATATGAAGGCCTAGAATTTAGGCTACTGTATTAAGTTCAGTAATTTTTTTTTAAATTCTTCTTGTTTTACAAATATTTGCTTCCAAGCTAATGTAACATTTGATCCCCTACTACTTTATTTTTAAAAATTCAAAAATGCTATGTTTTAAAGGTAACTTTCAGAATAAAGTACTTTCATTACTAAGTATAAAAGTTGTTCACAAAGCCATCTTTCTCACCTACATGTATAAAGAGTACGTTTTCTTCACAGATTTGTTCCATCTTTCCGGATGCAAGAGCAACCGATATGTCTTTCATCTGTGTTTATTATTTTTTGAATTATCTTATCTGTTTAATAAAACTCTTCGGCCCACTTGGCTATGCGAAGTTTATCAGAACTAGTAATGGTTCAATCCCAATTTCTCAAATCAGAATCTCAAAAGAGTGCCTTAAATCCTGACTAGGTTTTGAGAGTCAAAACTGAAATAATGTACAAAAATTAAATTTTTAACAAATATGAAATGCTTCATAGCATTTGTTTGTTGCTGAGATTGTTAGCTATATTTTAAATTAGAAATTCCTAACCCAAATTAAGAATTTGATAATATGATAAACTACTTAAAGTATCACAATGCCATCTTGCAGAATGATTTGACAACATGCCAGGAAATTAATAAATAACATTTTCAAGGTTTCCCCTCCAACTGAAACAAGACTTTTCTTCATAATTGCTAATTGTTTTTACAACCTAAAAACAGTTTTGGGATTCAGAAACTATCTCAAAAAATATATACATATCATCTCCATAACTGTTTTAAATTCAGCCAAAAAATTGATATAACTTACTGTTGAATCATTAAACCACATTGTAGGTTCTAAGTAAAGCAGTACACCAACGCTATCTTTTGCCATAAACAGGGCAGAACCTACAGAATATGTACATTTATTTCTAGATTTTAGCAACTTAAGTAAATAAAAACATGGGGACAAGGCAAAAGTATGTTAAACACATTGTAACATGTCTTAATTTACCATTAACAATTATTTATTGGCCTAACTATAAGATTTATAAAACAGTGAAAAAAACAAGAATAATTCTGTGTAATTTCTCAATTTTGTTTGGACGTTCACTGGGAAACCACGATTTTCCTCCATTTGAAAAACAAAATTTGTCTCTCATGTTGAGTAATGAAAGAAATATTTGTAAAGCTAGGTGTAAACATAAAATGTGTTGCATCTTTTCTCTCACCACCCCCCCCCCTCCCCCCCCCAAGCCCTTTTCCCCGTAGCCAAAGATAGGAAGGTACAAGACGTACAAAAACAACACAAGCAACTAATCACGTTTTTGGCATTCATAAATAAAATCAATGGTCTCTGTAGTAAAAAAATACATTCGAGCTATATCAAAATACTTTGTTATTTAAATTTGTTTCCTGTGTTAAAGATCTATGATCTTCTGTGTGATGTTTTCAAAAATGGAGTCAATCAACTTGCAATTAACAGCTATGTCCTACACCACACTTTTTTTAATGTTGAGAAATTTCGGGGAAAAGCTTTAAAAATGGTAGAGTTTATCATTTTCCACAAATTTCGCACTTCACCATATTTTTGGATCCCTAAATATGGCAGTGAAACCTTGCGAATGAAAAATGGCATGTTTGTGTATTTCAAGTGTGTTAAAGCTGATTTTTTTTAAAAGCTCAGTAGTTTAACTTATACACTTTTACAACTTTATTCTAGATAAAGTGTTCTTTAAAATATATTGGTTACTCAGCAAATTTTCATACTTTTCATTTGAATATTGTTAAAAAACATTATTACAGGTATATTATTATCTAGTCTGGTGTTAAATGAATATGTGTTTATTCCATTATGTTAGAATATTTTCTGTCAAAGTCAATGTTCACTGAAGAACCTTTTTAAAAATTTGACACTTTTCAAAAGAGGGTAAAATAAGGAGTTGGTTGTTTTCTTTGCAACAGCAGTTTTATTTCACATTTACAATTCATTAAATATACTGCAAAAAGCTCTTTCAAATGTAGGAATGCGAAATATTGCACATACTTTAGGTTAGTCAAAAATACAAACTGTGTTGCTAGTCAGTAGACGGGTACGGTTTTCCACATACACTTCGCGAAAAAAACAATTTTACTAATTTATGGCAACATATTTTATGTAATACTCATATATAACAAAAAAAAATATTTAAAAAAACTGAAGACTAATACTTATGTACATATTGAATAAAAATATCCATGACGTAAATATACATAATATATACATGTATAAGTTATTAACAAGCAAAAAATACAGTAATTATTTTGCATAAAATATTGACAACCTTCCCAGTTTGTAACAGTTTGCTTATGCAAAGCTTTGAATCTTTAATAATACACATGAATGCATATTATAGAAACATTCCTGCCGTACACATGTTTGTAATGAGTAGCAAGGCATTCTGAAAATGCTGCAGTCTTCTGGTTAATTACTACAATACACAATGCTTATAATTAACACACACATTTGGTGTTTAGCTTTTATCACCACCACATCTGAGAGAAAATTACATTAATTATAATTTTACAATATGATACTATACTGCATTCTATACCAACAAACAATTCACTACTTGCTGAAGCAGAAAACATTTTATTAATAACAAAAGGTGGGGGGGGGGGGGGGGGGGGGGGGAATTTATCTAGCTTTCAGAAGGCATAACTTCAGAACATTTATGACAGTGTTATATTTCATTTTTAACTATTGGCTAGTTATATCATGTCCGTTTCATAAAAATTGCTAAAAACAGCTATAATATAGATTAGGTATTAAAGAAATTTATTAAAACTTTGGACTGCAAAGACTTAATGGGCAGCCTGGAAAGGCAAGCTTACGCATTGCATCACAGTTCCCAACAACTGATTCTGCACAAATAAGGCAGAGTAAAAAATAAGGCAGCATGTTTCATCTGCATATATGTGATACATTCAGAACACTTATCCATTATGCAGGAACGGTATAACATTAGACTCTCATTCTGAAGGGCCTGGGTTGAATCCCAGTTCATCCAGATTTATATTTTTCATAGTTTCCTGTAGTCACTTGACGGTTTCTCACTATTGCTCATGCTCGTAATAGGGAAAATAAGGGAAACTCTTTAAGAAATAAGAGAAACAATTGATGTTAGTGAACCTGGTGACATGGAGTGTACCTATGTTTTTGTCTAATGTGTTTTAAGTGCGTGAGAATAATTACTGTGGTGGCATCTAGCAGCGTGGAGTGTGAAATAGCTTGAAAGCAATGCAGTAAAGTGTCTCTTGCTTCGCCAATGCTAATTGTCCAGTTTTCCATATTGTTGTATTACAATATTTTCCATGCTCTGATTTCCCTGAATTGTGAAAGATTTGTTCTCCTTGACATAAAACCAAAATAAATATCTTTTTCATACAAAGATCCACAACACTATGAAAATAAAATTTTAAAAAATTTAATTACAATTTGTTAATAGTGAAATAATATGCTGGACAACTGTGCACTATATGTGGATTTATTCAATTTGCATCACACTTATTTTCTTTCTCCCAAAATAAAGCATGCTGTTTGTGCTGACATCAAAGGTCAAGCTGTCCACAGACAAGCATCGTGTAAAGTGAAAAGCTTGCTTATTTAGTGTCATTAAGGCCATAGATTTACAGTAAAACTTCTTTAAGATGTTAAAGCAAATACAATTTCCCATATAAAATGGTCAAATACCCCATATAAAGTGCATTGTATAATTTTTTTTTTTTTTAAATTTAAATGAATTATTTGTTAGGCAAAAATATATAGATATAAGCCTAGTTGTTTATGTGTAGATTCTATTTTGGACCTATTATTAATAACACCAACAATATTAATATATGTAATGAATTATGAATATCAATAATTTTTGTTATTATTCTAATAAGATTGTTTTATGAATGAAATGAAGGAAGTTTTCAAACATGACATTATGTTATGCCGCCGCTGTGCAGTATGTATGAACATCTAGATGCTGTTGGCACCATTTTGTCACACACAGTTGAACATTTGCTGATTGTATGCAGTGTGAGCATGCTTGCACCTTGTTTTGTGCTGAAAAAACAACTTTTGATAGCCCAAGACTCTTTTGTGGTCAGGACTACTGTCTATCGGTATCTAATCATTAGTTCCACCTCACATTCGGGCAACAATTTCTGCTGTCAATTACTGCCAAAAAAGATTAATTATGTTTAGGGCCTGGAATTTTTCGCGATCGCGAATTTTGCGAAAATTCGCTCGAATTTCGCATGAAAACGCGAAAAGTAAGTACATTCGCAAAAACCACAACATTTATATATTACACTGCGAATATATCCCCGAAAAGTACCATTACAGTAGAATCCCGCCGATGCGACCCCCCTCTGATGCGTCCATTCCGTTTATACGACCGTTTTTTGAGAAACCGTGAAA
This sequence comes from Bacillus rossius redtenbacheri, assembly GCF_032445375.1. Lineage (NCBI taxonomy): Eukaryota > Metazoa > Arthropoda > Insecta > Phasmatodea > Bacillidae > Bacillus > Bacillus rossius. The sequence continues at coordinate 119,888,989 of NC_086330.1, read as the reverse complement.
AATTTGAGCAGAGAAAGTCGAAAATTTTAGTAAAATCGGCTGAAAAACAAGTCTGTTACACTTTGTTGGGCGCTATGTGTTCACGTTTATACTGGTGAGAGCTATACTGTAAGCAGGCAGGCATACAAAAGACAGCTAAAAATAGTACCACCCCTCTAGATTGTCCACGCGGCAGTGTCTAGCCGAGCTCGGCGCATCCACTATCTCACGAAAAGTCGTCTCAGCTGTCATGTTATCTTACCCGCCCGGCCCACACGAAAAGCCGCTGAGGTAGCTTCTGCGAGAGCGTAAGAAACTGGTCCGGCCAGGCTGGCGGTAGCGGCGGCTTGACGTCATACGTGACGTGACGCGATGCTTACCTCTCCCATTCCCTGCTAATTCTTCAAGGCTCATCCCTCCCAGAGCCACAAACCATGTAAACACACGCCCCCCCCCCCCCCCCTTTTTTTCCATCTAACATTTCAACACATTCCTTCCCTTATTTCAACCTTCTGCGTGAGAAACTGTCAGCATTCTCCTCCCCTCCCACACCGCGTGCGCCAAAAGCCAGGTTGTATAGTCCATTCTCGGTAAAATAAATATTTTTATGGGCTTATACGACTGTCCTTCGCCGTTAATAAATACTTTATAAGTTTAAGTTATTATGAAACAATTTGTTTATTAGTCACACAGCAGTTTTGCTGAAAAATCACTAATACCTCGAATTTTATTGAATAGAAAAATTTAGCAGGGCTGTAAATATATTTATTTTACTGCATACTGTAGTTACTTTTCCGTCTGCATTACGTGTTTTTTTTTTTTTTTTTACGCTGTGAAGGGAGGTGGACAAGATAATTGCTTGAGCTGTCAAAATAAACATTGCTGATGGCAAGGGCGGCCGCGCATCCTGTCGGTCTGTCGCTGTGATTATCTACTCCAAAAACATGTCACAGCATTTCAGGATAGCATTGTTCTTATATATTTCGTTTATAGCCGAATGTTTTCTACCTGATCCACACAAGTTCCTTCGCCATGTTTTGAACGAAAATAACCACCAGCCGGCTAGCATAGCCGAACTCAGGTGACGCGAATTCACTTAGCGCGAGTATTTATCGGAACCCATTGTTCAGGGTATGAGAGTCCGAGGTGTAATATGAATTTAAAAAAGTTGTCTTTTTTACTCCATAGACTATTTGATAATGAAATCTATGCGAACAAAGGCGATTTTTTATGTATTTAGATATATTTGGGGGAGGGGGGAGGTGGGAATTGGCCCGAAATATCGCGGGATTCTACGTATTTGCAGATCACTAATACTCACGTAAGGTTAAAGTATCATTTAACCCAAAAAATTCCATTGACAAACACCTAAATTCGGCTAAGCATGTGGCATCGGCAGCAGAAAAAAAAAAAAGAAAATTTGTAGTTGCAAACATCTATAGCAATGTTTCTGTTTTGTGTAACTGTTTTGGATTTAATTGGCTGTTATTATGCATATTAGTCTATTCCTAGTATACATGGATTGTTTATTAAATATGTAAACTATTTAATTCAATAACTGCACAATTTAGTCAACATTTAAAATACCGGTAAAATTTCCATCGCATAACGTAAATACCGACATTAAACCACCGCTTTTCTAATTTGAAAGTACCGCTTTTTGCATACTGAAAACACCGAAATTTTCCAGGCCCTAATTATGTTCAAAAGCTGGCAAAACTTAATACATGTGCACGAAAAGAAACCCCGGAAATTAAGATGACGATGAAATCCATTGCTTGAATGTTTTTTTTTTTTTTTTTACTAAACATCAGCGGGCACTAAACATCTCATTGAGTGGCATGATTTTAAAAGAAAAAGCTGAACGGATTTGATTCACAGTTAATGTTGAATTCAAGGCAGCAAATGGTTGGCTTGATAAGAGGGCATTGTGTACCGGGTAGTAAATGAAAAGTGAATAGAAAATGGAAAGTGTTATTACCTTATGGGCCTCGCTTACCGGGGCACACACATGGTGTGCAGAGCTTCAGAAAAACCACGCTATTTAAAACTTGCTCGATATCTGATCCGGACTTATTTAAGAATATGCTGAGGGCAGATGAGTAACTCTGTTTCCATTAGGGGTGAGCCGATCACCACATTTGCCGATCATGCCGATGCCCGAAATGTGGTACCGATCATGTCGATTTTTTTGACCGATTAGTGCTCTTTTAAGTTGGTTGTAAAATATGCTCCAAATTACTTAAGTTAAATAATTTTACTTGAAACTACTCATTACTGAATACCCTAAACAAATTGGTTACATATATTTATATGACAAACTTTTGATTTAGACACTGATTATTAGTTGTTCCCATAAACTAATATGGAAATCTATTAATCCCTTTAACAAAATCTATAACACACTGTTGACCAACTAATTATTGTCACACAATTCGAAAATGAATGTTTGTTTACATTTTCCGCTTTTTGACGCGATTTAAAATGCTTTCTGCTTGATATTAAGACGCTGTTCCAACTATATGCCAGCGCCCCCGGCTGACGTGGTATGGACACTCACGTAAGGCTGTTCCAAACACCGCCACCGTTCGCCCAATCATCTGCTTGCTTTTGTATTTATCGGGTGTCGCTGTTCTAAGCTGACGTCAGTGCCCTGAGCGGTGTGCGTAGGCTTTTAAAACTTAGCCTGTTTGTCTTATCTATCCAAACATTATGCCAGATAGGAAAATAAACCCCGTAGTTTTACGTATTTTTACAGTATATTTTTGATTTTAACATTATAACGTGAGCGTTTGTAAGCTTTTGTTTGCTTTAGTGCATTTATGACATGTTCAGTGGCGGCCATGTTGCGGTGTTTGTTTACCAGTGACGAGAAAAGTCTTTTACCCAGTACATATTTAAATTTCGCTTAAAACACTGCGATTTTGTGTAAAAACGCTGTGTTATGGCGATTTCGCGTAAAAACTGTATTTTACGGTGATTTCGCGTTTATCGTTGTTTAATCGCGATCGCGAAAAGAACAGGCATGACTTATTAAATGGTTTGGTGTGCTTTTGTTTACTTTTTTTTAACAAACGTACTTTTCATGAATATGTTTATTTTTTAAGAATAACTTAATTTTTTTTTTTCTGCAGAAAAGATTAAAACACGTTAGTAACGTAAATAGTACTTAAAAACGTCAAGCAACAGTTCTGAAGCAAAAAATATGTCAGCACTTTTGTGTTACGTAGAGATTTTTTTTGTCTTCAGAAAGCGGTAATCGGCAAAAAGGATCGGCATGCATGAAGCCGATCATTAAAATGACAAAAATGACCAAAATCGGCCGATCTTAATAATCGGCAATCAGCATCGGCTCACCCCTAGTTTCCATATAATGTTTTTATTTTTAACTGTATTTTTAGAAAAGTGAAAATGGCTAAAAGCGTGTTTTCAGAATAATGTTTAGGCTTGAAACATCAGGTACAGATGAATGCACTCAAAATTTCATAGTTTTCCTATGCAGAATGAGACGAATGCGCACTAGTCCAGAGCCATGCGCTTAGAGGCGATACCGCGCTAGAAACACCCGCCTCACAAATACACCCCTGATTAGGCAAAGCCTTAAAACTTCCATCAAAGTACATACCAAAGGACTTTCATAATGCTGCCTAATAAGACATTTATCTTATTAGGAGAGGCTTGACATGGTAGTAGCTAGGCATGGTCGGGCAGAGAAATTTGACTTCGGGCGGGCTCGGGCGGGTAATTGTCCAAAATTTTCGGAATCGGGCAATCTCGGTCGGGCATCAAAATCAGTTAATGAAATAAATTTTGAACATAAAATAGTCGTACTTAAGTTTGCATTGACAAACCTGAACTGTTTTTATTTATTTACTATACCGCACTGATATGAAAGTTAAACATTAAACTAAAAAATAGAGTGCATATTAATCTTGGAAATAAAGTGCTTATTAACTAAATTGTGTTTGGGTAGCTGCTTGAAGGTTCATTGTCACTGTTGATTGTTTGACCTACACTTCCACTGGTATCCATTTTGGTAAAATGATGACATGAATTAAATAGAAACAATTCACAACCACTTTCTGTAAATGCCATGCAACTACAATGTGTGTAATTAAAGTCAGCTTATAATCCTTCTCGCACACAGCAAGCAGATCCACCGGCCTTGAACACTACTTTGTGACTATTGAGCAGTGAGCATCCGCCGTGCGTACGTGTGTGTGTGTGTGTGTGTGTGTGTGTGTGTGTGTGTGTGTGTGTGTGTGAGAGAGAGAGAGAGAGAGAGAGGCGGGCGACCAGCTGCATCGTTAGTCAGCCAGCGAGAGTAACGGTAAATGTTGACCTTGACCACTTCCGCTTGCTGCAGGGCTCGCTCTCTTATATCTGTCTCCCCCTCCCACAAACACACTTGCTGACCGGGCACCTTCTTTATCTTATCTCTCACGCACACTCACTTCACCGGCTGGTGCCGGGACGGCGGCGGCGTGGCATGTTCCTGCAGCTGCCGCGCGTTCCAAAAAAAAGAAGCTTTGTTTACTTGCGCCGTGCGGTATTGCCGTTTTCCAAGGTGCCCAATATTTTCGGGCACTGAAATACCCGCCCGGAATTTCGGGTATAATTGATACCCGAAACACTGCCCGAAATTTCGGGTACCCGACCATCCCTAGTAGTAGCCAAGCAAATCGACATTTACTGTTCTAGTGGGGCCAACATGGATGAGTCAGAGATGCTAAAAGCTTTTTATAACTGGAGAAGCAAAAAATCCATACTGTTTTGAAAATGTAGGTAAACAAACATATCAGCGTGGATGACCTGTCACATCTTTAAACAAAATATGCACTTCCTGGAAGCCAAAATGAGAGTCGGGAACAGGGAGATGACTGCCCTGCCCACGTGGTAGATGCAGCAAACTTAATGAAAGTGAAGATACAGTTTCTTGCAGATGATTCCAGATCAGTGTTGCAACCCATGATCAGGTCGACCCAACTCTCCACTGTACAAAGTGTCTACATTAGGTACACTATAATTCCTTGCGGATTCTTGAAATTCATTGAACACAGTCATCACTGCCAACTGCTTTCAGAAAGAAGACTTTACAAGTGACAAAACAGCTCCAACTGTACTTGTTGTGAGGGAGCATAAAAGAATACATGGGCAAACTAAAGGAATTGCATGAATGCTTAAAAATACTAAGTATGTGGCATTTTGAGGTCACAAGCTGCAGAATTTCAAGCACACAGTACTGTAATTTTTTTTTAAAATTTAATTTAGAATATATGTCGTACTTTTTTGTAGTGACCTTTATTAAATAACAAATATGCAAGATAAAATTTTTTTAATGCGAAATTTGAACTTGTTATTATATATTGTTAGGCCCTTGTTTCCATACAAAAATTTTACTATTATTCCATTTTTTCACAAAAACTATGGAAAGAATATACCTATTACTTTTTTCAGCTAAGACTTTTTTTGCTGACAATCCCTTGAAAAACACCTTTAAAAGAATTTCACTGACTTTTTACACAATTTTTTTTTTTATATTGTACTGTTAAACCTTTCCACAAGGGTGGATATGAAATAATACTATGAATAAAACTATATTAACTATTTATAATTTGGAGCAACTATTAAAAAAAAAAACAGAAATCAGAGCAAGTAGTGTACATTATATCAGTCCCCATGATGACTATGAAATATGATCAATGCATTATGTTAACTGTAATGCAGCACAAGCACTAGATTCATCACTGAATGTTACTGCAATCACAGTAAGAAAACATCAAAAAATATTTCAAAAAAAAAGGAAAACATTTTTACATAACATTTCAAATTCTTAATAATCTACATACAGTATTATGAAAAAAATTATGCATCAATATAGAAACAACAAACTAGGTAACACAATTGAGAATGTGAAGTTCTGCAAATTGGTATCACTGCTTGAGATTCCCATTGTCACATTATTGTAAAAAAAAAAATTTATCAAAAATTTCTATGTTTATGTGACGTTACATTTCCAAACAGACCCAAGAATTTTCATGTTACATAGATAGGATAAACAGAGTAAAATATTACTGAAGAAATTATCAGGGAACCAATAGATTGCTTCCACCTAGAATAAAGGTTTTAATTATAGTATTGTAGCTTGATTTCATAATTAAAAAACATTTTAAAGTACCTACTTTAGAAACCCAAAATAGGCTTGTTGAAAAGTCATATATCTACCCTCATAAAAAACATTTTCACTTGGACCAATATTGAGAATTCAATGAAGTTAATTTTTAAAACACGAACTCATAATATTTTATGGTGTCCAAGAGTACCTATTCATATATTTTAATAAATTTTAATAAAGTAACTGTAAAGTGTAGTTCCGTGATGAACTGAGTTCGAAAAGTGTATCAAATTCCATGGTAAGATGTTCAAAAAAATCTTTCTTACCACCACTCCTCAATTTATTTTTATACAATTATGTACGGAACACCACTGACAATGGAAATGCAACGAACACAGAGTGCATATAAATTGTTCAAAAATAATAATTAATTATCCTTAAATATGTACTAATATATCCTTACGAATCATTATTAATAACAAAGTTAATACAAATACATAGTAAAAAAAACAGTAAAAATTCTATGATAAAACTCAAAAAACTTAGTTTTAACTTATTTCCTGCATTCCATAACATTTTTTAAAAACCTCTTAAAACACTGAATATATAAAATTTCTCATAATCATTACGAATCAAGTTCATATGTAGTAATAACAAAGCAATAAAATGCATGTACATTATTATTTTCTAAATAATTTGATTTTACAAATAAACAAATTTCTTAAAGCAGCTCCAATGATTCAATTTGATCTTAATTTCTGTAAATGGATGTAATTGATGTATAGTCATAAAACTTAATTTGCTGCTTATTTGGTTGTCAGAACATACATGTGCATAATGTGGTTTTCAACTTTGCATCAAGATGTTAACAGAAAGCAACATCAGTCTTACCTTCTTCTCAGTAACAGAAACACATGGACGATGAAGAACCACAATTTAAACAGTGGCACTTTGAAATTAATCTGTACTAAGACTATTAATATTGTTAAATATGTACATACAGTTATACCTAATATAACTTTGAACACATCAAAGTACATACAACAAATGCTTACATGTTCTCTCAAGCACGAACAGGAACATATTATGACACCTTTCAATCGGTCACCGTGCAAACAACTCGAATGATTTGAGTAAAAAAATGACTGTATTTAGTTTCCAATTAAAATACTGAGCTGTCCACAAAGCACTGCTGTTATGTTTCCACAGAGACAAGCGCAACACACTAATACACTGTTATGCTTTGATCAATTGGAATGTTAACTGTTACGCACCAACACAATTTGTTTAGGCAGATATCCTGAAGGACTATTTACTACTCCAAGCTGAATGAAACTACTCTTCCACTAACATGTGTTATCAAGTGTACATTCAATATAGGATGTTGGCACAAAACCTTCTTCCATGTCCGTCTGCCTGCGAACTCTCGTCCAGCCGTCGCCTTGATCCAGTTCAATGATGTACAATTCCTCACCATCCATCATGGGTATAGAACCTTCACTTGTGGCTACAATTATAAACAAATAAAATGGAATAAATACACAGCATCTAAACTGTACATTTTAACACACCATACAATATTGGTACTACAATTCTACCATAATTTTCCATCAACAAGAAATAATTTCTAACACAAACTCACGAAAGTGGCAATTTATATGCATGACCAATTTTCAGATGATACGTTTAAAATGAACACAATTTAAAACTAAGGAAATAATTAAGTTCCAGAAATTTGTTTACAAAATGTGAAATTGAAATAATTTTTATAAGTAACTCTAAAGTTAATGTGTTTCTGTTGTACAGTCCACTCTCGATTCGACGAGCCACCATGTTTTCTGGTGTAGCGGACTGACTTATAAAACAATAATTGTGTTAAAGATTTTTTTTTTTAAATGTTATGATTCTTTGTCAGGTTTCTTGGTGTAATGTAAATAATATCTATTTGTACATTTTAGAGGTATTCGTGTTTTGGTAATGTGTTTTTATGTCATGTTTTACTTTAGTTTATGTTATAAATACTTCTGATAGTTTATTTACCGTGTTTTATCGCATAATCGTCGCATTATGTTTTTGGTCCCGCTGTTAGATTCCGAAAGCTTTGTGTAGGTAGTTTTCCCATATAAAACTATGTACTTTAAAGTTGAAATCTAATATTTTCTTCGATACTACCCCTTACTTATTTAATTAATAGAAATACAAAGTGTCTGATGTGTAAATTTTCTTTTAAAGACTTTTCAAACATCATAATCTTTATCTGTTCCATCTTCATCGCCCCTGTGTAGCGCTTATAAAAATGTAGCCAGCGCTAATTGGCATCATTCATGTTTATTTATGTCGATTCTGATATAGAGAACGCGAACGTAGTCAAATAGATATTCATAGCTCAACAACTGCATGCATGCGCATGCTCTGTCTAGTGCTAAGTTAACTACATTTGATAGCCAACACTATTTTGTGGTAAAAGTGTACTACGAAGATAGTTATGCGTTAATTCCGCCTCATGGGTCACGGTTTTCATTTTTCTGTATAAAATTGAACAAAATGTTTTTCTTGGATGACTTATTAACTTAAAAAGTTTGGTGTGTTTTTGTATACTCTACTTTTCAAATAAATGTACTTTCCATGAATAAGTTTTGTTTTTATGAATAACTTTACCTGACAAAAGATGCTTTCTTTGCATAAAAAATGTACCCCTACTTTTCAAATACAATTTTAGTATAAAATGTGTGACGATTATGTGATAAAAAAAAGGGGGTTATCTGTAAAGTCGGTTTACGGATGATAATTTTACGTGATAACGTCATAAGAAAACATTGATGAAAAATTGCATACTTTTTAATTTTCAAATATTATTTGTAGTTTTTGCAAATTTAATTTAAATAATTTGTTTAAATATAATCACGAACAATTAGTTAAAAAGCCCACCTTAACCTGTTTGATATTATAGAAGATTTTCTTGCACAGTGGTTGACCGGTTCTTGCACGCTCGGCTCAGGCGGAACATGACAATGAGTCATGCTTTTTCGTGCGTGCAGCGGCGTTCATCGATTTATAAGATGTTATCACGTCAAAATAGTAATTTGGTAAAGATGCTGAATGTTGGTTTTTTTTTTTTTTGGGTGCTACTTTCTGTATTTCATTTATTTACCAATGTTTGGGTACTGGAATGACTCTTGAATGTTTGAGATTATTTGGCTAATGTTTTACATCAGAGCATGAGGAAAAGGACTCGTGATGGACAAGAGTCTGGGTCCTGGACAACTGGAGGAATGTCTGCCTCATGGAGTACTTGTGTGACCATTGAGAATTACACGAGCAGTACCCAGCAGTTCTCACGGAAACATCACCCTGGTTTGCAATACGAGGACATAGCAGCAACAGCAACTACAGAACACTCATCAACCAGCCAACCAGCCAGCCAGCCAGCGACCTACGGTAACAACATTTGCAAGTAGGACAATGCTTTCAAAATAAACACAACATAAATACTTTTCTTGCCAATATTTCCATCATTTTTTGACTTATTAAACCAAAGTTTTTGCAGTTTCAAAAAAAAAGAGGGTGGTTACTTAGAGGGGCGTTATTCCCGGAATCACAGAATCAAGAGTTGGCCACGAAAAGTATCTGTTAACATTGTATTCCTCACTGTGCAACAAACAGTAACATGGAAGGAATGTAAACATGCTACAGACATACCTTCGAACGGGTAGAGAGCCCTGCAGATGCCGAGTGGCGGCAACGCGTCTCCGTCCACCACGTAGTCGCCAGCCTGGGAGTGCTCCGGGTCCGAGTCGGGGAGGGAGGTGTGCGACGTCCCCAGGCCGGACTCGGGACTGTGAGAGGAGCTGCATGTTTGTTATATACACATGTGTACAGCATCAGCTACAGGGATGTGCAAGGCTCTCCAGTCACTGCTTGTTATCGCATACGCACTAAGTGCTTAGCAGACACTAAATACCGTAATTATTTCATATTGACCTTACTTTCCTGAGAACTAACACCTCTATTTCTTCAAAGCTTCTATACTTCTTTCTATAAATCTATAAGAAACTATTTTCACAACTACATGCCATCATTACATTAATTAGAATTTAATTTTAATTTTATTAGTTTAGAAATGACCATAAATATTGAGAGAATTTATAAAACTATTCATTTAATCTTCACATATAAAATGTAAACTAAAAGATGAATAATACAAATCCACTTTGAGAAAAATTTATTATATCCCTTTGATGTTGGTGTGTTGTATGCTTCAGTGTAATTTTGCATTAAATCAACATATATATAGAGTGAAACCTCGATTCTAAGTACACTCACGGTTCTCCAAAATTTGTCCTTACGACCGAGTTGTACGTACAAACCAGCGAGGCCAAATTACGTCCATTTGTGGCTATCCCCCCCCCCCCCCCCCCCTTTTTCCCACCGCTGCCGCGGAAAATGAATTGCTGTTGCTGTGTCCCGCTGCCACGGGAAATGACCTGCCGTGTCTATATATTATGCTGATGTATTTTCGATCAAAATTATATCCTATTAATGCAGAACCACACTTGAGCTAATCAAACGTAAAAATAGAAAAAAACTTGACACTGAAGGCAGTGTCGTAAGCCCCGTGTTTACATTTTTTTTTTAAATTTTATATCAATAAAATAATGATTAACACACAATATATTTGCTCAAATAAAAAAATACCGTGGGTACTTTAAGTATAGATATGATTAGCTAGTAGGCCTAAAACCATCGTAAAAAACGTAATTTTTTAGTCGGCAATGAACATTTTAAATCCCAAAATATACAAATTTTATAACATGAAATGTTGCTTTTATTTCTAAACATGTAATGATTTAAGCCTAGGCGTGTAAAATTCCGAGTAATTATAGCAGGAGACAATCTAAAATGCACGAGGGAAAAACGTAAACTCACGAATGTATAAACGTAACGGGAATGTCGGGAATATTACATGGCTGCTTGTAAGTTCTGATACTGTATTTATGTCACAACTTAGCCGAAATACTGGTGCGAGACATAAACTTCACAAGATAAAATGAGCGGAGTTTTGGTAACTGTTTTATACGTATTTTATAATTTCGGAAGTATTGTATAGTTGACGCATATTTTTTAAACTAACCATTTATTTCTGAGGATTGTAAATAATTAATTATTGGTATCAAGACATCAAGATGAACATAAACTTGAACATGTCACGGCAGCAAGAAAACTGGTGCGTATACCAATAAACTGGTATTAGAACTGGGCAAAACTGGTGTGTCAGTTATACTGCGCATGCGCAGCGCAGCTCAGAGAACAGAGAGAGCCAGCCGACGGCTACGCCGTGCCGTAACAGCAGCTGATCGAGTACAATGACCTTCCTCCGCGCATGGCGCGTTATTGATGATAAATTTCCATCAATTTGCGGTCATTTTTTTTAGTTTTTTACTGTGGCGCAATGCGTATCTGTAATGTAGCCCGTATTTGTTCTGAATGCTGCAGGATGTGACTGTATTTTAATTAACTTTAATGTATTTCTTACAGTTTTTAATATTTTTAAACTTTTTTTCCCCCCCAAAATTTGTATGTACGACCGAGGTGTACGTACAAACCAGGGGCCGTACGAGCGAGGTTTTACTGTACCAATATTAAACAGAAAATTTAACTACAAGTGAGTTAAAATACAGTAATAAAAACCTTTTAAATAAGAAGCAAACAAATTAAATACAACACCAAAGTTTGCATGTAGTCATGTGTTGTGTCAGAAATGACTTGCACATCCTTGAGTTATAATATTTTTAAAAAAGTGTTGAATAAATAAAAATTCATTAATGTTTATTATACTTCCATTTTTAATCAAATAAACTCCACACAACTTTTTGTAACATGTGCTGAAAAACAATGGTTTTGCTAGTTATTCAAAACATCGCAATGCCACAAAGCAACACTGAATACTACAAGTTCACGCTGCTTATCAAAAGGAGACAAACATATGTTTGAGAGTGTGTGTATTTGTGATAAAGATGTTACATTGATGACTGAAGGTTTGCGGTTGCAGTCATCTATGGTTGCTGAAAAACTTTAATGATTAAAAAACTTTCAGGAATAGGGAAATCATGCTGCTGGGAAAAAATATGTTGTCGCAGAAAGTTGTATAAATGGAGTTTGAGTAATAATGGTGTTATAATCAAAAAAAATTTTAAACCTGAGAATTTAATGTGTGTTGTTATTGATAATTATTTTTTAATTCTTTATTTTTCATGTGTGTAAAATAGCATTTATGTCACACATTCCTTACACAGATGTTAATGACACTTCATTGCAGTAAACAAACAGCTGCCGTCTGTAGCCATTTTACATGAATTATGCTTTTTCCTTGTACCATGGTTAACTTATTACCATTTGATATTAACCCATAAATTAAATAGTTACCACCTGGTATCTTAAACAATGTGTATATAAAAAGTATGTTACTAGCAATATTGATATATTTAAAAGTACTCTTGAAGCAAAAATAAACAGTGCTGGAAAAAATAAGTGGCAGATGGCAGTACTGGTACCCAGAATGCCATTTATCTAACAGAAAATAATTGAAGGTATTTTATAATTTTCTATAGTTTAGTTCATGTAAACATTTAATACAAACATAAAAATGTGGTTACAAGTTCTGTTTACAAAGGTATAGCACAAGGATTATTCTAAACAACCAATAGGTATTTTGGGTTATGATCTAAATTTTATTAGTGTGACACTTATTCGAGAGCATGGCTTACTTGGATAAATACGGTACACATTAGAAGACATACTCAATTTTGATAATTAAAGCTGCTTTACTATATCTTATTAAACATTCAAAACGAACGAATGACTATTAGGTGTAATATTAAGAACTCGTAAAGTGTAGTCAACAACACTAATTGTAGAAAAAAAAAGAAGGAACAAAAAATTATTTAAATGTTAAATTATTACAGAGTGTAAAAAATTCAAACATACACAAGAAATATTTATAAGTAGAGCTAATCATAACTCAGATGTTTCAATCATATTACTGAAGGGCCTCGCCTAACTGGGCACACCCACATTGTGCAGAGCTGCGGAAAAAACCTGTCAATAAAAAAAACTGCTCAAAATATCACCGTGTATGTTTAAAAAAGGCATTTAAGCATTCACAAAGGTTGTAGGACTATTTTGTTTTCAAATTGTATTTTACCTGAGTGAAAATGGCTAAAATGAGTTTTTTCAGAATAATGTTTAGGCATGAGCCATCCCAGGCGCACACACTTACCCATGAGAGGGAAGTGGAGTGCCAGGTGCCGACCGTTTGTGGTTCACTGTCGGGTTAGACACGCTGGAGTCCGAAGCTGAGCGGCTCAGAGAGTCCTCCTCGCCTCCGGACCCACCACTGTTTCTGAGAACACAGCCATTTGTACATACAAATAGATTTATGATCTTATCCTTATTAAAAGAATAACCTTGTTGGTCAATCCATAAAAAATGCTCTGAACTTTTATATATATGACAATACTAGAGGATACTTTAGGAGTAGCAGGGCATAAAACTCTAAAATTTAAAAGTTCATTTTTTAATTTTTACCACAGGGCATTTTTCATCAGACTAGAGAAGGCACTTGTTAAAATCAGAATCATAAAGCTAAAGGGAGTAAAAGAATTTACCTAAACAGTTAACTTGGTGGTGTAAACGTTGTTACTTCTTAAAACAAAGAACCTGTAGATTAAATTTTTGTAAATAGGAAAAAATGTACAATTTTGCAGTTTCATTTCCAGTAGTGGGACTACACGGGCGGACAAGTGTTCCTCACCTGTGGTGCCTCTGCAGATGCCCTCCGTTGAGGTGGTGGGCTTGGACGACAGACTTGCTGCGGCGACTAGGCGCACTTGGGGACACAGACGACAAAACCACGCCGGTCTTCGGAACAGTGTTCTCCGCCTCCTCCAGGAAGCCCTGGAACTTCTGCAGCTCGAGGCGCAGTTTGTCCAGCCGGTGGCCACACTCGTTCAGCTGGCCCTCTATGGACATGGGGTCGCCGAGGTGCGGGTTCTGCTCGTACACTGCCTTCATCTTCATCAGTCCGTCCCTGCACGCACCAGCCCATAACACTGCAGTTATCACAGCAAACACATCCTACATGGCTAACTGCATTTTCATTCTTCCTTTCCTGGCAGTATAACACACAAATGTTAAATAAAGGTTTTAGTACATGTTTGAATAGTACGCACTACTTATGCCATTTATAGTTTACACTGTGTGTCGGAGAAAATGTGAAGAACAGACAAAAAGAAATACACAAACACACAGGAAAACAAGCCAAAATCATCCAATGTCAAATGTTAAATGCATCGTCATTGCAAAGAATTATGTGGAAGAAATTAGTGTTGGAACAATGTCACAGCACAGATGAACCTGGTGGGCTGACAAAGGTGAGAGAGTTACAACAAAATCAGTAAATACAGACAAAACAACACAAACTTGAAAAATACAGCGACAAATATTTGACATAGGCTGATTTTGGCTTGTTTTTCTGTGTGTTTGTGTATTCATTGTTTATCCTTTCTTCAAGTTTCCTCTACTCTAGGACACACGGTGTAAACTAATATATGGTTTTGAATCTATCTTCCCCATTTCAAGAATCATTCAAAGAAAATACTTATAACTTTGTAATTGTATTAAATATCAATACACTATAGTAGTAGTATAATTTAAAGTGTTCAAATACCATGATTGTAACGCACCAATAAGCAAATATATAGTATATAAGTATTTTTCTTTCGTTTCAACACAGTACAATATACCACAGACTTCTTTTGAATCACTGAACGTATGCCACAAATTATTGTAAACAATTCATTAACTCCAGAGAACTTAAGACAATAAAAAAAACTTAGGGTAACAGCATTTATCTAGCAACAAGTCTGTAAAGGCCGTTTGAGTGTGTGCTATTGTCGCTGCAGCACCCAGGTTGCTGCACCCATGCAAGAACTGCCACCTTGCAATGTATTGTCTCTCACCACACACCTCACGCAAGTTGAAAAGTATTTTTGGTGGCACGGGTTCAGTAGAGTTTACAGTGTGTGTTTAGCAAGCTCTAGGGATGCTTGTTATCGGGCTGGTGTTAGGCCAGTAATTAGAAGCTATGCAGAGATAATGTTCTGTCGCTAAGAGGCTAGTGGGAGCAGAGTCCAGCAGGCCACGAGCCTCACATAGTCATGCGCAGGGCGGATGGCACTCGCGACAGAGGTCTGTGTTCGAGACTCAGCTAAAGTGGGAGCACCCAGCGACCCGTCTATGTACAAGGCTGAACAGTGTTCAGCGAATAAACGGCATTACCTACTTAAATCACGAACTCTCAGTCCAATCCAATGCAGAATACCAACTCCTACCCTATCCCTTTCCTTCCAGTGGAAATACTGGTGGTGTCAGATAACAAAGAACGGCCCTCTTGCATTTGATGCTGTCACAGCAGTTAATAAAAACTGGTAATAACTTTTTTGGTCTAGTCTAACATACCAAAGATCCCATACTTATACTGTTTACAACTTCCCTGAGTTCTCCTTATGCTAATAAACAATATTCCCTGTCAATCTATTTTGCACGATAACACAAATATACAATACTAAAAATATGTATCAAAACACATTTGACCACACGTAAAATATCACATTGACCATAAAATATTCTACAACACAATACACAATACACAACTGTTATCTTTTCTTCAATGCTATGCACCCAGCACTACCAGTAGCAATAATTTTTTTTTTTTATCAAACTTTGAAACCATACATTATTGATTGTGACCACAAAATCAACACACAGTTGATTGATAATTTTTTGTTATTTTGTTTAATTAATTAAGAGATGGGTTTTCAAATATACATGAATTTGTGATTAAAGAATAGATTAGTTTTAAGACATTAAAGAAACACATAAGTATCAAAACATTACTAATCCAGTTTGGTAATTAACATTTTGTCAATTACCATGAGTTTTCCAGGTATTGAAAAGACAATTTAAATTCTCAGTTTCCCAATTTTTACCTGTCTGCGGGGAAATAAGGTAAAAGGCTTAAATGAGACAGCTGTCTGGCAACCAAACTGCAAGCACAGCTTTGTAACACCATACACCATTTTGAAAACAACATTTCCTAGTGCCATCCGTTTACCAACATCAGTCAAAAAAAAACTGAATAGAAGTTCTTGATGGAAAAAATGTGTGTTTCAATAACCACTTTTGCATTTGTAAATTACTGTGTAGAGTATTAATATTATCAGACCGTGATTTGTTGCTATTTTGTAAAAAAATAAAACACTGACGTTACACTGAAGCGAGCCATCAATGCAAAGACTGCACACCCGGTCAGTTTTTGGCATGCACACACAATCTATCTACAGGTCAACATCACCCTACGCTCCTGTTCTATCTAGCTCTCTACATAAGCCAGAAAGCACCTTTACTAAGGCTGGCTCAAGTAATCTCACCTTGCTGCAGTTTCCTGTTGTATTTTTGCAGTGATATCTTCTATTCTGAGAGTTAACTTTTTTCTCCTCTGATTAGGAGGCAGATCACTATAGTCCTCCTTATTTTCCCCATATGCAGAAAAATTGTTCTGAAACACAAAAAAAAAATAGTACAGATATATTATTTTAGCTGTAGGATCTTAAGACCCATACTTATATTTCTTGTAAATAATACACAAATGTAATATGTTTGTTCTTCTTATAACTACATTACGGTATTTAAAAAACATTAAAACATTATTTACCCTTTTTTGTAATTTGTCATCTCCCTTCTTCAATACAATGCAATGTAAAATATTCTATCAACATTTGTGAAAGTAAATATTTCCTCTTGAAATTCATACATGTATGGTTAGTGTATATACTGTTCGGTGACAGTTATAAATGGAAATGATTTAGGGATTTGCTACTAATCAAGGTACGTAATTAGAGTTAAATAAGGAATTAATCATAGAGAATGAAGTGCAATAGAATGTATTAGATGGGGGTAGTAAATGGAAGTACATATCTCAAATAAACCCCAATACAAAAATCTTCATGTTTTATACATGGCATATACGTAGTATACAATTCAACACACAGACTGAAGTTGAGGCTGAGTAGATGATATAAATATTTTATGTGGAAAAATCATCTTGAATAAATAATAAAATAGATACCGTCAAATAATGTTGATAAAAACAATAATATTAGCATATTCACTCTTAGCAATCCCATAATCAGTGTTCTATGGCTAAGCAGACACACATCTTCACTACTGATCTAAAATTAAATTTATTGCAGATAATCTGACTAAACTCTATACCTTTAACATGTATAATTCAACTTAGGTCAACGTATACATGCACTACAACTAATGTTTAAAAATTGCATGCATATGGCCTCAAGCAAACTAAAAATTACAACTAAGAAACTATTACATCTTCTCCTCACTACATTGCTACATAAATTTTTAACAAAATAAGTCGTCAGACTTTATAATTGATCCTACAAAAAAAATTAGATGAATACAATTGTCAAAAACTATTTTTATTAAAAATTTACTATTATGCTATAGAAGCAAAGAGAAAAATATTTATGTTATTTAATGAGACGGTAATTTTGTTAAAATGCAAATCAATAAATTTCCAGGAATTATTTTTTATATAATGCATACATGCACAACATATTGAGAACTAAAATGAAGAACTCTAAAATGTTCATCTGTAGAAACTGCTAAAGACAGTCCACATGAAATGCCAATAAGCTTCCAGCAAATACTTGTGCCAATAGTAAATTTAATAATAGTACATAGAAAGTAATGCTGATTTTGGTTAATACAAATGCAAATGTTTTAAATACAGTTTTACATAAAAATGTCTTAAAACATAATGGCAATTCAGCCGAGTACACATGACTGAACCCAATTTCACTGTCTGTAAAAAACATAAGTTGCAGTAAATATATAATAAACAGCATGTGTTTACTTAACAGCAGATTTCACAGTTTGGAAAGAACAATCCAAACAAAACTTGGCAGGTTAATCAACTGGGAGTAATACTTTACTTTGCATCACATCACAACTGAGCAAACATAACTAAGTATGTCACATTCGACTGAATAGAATGTGATCAAATGCATGCGGCTGCAAAACTGAACACGCAACTTCATCTGCATGTGTCAAAGTCAGTGCTTACTTGATGAGCCGGCCCAGTGATACTGTAACCAGGATGTCTCTCTCAACCAGCAGCCAGGTCCTCTTTCTCTTAGGCTACTTGGGTTACGCTACATCCGATTATTCTGAGGCAGTGTTACTTTTACTGGACAAAATAAACAATATTAATGTAATATAATTTAAGGAATTTAATGATTACGGTCTGTGTAGTAAATTTTTTTGAAGTACGTTAGGCGGATAATAAGAATGGATTTACATAACATTTTAAATCAAGGGAAATATTCTAAGTAGCAATACTGTATGGATACAAGCCATACATAAATATCTATATATGTTATCTCTATGCAAAGAAATGTGATTTAATTGAAAGCGTTTCTGGAGAAAGATGTTATCTCTTTGCACTATACAGTGAAACCCCTCAAATCCGAAATAACTGGGGCTGTAGCCTGTTCGTATTTCAGTATGTTCAGATTAGCCGAAAACTATCCATAACGTAATAACGAGACCTCGTTACGGTATAGGACTGTACATTGAGCGAGACAGGCTGGTTTTGGCGCACCGAGGGAGGTTAGTGACCTTGACTCATGAGCAGGCGGCGGGGAGGTAGCTGATCGTATAGTCGTTTGGCAGGCCTTCTCTGAAAATAGAATACTACTCTAACAGTCTTGTAGTTAGTCAGCTCCCATCTGTTCTTCTGTGCGTGTCTCCTGTCACTGCACTTCTTTATTGGTGTGCTGTTCTTTCTGTTCGAGTTGCGTTGTTATTGGCAAGCAAATGAAAACATAGTTCTTGTACTGTAAAACAAAAACTGAAAGCTTTAAAGCGTTTGGACGCTAGGGAAAGTTTGACAAAGTTGGCTGGTGGGTTTAGTGTTGGTAAAGCAACAATCAGTGACTAGAGAAAAAAATGTGTCAAAATTGAACAGTTTTGCAATGTAACAGTGAACGCCATCACGTAACAGTTTTCATAAATGACAAATTTGATGCAGTTTTTTTTATGGTTTTCACAAGGCGACAGAAAGGAGTGCTTATTAGTGGTCCACTAATTCAAGAGAAGGCATTACGTCTTAATGAACTAATGAACAGTGATTTGGTCTTCACTGCTAGCAACAGATGGTTGGATCATGGAAGAAAAGGCATGAGATTAGACAACTGTCAATAAGCGGAGAGAAGCTATCAGTTGACACAGCTTCTGCAGAAGAATACCTAAGCAAATTTAGTGATTTGATTTCTTCAGGAAACTACTCGCCACAGCAAATTTAAAATACAGACAAGACTAGGTTTAAATTTTAAGTTCTTCCCACTAAATGTCTTGATTCAAAAGAGGCATATTCTGCGCCGGGTTTTAAAATGTACAAACAGCATATTACGGTTTTAGCCTGCAGTAACGCAGCGGGATCAAACAAGCTTCCATTGATAGTGATTGGTAAATCTGCCAAACCACGAGCCCTTAAGAATATGAATATGAATTCTCTCCCTGCGTATTACAGGAATCAAAACAAGGCATGGATGACTAGTTCTCTTTTTAAGAAGTGGTTTGACAAGCAATTTATACCTTCAATGAAAAGGTTTAATGAAGAAAATGGACTACCACCTCGAGCTCTACTTCTGATAGACAATGCCTTCTCACCCATCAGACATGCGGCTGATATGCAGAGACATAAAAGCAGTTTCTCTGCCTCCCAATGTGACATTGCTTCTGCAGCCTATGTATCAGGGTGTTCTATAGGATATAAAACTAAGCTACCGAAAAACGCTCTTACGATATGGATATCTTATTGAAGAAAATTGTTCTTTTTCTTTCCTTGAGAAGCTGAAGAAAGTTACAATAAAAGACATTATTTACTGGGTTGCAGAACCGTGGCAAAATACAATTGTAACTTACTGCCGAGATCTTGGAAGAAGCTTTCGCCTAGCCTCGAGTTCAAGGAAACACCTACACCTACACCTGTCACACAAGACGATAACACTGAGCTCCTTCATCTTGTTCAGCAAGTACCAGGTTGGGAGGATGCTGGAGAAGGTTGTCTAGAGGAGTGGGCTAGTGACAGTGAGGAAGAAGAAACTTTGACAGTCAATGTGACTTATATTGATGCTGCCTCTGCTCTTGACATTGCCTTGAGTTTCGTAGAACAACACACAGCAGCCATGTCAAATGATGTCATGTTCATGCGACACTGGCGTGCAATTGCCTCCACAGGAAGGTTTTCGTCATTTCAACAATTGAAGATAATGGATTTCAAGTGAAAGATTAAGTAATATTTTATGTGTTTCTATTGTTATTTCATTGTTTTTGCAAAGTGATTACCCTAAAGAATTTCAATAACCAACTTTTAGTGTTTTTCAATCCGTATGTACACTCATTTACACTTTGT
Organism: Bacillus rossius redtenbacheri; assembly: GCF_032445375.1. Taxonomy (NCBI): domain Eukaryota; kingdom Metazoa; phylum Arthropoda; class Insecta; order Phasmatodea; family Bacillidae; genus Bacillus; species Bacillus rossius. The sequence continues at coordinate 119,868,341 of NC_086330.1, read as the reverse complement.
TAGGTATGCTAACTGTACTTCTTAAATAATTTTCAATTGATTATGGAAAATAAGGTTTCAATGTAGAATATATATATGTATATATTAGGGATGGGTCGGTCCCGGTTCTCGGTTCTAGTTTTCAGTGGTTCTCGGCGTTAATGACCCGGAACCGGCGTTGTTGTAACTTCGAGTCCGGTCATTTACATGGTCATAAACACATGTGCAGGTTACAAATTACTGCATTATTTGTTGCGCATAATGAATTATCTGCCCATCGACATAATTTTTAATTAACATCTTGAAATCTAAGAAACACGAAACAGTATTTCTGATAACCTTTTCAGTTTTCAGACATAAACAATAAACATGAAACGTATTTATGTGCATGATCGTGATGTAAACAAGAGTAATATGTCCATAGATATCTATACAGTTGTGTTCATCACAAAGACCTCACCTATGATTTTATATAGTTATTGTAAAAATGAAGCGCTTACAGTGGAAAATTCACGAAACATCGGCAAGTGAGTAGTGAGATTGCCGTGTTTTGGAGCTTATCTATGGCTGTGAACATTGCCGTGTTTTGTCACTATTTGAGGTTATAAAAAAAAAACGTAAATATAAATAGCGGAAATGACCTATATATTTTATCCACAGTTTAAAATCGAAACTCAAAAGCTATCTACTGTTCGAATTGTGACAATTTACAATTAATTTATCTGTGCAAAAGGCACAACTAACTTTATTATTTGGAAATAGCTATTTTTCATTAAGGCGCGGTACATTTTTTTGTTTGTGTCAACGTGACACGAAATGAAAATAAAGTGGTAACATTCAAAACATTGTATTTTCTTTAAAATGTCGGTCGTTTCGGAACATTTTTCCATTGACTCCATGGACAGTGAATATGCATTATGCAACTACTGCAAAAGTCGCATATCCCGAGGTTCTTCTAGGTCAACTTCAAATCTTCATAAACATAAAAAAAAGCAACATCCCAAAAGACTGCGAGTAGAATCTGTGCAAGCTGGCCCTTGTTTTTCAAAATCTGGTTCACAAGCATCTGTTACAGAATTTGCACCAAGTGAAAGCTTGACAAGTTTGGCAAATGTGGCAACTGCAAGCACGTCCATGTCTACTAGCTCAGAAATGTGCAAACGGAAAAAAAGGGCCTCAGTATCGGATATCTCCGAAGCAGCAGACCTTGACACAAGTATATGATAAAGCTACTAAATTTAAAATTGATGATAAAAGGCAGACAAAAATTACACATCTTGTTGCAAAAATGGTGTGCGAGGATGGCCAACCCCTCAACCTAGTTGAGAACAGAGGATTTAAGGAACTAATTGAGCACCTTGAGACTCAGTTTACAATGCCAACCCGAAAAACACTAAGCAATGTTATTGTTCCAGCCATGTACGAAAGTACAGTTAAAAGTGTTGAAGTCCAGTTACAAGATGCAGAGTTTGTTGCAGTATGTAACTACAGACCTGTGGACATCAGTGGCAAACACTGATTTTCTAAGTGTAACTGTACAACAATGGAATTTGTATTGCACCATGTGTGTTTGGAAGTTATACCGTTCCCCGAAGTAAGCCACACTGCAGAAAATATTTCCGAATTCATCACTTCTTTGTTAGAAAAATGGGGACTTCTGCAAAAAGTGGTGGCCATTGTGCGAGACAATGCCCGTACCCTTGTTGCTGGGTTATAACTGTCACCTTTCCAGCACACCTCATGCCTAGCACATACCCTGCAGCTGGTGCTCAATGAAGCTTTCTTGAACATTAAAATTATCAATAACTTGGTTTCTTCAAGCAAGAAAATAGTAGGCCACTTGAAGCACTCTGCACGTGCCACCAAGGTGCTGAAGACTTGCCAAATCACTGCAGGTGTGGTGCAGCATCGACTTATTCAGGACGAGCCCACAAGGTGGAATACGACACTGCACATGTTCAAGAGACTGCATGAGCAGAAGAAGGCAATATTATTGGCTTGTGCAGAGCTCAATATACCAGAACTGTCTAACTCTCTGTGGACCTTGATGGAAAACATCATACCTATCCTCCAGGTGTTTGATTCTGTAACAATCCACATCAGCTCAGATCATGTGACTGTTGCAGAGGTGAGTACATATGTGTAACCTATATTTAACATTGTCTTGTAATTTTCTTCTACTATCATTCAGTGAGTGACTGGTTATGTAATTTATATTTAAGGTCATTCCCCTTACCAATCTCATTGAAAACGAGTTACAAAAGCCTGCTCCAGCTGGTTCTGGATTGCAAGGACTCAAAAATGACTTGTTATCCTCCATTAAATAAGGTTCAAGGATCTTGAAAACAGTCAAATTCTGACGTCTGCAACATTGTTAGATCCATGCTTTGAAAGATGAAGCAAAATGTGAAGCTGCTAAAATAAGACTGTTGGAGGAAGCATTAGGTCTACAAATTCCTGAGAATTTGGTAAGATTTCTTTTCTTAAATTATAATTAGCCTATAAAAAGAGAACTAACATAATTCACGCTCACAAAAAAAAATTTCTCCATTAAGTTATGTGAGTAAATTTTTTTATTTTTTCAGGTATCTGGAACAAAAAGTGCTACAATACAGTTGCAGTCAATTCGAGTAATTTGATTTGGTCACTATTTACCCATCAAGTTAATAGTAGTCGGGATTCTGGTTGTGGTTCCATGGCAGAACAGCTTCAACAGTACTTCAATAAGGATAACATGCCACCTGACTGCTCTGTCACAGAATATTGGAAGAAAAGGGATCAGTGCAAACCACTACAGACACTTTAAAAAAAGTACTTGTGTGTGCCACCTGCAACAGTTTGCAGTGAGAGACTCTTCAGCACTGCAGGATTTATTTGCGACTCCAAAAGGAATCGTTTAGATCCAGAGAGAGTGAAGATGCTCATTTTTTTGAATAAAAATCTAAAATGAATTTAGTGTGAAATACTAAAATGTTATATTTAGCATTACTTGTTTAAACTGTTTAAACTGTTTAAACAGTACTTACACATATTTGCTCACCTTGTTTGTTTTTAAGGAGCATTAGTAAAATTATTATTTAAGATTACCTACCATACTGTTTTAATTTAGCTGTTAAACAAAAGTGTTTCAATAGTTGAAACCAAATCCTAAAACAGAGTACTGGATACGAGTACTGGAACCGAAATTTAAAGTTTGGAACCGGCACAGAAAACGGAACCAGCATTTTTTTGGTATTCGACCCATCCCTACCGTGTGTGCGTGTGCGCGTGCGTGCGTGTGCGTGCATGTGTGCGTGCAAGTGCGTGAGTGCGTGTGTATGCATTCGTGTGTTTGTGCATGCGCGTGTGCGTGCGTGTGCACGCATGTGTGCATGTGCGTGTGCGTGTGTGCGTGCGCGCGTGTTTATGACTAAATAAGTTTCTCTTTTTTGCATGTGTTTTTCAAACTTAAATTTTTTAAAAAAAACTTTTTCAGATTTCCACGGTTCGGATTTCCACGGTTCGGATTTGAGGGGTTTCAGTGTATTGCATTATGTTAGTGTATACTTTTATTTCTCATTTTGTCTTTGGCAGCAACTTCAAAATTAAATTTTTATATATTTTCATTTTATCAATGAAAAATGGAGGATTTCGACTGTTATAGTGTATGTAAATTTATGCAAATTTAATTATCTAATGGCAGTTCATGCTCTCCAAATAGCAATAGTGTCATTCATTCTCTCTCTTAGCACTGTTACTCCTTAGTGGGCTAAACAAATTAACATATAATTTTTCTCACAAAAATAAGAAAAGGTTGAGTGATATTGCTTATACAGTTTCTGAAACAGGAAATCTGTTTTATTTTACATCAGATGCAGGGTGTAACAACAACCGAGTATTCTTATACTATGTTGGACGATGACAATATATAGTGCGCGAAGAATTCAGCGAAATCGCCGAAGTCGTCCAGCTACTCTGTTCCAGACTGACATCATTGGTTAGCTCTTTCCATGTGTAACAGTCCTCATCCAATCAGGGGAGTTGCAGGTACCAAGTTCCAATTTCCTAATCTTCAATAGTAGTTGTAGCTTCATATTGTCTCACTATCCTGGACGCTGTTGGGATGATTCAAGAGGTCCAAAAAACATCAATTTTCATCTCTTGAGCTACAAAAATACATCTTGGTGTGCTGTTAAATTTTCGGGTAAGTATGCTAGTGCGAAATGAGTGCTTCAATTTCGACAAGACTGTGTGACCAAGCAGTCGGCAAGGTGGAAGCCAGCGTGCCCTTGCTACGGTCATACACTGGAGGGCATGCGTTCTCACTGGCATGCGTGGAGGAATATGTTGTTTCAGGAAAACTACCCCAGGTTTGGGTACTTGTTTATTTTATGCCAGATTCTGCAGAAAACTTCAAAATAAAAGTGAAGCCAGCTGATGTTTAGCTGCCCTTGAAAACGTGCGAACTACTGTCAGTGTCAGGTGTTCCTATTGTAGTGTTTGCAACATACCAAGTACCTCACGAGTGGTTAGGCACGAGTGCATGTTTAGAATTTTGGCAAGAAGAATCTTTTCTTGTTCAGTAAAGAATGGAATAAATGCTATTGTGTTTATTTGGCCACACTTTCAATAGAAGCAAAATATCACCCTCTCTTTAGGACTGTGACAGAAAGGCTAGAGTCTGTCGACGAGAACTGTTGCTATTCTTTTTAGAGACCTGGGTTACATAGGTAAAATTTTTGTATTATGTGTAAAATAGTTGTAATTTGTATTGTAAAAGGCTGTTAAAATTTTAGGAGCACTGCAAGTTTTCTTTGGGAGAGCAAAACCTGTAATGGATTTTGCAAACACATTTTTAATGCATTTTAAAATTGGTAAATGTGCAAAAAAATAAGTATTGGTAAAATAACATGATGTATTTAATATTTAACCTTTTAATGTTAATGCAGTATGTATCCTATGATATTCTACAACATTATGTTCAAAAGTGAGGATTTTGTCTGACGAAAATATTGTTGCAGTAAAATTGTTTTCTCTAACTCAAAATAAAGTACTTCTTAATAGCATCTTCCTTCAACCTTTTTGTTTAGTAATTTACATACTTTGTTCTTGCAGACATCTGTTGGATGAAACAGCATGAGTAATTCTGCAAAACATTTATGTTGTCACATAAAATTAATTTAAAAAATGTTGTACTTTGTTGAAATGCTCCCAGGTGTTCAACTAGTGATGGCTTGCTCTAAGGATGAGAAGCTACCACAATATTCTTATTTAATATACTGTCATATAAATGGAAAATAACTGATTAGGCATATCATTCTCAGCATACTAAATTTGCTGGGTTTATGTTAATTCTGGCACCAAAATATATATTGCTTTACATTACATCAATAGACTCAGTTTTCACACTATAAACTTTGGTCATAGAGTTTATATGTAGGAAAACATTTGTGAGTGTGTGAATGAGATCTAGTTACAAACTTAAATGATAATTTGATGACAATGGGTTGGTTGGGAAGTAAATGAAATTACAATACTTATTACAGAAGCAATACAATATAGGTGAAACTAGAGGTGTAAGTTACTTTACACTACTGTATTCTTTTTAACTTATGTTACAGAATAAAATTTTAGTTTTTAAAAAAATTAATATAATCATTGTAACTTGTTGCATAAACTGGTACTAGTTACAACTTAACAGAAGTCAACATTACAAACAAAATTTAATTTGTTGCTTAAAAAAAAACTCAAATATGATACTTAACATACCAATCTCAACACTGTTCATTAAAATGGTCCGATGTGCAGAGACTAATATTTCTTTATTGTTTGTAACAGATTTTTAATTTAGTTCATAAATCAGATATTTTCAAAGATTAGCTTTGACAAGCTCAACTAACGCAGATTATTTATAATAAGTACCATTTATGTCAGAGACAATATTAGTGCTTCAACATCAGTGTAACTTAATTTATTGTTCCCAACTTTTAAAAAAACTGCCTTGTTGTTGAACTTTAACTTTGCTTTTAAAACTTCTTTTGCAATACTTGTAGCTAACCGCAATATTGCAGATCAAGGATTACAGCCTACCTTGTTTACTTTTACAATTGGTTGCATTGTAAACTATTTCTTGCACTTTTTTTACCATTGGTTCAAACTAGACTTTAATAATTAGTGTTATTACGACAGCAGAAAATCAGTTCGGTGACAGTGGAGTTCTGCCTATGACTCCTGCATCACCCTCTGTTTGTTCTCCCTGGGAGAATGTGTTCATTTCCCTTTCATCCACTACGGCCACCCTTTCCACTTACATTTATATTTAACACATCTTTGAGTTTATGAACAAGTTCTAGAAGCTACTGTGTTGTGTAGGAGCAGTGATGGCATGCAGTGCAAAATGTAGCCTCAATAACACTAACTCTGAGAAAATAAGATATACTACTACAAAGACAGGCATTTAAAGCAGTTTTACTATCCTTCAAAATATTTACATATATACATGAGTTTAAAAAATTAAATGTAAGAGAAAAATCTGACTCATCATAATCTAAATAACTGTTTACATGATATCAAAAATGTTAGATCGATTATATCATTACAAGAAAAAATATTTTTTCTTTTTACAAAAATTAAATATATAACACAGACTTCAACAAATTTTTAAGACAAATATATAAATGTTATAACCTGCATTTTGAAGAAATTTAATTTTTTGCTACTATTTACAGAATGAATGTTACAGAAAAGCATAAAAAAATATCTTCTTTTGATAACAATGGTAATCTTTGCAATTCCTTCCACATGTTTCCATTTAACTGTGGTCCGAAATCACGTCTAATTATCTTTATTATTAGTGAGCTCTTTAACCAAAATTATACTGTAACAACACATCCATATAAAATAAATATAATTAATACTCTGGGCAAATTATATTCATGCAAAAATACAAATTTAATAAACAAAATAATTTAATATTTTCTAACACCAATACATACTTTTACTGGAAATAATTAATTGTATGCCCTTTCAACACTTTGCCTACAAACAAAAAGTTTTACAACATGAATGAATATTTACGTTGCACAAGTACAGCTCACCTACCTTCAAAGAAACACAAACTTCAATGAACTTCTGCAAGCATGTAAAGAAGGAAGGAGAAAATGTATTCAAATTTCTACCACGTCACAAATGAAAACTGTAAGTATAAGCAGTTGAAACAAATTCACAAAAGAAAGATCAAATTTACAGTATCAATGCAAAACATAACCACCACCATCACCATCACCACTGTTACGCACAAAGCATAAGCTGGAATTACATGTGATGTTCATGCAAGAACAATGAAATGCATCAAGCTCTTGTGCTCTCTCTCACGAGTGTCTCAGAATTTCTTCTGCTAAGCTAGACCAGTATTAAACACAAGGCTTGGCCTCTAGCAGCAGACAAGAAATTCTTCCCTCTTGGCCATGTGACTACCTTGAACACAAGCATGTAGTACAAAATATGTGTGTACCTGTGTACGTAAAAATATATTTAAACAGACAATCACTTTCAAGGTGCCAAATCAAATGGAATTTTGACAGTATTATACAAATTTTGGATGAGTGAGAAATTTACTGTTATTTTTCATTCTTAGTTACATACTTAAAATACTAGAAATTTGTTTATAAATATTTCAAAAAATAACATTTATTGCCTCTGTAAGGAAATTATATTCTGTCCATGCCAACACTGCTAAAAGCAACTTGTGAGTGCAAAATGTGTATGAATGTGTCTCACATGGGAATAGCACAAAATTCTACCAGGAGAGTTAGTATGGCATGAGCAAGGCTATATGTATGTGATTCCAGCTTAAGATGATATTGCCAAAATGTTAGCTTTGTATAGCACGTGTCTGTTGTTACTAGAGCACGGTTATATTTTCAATATGATTTTTAATGTTACCATCAATTAATTCTATAAATAAAGATAAAAACCAATACAACATGTAAGACTGAGAAAACTACTATAAGGCACATGCATATATTTTAAGATAATAGAAATATGCATGCTTAAGAGAAATTACTTTACATTTCTAACCAAATGTCTAAAAATAACTGTTTTAAACTAACTACACATTACTATAAAATATTATCTCTCTTTCTGTACTTGCCAGCAATGTGTAACATCTAATCTAAGTAATGAGTAAATTCATGTGTTCTCATGTTGTGAATACACTTATAATATGAAACTTGGACACAAAATTTAAGGTAGAATTCTCTAAATAATGCTGATCGTATTAAGTATACAAAATTGTGTTTTCAAATACTTTTCCGCTAGAATTTGCTGCCATTAACTATAGACCTGATTTTCGAAAAGGAATTTCATCAAAATATTGCCCATTTTTTATATTAATTTTTGATGTTTTTACATTAATACTGTAAAGTTTCCCTTGGTCTTTATGAACTTTGGTTCGCCCATCCACCACAGATAGCAGAACCGTGATTTTATAAATTTACGTTCCTTCACTTCCATCGCTTTCAAGAAATTGCTCCACTAATTTCAGAGAGCTAAGATGTTACACATCAAAAATACTTACATGTGAAATTTTTAAGTTGTAATACATACATTAGTTGGACTAAAAATTTATCAAATCAGTTACTGATTGTGCTTTACTTGATTTTACATACATAAAACTATTATATTTCACTGAAAGAATCAACAGAATATATCAATTGTAACTAAAATCATCTACAGAATTACTTTTTGAAAAAGTTATTTCTAAAACTACAGTCATGCTACTTATAAATCCCCATAACCAACAGACTTGGAACAAGTATTCATTATTTTTGCCACCTCATAACTCTAGACAAGAGTAAACCTGGATAATTATTGCAGCACACACACTTATTTTCTCTTCTAAAATACATGGTATATATTCAAGGGCTGTCTGATGGAAGACACAAGATAAAGTTTGGGTGCGGCAGAAGAACGCACACCAGCAGCCCCAAAGAAGAACTTGACCATACTTGCATGCCACTGTGAAGGTAACAGTGGACAAACACATTTTAGTTTTCTTGAAAATCGCAGATAATTTTTAGATAAACATTGACTATATAAGAACAGTTTTAATGGAACAGCCCAGTTAAGCACTTAACATACTACTTATGGACTTATGGTTTAGACATTAGTAACAGATAAAACTGAACCAATTAATAGGGCTATACGTTACGAATCCAGTTTTCTCCCCACATTATACTCGTAATGATACTATAATTCAGAAAAATAAAATTGTTCAAAGGTAAAAAAGTCTTGTAACATCGAATGCCACTTCACAGAATTATCAAGAATAATTACTTTGCAGTACTCAAATATGCCTTTTTTTCTTAATTTTTCTTTCCCCCCCCCCCCCCCTCCCCTTCAAACAAGCAGCTTTGATTAATAATTGCTAATGAACGACATCTGCAAATATGTACTTGTACTCAACTTGATTTGTAAGGACTAATACAAAACTATCAGCTACAGACCTGACTACCTATTCAATGACTTCAACTTGGCTTGACTCAACAAAAAAAATGCAGCCCTGTCCAGCTCTACTCTATTGATTCAACACTGTAATGTAACAATTAATAATTCAATGAATCAGACACAAAAAAACACACAAAGAAAAATAAAGAGAAAGAACTGAATCACCAGTCAATAGCAATGCCACTAAGTACCTGAGTCAATTCTCCGAATAACATCACAAATGCTTCTCAAATTATTTGTAGAATACAAGCTGCTTCAAGCAGATCACTAAGGTGAAACCTCATTATGAAGTACCGCACTATAAAGGTACTTAAAGATACTTTGAAGTATAATTTTCATGTCCCAACAAGATGTTTTACATTTAGTAAAAGTATTTTCATTATTAAGTTCTAAAATGTGGGTTTTATCAGATTATGAGATTTATGAGATTTCACTGTAGTATGAAACAAACAAAGAATTTAACTATCATGCAATATTTTAAAAGTATTTTATTTGCAACTTAAACTGGTCAGTAAATAACAGATTAAGTAGGTTCAATTGACTCAGATGAAAAATTGTTTCATTTGATGGGAGACTATGACACATCAACCTTTAATAATCTAGGAAGTGTATATTAGTTATTGTGTGTTGTATGATACCTACTATGTGCCCATAGCCACTTATGGAGCAGAGAATTGGACTGTAGATAAGAGAGACACTGGAAAGATCAGAGCAATAGGAATGAGGAGTCTATGGCAGTTACGAGGTGAAAAAAGATCAGGAATGCCACGGCACAAGCAAGAGCAGGTGTACAGGTTTGAATGAGATCATTGAAAAATCAAGAATGAGATGAAATGGCCATGTCCTGATAATGGGAAAAGAGGGGCTGCCTAGAAAAATGAAGTTAAGTACACAGGAAGAAGACCCCAAAGAGACCAAGGAGGAGGTAGGAAGAGCAAACAGTTAAAGGTGTGCAGGAGAGAGAAGAAGACTGCAATAAAGTGAAGAATGAGGGATGGTGGAAGATCAGAGGAAGAAGGCATTTTACTTTGCTGATCTGGCAGTAGGTTGGAAACAGCTGACGATTGACAATTTCTTTTGTTTTTGTGATAAATATAAATTATCAACAGAAACCCTGAATGTAAATGGTTTTCTACTGTTTTAAGTATTAAGTTATACGGTTGGCAACATCTTGAGACTTACATACATTCTAAAAACAACATATTTTCTGGCGTGTTACGTGTTGTGTTCCTTGTGTTGTTTATAAACCCGGCCTATATGAAGTATTTTCGTAGCTACTACTTAGCATCAGAAATACATCTTTTTAATTAAGATGACGAAGCAGTTTTAATAATAACTTAAATGTTATACTGAAACCATTTCATCGCCCATAAAATGACTGCCAAAAACTGTTCCTCTCTACTATTTAGCCACACATTCTACACCCACCACATTCCCCTTTTGTCACTTGGCTACTCTACACTCATTATCATATACAGCTTCTTTTACTACACTTAAGTTGCTATTGTAAAAATTTGAAACTGTATTATCTTCATGCTTACAGACAAAGCCAATGCTTTAGCACCCCACCCTGAAAAGTTCATTAACTGATACTACAGTATTTTATACATGCTAGGAACAAGTAATCCAAAATAAAATGCTAATATAATTAGAATAACTTACTCTCTAAAGAAAACTGAAATCAGAGAAAGTGAAATACAAAAGCACAAATAAAACTAAACTACAAAGAAAACATTAACTGCAAACAAGAATTACATCTCACACACATTAACCTGGCAGTTGAGTAGAACATGCCATTAAATAAATTTCATGCCTTCAAAAAACATGAAACAGGCACCACAAACAAGACAAGCCACATTCAAGACATTAATCAATACTTACAGAAAATTCCAGAAGTCCAATTCAGTCACCAATAAGGGAAGAACATCAAGAAACAAGGAAATAAATTAAATTAATAAACCTAAGATTACTCATTAAAAACCAAACCATCAATATTAATAAAAAAAAAAACATTTTTATCCTTCTATTAAACACTATAAAACATTTGTGCATGCACACATCAAAAAGTTTTTTTATATAAAATGTTTTAATACCAAGAAAAAAAAATCCAAACACCAGAATGTGTATCTCCAAAACTCACATTTGACGTGTGTACTTATTCCTAGATAAGATGAACTTGAACATGCATTCATTCACTGAAATTGTTTTAATGCCATTCAACTATTAAATTGCTGCTAATCTGTGCTCTACAGTCTGTACATAAAAATATAAGACTGTAAAAACGAAAGAAATAGTGCCCATAGTAACTACATTGGTGCAGCACATCAACAGTGAAAAGAAATTAGACACAAATAATAAGATCATTGGGCTGACACATATGGAGGGCTAAGAAAACTGACCCTTGGGCTTGAAACTATAGTGGGTTAACATGGAAACACTAGACTAAACTGAACTAAAACTAGGATCGTGTTCCTTTACTTACACGAAGGCACAAACCTGCATGTTTACGAAAATAGTACCGTTACCCCGTGGCGTTTTTTCGAAACAGTAACTAGGTGGCTACTGTACACGTATTTCTGCATGATAATATTTTAACTAATATCCTAAAAAAAATACTTTTTTCTAAATCTTTTTCTAACAAGCATGTTAGACAAACTCTTTCCATGCATGAACATCATTGTGACTACATGTCCCCCAATAGTGTAGTTTCTACTATGTCTTTCCAGAAGTAAAATTCTCAAGACTACATTATTCTTCTTGTTAATTTATTCTCTAAAAACCACCAACACAAAGCAATGTTATACAGTGTAGCCCATCCTAACCAGCCGCCACGAGTCTGAGATGAGACTCTCAGACCTGTCACATGTGTCTAGTTGCTAGTCCACTCAGTCCAGTGAGCTGCTGCTTCACTCAGGACTGACGGGTTAAAAACAGGGAGTACACTCTTAATTGTATAAAAAACTTTCCAATGTGTTCACAGATTAGGTTTAAAAATAATTTTAAAAAAACATTAAAACATTTATCAAATTTACTCAAATGTGTGCATTAGAAGAAACTAAAATTTTTAAACTACCAGACAGTCACAGTAAAATACCAAAAGACACTTATCACTTAAATGGGTAATGTTATAAACATAAAAGATTCCTCATTAAATCAGTATCTTAATTATAAACTATTAGTAATGAATTTATCTGCAAAACTGATAACTTAAATGTTACGATACTTATTTGTTTTTATAATTTCTGGTACACATTATCATTGTTTGTATGTATGTACAAATTAAATGTCTGATAAATGTCAAAGTCGAAAAGTTTATCTAATATCCAATGTTCACAGCTGTGATTACTAGTAGAGTTATATATTAAAATATTTGCTAATACAGAGTGTTTGGAGGATTTCGAAGACATTAAACCAGTTTTTGGTAACCTTGTGATGCTAACTGCGAGATATTAAATAATGTATAATTGAATGCTACAAAGCAGGTTACAAACAGTACTAGTACATTCTAACACCTCTTGTCCTATTTCTATTTACGGGGTAAAATGTTGGTGCCGGTTTGATTTAATGTTTGTTGGCTTGGAACAGATCCAATTTTCACAGCTAGGGTGGGGTTGCTACATCCCTTTCAGCCTGTACCCACACAATTGAGTAGGCATACTTGTAATTCAGACCTCCACAATTGTGCATTTTAATTTGAAGAATTTTTCCTTTGAATGCTTTCTTCGTGCTAGACTTAGTCACATGGATTGTGTGGGTAGTTATCTACATACAGGAATTGTTCTCTCTAGCTTTGTGCAGCAACCACAGTAAAAGGAAAGTAAGTTGTCATTTTTAAACATCTTTAACCTAGATTTTAGATTGCAAAAAACAAGTAACATGTTGGTCAAAGTTGTAATAACTGTTTTTGTTATTAAATGCATTCAAAATTAAATAAATATAATATAAATTATTACCATACAAATATTATATAAACTATTAAATTAATAGCTACAATATTGTGTTGGTTAGGCATTAACTGACGGGTTATTTATACTCTAGAAAGAGAAGTTTTCTTCCGATTGCAGAAATCTACAACCGAGATACAGACAAGATTACATAATGTTTTTTCATGGAGAATTTTGAACTGGACGAACTTAGCAAAGAAGAAATTTACACACTATCACGAACAAAATACTGTATTGTTCCTGACAGCTTAATGGAATCTGAACTTTAATATTGTGAGTTGCGACCTCTTGATTCATTTGCCACAGAAACAATTACAGGTAATTATTCTGTGCATAAATAATCTGTATCACTACATTTAGCTGTGTCTAGAATAGGTGATGTTCCAGTTCTGAACATAAGTGACAAATTTGCAGCCAGTTGAAACAATATGAAACATTACTCAGTATGTTGCAGTCATGTTTGAATGATTCTTTCCTCAAATTTTCTTGTTTTAAAGAAGGGATGATATATACAAATGTGATTAGAAAGTAAATGAAACAATTTATTTCTCTTTCCTTTCTATGTTTACTGCAAAAAAGGGTGTTCTTTCAAATAAAGTTACAATGGAGGTAATAAAAATTGACTAAGAAAACCACACTATCAATAATACTCTTGTACTTTCATGGTGACTTGCAACTTTCATTATCTTAAGTGTCTCTTAACTGCACGTAGAACAATGTTAATATGTATAAAAAAAATTTTAACTGCCACCTATTAAAACTGTGTAAAAGAACTACACGAAGGCCAGAACTCTTTAAACAACTATACTCCCACCCCTCACTGTGCAAACTAGAAATGCTGATCACACCCATGCATTATCAGTTACATGTGAATACAAAGTGAATATTGCATAAAAATAAAATCATGCTGAAATGTTAACTAGCCTAATAAATAATCATGAGCAAAGCTGAATTTTTCTAACTACTCATTAAACCAGCAGCATATAAAAAAATGACTTTTTCCCCTTTCAATTAAAATAACTTAAAAAAAAAAAATGCCTTAAAGCACGGTTGTATAAACAATTGTAGGCCAATTTATGTTCAAAACATGTTTAATATCACATCTTTTGAACCTATAGCATTCACAGAATAAAATTCATTAACTCCAAAGAATTAAAATATTTCTGCAGGCTTATTTCTAAATGCAAAATAAAGCAACATTATTCTCTCTTGTCATTTAAATAGTGTGCAATTTGCACTATGGATAGAAACTTTCTCTCACTACAATAGAGAGCACTGGAACATCATCTGTAACTAACACACTAGACCAGTGGTTCCCAATTTACAATACACTTTCTTTTGGTGGGACCCCAAATCCTTCAAGGAAAGTTATTTGACAATAATTCTGAACATTCAAACCAAATTTATTTTAATTACAGCATATTGTTAAATCTCCCTGATACCTAATTATTTACATTTTGTAATGTTCAAATATAAGGGAAACTATAATTTTTAATTAAAAGCCTTCATTGCACAATCTAATGTGAGGAATGAAATTTTTTCAGTGTTTGATTTATAATAGCCCTAAATTTACATTTTCATGTTCATTTGCTGCCTGTTTTATATGACACTAGCTGCAATACCCGGCGTTGCCCGGGCTGAACACAGGGTGGAGTTAGTAATTGTCTTCTTAATTTGAATGTCAAGTGTGAAAAATAATTTATATCACTTTCAGATCCCGACAGACGTTGTTCTGCCAGTTTATAGTTATTTACCTGGTCTGTATGTAATTTAGACTTTATAAAGTAATATAGAAAAAAGCTGAAAAATAAGAGATTATTAATATTGAAAAGATTCCATTATCTAGCTAATGCTCTGCTTGCATTGCAATGCCTCATTCAGTTTTGTTTTGTAATATGTTTGAAGTAGTTCCACATATACAAATCATCTATCCATCTCTCTATACCTATTTATCTCTATCTACATCTATATACATCTACTGTGCCCGGCAGTTATCTTGGCGTCTCTCAGCGCGGGGGTGCGGGGACAGCGGGACCGGAGAAAGAAGAGGGGGTAAGCAGGCAACACGTAGCCGAGAGCCGTTGTAACGTTGCAAGATCCCTGCCCTCCTAGCTAAATATTTTTCTTTTAAACTATTTTCATGAATGTAAACATTTCTTAAAAGGTCTTGGTAAGAATATTTTTACCGTTGTCATGTATTTTAGGGTTGATATTTGCACTTGCTTTGTGTTTTAAGAGTGTACCTTGTATTTTAAGAGACATTTTCAATCATTACTATTTTTTATGTAATTATTCACAAATAAGTCGCTGTACTAGATTTTTGCCGGTTTTGGCCTACTTTTTTAGGTTTTTTCTAAATGAGTTTAATTTTGTCAAGTAAGTTGTATTATGATTGCTGTTTTTAATGTTCATTAACATGTTGCATAATTCTAGAACAAGGGACTGTGTTTGGTGTGGTATGTATTAGAGAGAGGCATAAGAGGCCTGTAAGTGCAAGTGAGAACGAAACAGTGATTCCCCGCCTACAGAGATAAAAGCTGGGATTCCCCACTGGTCGTGGGAAATGTGTGATAACTGCTGTCTCACGGTGTGGGAGAGAGAAGGAAAATGTAAAGTCCCTAACTCTATGTGTAGAAAACTGTTTTCAATATGTGTTCTGTGTTCTTATTGGCTTGTATCTGTAAGTGTGAATGAAGAGTGTGTGTGATTGGTTGGTGAGGTCATGTGACTTCTCCCTGCGTGGAGGAGAAGGTAACATGAGTTCACCAGTCGTCCGTCGATCGCTGCACCAGTAGGTCGCGTTCGGTGGCTTCTCGGCAAAATGAAGTAAATTGAGGGATAGAAAATTTAACGTCAGTAGCTAGAGCATGCCGTTTAGTAATCATTTGTTTTGAAACTTTTGGGATATTTTTAATTAGAAATTGCGGCTACCGACGTCTGCATTTGGCTCATGGCGAAGTTCATTTTCGCTGGGTGCGGCCACGTGTGAGGCCGCACTGACTTCGTGTACTTACAGTAAAATATTACTGAAGGACATTATTTGTCGTTAATTTTCATCGCGCGAGCTGCGAGCATTTTTCAGCGGGCAGATGTACGTGTTGAACGAGTGAGTGAGACATTGAAAGTTTTTGGATTCGTCTGTGCATTCTATTTTGAAAAAATAAAACAAACACTAAAAAATTGGCGCAACATCTTTTTATTTTGTATGTAACAAACCGTTATACCATGTAGTGGCTGTTAGGAAAATATTGCCCTTCAGTGTATACCCGAAAATGGAAGGTGAAGGTGGCAGCTCGCAGAGGCGCGGTAAAGTGATACATAGCGCAGAGCGGGAAATAATAAAAACCGTGATGCAGTGTTGTGATGAAGAAGCGAAAAATAAATGTCTGCTCGAGCCTTTACAGAGACTGACGGCAAGAGCAGCGAAGTACACGGGTGTGAGTGAACGGTCCATAGTCAGGATTCGTAAAGTCAGCAAAGAACGACCACATGACTCACAGACTACGCCAGGAAAAAACTGGTATTTTAAGTATTTGATAAACAATGGAAATATATCTTTACTACGTTACTGTTACATAGTGTATAGTGGAGTAAAATATTTGGGCAGTTAGGGTGTGTGCGAGTTGGGCGGCTATAAACAAGTAAGGTCTTGATAGCCTATTGTGGAGAAATGATGAGTATGAAGCGTTGACGAAATGACAGAACGGGGAAAACGGGAGCACCTAGAGAAAGCCCGCCGACCAGCGACATCGCCCGGCACGATTCCCAGATGCGAAACTGATGACTAGTAGACAACCGCGGCCCCGACAGGAATGTGAAGCATATTTCCGATTTCATAAATAAGCGGAGAATTACTTTCATTATGTACTTTTTACAAACCCGACTAATTATTATGTATGTAATAATCCTTGTTTTGTTAACAAACACATGTAAAGTAGGTAGCACAAACATACACTTTTATACATCTTAACAATAGGTTTTGTCTGTCCAATTTAACTTATTATTTCTTTAATTAAAATAAATTTTGTTTCATCATACAATTTATTTTTCTCATTGTATGCTATGCTGCCCTTTGACGAAGAATTCAACAATATCTTGAATTTGTGTTTCGAAGCAGATATCAGAGGCATGGTTGTTATTTTGACAATTACAACATAAGTGTATTATATATTATTCAGTACCTAGTAGGCTAAACATATTTCATGTTAAGGTTTGCCTAGATGCAAATGCAAGGCAAGGGAATAAGCCTGCGAATAAAATTATCTTCAACATGTACCCTTCTAAATGTAAATTTTCACCAGAAAATGTTGTTACGCGTAACAGGTGTACTGATTACGGAAACACACACAACTTATATTTTGAAAATATTTTTAGCAGTGACGTACTGTTGTAATACCCAAGATAATGTGCCTACTTATACCTCTACCCGTCTTTGCTATTGACAGGCCTGTTTTAATGTACCCTTAATTTGTACTCACAGTATCGTTATCTTAAAACATTATTGTTCTTTCGCAGGGCCCACACGGGCGTGGATATAGACGTACGTAGTGTAGGAAGTCACGCGCCGAATGTTTTCTGTTCTGCTAGTACAAACCTGGCCGCTGACCTTGTCAATAGGGTACAGCTTTCTCTTCGCCCTCCCCTTTACCATAGACAGGACTAGGGAGCTCAAATGCCAAGTTATCTGCCGGGCACAGTATGTATCTCTCTATCCCTATTTATCTCTTTATATATACATATATACTTCCCACTATCTCTATATCTTCAATATATAAGTCTCTATATAGCTCTATACATCTATATCTAACCCATTTCCTTCTCTATACCTCGCTCTATCTCAACTTATCTCTCCGTCTCTATCTCACTATATATATATATATATATATATATATATATATATATATATAAATAATCACTCTATCTCTCTCTTTTATATTTAAATAAATTGTGTCATGCGTGCGCACTTATACAACAAAAACAGACAAAGAGCCGCTATATAAAATGAAATAAACACATTTTTTGACACGATTCGTGCTCCAACTAATGAAAAATAGTTATACCGTCTCAGTAACATTCATAGGCATGCGCATAACAAATCACCAAAATTTCATCGCAATCGGATGAATGGTATAGGAACGCATACGGCACAAACAAAGAAAAATTAAAGACAAGACAAACGCATCAAACGTTGGTGCGTTTAAAATTCAAGGCAACTCTATCTATTGACGAAGTTAAGAACAAAACTGTTATTAGCACCTTTATTTTGCTAGCCGCTGCGAGCTCCAATAAGCAGACTGGTCTCACCAAGGAGAAAAATATCAATTTGCCAGACCTTACTATGTGTATGATCGTGTGTCAGATATAGAGAAATGGCACTCACTCACTCACTATTTGTATGTCTATGACCTATTATTTTTTCTGTTATAAAATGAAATTATCACTTTTTCACTCCCTTAGGGATGGAATATCATATTAATATAGTGTCTATGCGTTAATCCAGGTTATAAGCTAGCTGTAGGCCAAATTTCATTCAAATCCATCCAGTAGTTTTTACGTGAAAGAGTAACAAACATCCATCCATCCATACTTACAAACTTTCGCGTTTATAATATTAGTAGGAAGTAGGATATGTCCTGAGTCACGGAAACCCAGGGTTCCGATGAACACCTTTTAGGAATCACTGCACTAGACCTCTAGACAATACCAAATATTTACATTACTTATTTGAAAATCAAGTTATAACCAGTATCATTGTGTTTCAAACCTACGTACACAAAAACCAAGCAATAAAACTGGCAAACAAACATAACCACTTAATACAAGTTATTATGACAGAAATTGTGAAAACATTAATAAGGTGTTAATGACTATGCAGTATTTTATCATAAAAGAAGATGCAATAAAAGTTATTTTGTACATGAACATGCAATTACATAAACATCATACAAAATATGCACTCTAATATTTATGTACATTTTTAAGTACATACGTGTACAATAATATATCCTTCTTCTAATCTAAAAGAGAGTGGGAAGGGGGAAAATACCATATTGTTACGATTTACCGTGGGTTCGTAAAGGATAGCTCAATTAATAGATTTTACTACACACACGCAGTTTTATTGATGGCCACTACTTATGTCACTTACAAATAATCTTCTAAAATGACAAATTATCAATTGCACTTAAAATATGTATAATATATATATATAATGTATATATGTATAATATGTATAATGTATATATAATATGTATAATCTATGTTAGTATCTGAGCGGCCATTCGCTTGGTGGTAAGGTTCTATCACGGCCTGTCTCGCACTGATAATCATGTTTCTTGAGGCCATGCAGGCACCTTCGGTTTCCAGGGCGTGAACAAGAGCATCGCGAATGTTTTTGTGGCGAGCCAACTGAAGAGTTGGCTGAACCTCCGCGTCTCTGAGCCCGTCTACAAAAGCACTAGTGGAGATCCTCGCAGGGCTAAGAGGAGTGCCGTAGCCTTTTTCTTCATCGTCCCAGCTTTCACTTCAGCAGCTGCCTCAAACTGTCGCCTGAGCCCACGACGATTGCCCATCAAAGGTGGGTGGCTTGAATTTTGGGTGACCGGTTGCGCCTTCCACCTTCACATCTCCAGAATTACTGCTCCTTTTCGTAGCCGATGCAGCTTCCTTGATCATCCGACGGCACTCTTCAGTTACAGCTGCTACTTGCTGCTCGGTGGTCTGCTTGAGCTGAGCTAGCTGTTGTGCCACTAGTTCTTCTTGTTCTGCCACATGTTGCTCTAAACACTGTACTTTGCCTTCCAACTGGTTGCTGGTTTCATCGATCTTCTTTTTCATTTCTTCTTGGTTTTTCTTAACGTCCCCTATCTCTTCCTTCATAGCATTCTTCATCTCCTCTTGGCAGTTATCAATTTTGTTCTTCTATCTTCCTGGCCACTCTTAATTTCATTCTTCATTTCTTCCTGGCTACTCTTCATCTCGTCCAGCCTATTTTCCATTTTCTCCTGGCTACTCTTCATCTCGTCCAGCCTATTTTCCATTTTCTCCTGGCTACTCTTCATCTCGTCCAGCCTATTTTCCATTTTCTCCTGGCTACTCTTCATTTCATTCTTCATTTCTTCCTGGCTGTTATCAATTTTATTCTTCATTTTGTCCATTTTTTCATGGATACTCTTCAGTTCATTCTTTATTTCTTCCTGGCTGTTATCAATTTTATTATTCATTTCGGCCAAGAATGCCAGGACATTCTTAAGATCGTCGGCAGCCATCTTTCTTGTCCACATACACTACAAGTCCAACACTAATGTCTTATGATGACACTGCAATTTCCCCTATGTGCT
This sequence comes from Bacillus rossius redtenbacheri, assembly GCF_032445375.1. Lineage (NCBI taxonomy): Eukaryota > Metazoa > Arthropoda > Insecta > Phasmatodea > Bacillidae > Bacillus > Bacillus rossius. The sequence goes on along the minus strand of NC_086330.1, from coordinate 119,847,592 downwards.
AACCTAAACCCCTAAAAAACACTAACACTAATTTTAAAACTACTACACTTAAAACTACTACACTCAAAACTAACTACAGTTCCTAACACTTGTTGCAATCTCGAAAATCTAATTCAATTTTAATTAACTATAAACTAATCCTAAATTCTTTAAATTAGGGCTATCCCACTTCTGACACCAAGAATGTTACTATTTACCGCGGGTTCGTAAGGGATAGCCCAATTAATAGATTTTACTACACACACACAGTTTTATTGATGGCCATTAATTATGTCACTTACAAATAATCTTCTAAAATGGCAAATAATCAATTGCACTTAAAAAAAATAATGTTGCTTCCCCAGTCACTCGTTTCTTACAATCCACACACCTCGCTGGGCCGCACCTCTCGCGCAACTCTTGCCGCAGCACTCCTCGTGGATCACAGCCGCGGGACTCCGTCGCTGCACTCCGCCGCCTCCGTTGTACTTGCCTTCGCCGAGGGTCCGCACGACGCCTCGCTCGGAACTTGGCTCGTGACACCGCCGCGCCCGCAACACTATCGCCCGGAACTGAACTCTTCGCCCTGGAACCTTTGTCCAGGGACTTTGCCACTCTATCGCCCGGAAAATCCGCCACGGGAAAACTCCCAACTTCACTGAACTCACTCACTCCCTGCCCTGGAACCTTCGTTCAAGGACTTCGCCACTCTGCAGCACCCGCGGCACTATCGCCCCGGAAGCTCCGCCGCGGGAAGGCTCCCGCCTGAACTCTCTCTCTCTGAACTCCGACTCCCTCTCGAGGGCGCCGTCCTCGTTTTATCTATCAGCCGCAATTTCCAGAACTCGTGAGCGCGGCTGGGGCCAGTCTCGTCATTCCGTGCTGACCCAACGGCAGAAATCTCTCGAAACATGTGTCGGCGGCTCGCGTAACTCCACAGCTGTCAGGTTTCAGTTACATGTCAAAGGCAGGGCACCGCGCGGGGAGTGGTGGGAAGGAGGGGGGAAAGCGACAATCCTTGTTATCTTCCAGGCGCGCGCAGCGCATATCATGTTGCGATAGTCGCCAGCCAGCTCTGCACTTGCACGTGTCCCGGCCTTGCTCACGTTCGGAACAATATAATGCAAAGAAAAATTCCACAAAAATAACAAAAAACAATAATTTTGGACTACAAGCTTTTGCTGCCATTCTCCACCCTGAAGATGCCTGTTGCAATTCAGTGCAGCTGAACCTCAAGAGCCAAGATAGCCAACTAAAATTTCTTTGAGAATCTTTAGTAACTGTGTAAACAAATACAAAACATGTGGTGCTGCCATAGAGCGAGGACTTTACTCTTACTAGTATATGGTTGCAAGAGGTGATATTGTGGCATTGTAGGCCACTGCCCTGCCCAGTTTTGTATTCTTGTGACATGATGCTTTCAATTAACACAATATATCAGCTGATTATGCACGTTCAATATTATGGCAACCTAGTGTTGTATTTGTTCTTTATTCACAGCAATATTTTTATAATAGTTTTTTTATATTTAATTAATTATATTTAGAAAAGCACTTTAACTAAATTTTTACAAATTTTCACCAGGTTGACTAAGTTACTATTTATACAAGTGTAATTTGCTGTATTTTATTTCATTTAAATATTATTTTTATAACTACATATATGTTTATATGTGAATTTCAGTGTGTGTTTTTTCAATTTTTGTAGAACATTGGATATTGTTTTCGGAAAAGAACAAGAGACAGATACGCAACACTGCAGTGCCAATTTTCCAGACAGTGATCAGTTGCTGAGATGTTCTTGTGGTTATTGTATACATTCACATGACGGGAGAAACAACAGGTGTTAGCTCCCACGGAAAGTAGGATATTTATCAGGGTTTTGTGCCCTCAATGCGAAGGTAGTGTGTAGGAGCTGGGTTTTGTCGGTGAGGTCACGTACCTGCCTTTTCCCTGTGTGGCTATACACTGTAGACAGTTTCAAAGAAAAAAACACATTGAGACAGAACTTTGCACCCAAATACCTGCAACGTTAGAACGAACATTTTTCAAGTATTTTTTGTTATGTGCAAGGTATGATCATCGCAGGGTAAGATTGTGACTTGTCACAACATATTTGACTAAAATATTATAAAATTATTTAAATCAGTTGCAGTGAAATTAGTGCTAAAATAGAAACTTGTCTCTCATGACATCATAACAGGCATTTATGATAATGAAAGTTTCATTAAACAAATTTTACTAAAGGCTGCAATGTGGGTATTTCATCTGGTCTTTATGGGCAGTTTAAAAAAAAACAGTTGATATAGGCTATAAAAATAGTTAATGCCAAATAATCAATTGCACTTAAAAATGTTGCTTTCCCAGTCACTCGTTTTCACACACCGCACGCCTCGCTGGGCCGCACCTCTTGCCGCAGCACCCCTCGTGGACCTCCTGAGCCGAAAATGAGTAATTTCTTGGCTCAATTATTCAGCTTTTATTTATTAAAATATTTTTGCTTTCCCATAAGCTAGAGCACCTCATCAAAATTTATTTTCTCAGCTATACCACCTAGGGCTACACATATTAAAACTTTACTAGTGGGTCTTAGAGAGACTCAACGTCTCAGCAGAGACATGCAGACGCTTACACGCAGCGTAGGCCAGCCGAGTCATTTTCATCTCGCCTGCATGCAGGAACAGGAATGATAACTCTCCCTGCCTAACGTGCCTTCCGCCTTGTTTCTCATGCAGGGGTACCTGTCTCGTCAGGCGAGCCTAGCTCGCTTTCCCAGGCTCGAGGCCCTGGCGAGCAAAGTGGATGTGCTGGTCTCGGCATAAAACAAGCACTTCCCCGCCACCCCTGGCCCTCTTAGGTTTTCTGCTATGCTTCCAGGAACCATGCCCTTTCCCTCTTCAACCCCTCCTCTCCTTTAGGAACAAGCCACGCCTATGCATGCGCTCCACGCACGAGGCTTGTAGCGATCTCTCGAGCACAACCAAAACTAAGCATGCTAATGTCAGTTTCTCCCGCCAGTGAGCACCACCTTCCAAACCCCCTTTGCCTTAGACGGCATACAGCAAAACCACCGCTCAGTGCACTATCTCATGGCGCCCGTGCCAACTAAAGATGGCACTGCCATAGAGAGTTTTAGATGTTTTTTCATGTGGCACTATGACTCCCACAAGCCCTGACCAATCCCAAGGCACTTTTCCTCTCATGGCCCACTTATCTTCGCCCACTCTGTTTCTCTCTTCCCCCCTCCCCACTTTTCATTTTCGAGCCCAGGAAGGAACTAAGGGACTATCTCAAGTAGAAAGAGTCGTCAATCAACTGTGGTACAGGGAGCATCCTACATCTGCCGCGCTACTTCTACCGCGACCGCGTCTCTCCTCCTGAGAAGTCGGACATCAAAGATTATAGGATCTAGTCACGACCACCAGGGGAAAGTTTATACTGCATCATATTAGTGTTAGTGTTTTTCTGGTGAATCAAGTGCGTGCAACCGTGCTAGTGGTCGTCTACCATCACATGGATAGATAGTACCACCGACCTACCCCACAATTTGTGGGCTTTCTATCCTCAGTGATGGGTAGACAACCACATCTACCCGCACTGAGTTCCTGATTTCGGCCATCTAAATTCCCCGCATCGTGCTGTCAACTTTAGTCCGCTATCCGCCCCGTCACGCCTCGCCGTTCGGATGTCAGCACTTTGCATGCAGCTAAGTCTATGTTTAGAAGACACAATGTAAGAAATCTTAAAGTTTTAAATTCTCTACAAACAATTTGCGAACTATTCCACTAACATTTAAAGAAAAAAGTAAAAAATATAGTAATGAAAAGTACTTGTCAATCCAAAATAATGGAAAGTTGTTTATTTTTGATTTTATTACTCTGACACATTGTTTGTGCAACTTGCTTTAAAATAAATGTAATCTGTAAAGTAATTATCAAAGTAGCCGCGGCCGGCCTGCGTGTAGTAAAATTCAATTCAATTATAGTTTAATGTACTCAATTTTGAGTTTACTGAACCTGTGAATTTTCATAAAAATATTTATTGTCATTAGTTTGTAAGTCATCAAAGTGGTGACCAAAAGTATTAACTACCACACTATGATAAATCTGGCTTGTCCAAAATATAAAATAAGTTAACCATTAAAATAATCTAGAAGTAACCAGATTTCAGTGTTTTATTTATATTTTTATATATTACGATCCACCTTAACAACCATCAACCTTTTGGGGTGTTAACACATAAATTCTTTGTATATTACCTGTGTTCCGCCTCTGTTCACTGTTCAAATGTCTTCTTGACGAATGCCATGGCCCGTACGTTTCCAGCCTTTTGTTTTGAAGTACCTACTGAGTCTACAGGAACACAAGTTTATTACACTCCGTCGCCGCACTCCACCGTCGCCGTCGCACCTCCCTTCGTCGAGGACCCACTCAACGCCTCGCTTGGAACTTCGCTTGGAATTCCGCCACGCCCGCAACACTATCGCCCGGAACTGAACTCTCTGCCCTGGAACCTTCATCCAGGGACTTCGCCGCTCTATCGCCCAGAAACTCCGCCGCGGAAAAGCTCTCGATTCCACTGAACTCACTCCCTGCCCTGGAACCTTCGTCCAAAGACATTGCCGCTCTGCCGCACCCGCGGCACTATCGCCCCGGAAGCTCCGCCATGGGTACACTCCCAGCTCCCAGCTGAACTCTCCCCGAGGCCGGCGTCCTCAGCTTATAAATCGGCCCAGGCGTCCTTCTAGAATTCACGAGCGCAGCTGGGGCCTGCCGTGTCATTCCGCGCCGACCCAACGGCAGAAATCTCTCGAAACACGTGTCGGCGCTCGCGTAACTCCGCAGCTGTCAAGTGTCAGATGTCTAGCTATCAGCGCCGCACGGGGAGCGGAGGGCTGGAGGGAGGGGAAGCGGCGACCCAGGTTGTGATGTCAGCCCAGCTAGCTCTGCACCTGCGCGTGACGCGGCCTTGCTCACGTTCGTAACAATAATTTTAATTACATTATTTAACAAATGGTCATGAATCAAAGTTATTTATTCTAGATTCTATTAACTCTGTGATAATTTTGAACCCTGAGGCAATTATTTTTAAATATTAACAATTCACCCACACATTAAACAAATAATAAGTGTTTTTAAGTACTAGTAACACAATTTACCACCATTAAAAAAAATCAGTAAATCACACTGTGTTTGAAATACAAAACTCTCTGATCAAAGAAATTAAAAAAATTATTTCATATTACTTTTAAAAAAAAAACATTTTCGTTCAAATAGACTTTTCAACTACAATAAACACAAATTTTAACAAAAAAACTGACTTTAAAAAAAAATAAAAAACTATTCCAAAACTAATTAATATGCACTAAAAAGTTAAAAAAATGATTGCATATTCTTCTACAACTTAATTTTTCTACTCATCAATATGTAGGTACAATCTATGTGTTTACCACGCAAGAAGGTAGGTATAATTTAGTTACAATTATTGTTATTTTTGGAGTCTGTGTCACACTTCAAATATAACTCAACACATACCTACACCGTCCTTCTTACAGTTAAGTCCTTGTGTTTAATATTGGCTATATTTTCGTATCACCGTTTGCTACATTATGTTTCAGCATAGTGTTGTATTAAAGTTCGTTTGTTTGGTCTAATTAGGTATTATTTATGTCATTTCAAGGTCGCAGATATTGTCACAGTATATTGTCGTATAAAAGTTAATTTTTAAATGGGTTAAATTACATATTGGTATTCTGTCACGTTACTCACAGTATATTGCCGTTCGTATAAAAGTTAATTTGTAAAAAAAATAATTCTTAAAGTATTCTCGTATTATTATTACTAGTAATATTTTGTTGTTTCCTTGGCTGACACTGACTCCAAAAATAACAATAATTGTAACTACATTATACCTACCTTCTTGCGTGGTAAACACATAGATCGTACCTACATATTGATAAGCAGAAAAAGTAATTTGATTATTAAGTTGTAGATGAATACTAAATATTTTTTTTTACTTTTAGTGCATATTAATTTGTTTTGAAATAGTTCTTTTTTGAAGTCAGTTTTTTTTTGTTAAAATATTGTGTTTATTTTGATTTTTAGTGAATCTGAAGTACACAAAATAATTTGTCTGAATATAGGTAGACCTACTAAACGTGCTGCTCATATGAGACGGTGCCGTTTAAATGAAACAAACGAAGTCAGGGAGAAACGCCTATCTCCAACAGAGGAAATCTACCTCGAGGACAATTTCAAAAGAGACTTGCGAAGAGCGCAAAAATAGACTTTCGAAAATGCGGCTTTACATGAAAAAAGTTTTGAACAGGGAATATATCGAAAAATGTAGTCACCGTCTCAGCTTGATCAACAATCGTCTATCGAAAGAGACCGAGGAGCAACGTGCCCACAGACTCAGCATGATACACAATCGTCTATCCAAAGAGACAGAAGAGAAACGTGCAAACCGTCTCAGCTTGATCCACGTTATGGTAGGTGACATAAATATCCGGATAGCCTATAAAAGATTCAGCTGAGTATCGTTAATTTGCTCCTAAGAATTGAAGAGTTCCGTTACTTTGTCATGGATCCCTTAGTCAGAACCTAACCAAACTTTCATTAAACTACCCTTGAAGTACATCCTTTCCACTAAAAAAAGAATCATCGAAATCGTTTGGTATGATATTGAGTTATTCATCCATTTGTCACGAACATACTTAATGCAAATTTAAGACTTATATGGTTTTCTAATGGATTCCATTGTCATAACTGGACCAAATTGAAATGTGACCACACGGAAAGCACCAGCTTTCAAATAAAAAAAGAATCATCAAAATCGATTCACCCAGTCGAAAGTTCTGAGGTAACAAACAAAAAAAAAATACAAACAAATAGAGAACCTCCTCTTTTTTTAAGTCGGTTAATAAATAGATTCTTATTTCTAATCATACCTATGTAATAGTCCAAAAAACCAAACCAAAAATATTCAACTTGTTTAAATTACACAGGCATAAATATATTTTTTATAAATAAAAATTCTTTGATACAACTAAACAAGTTTAATACAGCATGACTGCACTAGTACCATACAAATGACCTGCATGTATCTGCACAATTATCACTAGCTAATGGAAATGGACTATTAGCCTTTAACGCAGCTCAGTTCGGAGGGCAAAATTCTCTAATCACATAGATATCAATTTAGGAGGAATGTATTTCATCTATTTTGATGGGTCATATTCATATTTTTGAATCATTAATGTACCATGAAAACAAGAAGTTGCTTTGCTGTGGCTACATTCATGACTTGACAATGATGCTTCCACCCCACAGTAGTATCATACTGAAAGTTCTGGTAAAGGACAATTGCTCCATTCTTTACTGGACAATTGCACTCATGATAGACAGCCAGTAGCAAGATTATTAATTATAAGATTCAGAAATATATTTTGATATACCTACTAAATTTGTTACTATATTTTAGTATAACATACCTTATAAAATATACGTAGTTACACAATCTTTTTAATTTAAAAAAAATTAATGGCTGCAATAAAAGGTACATTTCCCTCCGTCCCCTGATACACACATGCGTTATGTACAAGAACACACCAGTTAGCATTCCATCACGTCTGTGACTTGTCATAACACAAAGCAACTAACTCAGTACAATAAGAGTACATATTATGATACAAGGTCAACTAACACAACTTGCATGACACACGTTTGTACAAACTTATACAAATACTAGTTGAAATTAAATAAAGTACTAAAAATCTGACATTTTCCTTTTTAAATGCATAAACTGTACAGTGTGTCTACAAATAACTTGTGAATCAATTTCAGAATTTTTTTTTCTACAAGCACTTATTATGAAAGGGTGCTTTTTTAATATATACAATAAAAACTAAACATGAGCAAATATAATAAAATATATTTTCTACAATTTTCAGGAACGTGCAAATTTTTTAATTGGAAAGTAAAAAATTTTATAGAGAGTTTCATTTCACATGATTTAAGTTGACAGTCTCCACTAATCACATTTTTATAAAGCAAAATTTTTGGGTATGGTTTTACCTTTAGATACTTTTTTAATTGTGGTAGGAGTTAGTTATTTTCTGTGTAACCTAACTCTCTTTTCAAAATTCAAAATTATTTTGATTTGAAATTAATATATCTATTTGGCCCTAGCTTTTTCCTTAAGATAGATGGTACGGGCTCAGGAGACACTTGCTTGATATTCGTGAAAGGATGTGAGCACGTGTGGCTGGGATGAACGTATGCTGGAAATGTCAGCATGTGCAAGCTAGGGAACTGAGGGAAGGGGAGGAGGGGTTCCAGCAGACAGCTGTCCCTGAGCCGTGACAATGAGAGGGGTTATTCTCTTTATGCAAACTGGGCTTTACACAAGGTGCGGGACAGGTGGCCCGCAGTTAAGCTGCTGCTCATGCCAGGAGTTCTGTGCTGTGATTGGTTGGCAGGCAGTAGTGAGTGGTTGAGTGCGTGATCGGTAAGTGGAGTGTTCCAGAAGTCTCGGGTAAGTCTGGGCTTTTTCAGATCAAGTATTTAACAAGAGCAAGGCCACGTCTCAGGTGTTGTTCGGATGGGTCTCAGGATGATGTAAGTGATGGTAACATTGACTTATAAGAGGGCTGGAGGACCTTCAAATGATCTACACATAATGTAGGTAAGAATTAACCAGCTTTTATTTCACTTTGGTCGTAAAATGATGTAAATTATTTTCATTTTGATATAATAGTAGTTGATAACTTCCATTGCTTTGTTTTCTCTCACTGCCATTGTACAAGTATAATTAATTATGAACGATCGTAAGAATTTTGGTAGTAAGTACAGGTCTGATTGTCTGATCATTGCAAAAAAAAAATATTTTGGTTTATTTGCATGCCCAGTAAATTTGGGTATGATTTGTTGGCTTCAGGATAAGATTCAATCCTTGTGATTTAATTTGCTTATTTTTTATCAAGAGAAATTTAAGAAAAGTAATTCACACAAAAAACTAGTTTTGTGTGATTTGTATTGTTGTTGAGACATTTTTACATGATTGATATTATTATTAAAAGTTGTTTGAAAAAGTCAAATTTGTAATGGTTGCTTTGAAAAGATAAAGTACACAGAGCTTGTTCTGCACCATTTAATTTCAAGTTATTTTTATTTATGCAGTATACAGATTCCCTGTACTTTGATTAAATATTGGTTGGTTTATCTGAGTTCTTTATTTTAACTGAAGTGATGGACCACAGTAGGTTTGTTTTAGCAATGTGAGGGTCTACAATGACGAAAGAGTCCCGCATTCTCTCCGTGTTATTATTTGTCTGTGAACTATGAGGTGATAGTTACGGCTTCTTTGGTGCCTTGGGGAGATCATTCTTGTCAGAAATTGAGGTGTTCCAGGTCTATTCTTTTGTAATGTTGGATTAATTGCAAGATATTTTTTTAAAACCCCTTGAATAAGTTAAATGTGTCCTATCTATTCATTTATCATTTATCATGAGTTAATTTTTCTGACCCCCAAGATTTAGATAGTTAGCAAGTTACAAAAACACTGTTACAATACTTAACAAGTGACTATAAATTGAAGTGTACTTATTTAGGGACTTTTCCATGACTTTCATTACCTGTTTCTCAATTTCCTTACTTTTTCGTGACTTTCTGTACTTTCGTGACCTGTAGACACCTTGCTATAACACTCTTACCAATTTAATTTTAGTGCTAAACTGTGTATGGCAAATCAAGCTAAGCAATTTATCTTAGTAAAAAGTAAACACTATTCATCACATGTCAAGCTGAATTGCCAGCGTTGGCCCTTCAACTGACCCATGCAAAGAGTACAACCTCGCACTAACATGCTAGTGTGAGTGACGATGCATACCTTGTTGGAGGTGAGGAAACCGAACAGGCCCACCCTCTTCTTGAGCTTGCCGGCCGATATGGTGCCCTTCACGGTCATGGCCTCCGGCCTCATGGACGTGATGGTCGCAGGGGTGACCCTGGCGGGCGCCTCCCCACTCTTTATTGCACTCAGGTCCTCGAAGGGAATGTCCGCTGGCGGCTGAAAGCCTGACTTGTACTTCTCTATCACCAGCTGAGTGTCCTGCAATCATCACACACTTCTATAGCTCTGCCTAGTTTAAATATAAGGCTCCATATCACATGTCACATTGGTTAGTTCATTTTTTTTGCATTGCTATTACAGTGAAGTTCTGTTAATACAAACCCTACTACTCCGAAAATCCAGCAAATCTAAACAAGTTTAGGAAATCAATAAATTTTAAAACCTATAATTGTTTTGTGGTTGAAAAATTATTTTTGATTTCTTCACTCAATTATCAACATATTTCGTGATTTTGTGTTTTTAAATGTATTACACACTTATAGAGATGTATTTTACTAAAAGCTGTTGCATTAGGGCAATTATTTGGCTAAACCGAACAGGTCTCTGTCCCAATTCGGATTAACGCGACTCTACTATGTAAATTTATTATAATATCTCTCTAGTATTTTTTGTTGGGACAAAAATTATCTCTACAGATATTTACTAGACATAATTTTAAGCTGTAAAGTAACATATCACACAAGTTATAAAAATGATGAACACTTGCCTTGCATTCTACCATTATAAGACAAATTTTAGTGAATATATATTGAGAAAATCTTAAAACATAAAATGCATGAGATCTGTCATCATAATTTTACAAAAAAAGCCCTCAAGTAACAGTAATGACAGTAAAACGAAAGTATGAGATTGTTTGAGTATAGAGAATAATGATACTAAGCAATAACAAAACACAGTAACACTAGCTCTGTAACTTACACTTACACCTAATTAATACTTTTAGCTTAGTGGAGTAAAAAAAAAATTCCATAATAAACTACAAAGGTCATTATCTGGTCATTTTTGTACTACAAATATTAGTATTAATACTGTTAGACAATTTATTTCAGTACATTTAGAAGTTATCTGACTCTTGCCTAGCAGGGGACAAAATAGTATTTTACAAAGCATTCTAATAAATAAATGACAAACATTGAACTTAACTAAAATAAGAATAGCTTAGTGGTAATATTTAATTTTTATTTAAATACTAACAGAAACTGGGCCAACAACAATGTTTAAGATAAATTAAAAATTTATTTTTTCTATTCAAAGATCACAGCAGTGATAAACTTTTAAACAACTCCCTGCTTGTCCCAGCAATAAGAACACTGTCAGAGCTGGGCAGTATCGAAAATACAAGTATTTGAAATACGTATTTTCGATACTTTTGGGTATTTTTATTTTGTATCAGTAGAAAGTTATGTCTCAGTATTTTATATTTTGTATCGAAAATACTTTTGAAGTGTATTTACTATATTTTGTATTTTATAAAATAATATAATACAAAATACATTGCATAATATATACATTGCATAATACAATATAATACAAAATACATTGCGTACTTGCATTTATAAAATATCTCATTTATTTGTTGGATATTTTAATTTTGGTAATTAGGATTGGCTATTTATTTGCAATCTGGCACTAGTGAGTGATATCATTGTAAAGGTACATATTAGTTGAACAGAAACTGTATCACAGATTTTACAAATTGCTTTCTCAGCACGTATGTTCATACATATCTATGGAATATGATTGAAAATGGAAATAAACATGGCAAGCGATTGTGAATCAGAAAATGTATTTGTACCTAAGAGCGGAATTCTGGATGGAAAGTTTTTCACTGTTTTAGTACATGGAAAAGATGGTAAATTGAAAGCACGGTGTGAATTATGCAAACCTGGGAAAGATACTATAATTAGTGGGTCATGTTCTGCTACAACAAACTTCAAAACTCATTTGAAGGTAAGTGAAGTGAAAACATTTTTTCTTTCTATAAAACTATTTTCATGATAATGTATGGACACATTTTTCAAGTACTGTAATAAAGACCTAATTGATTTTTTTTTTTTTACTTTCTAGTACATTACATAACCCTAACATCGTATTGCACAAAGTCGAATAATGAAAACACCAAAGATAGCCATGTTAATTAATATTCTATTGTCTTTTCATACAGATTTGTGGGCGAGTTATAATGTAGATGTAGAATATGTTTATATATAAACTAGGTCAAAGAAAACATATGCTGCCATATTAATATTTTTTTTATCGTATATTTCTAGAGAATACATCCAGAAGAGATAAAGTCATTAGAGACCTATAAACTTGAGTGGACGAAAAAAGAACCTGCAGCTGCAAGAAAAAGGCTACTTGCACCTTCATCAAATGAAGATTGTAATTCAGCAAAATTGAAGCAAACATGCCTTCCATTTTTAAGAAAAAATACTTCAAGCAATACTATGGCACAAAAGAAATTTGATGCACTGCTCACAACATTTGTTGTAAATGTGATGAGACCTCTCTCAATCGTGGATGACCAAGATTTTGTGAATTTATTTGAAGGCAAGTGGATTACTTTATACTAAAGAGCTTATTATTAATATAATTAATTTTCACTTTCCAGATGTAGCATACACCCTGTCCTTAATAATAGTACATGTAAATGTTAATAATCTGAGTTTTTGTTATTCTCTGTCTCATTTTATTATAGAAATGGACTTTGGAGTTAAGGTTATGTCACAACGTACTCTTGGGAGACATATAAATGAACTAAAACGCAAGTAATTTTTGATATCAAAAATACTTTCAAGGAAGTAAAATATATTTGCACAAAAGCAGACATATGGTCACAGAAGACCAGAAGTTTCCTTGGAGTGACGGCTCACTGGGTAAAATATACATTTGACAAAAATTCTGTGTGTAGTGTGTGCATTTAAAACTGTCATACTTTTTATCTGCAATGTAATGTTTTTGTTCCAGATTGATGAAATAAATTTGGAAAGATGTTCAGCTGTTTTGAAAAGCAAGAGGTTTCATAGCCCTCACACATATGACAAAATTGCCGAGATGCTTGATGAAGTGAACACTTCTTTTGGAATTTCACATGAAAAAATTGTCTCTACTGTTACTGACAATGGTTCAAATTTTGTTAAAGCCTAAGGAATTTGGAGTTTCAGTTTGTATACCTGCAGATAAACATAACCAATAACATAAATCTGTGGCCACACTATAACAAAAACATGTAATGAGTCTAACTTGTTACAACATGTCTGCCAGTGTGGACAAACTGCCAGTATGTTATGCAACCAATTGTTTCACTTCATTTGATCTTTACGGACACTGCATGGGAAACATTACATATTACTTCTTATAAAACAAGAAATGTGTGCTGTAACACTTTCTTCTTTACGATTTGTATCATGTTATAATAACTTTGTTGTATAACTTGTAATACAAGTCTTGTCTTACTTAGTTTATAGCATTTTGTATGACTTGTAACATGTTTTTTGTTATTGCTGTGTTATATTCTGTAGATGCAGCTTAAGAGATAAGTAGTAAAGCTAGAGGAAAATAATATTCTATGTTTTTGTTTGTGGTTTTAGATGAATCTGAGGATGATGATGTGGAAGCTAGGGAGGGATCATTGGATGAAGCTGAGTTAATGTTCATTGATGTCGATGACAGTCTTACGACATCTAAACATCCACTGATTCTTCCTCAACATTTGAGATGAGCATCTCATACATTAAATCTTGTTGCAACAACAGATATCAATAAGGCCATTGAATGCAATCCATCAATTTCGAGGATTCATCACCCAACACTGGCCAAGTGTTCTACTTAATGGAATTCCTCAGGCCAATCAAAATCGGCGGAAATAATATTTTCTATCCTAGGACATAAACTTAGTTATCCTTGTGTTACCAGATGGAATTCTATGTATGATTCTATCTGCCAGATTATACAATTTCAAGAAAAATTATCAGAAGTTTTTTAATGACTAAAATTGAAATGCACCATTAAAGAAGCCGAGCTTGAATATCTAAGAGAGTATATAGACATATTTAGCCCTCTTGCTGCTGCTCTTGACCGCCTACAGGGAGATGGCTGCTATTATGGCCAATTACTACCAACGCTTTTTACATTGGTTAAAAAGTTTGAAGAACTAGAACTCCAAACTTTCAGATTTGGTGCACCTCTTTTGCAAGCTGTGAAGACATCAGTTTTGAAAAGATTTGAGAAATAGTTTGAATTAACCTCAGAGGTAAATGAAGCCATTATTGCAACATGTGCACATCCATACTTCAAATTGCGTTGGTTACCTGCAGCTGCAACTAATGAAAGCACGAGGAAACGGATCCAAGAGGTTCTAACATTGGCTGCAAGGACGTAAACCCACTGAGAGATGACAAGAAGAACAGTTACACACCAGCAGAATATGATTGGTTTGCATTCAATGTCAATACAAATAATGAATCAAGTGTTGCACAAACAAACTAAATTTAACTTGAGTTATTACAATACTTACACGATAAGGCTACCCACACGAGTATGATAGATGGTTATCCAGTGGTGCGAAAGCTTTTCTTACGATATAAAACAATTTTAACCTCTAGTGGTCCTGTTGAAAGGTTGTTTTAATTTGCAGGTATAATACACAACCATAAACGCCACAGCTTGAGTGACACAATGTTTGAGAGACTGGTTTGTCTTAAAGGAAATTCGTCCTTCGTTGCTCACAAAAATGTTGCATGTATTTTGTAATTTCATCTGTATTTTAAAATACTATTTTGTATTTTGCATCTAAACTAAATTATATTTTGAGTATTCTGTGACTGTATTTTTAATAAATGTACACAGGTATTTTGTAATCTGTGTTTCCAATACATTTCATTTGTGTTTCAAATACTTTTTCAAAGTATTTTGCCCAGTTCTGAACACTGTAGAGGAATAAGAAACAAACATGTGTAGATGACTGAACACTAAATAAATTCAGAATAGTGAACTATGCCAGTTGCTGTATGACAAATGCAGGTAATAATAACATTTTTCATTCAATCTCAATAAGTTTTTTGCCCCCGTAATGCCCCTCCTTTCGGTCTTTCTCTTGGGGTTGGCCACGGCCCTTTTGCCCATCCATGAGTATGAGCTCAGTAACAATAACCATTATTATTTGTCCAAACAAACATCAAAACTTCTTATCCACAAGTATATACAAAAAAAAAATTCTATTTTTAAGTATACATAACTACTTTTACCTCAGTTTCATTAATTTTCTCAGCTGCCTGAATGATGCCATCCAAACATTTGCTGATTATTGGGAAAACATTCCTCTCAATTTGCACCGACTGTGTTATGAAGTTCTTTATATTCTTTATCCTTTTTTCATCCAATTCTTGAAGCTGGTGGAAGACATCTGGCATCTGTGTGTTATAATGCTGAAACTGGAAAAATGGTTTATGCCAGTAACCACAATCAATATTATGGTGTTTATTTATGTTAACCTATTATATCATTATGTGATAGAACATACTATGTCAACAAAATAAGATCCATATAAAATTTGAATTTTTTTTTATCAAAACATGTTTTATTATTTGTTTAAAATTTTTCTTTGAATCTGCAAGGTAACAAACAGATTTTAAAACTTGGGTAATAGCTATACTAATGAGTTAGTATTCAACCACTCTTTCTTTCAAAATTAATTTAAATTTAAACTAAGCATTTTTTGAAACAACTTCACTAGCTATATATTTATTTTTGTTTGAAAGTTAGTACAGGCTACGTCATTGCAAAATGATCCTGATGATGTATTAGTATATCTTGGTTCTCCTGTCACCTTCCTTTTGTGCAAATTTTTGTGCCAGAAGACACTGAAAAAACCAAAACTGTATAGGCCTAATAACAACACTGACACAATGATTCCAAAATAAAAACCAATTCTTGTATTGACTAAATTATGTCCATGACCTGTTACATCTCACAAAAACACCATTGGCTATAATGCAAATTCTAACTCTTTCGCTCTACCTGTAGATCATTTGTTTTCTGGAGCTGGTTGGCATACTCATTTTTGGTCTCCTCGCACTGCTGCGACTTTATTGCCATGTTCATTCGCTGCTTCTCCACCTCTGCTCGCGACAAGTTCAGGTCAGCATCCGCCCTCTGGAAGTTCTCGAGTGCACGCTCCGCTTCCTTGAATGCCTTCTCGTAGTTCTTCAGTGCCCTGTCCAGAGACGACATCTGATTGTTCAGGTTCGTCATCATTCGAGCCCCTTCCTGAAGCAACTGCAACAAACACCACCAAAACAAATTGAAACTACAAGAGCTAACACTACATCTTGTCTTACAGTCAACTATTACTATAAAGAATGTGATTTTTTTTTTACTATCAAATATGCCACAGTCTGTGTGTATTAAAATTCTTGGTAATAACTACGTAATGCTCAAATATAATGTTTATGGCCAGTTGCACCACTGAAGTGATCAAAGTTTATTTTGCAATTTGAACAAAGACAGATGATAACACAGTTGCATCATTGTACAGTTAATCCTTGTCTATTCAAACTAACTTGGACCAAAGGCAACCCTGATAATCAAAAATTTGAATAATCAAGAAACTGGATAATGAAGGTAATATGGGTAACAAGCAAAAAAAAAAAAATATTAAAAAAGCAGACTTACCATTTCTTACTATATAAAAAAAACTAGGTTTGGTAACAAAAATACCTAGTATACATGCCCTATATTGTTTACAAGACATTAAAATAATATAAAAATTACTGTTTACATCATTTCTTAAAAAAGAATTTGTTCACTTTCTTCTGTTTCGAACAAGTATTGTGTTTGAATGAAACACAGTGATGCAAACGCCCTAACATTATTAGTTCAACTGGCGTGGTGCCGGGCTGACGCTCCAAGTACGCCGTGATGTTAGTCAGCTGATGCGTTTTCTTAAGCTAATAAATTCGACCATCTAAGCAGGAAATGTACATTGAATAAAACTAAAAGTAAATGTAAGGCATACTTATGATTACGTTCTTGCTAACAGTTACATTTTTATGTGAACATAAAATCAAATGTGTACCAATCTGATCCGGATTATCAGCGATCAAGATCAACGAGGGCCGAATAAACCAGGTTTTACTGAATTATATCATGTTAACCGAGGGTGTTTGCATCTAGTGAATCTAAATTTTAGATGGTTCAATGTTTTCAAAAATTTATCTTTGTTGGCAATGATAAAAGATGTTATTTTTGATAAATAAAAATACATTTCAAATAATGCCTCCTATAAACAACAGTTTGACTATAGCTAGTATTATGATAACATCCAAATGGAGTCATATCTAAAGTGCTACTTCTCAAAAAGTGAGGATGGTTATAAAAAAATGATTACAAGGTTGGAGCAGTATTTTTCTCATTTATATTTTGATAATAATAAATTCTAAATATACTAGTCAAGAGTTTATCTTATTTCCCTGTTCTCTGTATGCAATGAGGTCTAATGAAAACAAATGACATGTCAGCAACATTACAGCTAAATTGTCTTCCATTAAAGCCCCCCACCTACCTGGGCACACACATGGTAGTGCTTTAGAGAAAACCATGTGGTTTGAAAACTACTCAAGATATCAGAGTGGTGTCCCTAAACAAAGAGAGTTTATGAATACGCAGAAAATGGACTAGTAGTTATGTTTACGTGTTTAGGTTTTAAACTGAACTTTTAAAAGAGAGAAAGTGGTAAAACATGAGTTTCCAGATCAATTTTAGACATAACATCTGGTACACATATTTGAAAGCACTCAAGAATCTTGCATTACAACTTCATTTCAATGCCATATAATGTTGTGGTTACCGCTCAAGCATCATAGTTGCCCTACGCGTGATGAGAGTTCAGTTCAGAGCCTTGCGCTTAGAAGTGTTAACAGTACTATAAGCATCACTCCAATAACACAGATACAATTCCCTGTCTAGGAGGGCCCTTTAAATATAAAAGGAACAGTTTATCAAGCTCTTTTGTATCTTATAAAAGCTAATACTGAAAATACAAATAGTTATAATGTATTACCTTAATTTGTTGCAAATGTACACAATGTGATTTTTGATGTCAAAATAAAATTATTTTTGATTTCAACATCATTTTAATCAACCATTTGTACACCTTCTATCAAACTTTCAATCGAACCACAAAGGGTAAACTCTACTTCTCCACATCTGAGACTGTTTGATCCAGTTGCAGCATGATGCAACATCAAAAAGAATTAATTATATTTTATAGTAAATTCAATTAACAGCTAAGTTCTCACCAACTGGGCATTGTAGAGTGTGTCTTACCACTGACAATTTTTTAACAAATTATGAATGATAAACATGAAAATGACAAGTAGACTATTATTCCACTGGATGATGTGATGTTTAAATTGGTATATATTCATTTTATGAATTCTGTTATTGTTGGTATATATTCATTTTATGAATTCAGTTATTGTAAAAGGAAGGTTTGTTTGTGTTACGAGGTAGACATCTAAAGGTGGACGATAATAATGTGGTGCGTTTACTGGTAATTTTTAAATGCAATTCACAATGAAAGTTTAGTTATTGCCTGTACAAAAAACTAAATTTCTTTTTATATATATAATAATATTCCAAATTACAATACTTTACGAACCTTTTTCCTTTCCTCTTTAAAATCCTTCACAAGAATAGTGACTTCCCTAATTACATTTGATTGAAGATTCTCAGCAATAACTTCATGCTGACCCGCCAGATCATTTATTTCCATCATTACGTGCTTGAATGCCTGACCAGAACTGTACCTGAAACAAGGAAACAAGAAATAATTCAAAATAAAAAACTGTTAGTAATAATGTTTCTGTGTAACACGAAAAACAATGTAGTTACCACAATTACAAAATATGTAGAAGTAAAAATTATTTTTTAAAAAAACTTTCCATGATTTGTTAGTTAGTCTAGTTTGTTTATATATATATTATATATGATTATATATATATTATACATTTAACTTTGAAAGACTTTTGCAATAAGCACAATGGATCAAGATCACATTACAAACCACCACTAAACAAACATTTCAAAGAGAAACTGACAGATGCCCTCCAGGTTGCAATAGCTTTTTTTTTAATCATAATAAATGGTTATTAGATATTATCATCACAAACTTCCTTAAGCGACTGCACATAATTTAATGAGAAAGATTGTAACCATTATTTACAAGTCACTCACACCCAAACTCAGAACATTATTGTTGTGCAGGCAAGAAAGACATAAACATTTTTAATAACCAATGTGAAAACTTTGTAAAACAATTTTAGATTCAAAATGGTGAATACCCCTACACTCTTCCCCTTCAAAAAAAGCATGCCTGCCACTGCTCACATACTTGTTTCTTCAATCAGCATCCATATGTCCCATTGATATATATCACGTATTCAGACTTTCCCAACTGTCAAGTGAGACTGAGGTTGAAAGATTATGAATAAGGGTCCCGGGTTTGATTCAGGACTAATGCTGTCCCGTCACTTCACGTTCACCTCCATACTGTGGAAAGCAATGATGAACCACCGAAGAATCACAGTGTCTAGTCTACCCTGGCTGCACCATGACCGTCCCACCCTTCCCCTGTGATGGCCTGGGGGGAGGGGTGTCCATGCCTTATTCTGTGCTGTCAACCCCGTCGTCATGATATTCTGTTGGCGGCATGCATAGGCTTAAGCATCTCGCTAACCCAGCAACCATTACATTTCAAACTGTGTTCATAGTAATTTTAAACTTGAGATTTCTTACTACAATCAAAACCTTATATAAATATCATCACTAGATGTAGTGGAATTTAAAATCATTTTATGGACAAACACCATTGCTGTTCCGCACTGTGTCATAGAAAACCTCATAACGGACAACAAATTTGAAGACATAAACACACAGAGAACATGCCAAAAACAGCTGATGCCAAATGTTAAAAGCCCACCTAGACCAAAGGCCTTTATGTGAAAGAAATAAAGTCACAAGAATATAACAGCACAGACGAACACAGGAGGCACCTAAACAGATAATTTGGACAACGCAACAAAACAGTGACACACAGAAACTGAAAATATATTCTGGAAAACACAATCACGACAGCACAGACAAATACAGAAGGCACCACCAAACAGTTGCGACGTTTCGGGAACTGACAAGTGCTCCCATCATCAGGCACAAATAAGACATTTAACATTGTACTACATGCGTTTTTATTTATTCGTATTTGCTGTCCTTTATTAAGGTATTTCTATAACATAGAGTGCAACCCAGCAATGGCCCATACCCGTCGCAGGCCCGGAGTGGCGAGTAGCGAGTGCAGAAGGCGGTAGAGGAGGAAGAAGGAAGGAGGAAGGAGGAAGGAGGAAGGAGGAAGGAGGAAGGAGGAAGGAGGAAGGAGGAAGGAGGAAGAAGGAAGGAGGAAGTAGGAAGAAGGAAGGAGCAAGGAGGAAGGAGGCAGGAGGCAGGAAGGTGGATGGTGGCGGGTGCCTGGTGTCAAGTGTCGCCGAGCAGCTGCGGCGAGACACTCGCCACGCGCCACGCGCCACGTGCAGGCCGCACGCCGCACGGCTGTGGCTGCCACATGGCGCGTGCTTCCGCCCCTACCCCCGCTGCCATCACTACATTTCCAGCCTCCTGCGGTACACGCTTCATCCCTTAAGGACGAGCGTATTTTCCTCACAACTGACTTTAACACTATGGCTATGCTTACATCATTTATCTGATAAGTATACATTAAAAGGTTGGCTCACAAGTATGTAGAAATCAAAGTACTTTATGTGATCTAATGGAATTATGCGTGGAACGACATCTCAATCCCTCACACTAATATTTGAAGGGAAAAAATGTCTACTCGTCCATGGAATGTACTGACATTTATAACGTGTTTTAAACTATTTCAGGGGGGGAGGGGGAATTAGTTCCAATATTTTTTTAAAATACCTTCATAACGACGAGGCATAAATAATAACACAAATTCCCAAGCATTAATGCAATCAAGCAAGAAGGAAAAAAAACAACCAGACTTTACAAGTGTTCAAGCTAATCCTTTGCTAAATCCAGCTATAATATGTAATAAGATATTCACACTGCAAACAACTTATATTTTAAAAATATAAAAACCTAATTGCGGGTATCTTTCCCGTTGAAAATTGTAACCCAAAACTGAAGAAAGTACTCTCTAATAACGTCTATATCGGGTGAACCTTAGTTTTCCTATCTGAAACTCGTAGAAAGCGAGGTTCATTAAAAACGGGGTCACGCAACACAATCTCGGTGATGGGGTGACCTAGGAAAACCATAATATATATTAGGATTACTAGGGCCATTCGAGCACGGGTTCTTCGGTATGGGAGTGCACTGTCTTACCACTGCAAAACTTCGCTCTTTGAAATAAAATTACGAAGAAAAAATTAAACTAATACTGAGTCGTTACATATCGAACTATTTCAACAAAAAGTGAAAATTCAATCAAGCCTCAGAAAATTAACTCATGTATGGCATTACAGTGTGCTCACAAAAATATATTTTAAAAAATTTTCATTTAATATATTCGTTGTTAAATAATTTACCTATTTAGCATATATTCTAAAAGGAATAAAGAAAACCCAGCCACTAACATTCCCCCAGAACGCCCAGTTCAAAAAGAATCTTTCATGTGCCCTTTTATAGTATGACTATACTCCTAGACACAAAAAAAAAAACAAAAACGGTTTCACAGTCTGACGGCAGATTAGAGCGTGACATTTCCCTTTCTAATTATCACCACTGGGGAATTCCCATGATTTGTACAAGATTTCACGTAAATTTTCCAGAATGTGAACACATTCCATGAACGTTAATAGTGTATGGTAAATCTGGCTGAGGGCCTGAGGAGCTGTGGGAATAAGGGCAGGGTTTGGTGGCTGAGGGGCCGGGGGTTGTGGTCTGGGGGATCTTAAAGGCCGGAGGTTGGGGGGCTGGGGGGTTTGGTGCTGACTGATTGGGGGATGGGATCTAGGGGGTTGGGTGCTGAGGGGCTGGGGCAACACCGACTTCATGACAAGGCCTGAGCGCTGGGTAAAGTTGACGGCGTGACGTTACCCCTGCGGGCTGATTACGAGCACACACTTTGCGTTATAAGTTGCGATAAATAACGAAGGTTTGCGAAGAATATCGCAGGAACCAGCAACGTGATTACGAACACATCGTGTTTCGTTAAACTTCGAATATTGATGACGTTGTGGCGGTATATATCGCAAACTTTGATTACGAGCACACTTTTCAAGTGATATTTATCGCACCGGAGCTACGTTATATATCACGGGCATTTCAAGTGGTGATACGAAGCGATTGTGAGGTAAGTGATATAATTACTCTTAAAAATAATGTCCTTCCGTCCTAAAAACGGCATTATAATCGCACATTATTGTTTTAAATATAGTCGAGTACGATGTAAAGCGATGAAGTTAAACGAAAACAATTGTTTTAGGTTAGCGTGTGTATATTTAACACGCGAACATTATTTTTAACATGCTATTTATGTTTATTAATTGTACCATGAAATCATTGTTTTCAATGCATAGTTTGTGTGGAATAATTATGAAGTGGTTTAAATACGATCAAAGTAGGTAAGAAGAATAAATAAATGCCGTGTCATAGCTTATCAAATTAATCCTAACCTAAAGAGCGATATTATTTACACGCACATTATGAACATAACATAGCTATAAATAGTTCAAATAGGCTGCTTATGCATATTTTGTGTTTGAGTATTTGCTCAACCGTTGCCTACGAACGGCTCAACATGCATTTTTGTTTAATCTGTGGGCTTGTAGACTTCAGACAGTAAATGGTATATTTCTCTATTTAGTTTCAGAAAGCTATTTCCGGCCTCCTTGTGTGTTCAATTGTGCAAGAAATTTTTAATTTGTGCTCATTCATTTACATATTGGCTCTATTACCTAAGTGTGTTAACATAGGTAATTGTTAACAAGTGGGGCTGATCATAAAACAAATAACTTGATGAATAATGTATTTAGGAATTCCCCTCCTTAAGCAGGATGATTCTATTAAATAACATTTCGAGCTTTTATGTAGGGGAGGCGAGGCTTTATTATAAAAATAAGTTTATGAAAACGGTAATTTTGAGTTCCTATTATTAACCTTGATACTTATTTCTGTTGAGATATTTCAAGTTGTTTACTGTTTAAATTGTTGGTTATGTGTGGTTAGCTACACTTCAAATACTGCAAATCTATTCATGTCTACATTTGGTTAGGTTAGCTGCATTTTAAATATTGTATAATGAGGTAAATCTGGTGAAAAGCTACTTTTCCATATGTTTTTTTTTAAATTTATTTATTAGTTTTCAGACATTGATTCCAATAATTAACATAGGCTATCAATACTGTAACATTGTTTTACTAATAGAAAATTAAGCTTACCTCACCTAACCAACCATCCACACATATTTTGTAGTACAATTAATGTAACTAACCTATCTTAAC
This sequence comes from Bacillus rossius redtenbacheri, assembly GCF_032445375.1. Lineage (NCBI taxonomy): Eukaryota > Metazoa > Arthropoda > Insecta > Phasmatodea > Bacillidae > Bacillus > Bacillus rossius. The sequence continues at coordinate 119,824,182 of NC_086330.1, read as the reverse complement.
TAACCATTCACACAGATCCACACTATTTTTTTGTTATTTTTAATTCATCTAACTTAATGGTGGGAATGGCTGGTTTGATTAGGTTAACTACAAATACAGTACTTGAAAGTAGTGTAGACAGTTTATTAGGTTATGGTAGTTATATTAAATATACTGTGAACTCATTTTAACAGTTTTTAAGAATTATATATTGTAACACAGCTAACTCTAACCTAACCAACCACACTACAGTTTATACCTATTATTTTTGTTGGTAACATAACTTAAGAAACAGTTCACAAAATCACACAGTATTTTTAATGTAGCTTACTTAAGCCAACCAATCATTCTCATGTATTAAATTTTTTGATTTACCTAACCTAACAAGCTATTAAAAAGGCATATTTCTAGTTTAACTGCTTGAAGAATTACAACACACTCATGGAGAATTGTTGGAAAAGAAGTAAAAAAGTTAAAATTGTTTTTAGAAATTAAAGAAAAATGAATGCAGTTATGCATTACATCGAGGAATATTAGCTCAATAATACCATATTAAAAATTATTTCTATTAATCAGGCCCTCTTGTTAACAATTAGTAGCCTACCAAACTATATTACACTAATTTAGTTAATGTTTGAAAATATTTCAGGTTCTACACAATGGCCTTTGCTGCCTTTCTGCTAAATATCGAACTGGAGGAGAAGGCAGAGAAGATTGTTAAGAAACCATCAAAATCCCTTCGAATTGCCAGATTGCACCCTCATAGCAGTTGGAAAACCTTAGAAACATGAAGAAACAAGCTATGCAATTTAATAAATACTTTGTTATCAAGTTTGTTGCATTTATTAAAGAAATTGTGAAATGAAAATAGTGTTCACTCATTTCCATGTTACTTTTGAGTATAACTTGGATATTATATTAAACACATGTTAAATTTTTGTTTTCTGGTTTCAGCAGATCTCATTGTCCTGAGAGAGTTGGCAGTGGCTTTTTTGAACCATTGTTTTTTTTTGTGTGTAAAAAATAGATACTATGAATCATTTAATGATAGGTTGTTATTTAAAGTAAATCTCATACATACATGTGCTGCTTCATGTTTACAGGTTTTTTATTTAAAAATTTTGCAATTTCAGACTTTGTTTTGGTTTTAAACGAAAAATATTTACAAAGAGTGTATTATTTAATAGCTCAATTATTTCCATGGATGGTTATAATTAAACAATTATTAATATTAACTATTAATAGCCTGTCCAATAAAAAAAATAAATGCACATGTCTGTAAGGATACAAAAAATGATTTCTTAACACAATATTTTCTCATAATTGGCAATTTTAGCACATGCTTCCAGCATGCCTTTTAACTTTTCTTTAAGTTCTTTGATGCATTTTTAATAAAATTGCTTGTTACCATTTCAGAAGCACATATTCCCAATGCTTCTCATCAGCTGCCAGCTGTCTTTCTTGAATGTTGTTTATCAGCTGCCAGCTATCTTTCTTGAATGCTGCTCTTTTTTTTTATTATTTTTAAATTGTACTATTAATCATTACCAGTATGAATTGTATAGGTTACACTAGGTATTATAGAGGCAGAGTTATAATAAAGGAGGTGCTAATAACAAAGCACACATTCTATAAAGTATGCTGACTAAAAGTATTATCAAGGTTTTTCCAGTCAAAGATTTCACAATGCTTGTATATAACCATTCTTTACTTTTTTTTTTGTGTAAACAAGATATAACATGGAAGAATTTCATTAGGCTAGCTGACTATCAATGCAAGTTCCAGCAGGTACAACTGCTAGTTGTTGCCAGTGAGCCCATTTGTATACAGTATAGACATTGTTTCATGTGGATGAATATAAAAAAAATATTTTGAACTAATTTTTATTATTGTAAGTTTAGAATCAATGTAGGTATGTTTATTGAGACCGAGACAAGTACAAACAAATTAAATGGCACACATTGCATTTAGTTAGATAATTCAGGAACAAATATTGACTTAGTATGATTCATCTTGCGATAAAGTTTGGTACAGCTCCATTCCTTGCACCTCCCTAGTCAACACTCTGCATCTTATGAATTGTTATCATCACTCACTGTTCTTATCTTTCTATTTATCATCAGAATAACCAATAACCATTAAATCTGTGCTTAGATGTGTGTGAATATTAAAATAAGCAATTTTTGAGCTAGTATTTAGAGATCAAATCAAATGTTTCTTAAAATATGTGATGAAGCCTTTGAACAGCTTATTTAACTATATTAAGTAAAATTTAACTTAAATAAAAGACTAATACAGTAAATTAATATGTAACTGATTGTGACTGATGGCTATTATAACAAATATGCATAAAAAAACTCTTAGGTTTCTTGGCTATCTTATGAAAACACAAGGATTGTAAGAGGTCTTGTTTTAATAATGAACCTACCAGGGGTATATGTAGGGGCAAGAGGAATATATGCCTCCCCCAAAATCCTAAAAGAAAAATCTATATTCCCCCCCCCCCCCCCAAAAAAAAAAAATAAAGCCAACAGCAGGCTAAGTGGTTCTATACCACTTTCCTCCTCCCCATCCCCCTTCCTCCCTCATAACAAAATTCTGCATACACTTCTGAGTAGAACAACTTCAATTTAAATTTTTTTTAATATGAACTATTAACACTTCCATGTTCATGCAAGTCATTTTTTTGTGTTTCATTTTAAATGTAGCACACCTCCAATTTCTCTCTGTCAACTTTCAGGTATCTTAACTACTTAATTTTCACCACTCTTATTTTAAACCCACTACACCAATCTCAAACCAAATTGGAAGCATACCAGTATTGAAAAAAATATATATTTAATTTTCAAATAAATATTTGGAAAAGTATAGGATAAACAAAATGCATGACTACCACAATATAATGTCTACCAGAGGTTGAGGGACAAAACCACCTTCTAGAATCTACATCATTCCCAATGATGATGCTGTACCGAAGATTTGGATAATTCTCTGGTCAAGGCTGCTCAGAAATATAACTTGGATAATATTGTCAGCTGTTATCTTAGCAGCTATTGCTTAAGCTGCTCTTTTTATTACAGCATATATCATGTTGATCCATTACTGATTTTAAAAAAAAATGGATTAAATAATTGGTATGCATGTACATCAGAAATTGTTCAAACTGAATATTATTTTACATATTAAACCATCAATTTCTAAACTTGCTGAGAAAAAGTAATCTATTAATTTATCTTAATGGGAAAAAGGGGGGGCGGAGAATTAAAATTATTGAATATTTCAAGACAGTTTTTAAAATAATTGCAGCATATTAATAATTTACATACATGTTGGATCATTAACCAACTTGAATGCCATCTTGAAAACAAAGTTGTTTACTCAGTACTTATTCAGTACTTACTCTAATTACTCAGTACTTAGTTTCACTTGTTTAAGTCATTGGTGAGATTAAATTAAACAGCAATTAAAAAAACATAGCAATGAACTTTCATATCCTCAGATTATAAAAAAAAATACTGTTCTTACACTGAAAATTTTCAAGAACTGTTCCATAATAACTGTTTAAAATGTCAATCTTTTTAAATTGAAACATTATGGGCCTAATTTTATCCTTAGAATATGCAACCTAACACACTGAAGAGTTTAAAACAGACTTCAAAAAATGAAAATACAAAAAGTAGCCCATATCTTCTCCATTGTAATTGAAGGCTGCTGCTTACATAAAAATTGTAACGCTATATTCACTAAAGAAAAAAATAATAAGAAAACTAATATTTTGCCAATGGTAATGGTTTTTAATGTCCCTAAACGTTTGTTAAGCCTCTTTGCCAGTTAAATCCACAGATACATGCAAGCTTCACATTCATTATTTGAAGAAAAATTGGCTGCAAACTCTATGTGGCTCTTAATAAACCACACCATGATTTCTGTTGGGCAGCAGTAACTTTACCAGTGCCACTCTAAGGCTTATTTTAACTGAGAACACAAATATTCAACACAGTGTCCTCTTTAATAGCGGCATGTGCACTCTAATCAAGAAAACCACAAATTTAAATAATTTACTGTAATTAAACTTTACCAAGTGTACGAAGGGAGTAAAAAATGTTTGAGTGACCTATGATATAAATATTAGCAAAATTATTTTTATTTACGAATGGTACTAATATCTTGGAAACATTGTTTCAAAACACTTGTATATAAAATCCACGAAAGCACATGAGTATTAAAATATATTTATAAAATTTTAACTGATTAGATTACATAAACTAGAAAGCTCACCGCTGGAAATATGTTAAAAAGTGTTGTTTTTATTAGGTATGCTAATAACCACATATATGTATAACTTTGAAGTATAAGGTTATGATTTTACACAAGCACACCAAACTTGACTAAATATTTGTTAAATTCCATTCTTCATATCATATCAATAATAGGTAAAATAAAAACAAACACGGGTTCGTGGTAATTAGTTGTTCCTTTAATTTTGTAACCTGTAGAGTGGCCTCATTTTCATTCTATTGAAGTTTAAACATGCTTCTCGTTCGATGTTTATGTTTACATGGCAAGACGCAGTTAGCCACAATGACGATGCGAAATCTTTAACTGCATTTTTAATTTAAACTTCTACGAAAAAGGCAGCAAAAAAGCTTTAAATACTTTATTTAAGAAATTAGTGCATTAAAAAAGATTATTTTGTTCTCAGTAACACTAAGTATTCATGATTCACTTACAAAATAGTCTGTTCGACGAACATATTAATTGTTCAATTGTTGCTTGTCCTCTGACGTCATGGATTCGTATCGCAGGTTAGCGTTACCGTGGAAAATAACGAAACGCATATCGCATGGTGGGTCGTAATCACCAAATGCGATACGTGTTTCGTTACCGCGTGAAGAATAACGCTAGTCGTCGATGGTGTTCGTAATCAGCCCGCTGGCCGGACTCTTAGCCCTGCTAACTGAACGAGCGAGGCAGTCAGTCATCTTGTGCTTGCCTTGACGCGTTGTCGTGTTGTGATTTCTGTGGCAGTCGGCAGTTTGCGTATAGTGTTTGTGGTTTCAAGTGCACTTTGCAATGACATAATATTTTAGAATTATGTACAAGTGTTGTGTTCCGAATTGCAGAGAATTATACCAACGGGCAAACAGTGCACGTTTTTAAATTTCCTCAAGATGAAGACGCTAAAAAGAAATGTGTTTTAGCTATTCCACGAGAAAATTTTGAACCACGTCTACGGTCACGAGTAAGAATTTATTTTTATTTTCGAAAGTAAGCACTACTTTTATGTAAACTTCAGTTTTTATTTTAAAAGATAATTAATTATTCTGTAGATACGTAGTTCTTTTAACTTTTAAGCCAGCGCAAAATAAAATATATAACAATTTGAATATTAGCTGTAACTTTAAGTATAATGTGGAATATTCCAATGTTTGTTTCAGTACCTCTAATTTATAGTATTACTATACTCTGTAATCATGCGTTAACATTCGAGTATATTAAAGGAACACAAGGCGTATCATTCACATAAAGAAGCATTTCGAAACATGAAAATTCGTTTTTAAATTCTTTTAGCTCACACGTGTTTTTAAGTTTTAAAATGTAGTAATTACCTGGTAAACCTGTGATCCACAATTTTATATTGCGCTATAAAATAATATTTGCTGCTAAATGTTATGATTAGGCAATAATAATAATGTTAAAAAGTACGAGTACTATTACACTACGTACATATTACTAAAAAAAAAAAAAATTTCAATGGCGAAAACGCACTGCAGTTAAACCATATGTAGTCAGTGAGCATTTATTACTACATACATTTAGATAAAATTTATTAAAATAATATTAATTTATTCAAGTCTCTTTGCTTCTCCAATTGGATGATTTTGTGTTTAAAACTAAATTGATGTGGTTTTAATCAATTTTTGCTATGAAATGCATTACATTATATTAACTGTTCATGGTTAAAATCTGATGATTAAAATTACATTTTCATAAAGTTATAACAAAAGTTGAGAAAGATATTTGCAATCGTCTGAAATATTTTAATTCACAACCATTGGAAGAACGTTATCAATAATTCAATTTAGATAATCATCCGAATACAGAAATATAAGTTTGAAATGTGTTTACTGTCATATCGGGAAATATCAATTTAAGTTTTTTTGAAGAAAAAATGTATTTTATCTTACGATTAGTTCAATAATATTTGCGAACTGTGTCATTTAATGCGGGGTTAATTTGCTATGTTTGTCAACAACGATTAAAGATACAATATTCTTTGCACTAACCTATACCTTCTTGAAGATGTACACATTTTATGCGTTATTGCTTACCTCATTTAAAACTTATTAAATATTATTTTGTTTATCAAAACTTTTCATAAAATATAAAATAATCCCAATTAGACATTTATTTTAAATATGAAATGTCATCCAAATTATTTAGACTACATAAAATTTATTTGGCACAGGTACATAAATTGGCTTAAATTTGGTCAGGAAATACGATAATTTAGAAAATGTGTTTGCATAATGTTTTCCTTGTGTTATGAATACATGAAAAATAACCATGACACTTGTTGGACTTTCATATCAAATCAACATTGATATCGTTCATCGAATAAACGCACTTGCCATACAGTTTATATATTAGTGTATACATTTTGTTTTCTACTAGTTCAATGGAAGCTCCTAAAATTATACTTAGATGTTACAAGGATTTGAACCTAAGATTTAATATCTTTATTATTTTATTACATTTTAAGGACTCAAAGTAACGTATTTTTGTAAGTTTGCAATTGCATTCGTTCTTTGAATTATTCTTGCAATGGGGAAGATTGATGAAAAACATTTTTATGGACATACGCCAAACCAGCAATGGCGTAATCCCATAAACAATTTTAAATGCAATTGCATTTTTTTATCCATTTACAGTATTGTCACACCATTCTACATCTTTGCAATGTATTTTTGCAACTGTCATAAAGTTCAAAGTTACATTATTTTAAAAGACATGATGTCTTTCTTACCTTATCTGCTATAACAAAAAGTTTTCTGATTTTATTTTAAAAGATGGCTTTTGTTGTGTATATTATGAAATTTTGATGTTGTCAATTATGGTGGAAAAAGTGGCAATATGTAATATTGAAATGACTTTTAAAAATTTTTAAATAAATACTTGAGATGAATAAATAACACTTCCAATTGTGAATGACAATGCAGATCACTTTAATGTTAATAATAACTTATTTTCTGGACATTCCTAGCTACTATTATATGTGCTACATTGATAATTTTGTCAGAATAATTGTGGATTACCTTAAACAGTTTAAAGGATACGTTTTCAGATAGTTATAAAACAAAAATAAACCATTAAAATGTAACATTTTTTAACTTCGTGGCATGCTGTTTTTTTTTTTTTGTAAATTTTTATGAACGTTCAACTAGTTTAAAAGTGTATTAAATGGAGTCGTTTACTTTTTAAAATAGCACTGTTTTTATTAAATTACTAAATCATCAAAGAACTGTAATTTAAAATCTTTTTATTCATAGTGCCAATAAATGTAATTATGTTTTGATACTTAGATTTACGAATATATAGGTACGTAACAATTCTAACTTGTATTTATGTTATAAAGATAAGAACAATATTATTTTAATTTCATAAAATTTATTTACGTAAAATAAAACTCTTTGTCTAAATAAATTCTCTATAACTTGTTTGAATTGTAGTTATTAACAAAAAACAGATTTCAAAAGTAAGTTATATGTGTTTAAAAAAATAAACTTCTTGTACGGTGTTTCATGTCGTAACAGTTTTTATAGAAACTGTGAGACTTTCTAGGTAAATCATTTTGATGATTCCTTACTCTGCAAAAAGCAAACACTTGATACAAAAACCTAAAATCCTTCTGTGCAAGTTTGCCGAGCTCGTAACGGCCAGCACTGCCGTCTGAAGGTCGCCTCGGCGGGGGAAGGATGGCCTACTGTTGGTGACGTCACAAGGGTGCGCGCAGGCCTGAAGTCTAGTCGGTATTGGCTGGGGGTAGGGGTGAGGGTCTGAGGGTCTGAGGGGGTGAGGGTAGTGAGGGTCTGAGGGGGTGAGGGTAGTGAGGGGGTGAGGGTAGTGAGGGTAGTGAGGGCCTGAGGGGGTGAGGGTCTGAGGGGCTTGGTTGGTGAGGGGGTGGGCAGGGCAGGACAGAGCTGGGCAGGGCCGGGCAGGGCCGCAGCTGGCCGTCTGGGCGGTGGGCGGCAGGAAGTGGGCGCCCCGAGAAGCCGGCCCACGCAGCGCGCCGACAATACCGAGCGGCGCATGCGCGCTCCTTGCTTGGCGGCGCCACGCGTCCAACATGCATCACCACGTCTCTACGGCGATAAATATTCTACTTCACTACGTGCTTTCGACGTCACAAACAAACCTCGTTTAATTGCTTAACCTATCTCCGAAACACTCAAATATAAATTAACAAAAATTATTCATTAATTTTTTCACAAAATTATGAACGAAGACCAAATAAAACACGCTACCAAACGTTAAAAAACTTGTTTTCCCGTCCAGGACCTTTTTATTTCATTCAAAGTATTTTCTCTCTTAGAGAATTCTGGAGAATATTCGAATCGATTTTAAAATTTTATTTTTGTTAAACATTGTAATTGCACTCATTGAATTACATGTATCTCAGTTATAGAAGTCGTATCTATCAAAATGCATACTACAGAAATAAAAGTCAAACCCATTGTAAAATATGTCGATAATAGAAAATGTGGGGTTATTTGGGTTTCGAAAAGGGTTATTTGAGTCGTTAAAATTATATTTAATTCTGGAGTAAATGAGCTGTTAAATAACATAAATTGTGCTTCGAAGTTATCTGCAAGTCCCTTTAGGCAATCTTTCGCGTACAAATGTTTCCTACTAAATAAAATGTTCACTAAGACCATGTTTAAAACGTAAACAGAAACACGAGTTTCCATAGGCATTAAATGCATTTCCCACAAACAAACATTTTCTGACCGACAGCTCCAACACAAGCTTCATGATACCAGCGAGCACATTGCTGACAAGCTATCCAGTCACATTTCTTCAGCGATTCCAAGGAGTTATAACGTAGGCTACAAAAACTACACGGTGTGTTATCAGTTCCTTCGCAGTGCATTGATTCTTCGTTTGGATCATCCTCAGAAGATGAATTTGTAGATATTTCACGTAAATCTTCAGCTGGACAGTGAAAATTTTATTGCACTGGAATTTTTCTTTAGTTTCTTGCATGGTTGTCCTTTCAATAGTTTTATTTTCCTCTTTGCTCTACAGTCAGAAATATTATCTCTTGATGTCAAAAGTCGAGATTTTTGTTTTCTGCTTCCTTGTTTTTTGTTACTATTTGTTTTAACTGGCGTTGAGAGAATCTGGAGACTTTGAAGACAACTGCTTCGTGGTTAAAGTTACAGTAGATATCTCGGAGGAATCACGATATTTTTGTGTAGAAGCAGATTCTCCAGAAAGTGGAGTCGATGGAATAGAGCTCTCTAGCCCAGGTGGTTCTTGCTGTGTGTAGAATAGTGTCGATGGTAAAAATATCTCTTCAGGGACTATTTCAGGATTGTATGGATGTATTCCTGTACATTGAGAACCTTTTTCTGCAAGAGCTGGCGTTGCATTTCTGAGCCAGGCCTTTTTGAACAGTTCCCCAAAATTGAACTTGCTGATTTTTCCACCTGGATGGCTATGGATATAATGCGTGGCTTCAGCATGATAGTGTGTTTTGAGAGTCAAACACAGTTCTGTCCATGGGTTGTGTGTGGGGGCAGACAAATAAGTTCAATGTCATTTTTTTCACAAAACTCCAAGCATTCGAGGGAGCTGTGAGAAGAATGTCCATCCAGCACGAGAAGACATTTTCCGGGAACCCTAAAAAAATTAAAATGTTTTAACCAAAAGAGAAATATTTCCTCGTTTATGTACCCAGACTCCGACATTTTAACTACCGTTTTTGATGGCATGTGCTCGTTATACTCTTGTCAGAAACGAACAGCCTTAAATATCACCATTGGTGGAGTATACTGATCACTTGCACTGCATGCTGCAACTATTGTAACATTTTCCCCACATTCTAAACTGGTAATAGATGTTACTTCTCTTTTCCCTTTTGGAGCTACAACTTTGACTGGTCTATTGTTCATAGGTAGGCCACTTTCATCAACATTATAAATGTTCTGAGGTTTACAGTTGACTCCAATTTTAAGAATTGTAGTTTGAAGCCAAGAATAAAAGTCATTAACCGCACCTTTATTCACCCCTGCAGCACGAGCCATTGAAAGTCCTTCGGGTTTTCTCAACGATAATTCAAGATGTATTTTCATAAATGAAAGGAACCAATCTTTCCCTGCGATTCCAGATTCTCCCCATGGATGTTTTATACTATTTGACACAACATATTTGTCAACAGCAGACGCACTCCTTTAGAATCACATCCTAATCCTCGGTTGGATAAGTTTATCAGCCTCAAAACAAGTTCCTTCTCTTGTTCGTCACTTAACACTGTTGGGTGGCCAATTTTTTTCTTTCTTGAAAGATATTCTTGGAGGTGATGCTCACTGTACGATTGTCGAAGTCTTTCTGTATACACACTTCTCCTCAAAGTTTCATATGGTATGCTGAAATGAACTGATGCTGCTATCATGCTTAAACGGCACTCCAACAACTTTGGATGCTAAATTCAGCTGCTCACGTGTCCACTTTAAATATGCACCAGTCCTTTTGTAAGTGCGAACCATCTGAAGAAAAAAAACAGTGAGATAAAATTACATAATATGGTGTGCAACAAAACTTTTTTATATAAATGTAGTGTGATATAATAAATATTAGCAAAAACCATCTTTACATTTAATAAATATATCCTTGGTATCACAACAATCACTTTTGTGTTGACCCAAACAGCCCCATTGTTGACCCAAATAGCCCCAGAAAAACTACTCAAATAGCCCCAATTACTTTAAATCACAAAATTAGCAAAATATTCAATTCATTAAAAATAATTCTTGCTGTGAATATACTAAGAGACTCACAAATTTTTCTTCTTTCGTTTGACATATAACACGATGAAGTTTCACGTCACACTTGGATATCACTATTTCCCCGGGTATTAAAGTTAGAGTTTAATATTTCAAGACAGTGAGATGATTACCTTGCGCCGTTCGCCGCCCGTCCGTACACAAAATATCACATAACATCCGCACACAGCATGTCCGTCTGCTCAGCACAACCTTCTTCTCGCTTCTGAAGTCCAGTCCGTGCCGATGATGCGCGGAGTTATTGCGCAGTAGCCGAAAGTACCCTGCCCTACACGAAAATGTGCCTGATAACAATTCGATGAACTGTTAAAAAAATATTATTATTTCAGCATAAACCGATTTCTTCTGGGTTTAGAATCACCCGCAACATAAGTGTATGATTATCTGAAAGTAAAAAAAAAAAAATTGTTAACATTGTTGTATTAGTTGTATGCACAAGCCGAGGTAAACAGTCGAGAACAATGTGCGTCGAGCTCAGACCTCGGTGGGTTCCCTGGCTTCAGGAGCAGTGCTTCTACTGGGGACTGCAGCAGTGAACCCCCGTGTTTGGCAACTGCCTTTCAGCAAGGGCCCGATCTGTAGGATTCTCAGGGAGGGGGAGGGATGTTTGGCTTGTGGTCATTTCACTAGGAAAAATTTATAATATTCACAAAGAAATCCTTCAAACATAGTTTTGACGCTATTATTAGATACATTTAACGTCATTGTGTCAGTTATGATTGCCTCCACAGAGATGGGCCATTTAATTCCCCCCCCCCCTATTTTATACCTAATTATGCGTTTTCATTTATAAGGGCCATTCTTACTGATCTTTTACAGAGAAAGCATTTATTTCAATGTTCTGTTCTAAATATTGACTTCAGGTAGGATATGCTATACGAATACGATATTTGCTTTTGTTTATCGCCAGACAAATATTCATGCTAAACACTTTTCGCTTAACTAATTTAACTATGGTCACTCTAATTATATGTGTTCCCACAGTCGGGCAAAGAGGAACAAGTGAGAATCTGAAATTAGTTTTAAGGGTACATTGTCGCCACCGTCTTGGATTTTAAAATGTGTATAGTCACAGGGATATATCCTAAGAAATGTTTATTTATTTACTACGAAATGTTTTCGAGCTGTAAGTTATTTTAACTATGACCGCTTGTGTGACTTTTTACCATTACGAGATAATATTTATTAAATATTTTGAGACAATCTGAGACGGAACATTAAATGTAAGAGCGCTATCGCGACAGATTTACAGAATCGCTCAATAGTAAAATCAACGACACGAGAATTAAACAACAAATACGGCGTGCGAGACGGAGCCTTGATGGCTCGAAGGGCGTAGGGGCTGACTTCAAACGTTTCGTCGAGTCGACATTCGTGGAACGGGGTTGTTACCGTGAATGGTCTTTAATCCGAAATTCTATGGATAGGCACAATCTGTGACCCGGCACCAATCGATTCCGGCTGTTGACCTTGACTGCCGGGTCACTCATTACAGTTACAGTAGGTTTTCATTTCAGTACAGTGGTTAACTGTTTCCTAGAATATTACACTCCGTTTTTTCACATTCGGTACCCCGGTACCCCGGCACACGCGGCTCCAGACAAGCAGGCGAGGGGCGGATGAAAGCTGGAGAACAGCCTGCTCCGTCACGTGGGCCTCGCACGCGCCGCGCAGGGAGAGCCGCCAGACAAATGGAGAGGTTCTTCTCCCTCCTGCGCCTTACTTTCACTGGGCCCAGCCTTCCTTCCCCGACACGCATCCAATCGCCCGCACCACACTGCCATCTCCCACGGCCTGCTCCTATCCCTGCGTATCAGTCACGATAGTCATCTTGCGAGCATTCTGATAGTAAACAACACTTACTTATTGGGTATATCAAAACTTAATACATTTACAGTAATGGTTCCTAAAATAAAGAACGGACAAAATAAAAAAAATAAACACATGGGATGCGACACAACCTATTACGCCTAGCAACACAGGTGTTTAGAGTACACAGGTTTGCTACTATATTGGACGGTAAGTGACAGAATACACATATATTTAGTTGAATTATAATATGGAAATTTTTGTAGGCAAATAAGTAATTTTTGATCCAAAGGGGATAATGTATATTCTAAGATTTGTGCTGCCAAGTAGCAAAATTTCGTTAACTACTTAACTTTTCTTTCCTAGGCTGTTAGGCGTGTTTTCACAAAACTTTCCTATATTTACTTATATCACTCTGGTTCTGACCGCATCGATTAACATTTACTGAAATTCCCTACCCGATTTCCGACCACAAGACTAATTGAACATTCGTGGAGTTTCTTCAAATAAACTATGAAGCCCACAATCTTGTACGCCGTAGAAATAATAGTATGACTTCCATGCGCCCACCATGGACGGGTGGAAGTTGGCAAGCCTGCTTCATTTCTATTGTTACTGCCAGTTCACTTTAACTACTTCATTAAGTAAATTTACAAAAACCATTAACGTAAAATTTTACTTTTATTAAATTATTATTTTACGTAGTATTAACATGTAAATTATATTAACATTTCTTCGTCAAGTACACACACACACTAGGCGCAAATTCGAACCTATGAACCTCATATCCCAGTCTTATATATTTCCACTCGGGATCATGCACTTGGAGGTTTATAAACTAACGAGAAAATATATAGTATAACGGCATATTCAACTAGTGGCTTATATACATTAATAAAATGTATTTTAATACGTTGCTGCATAATTACATTCTCTTGAACGTTGTAAAATGTCTATAAAGAATATTAACTTCCACAGTGGCATAATTGTTTTCATAAAAAAGAGTACGTTGATAAGAACTATAAATTACCTATTGAGATAAAAATACATAAACAATAATTGATGGATACTCACTGATAGTCTTCTTCGTCTTTCTTCTTGGGCTGGTAATTTTTCACGAGTCTCCTGGAAAAAAATGTAACAGTAAATTAAAAACAGAGATAAAAATTAATTAATGTCAAAGTTTACATGAGAACTAAATAGCATTGCACTGCAAATTTTTCGTAACCAGCACTTTTACAAAGCAGACTCGAACAGACCAACACAGCAAGTTGCAAACTAAGACCATCAACCCGTATACGCGATTAAATACACAAGTAGGCTACTTTTTTTTAATCAAACCTTCAGATTAAAAATTTATGCTCGAAAGCACATATTTGTAATGTCGATACTGCCTGATAATTGTCCGACATGTTGGCAGGAAATTCGTGAATTAATACTAATACTGTCATATTTTTCATGTATCACAGATTTGGGCAACCAAAATTAAAAGTAAACTTTACAAAGTTTAGCTTCACAAACAAAGTTGCTGCTTGAGATATAGCGTGGTTAATATATGCTAGCAATAGTTAACCATAAAACAGTGACCCTTGATTCCCGCAATAAATGACCTAAAGCTAAATTTGTGATTCACAAGCGAGAAAGCGCCTGCGAGGCGAGGCGAGAGCGAGAGGGCGCAAACACGTAATTGTGGCACGACTTGGACAGCCCATCAGTCGAAGGTGAACGAGCGTGCTTGAGCTGGCGAGTTGCTTTCTCGAGAACCGCCTACTATTTCGCCTAGCTGCGTATCAGCATAGCCACATCCAAAAAAGAATTGTATAGGTAAATACACAAAATTACAAGCAAAATGAAACTCATTTAAGACACTGTTCATCGTTAAATATCTTCAAATAAGAAGTTAACTATATAGTTCCTTTACTTAAATCAAAAGATGATGAGCACGATTAACAATTTAGAGGGAAAACATAGTTACTGAACGTCCTCGAAAAGCCATACAGCCAGCGTCAGTGAATCCTGTTATCATAATTTACATTGACTTAATGGGCTTGATTGAATACGACTGAAACAGGTTTGCTTGCGAATGCTATTGTGATGTGTGAAATAACAGTAGATCCTTGAAAACTTAACTTGTGCATTTCAGCTCTTGAACACAATTAGATTCCTAAAGATAATTCAGTCCGAGTTTTCGAAATATGAACCTACTTCACATCATTTATATAGTCAGTTTGGAATAAATCTACGACGGTCTGTGCTTAAGGGGCCCACCTAGTCAGGGGTGTATTTGTGTTGGTGAGGCGGGATCATCAGTGCAACGCTCACTGGTACTTCTAGCGCGGTATCGCCTCTGAACTGGCGCGTAGTCTTCTCGTCGTGCATAGGACAACTATGAGATTTGAGCAGTGACCTTAACTTTAGATGGCGGAGAAAGTTGTTATGCAAGGCCCTCGATACCGGATGTTCCATGCCTGAATGTCTACCACTGTGAAAAAAAGCGCTATAGGAAAATGCGGAAAATGAAACGCCCTGGGTCTTAGCAGAAGGTGTGCGGCCACGCCGCCACGCTACTCCTCGCTCGGACGATGACCTTGCAGTGCAGAGGCGAGGCGCGCGCCACACAACAAGCCGGAGGGCTGGGCGCGGCTCCAGGCTCCAGGCTCCAGGCTCCAGGCTCCAGGCTCCAGACTAGGAGCATCAGTTCCGCTACAGTCGTGTGCAAGGTGCCTGCTATTCTCCACGCCAGTCCTCTAGCACCGGAAACTGCTACCAATAACCTTACACAAGCAGGCACCATTCAAAGTGAGGGGACTTAAGCCCCGGGCTCACACACCCGATACCTTGCATGCACTGAAAATATTAGCTACAGAAAGACAATACAAGAACGGTATAATTTTCAAATTGTATAAATAACCATTCAATAATAGTAATGACAAAAAAAGAAAAGAAAAAATGGCGTGTGAGACCGGGCCTTAAAAAGTGCTGTTTGGAAAAATAAAGGAGCACGTTAAGTTAGGACGGCATCCTTCAAGTTTCCGAAACGCGGATATACGGGTTACACTCTGTTCACGAGATCACCAACCATGTGTCGACTTATCCGTAATTCGTGAACCTACGTAATTTGTGTAATATCCCCACGACAACGTACTGACCGCAGCTCCGCGGATGGAGACCTGAGAACTGTCAGAAGGAAAGTGGCTGATGGAAGCTACATTTCGGTCAGAGTAAATGACAACCAGTGTTGCCAAATTAATACTATCGGGCTTTGTTTAACATTAAAATAGTTTTATACCATTTTTAATTATAATAAGTTTTATTTCTTTAGTTTCACTACTTGTTGAATTATTTATTAATTTGACGGTATTTTCAAATCTGTAGTCATTCTGACAAAAACAAAATAATTCAATGCTAAATACATTATTATTTCAATGTCGACCACTATAACTATTAATAACAAGGCATTCCATAATATTATGAGATATGCTCAAACCTCGAAAAATTATAATAAATGTTATAAAAAATTGTACACAAATACAATTGAAACCAAGATAACGTGTTTCAATTAAGAAACCTTAGAAATTTAAAATATATATATATATATATATGATGAGATGATTTTTAATGAAATACAACAGGAAAAAGTATTTCCAAAGATTACTTTAGAAAACCCAAAGTTGCGTGTACATGTTTGCCTACTGGTGTATATCTGGCAACAGAGCACAGCGCGGGTAGCAGTGTAAAGAGAGACTGCGCACTCACGATGAGACGCGCTATAGGACTCGCCCAGCGCGCTGCCAACTGCACGGCGGGACGTGCCGAGCGCACCTGGCGTGATGCTGACGAGGTGATAGCTTATCTCTCGGTCCAGTTCAGCGCCTCCCTCCCCCCCATCCACCAACCCAAGCACAAGAGAGACCAGAGCTGCGCAGCAACAGTTTGGTTGTCCCCGCGTGGAATGGCCCGCAGAGCTGGGAAACATGACTTTCTTAGTTGTACGCAGCTGGTGCCAAAATTCATTTCAACAACTACTACTACTATTCATTTTATTATTTTAACAAAACGTATTTCTGTTGAACTACTATTTATAAACATTTCGCACACTGGATTGTTCACGTCGACAGTTTTGAAAGTTATCTTTCAATCGTTAAAACAATGACAGCCCCATCCGCAGAAGGCACGAATATATACACATCATCAGTCAATTCACCCCACACCACCTCTTCGGCACCAATTTATACTTGGAAATTTGGTCGGACGTAAACCGTTCAATATTTCGTGCAAAACAGAACAAATAAGATGGCCCTTCTAATAATGGAAGAGTTAAGGCTAATGAAAAAAATATAATTATTCAAGTTATTTCAAATTAGTAAATTAACAAAAACTATATAAAATTGCTAGTAAATAGCTGGTCTAATGCCATGGTCAGCAATTTTATCTTCTACAAAAATAACTATCCTCCCATGATATTCTACCTCCTAAAAGAAAAATTTCTCATTAAAACAATGTTTAAAACCACTTTTTTTCTGAGGCTCTCAGGATAGACTAATATTTTAGAGACCGTTTCATTCATGTAATGCCGCCCGTTGAGGAGCGGCCAGGAAACGTCGAGTTTTCTGTCCCTGGCCAACGTCCAGATGTGTTTCAATGGTTCACGCAGGCCGAGTGGGCGGCCTCTTGAAGTTCATCACAATAATCACTCAGTACCACCGCGTTTAATTCCTTTCACAAGTTACAAACACGGCAATCTTAGGAATTATTTTCACAACACACTACAGTAAACCGGCAGATTAGTTTGACAAAGAATGACATCAAGAGCGCCGGACAGGAATACGCTCAGGTTTTCGAACACATGCTCCCGAATCGCATTCATCTATTTTGTCCCCGCATTATTTCTTGCATTGTATTCAGTAACCCCCCTAACTATTACCCTACCCACACGGCAACAGTTGCCTGAACTTCTGCCCATAATACGTGCATCTTCCACAGCGCATCGGACGGCGCGGGTCTGGCCACGAGGCAGACTGCCGTGGCGACATACAGCTTGCACCAGGCCCTGCCACGGTACTGTCTGGATGAGCAACTGGTCCGAGCAATTGTTACATCCGCTCCACACTATGCCAGTGGTTGCCAGTTTCCACTCTGTCAATTGGTTACATGCTCGATTTAGTGCATTCCTGTGAGAGCTGCTTTGAGCACTATAAGAAAAGCGGTCGAACGAATATTCAGCCAAAAACGCTGCGGGAGTTTGAGCCACAGTGGGAGAAAAGCATAGCGTGACATCAGACTTAGATGACACTATTGCCAGGATGGCGAGGCACTTAAATCTGGCAAGTCCCAGTTCACCGTTAATTTAATCGCATAAGTTCCAGAAAGAAGATACAAAAAGGCACTAGGGTGTTCAGACGCATCTCTCAGCATGTTATATGCCGTAGATGGCTTGTAGGCACGTACACGCCACAGCGCTCGGCGGGGCTGACGACTACGAAGCAGGCTGTACCGCCGCGAGCGAGACGACATTCCCCTCATTCGCCACATTTCCGCCTGCAACAGCCGTGCCGCCACGACACACGCGACGCTGTCTAGACTCTCGAGCCACGTACCGTCGGCATCCTGCGGTTATGCACATGCTATACTCCGTCAACGATCGTCTCCACATTGATTTTCATGGATGCGGCGCGATAAGAGACTTCCTTAATCAGTATTGCTTATGAGGATTTCTTCTTGCTATAGCGTACCTAGTTAAAACTTATTTTCCCAATGTATTGTATGTATACTTTCATATATGTGTTCACACTATACGCATGGAGTATTAATAGCCAGGATACAGCATGCTGTGACGTAGTTGGTCACTTTTAACATCCATCGCCATATTCTCACACCAAAAACATAGTGTAAATGGTGCTTTATAACTTCTAATGATGGTTAATGAGTGTGAATTAGCATTGTTAAAAACAGTCACTTTAATAAAAAAAAAGTCATATAAAACTATTTTCACAATGCCTCTACACATAATTATTTTGGGCGTCTAACCAGTATGGCGCAACAAAGCTGTAGAAAAATAAATAAAGCTCCACAGAATTACCATGTAATCATGCAGACATGGACAACCCCTGACTGACTATATGGACCTTCGATAATCCGTCAAAGCTGCTAATCCGACCTTGGAGTTACGAATTAGGAGTTAAGAACCCGACAAGTGTTTTTACTAAAGTATTTTAACATGTTGTATAGTCTCACCAACGAAAGTGTGAGTTTAACCCCTACCAGTGAGAAGTAGCTGCGTAAATAAACTATGCCTCCGATTAAGATATAGTGATACCAGCTAAACAAACAAAAAAATGTTAATCTCGTCGGTGATTGGAAGTAGTATTCACATTATCGGGAATTGGGCGCCATTGCAGACCCTTGAAAATATTTAATATTAACAAATTACTTTAATCGGAAGGAAATGAAGTTAATACAATTATTTCGGAAAACAACAGCTTTCAATCTGCATAGAATTAGACATTATTGTACGAAAAATGAAATTTAGTTATAAATTACCCTTATTTAGCATATGGGATTATGTACTGGTTAAATATAGCTAACATTCAAATTATAAAATATAGTAGTAGTGCAATTGATTAGACAGTTACCTATAGTAGTGTGTTGAAATATTTACGTTAAATATCAGTTAGGAGTCCACAAAATCCTCTACTTCTCAACATTTCAAAAATTACTCGGCTTAGTAAAGTCAATAAATACGTTATTATTTCTGGTATCCTCCGAGTATACGGGGAAAAAATGCAAGGCTGAATCAAAGCACTTAAAAAGGCTGTAAAACAAATGAGGATCCATTATGAAGAATAAAAACAGAAGTAAAAATAATACTTTGCTTGAATTTTAACTAATGTTATATCACTACTCAAAATTACACACAACACATTATAACCCTACACAAATCACAATATAACAAAATACATGTTTTACATATCACATTTACAATGGGGTTCATCGTATTTCCTACATTAGGAAATGATAGTTTTCATCTAGCGTTAATGACTGTGATATGGGTCCTTCTCCACACCACCACGGTGATAGTACTGGAATCCGCCGAAGTTTCGAAACAGGACACTATGTCTCTCGGAGTGCCGAAATCCTACAACAGCGGTAGACCACTCTGGCTCCGGAAGTCTGTTGTAAGACTGTCGACGATTCACCGATGTAAAACCGCCCTCCAATTGTTCACTAGTGAAGTCAGTTCTTAAATCTTGCAGCAAACCCGTAAGAGCTGGGTTTCGACGTGGTCCGTATTGATCTTGATAATTCAAATATAACACGAAATCAGTAAAATCAATTGCTTGTGCAAATATAGTTCATGTAACTGGTTTCCACTTACAGTAATGCTTCTCTGATCGACGTCAGTTAAAATAAGTCCACTTATTGTGACTCGAAGTTCATTTCCCTACATATATTCTTGCACATCCACAAAATAAATATATATATTCCAGCAACACAAAATGCTTGATTAAAATTTCTGTCATTTTAAAGACAGCTTCTTAGTAGTTCAAAGGAATATATTGTTACGAATGTGAGCAGGGCCGCGGCGCGAGCAGGTTCGGAGCTGGCTGGCGACCCCACACGGCCACTGATGCCACGTGGCCGCCGCAACATAAGACGTGCCGCGCGCGCCTGGTAGATTACAAGGGTCGTCGCTTCCCCCCCCCCCCCCTCCATCCCTCCGCTGCCCTAGCGACGCTCTGCCTTTGCGGCGTTATCTGACACCTTGCAGCTGGGGAGTTCCGCGGGCCGCCGAAGCCAGTCTCGATATTTCTGGCGTCGGGTCGGCGCGGAATGACGCGACTGGCCCCAGCCGCGCTCGATACTACTAGAAGTGGCACCTGGGCCTATGTAAGCCCAGGACGCCGGCCTCTGCAATTCAGTTGGGAAATGATCCGGGCAATAGTGCCGCGGGCGCGGCGGAGTTTCGGGGCGATAGTGACGCGGGTGCGTCGGACTTCCTCGGCGAGTGCAGTTGTTCCGGTGCGATAGTCTGGGCGATAGTGCCGCGAGTGCGGCGGAGTTCCGGTGCGACAGTCTGTGCGATAGTGCCGCGGGTGCGGCGAGAGTCCCGAGCGAAGTTCCGAGCGAAGTTCCGAGCGAAGTTCCGAGCGAAGCGTCGAGCGGATCCTCGGCGAAGGGAAGTGGGAGTGCGGCGGCGGAGTCCCGCGACGGAGGTCCACGAGGGGTGCTGCGGCGAGAGTTGCGCCAGAGGTGCGGCCCAGCGAGGTGTGCGGTGTGTGAAAACGAGTGACTGGGGTAGAAACATTTTTAAGTGTAATTGATTACTAGGCATTTTTAGAAGATTATTTGTTATGTAAATATTGGAAATCAATAAAACTGTGTAGTAAAATCATTAATTGGGACATCCATTTACGAACCCAGTAGTTTTTCCACGACGATTATTTCATTTTAATAATCCGTAACAATATTATAGTAGTGAAGCTCGTTCGAGACAAAACGATTCCACTTATGTAAAAGGCTAAAGCAATACCCTCTTGTTCCAAACGAAAAATTTCCAATCCATCGTCTTTATTTCATGCTAATAAGTTCCTTACATAACAACGCTCATAGAGCAATATATTACACTACCAAGAATTATCATTCCGCAAAGACAAAATGCCTTACGAGAAAAGTATTTACATCCTATGGTTGCAGTAAAATAAAAAAAAATTATCATTTTTCTGTGTTGATATTTCTCCACAATGTTATCATTAATATGTTTATCTCCCACTGTTACTATCGTTTTAAAGCTACTATATACACTAACTAGCTGCAGTACCCGGCGTTGCCCGGGCTGAACACAGGGTGAAGGGGACCTTTTTTTCGAAATAAGATATAGTAGTAATTGTCTTCTTAATTTGAATGTCAAGTGTGCAAGATAATTTATATCACTTTCAGATACCGACAGACGTTGTTCTGCCAATGTACAGTTATTTACCTGTATATATCTAAAAATTGGTGGTCTGTAAGTAATCTAGACTCTATAAAGCACTATAGAAAAAAGCTGAAAAATAAGAGATTACTAATATTGAAAAGATTATATTATTTAACTAATGCTCGGCATGCATTGCAATGCCTCATTCAGTTTTGTTTTGTAATATGTTTGAATTAGTTACACATATAATTGTAATAGGTTTGAAGTAGTTACACACAAAAATCTATCCATCTCTCTAAATATATATTTATCTATATCTACATCTATATATATCTATGTATCTCTCTATCTCTATTGATCTCTTTATATCTACATATCTAGGTTCCCGGGTACGCGTTCGCGAGTTCCTAACTCTTATTATCAGCAAGGTGCTGCAAGTGTTCGGCACTCGATTGTCGTTCGTATAGTTGGAACGATCTGGCTTTTTGTGTTGAAAGGCGAAGCGAACGTTCGGTGCTAGATTCCCTCGCGCGTGCTTGTGACATTCTGTCATTATTTTGAGTAAGGCGTTGCGAACGTTCGGCGCTAGATTCCCTTGTACGTGCTTGTGACATTGTCACTATTTTCAGCAAGGCGTTGCGAACGTTCGGCGCTAGATTCTGTGGCCCGCGATTGCGAAGCATACGCTCTCTGATTTGCGAGACGATCTGAATTTTCAGAAGATAAATCTCCAATGCGTCGTATTTTTGCTAATCTCGCTTGGGAGCAACTTTTAGATAGTTGAGACTTTTTTTCTTAGGCATATCGTTGACTTTTTTTTAAATCAGAAAAATTAGAATAGAACTTTTGATAAATACTTACTATTATAGTGTATATTTAAAAAGAGGAAAGAGCCTCGTGCCACGTCAAACGTAAACAAACCTATCATCCATAGATAACCATAGCGCGCGTCGCGAGCATGGCTGTGCCAGGCTACATTCAGACCTCCATGACAAAACAATTAAAGGGTTTATTTTTTCTATTTCTATGACTTATTAAATTCGTAATATATATTGATTAGAATAGCCAATTTGAACAATTCTAAAAGTAATTTACAGGAATTGAAACAGTCTTGAAAACAATATGATTTATTTGGATAAGGATTTAAACAGAAGTATGAATAACATGGTTTATCAACTTTTAAAATTTAAAAGAGGTTATTGTGACATAACGATAATAGTTGGACATATAATTATAGTATCGCCAAGTTTTTTGTAGTTATTGATATGTTCTTTAATATTGTAGGACATACTTTTGTTCTATCATCAATAGTTTCCGCAGCGCATGCGATGTAAGATGTTTTATAGCATTATTTTTACACCTTGGGTTACGTTACTAAATTTTAGTAAGGATTCCTTATCTTTTCTAGCAATAAATATAGCCTATGTTACTCAGGGTGAATGTAGCTTTCTAATAGTAATTTTTTAAATCGGCACAGTAGTTTTTGAGTTTATTCATTACAAACATACACACAAAAATACAAATCTTTCCTCTTTATAATATTAGTGTAGATATTAGTGTAGATGAAATTTCGTGTCAAGAGTTTTGCCATAAGACAAGTAAAACGAAATTTATACTTATGCCGCTACACTGCACTAAAACGTAACCCACGAACTCTCCCTGAAAGACAGAGAATGATTTTACCGGCAAATTTCATAAAAGTCAAACGTTTTGATGCTAAGCTTCGTAGCGTCAGACCATTCAAGGTTTGACTCTTTTTTATAATAATAACTCATGAAAGTGATAAAATTTTTGATATGCAATACGGTAGTTAGATTATTTCAAGTTTTATGTTATGTTATATGTTATAATGCCATATTGGTGTTTCGCCGTTAAGTTAGCCAGAGAAGATTTGCCTTTGCACTATACTAAGTCTGCTAGCAGTTCACGTATCCGGCCACATAATTTTATTTTCTAGCGCTAAGATGTAACAGTGTTACGAAATACTTTGACCAAAAATGGTAAAATCACAGCATTTTAATTAACTCCTCATAAACCATATATAATTTGTTTAATCATTTTAGCTAAAGAAAAAAACATTAAAATTGTGCTACAGTTCAAACCATTCTAATTTTCTTCTGTAAAACCTCTTCTTTGCAAAGTTTGATAACCAAGCTTTAGTGCATGGTATAAAGGCAACCAATGACACTTATGCCTTTTATACAAAGCACTCAAGAAATATTGGTTTACACATATTTTTCTCTCGCACTTTGTTCACTTGTAATAACTGATATTACCGACATATAATAGAGAGAATAAGGATATGTTGACACTGAAGAACATGTTGGCGGAAGTACGCAATCAAGAAGAAATTTTTCGTACGGACAATTGTTTGTACGTAAATAATTCGGTATGTATTACTATCATGAAAGGAAGAGAGTGAATGGATTTCTCAGGATGTTCTTGGTAGTAAAGAGGTGATTAAGATGGATGCTCACTATACAAACGACAGGGAAATCACTTATGGAAGCTTGTTAGGATCGGAACGGAAAAGAAAACGGCCGTATCTGGTTACGAGAGAGGGGATAATCGAACGTATTAGAAAGTGGGTCACAGAAAAAGGGTCAAACAGTTTAGGCAGTCTCTGAATGGAAACTGGTTATCACGGAAGGCAAAAGACTCGTACACACTATGATACGGCGCAAGGGTTGCTATCAAAAAACACTTCTCTTTTGCATTCATCATTTTAAAAAGCATCCTTGCATGTTGCTCCGGCAAACTTGGTTAGCCTGCGACCACTAAAGCATAAAATACAACTAAAGCTACAGAAGAACATTTGAAGCAGGTATTCAAAAAGCTAAGACATTCGGTATAGTTATTCACAATAGTAATTTCGCGCACGCCTTGTAGTGACACGTACAACAAACATAACTTGAAACAAAGCATGAAAACTGCGCACTGGAGAAAGAAAAATTAGTACAAGAAAACACTTGTCATCCAGACATAAATTCCTGTGTAAACGTTAGTTAAGCCCTCCCGATAAGAGAAAAATAGAGAAATCAGAGAGAGAGAGAGAGAGAGAGAGAAAGTAAGAGATAGTGAACAAGAAAAAGAACGAGCAAAAAAAATACGCTAAACACTGTTTCCGCTTGCCTGGTGTTCATTTAGTCGTAAAGGCTGTAGTTGAGTGTCGCGAGGGAAGAGGAAGAGGTCACATGAAGCGTAAAAGTGGCGGTTCAACGAAGCGAAGCGACCTATGGCAGGAACGTCGATGTGACACCTGTTGGGATTTTCCAGTCCGCGGAGGGAGAGGTCGATAGTACCAAATACATACCGATCAACGCACGATGCACAAGTGTACAAACAGTCCATGGCTATTCCTGGTGAAAAAACAACTTGAGCAGTTTCACTTTGCTAGTGGCTGTGTGTGTGAGACTGTGTGTGTGCGGCTGTGTGTGTGTGCGGTTGTGTGTGTGGCTGTGTGAAGAAACAAAAAATTGCTATGAAAAAACAGTGTATGTTTTTTTTTAATTTACTTGTTAATATTATTTGGGTGCTTTGTAAACTTTACACATTCTCTTTAATTTTATATTTTTTCTTAAATTTTATCAATACGGTACTTACTAAATGCGATCTAATAGCAGTAAAACATAACGCAGGTGTTAATAATTACAGATCGGAAATAGTGTTCAGTAAATATAATAAAATTTATAGCACAGCAGCAGATGCAAGAGAACTAAAAGCAAAACTTAATAGTAATGACAAGAAAATAAAATAACCAACTCAGCGCGCGACACCGAGTGTGCATACAATGAATGTTACTTTAACAATTATTCTCTAAAGCGGTATTCCAAGACACAAAAATAAGGGTTTCGGTGTTGAATAAACTACACCTGTATCCTAACCGTATTCTTAGTGCACATTACCGCTTCCAAACCGTTAAATTGGACACTGCCAGTCACTTTTTTAGGACGCTGATTTTGGTGTCCTATCCATGACCTATCTGTTGCCCAAACTTCTGCGCAAGCCCAGAGCTCACTTTTTTAAGGAATTCTCCAGATGGTGGACCCGCGTATGGCCTAACCACTTTGGTAAGACCCTTGATGTTGAAGAAACGAATTAATGTGCCAAATAAAACTTGATACTAGAGAAACTATCTCAGAATACATTTTGTACACTTTAATGGTCCTAACAAAAAATAACCGCAACTTTATAAAAATATTTGAGAAAATTATAATAATATTCAATACCCATAGTTACTTCATCATACATCATGTCTCTGTAGCAGAATAATAAAGTGCAAACAATGTAACGCATTATACAGAGAATGGTTAATAGCTACTTAAAACCACAAAAACGCAGAATAATTTTAATTCTTTATAAAACGTATTATTGCATTATGAACGTTTTAATTGATATATAATATATTCAACAAGTTACTTTTTTGGTAATTACTAATGTTACGACCGGGTTCGTAAAAGGATAGCCCAATTAAAGATTTTACTACACGGTTTTATTGATTGCCACTATTTATATCACTAACAAATTATCTTCTAAAAATTGCTAAAAATCAGTTACACTTAAAAATGTTTATTCCCCAGTCACTCAGCTTTTACACACACACACCTCGCTGGGCCGCACCTCTGGCGCCACTCTCGCCGCAGCACCCCTCGTGGACCTCCGTCGCCGCATTCCTCCGCCGCCGCCGCCGCCGCCGCCGCCGCCGCCGCACTTCCCTTCGACGCTTCGCTCGGAACTTCGCTCGGGACTCTCGCTGCACTCGCGGCACTCTCGGCACTCTCGGCACTCTCGGCACTCTCGCGCAGACACTCTCGCCCCGGAACTACGCCGCGCCCGCGACACTGTCGTCCGGAAACTCCGCCGCGCCCGCGACACTATCGCCCGGAACTGAACTCTCCACCCTGGAACCTTCGTCCAGGGACTTCGCCGCTCCGCCGCACGCGCGGCACTATCGCCCGGAAACTCCGTCGCGGGAAAACTCCCGACTCCTCACTCACTCCACACTGACTCGGAGGCCGGCGTCCTGGGCTTATATAGCACAGATGTCACTTCTAGAATTCACGAGACTGCGGCTGGGGGCCAGTCGCGTCATTCCGCACCGACCCGACGGCAGAATCTCTCGAAACACGCGTCGGCGACTCGCGTAACTCCGCAGCTGTCAGGTGTTAGATGTCAAGCTATCAGCGCCGCGCGGGGAACGGAGGAAAGGAGGGGGGAAAGCGACGATCCTTGTAATCTAACAGACGCGCGCAGCACGTCTCACGTTGCGCCAGCCAGCTCTGCACATGCGCGCCGCGGCTCTCCTTACGTTTCGTAACACTAAAATAACTTCTAATATATAGCTTGGTCCGTTGGTACGGTTATTTCATATAAGATAGTCCCTTATTTTTGCCATTATTATACAAAAATAAAATACAAACATAATAAAAGTTATAGTATTTATGTGTATAGATAAATAATTTTGTGTTCTCTGAACTGTGAAATATTTTTGTTGCGAAAATAGTGTTACCAAATGTTAGTAACAATTAAAAATTACTACTCACGTGGTATAAGCAAGATACACTATTTTGTATTGTCTTTCTTTATTATTATTATTATTATTATCGTTATTATTATTATTATTATTATTATCGTTATTATTACTATTATTATTATCATGTAAACGTAAACAAAAAAAAATGTTGTGTAGAGACATGTCAAGAGCGTGCTCATTCTGGATATGTAACTGTTTATAGTCTCGCGCAGGGCGCAGTTTACTGAAACTGCTGCCGATCTGTTCCCTTGCTGGTATTCGGTTTGGATACGTTCTGGAATACGGCCTGCGAGTTAGGTTACGGTTGTATTGAAATACGGCAGTGTAGAAAGAAAGTAAAGAGCGAGTGTGATGGTGACGGTGGCAGCAGACAGCGCGCGGACGGAAACCCGGCAAGTGGCGGAAGTGGGCGGCGAGCCGGGACCGCGGTGCCACGCCCATCTTCGCTCGGACGCCGCCTTCTAGGGGAACACGTCCACCGCGTGTGCAGCTGCAGGACCCACGTTCACGCCATCCTTGTTCCGGTTCTGCATCGTTCCCCGAAGTTACTCCACGCAAACAAGCCATGTCCTATGCCTTCTCCAATCTCAGTCCGTATGACCACTCTGGTGATGTTACTTACTACCGTGTATCGAATATGTCAGTCGCTAACGACCTCGTCCACGAGACAGACAACCACAATACCTACTTACATTATGCCAGTCATTTTTTTAATTATTGTGTTGTATTTTAGTTTAAGTTGATTGCAGATTACTTACTTAAAATATATTTTTGCAAATATGTCCAAAAACATTCATCAATATATCTGCAAGTAAAAAACCGGACCTACGGCGAGACGTGCCCCCGACTCTTCGCTCTTGTAGCTCGTCTGCCCCACTAGCTAACTCTGCAATTGCTTGACTCATAATTACAAGTTATATGAAATTTACAAAAACAATTGATCGGTGTTTGTGTCAAGATTTAACTGAGACCCACCAAGTAAATACCAGTACATAAGATCTAGCTGGAACCAAATAAGACGAAGTAGACGAGTTAAAGCCCTCTTCAACAGTCCGAAATTGTGGGCGGTCCGCGTCCTTTCCATAATTTTAATCGGCACATTGTCGCACGGAGAATTGCCTTGTCTGCAATGCGATCGAAGTTCGAATCTACTGATTTCTAAAGTAGTCAACAGAGTTCAGAAAATATAGAGCACCAAAATGTGTTTTTCGATTGTTCTGTTTTATTGTTTTCATGAATTGTAAATGAGTATGCAGCTAAGTTTAAATATTCATTTATTCGTTTAACTTGTGCAAGTTGTAGGACTTCATATATATATATATATATATATATGTATATATATGTATGTATATAATCACGAGTGTTCTTTTATACGCCTAGAGAACACAGTCTGTAACAAAAAGTTCAGTTGACCGATGTATTCCGACCAGGCAGATTTGGACCATGTTCACGTCAGAGGGTCGCGTGGACCAATCAGCGACCAGTGTCCGACCTAGGTCGTGCTGCGCGGCGGACTGGCGAGATCTCGCGTGGTGAGTGCTAGATCGCACGCAAGCTGAAGCTGACTACAGCCGTCAGGAACATGCGTCCCTGCGGAGGGCAGTTGGCGCGTTGATTACGTTACATCATCTCCGTAATTCCTATGTTCCAGTTCCAATGCCGTGGTAGCCATTCCCGACTGGTGTATTGGAATGTGGAGACCTATTGTGTCTACACCTAACGTTTAATATACTACATACAGTAAGTGCCTTTTTTATTCGTACAAACGTATGGAGCATATAAAGTACGAAATCGTGGATGCATAAATACATTCAATTCATGCTTCGTTCGAATGGTTTTCTATGCTTATCGTGAGACGGATAAAGATCAAATAAAATAAACAGATTCGTTAACAATTAAATGAAAAATACTGAAGTTTTTACATTGTATGTACATTTTCTTTCCATACACTTGAAAACAAAAAAAATTGTTCATTACGCAAGCAATTTAATGATTGTGGGCGCCTTCTTAGCATAGAATTCACAAGTAGTTGACATGTAGCAGGGGTGAGTTTGTATCGTTCTTTATAAGACCACCTGCTTCAGTAATTCCTCTGAACTAACATTCCCTTTGCGAACATTCAGCTTTAAAATGGCCCCTTAAGTGAACTGTGGGATTCAAGTCTGCCAAATTTTATTTATTTGTTGTTGTTGTTGTTGTTGTTGTTGTTGTTGTTGTTGTTGTTGTTGCTGTTGTTGCTCTGTAACTTTCCGGATAAACCGTCACACTGTGGATGATAATGCAACGCTGCCAACTTTCAGGCACACCCATCGGTAATCACATTTAAGCATACAATAAAACACACGAAAACGTAAGCTCTTGAGTTTGCACTATGACTATGGAATAATTAACACTCACCCATATACATTAAATAATTAAAATAATAACATAGGTTTGCACATAACTTTTATTTTGGGAAAGCTGAATGAGTTTCAGGAATTATATTATATTGAAGTTCTTAACAAAAGGTTCTACCTTATTATTACGTGAGCTACATGCGCTAGCGATATTTATAGTACGGAAAGCTGATGAACACAATCGTGTTCATGTTTGTTTGTTTACGTAATAAATAAATAAATAAATAAATAAATAATGCTCCGCAGTTCCGTAACGGGACGTCTGAATCAGTAATCCGTGCATTCAGCCGGATTGCATGAGCATCGACAGCAGGGGTCGGTGGACGGGACGCGGGAAGGAGGCGACCGCACAGCCCCGGGGCGCGGGGCGCGGCGTCAAGGCCGCCTGCCCGCAGCCACAGCTCTTCCCCGGGTCCACAGTCCCGCACTATTGCAAAACAGTACTCTCACACTAGCTTGGCTGGCAATTACTTCAAATTTCCCCCGCTTGAATCAATGATTACCCTATCAGAACCACCCCCCCCCCCCCCCCCAAACATGTTTATAATATGGACAATTTCCTTGAGCTTTTCCTGTTATCCCTGCCTAAACCAACATTTTACTGTCTAAATAAATTATGCAAGATAACGAATATATTTCATTGAAAATACGTATCGAACACGTTTCGACCACATCGAACCTCAGACCCTGGACGCATCAGCTGCGGATCCAAACGGCTGGGCAAAGTTCACTTAGGTAGGACTACGTACACTTGAAAACGACACGAACGATATTCCAGACAAGAACACAGACTAAAAGACGCACGTTAGCGCAATCATATGCGACTGCGCATTCATAGCTAACAGTATTTTCACCAGCCACCGCGAGTTGGCACGCACTTTCAGAATGCACAGGTAACGTTTGTTGCCAATAAAACTATCAAAAACATGAGTGTCGCAGCGGGAAGGACTGGTGTGATTTCGATGTTATAAAATCTCGCAGCACTTGGAACGGCCGAGTTTCAATCCAAAGTTACTGGTGAAGTATATTTAAGGCTTTTCGTGGTCATTGTCTAGTACTCTAGTAAACTATCTTGGCTTTCAAGGGGGCGCCGCGTCGAAGTGGGCTAATAGGAATATCCGTCAGGAAGAGGCCTGAAGACCCTTGACAGGAGCTCTAGCTAGCTCTCAGCTGATTTCTCAGCCCTAAAGAAACCTGCTGCGATGCAGATCGAGACTACGGTAGTCCACCACTTGGACGCGACTCAAGTCTCGAGGGCCAACACAGTTTATTACTGCTGCATTTTAGACATTTCTGCGAAGAAATCGTACCTCACAAAACATTGTATCCAACCATTTTTTTTTGTTGCAAATAAACGCGCATGTCCTGAAGTTGGCAGTAGTGTCATCGGGTCGTGCCGAGAAGGCAATGATCGGGAAAGTGAGGATAAGTCAGTTATCGGCGCGGGTAATCTGCTGCTCCCCGCCGCCGCCATTGACCGCCATTAAGTAATCACGGCCGGCCAACGAGCTATTTCCAGCGGTCAGGACTGCACCACCGCGAACAGAGCGCTCGCCCTGCCGCGTGCGTCGCTATTTCTGGCCCTTGTTCGAGGCCAATGCGAACAACAATGTGTTTGCCTTGTTTCAACACTGCGTTACGAGCATTACACCAGGTTACCGCGTATCCAGTTATATTTTCAAATAAGATATTGTCATGAAGTAATTGGTTGAGTTTGTGAAAGTATATCTTATTTCGAAAATATGCATAAAACTTTGAGGAACATTGTTCGCGGGTGCAATTGTTCTCTTCTGTGTAGCATACCCAATTGAATTTTAAGAATTTAATTATAGCATTAAAATAAAGCAAGCAGTTGAATGGGTTTGTGATTTCAAACTATACAATTAACAATAGATATTCTTTTTTTATTTTGAAGAAAGGCATTATAAAAACTTTGATCTAAACTGGATACGGGATAAGGAACAATTACCGTTACCAACGAGTCAAATAAGATATCTAAGCCCAAACGTCAATTGCATTACGAGCTACAAAACAAAACAGCTCTTTAACTAGGCACGTTCTGGATCACAGGCGTGCCGGAGAAACGATTTTGCCTATTATCGAACGTCGAAACTAAAACAATGTAATACACAAAACAATGAAATTTAAAACACGTAATAAGCCTCTATGGTTGTACACTGTATGTAGGTACACAGTTATGATACTGTGCAAACGCATAATCTACGCGGTAAGTTCCAACGCGAGCAGCTCTATCAGTGCCGGATTACAGAATACGCCTAAGCACAAAATGCCGACTGTGCTAGCCTACGCATTCAAAGTTTACGTACAAACTTGCTCAATGTTAACACGTTGGCTCGATAAAACGCCGCTTTGCCCTGCTATAATCTTTTCCTTGCTGAGTTTCAATTAGTTCGTTTAAGTCTCGGTAAACAGCTAGCTACACGTGTAGCAAGCTGGTGTAATTTCCATGAACGAGTTTGTAGGCAGGCGAGAGTGAGCGACACTCGAGAAGGCCATTTCCTTTTATTTCCATTTTATTTACAACTTTGACAATAGGTAATATTTAACAGGAAGTTTAAAACTCTCAAATGCAAGCTTGTGTAAAGTCTATTCACTTTAATATGCATGCAGTATTTTGATTAATATAAGTTTTAAATAAAAGATTATAAATAAATAAAAACCTAATAAAACTTACACTAGTTATAAAATGTTGAAAGTTAAAAAGTGCAAGTAATTTAAATATATGTTTCAAACATTTAAGATTTAAGGGAAAAAAGTACGTGTACATAAGCTACAAACGAATATAAATCCTTACTTAAATATTAGAGATATCTTCATCAGTTAAATTATCCAGATAATGATAATTTTTCATTTCATTTTTTTTTCTTTTATAATTTTTCCTGAAGAATAACTAAAAAATTTTTGGAAGCAAAATTCTAAAGACCTCTGTGATGTGTTTTATGAAATAGAGGTATGGGTCAATTAACGTTCTGTCTATGGCGTGTAGGATAACTGTGTCGATACATACTTGTTAGAAGTTTAGTAATCCTTGGAAGAAGCAGTGCAGGGTCCCACGTGGTACACGGTACATTCCTTACGATCACGTCATCTCTGTTCACGACCGCGCAAATGTTCTACTTTACTACCAAGACAGGGATGCCCTCACTACAGATAACCAAGTATCACAACAAATAATTAAACAGTTCATCTTTTTACTAAATAAGTACTTTAATGCGTGATTTTAAAAACCTCAGAATACCAGGGATGAACTGTAGTTCCCTTCAGCCAACGTCTCTGTACTTCCTGCCAATCCGCATGACGCGATGATGTCGTAAGACGTGAACTGTCATCGGGAACTTGGTGTTTGGTCTAGCATGTTAACAGATCGTCAGAGTATTGGTTTAATTGAGTGCTGGTTTAAATAAAGCTTAAATGGGAGGAAAAGAGAATTATTACAAATAATCAGAGCAAGTGCAGTACTTTCGTTTCTCCATAGTTATGGGTAAAATCTTACGTTTTGAATCATCGATTCACAAATTGACCATTGGAGATAAATCGTATTAAAAATTCAAAATGCGAGGGCTCATTTTTACTTGCGTAATGCAAGTCTGTATATGCACACGGAATGTTGACTTGGTATTTTTTTTTCTATTTTGCGAAAGCATCCACTCGATGCCAGACCATTCCCTCCGACAAAATAAGTGACCGCCATTTGCAAAATATGCTTTCTGGAGAGTGTTTCGCGGCCCCAACCAACAGTAAAACAACAAATGAACTAAGACAAATAGCTGTTGTGCGAGGAAGGATAAGGGCAAATGGATTTTCCCTTAAATAATCGAATACTCATTCATTGGAATTAATTCTGCGGTCAGTGCTGACCAGCTTCTTTAATGATAAGGATAAAAACCGGAAAACATTTGAATTCAAAATATTTAGGCCTTCGATAAGGCGTGGTAAACAATTCAAAGGAATTGCAGCCGCTAACGATGAAGAAAAAAAAGGGGGGGGGGGGGAGAGAGAGAGTTAGTCTTTCAGTGATCGCCAGAGATGTGTACATATAACCTCAATAAGAATAACTAACAGATTCGTGTATTCTTATGTTGCAAATAAACTTATAATACGAAACTCGGACACGAAATTTAACGTAGAAAACTTTAAAATAATGCAGAGCGAGATAAATATACGCAAATTGTTTTCACAACATTTCTTGACGCAAACCACACGTAGCTTTCTCACCAGACGCCAGAATTCGCTGCCGGCGCAGCTACGTCGACTACAGAATCAATTGATTAGCAGACTGAAATTTTAAACTATATAATGAAACAGCTCCGATAAAAGCAAAAAGACTTGAAACATAATTAAACCCAGGCTTTGGACCTGATTTTCGACAATGGATATCATTAAAAAGCTGCCTATCTTGATAAAAATGCATTACCTTGTTAATGCTGCTACCAAATGCATATACCTATAGCTAAGATAGTTCCCCGTGTGTGAGGAGCATACACGGGGAAGGGCCGGCTGGCGAGTGGGAACTCGGCCGCGCTGCCCGCTTTCATTCCCCACACGTCCTCAGAGCGGCGCCGCCCGGCCTCCCCATCCGCTCAGCAATTGCTACGACTGTCTCGCTACTTTTCTGTGCCACGGCTTCGTCTTCAGGGTGTTAGGTCCCGTTACATGTCATTCATTTACTTTACGTTGAACACAGTTCAACTTGTGGACTTGTTCAGTGGCCGAACTTCAATTTATATATATATATATATATATATACACAAATACATACATATATATATATAAACCATTTATTAAAAATTGAATAATCGTCGAGGGAAAACTACTGGGTTCGTAAATGGATAGCCTAATTAAAAATATAACTGCACAGTTTTATTGATTGCCAATATTTAAATCACTAACAAATAATCTTCTAAAAATGCCTAATAATCAATTACACTTAAAAATGTCTCTTCCCCAATCACTCCGTTTTTACACACCGCACACCTCGCTGGGCCGCACCTCTGGCGCAACTCTCGCCGCAGTACCCCTCGTGGACCTCCGTTGCCGGACTCCGCCGCCGCCGTCGCACTTCCCTTCGTCGAGGTCCGGCTCGACGCTTCGCTCGGAACTTTGCTCGGGATTCTCGCCGCACCCGCGGCTCTATTGCCCAGACTATCGCCCCGGAACTGAACTCCCAACTCAACTGAACTGTCGGAGGCCGGCGTCCTGGGCTTATATAGGCCCAGAAGCCACTTCTAGAAATCGCGAGCGCGGCTGGGGCCAGTCGCATCATTCCGCGCCGACCCGACGCCAGATATCTCGAGACACGCGTCGGCGGCTCGCGTAACTCCCCAGTTGTCAGGTGTCAGATAACGCCGCAAAGGCAGAGCGTCGCTATGGGAGCGGAGAGAAGAAGGGGGGAAGCGACAATCCTTGTAATCTACCAGGCGCGCGCGGCACGTCTCGCGTTGCGGCGGCCACGTGACATCATCAGTGGCCGTGCGGGGTTGCCAGCCAGCTCCAAATCTGCACGCGCCGCGTGGGGTATGGTTTAATTTTTTTCATAAAAAATTAATTTAACCAGCTTTTTGATTTAAAAGACCAGGTAAGATTAATTTTTTTTTTCTGTAAGAAATTAAACCATATCACATAACAGCCAGTAAAATTGACTAATCTTTAAAGGTAGCCACCTAGTTTTATATCCCATTTAATTTCCTCGTCTATACTGCTCAGGAATGTTAAAAAAAACTTTGCCAGCCAATTATGCAAAAAGTATGATATAATATATGTTCGCAAAATGTTCGCAAGTTTAACCGTGTGGAACGTAAATATAAAATAACGACCTGGAACAGGAAAAATGCCCTTAAACGTGTATTTTTTGAATATGGACAGTGAGAAAAGCTAAAACGTATGGTTTTTTTACGAACGTCTATAAACATGAAAAATTCTATCTTAAGTGGTATATGAACGTACATTTACTATACCAGCATAAAATTATAGGGTCGCCACTCAAAGTCTCACAGACGAGTTCTTCTTGAGTTTCGACTTTAGTTTCCGACTTAAATATTTAAAGTGAAGTGTTCCGAAAACATTTTAGATACAGACGTTATGTGAATAGAAGGCCACGATATTATTTATAAATCACGTTTTCGCTTAATT
This sequence comes from Bacillus rossius redtenbacheri, assembly GCF_032445375.1. Lineage (NCBI taxonomy): Eukaryota > Metazoa > Arthropoda > Insecta > Phasmatodea > Bacillidae > Bacillus > Bacillus rossius. The sequence continues at coordinate 119,788,335 of NC_086330.1, read as the reverse complement.
ACCAGTGAAAGAAAATTACGCTTTCAAATAAAAATCATTATTTCCTATTTTTTTGTAATGAACATTAACTCTCGAAAGAATCCCGGGAATTTTTTTTTTATTTTTAGTTTTAAAAAGTATACTTGTAGGGCTGGTGACGCCATACAACTTCCCTGCTTTACAAACGACCGTGATTTTCTTGAGTTGGTTGCATGTTGCGTTGGTTGCGTGTTGCGTTGATGCGTCCCTTGCGTAGTTCATTACCCTAGCCCAAAGCCGCGTTCCCACAGCTCTCGTGCTTGCTGGAGCTACGGGCGTGGGTCGTAGCAGTTCACACAGACTGCAGTGCAGACGAAGGCGTGGTTCAGTTCATCGTGAACTATCTGGTCGAGAGTTGTGCTGTGGTGAGTTCGGTTTTCGGTGCTATTTTAGTACAGAAGATGCACTGGTTGCGCCAACTTAGAAAAACTAAAGAAAACACGATGGTGGGTTTGGGTTAGAACTAATAAGTATTTACACTGGTGATTTAAAAAAAAAATAATGTGAGTGTATGAAGGTCAGTTTGATTACATTTTGGAATACATTTCACGGCTGATTTCCAAATTAGATAGAAATACATATATTAGACGAGCAGGAAGTGAAAAAACAACGCTTAAAGTGACTTTACGCTCTAACCAGAGGAGAGACTTGCAAATCATATTACATGGTATCATGACAGTAATATTTAACGTGTCAAACTTTGTCGTAATAAATATATTTATTTATTTATTTATTTTGTGTGTGTGTGTGTGTGAAAAAATATTACGTTAAGTCTAACATAAGTGTATTTTGCAAACAAGCAGTCAATGCGAAAATATATGTATTATTTTTACAGAAAATATGAACTTCTATATCACATCCCGATTTGACTATGGCGTTGCTGCACGAATGGGCGAATAAAAGACCTTAAGACTTCTGACCTGCAAACGCCATCAGTGCCGGCTCCTGGCAACTCACCATTGGCTCTCATGACAATAAGAACTCAGGTTTTTGAAATTTCAAAACTTCTGTTGGTCCAAATCCAGGAATTTCGAGATTATCAGAAATTCTCGGTATCTGTATTCTTAGATGTTTGCATAATCCTAAACTTGTTCACTATAGCTTACAATCAAATAAACCACACAGTTTCAATGTATTGCAATTTTACTGCAAGAATTTTCGTCTGCTACTAATTGCTCATCTTTCATTGGAAGAGGCAAAGTCACAAATGAAAATCAAACCAGTATAGTTTATAGCGTGAGCCCCCGTCCACGCTTGTCTGTCAGGTCAGGACAAACCCACGACACTTCGTTCACACGGATGGTGCTCCACGAAAGCGTGCTTCTCGCTAGTGTGTCACGTCCCGTGGGAACGCGGCTTCTATTCACGCGTTCGTGATTGCTTGAACGCCGCGTTTTCGAGCTACACCTGGGTGCACAATTGAAGATAAACAGTTAACAGCAGGTCGTGTGCATATGAGGGAAATATATTTTATTTATTTTGCAGACGCATGGCGCAACAGCCAATTAGAGTAGATAAGGATGGAATTTTGGCGGGACTAGAGAACTGTTTATAATTATTAACAATAATGTGGCACGAAATTTTCGAGATATTCGAATGTTCAGGTGAGAGTAATTCCTGCTTTAAAAATGAATTATTGCTAGTATTAATGTAAATACAAAATATAAAAGTTTCGTGGGAAGAATGGTAAACTAAAAATTTAACAGAACCCAAATTAATTTCTATGTTGAAAAACCGTGTTAACACATTGCTGGTCAGATGTGGAAATCACTTGGTAGTTTATATAGTTATTTACTGAAATTACCAGTAAGATTTCAATTGTCGTGTGCAGTCGTGTGCTTGGCCTGCTATGCACTCGCTTGAGTTTTTTGTGATAATGATACACATAATGATACTTTTCATTTGCGGTGGAGCGTAATACTAACGTAGTGTTATGTGAACAGAAATGCTCGTAGTTACTCGCTGCAGCGTTTGGGCGTTTCCTAACAGCACCATTTACAACATTACATCCATCCTGCACTCGCAAGGCTGCCATCTCCCTCTGAGTCGCCGCTCCTTGACTTGTGCCGAGAAGTCGAAGCACAATCACTGACTTATTTTGAACTTTCTATTGACGAGATAAAACTGAGACCGTGTACTTGGAATACATGGCCACCAGTGGTTGATATAACGCAGTGCAAAAACTGCAACCACGGCTGACAGCTCGCCTGTCCGCACTTATTTCTATGTTATTTGGACAGAGGCAGCGCAGGGAAGTATTAAACATGCCCATGTAATCGGATCAAAGGAACTCATACGTAAATGCCTACAACCTATACGGCATTTTAAGCTATGAACACCAATCCCGTTGTTTGAAAACTTATCTTATTCTCACCCAACCCCATCCTTTCAATGTCACCAACTGCTACTAGCAATTCAAAAGCATGAAACTAGTAATAACATACCGTTGCTCAAAGTACTTTGATTCTGACTAATACACACCACGCAACAGTCCCGCGGTACACCGCGTGCAGGTATATTTAAAATGTATACTATGCTTACTATGCCATAGAAGACACACGCGACCTAAACACAATCCACATACCATTCAGACTGCAAAAATTAATATATTTTGAGTCCAATCGTCACTAATTGTAAAGAGGCTTCCACAGAGCTTTAATGAAATCTATCTAGTCCATGGACACTTTCGAATGAGCGGGGCATCGCTGCCCCCCCCCCCCCCCCCCCCATTTTCCTGGGACGAGTTTGAATTACGAACAACACTTTCGTTCTTGAACAATGAGTATGATTCAGATACCCACCTGCCACGGTCACATGCTGCGACTTGGCAGACTGCGTTTCACAATGACAGCACGAAAGAAGTGAAAAATAAGTTCATACATTTTAATAAACTTCAATTATCAAATGAAAGAATTTATTTAGCTTAACTGCACAATGATTAAATGAACACAATAGGCAAACGATGTGTCAGCAATCAGTTTTGTGTCTTTACGATGGGAACAGATGACCGTTTCCGAAACAACGCAACTGTTTTCGAAATAGGTAAGTCCGACTACTTTGTTTGTTCGTGCTGAAGTCGTGTCGTCCAAATTATCTGTTTTAGTTTCATAGCTGGGTTCTTCCGCCGCTGTGTTTTCAAGTGTTGTTTTTGTGTGTTTACTGTTTCTGGTTGCAACTGTGTTCGTCGTTACTCTGGCTAAATTCATTCTACGGAATTCTGTGTGTTTCTCAGCATGTTTCTTTGTGTTGTCTCAGCATGTAAATTTGATACAAGCCAATATTATCCGTGTGTTTATGTATTCGTCTTTGTGAATCATTCCTGAGGTTTTCTTCAATGACAATGGCGTATGTCCAAAATAGTATGTTAAATCACTCTTCCCCATCACATGAATTGTTCAAAGAACGTACTACTGCACCAAGTTCGATCGCAGCAACAGAGCAAATTAACTTCACTTATGTGGAGTTTGAGCAACTGGTAAACACAAGGGATAAAGACACACTCCAGGGGCCCTATTATTGACGCTGCCGGAATAATTTCGTTAGAAGAATGACTGAAATCCGATAGATATTTCCTAAACCATATTCTTAAGGGCTCCGCCTACCCGGGCACGCATACGGTGCGCAGAGCTTCGGGAAAAACAACGCGATTTCAAAACTACAAGATATCCGAGTGGGGTCTGCTTACGAAAAGCATTTAAGAGTTCACTGAAGGCCGAAAAGTACTTTTGAATTTGGATGGATGAAGTTTTTAAATTGTATTTTTAGAGGAGTTGCAATGGCTAAAACGCATGTTTTCAAGGTAATTTTTAGGCGTAAAACAACCATTACAAATTCCTGAAAGCACTTGCGGGACTTGCATTACTCCTTTATCTTCATTTCTCTGCAACATAATGTTACGGCCACCGCTCAAATTTCACAGTTGTCCTGTGACGACGAGAAGACTGCGCTCCAGTTCAGAGCCTTGCGCTTAGAGGCTATACCACGCTAGAAGCACCAGCGAGCGTCGCACTTATCATCACGCCTCAGTAACACAAATACACCCCTGACGAGGCGGGCCCCTTAACACTCGCTAGCGGAATTATGAATCAGATTAACGTCACAAACTGTCAGAATTATTCCGCCACCTCCTTTGCTGGCGGAATCGCGATTCCGCTGGAGTTGAGTGTGTGTTGTTCTTCGGAATTTCTGTTGGTTGAAAACTGAGGCTCTGTTGTGGTTTTGAAATACTTTAAAATCGTGTGGATGGTTGTTTAAGTTAGGTTAGCTACTTTAAATTTTGTAAAATAGTGCGGATGGCTAGTAATATTAGGTTAGCTACATTTAAAACCAGCAATAACTTATTCACCTCGTTATAATATTATGTGATGTATATTCAGAAAAAATACGATATGTGATACTGTAGGTAGGCCTATCACCGCGTCGTAGGTTATTTGATTGAAATTTAATTTAATCATAAAACCAACAAAAACAGTATTTATACAAAATCATATTTTAAAAATATGTCCAATGTACTGTATTTAAAAATTGTAACACCAGTGCCATTACGACCTTTAAAATGCGCGTGTTTGTGAGAAATAGCTTATAACTGAACAATTTAAAGTTTCAAAATATTAAATTTGTTTCTGTGATTACGTATAACGTAATTAGTTTTTACACTAAATATTGCAAAATGTGTCATGTTTTGATTGGATCAGAACTAGAGTGGTAAGCTTGTACAGTCTATGCACATTTATTCGTAAAAAAAAAAGTACACCTATTCCGGGATTGAAACGCACTGAAATGAATTCAGTTATATATTAATTTCGCACAATTACAATGTATTGTGAAAATAAGGTTATCCTTTTTACCCCTCCTCATTTTGGAAACCTAGCCAAAATTCCTAACATACAGGTAGATACACGTATAAAATACACCTGAAAACAAAATACACAAATAAAATCCCACACAAGTATTATTAAATGATGACAGAAAAGATAGCTGCTGAAAGATGTTTTCATCAATACATAGATTGTTTCCAGGAAGCCCCTACTCCAAACAATTACAAAACATCTCCCGATAGAATTGCCAAGAAATTGTCCATAAAAGATATTTTATAATGACTTGCAGTGGTTATAAAATGTATGCATTTATTAATGATTTGCTGAACCAACAAACACTGCATAAAATTTATTTTCACCTCAAAGTATACACACAAAAAAATATGATAAGAGTTAGAGCCAATTAAGAAGAGATTATAGATTTTAAAAAAAGTTTCTGCACAACCTTGTTTACAGTTCATGGATATAGTAAGGAGCGCAACAATAATCTCATTTTTCAAATTAATAAACACTGTCGAAAAACAAACAAGGCGATATGTGATTCTGATCCTGTGGTGCAAATAGCGGTAGGCAGTCCCCCGCCTTGTCGTGACCTTGTTCGCAGATAACGCAGCAACTGGACTCCAGCAAATACAATGACAAAAGAGCCTTCCCCTCCAATCCTCCCATTCAGCCTCCCCCCTTCCCCTTAATAAACTGAGATATTTCGCTCCGCCCATCCACTAGCTGCAGCACGTGGCCAGCAGCCTAGCGGGCTGAACATTTTACTAGGGAGGCCCCTTAAACCAACAATGGCCGCTATATCAGTTTCAAGAATAGGCCTTTCTTTAGCTATCTACCGGAATGAAACTATCGGAACTGTTCCGACACCGTCAAGAATAGGCTCCAGGAGCGCGTTGCCAGTGTCGGCGGCCGTGACGGGAGGAGCCGCCTGCCTCGGTCACTTGCACTTCCGGAACGCGTGCAGGCTAACACGCACGCCGCTCACTGCTGCCAACTTCAGCACTTTCTCATTTTCATTTCGATCTGCATCGGTTAACCAAACAAATTTTGCACACGCGCATAATTTAACATTTATAAAGGCTCGAACTTCTGACACCACATGTAACTGTCTCAGTTGTAACGGTACGAATTGGGATGACAACTTCAGGTTCTCACCCCACCAGTAGTGTTTCCACTGGAAGGAAAAGGATGTGGTAAGAGTTGGTATTTGGTGGGGGAGGGGTTCGGAAATGGATTGGGCCGCGAGTTCGTGATTGTCGCATTTAAATATTTTATTAATGCTGTTTATTGGCTTATCACTGATCTGCCCTGTACATGGACGGGTCGCTGGGTGCTCCCACTTTAGCCGAGTCTTGAACCTAGGACCTCTGTCGCGAGTACCATCCGCCCGGCGCATGACTAGGTGAGGCTGAGGCTCTTGGCCTGCTAGTGCTGGACTCTGCTTCCGCTAGCCTATTAGCGACAGAACATTATCTCTGCATAGCTTCTAATTACTGGCCTAACAACAGCCCGATAACAAGCATCCCTAGAGCTTGCTAAACACACACTGTCAACTCTACTGAACCCGTGCCAACAAAACTACTTGTCAGCTGGACGCTCGAAGTCGGCGCGAGACAATGCATCGCAAGGAGGCGGTTCTCTGCGGCGGTAAAGGGAGGGGGGCAGCGACCTGCTTGCTGCGTCGACAATTGCACATTCTGACGCCTTCACAGGGGTATTGCGAAATAAATCCTGTAATCGTAAGTTCCCATCCATACTTTAATAATTCAAACGGTTGATTACTATTGCAGACTATTACAACATTGCACAAAATTCAATGGAACGCCTTAAGAGGCCACTCCAGTGTTTCAGGGACACTACGCAACCCGTGTTAACCTCATAAGATTCAATGCTATTTTCATTTTGCTTATAACTTATTAACTAATATAGATTTCGAAATGATGCTTGCTTTATATGTAAGACAACGATGCTCTTATCAAAGCCCCTTTCTTCAAAAAAGTGCATAAATTATGGTTTTATACTAATCTTTACTAATATGCATAAGTGTATTGTCTAAGTTTGAACCATAATTTATGCACATTTTTGAAGAAAGGGGCTTTGATAAGAGCATCGTTGTCTTACATATAAAGCAAGCATCATTTCGAAATCTATATTAGTTAATAAGTTATAAGCAAAATAAAAATAGCATTGAATCTTATGAAGTTAACGCGGGTTGCGTAGTGCCCCTGAAACACTGGAGTGACCTCTTAAGTTACTGATATATTTTACTGTATGCGTGAACTGTAGGGCCTGGACGGAGTTACAAATCTGTAAATTCCTTAATGTCTCATACTTAGGCTCAGAATTTACCATCGCCAGTCTAGGAGGAAGGAAAGCTGTTTTATTTACACAGTAACTGTATCTCAGCACGGTACGCAAAGAATGATATCGCTATGCAGCATAAACACTTTTGAGAATTCCTAAAATTTGTAATTAAAAAATCATCTATCAATGTCGTAACAGTCTAGGGAACACTATAACTGTGTGTTCTGAACCTTAACTAACGCCGATTTTCCACAATGACAAAAAAAGGGTTTTATAGCAAACTGGCGCGCGTTAGGCGCACACTATCAGTCACATTCTTTGACCTTTAGTGAGACGCACGATAATCCACGTTCGTGCAATTTAGATTTTTTATTTTGCAAAATTAAAAGGTTAGGTTAGGTTATGTTGTGACAAGCAGTGACCAGGAGCCGCACAGAGTAATGACCTGAAGAGTCATCGTGGGTAACGCCCGTGAAAAAGGGGTGGCTGTGCTTCACCGGGGGGCAACCTGCCGAGGTCAACCACATCATCGAGAGACATCGCCCAAATCAGAGCAACCGCAAGAAACTCCAGGTGTGGTAGAGCGCATGGCAGGGCAGATTATCTGTCATCTTATGCAGTGTATGTTAAATTAAAAGTAATAATACACTGAACGAACCGTATCTAGTGAGTAATCGCTTGTTATTTCAGTTCTCTTTGAAAGCCCTGCAAGAACAGTAGATATAAACAACAATCATTAACAGTTAAATCTGTAACATTTAAAAAAAATTCTCGCAAAATTTCGTTATTGGGGGAGAGTACAAATAAGTATATTTTGTCTCGTCCAAATAATCGTAAAATGAATGAAAGGTTGGTTAGGTCAGGTGACAAAAATCTACACAGAATTTTGTTTGCACTTGTATAAAAGATTCCTTTTGAAACTAGTTGCCAATAAATAGTTTGTAATATTACAAGAAAAATATCGTACATTTGTACAACACATTTCTAATAACACTTACGAAAATGGAAAATATAATCGAATAGTAAAAAATTTGACCTTTTGGTTTTATGCTTATTAATGTGCTCAGTTAGTACTGAAAAGCCATTAAGGAAACTGCTTACAAATAAATTTAACTAGTTTAGGTACTGGGACAACACAAAACATTGAAAACCCGGGTAAGAACCCAACCCAGTATTACTGCGAACTTTTTCATGATTATTTCAGTTGACTTTTATAAAAGCTGTAGAGTAATGACCGCGGACTGGCGGAATGAGACGACGTGTGGCTGGAGGGGCGCCAGGCGGCCAACTGGCGAGAGCCGCGAGACGCACTTATCTGCACTTGGTGCGCTTGCCCGGCTGCACTGCACCTTGCAGCTCACCACACATTGCAATATTTAAAACACTACGGTGGGCATACGCACATGCGTGTGTGTTCATGCATTTCTCTTTGATTTTCCCGCTTTTCAGGGGTTTTTTTACAACACACATAGTAAATTAGCAATGGTGTACGACCAACATATTGTTTTAATTCAAACTTCCCCAATGCCGTGCTGCCAACTGCCACGCAACCCATCAGTAATCACAATCGTGCAATAAAAATAACACGGATAAAACAAACGTGATTAAGTTAGCGCCAAATATAACTCTAAAATAACTATTAGCACTCACACCTTTACTGTAACTAGCCAAACCCATTCATTAAGTAGTAAAAATTTATATAATTTTGTAAACCACTTAATATTTAAAAAGCTAAAATAAGTTAAAGGATTTATATTTATGTTAAGTAGGCTACTTTCAAAAGGTTTGCCTGCTTGTTACATGTGCAATATTTACTGTATGAAACTGTGGTACAAACTATATTCCATAAGTGTCAAATGTTTTTCTGTTACCGTAATAAATAATTAACACTCCGTAATTTCGTAATTGGACGACTACATCAGTAAAAATTACGTAAAATCCGTCAAAGAATGAATTACAATAGCTGTTACCAATGAGGTAACAAGTTAAGAGAACAGGTGTGGCATTCATTGTCATGTTAATAATTCAATTCAAAATTATAAAAACCCGCCCCATTACCATCTGGATGTCAAAACCAATTTTTATGATGATGTTTAACAAGGGTAGGGCACCACTTGGGAAATTCACTTCGGGATGAGACTCGGTGTACTAATACCATACCTTTAGGATGTTAACTTCAAGTGATATAGCGCACTGGCCTTTGAAAATATAAGCACAGTCTATATACTAGTTAAGTTTCAGTCTGGCCAACCGCGCAGCGGCCTGGGTGGTGACGTACTTGCTTGACGCTCCGACGCTCGGGTTTCGATTCCCGCTGACGGATTTTATTTACTAAAAAAAAATATTTATTACATATTGATATTTAAATTATAATAATAATAATTCAATATTTCAAATATGTGGGAACGAACAGGGACACGGTAAGGTGGGTTACTCTTGCGTAGTTTCCACAAATATTCCGTTATCAGGAATCAGAAGATCTCTTCGTTTATTTTAGGTGCTTCATCCTTGAAAATCTGTAAATTTACAGTAATATCTAAGAGTATAGGCTGTAGGAACTAATGATAAAGGTTTTGAGCGTTACATCGTCAGGTAGGTAACATTTTCGCAAAATACAACCCTGCCCATGGCGTGACGTGAGACCTACCGTCCATTATGGTTCATTAAGGCTTGGATCTATTAGTACAGCATTAATTCACTTTTTCACTCCGTTAAGTTGGCAGGATATTAAAAAATATAAACTCTTTTCCACGATAGTTTAAAGGCCAACGTTAAAAATAACTGGGAATTGATTTTTTTTTTTTTTTTTTCCGTTTAAGAACACCGAACAAGATCTGGGACCGCTTGCAGTTTCAGCCAGGTAAGCCAAATCTATGAAAAACCTTTGCAGGTTAATCAAGTGGATTTTTGTTTCATGTCACGACGGTAAAAGGCAGCATTGGTTTAAACACAACACGTATTTTGGTGAAAATTTTACATCAGCTCCACATGATCGACGAATGCACACTAATCACTGGCCTGTGACAATGGTGGAGGGACTGAGATTAATAACGGGTATCTCTAAACTAACGCGAGTGTGAAAATAACCTAGTGGCAAGAGGTATGTCTACAAAAAAAATTTTATGCCTATATTGTTAAATTATATATTAATTTAATCTTATTTCAAACATTATTTACTTATTATAAAGAAATTGGAAGCATCGCGGGTTTATTTTTTCCAATTAATTTGTTGAATGTTTACAAGAAAAAGTTTTTTCTAAAAGAAAATAAATTTACTTTTGCTGTCAATGTTGGTACCATGTGTATTAAACAGATACATTGTTCATAATGGAGGCATACCGTTTTCCATACATCGGACTGGCGTGACAGCAACGTCACGTTTTCAAACAAAATTTTTTGGCGCTGTAGGTATTAGTCTCTGATTTGTTAAAAGTAGTCTTTCTTCCCCCCCCCCCCCCCCTCTATTGAGGGACCCACGTAGTAAGGGGTGTATCTGTGTTTTTGAGGCGGATGATGGTGCAATGCTGGCTGGTGCTTCTAGCACGGTATCTGGTTCTGAGCTGTCTTCTCGTCGTGCATAGGACAACTATGCGATTTGAGCGGTAACCATAACGTATGGCGAAGAAATTAAAAAAAAAAAAAGGTGTGATTTCAAAAATCTTTACCGAGCGTTTCTTGTCGAAAAATTATTCTGAAAACACGCGTTTTAGCCCTTTTCACTCTCCTAAAAATACAGTTTACAAACGAAATACTGAAACTGAACTACCATCCTCCCTCAAAGCGCGCGGTGCATGCACGCAGTAAGAGCAGGGACGGCTTGTCGGACGTCAGGCGGCAGCTGGTAGCAATCTGGTGGCCGGGCTCAGACCGCAGCACTGCCCGCCAGCTGACGGCCGCATAGCATGAATGCCCATTGTGAAACGAGTGAAAGACACTCACAAAGCCGTGCTTTCGGCGCACACGCCAGCGAAGAGGTGGACGCCATTTTGGTTTTAATATTTTTGATCGTATCGTTTAATAATGAAAATTTGTTTCGTTTAATAGATCACACATTAAATTGACCACGTCTATAACATATTGTATTAACAGTATCATTAAAGTTGTGGTCATTCCCAAAAATAATCCCAAAAATGAATTAAAACGCCAATTAATTCATGAACGTAAGGAATTATATTAAACTATGAATCGTACTATTTTTATTGAAGCCAAAAAATTTTAAAAAACTAAACGATATAAAATTGTTTTGCCTAAGAATTATTGAAACAAAGATGGCATCCCATTGCTCCCTCCTAGGGAGCTAAGACCTTTGTTCGTAAGATACGGAACATCAACCAGGGCATGTATGTCGCCGGATAAGTAGAAAATAAGTTGTTTTTTTCTACGGGCTACTATGTCTAAATCTTGTAAACACATCGATGCAAATTTCGACATATAATGAATATGTAATCTTAAATATATAAACAATTAAATGATAGGCTAACTGTGGATGGAGAAAGGTCAGTAAGTTTGTTTGGAAATAGCTAGGTTCATTCATTAAATTTGCTTAGTGTGTAGGTAATCTTGAAATAAAAAAAAAATTTTGAGGATAAGCGTGCAGTGTACATGTACCTGAATTTAGCAAACCTAGAAGAATGCGTTATTTTTAATTAATTATTCACAGAGTTTAAATGTGGTAAAATTTTTCAAATACATACTATACTATACTGCTGCTAAACTTCTTCGGTGTGTTCTTACTGCTGGTGCCAGTACCATTAATAGTACTCGTTTATTTATATATAGACCCTTTAGTTGTGTGTGTGTTGTCGGGACGATATACACTGGCTGTCACTATTTTTCAAAATATATATATAGACATATATATATATATGTGTCAATGGTACTGTTATGCTCTTGTACTCTGACCCTTAGAAACATGCAAAAAAAAATGTTATTTATCATAAAACACACACTCTTGGACACAGGTAGCTAGGTAACATATATCAACACATAGGGATAGAATTCAGGTTTTTATTAATAATAAAAATTGCTATTCATCAGGGACAACTAACATATGTGTAGAGATAAAAATCAATATTAATATAATTAGATAAAAAAAATCACAGAAAAACAATCCTAACGATACTGAACATGACTCGTGGATATGCGCTTATGTAAATTAAAACATCAGGAAAATACGTAGCACACATGAATCGTTCACAAAAGTTCGTTAGTGTAAGTTTAGAAAATCAATCAAATGATATTTTTTACGGACGCATTCTTACATAACAGAAAATGTTTGAAATCATAGCACAATTAATAATTAGTATGATTACTGTTTATGTTTATATTTGGGTTCGTATTTGCCTTGACTTAACTCAGTTTATATGGTAGAGACACGAAACTTGTACTCCCATTTCACCTCTGGGTATCACAAAATAAAATAATAATTTAAATCTTGGAACTAATAATTCATGACGTAGTTCAGGATAATTGACACCTTTTACGTGAAAACTAATCAGTTTGTAGTCAAATCGGAGTTATTTACGACGAAATTACATACAGCTGGGTATGTCTATGGGCGATACAAAATGCAAGATCTTTACTTACAGATTTTCACTCCTAATAACATATCCGTCAGAATATGCCCTTATAATCTTACACATTATTTATTTATACGTCGTTTAAGCTCATCCTGAGTGTCGGATGGCATAATCTAGCTAGCTATATTTCAAATTTAAAATAGGCCTCGCGCCTTTGCGTCGGCATCAGACGCCTTCATACAACCAACCTTCTTATTAATTAAGACGTTCTAGACGCCTCACATCTAAAACACGGCCTCTCATTGGCCGAAACCAAAATCGGTTAGCGTAATTTACAATATAAATACCGTAAATAACACTCATTAATACAATTGAAAACACAGAAATGCGGTAAATTTAAAACGAAAATTTCCAACAATGAAAATTTCTTTAAGTAATACCCCGAATAAAATCATCGTTTATTCGTTAAGTTCATTAGTCCTTAGAGGGGTATACTCAATTGACTGTCCATATAAGTCCATTTCAGGTCATAGAGCATAGCTCTCGTAGATATACATAATTAATAAAAACTATATTTAAATAACTTTTGCGGGCGAACAATATACAAATTAAATAATAAAATTTCATAATAATAATAATAACAATCAAAATAATAAGACTTTATAAATAATAGTATCATTAAAATAAGTCATAACTTTCTGTGCATTATGAAAATAGTAACAGCACAATACAGCTCGAACCGATCAAGATTTGTATTCAATATGACGTAAAATACTACTAAGAAAAATACTATTTTATGTAGAAGAATTCATAAAACACCAAGCATTCTACATGCTACCTATCTTGAGTTATATAACGAAGTTTTGTATATTCATGAACCATTACATTTGTACTATTTGTAAACACTCGCACGTGTCACCGATTTCGACAGTTCAATTGGTAAATAGTAACACCAACGTATGTTGGTACCATGTGAATAACAAATAATGTTTCACTCATGGTTAATTGGTAAAATGAAACAAAGACGTAATTGTGTTTCTCTATTAAACTAAAGAAACAACATTTAAAGCTATTTCAGGTTTTTTTTTTCATATTTTTTACAAATATAGATAATATTCTCTTCAAGAAAGTATATTTTTCACAATAATCATAACCCACTCTCACTTTTCATTTAATTAAATGTCACAATATTTAGTAGGCTTTGTTTATATCGCGCCAAAGACAAAATTAAAGAAAAGAGTTCGCACATGAGCGAAATTGTTTTCTTTACAGTGTGCGAACTCTTTTCTTTCAGTTTGTCTTTGGCGCGATATAAACAAAGCCTACTAAATATTGTGAAATTATATAAATTGACAAAAATCTTATTTTGCAAATTGAATAATGAAATAATCTTATCAAATTAGTGTATTGTCATCGGTCCTCGATAAATCTACAAAGTTTGAATGAAATCTGGCCGTTTAAAGTGGGTCAAAATCGCACCCAAAGGAGTCGGTTACAAACATACATACATACATACATACATACAAACAAACAAACAAACAAACATACATACAGGTGAAGCTAATATAAAGCGTGTAAAAAACAGTTTTGTATCATTCGTCCATGGCAATGCAGTGCAACCCATTAATGAAATCAAACCAAATAACACGTAGTTAAATAAAGGTCCTTATTGTAAATGCTGTAGAGGAGAGCTGCGGGCTCACGGCGCGCCGGCGCGGCCGGCCGTGCGAGCACTCGTCCCGTGCTGGGACCACGCAGCGAGACAGCAGCGACGCCAAATATCCATAACCAATCACACTCCACACATCGCGACAAAAATGGTGGTCAAAACAGAATGAACAATTAGAAATATTTTCTATTTCCATCGCGTCGCGGGAGCGGTGTTATATATCTATCTGTCAATTCCCTAAGTGCTCTTACGCATCATGACTTTTTTTTTTTACAATTGAATGTTAAATTTCAGTTAAACAAATTACTCTCTCAAACATATATATCAAAAACACCTGCAAGCCTAATGGTTGTCATATACTTGGTGTGTATTTAACAGCAAAAACTATACAATATACTCAAGCGGGTAAAAACAGTGTGTTCACAATTACGCGATACTCTGCTGTCGCATCGCCATCTTCGAGATTCCAGCCATATTCGATGAGCACCCGAATGCACTCCGACCAGGATTGTATTATTTTTTCTTACCCACAGCCGAGACAGTCACTGACAAAATAGAACATCGCGACTAGCGGGGATACAGGAAAGAATCGGCCCCGGCCTGTAAGCCCATGTGTCATGATGGAAGGTTTCGTACAGGCTCCGCTAGTAAAAGCTTCCAACGAAATTGCTGTCAGACTTCATGCCAAGTGGTTAGGAAGTTTCTATTAGAATAACTTATGTCACGATACCGTATCCACATAATCTACAAAGCAAATGTCAACTTCATTTATTCTGGAAATAAGTACTTCGAAAACAAATTAAAAAATATTTAGATTCGTATCACTTAAAACTTATCTGTTTTAATAAACAGTTTTTACTTATTTTTTAATAATACTGGTGTGGATTTTATTGTGTGTGTTGATTTCTAAGACTTTATTCACAGGTGTTTGTATAGCTGCGTGACAGAAATAAAGGATAGGGATAGGGAAGATAATCTTTATTTTTGCATTCAATTGTAATTTAACTGAAATTGTTATCAAACTGAACTCATTTAAGTGCACTTCAACACTGGAAAAGGTCTAGTTTATTAAGAATAAATGTACATAATCTATTCATTAGCTTTCAACTAGTTCTGATGCATTGAAAAACTTGACATTTTTTTAACATTCAGTGTGAAAAATAATTGGATTAGGAAACGACGTAATAGTACTAGTATAAAAACAAATTACATACACGTGTCAAAATTATACACAGTGAAAATTTCTGTATTTTTTATGTAAAATGTTGAGAACAAGTCAGTAACGAAAAATTGCACATTTTTTGCTTCTCTTTCGTTAATATTTAAGGAGCTGTCGGACACTGCCAGTCACATAAAATGTAATATCCTTACATTTTATCTCGGAAGCGTTAGTTCATTAAAGCTATTTCTAACGAACACACAAATTTTATAGGTTGGAATAACACTCGTGTTAAAATTATTACATGCAATAAATTACACGTATTCTTAAACACATCACACACGACTTATTTTTTGGATTAAATTAAATTCAAAATAAAATAATATAACCTACGAATCTGCGATAGGCCAATCTACATTATCACAGCGTGTAATTTTTATCTGAATATACATCACATAATATAACAATGTAATGCACATACCAACAGTTCAAAACCGTAGATTTAAAATGCGCTTCCAAAACATATAAAAACAATCGAAAATAGGTGAGCGTTTGCCAATTTCATAGGTGATAGATAACTCAGGCGTAGTAGTCTGATTCAGCGGTCAGCAATTCAAATAGTCCCGCAATTCAAATAGTCCCGCAATTCAAATAGTCCCTTATTTACCCGGGTATTGTTTAATATTGGCACTACAGATAGCGCTACAATAATGAATTGGTTATTTTGTAAATTCATAGAGAGCGTTTGTATTCATGATTTAATGTCAAAAGAAATGTTTATTACATAAATAAATGTATGTAATACATAAATGTTAATAAAAACTTAAAAACTATTGTAATATTGTTTAATGTGGGTTTTGCGTTACCACCTCATCGCTTCTGTGACAACTGAGAAAAAGTAAAATTAGCAGGTGTAATTTAGTCCATATTTTTAAAGAATATATTTTTTCAACATAGAAAGAACACTTTCAGCGCACTGAACTGCAACGAGCATCCAGCAAATAAAAATTTGGCAATAAACAAGACCTCAGGAGTTTATTGTTATTAATATTTTATACTACGTAATAATATTTACATGATAATACAGTTATAGACAATCGGTTTTTCTATACATCACGCACTTTCGATCACGTAACTTCATTTGTAGATTCATAGCAGTGTAGTCGTATATTGTATTTGGATACAGAATAATGTTTAGTTTCCGATCTTTTAGAATTATGGTCTTGTTCTGATTGGCTAAAATTTGAACATTGTACGAAAACTTCCACAGCAATTAGAAGAACACGACCGATTACCAAAAATTTCCTTAAAAAGGCCAGCGCTCTTCAAAATCTTCCACAGAACTGTAGAACGTGGTATATTTATTTATTGAAATTGGGCGCCTAATTTTATATATATGTTTCTCCAGAAATAAACAATTAATTATGATTCCTCTTATTAATATTGTTTTATCCAAGTTATTACACTCATTTGTTCTTGGCTAATTTGTTTCCGCTTACAAGACATGTAAGTGTCTAAAATGTGTAATCAGGAAGTGTAGAGTGAATCATAAACTAAATATTCATTTATGAATTCGATTTGTAAAATGTATATGTTAATAGTAATGCCAAAGGTTAGGAATTTGACGTAACTAGTTATACCTTCCAAAATATTAGTTTTTTTTATTATCTTGACTTAAAAGAACAAGCAAACATAAATGACATCTATTTAGGTGATCAAATAGTCTCAATACATATATACTATATCAGTGATAGTTATCTGTATGCGGACATATATTCCTAGAGAGCCAAAAAATCTAAGTAAAGGTATTTCATACTAGTAATGTCTCGATTCACGTAACCTTACGTCTAGTTCAGTTGTTCGGAGACACTGCAAACTCTGCAGCACTGGACATCTGGATAGCGGTAACCAGAGACAAGGACGTTTTCGACCAGCTGAAAACTACGAATACTACTGTTCTAGTTGTAAAATTAGATGACGGCAGTCCAGCATCCTCCTCTGATCCTGAAAAGTCTTTATAATTATTTTGAAACGATCTCACCGACGTAGACCACATGGAACCTTAGATGTATGGTCGTCATGGTTGTGTCGGGAACTCAGGCCTCAGAATTCTTGCGACAGCGACAGACGGCACCGACCATCGTCCTTCAGAGATGGAAAGTACGAAGATTCGAACCCAGGATGGTCATGAATGTAGATATCAACCGAGGAGTAAGTTCATTCTTGAAGTTCGGAAAATCCATAATTCTGTCAAATTAATGCAGAATTTCATGAACCCAGCTTGACGTCTACCAAAATAACGGAACTCCACTGTAGTCACTTCTTGTGAGCTGAACGGAAATGTAAAGAGAAGTACGACCCTCACTCAGTACGTATCTTCCTCTCCAGATAATTTTTCCTTATTTTATTTGCTTTTTTACACATCCATATTCGAAAAACCACTATCGAACGAATACCTGTTTATAGCAACCATAGATGAATTAACCAAAGCTGGAATTGAAAATCCACAGACTTATGCAAGTAGGAATAACGAGAATTTAAACCGCGCTAAAATATAGTAATGGTTTTATAAATGCATAGATAAAATAGCTTTGCAATAGCATCATTAATTAGATTTGAGGCTCTCTATTCACATCTTCCTCTTACTGTTTTTAACATAAAACCTTTTAAATAAATTACATCAATTTTGCACTCATAATCTCATAAAAAATGGAAAAAAAGGAAAAAGAAAAACTGTAAACATAGTGACGGTTTATAGAACCATCCATACCCGCAGACGTGGAAGATTTTAAAAAACATTCCAAGAAAACTTCCATCGTAGCATTGGGCTAATAAAACCAATACCAGCTCCTCTTTTGAGGTGATTATAAACACACACTTTGCAATGTAATAGACAGTAACCAAATAATGTCGAAGAGATTACGTAGAAAAAATGCTTCGGGAATGAACACACATTTCTGATGGTATTTATTGCATCGCGTGTGTTGATAGTATGAAGCGAATAAGAGGTTAACGATATAATTTAAGTATTAAATAGTGTGAAATTTTAGTGGCATAATTTTCTTATAACATAGTTAATGTGTTAACAAGGCAAACCTATTTACAATTAGGTTTAAAGTAAATAATAATTTAATTTTGGAACTGTTACCGTAGTTGTTTTAACAATGGTTAAGTGATTGCTATAACAATTCTCATGTGTTATAACACTGAGGATACCAAATTATTTTATTGCGACTTTAACCTAATAGTCACCGACTTGTTTAGTGCTTGAAAGAGTTTTCATATTATACTGACAAAATAGTTTATTCAACAAACACATTACCTACTGAGAGGGTGTTTGCCCATCGACGACACTGATTCACACAGTAGCTACGAAGTCTCGCTGATCATAACGAACGCACAACGCGTGTTGTTTCGACGGGGCGCGGGCGTGGAGAATTAAGCCTCCCGGGAGTGACTCGTCGGAATTCCGTGTTCGGGAAGACACGTGATCTCCGTTTTCCGTGGTATCCCACAATCCCTCTGTGATGGTTTTTACAATAAACCATGGCCGATAATCTTGTACCAATATCTCAGACTTGAACCGCTTCAACAAAGAATTCACCTCCAATAAATACAGAGTGCTTCGTAATTTCAGATAACTGTATCTAGATAGAAACTAAGCCGTACTTAAACTTCCGAATTTTGTTTTTCCGTATTCACCGGATAGACGCACAAGAGAAAGTGTATTTTTGCGTGAGTTCTAACCAGTTACTGAATGTTTTTCTTCAATATGAAGATTATTGTAGTGGCTTCATATTCGCATTAAGTGAACTTTGTACCTGTAACTTTACGAAGATAACGATAAATTTACGAAGATCCCTGAATAATTTTAACCAGCGTTTTTCGCAAATTTAAGGTGAAAATTGTTAACAGAGAAATGCATTGACCACCACATCCCGTCAACTCAATATCACTTGTCTGCAACAGCGGCGTAGGTAAATCCGCTTAGGCAAATGAAATATTGGCGATTGAGGCATGTAACCCAATAACAAAAAGATCCTTGAATCACAGACAATGGGAAGAGAACTTTTTTTATGGTTTACGTTGGAATAAAAATATGGGCATTTTGTCGTCTTTCTTCCACGTGCGTGTTTCATAATAGCCAAATATGTCACAATGCAGCAGAACCACTAAAGTGTGTGTACGTCTAAATCCAGTTGCAAACGTATTCGTCCACCAGCTTGGTTAAGACTGAAATTAATAAAACAAATACAATTATCACCTCTATCTCTACTGTGTGTGTGTGTGTGTAGGTGTGTGTGTGTGTTTAAAACAAATCGTCAGTCCAATTGTCTTCGACTGTAAACATAAAACGCAAAATATGTTGTATTGTCGTGGAATATAACTAAATAAGACGAGTCTTCGTAAAAGTTGTCGGAAACAGTAACGCAATAGTATTCATCTACTTCGAATACTGTCTTGAACAAAGTGTGTATAATTTAGTCAGAAACATATCGGGTGCACTGATTCAGTGTTAACCGCCTGCCGTAGAATGAGCGAAAGAAAACGAACTGTTGTTGAAAGGAAATTTATTATTCAAAACCCGAACGATAAAAAAGGCATTCATATCCAAACAAACAGTAAAAATGTATTCCACAACGAGGTCAATTTTCATGAAGAAAGTTAAAGCACTGAGTTCACCAAATACAAAATTGTTCCAAACAAACCAAAATATTATTTACTACTTAATAAATTGGATGAATTTTATGTTTAAAATGTTAGCCTTTTAAAACTTGTAAAGCAAAATTCAAAACTTATAAATTTAATTTAATTTTAAGATTAATTATGTGACATTACTGGTGCTCTCGTGCTCTCAAATTTTCTATTTTGGAAAAAAAATGTTTACTAGATTTGTAAAATAATTGGAGGTAATTTGTAATAAAACAATAGTGTTGAATAAATCTGGTTAACTATGTTAATTTGTGTTTTTTGTTAATTTTGAAGGTGTACATATATGTAAGTAAAGTTAAACAAATGTTATGGTGTTTAAAGAGTTATTCATGTATTATATATATTTTATGTGACGTGTATAACTGACTTGTTTTAAATTCCAGAGTCTGTGAGCATGGGATCAACAGAATGCAAATAAAAAGCAAATAAAATAAAAAATGTAAGAACTTAAAATTAGAGGATTTATTTCGCAATAGGTCTGTGAAGGCCGTCGGAGTGTGTGCATTGTTGACATAGCACCAAAATCAACCCTTTACCGTTCTTAGTCATGGGCTGCAGAAAACAGCCGCATTGCAACGCATTGTCTTTTTGGTGGCACGGGTTCAGTAGAGTTGACAGTGTGTGTTTAGCAAGCTCTAGGGATGCTTGTTATCGGGCTGGTGTTAGGTCAGTAATGAGAAGCTATGCAGAGATAATGTTCTGTCGCTAAGAGGCTAGTGGGAGCAAGAGTCCAGCAGGCCACGAGCCTCACATAGTCATGCGCAGGGCGGATGGCACTCGCGACAGAGGTCTGTGTTCGAGACTCAGCTAAAGTGGGAGCACCCAGCGACCCGTCCATGTACAAGGCTTAAGAGTGTTAAGCGAATAAACGGCATTGCTTAAATGCCAAGTTCGAGAATCACGAACTCACAGCCCTATCCAATCCCGAACCCCTCCCCCACCAAATACCAGCTCCTACCATGTCTTTTTTCTTCCAGTGGAAACACTGGCGCGGTCAGCTAACGAAGAATGGGCTCCTTACAGTTGATGCCGTTACAAAAACTACGTACGGAGCTACGGACGGAAAGTAACAATGAAAGATTGCTGAAACTACCAAAAATTAACAGCAGTTAGGTGTTATCCAGAGATAGAAAACTAGTTCGTCTGTGAATAATAAACCAAGAAGCGGACGACCAAGGAATCTGGCACAGTGCAGCAAAATCCACAAGATTTTGGTCCTGCGCTTCGATCTGATGCAGAAGCTGCTACGGGGAACATAAGCATCGGCACATAAGACGGATGTTGTACCCAGCTGGATATGGTACGCATTAACCAGAAGAAGCCCATTGTAAGTAAAGAAAACGAAAAAAATTGGTTTGCTCCTGCAAAACGGCATGTTAGCAAGCCAACAGTGTTTTGGAGGCAGGGTGTTATTTACTGATAACTGAAATTATGTTTGATTCATCGGACGAACGACGTCTCTAGAGATAGAAGAGCGAAGAGCTCCAGTGAAAAAGGTTTCAACCCAGTCAAGCATGGCGCAGGAAGCATAATGGTATGGGAATGTATGTCGGCAACTGGGACAGGTAACTATCGCGTAATACCTTAAACAACGTTAATCGTGCCTTACTACGTATTTCGTTTAAAAAATAAAAATAAAAAAATAAATTGATTGTGTTGTGATGCAAATAACATATCCACTTAACGTATAATATGAAATTAATGTAAGCTGTTGCATGTGTTTTTGATTTGAAACTTTACAATTACCAATATATTCCCGATTTTGAAGAT
The DNA here is from genome assembly GCF_032445375.1 of Bacillus rossius redtenbacheri. Classification (NCBI taxonomy): domain Eukaryota; kingdom Metazoa; phylum Arthropoda; class Insecta; order Phasmatodea; family Bacillidae; genus Bacillus; species Bacillus rossius. The sequence continues at coordinate 119,766,363 of NC_086330.1, read as the reverse complement.
ATGCATTATAAAACATTGATATAAAGTGGATAGGCGATAAGAAACATTTACCCCGGGAGCAATTTTTACGTGAAATGTATACAATTGTAGTTTAACACAACGTATTAAAATAAAGTAAGCATTTAGATATGTTTGTGATGCGAAACTTTACTATAACCAACCTATATTTGATTTTATAATTTTGAATTATAACACTTTGATATAAACTGGATACGCAACATGGAACTTTTGCGACTAACTGTATTCCTCAGTTGGTAAACCAAAACCACTAGAGACTCGCTAGCAAGCTTAAAACGATAAAGTTTATAGTAAAATTATTCCTCATTAAGCCACACTATTCAAAGTATATGAACAGGTGGGAACAAACGCCCAATGTAAAAAAAATGCGAAATCAAGTATTCCTAATCAAGTATGCTAACTGTCTGGAATGAATTATACATAAGTAAAGGAATACTTATATAAAATGCATATATATACCACTCAGGACGCAAATTTGTAGAGTTCGCGGGGAGGCACGTGGAATAAAATGCAGATGACTTTAGCGCGTGGGGGTAACAGACTCGGGTCGTCTCGCTAGGCAGAAAATTTTCTCAGTCAAAATCTTTTCTGCGTTATTATTTTGTGTATCACAGCGAAGGGTAGTAGCGGCCCTAGACATTTAAGGGTCCTGGGAATTTTACTTTTCTGGAGACCCTCCCCCGGAAAATTTCCAACCAAAATTAACTTTTTCAACCAAAATTTTAAGCCAACCTTAAACTTAAATGGTTTTACTAATTTAGCTCAAGAACTGTTGATACTATTTTCTCAAAAATTGTCGCTCGGTCAGTTTTAAAAATGCCTACGATCAAAATCCGGTGTAATCAAATCGCGTAATTATAGGTACGTGGCAATAAAATATTTAAATTTTTTCTAATATATTATGAATAGAAATTTGTTTAGACCAGCACTTAATTTACACGCTAAAAAAAATTTTAATTATCATTTTCCCATTAATATCCATATTTTAAAAAGAACACTAGACGAATAAGTAAAATAAAAATAAAAACCACCGGCGCGGGGCCCTGACCGATTGCCCGACTCGCCTGCGGGCTGATAGTGTACACACATGTTGCGATTCAAGTTATGGTAAACATCAAAGGTCGTGGAAATTCCCGCAGGAAAATGCTACACGATTACGAACGCGAGACACCAGACCACGATGCCAGATTCGGAGCTGACTTGCGACCCTGCACGGCCACTGGCGTCACGTGCCGTCCACTGAAGTAAGGCATGCCACGCGCGCCTGGCCGGATTACAAGGGTCGTCGCTACCCCCCCCCCCTCCAATTCCCCGCGCATCTTCCTACCTCGGCGCTGTTATCTATCGCTGAGCGGCCTTGGGAATTAGGCCGGCAGCCGCGCGGAGTGACGCGAATGGGCACCGCGTTTCTGGGCTTTTCGGACGTCGGGTCGGCCCGGGATGAAGCAACTCTTCACAGCCGCTTTCGTCGGTTCGAGAAGGGCGTCCAGGTACCTAAGCAGCAACGCCAGCCTCCGCGGGAGTACCGCGACAGTTCCGATCAAGTTCCGAGCGTTCCGCGAGTGAAGGGAAGTGCGACATCGGCGAAGAGAGTGAGACACACACACCCTCCCCCCTGAGAGTGGCGCGACGCGGAGCAACTGGATCGAGAGAGTGCGACTGAGTGGCGCGAGGCTGTGTGTATGGACAGGCGCGAGGTAACGGGCGAACCACTGTTGAGCCTAGCTCCAGTGAGGAGTGCCAATTGTAAAATATGTCATTGAGATAATTCCAAATAAATGTTTTTTTAAGTGTCAGTGATTGGTGATCGGACATGTTTAAGCACAATTATTTACTAGTACTGTAAATATTAGTAATTAATAAAACTGTAATAAAACTTAATTGGGCTATCCTTTACGAATCCAGTTCTCCTCGTTATAAATCGTAACAGTATATACCGTAATCTTTGAGTGAGAACACAAATTTCGGACGATATTTATAGCAAAGGTGCTACGTTATATACCACGTATCAATTAAGTGGTGTGAAATGAATAAGTGGTTAGCGTTGTAATTTAACTATCATAAGTATTAAATTTTGTGCAATGTTTTGGCAAAGTATTCTTTTTTATCGTAGCTGGGTGTGTTAAGGAGCGAAAACATTTTACAAAGAAGTTTAAGGTAAACAGTACTTTAGGCTAGGAATTGTTACTGTAGCATTAACTAATGGTTTCATGATTGCTATGAAAATACACTGGTATTATAACATTGACGACACAAATTTATTTTACTCCTTTATATTAAATATTGTTCCGAATAATCACCGATAGTTTTAAATGCCTGAGATAAAATAAAATCTAAAAAAAAATGTATATATAATATATCTGTGAAACAACATTTCCGCGTGCTAGTGACATAGAATATTCGGTGGTTGCTTGCCTTAGACGTCACAAGTGTCGCATGTCACGGTACGTGTGGCGGTCAGGACGCCAGCGGCGGGGCCCACGCGTGTCCTTGTGGCGCCGAGTGGGGATACAGTTGCCCGGCCCAAGGTCAGCGTCCCTCCGGGCCCGGCCCGAGATGTCCTCCGCTCTCCACATTCCACTGCTGCTCAAGTGGGCGACTACATCGACTTGCTCGGCGAGTCGGTCGGTCAGCTACATTTCAACTAAAATCGAAAACGAACTTCGTTATCATTCTACAATCGATAATCGGTCCGACCGGACAGTCGTTCCCAAGATAGCGCCGAACAGCGCCGTTTGAAGGTGTGTCCACGAAATCGCGATATTTTAATGGATGAGCCGAGAGTTATTTTGCCTAACGAAGAATACAGAAGAAATGAGGTCCATTTTGGGCTATGTTTGTGTCAGCATATTGCCTGAATGGTAGTTATCTTCCGTCCTTACTTTTATAAAAAAAAAGTCTAGTTTCTAATTCCAAAGGGACTCGTGCCGATATTATAAGACCAATAAAATAAATGCCGTATAATGACTCCACTCTTTACTAGACACTACAAACAAATGAAAGGATAACATACAACTTTCAAAAGCCGTTGTCGCGTTTTGAAGTTTGAACTTAAACACTGAAGTCATTGGAATTGAAACCAATGAAAACCCACCTTTACACAGAGCGAGTGAACTCGTTAGCATTGATCGCACTCTAGCTCAGGCTTGTGGCACGGACAACCTTCCACACGGCGCTCAGGCCATTTTAACGTTCAATCTTTTCATTTAGACGCACTTAAGGGAGTACAACCCTGGGAATTATGCTTCTATGTATTTGTGGTTGTGCTCAATTTTAAATAAGTACATACTGTAACCATGGGTAACTGTTGATAAATGGTTTCATTAACGTAATAGGTACGTATTTATTGCTTTACAGAAACTATAAATGCCATTTTATGTTCCAATATTAAATGTAATAATGAATTGTTTGTATGTAACCTTCACCGGAAAACTCTATTTTGGGGATATTATTCGTAAGTCGATAAATACTTGGGTTTATCAAAGAGACATGGAATTATAACGGTTTTAAAAACTATTATTCATTTCTCTATTAATGATATGTTATAAATGTTTTACTACAGAGGTTAAATCTAAACAGTTAATTAAAAATTGTATAACATGCGATTTCATAGTATCAATTCATGGTAGAAATAAAATAAAAATTAGCAATTTAGGTTCAGAAAACCATTAAATAGCTCTTATTTAAGTGGTAAAAATAATTTATGAATTATTAACTACTACAGATGATTAATTCAATTTAAATAAAAAATAAAATTATATGCATTAAATAATTTAGAGAACTACAATGTTAACCAATACTTTATTTATTCCGACCACAAAAAAAAAGTTGTATCTGTATTAAGAGTTCAAATAAGTTGTATTCAACCAATCAGTTAATAATTAATATAGTAAATAGTACATGTAACCTGAAAACTGCACATGTAAAAAATACACTCGATTATCTGACAATGCTGTAGCCATTGTCAGAGGACATGTCTTCCACTGGGAAATTTCGATAGTTCAAAGACTGCCCTGTGGGTTGAGCGCAGTAATCAGGGCGATGGCTGTGTCTTGGCTCGGTGCGATATCAAACAAATGCATTCCTAGTTCAGACGGCTGCGAGGACAATCCACTTAGTTTTACCTTTGAATATATATACTGTATAGAAGTCGCGAGTGTATAGGATTTACTCTACGTTTTTCAGAAGCGTATGATGAGCAGCTTGGGAACTTCACCGCTGCAGTGCGCTGCCGTAACGCCCTGTATCGTCTTAGTTGTTATTTACACGTTAGAGCGCAGCGCTGTCGCCCGCTGTCATTCCCCGCACCCCTCATCAATCATTCACTGCAGCTCAACGTCGTTCAACGGGAGGGGGAAGGGGTGTTTGAAGAGTTCGAGACTTGTCCGCTAGGGACCACCACAAGTCGATGCCCTAGAGATGGTGGCGATTGCGGCGGTGAATTAACCAACTACCTCAAAACCGTATTAGAAATTTTAACCTGGGCTGGCGACTTCTATACAGTATATATATTCAAAGGTTTTACTGTCCCTAAGCAATGGCCTAACAGCAAATTAATAAGTATTTCAAATTTATTTCTTTTTCAAACTTTAAATATTTATTTTGATTTTCCAGGTATAGATTTGGTTGTACTTTCTAATACTTCGATGGCTTAAGTGACTTCAATTTTAACTTACAAGATCTTAACAATTTTAAAATTAATATTGTAGTATCCAATTCGGAATGCGAAACAGTTTCAGGTTAATGTTAACACACGTTTGCATATAAGTGAATTCGAAAAAGGTCTGTTTTTATTATTAATTTAATTTGACTACTGCTGCAATTGGACACAAACCTCTCACAGAATTGAGCGCTTACACTTCAACATGCGTTTCGCTTGCCGAATCATCGAACGAATAAGAACCGAAGCTAAGGTGCACTGTCATCATAGTAGTTGCGGACCTGCTCAAGACTGCTCAAGACTGCTCAAGACTGCTCGTGAGCAACAGTCGCACAGATCCAGCGATAGCGCGGTCTAGGTTACCCGTGACAAAACACGACCGTGGCCTTTCAGCTGTCGAGGCCGTGTTCCAACTGAGGTTCGGAATTTGCACTGCGGCTCAACACAGAACAATACTTACGTTCAACATGAAATAATATATACTGTTACGAACGTGAGCAAAGCCGCGACACGTGCAGGTGCAGAGCTGGCTGACATCACATGTGGCCGCCGCAACATGAGATGCGCCGCGCGCGCCTGGAAGATTACAAGGATTGTCGCTTTCACGCGCGGCGCCATGCCTTTGACACGTAACTGACACCTGACAGCTGCGGAGTCCCGCACGCCACCTGGCAGCTGCCGACACGTGTTTCGAAAGATTTCTGCCGTCGGGTCGGCTCGGAATGACGCGACTGGCCCCAGCCACGCTGGTGAATTCGAGAAGCGGCGCCTGTGATACATAAGCCCGGGACGCCAGCCTCCGAGAGGAGCGTGGAGTTCAGTCGGGAGTTATTTGCTAGTAATGTAAATAGTGGAAATAAATAAAACTGTGTGTAATAAAATCTTTAATTGGGCTATCCTTTACGAACCGGCGGTAAATCGTAACAATACATTTTTCCTCGAATTTAAATGGTTGTATGTATAGTTTAGACCAATGGAAAAGATCCTCCCGCCCCCTTTGAAAAAGAAAGCCCCTCACTGAGGGGTCCCGCTTGCGCTTTCAAAATTATGAAACGGAGTTGATAAACGTAAACGTCAAAACTATGTTTTATGGAAAACGTTCCGTATATTTAACATATTTCTGCTTATTTAATGCATACAGGCACAAATGGGCAATATACAGCAAACGAGCACTATATCCCAGAAATTACTTGAAATGTTAAACCTCACTTGCAAAGCTCTCGGACTGCGCGGGTCGCGAATTTCCACGGGCCTAACTGGCGAATCCTACAGATTTACGTCCAAGTTATAGGCTATCCGGGGAAAATATTTTCACTTAATAATAATTTTGTCACATTTACTCAATTAAATTAAGCAACTTTCTGAACCCTTGACGTCAAAAGAGATAATACGATGATAGCATAATATGTTTATTTTAATAATTCAATAAATGTATGAATTTGGCAGTTTTTTCAAGAGACACTAGCAGTGCTGTAATCCATAAGCATTGAAATTGAAAACACAAAACACAAAATTACGTCAAGGATACGTGATGACGCGAAAGTTGTGCGGCTTGGCAACACTGCCCAGTCTGGGCGGGAGGGAGCAGCCGGCCACCCTCGCGAGGACGTGTCCACACCTGCCCACCTGCACGCCGCTGGCGTCCCGGGTGCAACACCACCGACCCAGCCCTCGGCGCACGAGTCTCTCGAGCCTCTCGAGCCTCGCCAACGTCACGATTTTCAACATTACTAACCACATTACATATTTTCCTGATTGCTTTTTATTATTTTTATTTAAAATTAACTGAAACATTTCGTACAGCTCACTGAGAATACTACAACCAATAAAACTGAAGGATTATGAGGAATAAAGTCATTACACAGAACATGGTCGTAGACGAGCAGCTAGCAAACCATCTAATATAGTCGTAGCTACGCAGTGCATTCTAGTTGATCTGGACGTTTAAGAATCGATTTGGCAGTCATCATGAAAACTTCGACACAGCTTACCTTACACGTCTTCCAACTGACAACACATTCTGACCAGTTTAGTATTACAATCCCTTTCTTGGATGAAATATTTCAAAATAGTTAAAATGTGTAGCGAGGTGGCGCAGAGGGCCCGGGATAGAATCTCGATATCCAGTTTACCCGGAATCACTCCATGGTTCCTAACCATAGACTATGCCAGATTCATTCCGCAATACCTCTGGTGTGTCCTCAGTGACATCATCTACCAGATAAAAGACAAAAGGCAATCGAAAAAACTTAGCTATTTTGAAACACAAACTGAAGAAGCATCTTTGTAACACCTACTAAGCATGATCACTCCGACTATTGCATGCATTATGCATGACTGGGACTAATGAAATGCGATTTCCCTTCTCTTAAGATTGGCAACGTCTGACTTTTGCCCTTAATTTAATTGCAGCAGGTGTATGATTAAAATTAATAATTTATAATATAAACGTTTTTTTAAATGATTCATGCAATGGGTAATTTATATTTAGTACAAATATTTTTGGACGACCCAGAATGTGCCCGATGACGGAACGTGATGTGGCTCAGACAATACCGCGAACAGGAAGGAAAGGGTGGAGTGCAAGATGCCGGGCTGCAGCACTATCGCGCAGGAAGCGCCGACCGCCCACGACGGCGCGACGCTCTCCGCTTCCTCCGCTATCACTCGCGCCCCGCCCCGCCCCGCCTCGCCCCAAGTCGTCCGGTTCTACGTCCCAGGGGGCGGCCGCCGGGTAAACATCGATGAAGTGCAGTGTTTGCACTGTGGGAAACAGTTTTAATGGCGAGATGCGAGAAGTGACTTCCACTACGTTACAGCACGCTGTCTCCTGGACGGGAGTGTCCAACCCGCTGGTGCTGCGTTCGCGAGCCTACGTCACACCGTCGCGTCGGTCACAGTGACTAAAGTTCTTGTTCTTGGTGAGAGCCCGAAACCCACAATAGTTCAGGGTTCCCACACTCTTTCTCTACTTGAAACTCCCCCCCCCCCCCGGTTCCCTGTCAAACCAGACATAATTTCCCTGTCCCAATCACTCTTCCAAAATTACACAACTATATTAAACTAGAAATGTATTTGTAAACACATTTCAACTGCACACAACATGTCCAACTGACCATAAAATTTTTTCCCTGCAAAAACACAATGTGCACTATTGTCATTTCTATTAATGCAAAGCAACCAATGCATGCAGCAAGTCTGAGATATAGTACCTATGTATTTTATAAACTTTGAAACAATACATTATTGATTTAAGATGTTAACGACATAGGACACCACAGCGACAGACGAACTCAACGATGATACTAAGGTCATAATGTGGACAACACAACGACAACACAGACGCAAAGGTGAACCCAGCTATGTAACAAAAAATATATACTGAACACCACAACGACTGCACAGACGAACACCACAACGACTGCACAGACGAACACAGTAAACTTCCTACGACAACAGAAGCGATCATTCGGGAACTGAGATCTGTTCATGTCCTCAGGCTGTAATTGATTTTCTTCTACAACTGCATAATAGAAATAAATAATTCTAAAGCTTTGGTTACTATAGAGGTTTTTATAATGTGATTTTAATAGTTGTACAGCCAAATTTTTTTAATGTGTTTATTTTATTTATTTTTGTTTTGTTTTCAAACCTTTATTTTATGAAGCACAGTTTGCTATATCTATATCTATATCTATATCTATATATATATATATATATATATATATATATATATATATATATATGTGTGTGTGTGTGTGTGTGTGTGTGTAATACACACCATATTGACTATTTTTTTTGCATTCATGTCTTCCTAATAAAAATATCAAGTCATTCAGATCCTATTACTGTTTTCACCCCCGACGCAGATGGGTGTTATAATTTTAACGTGTATATCTGTGTATCTGTCTGTGGCATCCTAACTTCCAAACGAACGAACCAATTTTGATTTAATTTCTTCTTTCTTTGTTTAAAAGGTGACTTGATCGATAGTGGTCTTAGCTATGATTCGAGAAAATATGTTCAGCCGTTTGAAGATCATCATTTTTTTTTTTAGTGAAGGGATGTGAGCAACTTCCACAGGTATGATCGATTCCAAATTTGGTATCCTGTTACTTACTGATATTGCAAGAACATGGTAACCTTGACTTTATGAAGTATAGTATGAATGGTGTAGTACGGCACAGATTACATTAAAAAAAAAAAAGAATGATAAAGGCGATGATAGTGTTTAATGCATTTTAATTTCTAATAGTAGTTTCAAGTGAGAATTGCAAAGTCGGGAGTATTTAAAATTTTTAATTTAAGTTTTATTATATCCTCGTCAGTCATGCACGACCTCTCCACTCTTCTTAAATGTCGCACGTGCACGCGGTTTCATGCTGGCGGGATGGCGGGACGTATAAGATGCTATAACTGGTACCGACTCCGTGCTCGCAAATATGAGTAGGTGTGTCGTACTTGAACCAGCGACCTTCAACACACGTGCATGACGCGTTGGCGAACACTATATACATGTATGATATGTAATGTGGTTTCCCGAAATTAATGTCACACAAATACTGGGATGATTCCATAGAACAGGCCATGGGGCCGATTCTTTCCCCCTTGACTTGGAACGTGAACCTAATGTAATTTCCCTAAACGAATGTACGACTGGTTCTCGGCACAGAGACGGGGGAAGGTAACACAATGGCAGTGAACGGCGGGTAAGGTTTGCAGCGGTGACTCACTTCAACTTGGCCGCATAGTCCAGCTCGATGGTGCAGCGGTCCCGGATGAAGTGGCCGTACCTCTCCAGGAACTCTATCCCTTTCTGCGTGTGAAGTGATAAGTTCTCATACTGGTCCTGCAACAATTGCCACACAGTTCAAGTTGTCGAACAACACGTCTCACTCGCTGCTTCTTGTGACTACAGTTTCACAGCCATCTAATCAGAAATAAATTGTCTACTGCTGGCGACCTGGCGTAACATGCAATATATCATAAAAAAATACATAATGCAAAATTTCGTAGGAATATAACTTCGAAAATTAAAACACATTAAAAAGTAAACATTTTTTACAAACATCCTGTATATAGTTACGCTCATCACTGACTTACTGACTCTGTAACGCCAAAGATATGTATACCTTGGAGAAAAGCATAACATGAAGCACAAATATTTAGCAATGGCGTATGTCCAAAAACTTACATCAAGTCATGCACTCCCATTGCACAAATCTTTCAAAGATAATACAAATATTTGACTTTTAAATAGAGATGTGCATAAAATAGAAAATAAATTTGTAACAATAGAGTAATATTGTGGAAAACGCCTTAATTGTTGAAGTGTTTGTTATATTCATCATTTTTCGATGCCTGCTTTCCGAATATCTATGCTTATAATTACTAAAAAAAAAAAAACTTATAACTCAGAAAGTTTAGCTCTAACGAAAAAAGGTTAATATGTTTCCCTTTTTGTAAATCAAAGTTTACATCATACGGAATCTTTTTATGATATTTTGAATTCTGTAATTATGCCCTTTTCAATAAAAAAAATATTTTTAAGTATGCTTACATCTTTGAAGTTTATAATTTTATTTAAAAACTGTTGGTATTTTTGTATTTTATGTATATAATATTTGTTTCTATGTCCGAATTTTTTTCCGCATATATTTTGTAGTCATGCCCGTTTGAATATTTATATTATATTCTTAATTTGTGGTCACTTCATTTCTTGCTGCTAAAGTTATCGGTTAATTATTGCACAGATACATTTTTGTGTTTTTTTGCGTGTGTGTAATTATTTCAAATATTTTATCATATATATATATATATATATACACACACACACATATATATATATATATATATATATATATATATATATATATAAATAAAACAAACAATATAATATACACACACGAAACTTTTATTAAGAATTCAATTTCTTATAATATTTTGGAAATGGAAATTCATATATATATATATATATATATATATATATATATATATCTATATGAATTTCCATTTCCAAAATATTATAAGAAATTGAATTCTTAATAAAAGTTTCGTGTGTGTATATTATATTGTTTGTTTTATTTATCATTTTTCAACGGGCGCCTTACAAATAACTAGTAAACCAATAAGGATGCATTAGATTTTTTTTTTCTCGAAACAGTTTCTACACTTAAAAAACCCGAATTGACATAAATGTTGGAAGTCACGGGTGATGAGTAAATGGAATATTAAGTTTTAACGCCACGTTCTATTATTTCATCTGTTTTACTTCTGTCAATATTTTTTGGACTTTAAGTAATAATTATGTTGGTAAAGAAATATTTAAAAAGAAAAACATTTTACTTTTATTTGTACAACAAAATAATGCTAAAATAAATATGTAACGAACGAACAAATCATATTAAATTATTTTTGATTTGATACCAGTCTTCAAGCTCTTGGCCCACTGTGCGACGACCTCTACGTTACGTTTCCCAGTCGCTTTAAAAAAAATCGAGACTAGTGGCCCCCGAATCAAAACACGAAGCTAACGATGATTTCCACATACACAAATCGCTCGTTGAATGTGCGCAACATCGTACTCTTTGAAGTGTGGCCTTGACCAAGAAGGAAAGTACAAAGAATAAAACAGTTTGCAGCAACCACCAATTTGCCCGGTACTGGAATGACTAATCGCGCTGGGCACAGGCCGAACTGACTTGCAGTTTTTTTTCCGTTGACGGCTCGTCTCCACAGCACTACGCCGTAACCTTGACGTTTGATAATCTGTAGATAACTATACAGAAGTTATGCATTGCCCGTCTGTCTGCACCAGGATTTCCATATCTAAAAACACTCGCAGTCATTTTTAACATTTATTTATAGACACGATACACGTGTACAAACAACTATTCCGACTTCACACTTGATATAGTTAGCGCTGCAGTTTCTGGACAAGTCAGCCGGAGATCAGGGTTGTAAGGCATGTCGGAACGGACGTGTTTATACAATTCTTGGTGTTTTAAATGCCATGCCGAGATCCACAAACCACTAAGTCAAAGAAAACGTATATAAACATACATATCGACATTGTGAATGTCGTTTAAACGTAGCACGTAAAAGACATGGTTCGGGGAGTAAGTGGATGCGAGCGTGTGAAAGGGGGGGGGGGGGGGGGGGGGCGCGCACCTAGTCACCGGGGAAACTGCGTTCGCCGTCACGTCCGGAGGGGCAGGCGCTCCGCGGACAGCGGTCCCGGGAACCGGCCCGTGACGCAGCGCCTCGCTATTCTTAGGCATAGAGCATAAACTACTCAAGATCAACCACTTCTAAACTACGCAACGCGCAATAACGCAACGCAAATATTGTTCAACTGTCAACTTTCTTGCGTTTCCAACGGAAATATTGGAAGAGAAGTGTTCCCAAAACGGAGACTTTTTTTTGCATAGAAGCACATAACGTTTTCACTTGTTAAACTTACACACAATGACAGTAAATAAAACTTTTAAATAAAATAGACAATATATTTTGTTTCTTAATTAATGTAAAACATAAATTTTATTTATAATGTTTTACTATTTTAAGCTAAGGGTTGGTCAGGTCTTACGACTTGCGTCCTTTATAAGACTGTACTTTTCTTGCATTGGTTGTTGCGTGTTGCGTAGTTTATCAACCCGGCCTTAATCGTGAATCGTGCAAGACACCACGTGATCACTCACTTCCCAACAAGGCGATCAGGATTTTTTTCTCTCTCAAGTGGAGGACGGTGCCGTGAACAGTATTACATATTTTGTCGTTTAACGTCTGTTTCCACGATGCATTCCGCTGCTATTCCATCTCATCCGGTCCTTAGAACCTTGACTATAACGAAGCGTACAACACCCTGCATTACACATTGTACGGTCATGCCTGGTGACTTAGACGACACATCCACGATCATAGCGAGCACATAACCACACTTCCTACCCACCAGGCCTTACTAGGGGTCTTTGATGGCCTTTAACCGCAGTGGTATCGTGCTCACGAGACTCCATGTCTCGATACAATTCACGAACACCGGGTCGGTACCCAAACAGCTCGGAGCCTCTGTGCTAAACTTTGCCGATACTCCTCATATGGACGCGATTAATAAGGATGCATGTGTTTCCTTAAAAACAAAGTCACACTAAAAGCGAATGCACCACCGCGATGATAGCGACGCCTTGCCTCGTCATGCCCAAGTCAAACATGGCTTATTTGTCACTGTTCAAGGCCGCAACTGTGGGCAGTAGCAAGCACGCCACGAGCGCTGCTCCTGTCGCTTCGAGGCGCGAGATCTTGTTTGTCACCTCTCTAAAGACAACAATCACACCTGGCGACCACTGTTCGCGAAACTATAAATAACCCCATACACAATGAGTATAGTTATCTCTCAGTCACGTGAATCCTGATCGGAAGAATATAATGAACGATTAAATGAACTGAGTATCGACACAGCTCAGTTTTCCATTGTCTCGACAGTATTTCCTTCAAGTTATATCAGTTATTCAAAAAGATTAAAGTTAATTTATTTTGTTACCACTTCACGATTAGCATATGGTTCAATCCATGGGCGAAAATATATAGGATTCCCGGGGGGGGGGGGGGGGGGAATAACGTTTATCATTCGCATTTCACAGTCACGATTTTGCAAGCTCAAGCGGGGCCCCTCAGACAGGAGCTTTGAGTCCAAGAGGGGCCCCAGCCCCCGGGATCTACGTCCATGGTTCAACCCAAGAGACCTTACGTGGCAGTCTTTCAAAACTATTAATGTAGTTAGAATTCTCCAAACCCCACAGCTTGGGAAGGGTTTTGTACGTTTAATTAAATTAAATGAGTTACCTATTTCTATTTCACTTCGAAGCGGCCATCCCGTAATGTTCCACGCAACTGACGGGACTGAACGATCACCTGAGCGAATTGTCAGTTGTCCGGAGAGAACTGAGGTCCTGAGACTCAGGCCGAATACCAGAGTTACTGCTGTTAATCGTCAGACATAACGTCACACATGGAAAACTGACACATAAATTTGGCGTGTATGGTCGGTCCACTATGGTGCCCACCTATCTAGGCTTCAAAAAAAACCACGCGATTTGAAAACTGCTCAAGATATTTTATTGGTAGTTCAGACACTTGCACTTAGACGAGATACCGCGCTAGTTGCGCCAGCAAGCGTCAAACTTATCATCCTGCCTCACAAACCCAAATACACACCCCTGAAAAGCGGGCCCCTTAAGGAGCCCGCCTCGTCAGGGGTGTATGTGTGTTAGTGAGGCGGGATGATAAGCGCGACGCTCGATGGTATTTCTAGCGCGGCATAGCCTCTAGGCTCAAGGCTCTGAACTGGCACGTAGTCTTTTCGTCGTCAATTGATAACTGTGAAATTTGTGCGGTGACCGAATTTTTATATTACGGGGAAATGAAGATAAAGGTGTAATGCAAGTCCCTTAAGTGCTTTCAAGAATCTGTACCACTTGTTTTACACATAAAAATTACTCTGAAAACATGTGTTTTAGCCATTTTAACTCTTCTAGAAATACAGTTTAAAAACATGATCCAAAATTAAAAGTACTTTTCGGGCCTCAGCGAACTCTTAAAAGCTTTTCGGGCCTCATCGAACTCTTAAAAGCTTTTCGTAAACATACCCCACTCGGATATCTTGAGTAGTTTTGAAATCGCGTTGTTTTTCCTGAAGCTCTGCACACCGTGTGTGTGACCAGGTAGGCGGGCCCCTTGAATGGTCGACCAGTATCATCTCCACTTTGTACTGTTTGTCAATATTATATTTAAACTAGCTTTAGCATACACACTTTTTTTATTTCAATATAACGTCCACGCATTTTCGCGCCGAGGTTCGACTAGAGCAGGGGTCGGCAACCTGCGGCTCGCGAGCCACATGCGGCTCTTTGGATGTGAAGCTGCGGCTCTTTAGTTCCATACGCAAATATTATTTATTTTATAAAAAAAAACATTTAAAAATTGTTCTAAATTGATTAACGAGGATAAGGCACCATTTCTATCTCTCAGCCACTTGTACTCGCTTTTCACCGCCCCCCTCCCCCGTGACACGCGTCGTCACTGTCGTCAGTCCGGCGGAAGCTCTCGAATGACGCCAGCGTCGGATGTTTCTATGTAGGTTTTAATTCGCTTTCGACGCAAGACAGTTTGGTGTCTTCACCAGTGCTTTGGCTGTGACGTATAGTTTGTTGCTTCTAGTAGAAGGTATGTATGTACTACATATATAATAATAATAATAATAAACCGAAGTAAAGGTAGGTAACATAATAAGTATTATATTTTTAAAATACATAGTATACGTAGGGGAGAGTTGGGTAAAACAGGGTAGTTGGGTAGAACGGGGTACCACTGTTATTTTCCGTACACGTGCTGCTATCTGTGTGTACGTTTGGTAAGTTACTCCTCTACACGTCGTCACTAGAGTGAGGTAGTATGAAGTGTCGCACAGTATTATTTCGTGCGTAATAATGGAAATTACAAATTTATGATGTTTCACTAAAATGTTTAGCGTGTATTGGCTATACAATATTTAATCAGTGGTTGCAGATATATTTTATGGTAAGTTGTATTCAAGTAAAGTATTATATTTGCTATGTTGTGCCATAGTAACCGATGTAATTGACGGGTGTTAAGATTTTCTGTTGTCGTTTTTGCTTGAGAACCTGCATGTAGGGTAAAACAGGGTACACAGGTAATGGGTAAAACGGGGTAGTACCCCGTTCTGCCCAACCAGTTTCCTGTTTTAACCATTTTTTCGATCAATTGTGCAAATGACTTTTAAAATTAAAAACAGTTTTTTTATGGATACTAAATGTTATACAGAGTTACCTACAGTACATTTATACAGTCACCCAAAAGACAACAACTGACCGAGCTAACCCCAGACCTTCAGAACCGAGTGGAAATGACACTGTCGGTGATATTCCACTAACTGCTGCAACAACTGACCGAGCTAACTCCAGGCCTTCAGAACCGAGTGGAAATGACACTGTCGGTGATATTCCACTAACTGCTGCAACAACTGACCGAGCTAACTCCAGGCCTTCAGAACCGAGTGGAAATGACACTGTCAGTGATATTCCACTGACTGCTGCAACAACTGACCGAGCTAACTCCAGGCCTTCAGAACCGAGTGGAAATGACACTGTCGGTAATATTCCACTGACTGCTGCAACAACTGACCGAGCTAACTCTAGGCCTTCAGAACTGAGTGGAAATGACAGTGCAGGTGATATTCCAGTGACTGCTGCAACAACTGACCGAGCTTACACAAGGCCTTCAGAGTCCCATGGAAATGTCAGTGTTGGTAATATTCCTGGGACATCTGGTTTGGTATCTTCACCAACTGAATCTCGTTTAGGCCTATCTGATAAAAACAATCGTAATGCTTCATCAAACAGTAGCTTCACAATTCCACCGACTACAGTGATGCCGATTCCCCATGCCAAAAGAAACCTGCATAAGGAAGAGGACGACGACGTGGCAAGGCAGCTGTGCTGACCGACTCGCCATATAAGAACGAACTAATTATTATTCAGTCAGCTTCACCAAAATCTTTAAAAAGGAAAAATGCTGGTGTGTCTAAATCTCAAAACAGTTCTAAAAAACATAAGAATAAAGAAGACAGCAACAAATCCATACCAACAGTAACTTTGCGTGTGTCTGATGATGATGACGTTCCTTGCATGTATTGCGCTGAACAGTTCTCCACTTCAAAATCAGCCGAAAGTTGGGTGCAATGCTTAAAGTGTCATTCTTGGAGCCATGCAGGATGTGCTGGTGTAGACACAGATGACTATAGGCCATTTGAATGTGATTTCTGCCAGTTTTGAATATAGACTCTGACCTTATTTTGTGTTCTGACGGGCCTACTAAGACATATTAGGCTAATTAAACAATCATATGTTTTGTCAGATATTTGGGTTAACCGCATATGCAAGGTTGTGTTATAGATAATTAGATTATGCTATTAGACTAACCACTTCCTCAAAATTAACAGTGTTATGTTATTGTTGTTCAAACAATGTTTGTGATTTTCCGCAAACCAATGTTTTGTGAAGTTTTACTGCAAATACAGAGGAACATGTAAGGTGAAGGCTTATAATTAAATTTTTTTTAATTCTCATATTTTTACTGACAATTGTATTTATTTGTCATATTACATGATGTTCAGAATTTTTTATAATGCACATACGTAATCATTTAAAAATCTGCTTTCTGTACCCCGTTTTACCCAACCAGTTGGGTAAAACAGGGTAGTGTGCATACATTCAAATAATGAAAAATCTCTGCAATAATAATATTTCAGAAGACACAGTACTAGTTGCAGAATTAAACTCACATTCTAATCTACGCATGCTGATGGTTTCAGACAGATACCGCAATATTAAAACAATAAATTAAAGCGATTTATACTAAGTACCCCGTTATACCCTACTCTCCCCTATATATATTTTTTCCAAATAAAATACCTAACTACTTTTTTGAAGTCAATAAGAATTGTCAAAAAAGAAACAAAAGTACTACTGTTTGATATTACCGCGAAAGTGTTTTTATTAAAATATATTTAATAATTGCTTATTTTGTTATTGATCTATTTTATAGCTTTTATTATTTAAAAATTAGCGTTTGAATAATAATTATAATTGTAAGTACCTATAAATTGTTATTTAATAAACCTATTTTCGAACTCAGGATCAAAGCAGATAGGTATTTGCAGTTTTAGATTGTTTATATGTTTGGCAATTTTCATTGATTTCAGCATAGCTGGGCATAACACCGTTACTCGTAAACTATGTAACTAATATTTGCCAAAATTTAAAAAAAAAAAAAAACTAAACTGTGCAGACTGCACCGTGAAAAACACGTTCTGACAAGTCCGTTCGTGCCAGTCGGCGATCACCGCACACGGGAGGCGACCACAGATGCGACGAAACTATGTACTTATAGTCAATCAGTACGTGAGAGAGTGAGACAAACGGTGTTTCGTGTCTAAATTATTTATTTTAATAATTAAATTATTAGAGAATTATTTATTTTATTTAGGTAAGAATTTTAATTGGGAAATATCGATGTAAAATGTTTTTTGATAAATTATATTTCATTATGCCCAGATTCTCGTATGTATTTACGTAGTTATACGTTGACATAGTAAATAATTGCAAAAACTTGTCATCTGCTGTTTTGGATACCTAATTAATAATTTTTAAAATTCTTTATTACAGATTCACCGCAAGAATGGCATCTACAAAAAAAAAAAGAGAAGAACTGAAGAAGAGCATCGAGAATTCAATCGTGATTGGATGGAGTCGTTCGCTTTCATATGCAACTCAGATGGCCTTCCAACTGTCTCATTTGCCACGAAAAACTCGCACACAATAAGAAATCAAATTCAGAGAGACACTTCACTACAAAACATACTCAGTTTGCTAGTAAATATCCAGCTGTCGACGAACTCCAAAAACAAAAACAGCAATCAAGTTCTAGGTTAAGTAACTGGACGCAATCTACAAGTAATGTTAATCTGGCAAGCTTCGCGGTATCACTATAAATTGCAAAAAAAAGGCAAACCAATCACAGATTGTGAGTACGTCAAAGATTACTTCATACGTGCATCTGAAGAACTGTTTCATGATTTCAAAAACAAACCATAAATCTTAAAAAAAAAAATTAAAGATTTGCCACTATCCGCTAAAACAGTACAAGATAGAATAGTTAAAATGTCTTCAAATGTAACATATATGCAGGTGGAAGACATTCAACTGGCTTCTGCTATAGATGAGTCTTGCGACATAAAAGACACGGCTAAGTTGCCCTTTTTGTCAGGTAAATGTCTTCCCAAGGTCCAAAAGAAGAACTTCTAGGATTGCTACCACTCTCGGGGCAAACTAGAGGGGAAGATATAGCGAATGCCGTGCAAAAATGCCTCGAAAGATAATAATATTGATATAAATAAAATTGTTTTAATAGCAACTGATGGAGCCAGAAGTATGACAAGAAAAAATTAAGGACCAACGATTCTTCAGAGCAAAATAAACCATGAAATTCTTACGTTTTACTGCATAATGCACCAAGAAGCGCTTTGTGCCCAAACATTTTCAGCCGAAATAGTTGAGGTCACGAATTTGGTAAACAAGATTGTTAACAGCATCTTGTCAAAAGCACTCTACCATTGTCAGTTTAAAGAATTCTTAAACGAAATGGAGACTCAGTATTCCGACCTCCTTCTTCACAATAAAGTGCGATGGCTTTCCAAAGGTAAGCTGTTGAAACGTTTTGCTTTGTGCTTGAATGAAATAAATACATTCCTCAATGAAAAAGGCATTAATCACCCTGAGTTAAAGAACGGTAAATGGTTGCAAAAATTTTACTTTATGGTGGATACCACAGCGAAATTGAGCTGAATCTAAAACTGCAAGGAAAGAGAAACCCAGCCTATGTTTTGGTAGAAGAATTGGTGTGTTTCGAAGAAAAATTAATTATTTTTGCAGAAGATATTCAGAGCGGTAAATTACTTAATTTTCAATTTTTAAAGCAATATCACGATAAAACCAGTGCAACTGTTGACACGAATTACTTCAGCACAGTTATAAAAAAAATTAAATGTGAATTTTCTGACAGATTTCAGCAATTCAAAACCAACAAAACCACTCTAGCATTCATAGTAAATCCTCTCAAAACAAATAGTAACGAAATCCACATTGAGCTATTTGGAGTTAATACTGGATCTCTAGAAATGCAATTGATCGATTTAAAAAGTAAATCTTTGTGGAGTGGAAAATTTACAGAGTTTAAAAGCAAGTTGGAAGAGTTGGAGGTCCAGAATTGTATGTACGTAACGCAACAGAAGTGGACAGCTTGAAAAGAAATGCCGCGAGTTGAGGCACTTATATTTGACGCATGGAATAGTCTTCCAGATTGCTACAGTAAGGTGAAGAAGTTGGCATTTGGAGTGCTGACTATCTTCGGATCGACATATTCGTGCGAGCAAGCGTTCTCTTGCATGAATATAATTAAAAGTAAAATAAGAAGCCAACTAACAAATGAAAATTTAGAGTCGTGTTTAAAACTAAAAACAAGTTATGAGCCAAATTTATCCAAACTTTCTAAAACCATGCAAAGCCAACGCTCCCGTTGGATTTGTTTGCTCAAATGTATGTTATTGAAGTACAAGTTAGTTTTGTAAGTAAATGTTTAATTGTATTAATTTTTTACTTAAATAATAAGTGTTTATCTAATAATACCATGTATATATTATCTAATTTTTTATGAAAAAACACTATTTATATATGTATCAATATATTTTTTTCTTATGAATATATAGATCAGTTTTTTTATCAAATAACTTTATTTATGCAAGTACTATTTATTTATTGGCAAGAACACGTTTTGTGGCTCTTTAAAAACTTTGAAATTTTGTAAATTGTAATTTTTGACTCATCCGACTCAAAAGGTTGCCGACCCCTGGACTAGAGGGTTCGGGAGTGTGTGTGACGAGCGTACAGAGCAAAGTCAGCAATCTCGCCCGCCTACCGAAAATCCAAGTGAATGCACTGAAGAAAGAGAGCAATCCAGACAAGCTGTCTGCCGAGGACTTCAAATTGGGATGTTCCAACAGAAGACTTTGGAGAGTTGGTACTCAATCGATGATAAATCAGGTCACCGGGCGTCCTGGACATAATTTTTTTCTGAAACGTTGGCAGCGACGAACCAAATTTTAAGAGAAAAACTTTACTCGTTATGTAGGTTACTCTTAAAACGTGCATTTATGGCTATGGAACTTAGTATATAACAATTTTACTTTCCAATAATGATGTGTGTGTGGTTGGTTGTAAATAAAAATTAATTTCTTTCATTTGCCACTTGTGTTCAGTTGATTAAGGAACGTCCAAAATGACTAAACAAAATAGATGTTCAGGTAAGGATACCAAATTCGTAATATTTTAAACGTTCAATTTGTTTAAAAATAAATAACGGAAAAATCTAATCATTTTCTGCGTTATTATCAAGTAGCATATCTTAATATAAAGTATTTTTAATGCATTTGTGTCATATAGAAGAGAAAACTAACTTAAGAGTAATATGCTGACACTTGCGAAATTCGCGTTATTATCTAGATAGGGGCTGTAATGCATACCACTATGCACCTGAACTGCGTTCTCGTTGGACCATAAGTAGTTTCTGGTACTCCCCGAACAAGAAGCCAATACCAACTTTACAAAATTCCAATGATCCAAACAGATATGTATGTGACAGCAGCCAATAGACATTAGACACCGGCGTTTTGTGTACCGGTGTGTGGAGTTAATCCAGGTGTACCAGAAAGGAGTTCATCAAGGTGTACCAGAAACTAACGCAAGTTTCTGGTTATAAGTTATTTTGACGTAATTAGAGAAATAACAGTTTTTTTTTTATCAAATCGGCGTGTTGGCCTAATACTAGTAGTATGGACTTCTGGCTGATTGACCAATAGTCCTGGGTTCGATATCTCACCTCCAACTATTGTTAACCCTTATCCGGAGACGTGGGGTCTCCGTGACCCCAGCAAAACTTTAACTTGCTGCCATCTATGTGTCGTTCGAGGTACTTGCTTGTGGTGCCATCTACCTTAAGCTTGAATATCACATAGTCTCCTCCTGCAGTGTCAGATTTGTTTACACTGTCTGGCGCTATATATCAGGTCGCAAAGATATCTTGGGGTCGTAGTGGCACCACGTCACCAGATATGTTTCTATCTCAGAAGTGATAAAATGGCTTCTAAACGAACATGTGTGCGTGTGGGCGATCCAGACTATGACGAAACTATTTCTAAGTGGTTGAAATATATTTTTAGTGACTTAAGTGATGAAAGTGTGTGTGTAAAAGCAATGTGTGATGATTGCAGAGCAAACATGTGCAAATACTGTACTACAGAGTGACTATTCGTACAAATTAAATTTTTTCAAACAATATTCTTCTAATATATTTTATGTAAAAATGCCATTTTCAAAATATATAAGTATGTATGGGCTTTCTAGTTAGCTAGATTACTTATTTTGTTGTGGTTTAACCATTGGTTATGCAAGGAAAATATTTGGGGGGAAAAAAGTAATTTCTTTTTGTTGGGAAAATTTATCTGTTGTAGATTTTATGAAAAAGTCTTATTATTCGTAGAAGTTTTCTAGATTATATTTTGTCACTATATCTATATTGAATAGCAAATAAAACTTTTAGGCTACCATCTGCTTATTTTTTTTAAAAAAGCAATTATTACAAATAGGCATTTTTAGATTTATTTGAGCAAGCACCAATGGAAAAAATTGTTTTCTATAATTGGTAAATAATTATTTACTAATTTATTTTTAAATGTAATTAATAAGTATAAAAAATGCATGAAATAATTTTACATGGAACAAAAATAATTTCTAATCAGTTAATTTCTACAAAACATTTTGGGGTCTGAGGGGCACCACGTCACCAGATATGTCAAATATTTTCACGTCTCCGGCTAAGGGTTAATCAGCCCTACCCGCTCCTACTACCCGCGAGATCGGGAAACCTAAATACAACGAACACACACGTGATTTCGGTTCTATGAATTTCCGGAAACAAATGCAAACGACTCAACTTTTTGTTAATATTTTTTTACTTGGAACCAGATCATATAGATAGGTCTGGCAACTTCCTATCCTTTGCCTTGGCTTAGTGAAGCTCGTGGCGGCCTGGAAACTAATGGCGCTAGTAGTAGTTGAACCTTTCATTAACATTGTGTTAAATGGGAGCTTCGTTCAAAATATGATATTGTTCCTAATTCCGTCTCCATTTTTCGGAAAACCAATTTTTTTTTTTTTTTTTTTAATTGTTTGGGTGCTTGGTTAATGCCTAATACGTACAGATGCCTTAAAATTGTCCCACATTTGTTAATTAAATTGAAGTGGTGACAGAGAATGCATCGCTCTTGTATTTCACCTGGCTGTAACGCAGGTTACGACTTAAAACCGCCAGGAATTATTTTTTTCCTTTTTATACCTAACTATAACCCCAGTTAAAAAAAGTTTTAAAGTGCAGTTCGAAAGTAAATTTTATCATTAATTTGTCAAGTAAGTTGCATGGTATAGTAGTTAAACTCTTGGTCTGACAATCTGCAGGCTCGTATTCGATACCAATTAAAACAATTTTTTTTACTTTTTCAAATTTTTTTCGCATTATTAAATAATTAATTACAGAAATTAAATATATTCAAACAGTTTAATTACATAACTGGTTGAGGTTTTGAACAAAATAAACATTTAAGAAATTTCTTGCAAGTAACATTCCAAAACTAATAATTTAAAACGACCTAATTAAATATAATTAATTTCTGCAATTAACTGTTTCATAATACAAAAAATAAAATATGAAAATGTAAAAAAAATCTTGGTTCCAAAAGGCATCGACCCCGAGCCCGCAGATTGCCAGACCATGCGTTTAACCACACCACGCCACGCCACTGACTTACTAAAAAGTGGGGGGAAAATGTTTTCAACTGCACTTCGAAATCTTTAAATATTTTTTTTTTTTCCTTGCTTTCTAGGGCCCACTCAGGCGAGATATTTAAGAACGTTGTAAGGGGCACCTGCCTGTTTCTACTCACACAGTTTAAGCCAAATCAATGAGCCCCGACTCGGACCCTTCCCTCATTAATTAAAAATAATTACTGGTTTTAAAATCATATTTGAAAAAATAAAACTTGCTTGAAAATTAAAATGTAAATCAAACAAATATTTTTTTTTTTATTTAAATCGTTTTTAAAATCTAAAATATGAGCTCTTATGGGGGATTCCAGTTTGTTTGGGATCTGCATTCTCAATATCCTAACTTTTAACTGACGATTGCTATGCATTAAACACCTACAAAGCTCCCAAATAGATTGAATACCCTAAACGTTTAAAACGAAACAGTTTTAAAAAATACTCCCACTTTTATACAAAAAACCCATTAAGACATTAATGACGGGTTCCACTACTACAAGCGCCGTTAGTTAGTTCGCAGGCCGCCGCGAACTTCACTAAGTCGACGGAAAATGAAGGTTAGTTGCCAGACTTATCTATATGACCGTGCTTTGGATTTACGCTTACTTATTGGAAAGTACGAAAGGTGAGAAGTTGATAGTAACTAAACCACAGAAGCGGCACAAGACATCAAGTCACTCTCTGCTTTTGTGAAGTTCGTGTGGTATATCCTAGATTATACGTAAAATATCACTTTTTATGCTGCCAATAACTAAGTTCTACTATAAATGTTTTGGCAGAGAATACAAAAAATCCCCATTCGAAATAAAGTCCTCGTAGTCCTTAAACCACAACGCTGTAGAACAATTTAATTAAAACTACAGATATCAACTGTAAAACACATAAGCCACGTAAAATGCACACACACAATCATATTATCACCAATGATTCTATACTTACACTAAGCATAACCTAAGTTCAAAGCTCAATTTTTTTGGATACAGTTGCGAAAAGCCTAGCTGATTCGAGCAAGATTAAAGTAAAACACGCTAAATGAAAAACTATGGCGTGGTACTCCTCATGCCGGATACTGGAGTAATGAAACGACAAATGACAAATGTACGTGACGGCCTAAGACATTGAAATTTACCGAGAATTCCGTGGCACTGAGTCATCAACTACAGCAAGCAGTGGTTATATACCGTAATCTGTAATGAGTCACGCGTGGTGATGCTTCCGGTTCTTAACACCCGCTATGCAACATGACAAAGATTCTCGGTAACATGTGATATGGCTTGTGTTCTTTCCCCACAAAAAATTAAAACCTAGAAAGTTTTCAAATGTTATTGCTATCTATGTTAAGGCAAAAACTTGCTCACAACTTTGTTGCACTACAAAACAATACTTTTTTTTTTCTCCCGAACAGATAAAAATTAAAACTGATACTACTAAAGCCCTTTTCACAATACCGCGATGCGACGCGACGCGGCGCGATGTGACGTGACGTCATACCAAACCAGCCAATCACAACTACATCGCCCGCGATGCGCGACAGCTCACTTGGCGACGTGGCTGTTTCGTCGCTTCGGCGATGTCGCTGATGACGTCAGAAATAACAGCCAATCAGAAACAAGATTGTGGTAAAGAAGAAGAAGAACTGAAAACAAGAGTTAAGAAACGATGTATTAATGCATCTAAGTAATGTTAGTAAACAACACGTGGATTTTGTTCAATTGAAATGAGTTTTGAAGAGCGTCTGATTGATGAAGTTCAGAAAAAGCCGTGTTTGTACGATGTTTCTAGTACCTAACAAATATTGTAATTAGACGGAGAAAAATAATGCTTGGTTAGAAATATATTATGAACTTCGCGATTCATATCCATAATTAAATGCTTCTACCAGTCAGTCAGTGTACAAATATAATAACAATCTGAATATTACCGCCAAAAACTTTTGTTTACAACCATGTTGTAAAAATCCCCAGCAGAGTGCAGGCTGGTTCGGTTTTTTTCGCCAGCTGCATGGCGATCGCGTCGCGCTATTATGAAGTGCACTAGCCGGCGACATATATTTACGTCGCTGCCTTCGCTACATCGCGTCGCCAGATCGCGTCGTATCGCGGTATTGTGAAAAGGCCTTAACGCACCCTACAAAAACAAAACATAAAACACAAAATTATTATACAGCCTTAAGTAGGAATCTGCCTGAATAGATAGTACCTTAAATTGAAAAAATTCAGACAAAATACTATTTTGGAAATTGAAAACACAAACGGAAAACTTTGTAAATTAATTAATCTGGTCTGTTACGAAATAAATATATGAAACACTACGAAGTTCCAATTTTCTCAATCACAGTTTAACATAATTTAATTCACTCCACAGCGGGGATAAACATGTAGCTTCACGGCAGGTACGCGGAAACAAGTGTGGACAGAACTGCTCTCAGCTCTTCCGCGGGATAGACTACACTAGGCCACGGCGTGCCAGGCGAGAGCGACGCTCCTTGGCGCCTCGTCCGGCACTTTCCACTCCTGAAGGTCGCGCAGTGGGAAGCCCGCGTGACACTCTACCCCGATCAGTCCCAAACGTATCCGAGGTTACGCTTGCTCGTGCAACTTAGCGGTCGGAATATAATACAAGCAGGCAAATTGCACCCTGCATGTCTGTTTCCAGGGTTTCCTCAACGTGTACGCAGCTTTTACCTGGGCTCTACTTAACATAGTTTTAATCTAACTTTAAGATGGAAGCGTTTGGATTCAGTCGCTGTCATGACACAAAGCAAACAATGCAAACGACCTTCTCCCTTCATGGCTAAACCCAGCATGACTTCGACCTGGGACACACTTAAGTCCCGCCCTAACCCGGACACTTGCTATAAAGTACAATTAATTTAATTTTGGTTAGAAATATATATATATTGCTAGGGTTGATACATGTTCACGATCTGACAGTATTTAACATGTATCTGACCTAACCTAACCGCCTTTCGCTTGAGCAGGATCACGTGGCCGCGCGGGGCTGCAGCTGTTCCGCAACGCACAGCCGAGCGCGGCGGCCGCTGGTGTGAGGCAACGTTTGGCGAAACGAGTCGACGAAACCTCACTTTTTTATTGTTCTCAATTTCATGATCGCTGGGCCAGCCAAGCGCGGACAAGCAGGGTATGAATAAATCCTGATTTTTTTTTAAAAATCAAAAAAAAATCAGATTTTTTTTATTAAAATCGGGTTTTTTTGATTAAAATCAGATTTTTTTGATTAAAATTTAAAAAATTGTAATCTGTGTAATATACAGTACATTTTCATGACTGTTTTCATGACTTGACTTTGCTCTACAGTACAATTAATAACAGATTAATTCATTTTGTAAAGACAACTAGCCTAATTTTCTTTCTTTGAAATAACCACATTTTACATTGCATAATGTTTTAAGGAAACATTAATGATGTAACTTTATAAAAATTTTTAGTACAGTAACATAGTTAACATTAGTAAAAAAAATATGTCTTATAGAAAATAACTACATCATTGAAAATATATCATATTTAAATGTAACTTTGTCACTTCTGTCATCCCTTATAGTCTTATAGTCCAATTGTTCTAAATAAAGTAATTTAAATCAAAACCACAATTTCCTTTTGTTCTTCTTCTCAGAATTGCACACATTCGAGAGTATTCAAAGTAAAACTTCTACATAAAATATTACTTATTTAAAATTTTAAACAAAAATACAAGTTTTGCAGCTTTTTCTGTACCCAGTCGATTTCTTAATGTTGACTGAACCAAACCAGACATACCAAAGAACTGAAAATTTCCTTCCTACAGTTCTAAAATTATCATTGACATTGTTGGAAGGCAAACCTGTTGCCAAAGAGATATGACACACACACACACAACACAAACACATGAGGTAGAGGAGAGAAGAGAGAAAATGAGATGGCATTTAAAGTTACATTCCACCCACCTATATTTAATGTGTTTCAAAATAACTATAAATACATTGTAGAAGAAATTAAGTACTATTCAATTTCATTCTATCTTTGCAGCAGTCAATTTTTATGTAAGTAGGCATGATTACTTGGTTTAAACAATACAGTATAGGAAATATTAACGTTCATATTATCATATTATAAATTGATTTTATTCACTGATTTAAAAAAAATCACATGATTTAAATCATGATTAAAATCACGATTTAAATCATGCTGATTAAAATCAACATACCCTGCGGACAAGTCAGTTACATTGAATTATCACCTGGAATATCTTTAATTATTCATAGAGTACGCAGCCAAAATTAAGAACGAGGATTTGACAGTAAAATATATATTTGATGAAAAATGGCCTCAGCTAATAAATGTACAGGTAACAGAATGGTTGGCGTAAAGCCCGAGAATGAGGTGATTCTGCCACGCCCAAGCATTGAGGCGTCATTCTCACCAGCGCCCACCAGTCCTTCGACAAAGAACACTTCTCTGCAACCAGAGCTTTCACCAGTACAAAACGGCATACGGTCAAAATTGCCAATTAATTTTATCAGATTTACTGAAGCATTTTCCTGTACATATGCCATAATACTGTTGACAATAGTATAGTTAGAGAGAAAGCTGTAATATAGTGGTAAAATTTGACTGTTTCTAAGCTTTGACATACTTCGGTTAACGTTTTAAAGATTTCTTCAATGATAAACTATTATCGGTGAGAGGTGGTTACTAACACAACACGCAGGGCTCTACAAATCCTGGGCGCCAGGTCAGCATGACGACTAACTGTTCCTTCCTAGCAACCAACTTCTGCCAACATAGCAAGATAACTGTACAGAGATTCTGAAAAAAAAATCAGGTAATTTTGTTGTTACAGAATTTTGTACATAAATGACTGGGTCCAACAAACAGGGTCGGTATTTAAACTAGTGTGCATTTTGTCTGTGATGCGCAGCACAACATGAGCTCGTAGATAAAGTACTTGGTATAGATAGGCATTCAACATTCCACATGGCGCACTCACGTGCGTAGCGGGCGTGGCATTGCACCGGCTCATAATAATAGCATTATATTTACCATGATTTACACAGAGAGAAGTGGCTCAACGGTAGAAGATCGGGCTCGGATTCGGGAAGATCTAGGATCGAATCTCGATCAAACTATATTTCGGTTTGTTATGATTTACAGAAATCTCTTCAAATGCTGGGAAGGTTCGTCACGTTAGACCATGGTCAATTCATTCACAATATACAGCTTGTACTGACTTGTCACGAGGCCACAAGAGGTGGCTGAATCACAGATATTGTGTATTATAACAAGCACATTAATTTTGTCCAAGTCAAGTCGGGAAAGGGTTAATCTTACTCAATGAAGTAATCAATTGATTTGGTTATTTTTCATTGGGATGGGATACAGAATGAGACAGAATTCGACTGCAGGTTCATCAGGAAAAAGTTCAGACATATAAGCGACTTATAGATTTACTTTCCAAAGCTGGTATTCGCCCTTGAAGAAGGTGCTGAAAAAACAAAATTTATTTAAAATAATAAAGAATATATGCATACAGATTGTTTAGCAACAATGGCACGAACTATCCCAACCAACAAAATTTTAAATGCTGAAAGAAAAGAGCAACTTTCTCGAGTCATTAATAAAAACGTTTTGCATCCTATGTTTCCGCATTAAATTCAAAAAAATACTTTTACAAATAACAAAATGTTTATTACTCACATTATATACTTGATATGACAAGCAAATGTGCTATGTCAAAATACTAACATGCAAATTAATTTTAATTCATTTAAAATTTAAACGGGAGGAAGCATTAATTCACCAAACTATTCTTAAACCTCTAAAGTGTGCAATAAAACTTCAATAATTGTGGGTAATACAGGGGTGCCCACAAGGAGGGGGGGGGGGGTTAACGACGCAGATTGCGTCATTAAAATTTCAGGGGGAAGGGGGGGGTTGTCAAAAGACGAGAAAATATATATATCATTTATATACTTATAACTTCTAATGTGAAAATACGTTTCTGGTGCTTTGATAATTGAAAGGGATCTTGTATATCAAATTGGCAACCCCGCACTTTCCTCATCAAAAGCAGTTTGGCATCTGTCGGTTCAGGATGGTCCCCATCCCCGCTTCGACAATAAGCGCACACACGCATAAAACTAAAATTATTATTAGAAAATTAGTTTTAATTAATGCAAAATGTGACAAAACATAATACTAAAAAAGTATAATATTATAAAATCATTGATAAAATGGCACAAAAAATTTCGGGGGGGGGGGGGGGGGCAATCATTAGGTTAGGGGAGGGGTGGGGGTGAGTCATAGTGTTTGGAGGGAGTGGGCACCTCTGGGTAATATCCAATTGGGTCGCTCATTTTTAACCATCTTAATGATAATGAAACACTGATCTCTCCCGACCTTCAATGATTCCGCAAATGATGCAAAATTCAACAAAAATAACACTTGTGTATCTAATAATATAGAAAAGTAAAATTCTACTATTATTTTTCTAGGGACTATTAATCAAAATTATTACGGTTGTAAAATCATAGTTTCTGTGATAGGCATTTCAGCTTCACTATCGACCATTTAAAGAAAGTCTAACAAATTGGGACCACAGATGTACACCGGGCACAACACTGGCAACACTCCAAGCATTCCAGTTCGATTCCTTGCAGTGAACAACCAGGATTTAAAGAAAGTGGGAAACGTAGCAGACGTTGCCATCATTATTTCTAGAACTTCTGTAGATAGATAATGTTTTACAGCGAACTTGTTTTTTTACTCGTCCTCCTATCTCTCTCGTCCCTCCCTCTTCTCTTATCTCTCTATATCTCTTAATCTTTAATTTATATCTCCCTCAGGTTAAAATCCTCCCAATCTGTTTTAAGAAGCCCGTGTACTTTGTCACGATATAGCTTCTAAGCGCAAAGCTGTGGACTGGCGCGCTATCTTCCCGTCGTGCACAGGTCAACTATGAGATCTGAGTGGTAACCATAACATTGTATGGCGGATAAAAGAATATAAATGTGTATTGCAAGTACAGTGAGTGCTTACAGGAATCCGTAGCGGGCGTTTCATGCGTAAAAATTATTAAAAAAAAAAAGTTTTAGCTGTTTTCACTTGTCTAAAAATACAGTTTAAAAAATATATACGTAAACATAGCTACCAATCCACCCTCAGAAAATTCTTAAATGCTATTCTCAACAGAAACCGCTCAGATGTCTTATCCAATTTTCAAATAACTTGTATTATTATTAAAAACTCTGCATACAGTATGTGCGCCCGGGCAGGCGGGGCGAATGCCAGGGAAACATGGCGGACGTTGCCGTCATTCTTTCTAGTACCTCAGTTAGTAATTTTTTTAAAGTGAACATGTTTTTTTCTTTTCTCTCGTCTCTAAATTGTCTGTATTTCCCTGCATGTGTATGTATACCTATATCTGTTTCGATCTCTTTATACATGAAAAATCTCTCTTGTCTCAATTCCTCTTACATTTAAACATCTAGTGCCACAGTGGTAAAGCCGTCAGGTCACTCGTCTTCCACCAAGGTGATCCTAGTCCCGTTGAGGGTTCCGACTGGAGTGTCCGCACGTGGAAAAGACGTGGCGGACGGTGCCGTGAGCCTGTGGGTCTTATCTAAGCACTCACGCTTGCCTCATCCTGTGGCCTCTCAACTTCTCTATCGCACGCATCTACGCCATTTGTTACTACATACTTTAATTCGGCTGTACATGGTTAAGCACATTCTGTGACCCGGCAGCAACCAAGCCGAGCGGATTGCGCTGTTGACATTGACCGCCAGGTCGTACTACAGCGCTGCAGGCGTTTATTTAGTTCGCTTAGAGTTTATACGTACTTCGAATGATTCGTGCAATGGGGAAATTTGAATTAATACAACTTCTTGGACATACGCCACTGCAGTTTTGCACCGTTTGTCATCAGGGTTTCTACCAGGTTCCAACAGCAAAAGTCTGCGACATTTGGTGACTTTTGAGGCCCTTTAAAAGATTCTTTCTTTATGATCTGAAATTTTAAGTATGCATTAATTTTTTTGAATAGGGTACACAAACATTTTTCAAGGTTTTAAATATTGTCTTAAATATTTTACATAATGTTAATTACTGACTCTAGTTTATACACTTTTCTTGAGTTTATCTTTCAATACCGTCACTATTTCTAACAATTCTTTTTTCTCCTCGAGCAATTTTTCCTTTCGAGTAATTTGATTTCGTGTGCTGCTCATTTCTTGCATTTAACACCTCATCTTGTTAGTTATTTTTTCATTCTTAGGTCTTCCTTCCTTGCCGAGACATTGCGAAAATCCAATTTTGTTTTAATTTTATGAGCGAGAGAAGAAAGGCCCTCAAAAAAAATGAACGAATACACAAAGTGTAAGTACTCTCCCTCTAGCCCAAGAAAACACACATTCGTCTAAAATTAAAATACTCGCCTAGAAGTGAAAAATGTAGTCTTAAACCAATCTTTAATCTACAAGAGATTTCTCTTAAAGATTTTCAACAACAAAATCTTTGTTGAAAGAGAATATCTCTCTACCGCTGCATTTCCATGGAAACAAATTAATAAGCATCTTGCATCACTGAGCTGATAAAAAAATTTTTTTGTCAAAGCTTTCTTTTTTCCAACTAAACAATTTTGTAGCTTTCAACGCCTTAAGATGTTCACAAAAATTTGTGAACTCTCTCAGAAAAATCTCTCCATCAGCATGTGCCAACTGATTGTGTGAGAAGTTCCTGAATGGCAACCTTAGCTCTAAGAGCTGAGAATCTAACCATTACTGAAGGAGACAAGCTAGTTCAGCCCAACACAATTCTCTTTCTCGGAGGACACTTTTCATCAAGTTTGGCAAATAAAGAAAGGTAACAGGAATTTCTTGCAGTTAGCCTTAAATTTCAGCCTTTTTGAGACAAAGTGGCACCAAAACCAATCTATGGACACAGTATTTCGTAAGATATTCTTATTCTTGTTATCCAGACCCTTGCAATGGGAAGCATTTGAAATGTTGTTCATTATATTTTGCTTGAAAACCCTTCTATGTTTTTCATCAAAAGAAACAATCTTGATAAATGTAAGTAAGAAGAGGATCATTTCTCTGGAAGTTTGTCATAGCAGAAAAATGCAGTTTGGCTTCCAGAATTGAATCTTCTAATAAAGCCTTTTTCACAATGCCAAAATTCTGGGTTTTGGGAGGGTTTTTCTCAATATCTTTTTCTATGGGGTATTTTTTCAGCAATGGAATCATTTCTAGGTAACTTCTGATTACAGATGAGTTTTCAATCCACCACACACAACATATTTTTTTTGGAAAAACTCTGGAGCCAGTCATTTGAGAATTAACAGCATGCCGAGATGGATAATTCTTAAACAGTTAATATAATGCTCCAACAAACTGATTAAGTTGTCAACAAACATTTGTGTGTGCAGTTTTGCAGGCACCATTGATTATGTGCAATGAACAAGTACTAATATCCAAACGTCCCCTTTCATGTAACTTTTGAAATCAGTAATCAACTTCAGATTTACATTTCGTCCATCAGTAGATAGTTGAATGAAGCATTCTTGGGAAAGTTTGGCTTAACTTTACACACTAGCACTTTTCCAAGCAAATCTACATCCATACAACGCTCAAGAAAAGCAGGTGTTAAGTATAGAGTACATGATATACTGTTTTCTGAATCCTAATGTTTAGCATCAATATCCTTTTGCTGTTTTTGGCAAATATCATTAGGACTTTCAACAACAGATAGTGCAAAAAAAGGGGGCTTTTCTGTACACTATCAGACAATAATGATGCAAAAGGAGGCCCAAGCCCATATGTGACACTATATGCTACTTTGTCATTCTGTAATTTTAGTTTGGAAGCTTTAGTACTATGTATCTGGAAACATAAATACAAAACGTTCCACTGCAGCTGCTCCTGAACGGGTTGAAGTGTGTGTAGACGCAATGAGCAGCCCACACTATCTCTGCTTTGGTTGCACTATCACTAACAAGGAAAGTGGAGAGCTTTTTGTTCTTGATGTGTCTCCTGGAATAGTACTATAAGATGTATGCTAGGGCTAGGTGCAGGCTTAGATTAACCATAACTTCGATTACAGGGCCAAGGCTCTGTTGAACTAGTGGTGGGCTTAACAAGGGTCGCAGGTACCGTTGTACAAAAAGAGAGCTTTTGCTGTCTGCCCAACTTGTAAACATTTATAAACAAGCCATATGTTTTTCTTTCCTTTTTCATGGCATTTAATTGCGTTTATTTTAGAGTGAAAAACATCCACATATTTTTTGCATAGCGTACAAAAATCCGAAAACATTTTCTTACCAGCTCTTAGACACAATTTCCATTCCTCCTCTTCCAAACAAATGTCTTGAAAATAACGTTTCCCTGGCATTTTTATCGCTGATAAAACACTGCAAAATATCAGTTGTAGGCGTGCTGGAAACATCTACCACAAGTTTTTGAACTGTTAAATTTTCACACGGAAACAATTAAAATACACAACAAAATAAAAAGTTGAAAACACATTATTGACTTCGTAAACACACATCTTTAAAACACTGCTACATCTTACCGTTAAACTTGTTACTTTTTATTGGTAACTTGTTACACAGAAAACGTCAATTCCGCAATATTATACTTATTTTTCGCTTCTACTGCGTACAAAAATATTATTTTTAACCGCACAGCCGTCGTCACATGTCGTACATACTTGCACCGCCATGTTGTCACCATAACACTTCACTACCCATCAAGCATTTTTTTATATTTACATTATTTTATCACAGTATTTGATTACATCCAAGTAGGTTAGTTTTCGCCGGGAAGTTGAAAAAAAGAATGAAAATGTTAATATAATATAATAAAAAAACGCCCACGTGTTGCTCACAAGCATCCACAGTTGTAGACTGAAAATTATTTTTCACACTGTAACGAAGAAAACCGTAGCAGATATGGGCACTTTCGTGACTTATCCCTGACATCCGTATATTGACTTTTTCGTGACTTCCGTCACCGGTAGACACGCGGGTCATGCAAAAATTAACAAACGCAAATTAAGAAGAAGAAAATGAAATACATAAGACCACAGAGAACACGCCTAAATCAGCCTATGTCTGCCTGTATTTACTGTTTATGTTGAAACTGCCTTGTCGTTGTTGGCCCACTGTGTTCGTATGTGCTGTTATTATTTGACTAAATTATCCATACAGAATTCTTGTGCTGTCTGATATTTAAGTTACAGTGTGTTCGTCTGCGCCGTTGTCGTGTTGTCCATAATACCTGTTTAGGTTTATCATTGGGTTTATCTGTTTGACATCAGCTGACTTAGGCTTGTTCTCTGCTTGTTTTTTAGTTTTTCAATTTTATTTCTTGATTCGCGTTCTTGAATTTTTTCCCATGACAAACAGTGCAAAACTGCAATGGCGAATGTCCAAGAAATTGTATTAACTCAAGAGTTTCTATTTCAGTAAAGCAGTGTTTCTTGTTCTCTAGCGGGTGACATTTCCGCAACGATGTATCTTCCTATAGTACAGTAGGAAGGCAGCACGTGGTGTCGCCGGGGCGACCACGTGGCCGGCGCGGTGACTCACGTCGCACATCGATTGCGCGGCGAGAGGGCTGTCCCCGGGGTGAGTCAGGGATCGATACCGAGGACGAGGAAGGGGTTGGCGCGGGCGAGGCCCGCCCTGTTGCAGCTCAGCCAGGACGGCCCTGAGCCGGCGGCATCGGGGCTGGGCCACCTCAACTCTGGGCCTTTACTTTTCCTCTTTCACTCCGCAACCATAGACATATATACACAACTATCCGTGTATCCGATTTTTTTATGAATTACCAAAAACGCCGAAACAACTGCAAACAGAAAAATATTAAATTATATATAATTTAAAAATCGATACCGCTTACAATACACGTGCGTTATTTAACTTTCATGGCTCAACAAACCACTCTTTTTGGCCTTACCTCAACTGCAGTCGCTCACGAGAAACAATAGTGGTTTTCTCCCGATAATTGCATGCTGGAGTCTGTTCAAAACCAGAAATTAACGTTTAAAGTAAACTGGAAAAGATATTTATACCTTTTAATGTCGATAACAAGCATATATATTTAAAAATATATTAATTATAGCAAAATACTGTCAAATCCAAAATGGCCCTTGATAGCAGTGGGAATGTTAATTCCCACTATCATAATTTACATGCATATTATTTCATAATTTAATTTTAGAACTTAGTGCTTAAAAAATTGTGCATTATCACTGGATGTACACAAAAACTTGTAAAACATTTCATAACTTTTTTCTCAATTTCCCTCGCCATTTCGTTTTTAAATAATTTGCCAATTTTCTGAAAGAAATAAAGAAAATCCTGCGCTGCCATACCCATAATGGCCTAGTTCTCTTTCAGTTTTCTTTAATCATTTTATATTAATCAGAATCTTGCATGTGCCACTTAACATTGTGTATGACTATACACTCAAATACCACCTGAAAAAAATAATGTTTTCACAGTCTGGGTGATTGCAAACTGTAAAATGACATTCTCGCCTCAAATTGCTACCAATAGGGAATGTCATGACTTCCAGGATTTCAAAGTTGATTCCCTGACTTTCACTGACCAATTTACACTTCCCCGACTTTCCAGAATGGAAACATCCTGTATCAGCTCACAAATTTTTGATTGTGTTCTATTTTTGCTATGTTAAATGATTAGTTAATAACTATCAGCACACAAATTTTTGATTGTTCTATTTTTGCTATGTTAAATTATTCATTAATAATAACTATGTTGTAATGGTAGCAAATTTATTAATGTGGTTGAACATATTGCCTAACTTACCACCAACAAAGTCGTTAATAAATTAATTATTTATATACTCTGTTTTTTATCTCACGCAAGAAATCAAGTCACTCGAACTGCTTCAGAATGCCTGTTAAAGAGGACCCAGATGCCATAATGAGTTTTCTTTTTAAATATTGGATCAGTAAAGTAACTTACAAATGATGATTAACGAAACGTAAGAGTAGGACGTGCCGACGTGAAGTAGATGAGGTACAATTATGTCACTTTCCCAGCTGTAACTCATAGCCTCAGGTTGGAAAGCGGCCAACGCGAAATGTTCGCAAAGTTACTCTCTAAGACTTCCATAAATTGAAAATGCTTCCTGGAGCGAACAAATATCTCTCTCTCTCTCTTTCTCTCTCTCTCTCTCTTTCTCTCTCTCTCTCTCTCTCTCTCTCTCTCAATCTCTGGTCAACATCATATAAATCCATTTTTTCCTCAAGGTGGGATCTCGAACGCCATGATAATTTTTTCTCGTAATGACTATTAGTTAAGTTCTATTTGTGTAAATTTAACACTATTCGAATCTTGCCTTTGTTTCTGTCACAAAAATTGCAAGAGTTATTTACTAAGTGTGATATAATTGCTGCAAAACGTCGCGTGATGACAATTACTATATTACACTTTTTAAAAAGTTGCAAATTAAAAACATACGTAAGGGAGGTATATTGTTAAATTTACAGAAATAATCCTTAAATAATAATAATGACGAGAAAATAAATCAACATGGTGCGTCAGACCCCACCTTAAATGATTCAGTGGCTTCGTTGGGAGTCACGCCCGGGTTTTTCGCCACCTATAATGACCCCATGTCGAGAAGTCGTTAAGCTGTAGTAAACTTATTATTTGCAATCAGTCTCGTCTGCCCATCAGCTACACGTCATGTAATCCAAAAGCACCGTAAGCAGACCGCCACTCAAGTCTCTGAAACAATACATTGCAGAGCAGTAATTGAAACACGAACAGAGCACAAAGCGCGAACCAGTGGATATGAAATCAGTAAATGTTTCACAGGGGAAGACTTAGGAGTACATTTTTATGAAGCCAAGTTTAACATTTAAGATAATAAAAGCAATTCTGTATGTGTTACCCAGCTAAGGAAAAACAGATGGCCCCTCAAGCGACCACGGCGCAAAACGTTTAATAATTGTTATTTGCATTCATTTTTACAAACAGCTGATAGCTTGTGGCATAAATCTGATTAAAACACGTGTCACAAATTCAAGTACGAGTAGCACAGTCGAAAAAATTGCTTCATTTGATTAATCTGCAAAATATTTGCTTAATTCCGTTCACCTTATTATGCAAGCAGATCTAGTGTCCATACGTGTCAAGCTATGTGAGAAACATTGAAACAGAAACGAGCATGGCAATGCTGGACAGCTGTGCGGGGCCCGTGTTGTACCAGCTCGTTAGGACCGGCTGGCGTGACGGCCGTGTTTCAGCAACGCTAACCAGGACTGCGCCTCTGCGCGGCAGTAAGGTGGCGGCGGTACACGAGGGGTTGTGTGTCACCTAAGTTACGAAAAAATATGCCTCATCTCGCTATGATAGTTTGGCTGAGCTGTTACGACACCTCAGATCACAAAAAACATAGGCAATGATGCATTTTGAGAGTGTAAGTGGCCAAACGTTTGGTTGAGAAGATAGTTTTTAGTACAAAAATTCTTACATATTGTGTGTGTATTAAAATTCCCTTCCGAAATAAAATCTTGTATGGTCCACTGTCACCCTCCCCATAATCCATATATAACCCCCACAACAATAAATACTAGAGGCTTCATCTCACCTTTGAAGCCGTTATTTTTTGACGTGACATCTAATAAAACGATGAACGCCGGCTGCACGCACGAAAAAGTGACCCGTAACGCACATTGTCCCACTACTATGTGTCCCGTTACGCTCATTGTACGCTTGCGCCGCATCTCTCTTTCACTCGATTGTAACAACAATCGATTTGACTTTTCAATCATGTTTTCGTGGTTCGAATTATTAATATTATGTAATTTAACGATCGTACATCGATTTTCAGCACAATCGGTACGGTTATTTAAAAGAAATGTTGAATTTTCAAATACGTTTTTGTACGAACAATGGTGTTTTACAGTTACACATAATAATTCAAATTACACCCGAGATATTTTGCACAATGTTTTAAAAAATATTGTAACACATTATAAATAAGTTTGGTGTATTTGGGATGCGTATTTGTTATAAAATCGTATTATAAAAACTAAATAATATTATTCCCCTACGGTGCTGCCATCTACGGTGACGAACGCGAACCGAACGAATCTCGCTATCAATCCGCTTCCGCGGCAACCAGGCACTCGTTAATACACATTTTCCTTTGTTTATCGCGGGGGGCGTTATTATTAATGGATTATAAATACAATTTCGTGCCCGGGGCTACAATTGCATATCATTTTGAGCACTGGAAGACATAAAAACGTAAAATATTCTCGACGAATTTTAATCTCTGCCCCAGCGCACCACGAGCGTCTGGGTTGGAGATTAAAGCCGAAATTCTTTCTTAAAATTACTAATACTTATTTTATTAACTGCAAGGGCATTTTTATTCAATTCTACGTTTAATTTCACGACAAACATACTTCGTCGTTAAATGTGTAATTGCGAAAAAGCGTAAAACATTATTGACCATCTTGAAGTTAAATAGCAAACATGTATAAAAGTTATAGTTAAAATAATCTCTTCGTTAAAGTAATAAACATATTTAAATTAATGAGTGCAAATAAAAGTAAATTCATCAATTAAATTGTAGATTTCATTTCACTCCTTCTTTGTATTCATACAAAATAGTGATAATTCAATAAAAATGATTCAATTTTATTCATAAAAGTATGCAATCATTTCATTAATGTTTTGTTATGACGTCACGTTAAACTATCGTCCGTAAACCGACTTTACAGACAACCAATTTTTAAGTATTAATTAAATAATTTATAATTAATGGTGCAAATAAAAATACACACACACAGGAACATAACCTCAATTTTCTTTTTTTACATTTTTTAATGCAACCGGTTAATTTAACTTCTGTCAGAAATGCATTAAAAATATCCTACTCTAGCTGAACTGGGAGGTATTCCATACGATAGGAACCAATATCCTCAGATAATTCCCCCTCCCGCCTAAAACTTTGAATCTGTAACCGCCAATGCTTCAAGGAAACACGCAACCGAGCGCGATAATGCGAGGCGAGGTGCGAAGAATCCAGGCACTAGGCCACCTCGTTAGTTTTCCAGCGAGTGCGAGACTGTTCCTTTCCACCCTGCCTGATCCGAGCAGAGTGCGCATGTCTATACCCCTCTCTGTCGACGGGACCTAGAGCAACATTCCTGGTCGAACGAGTGCAATACAAGATACGTTGTTTTGACTTTTAAAAATTCCTAGCATTTACCTCTATCTCGACTGAGCCTCGGCCCTACTTACCAGTTAGAATCTCTCCATCCAGTAAGCAAACTGCTTTCACAGTTCCTTCAGTAAACTCTGGATATCCACCAATCTCGTCAACTTTCATCCCACCATATCTCGATCTGATTATGTCCAACATTCTACACGCATCAATAAAACTGTTGAGATTGAAAAACAGGTCCGGAAGGATAGCTCAATTAATGAAATTCCATTATTTTTTTTACCTAAAAATATTTAATTTATAAAAATTAAACTGTCTTGTCACTTTTTCTAGGTCCACTATTCACTCTCCCCACTGGAACTCGTCTCTTACCGTGTCACTCGGTCCCAACACACTGCCACGACGCATCCCCGATGCACCAACCCTCGCACATCGCCCGGGCTCGCTCGCCCCCTTCACTCCGAGTATCCACTAGTCCCGCTCTCTCGAGGTCGGCTTCGTCTCGTATGTCTGAAGGTCCCGCGCTCGAATTCGTCACCTCAGAACTGTCGCGTCATCAGAATAGCTGAATTAACACTGGAAGCTCCGAGAACAATGGTGTCCTAGTAACGCAACTTCACGCAGACGGAAATCTGGGAACGTGTCGAACCCTCGAGAGACAGATTATTCCGACCTTACGGCCGGCGTTCCCCTCCCACATATGCGTCCTATTAGGGTAGGGTGGGAGTAATTTCCAGTTCTCTTGATTATAACATTCCAGAGCTTTATAGTAACAGAACTGTGAGGAATCGCTCCCTGTTGTTGACCGGGAGGGTATTAGAGCTTTGCCGCCGACCAGCGGCTGAGGCCACCTACACAGCATAGACGCCGCCTCAGCCCCTTTACCATACTCAGCTAACCAGACAGTTGGCTGTGTCCTGAGCCCTAAGACTTTATCAGCACTGCTGGCGCCTTCTCCGATCTCCCACATCACACTGGGACCCCTCAAAACACCCAATGAACCCGTGGTCCTGTGGAGGCCTATCCAACCTCTGTTAGCTATCCAGGCTAGTACCAGAGCTGTGTCGTCGCTCACCACGTAGACGTACTACTTTGTGCAGCCCTGTGTAGCTACACCTGCTGAAAGAAATTATCGCCTAGTTTAAGCGCAGTCGAACGTCACATCCGGTTGGAAGAAATTACATGGTTATAACTCTACGAGTCTGTGCAGTTTGTATTTTCTGATGCAAGCGAGGGTTCACTAGTATACATGGAAGTAAATAGAGGGAGTGGGACTAGCTCCCCCCCCCCCCCCCCCCCCCGGATAACTGAAACGCCCCTAACTGGATGGTGTGTTATTAAATTGTTTCATGAATAATTTTTGATAGAAAATAGATTTTTCTTAGATTATAACTGCATGTTAGCAAATATATCAAATTCCATTCCCAGTAAAAAATTGTACACGGAAATATTTAATGCTCTACTATTTATACTGGATTGCGAAAACATACTCTCTGCTCTCTTAACCTACTAAAGACCATGTATGTGAAATCTGAGCCTTTTTTTAATGAGGGACGTATACAACATCCAAAGATGGCCTATCTGTTTACTCCACCTAAGTTAAAAAAAAATTTTGTCAGTGAAATAATCTTTAATGAAAATTGTTACGCACAAATATTACTTTAGTGAGGTTAAGATGGCAGACAGAAATCCATGCTTATGCTAGTACGCCACTGCCATGCAGCAAACAAGGCCGTGATCTTTCAGGCAGGTACGAAAGTTTCTACAGTTCGGTACTTTTTTTTCAGCGGTAAGGCTGGGGACACACTATCCGTTTTCCCGGGACCCGTTTTCCGGGTCCTTCTAAGCGGGAAGCTCATGTACTGTTGCTTTTAATGGCGGAGGCCATACTGTCCTTGAAAACAGGTAGTACCGGGAAGCGCCGGGAACATGCTGTCGGTCGTCCTGTCGCCGGGATGAAGGGACGGGAGACAACACACGCATTCCAGTGGGTGAGGCTACACTATCCAGTCGTGTGGGTCCCGTTTCGCTTGTAGTCCGTAGCTCGAGGAGACCATGTTTCATACTGATCGTTTTATACCATACCG
The DNA here is from genome assembly GCF_032445375.1 of Bacillus rossius redtenbacheri. Lineage (NCBI taxonomy): Eukaryota > Metazoa > Arthropoda > Insecta > Phasmatodea > Bacillidae > Bacillus > Bacillus rossius. The sequence continues at coordinate 119,724,885 of NC_086330.1, read as the reverse complement.
GTGTCTGGGACATGGCATCCAAAAATTATATGGACCGAAATGAGCGAGAAAAAAGTTGGGAAGAGATCGGAAAAGGAATGTGTGCAACGTAGGATGAATTGGGACCACAAGAAAAGCAACAAGGTACGTGCATATGTTTATTATTTGTTAATGAAATATTCGTTTGACAGAACGAGATGGCACAACTGTAAAAAGTATTCTTTGCATTATGGAGAATGCTGGTTCGAATCCCATTTTGTGAATTCTCATTTTCGTTTTCTATACTTTTTAGAGATCACGCCACATCATTTTGAGAATTACCTCGATGTATCGAGACGTGAAGCCCGCTAAGTATGCTATAAATTGTTTTTAGTTAATTATGTTTCCCGATTTAAGTTCAATTACTTAACTTAATAAATTGTAAAAGACGATGTTTCAGATAGCCCGAATAAAAACAAATGTTTCACATCATGCATTTATTCATTGAGCATTATAATTTTTTAAAAGTGTAGATATTCATTAATTTCTTATTATAAATACTGCTTTTCACTAACACCGACTCTATTAGAAAATTGTTCGAGCGATTAGTTAAATAAAATGGATCAAGTTAAGTCTCATTTGCATATTTATTTACAACTATATTTACAGCATTAACTTACATGTTGTGTTTCAATATTTCTTGTTTGTTTATTAAATTATGACAATACGCGGAAAAATTTATCCATGGTAAATTATAAACATACTTAATAAAACTGTGTTTATGTTGTTCTTACATGACAAAAGTAAATCATAACTATACAATCTGCTTGCAAATTCAGGTAAAAAATACCAAACAAAATTATTAAATATTCTATTTAAGTGTGCTTTGAACCAAAAATATTTCATAATGTTATATTTTTTACCAAACATGGTCAACATTTTTGTGCATTAACTACAATGATATTCCTGGAATTTAAACATACGTTCCATAGTTTTTAATAATTGCGCGTCGAAATACAGATACAGGTGAAACTCAATTAGGAAAACATTATGTTATCAGCTCAGTTTTATTTAAAACAAACCGTAACAAAGTTATCATTCAGTATCCTAGTACACTTTCTATCTTTACATCTTCATTTCTATAGTTTAACCCCTACATAGACCTACGAATATACGAAAACTATATGGATTATAAAATAAAATTACTTGCAAACATTGCAATGAATGTAACATGTAAAGTTAAATAATTTTTGTTAAAATTTAAAAGTACGATTGTTTTTGTTGAGCACCTTAAACAACTGCGAGCTTTGTAAACATGTCGAATGCACGGTTTGAATTCTGAGTTTCAACTGGTCCTGGCTAGCGGGAAAGTGTAGTCAGGCGCAGGTCATCCCGGCAAACGGGATGCGGACATGCGGGTCCCGGGAAAACGGATAGTGTGTCCCCAGCCTAAGGGCCTTCGATGTACGTGTATCCTGGCGGATGCAGCGCTCCCGGCCAACCGCAAGTCCTCGTGGGAATTGTATACCGAGAGTGCCTATGAGTAGTTGTGGGATCTCCCGCAGAAGATATAAAAACTTTTTTATTCCATGCACCCTCTGAAAACAAATTCTGTGCAGCATAAAAGGAAAGAAAAGAGTGGGTTGTACGGGGGGGGGGGGGGGGGGGGGAACGCTTAGGAGTTAGGACCACTGGAGTTTCACATCGTCCGCCCTTTATCAGCTTTCGAGATGCCAGTGCGGAGGGGGTGGGCTTTAGAGTTAGCTGAAAAGAATTTCCTCCGAGAAGCCCGGCAAACAAACGTTCCAGGGAAGAAGGGACACGAAAGGACACCTCAAGGTCAGCTGTAGAACGGTATCGGCGTGTAACAGTTCTGGCTGGGAGAGGGACGACAAAGGAGCTGTCTGAATGAATTATCGAGGGCTAGAGGTCCTGAGAAACTCTTACTCTGGTTTGAAAGGCATTTCATGGGACTTTGCGTAATCAACTGTGCCGAATACATCTACACATACAATAAAACTGTAACGGAGTCGTGTATGTACATAGAGGTTTTCAAAACGCTGGTAGATTTGGTAATAAGTAATACACAGTCCAAAACAGTCACTTTCTAAAAGGTATTAACGGTCTGTTAATGTGTTACAACATCGCGCAAAAACTATACAAGTGATTTGATGAAAATAAGTTCGATGATAATATATGTCACGACAATTAGCAATTTTTTTTTATCTCAGTACGTTACATTCCTGCAGGACACAAATATTTGTTTTTGGACGCTTCGCTGTAAACGCATTCAAAGGAATTCCTCAATTCCACGAGAACCAAGTCGCGGGCACCACGGACACAATAAATCCCCCCTCTCCCCGAATTAAAAATCCCCTTACTGTGGGGACCCGTTTGTCAGCAAAATCAACTATAAAACGGTAATTATAAGTTACTCCGCGAGCCTTTCTCGGAATCTTAAAGATTCTAACCCCTGACTAGTGTTACATAAGTATACGCCGGCAAAATGTGTCAACAAAAAACTTCTTAGCATTGGAATAGTCACATTTTAGAGGTTTTTATTCTTTGGTGTTAAAGAACGAGGACAAAACAAAAAAGTAATTTAAGTGTACAGCGAATGACCAAAATGCACTCCCAGGAATAGACACAGATACTACTTCGCAGATAAACTATCAAAAGTAAGTATAGTCTGTGTTATGTTACTTCGACAGTTCTCAAAAGCAGAACCAACTTCCCAACTGTCACATGCAAAGCAACACAATACGTGGGACGTGACAACAATGTGAAGCTGTTTACAACATTGGAGAAAGGATTCGTAGATCATTGGTACTACTTCTGAGAACTGTCAAATTTGAAACATGTTACGTGTCAGATACTATAACATACATGAGTTGATTTCTAGATGTGCGTGCATTGTTTTGTTTTATCAGTCGAATTGTCATTGCTTGTTGTTTCTGCAGGCTCGTGTTCATGGAGCTGTAGGGCTGTAGGTGGGGTCGCCCCGTGTGTTTGGCCAGTGTCGAATCACGGGCTAATAATAGCAGACGCGCGCGGTCTGCTCCGTCGACTTCCTGGCGAAACTGCTGCGCCATTAGACGGCGCGACCCGCTCCAGCCGTCACGTTTGACTGGAGGACCCCCGGCTTCCCGTCGTCCTGATTCCTGCACATGCTTCCCCGAGACAGCCACACGCTAATTATTCACACGTGAGACTTCTTCACAGTTGGTGAAGACTCAGAGCGTAAAAAAAAAAATGTGAGCGGTCTTTCAGAACTAGCCATAGATATACATCTAACCTCGGTAAAGAGCATATTCATGTGTTATGTTGCAGATACACTTATAATATGAAACCTGGACTCGAAACGTATAATACTTCAAAATTAGCAAAAAGCATGGCTTTGTGAGGGCTCGCGAGCTATATCCAAATTGAACATCTTTCAGTCGATATACTGTAATAACTGGGTGTTCTTGAGAGATTAATTGTTCAAATAAAAGTTCTTTTTTTAATCAGGTTGTGGTCCAGGGTCCATATTATTGTTTAGGAAAATATATTTAATTCACTTTTAACTTGACACTGGTGATCAAATGTAAAAGTCCATTTTCTTCAATACGTAAATCAAACCATCTATGAGGATAAACTGCAAAATTTTAATGCCAAATTTTTCTGGGAAGTTTCAAAAATAACGGCATACTCAAAATAGTGAGCATCTTCTAGACAAGAATACAATTCAGCCATCTCGAGTTCTTTTCTGACGTTCTCTTGCATCACTCATCAAAGAACGGTTACGTTTGCGTTCTTTACGTCTATTTAACGTACGTTTTCGTGGCATTTAGCTGTAACAATAACAATAATAAATTTGTTAAAATATATAATAGTATTAATACATGTACACTCGCTGTCATTTTCGCGATACATAGTTAAGTTTTATTATGCAATATATAAGCTGTTTTAATACTCAGTAATACTATTACATCTAACATGTTCAGTCAGACATTGCAATCACACGTAACTTTTTGTTATAGTATATATATAAACTTTAAAATCTCATCAAATTTAAAATTAAGTAATAATATTCACTTAACTACCGATTTTAATATATACTATCTATATTAAATAGGTACTTACCTAAGTTTTGTGAAAATAATATATATATATATAAACTTACCTATTAGTTATTTATAATCGATGTTACACTTCATAAATGCTCCAATAAAATAAATATTTCACGCACATCCACAATTTTGTAATTGAATATCTCTCTTGTTTTGTTCCATTTGTAGTTTATTTAAACTTAACATATATTTACTATCTATTTATTTATAATATAAATAACAGCTATTTTGTTCCTAAACATTCTAGAAGTATTACACATCGGTATGCCCTATAATTATGTAAATGCTAACAGATAGTGTTATAACGGTCGAGTTAATACAATATTGCAAATCGATAAGCCCTTTTAATTTTAAATTTTTTAACACATAGTTAGCGTTAGTAGTATAATCGCTTTCTAGTTAATAAAGTATTACACATAGCTGTTTATTTTTTTTTTAAATATTTGTTTGCAAAAAACGATAGATAATACATCTAGACCTTAAATTTCTATGTTTAACTTCCAATCTAGGGGTGTAAAAGTTTTGTCGTAAAGTGTACATACCACAAAAATGTACAGGTTGTGGGATCGTTAAGGACTTGCTTAGCTCACCCTAATTAATACGACGATAAAAGTATCTAATTAACAGTTACAAATCAAAGACCCATTTTTAATAATTAAAATTAAACATAATACGAAATAGGTCTATTCGCAAGAACATAAATTCGCCAACTTTTATGTCAGAACGATAAATCCTCTTCAAATTCAAGTGGATATTCACCAAACACTTAAATTTAATGTGAAACTATAAAGAAACTTGTTGACAACAGCAATGGTTTGCTTAATTTTGTTTGTTTTTTTTTGTCTTTTTTGGGTATTTTTATTTATTTATTTTATTTATTAGTTTTTCTTCAACAGAAAAAGTTCTTAGCAATGGCGTATGTCCAAAAACTTACATCAAGTTATAAAGTTCAGTTAGTCTTTAAAATAGACAACCTAATACAACTTATGTCATAAAATTTAATTGTACATGTATTTCATGAGATGCAAGAAAAATTTACTCTCGTTTTTGATCATCCACAGTTTCAAAATTTGTTCGGAAACTTAACTGTTAAACAAACATTACGGAATAAACTGTATAAACGTTGCAACGAAACGGAGTAAACCGAGTTGATCCAAAAGGTTTGGTACTCGCAAGCGCCTTATATATGGTGCCGACGCTAGTGCTGTGACGTCACGTGCCGGAACCACGGGAGTGGTGGCTGCTGAGGAAAACAAGCCAAGTACAGTCGTGTTAAAAGGAAATTTAAATTTCAAAGAGTAATGAGATACAATGGTAATTCAGGTTATATTTTCCTTAAAGATAACTTGTTTATTACTCTATGATATGTAGCAGAGAATACTATACTAATTCAGTCAAGTCAGTAAATCAACAGCTTGCACTTTTTTTTTAAATGTAAGTAATGAAAATATTATCTATTTGGCAAACAGTTGCATTTTAAAGAAATTTTTTAAGTTTACTTTTAAGAACTTTCAATTAGAAGGTTCGTGACAACCAAGAGAGCTAGTTGTATAGTTAAGCCTCATTATAAAGTTTTAATGAGAAATGGCTAGGACCATTTAATTGAAGCCTAGAGTAAAGTGAGTCTACAAACAATATTCGTCAGCTGAATGGTTTTTCGACGAAGACGCCAGTGTTTATTTATGGAATTTTATGGACTTTTATTAATTTTATGGACTTTGAAGTGTTCGTCGGGCTGCATGCAAAATTATCGCAGTTACAAGAATCTAACATTACTAACAAGATAGCCAGAAGTTAACACGACAGATACACGATTTTTTTTTCTTGAATTCAAATTTCATTTCAATTACTCTTTGAAATACTGTCATTAAACTTTTCAAAAGAAATGCCAGTGCAAAGAATCACGTGATGGTTGCTTACGAACATTGACATCAATACGTTGTTTATAAACACTGTTAGTAGTGCAACAGTGGCAGATGGATACGTACACCACTGGCACCATGTTTGAGAACTGTTGAATTTGAGGCAAGTTACTTGACACGCGATAACGGGAATTGGTTTTGTTATGTAATAAATTAGCACGAACCGCTTCGCTAAAGCATGTATCTGGAGTGGCCGCTATTATTATCCGCCAGTTTGGCGTCAGTTCTGCGTCTGGACTGCCAATGAAAATACACAGGTCCCGGAGATAATTCCTTCACGGCCGTCAGGCACAGTATAGTCTCTTGCTCTTGTCTCGAGACATTTATTAGTTAGCACGCGGTTCGTGTCTTTTAGTGCAGGGACCGACGGCGTTAGTGTGCGGGTATCGAGCAGGCAGGCAACCAAACAGTTCGGAGCCAACATTCTGCGCACGATCGTGCGACAGCCCTAGCGTCACTGTTGCAGGGTTCTCCGCCAGACAATACCAAAAACCGACATTCGTGTGTACACTTAGTATATTACTCTAAACGGACATCAGAAATGTAAAAAGGTTTCGTAGAGACAAAAAAATGCATTGTTATTTTAATTTATATCACTATTTACAGCTTTAACAATAACTAAGTTTTCAGAGGGTTTCAATTATGCGAGGCGTTTTCAAATGTTATTTTAGACAGTTGTTTATACATTTAGCTATAACTAGCAAACTATGATGATACGAAAATTAAATTTAGGTCTCATATAGAGATAAACAATATTTTGTTAAGACTTTATTGCATTTTCACGTCACCCAATTTGTTTTAAAGCCATTTCCTCGAATTTTTTGACGTGACGTCTAATAAATCGATGAACGCCGGCTGCCCGCACGAAAAAGTGTTCCGTTACGCACATTGTCCCGTTTCGCTGTGTCCCGTTACGCTCATTTTAAATTGCTCTTTGCTAATCTGAACCTCCTAGCATTGCGACCGAGTCCGTGGCGTAATTGTTTTCATGCATTTCAATGTAACATTTTCATTGCTCATTGCTAATCCGTTCCTCCTAGCATTGCTGCAGAGTCCGTGGCGCAAATATATTATTTTTGACTGCATCTTGGTGTTGGGTAAGCCATTTTCCTTCACATCATTCTTGAAGCACTCCCATTCGTTTCCTACTTTTCCTATCATCGTCCTATCCTTAACAGAATAACACAGATTGGAAGAAGTTAAATAGCAAACATGTATAAAAGTTATAGTTATAATAATCTCTTCCTTATAGTAACTAACATATTTGAATTAATGAGTGCAAATAAAAGTAAGTTTATCAATTAAATTATAGATTTAATTCCACTCCTTCTTTGTATCCATACAAAATAGTGATAATTCAATAAAAATGATTCAATATTATTCATAAAAGTATGCAATCATTTCATCAATGTTTTGTTATGACGTCACGTTAAACTATCGTCCGTAAACCGACTTTACAGACAACCAATTTTTTACTATAGAAGGATTACAAATTAATTTTGTTGTTTAATTTTGTGTAAAATATATTACACACGTAATCCTTTATGTAAAATAAATTAGGAAAATATTCATAATGAAAATTTTTGTACACTACTGTCTCGTGGTCACTCTCAAAAATTTTTTTTCTTTCACATCTGGCCAATGATCTTTACTAGTTCCACTTTTGTAACATTTCTGCATTGTGCTCTGTAATTAGTATAAACGCAAACACCCGACAAAGGTGAGTGAAGCCAAGCGTTATGAGCTATTGTGTTAACATTAACCGAGACAAGCTGAGCAGCGGACACATACACGCCATGTCGAGCCTTGTCCGACCTCGGCTCTGGAAGCACACTCGAGGCCAACCACCCGGTCGTTCCAGTCCACTCGCTGGACGAGCTACACACAACTACACTTCACTCGCGAGGGCCAGTGCATGCCATGGAAAATTACTTAGTCTAGAGAAACAATCGTATGAGTAAAAACTAATCAAAACACGAAAGAGGAATATTCACTGTGCAGCAAACAAGAGTGGCGTATCTAATGTGATCCCAGACTGCAATGCATGAAGTTCGGAATTGGCAGGAGATAGCATGCTTTGACGCATCATCGTTGTAGAAATGGTGCTTGACCAATGTGATGAATGTCTTCACGTATAAATTAGAACTTTCGTCGTTAAACAGCCACTTATATAAAATAAAAATAAAACAGTACTTTACAACTGTTTCCACGATGCCATCACTAAAATCCAACATACGTATTGCGTGTTATGGAGCAGACCCTCAACTGGACAATAAGCTGTTTCCTGCAGTAGCCATGCAGTACTGCATGCATGGCCAGCCTTTGCTGGAATGTGCTGAACAGAGTAAATTGAGATAAGCCTGTGAATTTAGTACAGTAATTAAAATTTAGAAAACTAATATATATCGGTGACGGATTTTCGTTGCTTCGGCAACGTTAGTCCTTGACTCCCGAGGAATAAGAATAAGGTTTCGCATTCAAAAAATACATGCGTCATAAGTGTTTATGGACCGTATGGATCTCGCTGCAGAAATTACTAATTTTATCGAGATAACCATTATAGTATGTTATATAATAATAAAAAACAAGTCTTCCAGAAATGGGTCAGTTAGCTACATATTTTTGGACACTGGAGGTGAAATGCAAGTGAAGGACGCGCTAGAAACACACGGTGGCGCTGAAAGCTTGCCCAGTCGGCCAGCGGGACAACCTGCATGTAGCCGAGTGGAAGCTGGTACCAGGCGGCAAATGCGGGCCTTACCTGGCGAGCATGGAGCCTCGCCAAGTTTCCAACCTCAGACCCGCCGTGTAAGCCACGCATACCATAGTCTCTGTGTGACAGTTTCATAACACACCAGTCACGAAACACGCCACTGTTTCACCTTCTTTGTGAACACACCCACGTGCGTAGTTACGGGAGAAAGTTTAGAAAGATTACGAGTTCAGGAAGAAAGTAGTTTTGGTTTGGAACCACTGGAACACCTGCTTTATTCGGTTCACTCAAGAGCCGAAATGCAATGTTTTCGAGTCTCAAGAAGTGAAATTTGGAGCCAGTTATAGCATAAATATTTTAACCTTACATCGGCGTGTCGGACTCTACCCGTAGCATCATCAGACAATACCGCAGCAGGATACACTACGAACAGTACCACAGAGACCCAGGCGACGGACATTACCTCTACTAATACGTAAAACGAACTTTGTTATAGTGGTTAAAAAAAAAAAAAAGTTTAGAGGACAATTAATTAAGGCTGTGTTTAGAGGGGTAGCAATCGAGGGGTTAAATATACATTATTTAGGTTGCAAATCTCTTCCTAGAAAGAATAAAGAGGGTGGAGAAAAGGGAGGGGGAAGAATAATTTGAGACTAAGGCCGGTTTCATAAACGCAACACGAACAAGCCCACGATCATCACGGTCGTTTATAACGCATCAGTCACCACAAACCCTATAGCTGAAAATTGTGAAGCAGTAGAAAACAATTTTCTGGCTATGACTTATTTTAAAAATTCGCATCATGAAAACCAAATTTTTTTTCAATAATTTGATTTTATAGTGTTATTTTCTTTTACCTGTGAGACGTATGTGTTCTCAGACGTTTTCGAAGCACTTCTTTTCAAGTATGCACATTTGAAACGCAAGCCGAATCGCAAGAAGATGACAAAGAGTTGACAGATGTTTGGGTTGCGTTTCGAGTATTGTGAAGTTAATAAACGGGTATTTTAAAACGTCATTATTGGAATTTAAGCGTCTTGCGTTAGGGCACGATGTAGACGAGGTGAAGCTCGTGGCGGGGCCGCGGCCATGTGGGTCAGCCGGGCCGGCGGCTCCGCGGGGCGGGGCATGTGGGCCACTCGCGCCGCGCTGCCCCTCTCGACCTCTCCCCCCCCCCTACCCACGACACTTGTCGCGCAGCGCTGCCTCCGTGGTCTTCCAACACGTTCGGGTGAGGTAGCGAATAAGCACTGCCTCGTTGGCGTACAACCTCGAGGCCCGTATGCCTGAACGTGTCCAAACCGAAACATCGGCAGCCGTTTTAATGAACGGTGCCCTGCGCGAGGCTAGGAACTGGTTCCAACGCATTCTAGCGGACGTTTCGCATCTGCCGATACAATCTTTACAGTAAAATCCTAGAGATAGCAGCAACATCGCACAAAAATAAAACCGCCTAAATACACGAAACAGACACTGCAGTAAGTTCCAAGCTGAAGTAATAGGAGTATAGTTTGTTGCCCCGCTTGGTAGTAAAAAAAAAATTATTCAATATACGGTTTTAAAATAAAAATAGCGTTACATTAAATACACACTATAACTACTTAAAAATAAGCATTTTCGTGACTCTTCCGTAAAGTTACTGAAATGTTAATTAGGCGGTATTGTTAGCTAATTGACATGTATTAGAAGTTGTTATAGCAATTAATCAAACAAATAATATTTATTTTACACGGATAATGCAATAACACATTTTATAACAAGTTTTAAAAATCTTCCCTCTGCCTCTACCCATTCTCTAAATTATGTACGGTGCACTTTACTACTCTGCTACGGAGACATGAAAAAAATATGGAAGAAACTATTAAATTCAATGGTAACTTATTACCTATTCTATTTATCTCAAACACTTGTTAAGCTGAGATTATTTCTTGTTATGGTCATTAAAATGTAAAAAAATGTATTCCAGGATAGTTTCGCTTCCATAAAATGTTTCATTTGGCACACCAATACGCTTGGTACGTTCGCGAAAGTGAACACATACCCGTTAATGGCGCCAGACATGGGTTCACCATCTCGATGAATCACAGAAAAACTGAGCTCTGCGCATGCGCGAAAGTTTGGGCAATATATAGGTCAAGGATAACACACCGAAAATCTGATCTCTAAAAATAAGGGACTGGCCATGTCCTAACAATTGTTTGGAAACAGTTTTTTGCACTTGAAATACGGCTAAGGCCACAGGTGTAGCATATTCAACACCTAAACTCGTATTTTTGTCTCTTGGGATATCTCCGCCTTAGAATATTTTGGGCTGCTTTGTAGTTGAGGGGAAGTAGGACGAGTTTTCAAACACAAAAAAAAAAAAATCCTCTCCCCGCCACTTTTACCATGAACAGTTTACTCAGGATGTAGACGAAACAACCCCCCCCCCCCCCCCCAAAAAAATTGCGTGGAGATCTACCTGAGTGTCAATCTTGCGAGGAATAAAAGCAGAGAGGAAACTTTCCCAGAACGCCGAGGTATTTCGCGACGTCTTTATGGAATTTGTTCGTTAAGAGTAAATTGCGTCCTGTGATTTTTTTTTCCTAGCCTAAGTTAATTCTAAGTGTGCTCGGCTGGTGGGAGGTTTTTACGAGTAAACACCACAGCCTCTGATTTGGTTGTGTTTATTTCTACCCGTCAGGTAGCGCACCACTGCTGCATTTCAGTTAGTGCAGTCTGCAGTCTGTTGGTGGCTAATTAAGGTTGTGTGACCTACTATACAGGACAGTGTTGTCGACTGGAAGGTGGTGCACTGGTTTAGACACGTTGCTGACACAAATATTAAATAACAGAGCCGAGTATGCTGGCTTGTGGCACCCCTGCATTTATTGGTTCTAGGTCGGACTTAGAGCCTTCTGTGGAAGACTAAATGTTCCGTCAGCTAAGTTGGAGTCAATTAGCTTTATTTAAGTTAAGTTTATCAAACAGTCTATTTTTGATCAAGTTTATAAATTAGGCCCGAATGGAAAACTCTATCAAAGGCTTTTCTACATGTAGGGATGTAGCCACTAAATATTCCCTGACATCGAAAGCGCTTGTTAATTCTTCAGTGAGGCGAAATAGCTAGTGTACTGTTGAATGGGTGCTACGAAAACTGAACTGTTTGTTAGGTAGAATATCATGTTTGAGACGGTAGTATACTCTCGGCGAATTTCGAGAGTATATTAAGGCTGATAGACTTATAGTTTTGCAGAGTGTTTTGTCTTTGCCTGGTTTGTAGAACACAGCATTAGCTTCTTTCCAATGGGCGGGGAAGAAATTAAGATTTAGTATTTCATTGATACAGACAGCAAGTATTGTAGTCTCTAAGTTGTTCAAGACAGCTTGAATACGGTCTTTACCCGGAGATTTTATGTGCTCATGCGTTTGATTACCTTTTAAATTCCTGTGCTTGGGCTGGACACGGCTCTGATGAAAGCAATTCTCTGTGGATGCGCGCAGTCGCAGGGCTAGGTGTTCGGCTGGAATGCAGTTTCTACCTGTGTCTTGTGCCTTGTCGCGTGTCAGAAAGGCTACTCCAGTGACAGTTCGTAGCGACGGGACTTTTTCCGTTCTGTGTTCAGAGCCCAACTATTCTCATCCCACCATGTTAGCTCGCCACTGCGTAATTTCGTAGGAACTCACGGACTTCAATTCATATATTCGTCGCTTGGTTTCTCGCTGTTTATGTCATGTGTATTCGAGGAGCAAGCTGATTTTCTGCGTAATTAAATCAGGTATGTATGCTGCCAGTTCATCATGCATTAACTTAATTTCCTTTTCTGGAATTCATCTGGCTATGTCATCCTGGATTTTGGTCGTAAGTTATCCTCGGCATTGTGGTCACATGAGAATTAATTTCGTGACTAAGATAAGTAATTTTAGAGAGCTAACTTTGTCTTTTTTTTTTTTTGTAAAATGTTTTGCCGCAAGAGGTTTGGTTCGGTCTAGTATATAAATGCGTTAATAAGCTATTTCCTGACTAATAAAAGTTTTAATGTCTGTGTAAGAAAGGGTTTTCAATTATAAAATAATTATTTCAATTAAACAGTATGCACCGGCTGAACGATATTTTGTATATTTAGAAAAACTATATTTACAGAACAATTGTTGTGGTTTTTATTATCTTATGTTATCTTTAATCAAACTGTATATCTCATCGATTAAAAAAAAAAAGCTTTTTTTAAAATAATAATTCGGAATAACATAGTATGCGCGTGCTTGTTTAAATAACTTCATATAAATCTCATTGAAATCCGAATCTTCAAAGATGATGAAACATAAAATATTTTTAAACATAATTGGTATATTTCAAGTTATTACATTTTTTATGGGCACTTATGGAAACTATGCCAGTTAACTTGATCAGAGTAAAGTCTCACTTTACCCGTTTGGATACGAAACCCCGGGTAGTTTTAACCACGTTCGAAATCTGGATTGGGTAAACTCGATCTTTTAATAAATCACATCAGATTTAACCTTGCATGAACGTTGGATAAGTTGAGTGAAGCAGATTAGTACATGTAAGAGTCAGAGCAAACGTAAACAGAGAAACATACGTCAAGTAAAAGCAGTTTTATTTATTGGACGATATCGTAGAAAATATTAACGTAGTAATAACCATACTGACAATATTAAATTAAATTACGTGACAAAAATTTGTAATAATGAGAATTTTATTTATGATGGAACTAAAGAAAAGTATCTTTTAAATCATAACGGAATTTCACAAGCTGAAAACAGTCTTTAAATTCAACATTTAGTGTAGTTAAACAGATGTAACATTAAAAAAAAACTTGTTCTAGTTTAAGAACTACACCATTTAGAAATTTGTAAGAATGGTTACTACTGAATGGTTAAACCATTATAAGAGTAAAAGCTACACATTATACTGCAAAACCTAGCGATGTTGACCTGACCTCGAATGGCATTGTTGACGGCAGTCAATTTTTTTTTTCGTATGTCTGTTTCACGCAATTTTATCTTGGGCTTGTCCACAAAAGATATAGGAAAACAGATTATCAAATTTTGATTCGTTTATCGCTAATTACATATCATTCGAAATTTCGTAATTTATATTTTGTCTAAGGTTCCAAACGGAACACTTAGATTGTTAGTGTCTGCATTGTGCACTGCTGCTCAAGACATTAATTTAACATGAAATAGCTACTTATAAAAAAAATCATCCGTTCCTAAAATACATTATTACTGATTTTAGACATCGTTATTTCTTAATCACATTTTCCTTACGTATGTTGGCCGATTGCGGATGCGCGCACCTGTTGTGGTACTTACCTATTCTTGGTACCGACGGGACTTGAGTGACTACATTTTCAATTATATGTGTGTGTCGTGCCCACCGAAAAAGTTATTGATTGTTGGTGGACATGTTATAATTATACATAAATTATTAATTCAAAGATAATATTATTGGGTTAAATTTTAACAAACAAATAATTATACACTCTAAAGCATAAAGACTCACACACCCACATACCAAAAGAGTTTTGGTGTTAATACGTTTTTTATTTTATTTTATTTTAACATACATTAGTTACTCTTTCAGAACCCTTGAAGGTGGTGATTTGGTAACTTAAATTTTATTATCTTTAGATGACCATTTTTGTACAAAAATAATTATCAGTGGGAACATATTGTATCTAATTACGGGTGAAGGGCGGAAGGGGTGGTGCTATCACAGAAGTTAAACATATTTTTACGATTTACTGCGGGTTCGTAAAGGATAGCCCAATTAAAGATTTTACTACACAGTTTTATTTATTGCCACTATTTACATTACTAGCTAATAATCTAAAAATGCCAATTAATCAATTGTACTTTTAAAAAATGTTGCTTCCTCCAGTCACTCGTTTCTCACAACCCACACGCCTCGCTGGGCCGCGCCTCTGGCGCAACTCTCGCCGCAGCACCCCTCGTGGTCCTCCGTCGCAGGACTCCGCCGCCGCCGTCGCACTTCCCCTTCGCCGAGATCCTACTCGACGCCTCGCTCAGAACTTCGCTCAGGACTCCGCTGCACCGCGGCACTATCACCCAGAAACTTCGCCGCGGGAAAACTCCCGACTCCACTCACTCACTCCCTGCCCTGGAACCTTCGTCCAAGGACTTCGCCACTCTGCCGCACCCGCGGCACTATCGCCCAGGAGACTCCGCCGCGGGAGAACTCCCGACTGAACTCTCACTGCTCACTGACTCTCTGCCCTGACGTCCTCGGGCATATATGTAGGCCCCAGCGCAATTCTAGAACTCACGAGAGCGGCCGGGGCCAGTCCCGTCATTCCGAGCTGTCCCGACGGCAGAAATCTCTCGAAAACACATGTCGGCGGCTCGCGTAACTCCGCAGCTGGTAGGTTTCGGATGTCAACCTAACAGTGCCACGCGGTGGGGGGGGGGGGGGGGAGCGTTGGAGGGAGATAAAGCGGCGACCCAGGTGCGCACGGCACATCTCATGTTACGGCAGCCGCCAGCCAGCTCTGCACCTGCGCATGTCGTGGCCTTGCTCACATTCGTAACATTTACAATAGTATGGGGAAACGACGGTAACCATGTAACGCCTTTTTTATGAATAAATCCAGCTATTATGTTTCCCTATATAAACCAAGAAAAATATTTTAACATCATAAACAATAATTTGATCTGATATGCGACTTCTCTAAAGAAAATCCCGGGACTGCTGCCATCAATAGTGGCAGAAGTGTGAAAAAACTTTCTGCAATCACACGCTGGTAGCAGGTTTCATTTGTTGGTGACATACCGTGTTGTATGAAATACTATAAATTATACATTATATTAAAATAATTTTAAAGTTTATACTTCTACGAATGAAATAGTGCGTCGTTTAATAATGACAATCTAGCATTCCCTTCAAATGTTAAAACAGCCAAATTATAAATTCAGTTTTCCTTCAAATCATTTCTGCAATGGTTCATTCCGAAATAATGCCACTGTGAAACCAAAACTATACTAATTAATTCGTTACCAATACGGAAATTCTACCAATAATAATTTATTCCAAAGTCCAAAATCTTTTCGTTGTATGATAATCCCGTATGCACTACGCACAGATTCTTGCAAGCGTTTTACTAATACGAAATTCACCAAGTCAAAAATTGCAAATCAAGTTAATTATTTAATCAGTTGTAGTAATTGTGACCTCTTCATGACAGTTGTGTGCTTTGTTGAAGGGTGATACCTAAACGCAAGCGCACAAGAAACACATGTATATTTACACATGCAATATGTATGTATGGGATTCAAGAAAAGAATATGATCGCAATACAATATTTTTATAAAAATATTACATTTATCATCCGTCTTTATTAGCTATAGAGAAATGAAAGTTTACTTGTACGGATAAGGCCTACTGTATGTTTTACAGTCGGTTCCATGAATTTTTTAAGTCGTCGTTTATTCTTTCCACGAAATTATATTTTAGCATACAAAATTCAAATAAAAAATACTTCAAAGTTGAAGTCGGTTTGTTTTTACTACGTCGTAGCTAAAATCAAAGATAATGCAAACTTATCTCCGCGCATACGGTCTCTCGGGGAGTAAAAGAGGGGGGGGGGGGGGGGGGGAGCCCATACGCCAAAGCGGCCTGCTGGTTCAAATAATGATCCCAACGAAAATTACAGTTTTGCATTACTTTTTGCGTGAAAACTATTGTTCTATCATACAAAATTTCATCGTATTTGAAACCGCCATACAATTTCCATAAGCAGTTACGGATTTTTTTATTTAACATTATTGAATTTTTCAAAGTTTAAACCTTTTTTTATGTTTTTTTAAGTACTAGATGCAAACATTTTCAGCTACGCGTATTTTTTTGTCAGTATATTCTTGGACAGAAAAAAAAACCGATGTGCTCCGATAATACTATAGTGAGCTATGTGCAGTGTAAATTCACAGGTATATTTGCTAAGACCGAGCCGAAAGACCGGGTTTATAAACTGCGCAACAAGTAAATAGTTCGATAACGTTCTTTTCAAAAGTCGTTTAATAAAGTACGCAACGCAAGCATCCGCCAACTGTCAAACTTCTTGCGATTCAGCTTACTTTTCCACCTTCCATATTACAATTGATGTGTTCCGAAAACTTAAGATGGAGACGACTTGTGTTTGGAAGACTACGATTTTATTTTTATTACTTACTATCACACAGTAAAAGAAAATTACGTTTTCAAATTAAACTATTAAGAATATCACATATTTTCGTGAAAAACAGTACTTATAAAAGGGGGAGGGGGGAAAACTAAAAGAAGTTATTTTTTCCCATAGTTTTACAATTTTAATTTGCAGGACTTATGTTTTAGAAACTACCGTAGTTTTATTTTCTTCATTTTTTGCGTGTTACCTCATGCGATCTTGAGTTTATTGTGATGTTTATAAACCCAGTATCGATTGCAATTCGCGGGTGCGCGTGAAAAAGGGGATAAGTCAAAATTACTTAAATTAAGATATTAAACATTTAAAGTTCTTCCAAGTATGCAAGATCATTAAATAATCATTTGGGGTTTTTGATTGAATTTACTATTTGATTAGAATTGTAAGGAAACGTACAACATACATGAACTGTACAATATTAATTCTAACATTTCTAATGTATCATTAATGTAGCTAATGTGTGAACACACTCGACATATCCCTTTTGGGGCAGTTGATAATTTGACTTACCCCTTTTTGAGTTAAAGTACATTGAGTATTCACTGTATAATAATAATTATTTATCTAAGAAATTTAACCATATAATCATTATTTAGAATACCACATATAATATTCTATCATCGCATGACAGTTTCCACATCTACCTGTTGTATAAAAAAAAGAACACAATAAAAATTGATAATGAATGGACATTAGCTGTCAAAATGTTAATACAAGTGTCAGTGAGGTAATTCTCTCCTTCATATTTGCACAATCTCACACATCATGATCCTCCTCAATTGAATCCGGAAAGATATCGGGGTTGTTGTTCGTTTTTAACGATTGATAGAAATGATGAAAAGCTGGATTGATAAAGGGCAACAGGTCAAGAAGGTCTTTCTTCTTTGCAGCTGAAATACTCTGTGGCCCATCATATCGCTTGTGTGGTGTCAGGTTAGGTCTTGCTTTCCCTCTTCGTACTAAAGAAACTTCTCGAAATGTGGCATCCTCATCCAAAGTAGTCTTGAAAAAAAGTCTTGTTATGTTCTTCTCATAATGAAGCCACTTAACTTGACGCCAATTCATTTTATTTCCTTCGGTATCTTCTTTTCGCAGCTGGAGTGTAGTTTTCAACAGTCCAGCATAGTCGAGAAACTCTTCCGAAGTGAGCTCTGAAACAATCATTGGCTTTTTATTTCCACACTGACGAATGTGTTGAGCCCAATCATGTGGATGCTGAATGGGAATGGCAAATTTGGCCCTTTTTTTCTCGATGATACTGTGGTCAGTGTCACTTTCCATGTGGGTATGTCCTGGAGTGAGAAATTTGTGGTCAATGGTCTTTAATGTTGTGGAGTTCTGCAAGGCCACCAAACACATTGCAGACATATGACTGTTCTTGTTCTGACCCCCACATGTATCAGAGTACATGGTTATGTGAGTGATGCATGGATCCAAACTGAGAAGATATTTGTAGAGACAAGAACTTACTTCATTGGCACCTCTTCCCGCAATCGATTCATCCCATACAAAACAGTGAGCTTGGTGTTCATCGAAATCATGGACAGTGAAATTAAAGGTCCACAACTGACGCTTATAGAATGCAATGGAAGTGCTCACTAAGGGTGTCGGAAGACATTGCTGCATATCAAACGTTATTGTTTTCAGTGTAGGATTACCTTTTGATATTTGCTTATCTCTGTCTTTGGCATTGTAAGCTACATCAGCTTCAATGTGATGTTCTTCAAGTTCTTGCTTGAGGATAGTTTTGTCTTCTGAACATTGTATTAATGTGTTCAGTCGATCACACTTCTGACAAGTATCTTTATTTGGCCTCTTTATCGACAGATTTAAATTGTGAAACTGTGATTCGTAGTACTTTCTGTTGACTTGTTTGTCTGGATTTTTTTTCTTGTAGTCTTCATAAAGTGCAGCTAAGGTCCAGTGTTGCGGCAGATATTTTTTCCTAGAATCCCGTCGTGTGTAATGGCTCTCATAACTTGGTATGGATAGCAGATGATTGGTAACCACTTGTTTCACTTCTTCAGTTATTTTATTTTTGGGACTATGCTTTCCACGACAATCCTCTGCAGGTAATCAGGGTTGGTCCGCACCTTTCTTATTTACCACAATTTCCACAAACTTGTTTGTTTCTCCCAATGTTTTAAGGAAACATCCTTTGCACACTGTAACATTAGTGCCATCCACTATTAAATGGTACTGAATTGTAATTTGTCGATAATGAGATTTGTCTGCATCTTTAGATCTTGGTCTTGATGTCTTCTTTGGACATATTTGTAGTAAACTTGCAACATAGGTAACTCTTTTTTCATAATTACCTAAGCCCCAGTAACATCCAAAAATTGACTTTCGCTGATCTTCCGTCATACGTTCATTGCATTTCATTCTGCACTGGTTTAGTGGCATCATTCTTCTTGGATGTATTATTTTTCCTTTAGCGGTTACATATTCTTCTCCCTTATTTCTTTTCGTTTTCCGTTCTTCCTTTTCTTGTCTAGTAGATTTAAATTTACGTTTTTTCCCTCTATGTTGGCGTAAACGTTTATTTGAACAACTTGGCGATTCTTCTGTTGTACTGTCTAATGTGTCAGCACAGTCTTCCCATTGTTCAGAAATTAAGGTTAGGTTTCCTTTCTCTTGTGGCAGTTCAGTCATATGCTGATACACTTTTGTACATCCCGTTGGCTTTATAGAGTTTGGTTTTTTTTTCCACTGCTGTCAGTCCTGTGCTCACTGTTACATCTCTTTTTATATTGATCTTTATGCTTTGAACATAGAGTATAAACCTTAGATGAACACTCGATTGAGGAATCTGAAGATGACCCAGGCTGAAAATCTGGGTCGTGATCACTGTCATCAGAATCATTAACATATGCTTCAATAAGTTCACGACATGCTGGAGGGACAGTAGATTCATTTGGCTTAGAAGACAGAGCAACATCTTTGCAGGGTCCTGTAAATATGAATGTAATACACTCATTACATTCTGTATTTGCATAGGCAATACACATGTTTACATTATAAGAATCACATACATTATTATTGAAAAATAAGTACAAATTAGATATGTTCAAATGCTCCATCAACTTATATTTATATAGAATGGCATGTGCTATTATATAGAACGACTTTGTTACTACCATTATCAAATTGTTTATTTTTTAACATTATTCCCTGCATTTTAATTTTAAAAGTAAGGTTAAAATTTTAGCTTTGATGTACAAACATTATTGTATCTCCAGCAGAACGAACTATACAGTACCGATTGTTTGTATATATATTTATACATAACCTAAAAACGTGTTTGTGTCTGTAGATAATAAACTATACAGCACATATTATCATTAAAACAGCAAAATTATTGCATTGATATGTATCCATTGATCACTTTATTCATAAATGTACTTCTGTGACATTTGTGTCAGGTTTAAATCAAATACAACATGCACAAGACTACAGATTAAAATTAAGGGCTGATATTACGCATGATTCTTACCTTTATTTACACTTTCTAATACTAACGACACGAGCTTCTTCCCTCTGGAGTTCATTTTGCCACGCCTTAAAGAATATTAATACTTTACTCTCATTTTATTACATGTTTCACTGTCTCAATATCGTGGTGTTGAATCTAAATAACCTAACAACAATAGCAGCCTGTTTAAGATGTGCCAACATGTCACCGAACTATAAGATTTCCCTGTCTAGAACTGAAAATCCCATTAATATTATTCTTGCTAAATTCCCAGAATTTCCAACAATAAAAACAGAGCAAAGTGAGAAAAATTTTATTGGTGAAAACTACCTGACAAAAAGGAAGCATGAAACAGTCAGAATAATAAGCTGTAATGTGCTGTATCAGATTTTTGTGATATATCATTCTATTCACCAAAAATATTTTGCGATAAAATAAGGACTTATTAAGGTTAATGACATATCCCCTTTTTCACACACTTTACATATCACCGAAGATCTGGTGTTTAAAAGGGGTTAAGTCATTGTGAATGACTTATCCCCTTTTTCACGCACGAAAACTGTCAGTTTGTGATGTAACTCCAAAAGTTCAGTGCCATAAAATAGTACACAAGGGTGCTATACTTAACCCATTTGGACCATTTTGTAGAGTTTTTTCTTCTTTATTTCATGTCGTAAAAAACCCATTTTTGCCAATATTTGACTTATCCCCTTATTCCCGCGCACCCGCGAATTGATAAAATTACTGGCTACTCGGTCTATGTAATCCACTAGTTCGCTGATAGCTCTTGGCAAACGTGTTAAGTTGAAGAGGATACTATACTCGCTACTTACTGTCATTGAAGTAAAAAAAACTCTGGTGAGCCAGCATAATCGACTTGTGACCACCGACAAGTAGGTAGTAAACTCGCCGATATGATCGATGCTTACACTGAAAGGCTTATTTGTCAAGAGAGAACGCACGTGCAATTTAATCACCTGAATTTTGACATTCTACTGGCAAATCGTAGACATGTGATGAGCCTATCAGCAGAAGATAGAAATCTGTGTACAGAGACTCTAATATTATGTTATATGGCATACTAGGATATTGTGAATGGTTTTATTTTTTGTACCATTTACAAATTAACAATTAATGCAGTTTAAACAGAAAACACGCTTCTCGACTCAAAACGTAACAAAAAATGTCTCTTCTTTAATGTTATTTTCAAAAATCATTTTTTTTAGAAGCACCTATATTTCGACTGCTAAAATGTCAAAATAACTATCACCTCCTAACACAAAACAGCCAACTTCTAGTACTTGTAGCACATACCTTCCTACATACGACCTCGTCTTAGGCATTTTGGCATCTTTGAAATTAGTTTTCTTAGGTTGTCAGCCTGAATAAGACTCCCTTCCTCTATAATTATTCTATTCTAGCTCACTCTTGAAACTCACTGGTATTCTGGGACATCCCTCTTTTCAGTTAAGATATATTTTCGATTGCATTGAGATCTGGGATTTGGAGAGGTGTTTCAATTACTTTGAGGCAGTTGTACAACAGCCAACTTCACACTAGATTTGTGCTTTGGGTAACTGTGACTGCAGCCTAACTTCCTTGTAGAATATATATATATAACTTTAACTTATATTGCTCTCCTTAGTAAACTAAGAAGCTTGCTTATTTGCCTTTGAGGATTTCCCTCAGCATTATAGGAATACTATCAGTTGACGTCGCTAAAACGTTGGTATGCATTCATTCATTCATTTCTAACAGTCTGTAGAAGCACGTCGAAATCAGAACTTGCTGAGACTGTGCTGGAGTGAAGAGACAGCCTATACAGCTCTATATCCTACACGTTATTCGATAAATAAATCTTGTCATAAATACTAATGATTTCAAGCGTTGCACGATTCTGTCACAATACAATCGCAAATAGACAATTCTTCAATTGTTGATCTCAAAATATGTTAACTTATTCTGAAACTTATATATTGAAATAAATATGATTGGATGCACTAGCTTAACTCCTCGCTTGAAGAGCAAGATTTCCGAGTCTTTAATTAATCAAATTCATGTGAACAGATAAATTAAACAGCGTGGATTAAACATGTAAGAATAAAATAATCTCGTCAGGTTAAATAGTTTTTTGAATCAGTTTGCAACTATTTGTGTAAAAATGATTTATTTCAACCATGAAGTTAACAAACTACAAATTCATTAGAATTAAAAGACATGAATTCAGTTTAGTTGTGAAAATCAGGACAGTGGTGCAATATTACCTTTAAGAAACGGGCAGCACCTTAATCGTTGTGATATCGAACATAGCTATTCAACGCTCCTGAAGAATAATCTATGTATCGTACAGCTTCCAGCGGCAGTTAGCACTCGTCACGAACCACGATCCCATTCCGGTTCCTGGGGTTCCGACTGGTGACTCAGAGATTGATTCGGCTGTAGATGGCTCTCGGGATGGTAACACGAAGTCGCTTCTTTCCTTCGATCTAAGTAGTGGACTCATGTGCGTAATGTCTTGAAGTTGTAGTTATTCATCTAAACCGCACCGCTAATCTTAATGTTCTAGTTGTGTTTCATTTAGTTCACTTGTAATATAGTAGTTTATATCGTACATTGCCGTGAACTACAATATCAAAGCAATATTCTCGTCTTCTTACAAATTTATGCGGTGATTCAAGTTTTCTATTATCTTATTACAATCCATGAACTACAATATTAAAATTATTCGCGAATTATCATGGAATTTTTCAGTAAAGTCTTGCAGAACATGTATTAAATAGTTCACTCATCCTTCAATAATGTTTATCACAATTAATTACAGCCAAATAAATATACTTCTGACCTACAGGATGGTTTCTTACAGACTGATTTAGTTCTAGAACCTTGCTTGTTGATTTCTCATCAAACATAAGCTATCAAAAAATTAGTTCATTACACAAACTGTTTTATTTACAATAAAAAGATAAACATGTATAAT
This sequence comes from Bacillus rossius redtenbacheri, assembly GCF_032445375.1. Lineage (NCBI taxonomy): Eukaryota > Metazoa > Arthropoda > Insecta > Phasmatodea > Bacillidae > Bacillus > Bacillus rossius. Next base: position 119,701,527 of record NC_086330.1, on the reverse strand, counting down.
TTTTGCACCACTTCCTATTCATGCAGTGATTTAGAAAACCATAAATTTAACTATCCAAAAAACAATACTTGAAAGTAAACAAACATTTAACACAATTTTTCATATATCACAGAACACATGAATATATAGTATCATTACAAGTACACATGCGGTATTTGAGCTTCAGAAAGAAATACGCGATTTAAAAACTATTCAAGATATCCGATTGTGGTATGTTTACGAGGGGAAAAAAACACTCAAAAATACCCCGAGGGAAGAAGATGAGTGGTTCTGTTTTCGTCTTTCATTTTTAAGCATTCATCTCACGGTAGAGATTCTTGAAAGGAATCTAGGGAATGGTATTACACTTATCTTCATTTCTCAACCCAATAATGTTATGGATACCGTACAAATCTCATAGTTGCCCTACGCACGACGAGGAGAAAGCGCGCCAGATACCGAGCTGCAAGCACCAGCGAGCGTCGCACTTATCACGCCTCACGAACACATATACACCCCTGGCTAGGCGGACTCTAATGTCCCTGTATGTGCAGCCGAGAACACAAAGTAGCCAGGGTGAGACGGCTTACAAGTCCCCACCCGCAGTCGCCGGTAGCCCACGAGGCACGGCTCGGGTGAAACCGTCTAGCGCTAAAATTCTTCCGCTCACGTAACATCCGGCCTATGCTTTCGGCGGTCCAGCTGACTAGATTCTACTTATAATTTAATTAAACAAATCTAACTGTTAATAGAAATAAAATGATTTAACATGGTTTATGCAGCAAAAACCAACCTAATTAACTTATACCTACATACTATATTTATGTAAAAGATATTCTAAATTAGTATTCTTAATTTCTTTTTTTATATTAAAATATCCTTTGGAATTTATATTTAAGATATGTAATTAATTGAATGTTGAAAACAAAATACGTACAACATTGACTAAGCGTAAAAATACTGTAATCCGTTAAAGTCACACCATTACCTAAAAAAAAAAAAGGGGGGGGGGAGGGGGTCTACCTTGAACACTCAAAGATCCGTGGTTCCTATCCTTCTCAAGATATAAGTTTTAAAGCGTAAATATTTCCATTAATTATATATCTTGAGTATCGTTAAATCATAAAATACTCCTGCATGATGGTAGGTTACTTTATTTGAAAATAATTACCAAAAACAGTTTAATAATAGATATTAAAATACTAATTATATGGAAAAATTCGCAGTTTTATTTCGCAATAAGCTAAAATTCTAACTGTGTTACCTTTGTACATGAGCACGTCTATTCTAGTCCCCAAGTATCACTGTGGACACTGTTTGCCACTGTGTGCAAAATATCTGGGCTATAGAGGGAATTATGAGGAATATCCCAACGGAACTGCTTCAAACGCTCTTGGATGCGTCTAGCGCTGTGCGGTCGAGCAATCGTGAACCATCACGATACCGGAATTCAGCCTGCCTCGACTCGTCCGGATGGTTCGTTTGAGATTTCACATTTGGCGGCTTGTTCTACGACAGCGTTCGATTTCATCTGACGTGGCGGAACGAAGAGTCAATTGCAACACAATATTCTATTTCTACTCCAAAATACCTACTAAACACCTGCTCATAGCGCTATAAGAATATTGTTGCTATCTATGCCCATTTATCACCCATGCGCAAACGAAGGTTTTTTTGTTCGAACCGTATGTCAATATCCAAGCACTTATAGATAATCACTAACCACCACAGATGGGGCTTCATGTTAAAAGTCGTTATTTAATGAAGTGACTAGGTTTAAATTCGCAAATTCTAATTCGTAATTTTTAACCTCTCGCTTTTTGTTTGTGCCTTTAAGCGTCTTTGATTAAGTCCTTAGGCTTTCCATATACGCTCAGTTCGGCCGGTGTGGGGCTGCCGGCCGGCAGATCATTGGGGCTGTTGGACTATGGACAGTTCGGCCTGTCAGGCGGAACTGACGTGTGGGGGATGGCCGGGTCTTCATTCTCTTTGGACTCGTGCAAAGCAAAGCATCTTGTTCTACCCGCTACTTTATTCTCCTGTGGTCGAAAGATTTTCAAACGGAGTATTTTTTCAATCGGGCGTGATTGCTTCTCTCATACTCTTCTCAAATCATGAAAAATTATGCTTGTAAGCATTATATTTCATGATTTCAGAATATCACAATCACATTTAAAAGCTGCAAGTAGAGATGTTTGTTTTCCGGAAAAGTAGTTTTGGGAAAATTTCTCAAAAATTTAGAGAACTTTTTTTCTCTCAACAAAACAAGACAATTTTCCAACGAGTTATACTTACACAGAAAAGCATAAATATATTTTATAGATTTTTATACAAATAAAACTAAACAAAACATACATTGTGTCCTTTTTTTACCAGCTAATGGCTCACTTAATAATTGAGAGTTGGGTAGGGCCTAAGCCACATATACCCAACTAATAGGAACCAAATTTTTTTGTATAAACAGTACCCACCAATCTGAAGAAAATAAACTGCATAACTTACATCAACCTTTCTTAAATTATCTATAAATCTATGTTGGTAACGGAATAAGTGGTAATCGTTTTCTCGAAAATATTTGCCACTCATGTATCTAGCCACAAGTAAGATTTTACATCAATACGTAAGTAACTACGCAGACGGCAACACTCGACACAATTCAAGGACACAGCGGAAGTCCAGAATGGCCTACAGCAGCGATGGCTAACTTAATTATTTTCCAGGGCCAGACAGCAATTAATATCACATGTGTTACAGCAATGTTTTTTAACGTCGTATTATTTTGTTTAGTAACCAATAAATGCAATAAGGAGCTTAATATGACGAAACGAAAAATAGTTCTCTTAAAAATAATATTTAAGAAAATAAAAACTTTTAAACCTAAGACTAATTACCATTACAATTTTAATATTTTTAAAATCATAAATGTTTTTCAATACTTGGCATAGTGAAGCTCGCGGTGGCCTGGAAACTAACGGCGCTAGAATTAGAAGAACACGTCATTAGCATTGTGTTAAATGGGAGTTTCGTATAAAATATGATATTAGTCAAATTCCGTCTCAATTTTTAAAAATTTTTCCAGATTAATTTTTTTTATTCGTTTATGTGGTTAATAAATGCATAATCTTTACCAATGCTTTATATTTTTTTCCCGAATGCAGAAATATTGTTAAATTTTACAGTTTTGAATTGTATTTACTGCAGAGCATGGTTTGCGTTTTTATTCAGAACCTAACACAATTATGTAATATGACTGTTTAAACATATTTAAATTTTGTGAATAATAGTTTAATATCGTGATAAATAAAAAAATCTAATGTAAAAAAACATTACCAGAAGGTATCGAACCTGAGCTAGCGGATTGCCAGGCAATGCACTTGACCACTGCGCCACGCCCCTGACATGACATTCTTCAAAACATATTCCTGAAACATCAATTCAACTTAACAAATTCGAAAAAAAAACATTAAGGCAATGATACAGATTAGGCATTTACCAAGCACCCAACGAATTAAAAAATAGTTAAACTGGGAAAATTTTCACAAATGTAGACAGAAATAAGAAACATGTATTTTACACTAAACTCTCATTTAACATAATGTTAATGATGGGTTCAACTAATACTAGCGCCGTTAGTTCGTAGGCCACCGCGAGCTTCACTAAGCCGACGGAGAATGAAGCTAAGTTGCCATACTAATATATGACCACCATGAAAATATAATGGTTTTATAATGGTGTCTGCAAACAACAAAGCGTTTATACGCTACAGTAACTAATACCTATATTGTTACGAGGACTCCAGCCTGCCCGCGCGCCCGCCTGCGGGTGGGACGAGATGCAGGTGGCGGCCATTCCTCCAGTATCGCTAAACGCCTAATCCTATTAGCAGCGGCGCCTCGATAACCCCCCATCCCCCAAGATAAACAGTTGATCCCAGAGAATTATCTGCGGCTCTCGAGGGTTCGGCACGTCCCCAGAGCCCCGTCTGCTTCAAGTGACTAGGGCACCACTGTTCCGGAGCTTCGAGTGTAAAGATGGGTATTATAATAACGGGACACTCCAGAGGGCCACTAGACCTTTACAGGGCAGGACTTGGCAGGTACATAAATTGAGAGACAATTGCGAGGGCAGTGATGTGAAGAGAGTGAGTGACATCTTGATGAGCGATAGTGGACAACGAGCGGCGGGTTTGGTGTGCAAGGATTGGTGCATCGGGGACCGAAGCATCGGGTGTTAAGAGTGGCGGATGAGTGAGTGTATTGAGGCAGATGTGCGCGGTAAGAGACGACCAGTAGAGAGAGTGGTGAGAGCCGAGCTCCAGTGGTGAGAGTAAATTGTGGACTTAATGAAATGTAGACATACAAGTAAATAAAACTGTATTTGATTAGATTACCTGGGCTATAATTTCCGGACCTCTGTTCCCACTAGTAACATTTTTTTTTTGCAGGTCACCAGGTCTCCTCGATGGCCTAATAGTGTGACTCACGCTTAGATTGCAGCACACGGTAAATGGAAACCACTGTTGCCAAATTGTAACTAACCAGCTTGATAACATTAAAAATCTTATTTTGTATTCCATCTTTAACTGCGTTTTAATATAATGTTACGAACGTGAGCAAGGCCGCGACACATGCAGATGCACAGCTGGCTGACATCACATGTGGCCGCCGCAACATGAGACGCGCGGTTGATTACAAGAAGCACCGCTTCCCCTCCCTTCAACCCTCCGCTCCCCGCGCGGCGCTGATACGACACACACCTCACAGCTGCGGAGTCAGGCGCGCCACCTGGCAGCTGCCGACACGTGTTTCTGCCGTCGGGTCGGCGCGGAATGACGCGACAGGCCCCAGACGCGCTCGAGAGTTCTAGAAATGGTGTCTGTGATACAAAAAACGGCCTCAGGGAGTTCAATGGAGTCGGAGTTTCCGGACGATAAAGCGGCGAAGTCCCTGGACGACGGTTCCAGCGGCGAAGTCCCTGGACGAAGGTTCCAGGGCGAAGAGTTCAGTTCCGGGCGATAGTGTCGCAGGCGCGGCGGAGTTCCAAGCGAAGTTCCGAGCGAGGCGTCCAGTGGGATCTCGGCGAAGGGAAGTGCGACGGCGGCGGTCCACGAGGGGTGCTGCGGCGAGAGTTGCGCCAGAGGTGCGGCCCAGCGAGGTGTGCGGTGTGTAAAAACGAGTGACTGAGGAAGCAACATTTTTAAGTACAATTGATTAATTGGCATTTTTAGATTATTTGCTAGTAATGTAAATAGTGGCAATAAATAAAACTGTGGGTGTAATAAAATCTTTAATTGGGCTATCCTTTACGAACCCTGTAAATCGCAACAATATTTAAAATTAGATATTTGTTGATGTCTGTACGACCATAAACGTGTATTGACTGTATTATCATAGTTTTAGTCATTCTGACAAAAAAGAATTCATTGAGGAACACTATTTTTTTTTTCACTGGATAAATTATTTGAAGCTCCGGCCACTATAATACCAAGGTATTTCATAAATGTATTTGCTATGCTCGGAGATTAGGAAAGGGTACAGATGGAGCATTAGCAGTCAGACGTGAAGCTTTTTTTCCCCTGATTTTTACATACCAATATGGCGGAAGTCGGTTTATATTAGTATCAGCTATTCTAGCCTGCTTTTATTAACAACTGTAGATAAGCTGTACGGAAGAAAATTAGATCAAAATATTACTGGCTAACATGTTTATATATATTTAAAGTCCAAAACGAATCTTCATAATACAAATTTAATTATATTGACATTTTTCTCCATTTTAACATCCAATACAGGTAAAGCCGGTACATTTTAAACGGCCGCATATTGGTATGTACATGTAGTACACTGAAATCCCCCTCTCCTTTTGGCTTCACCCTCCTCGTTTAGTGGACCTTATTCTCCATTTGTATATGCTCAAAAAATTGTTTTTATTGTTATAAAAATAATTGACAAAAAATTGAAACAAAGATGGCGTCTTTCAATTACTACTCCTTAGAAATGAAAAGTTAATATAATTTTATTCTCTTATTAAATATATCAGGAAAATTATTTCCAAAATACTCGTTACAAAATTTACTTAACAAAATACAATGTTTCAGATACATCCTAATAAATTTGTATTAGCTTGCAAAGTTGTGTCTAAAATACGTTTTCTCTCTGGCAACAGGGCAGACAACGCTAATATAAATCGAAAGTAAATGCAACTGTAATCTAAGGATGAGACGCACTATAGTATTTTCCTGGAGCGATCCCAGTTAAATCATGAACACAATCAGGATGGAAGCTGGATACCGCGTCTTGCCACAAGACAGGAGAAGTAAGGAAAGCTGAGCGCAAGGCGACTGCAAGAGGAAGTGTGGTCCCCGTATCAGCGACCAACAGTCCAGACACAAGGCGCGGTCCCGCCACTCATTGTGCAACACGGCACACGCTGGGCCCCCCATCAACGTAAACATTTGCTTTCTCGATAACACGCTGCCCGGAAAGGTGGACGGACGTCATCCAGGGTCGAATTCTCAACACAAACATGTCTCAACACACTGGCTGGAATCACATCTAGCACAGGGCGTGTGGTAACTAACAGACATAGGTGCAAGTATATCGCTGTCAACAATCAGACAAAAATAATTACTTGCCAAATTTAGTTATGTCTGAAACACCCAAGAAGAATATGCGTATCTTAGATACAATCAAATACCACGTATCAAGAAGCTGGACTCGCCAGTTCTGCCCGCCCCCCCCCCCCCCCCCCCCCCAAATAACCCAACAATATTTGTTACTAAGTCCCCCGTGCGATGCATGATTCAAGTGTCCATTTTTATATTTAAGGTTGCAATGTTGAAAACGAAAATTTCCATTCGAAGAGCTTCGAATGTCTGCCAGCTGCCCCAAATAATCGTTCAATGAATTGTCGAACAATTATTCCTCGAGAAAAAAAAATGTTTTGTTCAATCACACGCACGCCTGAAATTGGAACACGTGACAGACCATATTCAAGTATCAGATGAGGGAGGAAGGCGGGAGTTGGTACAACATATTTTTCACCGGGCAATAATAAATGCTTGCATTAGGGATTGTGTTATATAGCCATCATGCATTGTGGAAATTGCAAACCACGCTAATACAGTTTTCAAATAGTAGAAACTATTTTCTACCTACTTATGAGCTCAATTGTAGAATTAACAAGTGAATGTTAGTAAACATGGACGTGTCACGTTCATGCGCCCGACTACTGACGATACAATGCACGAAATAACCAAATCAAAAGTGTATGGCGTGTCTGAAAAAATAACATATATGGTCCTTGGAATTTCTTAAGATTAGCGATTAATCAAGCTCTTTAATAACTTAAAGCATCGTTGGCGATAAAGTGACTATTGAATGATTTCAGCAATGGGAAATACTGATTTTAAATAACTGAATATGCATATGTCATTGCTGGTTTACGCTGGTTGTCATAAAAGTTTTTCTATGACAACCAGTGTACATGTACATGAAATTATTTTATATCAAAATTGGCGACTTGGAGGACTTGCACACTCGACAACTCTAAATAGTTTGGCTTTAACTAAACATATAAATTATGAGTTTGTGATAAACATATGTTCAACAATCCCTCGTAATTCCAAAATTAAAACAATCATTAAATTTTATTTACTAATCGAATATTATAACAATTTCGAAAGCATAGCATCTGTTCAACAGATGACTGATAAACTCGTCTAAATACGCATGAAACTATTATTAAACATACCAATAATTAAATCACAGTAAGTCCCTCGAGAAAATTTCGATCACACCACTAATCAAATACTTTTATGGTTTTGCAGCAAAAGAAAAATCTGCCAGTATGTTCACAACGCGCAAAACAAGTAGTAAGTAATTCAAGGTATTTTACACTGGAACATGCATTTCGGGATTAAAAATACGAAATGTTAACTGAAGTCAGCAATTTGCCCAACACGCGTGTTATTGTATCCTTTACAATAGCATAAATGTATTATTAACTTTTTTTTAAGACTTAGATGTTCCAATGAAGTGCGTCGCAAGTGAAAGAACATACGTCCTAAAGCATGGATTATATTCGGCAAGTTTACTGACTACTCAATCGGTGAATCCAGCACTCGTTGCGAACAAACTCGCTCAATTTAAAAACACCAACTTTGATCAAGCGAGTAAAGTTGAATCCAGTTACATTTTTGTTTAAATTGGTAGTTGAATTCAAGATTAAAAGATAAATTTGAAATTACTTATAAATATTGGTACTGTTCCATTCAACTTACAGCTAATATAATTCAAATAATACAGATGGCAAAGTGATACAATTATTGAAATATGCTATAAACAAACTTTCTGTAAACTATATTTACTCGCCTAGAGTAACCAACACTTTTGCAGAGCCAGCAACATCACGAGTAGTTAGTAAACTCGCCCAATGTTATCGACGCTCCACCAATTTTCAATGTATGGCTTGCGATGTCAAAACTCACCCCAGATTTGCAGAGAGATCTGAGAGGTAGTCAACCTACGCGACGCAGCTGGCTGGTAAAGACATGGATGTGTGAGTTGGTAGACACTACGACAGGTGCGGTTGCCAGTTCCTACGATGTGGTTACGCCTACATCAATTGTTCACATGTTCGATTTTGATAAATTTACTTTGTGTATTCTTGAGAAACCTGCATTGTGCACCATAGGCGTACCCAAGATCTTTTTCGGGGTACGAGGGCGGGGTGGGTTCGGTCCATATTTTAAGAAAAACTCTATAGACGACAAAAAAAATACTATTATAAATAAAATACCACATACTTTTCATTTGTAACTTTTCTTTTTTTCCCATGTTTTATTCTACAACGTGAACTATAACAACACATAGCATTACTTATTACTTAAAAATAAAAATACCGAGCACAAAAATAAAAATGAAATTATGTTAACTGGGAACTTGCGGGAACGTGTGACAGTTTAGTTAGGTTAGTTTACAGAAGCAAACCGGTCCTTTGCTGACCTAGCTGAGTATTTATAAAAAAAAAAAAAAAAAAAAAAACCTTTGAACTGGAATAAAACTTAACTTAGTAGAAAAATCTCTTCAACCTTTGATTTTATTCCACGGAATTTATTTATTTCTTAAGTAAATAAATATAATAACAGCAAATTTAATTTTTTAAAACCTGAAGTTTATATGCAATTTTGCTTTCAATTCACAAGTACTTTTACATTTAAATATTTAAAAACTTACATAATTCTAATACAATAAATTACATAAAGCAATAAGTATTACTAATGATGCCAAAATAATTAACCTAAGGGACAATCCATATCAAATCAACCAATAAATAAATAAAAATTCATGTCAAGGTTTCAGATTTTATTAGATAAATTATTTTTACGCATGTTGTACTACCTATCACAAGTATGATGGTAAAATTTTAATTTTTTTGGAATGGTGGTATTTGAGTTATGAATGTTTGAAATGCCAAAAGAATTGTGAATTATGCAGCACTAGGAAATCTTTAAACTGTTATAATTAGAGAACCGTTAAACTTAGAATACTGAAATTTGTGACATTTTGTTTAGTTTTGTATGGCATTTTATCAAATATATTTAACACAACATGGTTACATGAAACCGTTATTTCCTCAAAAATAAAAAAATATAACTCAAAAATGGAATTTTTAATTTTTTTCATACTTTTATTGATTACCTATATATCAAATTTCAATATGGTATTCCAATGGTATCTTAACAAAATAATTTTTTTGTTTATCTCAGGGTGCACATCAATTACTGAAGAAAAAATTGAATGACTGTTTGGATGATAAATACTTTACGTGGACTTTTTACAACTTTTTTTGTATTAAATGGTCACTTTTAATAATTGTTATATCCAACTTAAACTTGAAGTGGGAATTTTTTTTTCATGCTGTGAGGGATTTTTTGATAGTCTCAAGGAAATACTTCCTTGAAGCTTGGCATCACTGCCTGTTCTGCCATATTGTGTTTTGGGAGCGACAAAAGTGTTTATGGAGGTTAATCAAGTGCTTACATTAACTCATCTGTTATGAAGCTTTGTAGCTTTAGACCAAGATTTGTTGTAGTGATTTTTTTAATTGTGATTGATTTTTGGGTGAACAATATTGAGATTTTTTGTTGAGTGAACAATATTGAGAGGTTATATTTTTTTAATGCTTGAGTGTAGTTAATTGTGCTCATTCATCACAGTAAGGAATGATCATTGGAGTATACCATGGATAAAAAGTGGTCTTAATACTGTTGTAATCCTTTAAAAAATAATGGACATTGGATTTCCAAAGACTTCAGAAATGTTACTTTATGATGATTTCCTTAGGTTATGGTATTGAAGATGGTATGAAAATTTGTACTTACTGCCGCTTACAGTTAGGTAAGGAAAAACATAAGTGTGTCTAATGAAACTGAAAAAAATGAATTAGGCATTGTTGAAGATGACACTGAAAAACAAAGTTGTAGTCAAGGTGAAACTGAATCATACATGGACGTTGAAACAGGTCTGCATTATTTAAGGGGCCTCCCTAGTAGCATCAGAAGTTAGCGGAACACTATGTTTTTAAAATTATGATGGGACTTTATTAATCGACACTACGAATCTGAAAATTTTTCACCCACGAGAAGATACTACACGAATTGTCTGTATATGTTTACATTTTTGTTTTTTTCTATCAAAATATGAAATAAAAAATCACCAACTTGTCCAACTTTGGGGCCATTTTATACTGCTTAGGAGAATGACAGAAAAAAAGTACAAGTCTAGAAAAAAAGATAATTTTTTTCTGAAGAAATTCATGTATTTAAAACATATAGTCATCGCTTTAAATTCTGAGATTTCTTTTCCGCAATTTCTGCAAATCCTGAAAGTTTTCCACCTTCTCGTGCTGCCGCTCGGCGAAGCCAGCTCGCAGCCCACAGCTCAGGTAGCGTGGTGGGGGACCCCGGCCCGGAGGGGAGGCAGGCTACCTGTGTGTGCGTGCGTGCGTGAGAGGGAGACAACCCACAACTGGCAAAGGTAAAAGATAATCCCGTGACCGAAAGAAATTCTCAGAATCGCTTTTAGTGTGCCTCGCCACAGTACCATGTGCTCGACCTAGGGCGCGGTTACACGGGACCCTGAACTACTTCAGGTGAACATGTTTAAGTAAACACGTTTACAAACGCGAAAGTGTACGGTAGTTGCTGAAAAGTGTGTGTAGCTCTAAAACCGATTGTCTACTGTCAACGAATGACTGTGTTGTTGATCTCTATTTTGTAATTGTATCCAGAAAACGCGGGATTTTCTCACTTGTTTATACAGCATTATCAGCAGAAATGGAATGTGTTTTCATATTGCTCAATATTTTTTTTTACAAATCGGGAATTCAAACAACATGCACAGTAAAATTTTTAAACTTATTTATTATTATTTTTGAGCGAGAGTACCTATCTCAGTTTTAAGAAAATTAAGGTCAGGATCAATTAATATATATATATAATTATCTGTTGATTTTTTTTTGTTGCATTCGGTAAAATATTACTCGAACTTGTGCCAGAAACACTTTCCATCTTGCATTTCTGCAAAAGACTGTTTATATTCTAAACAGCCAATCAGAGGCTAATGTAGAAGATATGTCGATCTGAACTACTTTGCCAACCTGTTTAAGTTAAATGGGAAATGGCCTCGAACGAAACATGTTCAGACTGTGTGTAACCGCACTCAGCTGAACATGTTCACCTGAAGTAGTTCAGACTCCCGTGTAACCGCGCCCTTACTCTGTGACTATATTCGTGTATCTCTAAAACATTGTTTTTGTTTAAACTACAAATATCCTAAAGCTTACCATACTAGATCATGTATTACGAAATAAAGTATTGAAACTGATCAATTAACACATTGAAAGTTGTCGTACAAACTATTTATTGGTGGCTTTACAGTCTCGCTAGCTAATTCGACAAAATTTATATTTAACTTTTAACATGAAAATACACTTCATTGTTTTTCCTTCTATTTTTAATAAAAATTCAAAAAACAATTATTATACTATCCAATATTTTTTAAAATTATTTTTGTTTTCCAAAATGATTTTACACATCTTACATCGCCGGGGGAAAATTTTATACTGGTATTAACCAAATGGTTAACTATTTACAAAAGTTTTGATACTTAAAAATGTAGGTTTAGGTATATAAAATGTATCTTAAATTAAAAGAAAAATCGTATTTTTAAAACTAAATGTCATTTTGCTATGCTTTTTGGTTAGATAGATATCTGATTGTCTGCACTGTTTTAAAAATGTTCATGGAATGATAAATAAAAATAAAAACTAGGAAAGTTCTATATTAAATAAGCTATTCTGAAGTATATAAATGTTCCTCCTGGCGCAGGAGTCACGAGGAGGATTGAAGATGGGGTCAGTGACCGATCGCTCACATATGTAGTTATGGATGGTACGTTATTAATTACAAAATTCAAAAACCATTTTGAAGTTAAAAAGTATAATTAGTGGCAATGTTTAATAAAGATGACGTAAATTTTCAGATAAACTTATTTCTACAGCTCGATTAATTAATAAGGGCAGGAAATAAATTTTTTACAGCAATTATACAAAATTATTAAAATTTTACTAATCCCAATTAATTTATCCAAAAACCAATATTAAGTAAATATTGCCCACACATTACAACATCCACGAAAGAACCTTGCAAATTATTTTTGTTAGATGCATTATTTTGCATTCAAGTTCTTTATTTTTTAATACTTCACCTACTTATAATTGTTACATATTTGGCACATGGTCCGTCACGCCCAATTAAAGGGCCTGAATAAGTAGAACGCGTTTCTGATCATATTGCACTCCTGTTACTTTACCTGCAACCCGGAGCGGTGTGAAATAAATTATTGTACACTCGTGACGTTGGCAATCAACTTAAATATTTATGAGTTAAAACAAAACATAACTATAACGGATAATCAAAGAAATTGTGAAATCTTGAAAGCTTGTTCTGTTAGTTAAACCATAAATTATTTGTTGTTGAAAAAAAAATCCTTAACTTTCATGCCTTTTTTCATTTATTTTTATTACCAGATATTTCCGTTGAAGTAATACTTATATACCTATATATAACAATATAGCAATCTAGAAAAAAATTAAGGCTGCCTTATTCCAAATATGTTACGATAGACGTTAGTTAACTAAGAATATAAATTCGCTTTACAACCACAGCTTGTACACAAGTCGTAAAAAAACATGGGTTCTACTTACAGGCCGTATTGAATGTAGTAGGTTTATGACCAATACAACAGCAATAAACATATGGCTGAGTCTGCTTCCATGTACACTTTTTTTTAAGTTATCACTTTTAAAGCGAGTAAAGTGTACCTATCAAGTAGCTTAGCATTACCCAAAGTGAATGTCGTGCTCCAGAAAATGTTCGAACTATGTAATATTTGTATCACTGTTGCGTTACAGACCTGCAACTTTTTTCAGTGCGCGATGTCACTCTTATGTAAAAAATATGTCGTGTTTAGCGCAAACGTGTTCGAATGAATCCACATCGAGCTTCCAAAGAATACCTATCGATGTCGGCAACATACATAAGTATACAAACCAACGTTTACAAGTGTATTCATACGTAAGTACGAGTATAAAACTGGCGGTGGGCCATGATGCAGTGTAGGTTCTTCGCGTACAGTCCACTGACGGGATAAGAAGCGTCAAAGATCTTATATGGCTATTCTGTAAACTTGTATGTCATTTCACTGCCTGCTTTAGACAAACAACATCCATTACTTTTAGATTTGGCTTGAAAAGAATTACTCCGGCCGGCTTTCTTATATGACTTATTTCAGCTCCTCGTGCGACCAGTGTGCATAATTTGTCCGCGGCCTTATCTTTGGGTGAAAGTTATTTGGAAGGGAAGTTGTATCTGTAATGTTCATCATGTATTACATACAAATTCGACTTAGATACGCACATGTGTTTTTAAAATATATGTTTAATAACTTGCAATACAAAGTATGTGTTGAATTTCATGTATTGAATTTTTTTTTACATTATGTACGAACATAATAATCACAATATTTCATGAGAAATTTTTAAAACATTTTACAAGAAAGTAATCTTTTTATTCTTCCACACCTCATGGTTAACCTTACTATTTTATTTCATGTTTCAGTTGATTTAAACTGTTTGGAATCATAATATGACGGACAATGAAGAATATTTGTTTCAGTAAATTTTATGAGAGGATTTACTTATTACATTTAATATACATCAATTTTTACCTCAAAGGAAAAAGTTGCATATCATTAAATGATAAATATTTGTTTTCTTTTAATATAGTTTATGAACATAACTTATTGTGATAATACCTACATTAGTTAAATTGTGTTTTTGTAATGCTCTCCTATTGCAGTAAAATTCTTGGGCAAATTGAATAGCATATAGTCGATCTTTAACATAAGATTTTGGAATACATAAATGTAATAAATTATGTTCTCGTGATTTTAACAATTAAATATTTCTTCGCATGAAAAAATTAATTAACTAAAAAAATATTTCAGTACATTTATACTCAAGGACTAGAAAATTTTATTTTAATTTTAAATGATATTGTATATATACTTTTCTGAAAAAAGTAGATTCAAGAAAACAAATTTTCTTTTTTATATATTTGTTCTTGAACTTACTTGACAAACAATATAGAACTTCAACTTTATACTTTCGGTATAGCACTTTTCGATTCATTTTCTTCAAACGGGAATTAAAAGTAATGAATAAATAACATTTTCCTCTATAATTATTGCAGCCGTATACTGAAAAGTTTAACTTTCCTTTATTTGCATGACGCGGAGCTCCCAACTAGACAAAACTTTTGTTATTTATTTTGAACGTTATATTTATGTTTCCTTATAAACTTAAATGAACCTCTTAACATTTAATTTCATCAAAAGTTATACAATATAAGTATCAAGTTAAAATATTATTAAGTGAAGTTGTGGCTATTTTGTTGTTGAAAATGACACTCTTCAGTTTGAATGCATAAAAAACATATATGACGAATTGTTGTGTATTATTTCCATTAGGCGTGACCATGAAAATAGATAAGATTTTATCATTATGTGAAATATACATTTGAAATGTTGGCGTTTAAATATTTATGAAAGCATGTGAACTCTTAAAGCACTATTTATCTATTTAGGAAGTAGGTAGCTTCTTTGATTTTAGAAGGGTTTTTTAAACAAACAACTAAATTAACTCAAAAATTTGAACTACTGCAAGCAAAAAATACTTTATTCACATTTTTATTTTAAAATTAGCCATTGTATTCTACCTTGCTTACACTCTATTATCGAAAAAGATTTTTTTTGACAGAGATGAATACCGTAAATTAATACACAAAGCATACATGTTTTCGTATGATACAATAACAGCTAGTGACAGTGACGAAACCAAAATTATTTTGATAGTTTGTATAGAAAATCCCCAACAGTAGTGGTGGTATATTTAGGGATTTCTTTGTGTAGATGGGTACTATTTCACAATAAAAAGGAGTTGTCGTCAATTATCAAATCAGCCATATTTCATATCTTCTTTGACAGCCTAAATACAGCACCAAATGACGTACTTGGCTAAAAATTAATTCCAGCTGCATGCGTAGATTCCGGGAGGAGGGGAGAATCTCAGGGTGGCCCGAACCTCCCTGAAATAAAAAAGTCCCTCTGAGGGGGCCCGCTTGCATTTGCAAAATCTTCACGTTATCCCGTGGGCCTCATGGGAATCCTACAGATTTTCGCCCGTGATTCCAGCTATACACTTCACTGACACCTTGAGCACAACAGTCAGTGCACGAGTTCTTCCATACCACCCGCACTTGTCTTCGATAAAATCTGAACTCAGGTGGATTCAGCGTGACTGACTAAGCCTGCAGTCTGAATCCACCTGTAGGCCGCTGTTGCAACAGCTAAGAAATTTACACTGCTCGTAGTAAAAAGTCTGTATGTAACTCGGAACGGGATTCCAGTTCATTCGTGTATACTTATTCATCATATTATGCAACGTTAAAGTCATTAAAAAAAATGCAAACAATAAAATGCTAAACATGTAATAAGTGCCATAAAATAATAATATGCAGTAATATTTAGTGTAACTAAATACGACGTGAACCCTAGAATACAAAGTTGACGATGTGTTGTCGTTAATGGGAACACTTGTTTGTTCCTGACATTTTTTTTCTTTGCAGAATTTTAAAGTGAGTTAGACATGCACTTTTTCTTCAGGAAGTAAGTTAAAAATTTGTTTGTCGTTATTGCGATTTCAAAAGTTTATTTGTGTCTAAGAGTAAAACTATTTAATATTATTTTCATCATTATTCCCAGTTTTATTACTCAATCTATTAGTAGGACGTGATTTCTCGTCGCGGTGCCGAAGACTTTTATAAATGAAAGCGTAACTGTTCGTGCAAAACCATTCATCACACAAATGTCAGTTCGAAAGTATAATGTTGGAATTTTTTTTGATGATATAATTTTTGCAAATTTTTTCTGAAAACACAATCTAACGCATCGATTGTTGGTGACAGCATTTTTTGTAAAGTATGTAAATCTCTTAATTATGTAGAACGTTAATTAAAAAATAAAAATACATGTTTTAAACAGAATTGACGATTGTTTGCATTTCATGGATATGGACTGGATCGCAAAACTAATTTAATGTTTCAAGTTAATAAACACTGTCAGGAAGCAAGCAAGGCAATGCGAGAACATTATCATTTTGGTTGAATGTAGCGAAGGGGAAAAACAGTCACCTTCCTGGCCACGATCTTGTTCGCAGATAACGCAGGTATAAGTAGCAAATGGACTCCACACAATGACAAAAGAGCCTTCCCCTCCAACCCTCCCATTATTCCGCCCCCCCCCCTCATTGAAACGCCCTCTCCGCCCTCCACCGCGGCGCAGGCGACAGGCTCAGGTATATCGCCCCGCCCAACCACTGGCTGTAGCACGTGGCCATTGGCCCAACGCGCTAAAAATATTTACTAGGGAGGCCCCTTAAATGCATCTTTAACCTCTATTGGAGAGTCACCTGTTTTATAAAGTAAATGTAAAAGTCACAAAAGATACTGCAAAGAAAAGAGTGAAAAAATAAAATGCAAGATTGATGAAACTTCTTTTTAAAATGTGGGAAAAGTGAAGGAATGTAATTGCAAAGGGTCTCAAACAGAAATTATAGATCAGCTGAAAGAAAAATTTACAACTGCAAGTAAAAGTGAAAGATTACAAATTTTAACAATTTTACCCAAAAGTTGGTCTTGTGCCAAAATTAAAAGCGAGTTTGGTGTAAGCAATTACACTGCGCGAAAAGCAAAACAACTATTAGAAGTGAAAGGGGTTTCGTCTACACCAGATCCAAAACCTGGGAAAGTCTTGTCACAAGAAACAGCAACACTAGTAAAGGAATTCTATTGCAGTGATGTTAGTAGGCAAATGCCTGGTTTGATAGATTATGTTTCAATGGGAAACGATGCTAATGGAAAACCTATTCACGTTAAAAAAAGGGTTAATATTATCAAACTTGAGAGAAGTGCATTGCCTATTTAAGTCCAAACACCCAGAGTTAAAAATTGGTTTCTCCAAATTTGCAGAACTGAGACCCAAGAACTATGTAATAGCTGGTGCCAGTGGCATACATTGTGTATGTGCTTGCACTGGGGACCAAAATGTAAAATTAATTTTTGTGCGTGGAAACTTGCATAAAATTACACTACCTGGGTTAAAAAATCACTGAAGACGTATCAAGAATGTCTGTCACAAATAATGTGCAACCCACCAAGTCAACTGTGCTTCCTTGATCAATGTGATTACTGTCCAACAATTAATGATTTTAAAGAAGCATTAATAGGTTGTCTCGAGGAAGATATGATTGAGAACATTAGTTATAAAAAATGTGTAACAGTTGATCGTTGTTCTTTTGAAACATTACGTAAACCAACCGATGAATTTGTTGACGAATTTTCTATCCAGTTAGTATACCTGAAGAAACATGACTTCATTGCAAAACAGCAATCACAATGTTTTGCTGTGAAGAAATCTTCATTGAGAGAAAATGAGGCTGTGATAACATGCGACTTCGCAGAAAACTATTTGTTTGTTCTGTAAGATGAAGCTCAAGGGTTCCATAGGAACAACTCCATGGCTACTGTCCATCCATTTGTGGTGTACTACAAGAATACAGACATTGAAACCGAAAAACAAGTTCTTCTTCATAAAAGTTTTGTATTTATTTCAGATTGTTTAGCCCATAACACAGTCCTTGTTCATGTCTTTCAAAAAAACTTATTGGCTTCTTGAAAAGTTTTCTGCCCAATTTAACAAAGTTGTACTATTTCTCTGATGACTCAGCTGCACAATATAAAACAAGAAAGAACTTTTCAAATCTGTGTCACCATGGTGAAGATTTTGATGGACTTAAGGCTGAATGGCATTATTATGCAACCTCCCATCGCAAAGGAGTGTGTGATGGAGTAGTGGGTACAGTTAAGAGACTTGCAGCCAAGGCTAGTCTTCAAAATCCAACAGACAACCACATATTGACACCATTTCAACTTTTTCAGTGGGGAATAAGAAACATACCCTCAGTGACTTTTTTCTATGTGGAAAATGAAGAGTATGTTGAAGAAGAAAAATTGCTGAAAATTAGATTTGAATAATCAACAGCTGTAGTAGGAACTCAAAAATTCCATGCATATATTCCTCTTGCAACAAATACACATGAGGCAAAAATCTATTCATATTCTGACAAATCTGAAGTGCACAAAGTTAAAATTAGTCCTGTTGTTGAAGATGTGCCATTTGAAGAGATAGTAGGTTTTGTTGCATGCACCTATGATAAACAATGGTGGATGGCGTGTGTTCTTTCAAAAAATGAAGTTGAAGTTACTGTTTCTTTTCTTCATCCAAGTGGTCCTTCGTTTTAATTTGTGTACCCAAGGAGAGCAGACATTTTGACGGTACCGAAAAACTATATTCTTTGTAAAATTAATCCAATAACAGCCACAGGTAGAACTTACAGTGCACCTCAACAAGAGATGACTACAGCTTCACAAATTCTGTCCAAAAAGATAAATCTCTTATACTAATAATACAAGAACAGTAACTAAAGTATTGTCTAAGTGGTGATGTGTCAGAAGACAAATTTCGTGAGATGTAACCATATAACATTTTTTTCTGTTATCTATATTGAGGGAAGTGCTATCGGTTAAGGCATACAACCGGTCTACTAACATAAAAATTTTTTTTACTACATTTAAGTACTGGTACATAAAGGGTAGAGTACTCACAGGCTGGTACTTCCCAATAGAAACACAAACAGGGTGACAAAAACACATTTTCAGTTTCACTGGCTTAGCACAGCTTCATCGAGCTGCAAGTTTAGGCCTTAAGTATGACTGCATATTTTAGTATACCTAAATGAAGCTGGCGTAAGCCAGAAAACGTCGCAACCATGCTTTCGCAAAAAAATGTGTCGTCCTGTTTTGTTCCTGTTTGGAAGTGTGAATACATACTCCTGCCCTTCATGTACTTTAATATTGGTAGCCTAGCAGCCTGATCTTTTATTATAATGTATTGATAATTAATTTTGAAGACAACAGTAGATGTATAATTTAACATAATGGTATCTCAACTGTTTTCAAACTATGCCAGTAATTTAAGTGATTTTCTTTGTTACACAAGTTTACCTACATCGACACAGACAAAAATTTTTTTAGTAAGATACCATTGGAATACCATATAGAAATTTGGTATATAGGTAGTCAATAAAAGTATGAAAAAAAATATTTTTTTTTTTTTCAAAAAATTTAAAAGTTACGTTTTTGAGTTTTATAAAAAACTTTTTTTTGAAACTTTTGAAGTAAAAAAAAAAGTTTAATTTAACCATGTTGTGTTATATATTTTATGAAATGCCATACAAAACTAAACAAAATGTAAGTTTAACGGTTCTCTAACTAGAACAGTTTAAAGATTTCCTTAAGCTGCCGAATTTACAAGTTTTTTGGAATTTCATAAATTCATAACTCAAAAACCAACATTACTAAAAAATTACAATTTCGCAATTTTCATCTACTTAGCTAATACTAACACTGTGCCAAAAATAAAGGAAATGCTAAGACGTCAAGGTTTTTCCATTGGTTGATTTGACATGGGTTGTCCTTTAACGGAACTACGTAGGCACTTTACAAACCTATCCCTAATAAGTAAAGGTGTTGACAACAAACAGTTCAAGTGCAGTAAAATAGAATTAAAAAATTAAATTAAATAAAAGGCAGTCATGGGGACTGTCGACAGAAGTGAAAACTTAAAACTTAGTTTTTAAATGTGTAATATGACATTTCTACGTCAAATGTATTGTTACGATTTCCCTGCGGGTTCGTAAGGATAGCCCAATTAATAGATTTTATTTCACACACACAGTTTTATTTACTACCACTACTTGACACTTACAAATAATCTTCTAAATTAGCAAATAATTAATTACACTTAAAGAAATGTCAATTCCCCAGTCACTCGTTTCACACACCTCGCTGGGCCGCACTTCCGGCGCAACTCTCGTCGCAGCACCCCTCGTGGGTCACCGCCGCGGGACTCCGTCGCCGCACTCCGCCGCCGCCGTCACACCCTTCGCCGAGATCCCACTCGACGACTCGCTCGCCACTTCACTCGGGACTCCGCCGCGCCCGCGACTCTATCGCCCGGAAACTCCCGACTTCACTGAACTCACTCACTCCCTGCCCTGGAACCTTCGTCCAAGGACTTCGCCACTCTGCCGCACCTGCGGCACTATCGCCCGGAAACTCCGCCGCGGGAGAACTCCCCACTCAGACTCTCTCTCTGACTCTCCTCGAAGGTCGGCCCAACCTCCTTAAATAGCCCTTGGGTTCCCATCCAGAACAATCGGGCATGTCTCCGAGATATCGCGCGACCTTCGCCGTCGAAATGCCCAGAAACGCATCGTGAGTCCTCGAAGGACGCGGTGGCTGCTCTAAGAACGCCGATAAAGGCGTCTGAGTCATTTTATTCCGCAGTGCGGCCTCTTTTAAGTAACCCGATCTGAGGCAGGTGCGCGCTGCGACGGTCAGGATGTAGCGAGATAGTATGACACGAGATACCAGGGAGAGGATGCGGGTGGAAGGGGGCGCAGACAGGCCGAACGAGTGCGGCGATGCCATGCACTGCAGCCAAGCGCGATCGTAACAGTATGTATGAAAATTATTTTGATATTATTTCGGTATGATGTCAGCATGATATTGTTACAATTTACAGGGTTCTTAAAGGATAGCCCAATTAATAGATTTTACTACAAACTACACAGTTTTATTGATGGCCACTACTTATGTCACTTACAATTAATATTCTAAAATGGCAAATAATCATTTTCACTTAAAAAAATGTTGTTTCTC
The DNA here is from genome assembly GCF_032445375.1 of Bacillus rossius redtenbacheri. Taxonomy (NCBI): domain Eukaryota; kingdom Metazoa; phylum Arthropoda; class Insecta; order Phasmatodea; family Bacillidae; genus Bacillus; species Bacillus rossius. The sequence continues at coordinate 119,680,085 of NC_086330.1, read as the reverse complement.
CAGTCACTCGTTTTCACACACCGCACACATCGCTGGGCCGCACCTCTGGCGCAACTCTCGCCGCAGCACCCCTCGTGGACCTCCGTCGAAGGACTCCGTCGCCGCACTCCGCCGCCGCCGTCACACTTCCCTTCGCCGAGATCCCACTCGACGCCTCGCTCGGAACTTCGCTTGGAACCCCTCCGCGCCCGCGACACTATCGCCCGGAACTGAACTCTTCGCCCTGAAGCCTTCGTCCAGGGACTTCGCCGCTTTATCGCCCGGAAACTCCGCCGCGGGAAAACTCCCAACTCCACTGAACTCCTGCCCTGGAACCTTCGTCCAAGGAATTCGCCACTCTGCCGCACCCGCGGCACTATCGCCCCGGAAACTCCGCCGCGGGAAAGCTCCCGCCAGAACTCTCACTCTCCGAGGCCCAGGCGCTTTCCAGAAATCACGAGCGCGGCTGGGCCTGTCGCGTCATTCCGCGCAGACCCGGCGGCAGAAATCTCTCGAAACAAGTGCCGGCGGCTTGCGTAACTCCGCGGCTGTCAGGTTTCGGATGTCAAACTAACAGCGCCGCGCGGGGAGCTGAGGGCTGGAAGGAGGGGAAGCGGCGACCCAGGTGCGCGCGGAACGTCTCATGTTGCGCGGCCACATAATGTCAGCCAGCTGTGCACGTGTCGCGGCCTTGCTCACGTTCGTAACCATATTTATCCTTACATCATTGTTTACTCACAACAAATGTCAGTGGTATGTCAAAATTACGTAAAAATTCATTTTCTAGATATTACTTACCAGTAATGTCAGACCTCGGTCATGTGTTCACTGAGCAATGCACAGTATACACTAATTAAACTTTTCACGTGGTCAATTTAACTTCACTTACTGCTACTACAGTATGCCAGTGACACGAGCTCACGAGATTTTAACATCCAAAAAGACAATGTATTCGTCTATATGTATGCGTATGTATTATCTTTGAAAGATTTGTGCAATGGGAGTGCATGACTTGATGTAGGCTTTTGGACATACGCCATTGCTTAGCACATGTATGTCTGCAGAAGAAAACTACAAAAAAAACACAAATTAAGCAAAAATTGCTGTTGTCAGGATTTAACGCCACACAATATTCCCCAACAGGAATGTGGTCAACAAACAAGGAAAAAACAAAGAAAAATGGACTAACAGAACGAAAAAAAAAAAACACAAATGATGACAGCACAAAAATTCCGAACCCAAAAAAAAAATCAACACAACAGTTGAAACGAGACAAAAAAACACAGCAAAACGAAAAGACGAAACAAGCACAATAGTTTTCCAAAAAAAAACAAAAAGAGAAACGAAAAAACCCCCACAAATGATGACAGCACAAAAAATATTGAACCGAAAAAATTCAGCACAACAGTCAAAACGAGACAAAAACACGACCAAACGAAAAGACGAAACAAACACAACAGTTTTCTAAAACAGAAACAAGCGACGTTTCGGGAACTGCTATCTGCTCCCGTCCTCAGGCAGAGACGCACATGGTACGGAAACACAGGTGCGACTGAGAAGGGGCTGGAAAAATGAGGGCATTTATCAGAAAATGGACATCTTGCTCAGCCAATGGCAGTCAAGCTGACTCCTCATTGGTTGTGCACCATGGAGTTAAAGCGGATTGGTTATTGTAGGTTGAGTATTGGCTATTGTTTTGTGCTGCAGGGATGTTTCTCTCTTAATCAAAGGGATCCACATATTTTTTAATTCAATGCTCTGCTGGCTGAAAATATTTTTATTGCTAATAATGAAAGCTGATTCTTTGATTTTCCTTTTTATTTTATCGGGTTCCTGTATGAGTGGTGTGGAGTCTTCCCAGAGAATTTTGTGGCTATTTTCCCATGTATGTTCAGCAAGTCTGGATTTTAGGGTTTCACCCTTCTTGCAGTTATTTTTGTGTTCTTTGATTCGGGTGGATAGAGCTCTGCCAGTTTCACCTATGTACACGTGGCCACATTCACAGGGGATCTGATACACACAGTAGTGGGTTTGTAATTTTTCTGTGGCTGGTTTCACCTTTGTAACAATGCTTTTAATAGTAGATTTAGAACGGAAAGCTGTTTTGAGTCCATATTTGTTTCCCAGGCGTCTTATTTTTTCTGAATGCCCTTGAACATACGGAATGACTAGAGTTCCTGCCGCTTTATCGGTTTCTGTGGGTTTGAGTGATTTGTTGGATTTCATATGCTGTTTGATGGTGTTAGCAGGGTAACCATTGGCTATGAGTTTCTTTTTTATATATGATTGTGTTCAACCGCAATAGATTTCTCATCAGAACAAATAATCTCAGCTCGGTTGGTTAGTGTGTGAATTATGCCAGTTTTTGTTGTTTTGGGATGGTTGGATGCAAAGTTAAGGTATTGGCCTGTGTGCATAGGTTTCCTGTATACTTTGGTTTCCAGACTGTTGTTTTTTCTGCTGACTAGTACGTCCAGGAAAGGAATGCTACCATTGGTTTCTTTTTCATAGGTGAACTTTATTGATGGCCTCAGAGAGTTAAGGTGGTTCACAAATTCCTCCAAAGTTTCAAGTCCATGTTGCCAGACAGTGAAGGTGTCGTCTACATAACGGAGCCAGATTTTAGGAGGGCTATTACTTTTGCTAAGTGCTTCTTGCTCAAAGTTTTCCATAAATATATTGGCCATAAATGGTGAAAGAGAAGAGCCAATTGCCATGCCATCGGTCTGTTTGTAGAAAATATCCTTGAACTGGAAATATGTCGTGGTGACACAGAGGGTAATCATTTACATGATGGATGGGATTGGTATTACAGTTCTGTCCATTAAAGTTGGATCAGCCTCCAATTTGGCTTTGACAATGCTGAGTGTTTCGGCTACTGGTACATTGGTGAAGAGGTTTTGGACATCAAAACTCACCAGGGTATCGTTGTTTTCTATTTTCAGTGTTTGGACTATAGAAATAAAATGATTGGAATCTTTGACAAAAGTATCTGTCTGTCCTGCTAGTGGCTCAACAATTTTCAGGAGGTATTTTGATAGTTTCTGGCATGGGGCATTACAACAACTGATGATCGGGCGCAGAGGCATGTCCGGTTTATGAATTTTTGGAAGACCGTAAATGTGGGGTGCTTTACTGCTGTGTGGCGTCAGTTCTGATCTAGTTTTGTCTGGGATGTGATTCTGATGTTTTTTTTAGAGTTTGGTACACTTTTCTTTCAAGACTGGCTGTGGGGTCTTTTACCAGTTTTGTATATTGATCTGTGGTGATCAAATCAGTAATTTTTTGGTCATAGTCTGTTTTGTCAAGTATGACTGTAGCACGACCCTTATCAGCTGGGAGGATTACAATGGTATGGTCGGATTTCAGAGATTTGATGGCCTTGAGTTCATCAGGTGGCAGATTTGGTTTAGGTGGACCAGCTGAGGTGATTGCTGTACGCACATTCCAACGAAATTCATCTTGTTTGGCGGCAGGAAGTTTGTATATTACACTCTCAACTGATGAAACTATGTCAAGTGCAGGAATGTGTCGTGGAGCAATGCTGAAATTGAGGCCTTTTTGTAGAACATTTTCCTCGCTATTGGACAGCTTTCTTCAAGATGAATTAACGACAGTGTTAATTTTCTGTATTGTGGGATGAGTTTTTGTATTCACCATATTCGTCAGTTTGACTAATTTATCTTTTTGTTTCTCTTTGCACTGTAAAGACTTCATTTGGACAAGGTTCGTGATGGACTGATAAATGCAATTGAAATCTTTAGTATTAAGGATGGGCGTCACCAGTCTGGTGCAACACGTCACTAGCATGTCGGTGACACACCCATAAGTTTTGCCTTTACCAAAAATCGCTCGAGCAGCTACTTCAAAAATAAGTTTTGAACCTAACCTCTCATTCATGCGCCGCAATTTAGAAATATTTTTAGCGGAAGTGAGCCAAAGACAGGCTCTGGACTCGACTATCATATAAAATGTATTAATATGTTAAATATGTATGTTCAATCCAGGACCAAATGCAGAAGTTAAAAAATATGTGCGCTCCACTTAACGATATAGCGATGACTGATCTACAGATGCATTGAGCTGAGGCCACTGAGCTACTGGCTCAACTTCACACCACGTCACACTCTAAGGTGGGAAACTCAAGTTTCAGTTTCCCAATGTTTGTAACCGTCGTTTAAAATTACGAATCTCGCGATAATCCAATCGGGGGGAAGGGGCAGGGGGTTGAACCGCCAAAAACACACTTCCCCTCCCTAAATCCGCCTATACTGTGCATTCTCATTACAAAAGCTTGCAAAATAATATTAAGCCCAAAAACGCTACGAAGTTTTATCGTAATGGCTGGTTTACACAAGGCCACAAATTCAGCAAACTCGCCATGTAGTCGAGTGGTGCCGTGAGCTATCCGGTAAAATGAATAGTGGACGGTGGAGTAGCCTCCCCCACTCGCCACTCGCCACTCAACCTCTACTTCAATAGCGAGCCCCTCAATGCGGCGGGCGGCGGGGCCGGTCGAGGAAATGGGTCGAGGTGCGCGCGGGTCCGTTACTCGCCAATGCGCTGATCGTGACGGCATGCGTGTGGCCGACTCCCAACTCGCATTCCCCTGCGCATCGCCCGGCCGGTGCTGCTCCGCAGGGCGAGCACTTCGCTACACCACTCGTGCACGGAGGCGTGTTTCGCTGCACAACGCAACAAACCTCAAGTAACGCTTCAAGACTTTTCCATCTTCCATTCCGCTGATGCTTTATTGTAACCATAGAGAAGGGGGGAGGGAACTTCCACCCCACCCCCCTTTTCTAGGAATTTAAAAACCCCTCACGGTGTTGACATTCGTAACTTTTAAACGTAGAAACGCCAAAACTATTCTTTAAGGTAAATTTTTTAACATTACCAAGTTTTCCGCCTATTGCATGATTATAAGCCTATAAACACCCCTCCCCTCGTCAAAAACCCTTGGGCCGTAATATTCTGATGACGGTCTTGGCTGTCACAATATGCTAGTTAACTGACACTAGTAATTACACTGAATATTAATCCGTCTTTTTTCCCGGGAAGCTTTATTAGATTCCGCATACTTATTTAATTACCGTAAGCGTAATGCTACTACGTCATTTATTTGCAAAGTATAATTACGCTACTACGTCATTTATTTGCAAAGTATAATTACGCATGTTTTTGCATATTTTGAACCAAATTTATTCCACATTTTTCCTACTTACAAAAAAACTTATTTTGCCCGCAAATCAGACCAACTTTTAACAGGCCACAAGATTAATCTATCTGAATCCTCCTATATTCTTACTGCTACAGACTCCTGGACCTAAAACGGGCTCTCGGCTCTTAAGGTGGGTTTTGGAGTGAATACAATGTTAAGACGAACCGATAATTAATCGGCACTTATTCCTAGTTGGTTATGTTCAATCGTATACTGATATTTACTCCAGAGCAAAAAAAAAATTTCACAGAAGAAACGAGCGTACTTAGTAAGACGCTCGCTCAGGAAAACCTACATTTCACACGCATAATTTACAGAGGTAAATCTTCTGATAAACGAGTACGGTAAGTATGAGTGTTTAAGGCGGAACCGAAGCGGTTGCCCTTATTTACTAGGTTATTTCTTCTAGGGCAATAGTTTGCATGTTAGATTGTAATACATTTACTTGGTATGTTCTTGAGACACCTGCAGTGTGTGCTGCAAGAAATCCGGAAGGACGTACTAAAATAAAGCATTCCTAAATGTTTGTTTGGCATCCAAGGCGGGAGCCCCGGGCAGGCGGCAGCTGCGAGGAACAATGAGATGACGTCACGCACAAGGGCGTGCGCGCACTGCCGAGGCGTGAGGGATCGCGCGCGCGACTGTGGCTCCCCGCCAACACTTTCCCCGCGGCTCGCTTACACTGGACGAGTTGTCCTATCGATGTCACTAGCAGAGCTGGCGCAGGTCATACTTCACTTCTTGCTAAACAACGTTTCTAGCTCATTGGAAAACTAATACTTGAAAAATGTTTAGCGAGACTTCGTAGCCAATGAAATAAAGGGCAGCAGATGACAAGCCTCCATGTAGAATCGAACACAATGATCGAGTGCGTTCTGTGTGAATGACGGCAGGGAAGTGTAACGCTAATGAAACACGTCGTGTTGAAAGGGCGAGGGTAGTCGCACAGTTCCTCCGCCTACGTCACGCACAGCAGCCGACCAAGTTCACCAACGTACTCTCAGAAACTCCATAAAATTTTTCAAGCTACGTCGAATTTGACTCAGTGTGAGTTTCACCACGACTCATCATTCCATTGGAAAGTTTAAACTTTGAATTTGGTTGTAGGTACAATGTTAGAAAAAAATCACATCGTCCAGATACCATAAATTCGTTGACATTCCTTTGCTCTCTCAGAACTAAAAATTTACTTATTCGGAGCCATTTGTCCATGTATTCCATCATATCTCAATTTAAAAATTACCCGATATGATAAAATGAAAAGTTTTAATATTTAATTTCGACAAACTAAGAAATTAAAAAAAAAGTTCAAGGTGAAAACTAAATGACTAACGCCAGACATGAAATTGTTTAATGGTTGAATCGGTTCTTAAGCCAGCCTCATACGATACCCATTTCCTTAGCTGTGTTCATACCTATTTTCTGTAAGCGTGTCTGCTTCCGTGTAGGTAACATTTCAGCTCCCTTTCAAGGTGACTGGCTCTGGGTATATAAGATAAAAGTTTTGATACCAGAAGTCTTAGCCAAAACCGTAATAGAATGTGTTCTATTTTTCTGTTATCCCCACGAGCCGAAGTCGTCAAGATGGCAAACCCACGTGTAGTAACATAAGCCCGTAGATAGCTGTTATTGTAAACATTAGGGGACATAAACGCATTGGTATGTGAAATATAATTGGTAAAAATAAAATAATCATAGAAAGAAGTAATCACAAGTTTTAAATTACGAAAAAAACTGGTATTACAATGTTATTATACATAGTTTACTTAAATATCAGCAATAGTATTAGTAGCACAGTTTGCAGAACGCATGGATGATGGGCTCAGGGTGGGTTTTTGAAGTGGTTCAAACCTCGACACGAAACTTTTTGCTTTTTTTTAAATAACATATAACTAGATTATACAAACTGTTCTTTAAGGAACTATGTATTAATACCTATATACATTAATACATTTTATTTGTTTTTGCTTGAAATAAAATAAAAAAATTATATGTTCACATTTCATTTAAACAAAAATTTAATTATCTAATTAGAACACATTTATTAAAAAAATTAATTCCCATAAATTATTAATAAACAAACACTTCATAAAACCCCACACCTGTTAGCCTAAATGAAAAAGCGAAATTGTTTTCCTTCAATTTAGAATTGAGTTTATTACGGGAGCTACTACTATCTTAAACTATGCGTGTTTCTTTCTCACTTGGTAACCAAAAATGTTATTTGCAATTTTTCAAAGTAGTATAATAAGTAATAAATTAACATATAAAATATGTGAAACGCTAGCATTTTCAAAAATTGAAATGAAATCAGTACAATTATATAATACAGTGAATTAGCATTTCAGCTGTCTGATTAATGAAACATTATAAATATATCATAAATAAACAACATGAAAGCACTCCCTAATTCCCTTGTAAATTCTGAATTTTATATTACTAGATGTTGAAACTAACCTAGCAAAATTGATCTTGTTTTCAAATCGAAACCAATTTTTTTATTATTTTTGCAAGTGAAGTGTAGAAGAAAAAATTCAAAAATCAATCACCAGGTTACATAATTTTTAAAATAAACAGCTGCAATTTTTATATATTTTCAGTATTTGGTTAAATGGACAGCAAAATGTATATCCTAGATATGCTTACTTTTGTCGGCAACTGTGTTGACTGGTTCTCTGTTAGTATTCTAGATGTCGTATATGGAGTAACGAATTATTCTACTTTACAAACTTTTACGCCCACTGTTATACCCATAGGTATAACAATAGGGATATAGCATAAATTGGACCTTGTGTGGGGTGGGCTTTACGAGCCAGTTCGGTAGAAGAATTATTAATTTGGACCTCATCGCGATTAATTTGGTGCTAGTTTTGCATTTTGTAAGCTCCCGGTTATACTCCAAAAAGCACTTGCTCAAATTTTGCACTCGCGATCAGAAAATATTACAATAAGAACGCCCTAATTTATTTAATAAATAGGTTTTTAAGCATTGTTTCATTAAACATTAACTCATACAACATAAATAATATAGCAAGATTTATAAATAACCAAATCAAATACCAACACACGCATTTAATAACTATAACCGTGTAGGTATTGATAACTGCATTAATAAATGTATGAATTCCGCACTGGCAAGAGGTTAAACTAATGTAGTTTGTACTTGTTTAAAACGCAATGTTTCACACGTGACCACCTGGTACACAAACAGTGGGAGGGAACGGCAGCGCCCAGCGCGTCGCACAGGCACAGCACAAAGCAGTTGCAAAGAGCAGCTGCAGCGACAGCTCTCGCACCGACACCAAGACTTGTTTCACCGTCAAGGGTGATAAGGGGGCAATATCCTTGCACGAACTTATGAAAAAAGTATGCGAGATCTTGGTGAAAGTATGAGTTATCTGGGTGATGCAAGATGCGCTGTTACTACACCTGGAACTCAAACCATACAGGAAGTGATGCATTTTGAAAATGATAATGGAACTAACAGTCCAAACAACTTATGGAAGCAAGTTTTTTAACACAAATATTATTGAAGTTATACTTCTTTAGGCGCGTTATGAAAAAATGATGAGTGAAATTTTAAGATTCGCGCGCGCATCACTGCAACACAAAATTAACAGGTTGAAGCTGCCCGCTAAATCGCTCATTAATTCTCGAAAAAAAGCTACCAACAAAATAGAAATAGAACCTCTAATCGCGCATGTTGGCACGCTCGTCACCTCTGATCACTGTTTTCGTATTTATAATATTTATCCACATGTTTCTAGTTTCTACATTCACAACACGTGTTTTAGTTTCATACAAGTGCGAATTATATATGTGCTAATAAATTATATTCAGTAGTGATTTATATTGAATAATTTGATTAATACTATTTTTTATTCGTAAATATTAGTAACAAAATTGTGCTTATATACTTTTTCAAGTGCTCCAATATAATTGAGGTTAACTATCCGTATGTATTATATATTAATATAAAATTAAATATAATTTAATATAATTAATACTAAATATTATTTTATTAATGTTAAATATTTATTATTGGTTATTTAATATTTACAAAATAAAGAAATAAATTTAATAAAACATTTAATAAAAAATTGTGACAAAAATTAAAATCGAACATCTAATTAAAATATTTATAAAAATAAATGAACAAATTTAATGAAAACTTTTTGATAAAAATTAAAAGTGAATATTAAATTAAGAAAATAATAAATATTTAAAAAATGAAAAATTTAAATTAAATTTTTTAATTTATTATTAAATTTATTTATTTTCTTTTAAAATATTAAATATTCAATAATAAATATTTAAAATTAAGAATATTATAATATTTAGTACAAATTATGTCATATATTTATTATTCTCTACATTTTATTTATTTAATTTTTCAAATTTAAACTGAACTTTATTGGCTGTTCACTACCTTTTTCCAGCCCTTTTATTATTTTATTGTAATTAATTATGTGCATGCAATTAAAAACTATTTTTTAATGATGCCAAAGAAGTATAACTTCTCATGCGCGTACATAAGTACACACACCCATTTTTTTTTTTTCTCGAAACGCAGCTAGTAAAATAGACCAGACTTCGACTTTACTCGCGGTAACAGCTAGCGGCGGTTTTTTTTTTGAAACCACCAACGTAAAACCAAGCGAGATTGGTTAGCGAGTGAATTCCAGCTTATCAGAAGATTTCAGAATCGACTTCATCTAAATATTGGCGGTCTCTTTAAACAGAAAAAAAATTAAGAGCAGGGAATTACGTTTTTGAATGCCTTCTTGACCAAAAGAGGACGTTAAGTGATAATTCACAAATTTCAAATAGTTTGAATTTTTCTTTGGTTAGTAAGCAAGATGCGCGGAGAAACATACAAAACAGCTCTCCACACTCATTTAGATTTTGGTCAGTTGACAGGAATTTGTGGAACACTCACAGTTCATTTAATATTTTTCCCCCGTTGTGATGATTCTTTGCTCTGGCTCATGGCTGTCGTATGCTTCATGTTGTGCCAGGAACTGCATTCATAGCTTAGCTTACATTTTACATGCTTTCTGCAACAGCAGCATCCATATTCCCCACGGGCAAAAATGCTTGGCCTTCCCGTATTGGTTCTGCCGGAATATAACGTGAGGTATAGACATCTTTAAATATATTGTTTCGCCTCAAATTTTCTCAACAGATATTTACTAAATACCTCAATCTAATAACTGTAAAAAAAAAAAAGCTTGTGTGACCTACGTTTGGTAAATATATTGTGAGAACATGTGTGGTTAGCTTGTGAGAACATTGGTGACCCAACAACCCAAAAGAGATATCATAATAAATTTACAGGAAATTCCCTTACTTAAAAGTGACAAGAAAATGAAAGGATAAACGTCACTTCCCGAGCCTTCGGCACCCTAGCGTCAGAACGACAGAGCAAGGAAATGAAATTGTGTAATCGGAACTGACAACTTCCGCCGCCTTACCGACAACCAATGCAAGTCATCGCACGAGTTCCTTGCTCCAAAAATCTTGCAACTCTTTGTTCAAGATTTGGTACCACGTTTTTAAAAAATGCTTAATATTGTGACGGAATAAACCAAACACAAACCTATGTAGCATCAGACTAGCTGATCATGAATCAATGATTATTTTGTTAATTTTATAATGCTCCTTGCAGCACCTGTCAAAAAAGTAACACCCTATCTTGAACAGAGTATTCAGGAGCAGCCTCGGAGAATCCAAAAGACCCAGAACTACAGCGAACAGCGCTAATCAATGGTATTTGTAATGCTTGCAATATGTAATCTTAAAACCATTATCACACAATTAAACAGTAAGAACCACATACACACAAACGGCCCTTAGATCCTTGCAGTGTCAAGTAAATAAAATCTCAGCACAAACTTTCAGCTTTATCAAATAGTGAAATACCGTGACTACTCCCCTATCTTAAAGTTGGGTCCAGGTAAAACCTGCATCGACACATGGAAAATCCTGGGCTCATGCATGCGGGGTTAAATTATTGCGAACATTAAGCAGGCAGGTTGAATACAGGCCAAGAAGGATGGTTCTGAAGAAGAGTTGGTCGGAGCAGATAGTTCCAACCTGTTAGGGTCCAGAGCTTGGACCTTGCGGTCCGGTCCGCATTGGTATTAGTGCGCGTCTGTACTGGTACCCCTAAGCCCTTGGCGGAGAGCGACTTCATTCGTCGCCCTGCGACTGCCAGTCAGCACGTGAAAGGAAGACGGTGTTAAGTGTATATTACTAATACTTATTGTACGTTAAATTGCGTTAATTAATCGAGACATTGCGCATCGGGTCTCACTGAAAACGTCACATGTCGGCAGAGAAATTATAAAATCTGTAATTGCAAAACCCTAGCTCCAGCATCTACGCGCCTGACTGCGAGTAGCTGTTTTGGGCAAGATGGAGCCAGGTGGCAGGCGGAGAGCCGACCTTGGCCGTGGCCGCTCAGGGCCCAGGTGGCCCGGGGCCGGACCGCGGACCTTGGACCAGGCTGACGACCGAAGAGTCGCGTCACGCCGGGTTTACAAACTACGCAAGGAACGCAACCAAAACAAGTAAATAACGATCGTTTATAAACCACCACGTCACTAACCTTACAACGTGAAATTGTAGAACAGAACAAAACAAAACAAAATTCCGGGCTTCTTTTCATGAAAACATATGCAACTGTCAATAATTCTATTTAAAAGTGTTATTTTAATTTTATTTTAGTTTACGAAAGTTTAACAAGTGAAAACGCCATATATAATAAATACATGGTGGTCTTCTATGCACAAGATGTATGCGTCTTTAAAGGTATTCCGAACTCTCCATTTCAAATTTAGAAGGCAAAAACGCAAAGTAGAATGGTGGAAGATGATAGTGTTAGATTTAACGAGTATTGGAATACGTCGTTATTGAACTTTTTGAGTCTCGCGCTATTGCGTTTCCTACATAGTTTATAAACCCGGCCGACCAACATTCACACCAGTCCGGATACCGGGTGCTTCCATAATGTTGATGTTGACTGGTCCTTGTATCTGAACACGCAAACGAATACGAGTTTTTAGCCTCACGGGGTTTACTTAACTGCCAACTATTATCTCATTTTGTTTTCGATGGTTTAAAAATTATATCAGCCTATGCGAAATGATGTTACTATATTTTAATACCTACTGAATACTGAATACACCTGCTTTTTTTTGGACTAATTTCAAGTCTTAGAAATATAAACTTGGCAAAACTGAGTTTTTTTGTTTAGCGCGGATATTTATTTTGCAATCGTGCATTTTTTACCATACTAAATTAGCTAAAATCACTACCTCCAACGGTAAATCAAAAATATGGCCCGTTGGCCCTATGTTGGCCATCCCTTCTCGACGTCATGTCTAAGAGATAAAATATAGCAAAAGTCATTAATTCTCGTAGGTTGTGGCACTTATGTACCAAATGAATTAGTTTGATTAAAATGCTTTTTATCTACCTCAATGTCTAACTTGTAATTTAGTAAAATGTGAGGTCACGTCGAAGATATCAATTCAGCGTAATGATTTCATCTTAGCAGTTAATTACTACGAACAACTTCAACTAACAAGAGCAAAGTTACGGTTCGTTTGGCGCCATGCTTGCAGGACCAGAACATTGGCATTTGGAAACAGTTTTAACCAACTGTGTTTTATGGAAGAGGCTGTGTAACAATGTGAATTCTAATTCATATTAATTAACCATCATCAGGTGTGATTGAGCACCATTTCTACAATGTTTTGTGGATTGCAATGTGGCAATGGTGAGGTAGAAAGTGACCAACTATCAGGGGCGACTCCAGGAAGACGTTTCGAGGGAGGCTATCGCAACAACAAAAAATGCATTTCAGAGATTGGGCTTGGAATATGTACAAATGTATGCTCTCAAATATTAAACTTTAATAGTTTCATACAAGTTTTGATGAAAGAAAAGTTTAACACATGATTTTAAGAAAACATTAATATACCTACCCTAAAAAATAAAACAAAATAATACATTTCAGAGTCGTTAGTGGTTATTACCCTCCCCCCCCCCTTTTTTTTTTTAACCCCTTTACCAATTGACACATCGTGCTACCTGGCAATTCCTAAATCCATGGATAAGTTTTGGAGCGTTCAAGTATTACGTAACGCAATTTTTTGATATTTTTGACCACCCCTCCCCCCATGTAACGCGCCGTAACGTTTTTCTGTACCCCCCCTCCCCCCTAGTAAATCGTTACGTAACCCCAAGTGACCATTTTTACCTAAAAGTCACAATTATGTGGCGTAACGTACCGGAATAAGTCACTAAAATACCTTTGTTATTGTTTTAATCGCGTTAATGTTATTTATTAACATTTGAAATATCTTGTTTTTAAAAGCAAGAGCTTTCTATTGTTTTTTTTTGTCCTAATAAATTTTTACTACTCAATCATACATTTAGCAATCATACATTTAATTAAGTCGTTTTCCTGACTTGGCTCTGTCCTTACACACTTTTTGCTTTATCCGCCATTGTTCTCATGCATTCTCCTATTTTAGCGTTTTACTAATAAAGCTATTAAAATTAAATAACAAATTTTATTTCTAATAATTAGTTTTACCTTTGGCAATGCAATTACAAACATTAAACTAACTGCAATAAAATATATTTGTCAAAATATAATCGTATTTAAGAATACGATCGAACGAAAACGAAAAACATTTAAAATAAAATTAGCCATAATTAAAATAAGTAGATTGTAAAAAAAAAACAATTCAATTGGAGTTTTACTGCTCCTCTGTCCATGGGTTTGCCAGCCACTCAGATTCTTTCATTACTGGCATCCGGAGAGCAGACGAAGAGGGTTCAACTTCGTCTTCGTCGAGCCAATCGGCATCCTCAGACGATGTTTCACAGCGACGCACAATGCAGAGAAGCTCATTTGCCCTTCTTGCAGCAAGTCGCTGTGGCCGTACTCGACTTTCACGAAGGTCTTGGGCAGTCTTGCCATGCATGTAACGATTGTGCATGTGCACTCTCTTGTGGGATGTAAAAAAAAAAACCCACAGGTTGAACATACTCGGTTCTTTAGGTCGGATTGTACTGATGGGCAAAAGAAATCGTAAGGCATCTGCTTAAACCCTTCTAGAGGAGGCGACAGATCAACAGACAACCTCACAAGAAGTGGCGAAAACTTGCATGATCCGCTATCTGACTAGGTACCACGAACTTGTTTGCGGTTTGAAGGATTGGGCAGGGTGGCGGCAGGAAAGTTTCTGGAAAGACAGATTTTAATGCACTCAAGCGGGAACAGCAGAATTCATCCGCGCATATAATAACTTGCAAGAAATATTGCGATTCACGGACGTGAGCGCTATACCACGCCATACTAGGGTCTGCTGGATCCTGCAAGCTATCTTCAGGGTTTCTATATTCCGCCGAAACATCGTAGTTGTCAATTTTCATACAGTCGGTCGAGTGCTTGGAGCACATAAACAAAAAGGGTTGCCATCTTAGGAGAAAAAAATACGAACAATTCAATCGGGAATCCTTTATAAAAAATAAACGTAAAGGGTTGCCAGCTTGGGAGATTTTAATTAACAGGCATTCCATAGTAACGGGTGTTACGTCTGGACAACAAAAAAAGTCAATATTAAATAAACTAAAAATGTTAAGAAATCATTTAACATACCTGTTGATAGCACTTTGCTAAATGAATATAAGTATTGCTGTAGAAGCAGTTTATTAGCATATCAAATGCAAAATAAAGTATGGAAAAAATGGTAACGGGTGTTACAGCAAATGGACATCTTACTTTAGTTCAGAGTGATTAATCTCAAAACTCTGTGAACTGAAATTTAAAAAAAATTGGAAAAAAATTATGAATCCAAGCCAAGCTTATAGGCTTCACACTGATGTCAAGAAGTTGTTTGTAGACAAACTATTAACCATACCATTAGTAAAATAGTAAAGTAACGGGTGTTACAAGGTTAGTAACGGGTGTTACACATCCTAAGTACCCATGGATATTGTCCAAATTATAGGTCCAAGATAACAAAATAATGAAATAAAAGTAAGGTGTAACTTGTCTATTTGCTAAAAAATATGTTTAATTTCAAAATAAGCATATATATTTACTTTTAGTTCCCACAGCTTAAAATAAATATATTTATATACATCTACTCATTTTTTTAAACATAACTTATCTAATAATTTCCAAATTTCAACATCATTGTTTCATTGTGTATGTATACTGTTTGGTTGGTTGGGTTATTTACTAATTAAGTACTTAAATTAAATGAACACAAATAATATCCTCCTAATGACAATTTTCATTAGCCTAATTCACAAGATTTCTGAAATATCACGGACGACATGCTCAAGTTTCCATTAAAAATTACACTATAGCAAAACGGAATTATAAACTGACTTATTACTACAAGTAAATGTCTACCTAAACTCTTTCAAACACATCTACTTTTTTTTTAAAATTTGTACAGAATTGTGAAAATACCCTTTGGCTGTACGTTTGGGTTTGGTAATTTACTAATTACTTGATTGAAATGTACATATGTAATGTTTCCATCATCAGCAATAAAGACAGTTTTGTCTGGTCCACAAGATTTCAAAAACATCACTGACAAACACTTTTCATCATCTACGCTTCCTTGAGAAATTTCAGCATATCTATATACAGTTCCTTCTGAATTATTGTGACCTCGCAAGCTTGGAACATTTATTAGAAAAAACATACCAGACTGTATATCTCCTGGGCTAGCAATAGGAAAAGTTTCTATAAACTGGCAACTTTCAGGATTGTCCTCACTGTCTGAATCTGAGTACACATCATTGTAATGAAGACGACACCCAATCTCTGTCAACACAGATACAGATGGTTCAAAATCAGATTCATCAATTTCAGCTCTAATCGTAACTTTTGACATCAAACTTGATGAGGTCTTCCCAACTAGAATGTTATTAAAATCGTACACCCTGAAGTGATGACTTGCTTGTATTTGTGGAATTGGAAAAACACTTTTCCAGTAGTTATTTAGTACAGTTTCATTCTGTAACACCTCTGTCTTGTCAACATAAAAACTTTCTATTCCAGTAACTTTCCTGTTTATGTGATCATGGAATGAAATCTCTAGCAGTTTCAATGTGAATTCTTCTGTCTCCTTTTACTGTCATCCACACATGTCGTTTGACTGTAGATATTATATTAAAGTGTTCCCAGCAAAATAAACTAAGAGGTATATAGGACTGCAGACAAGACATGAAAAAGAAGTTTCATGTTACTACCTAGTTTTAATTTAAACACACAACTTTGGCATACACAGCCAGGAGAGTGTTACACTTTCTTTTACACATATTACTTAAAATAATCCAAGGTAAGCTACTTTACTATAATTACATTTATAATTTAAATAGCTTGTGAAAGTTTGAGGCAGTTATTGTGGGACAGTTTGGCAGATAAAATTCCAACTAACCATTTAAAACAAGAATTAGTTTCATAATACATTTACAAAATTCTTTTTGGTTAAGTTTTTGTTTTCCAGTACAATAATATGGTACCTGAACAATTTCTGTACACAAAATCAACATGTTAATAGCGCTTGTAACACCCGTTACCAATGCTACGTAACACCCGTTACCATATTTTTACTCCTTAAATTTCAATATTAATATTTTCTTTGGTAATCAAAATGCTACTGAGAGACATAACCTCACATTTGTTAGACATTCATTTTATAAGTGTTATGGTTTAGTTATTATGTAAACTTTTATATGTTTTTGGTAACGGGTGTTACACAGATGATATCAAAATAAACTTGAGCTATATTGAAGCAATTTTAATTATCTTACTATTATTGAGAATGCTGCAGTAAAGTATAAACTTTCAACAAGGTCACTGCACTAAAATCAAAGGCATCAGCTGATTATCAATATTAAAAACAATATTGCCAACTTAATGATCAATTTTACTCTTGATTCCCCACACAGATAGACAAAGTTAAACTGTAGAAAACAAAAGAAATAATTAATGAATCATAATAATTTTTTGGACAATGGACTGTGAGACTTTTTTCTACAGTATTACGTGAATAAACATTGTTTATAATTTTTTTAAATTTTTTGCACTTAGGCTCATTTTGGTATGGAATGGCCCCTAACTAGTTTTTTTATTAACCTTTCAGACCAATCGTCTTTCGTACCACAACATTACTGTTGTGATGAGAGAAAATCTCACACATAGAAAACAGTGTATTTTGAATATCAATACCTATATAATTTCTAATATGGCGATTGGAGTCTACGTTGACAACCGAAGTATAACGAAGCCATCCGAATAGCGGTATTTTTTGTTTTAACTACTTTACTGGAGTGACGAGAAAAACTATCACAGCTGTTGATAAATATATATATATATTGCTTTACGTTTGGAGTTAAAAAAAAAACAATATTCACTAATCCTGTAAAGCAAGCAGAAGCAATTTTGTGAAGGTAAAAAAATTTTTTAAGCTATCATGCCATTTGAAATTTTGAGAAAAAAAAAAGTTTTAAAAAATGCGTGAAAGAATCTGTCTCTACGCGACCGTTCTGAAGGGTAAAAAAAAAAAAAAAAAAAGTGACGTAACGCGTAGGTCAAACACCCCTGTAACGCATCGTAACGTTTTACAAGACCCCCCCTCCCCCCCAAATTCGTTACGTAATACTTGAACGCTCCCTTTATGAACGGCACAATCCCCAATAAAACCCAAAAATTATTCATTTGTTCTTCAAGAATTGGTAACCATGAAATTTAAAAGAAATATCAATTTAATTAAACATGGTTCAAAGGTCATTTTACACAAATCTCGAATCAACATGGACCATCACTGCTTGAAACACAACATTGCCTAAAACCAAACTACACCAAATGTGCTTGAGAGAAACAGATCTACTGTTCCATCACACCTTGGATGTGTAGGATTCAGAGTTTTAAATGGGGTGTTTTTTTTGTTTTTTTCATTTGTTCATTGTGAAATTATATATAATTTCCATGTTCTTCCGTCTTAAAAAAAAAATTGGCATGAATTTTATCATAACAGAGAGACTGAAGTACTGCAAAGACTGGAGGCGACAAATTGCCACATCGATGGGTAAGACTAAGAATAGACACCAATTTCAATTTTCAACTTATTCCTAAACTATGACCAAAGGTAGTATGTGTTCTGAAACCTCTCATTAACACTGAAGAATCTGAAATTCAAGTTAGCAAATAAAAAAGTGATCAAATTTGCTGCAGCAGATCTGGAGTTAAAGGTAAGCATACACACTGTATGTGTGACATTGAATTACATAAGATAAAAATTGTTGATACATTGGTAAATTCATTATTTTGGCAAAACTATGTATGACTTCATCTTTAATCAATTGGGTCCTAAAAATTGAAAATGTTAAAATTCTGCTATTTGACCCAGTAGGTTTCAATAAGTCATGGTTACAAGTCTACAGCATTTGAAGTTTGTCTTTTCTTATTATTAAATATTTTATTTATAAAATTATAATCATGTAGATATGGTAAATATACAGGGCTTAGAAAAAATAATCATAAAAACCTGGAAATTTTTACTAATCATACAGTAATATTTAACAAGGAGGCTACACAACATGACTGTGAATTGGCCAAGCACGATGCTTCCAACAAAAAAAAAATGTTTTACTATTTATAAAAAAAAATTAATGATTAAATATTAATATTCTTTTGGTAAATAAATGTTTTGGTATATAAATAACAAACAAAAGCATGCAAAAAAACAATAAAACAGCTGTGTAAAGTAAAAATGGACACTATTGACTAGATGCCCTAATTAAGTTGAATTTTTATCAGAGTGCCACTGAGTTATACTTGTTGCTATGTCTATTTACTCACCACTTTTTGAATTTATGTAAATTTTTTTGTTGATACGGTGGGTACTGATCCACATGATTTGTCATGAGAAATTCAAACAGCCTCTCTAAATAAGACAATTTACTTAAATTGTTTTCTTCAAAATTTTGGACCTTTACAAAATTCCTACAAAATGTTTCTGTCCCTAAACAATTGATGCAATATTTCACACATTTTCCCA
Source organism: Bacillus rossius redtenbacheri (assembly GCF_032445375.1). Lineage (NCBI taxonomy): Eukaryota > Metazoa > Arthropoda > Insecta > Phasmatodea > Bacillidae > Bacillus > Bacillus rossius. The sequence continues at coordinate 119,660,786 of NC_086330.1, read as the reverse complement.
CCATTGTTTTCATCAAAACATGATCAAATAAATTTAAATTATTTAAATTGGTTAATTAATTTACAAGATATGAAATTTTACAGTTTTTAGAAAAGTAGAATATTTGGTTCATTTTATCATGTTGAAAAAATATTATGTACACACAATAAAGTTTATGGTACCTTAGTATACTATTTTTTATTACTTTTGATATGTACTTCAACGAAAAATTAAAACAAAGAATAAAATTAATTTTTAAAGAGGAATCAGCCTTTAGAGTTATATATATATATATATATATATATATATATATATATATATATATATCTGTGTGTGTGTATATATATATATGTATACACACACACAAACATATTGAACAAGCAAAATGGGTTTTGATGCACTTTCTTAAGCCTGAAAGATGCTAACGAACACCGAAAACCTTAACTCATTGTCTTCATTTTTACAGAAAATATACATGTACTTTTAAATTTTAGCAATTTTAAAGCTAATTTTTCTTAAAATGTCAATTTCGAAATTATTTTAAAAAAAACTGAATGCAAATTCTTTTCAACCTTTGTTTTCATTTATCTATAAATACACATCAAGAGGTAATTAAAAACATACTATACAATTTATTGTGTATATATATTTTTCCACATAATATAATGCACCAAAATACTACATTTATAAAAACTGTAGTCTTTCTTAACTTGTAAACTAATGTATAGATTTCAATAATTTAAATTTATACAAAGATGTTTTGATGAGAACAATAGAAAACTGTATTAATAAAAATTGTACCAAATGTTTAGGGACAGAAACATTTTGTATCAAATTTATAACGGTCCCAAACTTTTGTCTGTACATGAATACAGCTCATAGCTTTCACCCCATGGCTTTGCCCGGAGTTAATAACTTTACTGAGTACTTCTCAATCTATATCTATATATGTAAAGAAGAGTTTCTGTTTGCTTCTTATACAAATCTACAGTTTTATTCTGAGCTTGATGAATTTTTTCTCATTTGATGTTTAAAATTACTTTCTAATCTGATTTTTAAAAAAATACTACTTTCAACTTTCTTTCTACATGGGATATCGAAAAACTAACCATATTGCCCTGATATTTCTTGATAAAATTTAGCACACAACACTCACAATAAAAGGAATATTGCTGTCAACATCTGATTTAAAAAAAAAAAACTACTCACATCTATGGTGACCTATTTTAATTTTTTTTAAATATTTTAATGTAATTTAAAGTTGATGTTTGTTGTGTTAAATTTTTACAAAGTGTGTTCATTTTATGCTTGGAGTATTTCAATTTCACTTTTGGTATTAGGTAATCAGATTTGTGTGTGGATTTAATATCCGAGGTTAGGAAATAAATACATTATATTTCTGAGGCTAGGTTTGGATTCATTGAGGTAATTAAACAAAATGAAAGGTTAGTCAGGGTATATCAGATACTGTACCGTAAATTCCTTTAATTAATTAAATTTTTACAAAAAAAAGTTTTGTTCTGACTGGATTCCTGATGAATTGTTAATGTGAAGAGCCTTGGAGTCGAGGGTGATTATTTAGCAGAGCACCATACACAAAAAATTAAATTAAATTTTGAAAATTAATTTTTATTTTACTTCCTGGCAAATTTTTTAATAGTTCTGTAAAACAGCATTGTGATATTTTAATTAAATTATTGCTAATATAGTTTTAATGGTTGTTTGTTTAGGTTAGCTACATTTAAAAACTGGTCACAAAATGAAAACGTCTTGTTTCAAATATTAAACATGGCAAAATTAATCTATTAACATTCTAACAGAAAAAAATTTAGTCTCTGGTAATGAAATAATAATTATATCATCACAGCTTTACAGAATGATAAGGAAAAATATCAGGGGTAAAAAAATTGCATTTTCTGGATTTTATTTGGATTTATCTCACAGATAATTAAGAAAACTCGTGTGGGTTGAGGATTAAAACTTGATGCAAATACTAATGCTGAATTAATATAAATTTTCTGTATTTTTAATATTTCAGCAATTTTCATTTCAATATTTTCTTATTTAAATGGTTTTACCACACCATTTCCCTGGCCATCCCCTTCCTGACTACTTGAGTAATTCAGAATACTGTTGCAATATATAGGTACAGCGTTTGGGTTATACATTTGAATATATATACTGTATAGAAGTCGCGAGTGGGTAGGATTTACTCTACGTTTTTCAGAAGCGTATGATGAGCAGCTTGGGAACTTCACCGCTGCAGTGCGCTGCCGTAACGCCCTGTATCGTCTTAGTTGTTATTTATACGTTAGAGCACAGCACTGTCGCCCGCTGTCATTCCCCGCACCCCCCACCTATCATTCACTGCAGCTCAAGGTCGTTCAACAGGAGGGGGAAGGGGTGTTTGAAGAGTTCGACACTTGTCCGCTAAGGACCACCACAAGTCGATACCCTAGAGATGGTGGTGATTGCGGCGGTGAATTAACCAACTACCTCAAAACCGTATTAGAAATTTTAACCTGGGCTGGCGACTTCTATACAGTATATATATTCAAAGGTTATACTAAGGAAAAAAATTATTGAAAAAACAAAGTTTGGAACTGAGGTAATACAATTTTTTTTTGTAAAATAGGAGTATTATATTTTAATTTCACAATTTTAAGGACTCGCTAACAATTTTATGATTTTAGTAGAAACACAGGTTGTTTATTTTTGGTTGTATGAATTAACATTTCTGTTTTTAAGGTGTCTGATCACTTTGAAAGTGTCCATTAAAGTTGAATTCACATGACGTATGGCTAAGCAATATTTGTTTCTGAATAAATAAGTAATATGCTGTGGTGCGTCCTATATTGATTTTACAAATTACTTGAGATAGAATAGCTAATGTCTTCAAATGTAACATATTTGCAGGTGGAAGACATTCAACTGGCTTCTGCCTTATCACTTGCTGTAGATGAGTCTTGCGACATAAAAGACACGGCACAAGTTGCCCTTTTTGTCAGGTATATGTCTTCCCAAGGTCCAAAAGAAGAACTTCTAGGATTGCTACCACTCTCGGGACAAACTAGAGGGGAAGATATAGTGAATGCCATGCAAAAAATGCCTCGAAGATAATAAGATTGATTTTAAAAAAATTGTTTCAATAGCAACTGATGGAGCCAGAAGTATGACAGAAAAAAATAAAGGGCCAACAATTCTTCAGAGCCAAATAAACCATGAAATTCTTACGTTTTACTGCATAATACACCAAGAAGCGCTTTGTGCCCAAACATTTTCAGCCGAAATAGTTGAGGTCACGAATATGGTAAACAAGATTGTTAACAGCATCTTGTCAAAAGCACTCTACCATTGTCAGTTTAAAGAATTCTTAAACGAAATGGAGACTCAGTATTCCGACCTCCTTCTTCACAATAAAGTGTGCTGGCTTTCCAAAGGTAAGGTGTGAAACATTTTGCTTTGTGCTTGAATAAACTAAATACATTCCTCAATGAAAAAGGCTTTAATCACCCTGAATTAGAGAACGGCAAATGGTTGCAAAAATTTTACTTTATGGTGGATATCACAATGAAATTAAATGAGCTGAATCTAAAACTGCAAGACAAGGGAAACCCAGCCTATATTTTGGTAGAAGAATTGGTTTGTTTCGAAGAAAAATTAATTATTTTTGCAGAAGATATTCAGAGCGGTAAATTACTTCATTTTCAATTTCTAAAGCAATATTGCGATAAAACCAGTGCAACTGTTGACACAAATTACTTCAACACAGTTATAAAAAAAAATTAAAGATGAATTTGCTGACAGATTTCAGCAATTCAAAACCAACAAAACCACTCTAGCATTCATAGTAAATCTTCTCAACACAAATAGTAACGAAATCCACATTGAGCCATTTGGAGTTATTTAGAAAGTAAAGCTTTGTGGAGTGGAAAATTTGCAAGTTGGAAGAGTTGGAGGTCCAGAAATGTATGTATGTAATGCAACAAAAGTGTATAGCTTTAAAAGAAATGCCGCGAGTTGAGGCTCTTATATTCAACGCATGGAATAGTCTTCCAGATAGCTACAATGAGGTGAAGAAGTTGGCATTTGGAGTGCTGACTATCTTCGGATCGACATATTTGTGCGAATAAGCGTTTTCTTGCATGAATATAATTAAAAGTAAAGTAAGAAGCTACTAACAAATGGAAATTTCGAGTCGTGTTTGAAACTTAAAACAACAAGTTATGAGCCAAATTTATCCAAACTTTCTAAAACCATCCAAAGTCAATGCTCCCATTGAATTGGTTTGCTAAAATGTATGTTATTGTGTTTTTTTTTATTTTTAAGTACAAGTTGCATTATTTAGTAAAGTTTAAATTATCAACTTGAATAACCATGAAAAGCCATCGCTCCCATTGAATTTGTTTGCTCAATTGTTTGTTATTGAAGTACAAGTTAGTGTTCTATGTACCTAAATGTTTAATTGTTTTAATTATTTACTTAAATAATAAGTGATTATCTAATAATACCATATATATTATCTAATTTGTTGTGAAAAAAACACTACTTATACCTATATGAATAAATAGATTAGTTTTTTTATAAAAAAAAATTATTTATGCAAGTACTATTTATTGTTGGCTAGAAATTTTTTTGTGGCTCTTTAAAATCTTCGATATTTTGTAAATTGTCATTTTTGACTCTTCCGACTCAAAAGGTTGCCGACCCCTGGTTTGGTTGGATCAGCAAAATTTAAAATCATTAAAATATATGAATTCTCACTCAATAAGAGTTTTTTATTCCTACTGGATTTTGAAAAACATATAGTTAAGATGTCCTTTCAAGCCAGGGAAAATTGTGTGGGTGACATAATTAAAAATGAAAGAATATTTATGGAAAAGTTGTAAATATTAAGACATGTTTACAAGATGTTATCTATCACTATAATCATAATTTGATTATATTATTTTATTTAATGAAAATCTGCAATCTTTATGTGCCTATGTGTTGTGACACCATGAAAGCAACCCAACATAATAGTGTAACATTCAGGTAATTGCAGGCTCGTTATTAAATTGTCTTAAATTTTATTTATTTTTCTCTTCAAATATTATTTTCTGTCATTAGCCTACAGTGCAAAACACTTTTTTATCATTTATTTTTTTCATTTGTATAACTTCCAAAAAGTAATAGTTCCTTATAACTATTTCTCTTAGCATTGCTTTTCCTAAGTTGAATTGCCATTTAAATGTAGAATTTTATAATAATTAAGCTTTCTAGTTCAAGCATCACATGATGAAGACAACTTCTACGCGTGGGCCCATCCCAAGTCCTTTTGGATCCCGTGCAGGAAACAATAAATATGTGTCCACCACAATATTAGTTGTTCAGATACAACCATTGTGCAGTCAGGACTTCTGCCTTTTCTTAGTGAAGAACTAGGGAGTAACTACGATAAGCTGTGTGAACTTTCGCATCGGTCAATACATCTTCATACGGTTTTGAAGACCCGGAAATTAACCCTGCCCAGTCATGTTGTCTAGCTGCAATCATGACAACGTTGTTGAGATAGTTGCCAATAATACTAATATTTTCTGCTTCCCGGAGAATCAGCAGCAGACTTTGTCCAAACAGTTCAAAAGATTCGTCCATTTATAATTTATTTCCTCTAGCCTTGCCATCCTGCCAGTTGTAGACACATCCTAGTGATCATGTTTGTATATTCTCGACACTTTAAAGAACCCTGAGCTACCAAGAGTGTTGAAAGGAACCTGTCATCTTATCATCTATACTGATTTAAAAATTTTGAGTTATTTCACTACAGTTATCAGCCACCATTAATACTTCCATATCTGCTATTACTAATTACAAAATAATTAAATACATCTGGGTTACACAAAGAGCCATTTCATTAAAATACTAATAGGTTAATAGTATTAATTTTCTTGATTTTGACACGATTGCTACATTAAATCCAATAACTTGTAATAGTAAGTTATATTGCCCTATGATCAATATTATGATTAATTTGTGCAAGAACCCAATCTTTCATTTTGCTAGTACATTATTTTATTTTGTACTGTATTTAATGTGTGATATTGAATGGTATAATGGCTTTATTTGCAAACGTTTAATACATAAACGAGAAATATTAGCAGTAAAGAAGTAGTGTCAAAAAATCAAGAAAAGTAAGTGGTTTTTCATGTTTGTGTTTCACAGTACTGTATATGTGCATTTTGTTTGCTGTGTTATGTATATACTGTATATACTGCTTATTTTTCTAAGGTAAGTAGGTTTGCAATCATTGGATGTGATAAACATAAAGCGAAATGTTTAGTAAAGGAGACAGCTAATAAAAAAAAGTATATGTTTACAATACAATACAGTACGGATAATAATGAAATCATCAACAAGGCGGTGCAAGAGCGGGAATAGGGTTTATGGACGGGGAAGAATGATATGCATGTTTTATATCAAATATGTTCTAAACTAGTATAAAATATGTTCTAAACTATAATAGGTAGGACTGTAGTATATAATAAAATAAGTCTGAAAAGTAGTTTCATACCGAAATACATTTTGTGCAAACATGAAGGATAACGTTCAAAATATGATAACGGTCTTACTCTTGGTCAGAATTAAAGTTGGGGAAATGTATGACGTAATGAAAATTGGCCAATGATAACAAACTTTATTGCAGAACAAAGAACTATAGTGTACATAATATTGGCAACAGCGTAATCTGAAGTAGCACCAATATTTGGTAGTGCCGTGGAAAAAAAAAAGTCAGGGTGAGTTTTGGAGGGATCATAGAACTTCGAGTGAATTAATAAGTAGAATAAATTATGTTTATAAAGTAAAAAAAAAATAAGTACACAATAAGTCATACGTATGTACAAAGACATTTATTGGATATGTATGGAAAAAAAACACGAAAGAAGAGGAAGGTCATGTTGTTTATATTATCATAACAGTGCCGTTTAAAGAAATAATGTTTGATTGCAGTAAACAGAAAAACTACAGTTCGTGTTTCGCAATTTAGAAAATATAAAATAGAGAAATGACAATTTTTTTTTTGGCATAAATGATTATTGCCATAAGGCTAAGAAAGGTAGGTGGTCTTTAAAGCACATTAAATGTTTGTGATCTGCACTGGAGTTGTGTATTATATGCATTTGTTATGATGTGTCAGGCAAGAGTTATATTGTTTGCAATGTTCGGTTAAAAAGTTTATTCGGTTAAGTGATTTATAAAATGTAGTAGGTAATGTAAAAAAAGGATAATTTTTCTACAGGTTAGTTTTGCAATCAACAGGGTGTCTACCAGATCTAATAAATGAAATTCCCTGATTTTTCCAGGTTTTCCAGGTCTAAAACTGAATTTTTCCAGGTTTTCTTTAACACAATTACGACATTCCACGAAACTGAAAAAACTGCAGAACAATACATTGATGGGTTTCAAAGTATTTCAACTTACTTAAATTAGTAAAAATATTACCTTCTTCTAAACGTGGCCAAAGTGACTCGATGGCAAATAAAACATTCTGCTACAAATATTTCACAACTTACTTTTGCAAAAAACATTAGTAAAAGGAAGCTCCCGTCAATTTCGCAGTGACTCAACTTTTGTGTCTATAGCACTTGCTTCAGAACAAGCCAAATCCAACACTCGAGCCTTCTTAAACTGCAATGCCTTGATCTCCTCTTCAACTCTTCTTTTTTCTGCCTTCTTCTTGCCTGTAGCTTCCTTTTCTTTTTGTTTTGTTTGCAGGGCTTCCTCACGCCTACAACTAGCATTTCTTACATACTGTAACATGGAATTGATGATATCAACATGCTCTACACCTCCAGAACGTTGAACAAAGTCGTACACTTGTCTTTGTGCAATCAGTGTTTCTTCCTGCAAGTTTTCAGTCAGCAGATTAGAATTCACTGAAAATCCTCTTTCCAATGATGCATTTCCATCATCATCCTCACAAACTTTAGAAGGCCTGTTTTGGCAAATACTGTATGTGCCTTAAGAATGAGCATCCACAAGTGATCAAGGCGCCCATCTTCTCGAGAAAAAGACGAGAACAGTGCTTCAGAATCTTGCGAGGAACATACCAACTGATATGATCACTCAATGTTATCAGCTTCTTGTCCTGATAGCCACCTGTTTCGAAGACAACATTCTAAACTGTACTTCACACGCTGTTTCTTCACACCCGAATTTAAAGCCATAGACGGACATAAGCAGGAAATTCCTTTGGTAAGTTTGTACTTCAGGGGACTTTTGTCTTGAAGTTTTTTTACCATAACCTTTGGACAAGTCCTAACATCATTTTTCAGTAAGAGGACAGACTTTTCTGGTACTTTCTCTTTCTTGATGGCATGGTGTACTGCATAACCCAACTTTATTTTGTTAGCAGTCAATAGATTTTCCTGGTTATCTACATCCAATTGAGATACATTGCGTTTTTCCCTAAAGCTCTTCAGTACCTCTGGTTTCACAAACTTTCCTGCCAAAGCTAATAAAATGTCTACCAGTGAATCATACAGAAAAGGTGCCATGGATGCTTCACTTTGGAACATTGTAAGAAACAATTCCAGCTCTGATGCCAAAGAGTGGAAGAATGTAAATTTTACTTCTAGAAGATTATCTTCAAGAGCACTTTTCACTACATTGAAAGACATGAAATAGAAACTTCACTAACAAATTTCTTTGGAACATTGTAAGAAACCATTCCAGCTCTGATGCCAAAGAGTGGAAAAATGTAAATTTTACTTCTAGAAGATTATCTTCAAGAGCACTTTCCACTACCTACATTGAAAGACAGATGAAATAGAAAATTCACTAACAAATTTCTTTAGGTGGTGTGCCGTTAATTAGTAAATTCGACACGATATATTTTAAATTTTTATTATGATTTTAAATTTTTGTGTGGAAATTTTATTTGCTCTACTATAGTGTAATTTTAATTTGTTAGTCGGGTGTACTCCTCTGAGTTAAACTTTGTCTCAGTGCTCTGAAGCCCCTTTCCCATCGGCGTATCGGATATTTTGCTGGCCTAATCCCTGACTAGCAGACAGCTTACCATTTCCCCGCCTTCAGTCACGCCTCAAGCCTGTAATATCATTTCTCTTCGTGACCCTAACTGCATAGACAAGCCTGTAGCTTGCAGGAGACCAGTTCTCAGAGACGAGCTGAGATTGGCCTTTTTCATCACGTATTAGTGTTATGTTCGCTCCTCTGCAGCCACGACGGGACGTAGTTTCCCAGCAGCGTTGCATTTTATCCTCCCCCCCCCCCCTTCTCAGTTCCAAGTAAGAACAATGACCGGTCGTAACCCCCTGGACAACAGTGACCGTCCCCAAGGTCTCTTCGCAAAAACGTGTGCGCTAAAACTGAGCACAAGCGCTACCTAGCGACCAAGTCGCGAACTTCTCCGCTAGCCTACCCTCTAGGGCGCCAGAGAGCAGCACCTGCTTTCCCTTGAGTTATATGGACGCCGAGGGGCGAGTCGATTGTTTTCAACTCAGACCCCTCCGACAGATTTCTCTACTGTCGCCCAGTGATGCCAACTTCAAAACTACTGCCAGAGTTTTTTTTTCCGCCCGCATTCGGGCAAGTTCGGAATCTTTCGGCGGCCCAGACCCCCCCTCCACCTGTAAGAGCCGGCGGCCACTTTTAATTACGAGACGCGGTTTGCCGCGACACAGACCAACTCGCGTCGCGTCTGCAGACAGATCCCCAGCGAGTATCGGCGAATCGGCAGACTCTGCAAGACTTCATCCGACCGCTAACGACTATGTAGTCGCTTTGTATAAGGGATGCTATCCCTCAAGTCAATCCTAGTAGATTAGTCTGTCTGCATAGTTTAATTAATTGCCTTCGAAATTTTTCTCTTTTAAATGTTATCATGAAGAAATCATCCGCGTCCTGCCGCGCAATTCGCGAGCTCCAGACCCTGGCTGACTCCACGACTGCAGCGTGCTGGGCAACTCCCCTGTTTTGACAGGGTCGATGACGGGGAGAGACTGATTGCTCCCATCTCGTGGCCACCCCCCCCCCCTCCTGTTCCGTGGGTCACATTAGAAGAAACGTTTCTACTACCCGACGTGATCGTTTGAAGACCCCGGGTGGTAATGTAAATTCAACATTTCCCCCTTACCTAGCTACGAACTATCTTAAGCGGATGACCAACCCACCAGCGACCAGTGTTTTCCTCAAGAACATGTAGAACGAATAGAACTAATTATCAATGTAATAATCGGATCCATCCAATTTTGGGTGTGAAACTCATAATGCAAATGTTTATATTTCAAACTAAGAATGTAAATTGTTTTAAATAATCGCGGGCCGGCCCCTTTTCGTTTTTCTTTTGTTTTTTTTTAATCTTTGAAACTTGTTAAAACCTTTTGTATGTAAAGTAATGGAAACAAGATAATTCATCAGGGTAAATAAAACAGGGAAACTATAGATCAAGTTAATCGTGTAGTTTTTATTTATTGATTTTAACGTTCCACCAACTTCCTCCTTGCTTGTTACAGGAAGCTCCTAAATTTTGTTTGTTCCCCACCTCGTGCCGCCTCTGGTAAATCAATTTATTTAACTTATTTTTCTTATCCAGCAAGTTTCCAAGGCTCCTTTTAATTAATTTAAAATAATTCAATTTTGAGGCACGAGGGGTGTTACAGTGGGGTAACGTTTTCATGGCACGCTCAGCAACTACAGTATTTTCTAACCATCTGATTGCACAACATTTCTTGGGATAAAGCTCTGATCTAGTTATTCTAATGTAATCTGCCCTCCTTGCAGGTACATGCTTAAACAAAAAGTAACTGTGCCTCAAAAAACTAACAACGTCCCATTGTAGCAGAAATTCCAGTTTTGAAAGCACCATGGACCGTATGAAGCCCACAGCTACCAATTTCTAGCAACGATGGCGAATCTTCACCAAAAGTGTCTGTGATATGTATTTTCAAAGCTAACAAAAATGCCCAGTTTACTTTGGGGGCATCCATAATTACTTAAAATTAAATGCACCTGTCAGTGTAATCCGAACGCGAGAAGCACATGCCGCAGCACGTACGTCAGCAAGATAACAGACCAGCTTGAACCAGTTTGTATCACGTGATTTAACGCCACTTCCGAATCCAATGGTAAATAAAAATGGGAGGGGATACACTTGATGCTACATCAAAGCAAGCTGATCAATAAACAAAAAAGTATTGCCAACTACAACCTGCCAAACTAAAATTCCCTGATTTTTGAAAAAATTCCCTGATTTTTCCCTGATTACAATATTCCCTGATTTTTCCAGGTTTTCCAGGTTTTCCAGGGTCAGTAGACACCCTGAATCAAAGTGAAAATACATATAAATACAAAGGAAAGTTTTAGAAGGGTAGGTCAGCTAATATGTGTGTGTGTGTGTGTATATATATATATGCACACACACACACACATTTATACACACATACATACATTTACATTGTGATATGGAAGGGATATTGATGAAGTCAGCAACAAGTTTGTGCTGAAGTGATTACAACCTCTAAGTTCTTACGGCATAAGTGTAGGAATGGGAGTTTTGGATTGGTAAGAATCACATGCTTGTTTTGCAAAAGATATTGTTGATGAGACAAGTAAATTAGTGTACGGAAATATACGGTAACGTGATCTATAATTAAATTATAACACGTATTGCAAAATATAATAAAAAGGGCAGGATTATTGTGTATAATACGATACCATAGGAAATGTATACTTGGTATATTGTGTTCTTTACTTGAATAGGTATGTAGGTCTGAAGAATAGAACATGAGACTGTGAAAAAATATTAATTTGGTACTGTGTCCCATACTAGAATAGGTAGGGCTGTAGTATAGAATACGATACCCAAAAGTTAGTTTGATATAGAATCTTGGTTTGTGCAAAACAAAAATGTGAATGTTCCCTGGCCAAACTCCCCATATTCCCGCGCTTGTCCAATAAGAATGTAGGGGTAGTAATGTCAACGCCATCATGTTGGTATCGGGAACAAGACTACTTTCCCGTATTGCGTGGCATCAATATTATGGTACGAGATTTAGACTCTACTGATAATTCTACATATAAGAGACTCCTGGAAAAAAAATAATTAAAATGAAAGGTTGATAGGTTAGGTCAGCTACATCTACACATAATACATATTTACATTTATTTTAAATACATATTATCAATGTAGACAACTTAACCAACTTTTCCCTTTATTATAATTTGCATCTATTACCAGAAGCCTCTAATCAGCAGAATTAACTGTTAAGTTTAAGTTACATAGCACAAAAAAAATTAATTTTCCAGAAAACTAAGATATTCTGGGAAGGCTAGATGTCTACAGGTCTAAATGAACATAGATAAACGGTTGGTTAGAATATAACAGTTACAATTCGAATTCTGTGAAATTGTAAAATGTTTCACTTCTCGCATAATTGAGTTTTATATTCCCAATACATTATAGAAAATCAGTCGTGAGAATATTCACAAGAAAATTAAATTTTGATGAAAATTAAGTACAAAAGGCAAATTTATTTATTTAAAAAAAAATAATTATATTTCCACTTATCGTTTTCCCTGCCCAATTTTAAAGTCAATCAGAATTTAAAATGTATAGAAAAACGCTGTTTTGATGGATATTCATGCCAAGATCAGTAGCATTCGAAAATATTTTAATTTTATTCAGTAAGCCTAAAGCCACTATTGTGAATAAATATTTTAATTATTTCTAGTTGTGTTCTATTACAATAGAATCGGAGCCATACGAGTCAAATTATATTTTTTAAGTTCTTTTTTTTTAACTAGAGACGTATTAAAAGTACGAATTTAACAACAAACTTAATGAACGTACGATTTTAACAACAAACTTTAATCATCTCAGAATCAATTTTCCTAATTTTATTTTAGAATAAGCGAATAAAATATATTTTTCGGAAGGCCTAAGGTAAACATTTAACATCACTAACATTTACAAAATATTATCATGCTTATTTCATAACCCCTCATATTAGCCCTGATTCCAATAACAATCCACAGAAACACGCAAATATTTGACTATCCATTACTAAAAAAAAAACACATATAATAAAAAATAAATTCTCCCTCACAACACAGAAAATCATTAACTTACCCAAAGTTCGGTTCCCCAACTCATTTTAAAAACTCGTCGTCTTCACAAAGACTATTTCACCTTCTGCTCTACATAAAACTTATAGCAAACAATAAACACCAAAAGAGTAAATAAAACCACACGTCACTCCCACATTTCTTGAATCACAACACTGTACAATAATTCTAACGTAAAACTTCAAAACCATTAACGGAAAAAACCAAAGACACCTATCTCAAACACCCTATCAGAACTGCACCTCACTGCTTCTGAAACTGATCATTGCAAATTTCACCCATTAATTCAGTTGTAGCCTTCGGTCAACAAAAATAGCAAACTATAAATAAATATATTTCAAGCATATATAAAAAAATAACTAATATAAATATAAATAATATTGAAATTAATTATATTTTTTAAACTTATAAACTAAACTACAAAATTTGTTTATGAATAAATTATTTGAAAAAAAACAGTATTTTATTTTTAATCAAATAATTTAAGTCAAATATTCTAATCAAAAATTAATCATTTTAAAATAGCAAGTATAATGAAATTATATTACAGTAAATTAACGCCAAAAATTTATAACACCAACAAGCTTGTAAACAAGAATATTTAAAGTGTCATAATATTCTCAGATTTCACAGGTCAAAAGTTTTAGGAAATTTCATCTGTGGTATCAATAGGGCTAACTCGCAGAATTATGGAAAAAATATTTTTGTATTGTGTTAGCACATAATCACTAAAAAAATTAAATTCATAGGAAATATAGAAGTAGGTATGTAAGTGGAAAAAGATTTTTGGACGCCTTTCAATTTTGTGAAATAAAAACAGTTTTTTTATAAACAGCAGAATATATTTCATGTTAAAAACAAATTGATAAAGGACACATTGTAAACATAAAAAAAAATTAAACAAACTTTTATTTTATGCTGCATTTTACATATTTGCATTGCATGATTAAATAAATAATATAATGAAACAAGTAAAATCAGTCTGTGAATACATTTGTCTTATCCCTTATTCTGACCTCGGCCAGTAAACCCGCCCCTTTTAGGGAACAGAACCCCAACTGAAAGACATTAAACATATCGGGAATGCGGATTTGTGTCGAAAAGAATAGTGACTATTCCGCCTAAAAAATGGCAAAAAACGGATTTGTGTCTAATCGGAATAGTCACTATTCCATACAAGATTTAAATCTCACAAGTTGGCACGGACATGTGCCGACCCGGAATAGTCACTATTCCGGTTCGACACATTTCCGTGTAGTGAAGATTCCGGGTATGGTGGAAGTCGGGTTAGTTGTATGCGGAAAAGTGTTGAATTTTTCTTCGATGGAATTCATGTTGTTACTGTAGTTTGGTCAAAAATGGTCCGATCCGGATTTTATTCGAATCTGAATTTTTCAAGTAGTACCTACATAACGACGTTAGAGTGCAGTGTTCATGTGGTTTAGCAACGCCATCTTTCATGTTACTCATAACTAATTGTTGAAGCTCATTTCTAATTACCACTGAGCAGGGTGCGCCAGTACACCATTTTCCATTTATAATTTTATAATTTATTGTGTATCTCAGTTTCTATTTGCAAACATGATTTATTTTTTGCCTGCTCTTTTTAAATGCATAAGTTGTCAATTCATACACTGACTATGTTTCTTTATTTTCTGTGTAATACAGAATAAATTTTTCTTTAAATATAAAAAATAACTGTCTCTGAAACATCAAAACTGCCAATCTCCCGTTCCACAGTACCAGACCAAAAACTTGAATTATAATCGGATGACACAGCTCGACAGGAGTTATAGATCACGTATGGCTTGTATTATGTTGTATAATAATATGTTGCACATATTTGTAATGTCCCGCACATGGTGATGTGATAATTATAAAACTGACTTATATTAGTGGTAGATGCGCGAGCCCTGTTTCATAAAAGATATTGTATTATATTTAATAACAATATGAGGACTATTCATACGGTAATGCTATTATTTTAACATTAAGAGTGCGCGATACATGTGGTTCCAAGCAGCAAAATCGATGTTTGCGGCGGAGCAGATTCTGTAAATTCCATGACATAAATTGGATTTTGGTAAAATATTATTTACAGAGTAAGGATGGATCTTAAAAATGTTATTACTCGAAATTTCGGTAAGCGTCTTATTTTATTAACTAATTATTCCTAAAAACGGCGAAGTTTAGTAGACGAATGCTAGTATAATTTGATTGGAAATGGGAAACAAAACAATAATATTTTAGAACACATATGTGTGCATGAGTTAGGGCGCGGTTACACGGGACCCTGAACTAATTCAGGTGAACATGTTTAAGTAAACACGTTTACAAACGCGAAAGTGTGCGGTTACACGGTAGTTGCTGAAAAGTGTGTTTAGCTCTAAAACCGATTGTCTACTGTCAACGAATGACTGTGTTGTTGATCTCTATTTTTTAATTGCATCCAGAAAACGCGGGATTTTCTCACTTGTTTATACAGCAGTATCAGCAGAAATGAAATGTGTTTACATATTGATCAATATTTTTTTACAAATCGGGAATTCAAACATGCACAGTAAAATTTTTAAACTTATTTTTTATTATTTTTTGAGCGAGAGTACCTATCTCAGTTTTAAGAAAATTAAGGTCAGGATAAATTAAAAAATATATGTAATTATCTGTTGGTTTTTTTTTTGTTGCATTCGGTAAAATATTACTCTAACTTGTGCCAGAAACACTTTCCATCTAGAATTTCTGCAAAAGACTGTTTATATTCTAACCAGCCAATCAGAGGCTAATGTAGAAGATATGTCGATCTGAACTACTTTGCCAACCTGTTTAAGTTAAATGAGAAATGGCCTCGAACGAAACATGTTCAGACTGTGTGTAACTGCACTCAACAGCTGAACAGGTTCACCTGAAGTAGTTCAGACTCCCGTGTAACCGCGCCCTTAGAAACAGCAGGATGCATTTAGAAGCAATACCAGCTGAAAAATCTGTTCCGCCGTAACCTTTGTAATCGGTAGACGAAGAACGAATTTTACACATCGTAGTTCACGCGTCCACACACAGATGTCGGGCACTCCGCACGCAGAGGTTCATTGCAGTAACACATAACATATGTCGCACATGTCGGAGGTCGTCACTAATTGTTTTGTTGTATCGCGCTACCACGAAGCCACATTTTTAAATTGAAATAGGTGGGAAACGCTGCAATTGGTGGCAATAAGACGTGTTTTAAAAAGAATAGTGACAAAGGAAACCTGCTTCTTTCTGCAAGACGGAAAAATAAAAGTTAGGTAACTTATTTTTAAATTGATGATATTAGTTTGTTTTTGATTCCAAAATCTTTAAAACGATTGTATAACACTTTCCATGTATCTGAATATTTCAAATAACAGCAGCGCAGAGACTGTAGCATCCGAGACCTGCCGCAGCATGGGAAGATAGCGCGGGAAAGGGCGGGCGGCGCCGGGCTGGCGGGGCGGGCCAGTGCACATTCCACGTTCACACGCTGCGGCCGGAGGTTTCCCCCCCCCCCCCCCCCCTCGTTGTAGTAATAGTCGTTAATATTTAGTGATATGTTGTTTATAACGACAAAATACACACAAGTAATACCAAATATATTTAGTTCGAAAAGTTAAAGAAATGGAGAGAAAGGGGTGGGGGCAAATGGGCCAGCCTCGATTTTACAAAAGCAGCGATTTTACGAATGCCATCTTTGGAACCGTGAGCCAAGGGCGCCCATACCCATGGGCAGGGTAGGGTCGTGGCCCCCTCCCCCAGCTTTCAGGAAGAGGAAAAAGTGTATGGGTTTTTGAGGATTTTTGGTAAATTGTAATTTTTGACACTTTTTGTCAATTTTTGAAGGTCTGCCCCCTCCCCTTACAAACTATTTTATAGTCTGGCCCCCCTTACAAACTGCCATATGGGCGCCCTTGCCGTGAGCATACATAAAATCGTGGTTCTAGTATTATTAAAATGTGGAAACTAAAAGTTCTAGTGTTGTCACAAAAAACGAACTTGAACCGAACTATTTTAAAGTTCGGTTCGAGTTCGAAATTTCGAACGTTCGTACAGCCTTATGCAATACTACTATTCAAATGTCACACGTGAGTGGAAACTTCTCAAATAAGCGTAGCATAGCAATTATATATAGCATCTATTAAAAACATTAGTTTAAAGAATTTAAAACATTTATCCAGGACTCTTTTTGGTCATTACATATTTGGGATTGCTACATCTGGACACACATTAATGTTAATTGATGCTGACATCACATAACACAGTATAAACACATACTAAACGTCCAAAATATATACGCCACAACTGCATTGCCAGTTCACTATCTAGCACTAGCTGCCGCCCGAGGTCGACGTGCGACCTGAAAGATAAGGTGTAGCGCTGTAAGCAACTACCGCATCTACCATAAAAGGCAAGTGAATGGGTGTTATGGGTTTGACGGAGAGGAAAAAGGAAAGGGAGGAGGGCATCGTATTGTGAGTTTGTACGAGCCAGCAGATTTTTTTCTCATAACTGTAGTTCCGGATAACTGAATGCCGGATACACGGGGGAGGAGTATAGTTTAATAGAATATTATAATTACATCGAAAAATGTTATTGGTCC
This sequence comes from Bacillus rossius redtenbacheri, assembly GCF_032445375.1. Classification (NCBI taxonomy): domain Eukaryota; kingdom Metazoa; phylum Arthropoda; class Insecta; order Phasmatodea; family Bacillidae; genus Bacillus; species Bacillus rossius. The sequence continues at coordinate 119,643,070 of NC_086330.1, read as the reverse complement.
CGAAATGTTTGTATCAGTATGCAGTGTAACATAGTTAAACATATTTGTAAGGGAGGATTATTTCAAACTTTTGGGCACAGTAAACGAATCTTACGAGATGCTATAGCTTCAATTATTTAATGTGTCCTACTTTTGGTATTGAAGCCTTTTTGTACCCTTGTTCTGTTTTGTGCGAGTACATTGCAATAATCGTAATTTTCACCGCGACTGATACTGGAAATCATTGTAAAAAATCTCACGTGTCTAAAATTTTTATAAATACGCATGAACAGATGAATAGAAAACAAATTGCAATGACTACTAAAGTACTATTCCAGCTTCTTTAACAATTAATCGTTAATTTGTGGTATCATATGTGGTTTTCTACTAAGATTATGCTTCATTTCAAAATAAATTTTGACGTACTTTATATAGTAAATTTAAAATACTTATTGGTGGAAAATAACTTGAAAGTTTATGTATTTTATCGCTCAAAGACTTGTTGGAACCTACAGCTTCGAAGCAATTCGATACCCCGAAGATCATAATGAAATTTAAGAACCATTACTAATACTTATCTTTATAACACTATCTAACAATGTTCCAGAACATCAAATACAGCTCCGTAGGCGCCAATACTTTAGTTACTAGTGACTTTAGTAGGATTTTTTTTTTACTATTAGTACTTTAAATTTTCTGTTTGAAGATAGTTGGAAAAATGGCTGCCATCGTGTTTTTTAGGTAACTTGGAGCTCTTCACATGATAGGTATCTACAATTTCTTTATTTGTTGTTGATATTGTTGATACATATTGTATACATCTTCATGCTTTATTTTTTTATTTTTAACAAGGTAAAATAAGATAATATTAAACAATCATCATTATAATTTGATGGCTGTACATAGGGACATGAAATTTGGCAGACATCCAGTAGTCAGCCTGGGTGGCTGGCTATTGGTATTTTATCAAAATAGGAAATTATAAGGATTTTGCACTGATTGTTATAGAAACTGTTGTCGTGTTCCTTGGTTGTTATAGTGAGTACTCAAATGTTTAAAAACACCAGTAGTCAGCCATTTGACTTGAATAGGCCTGTGCATGGCTGACCTCTGGTTCTGCCAGTTCCCTAGTATAGCCACAAATATTTAATTGTTTATAATTAATTTTTAAGTTAAATTTAAGCAAATTTGATAAAAAAAAATTATATAATACTATGTCGTTAATCTTTGTCTTAACCAGATGATTTGTTGGTTTTGTATAGAATCGTTCAGAATTAGTTAACCTATTTAAAGACAAACTAACATTATTAAGTAAATAATTTTATAGCTACATAGCCCATTGAGTTACTTATCGGGAAAAATGTGATTATTATAGGTTTGGCACAACCAGTTAGCATAAAATAAAGAGAAACGCAAGGTTTAAGTGATGGCAGCATCAGGAAAACGTGTCATCCACAGTTACACTGAAGGTGCTATGGCTGAAGCTTTACATGCAATAAGAGAAAATGAAATGGGTATTAGGGCAGCAAGTCGTGAGTTTGGGGTGCCAAGAGGTACACTACAAGATCGGCTTCATGGAAGAGTTAAAGAAGGTCCAAGGAAAATGGGTCCGCCCACAGTTTTGACAGAAGAAGAAGAAATAAAAATTGTTACATGGCTAACAAATTTAGCTAAAAGTGGTTTCCCCAGAAAAAGAGAAGAGCTGTTAAATTCTGTGCAACAAATAATTAAGGCATCAAACAGAGAAACTCCTTTTAGGGACAGCCACCCTGGAAAGAAATGGTATGCTGCATTCATGAAGCGACACCCAGATTTGGTCTGCAGAACTGCTGAAAGTTTAACAAAGGGCCGTGCAATCGTTATTGAAGAATTTATACCAAAATGGTTCAGAGACTTGGAAGAATATTTGGAAGAGTGCAATGCCAAGGATATCTTGCAGGACCCAAGTCGGATACTGAATGGAGATGAAACAATTTTTAGTTTATGTCCAAAGAGTGGCATAGTGATACCTCCGAAAGGGTGGAGAGATTTGTATGAAGTAAAATTGGGAAATGAGAAAGAGACTATTACTGTCCTTTTGGTTTTTACAGCCAGTGGCCAAACTCTTTTCCCAGTGGTGGTTTTCCCATATGTAAGGCCTCTTCGCGAGGTGATTAATAGTATTCCTGAAGAATGGTTTTTAGGGAGAAGCGAAAGTGGTTGGATGAGAAGTGAAATTTTTTACGAATACATAGCCAATGGAGTAAATAAGTGGATGGAGAGTGAAAATGTTACGAAACCCGTCCTACTGTTTGTGGATGGCCACAGGTCACATTTGACAATGGATCTGAGTGATTTTTGCAGTAAGAATGGTATCATACTTTATGCTTTACCGCCCAACACTACCCATGTAATGCAACCAGCAGATGTGAGTGTTTTCAAGCCACTTAAGTCGGAGTGGAAAAAGACAGTAAGGGAGTGGCAGCAGCGCCCCTTAAAACACAAATACTTGTGTGACATAACGAACATTTTGTCCATTATTAGCAAACATACTTGAACAACCTTCACCACGGGAGAGCATTCAGAATGATTTCCGCAAGTGTGGACTCTACCCTTTTGAACCAAATGCAGTAGATTACCGCAAATAAGTTCAGAATCGACTTGAAGTTCTCAATGAACCAGTTCTAGTTCCATCATAGCCATTAAGTAGAGAACAGATGTCTGCTGCAGAGTTGGTAATCTCTAAATTAAGACCACAGCTTTTACAGAGGGGAGTAAATACTGACCATGTACTTGAAGAAATCCAAAATACCAAGAAATTTCTCAATAGTATGCCAGATGATAGTAGTCCTACAACTGATGAAAATGAATAAATTTCTTTGGAAAACACAACTGAATTGAGTGAATTAGATATTACCAATATGGAAGTCTTCTTAGAACCAGAAAGTTGATTAATGTGCCCTATTCTTGTACAGATCACAAATGAAAATAAACAATGCAACCCTGCTGTGCTTCCCAACAATGACATAGCTGAAGTCTTGGATGGACACGAAGGCTCTAGAAACATACAGGAAGTCAATATAAATACATAAATAATGTCTGTTACAGAAAATGTAAGGAACATTGAACCTCTGTCAGCTGAGAGTTTGTATCCTGTTTAAGATGACGAACCAAAAGTTCAAGAAAACCTTTGCCAGCAATCTGAGAGCAAAATACCTGCACAGAGTGACTTAGCTCTATCGCCTTTTAAGAGACACTTGTTTTACCCACAACCTATACAAAATATTTAAAATAATCAACCAAAAGAAAGAGCTCCAAGTGCTATTTCATCGATGAAATGGCAAGAGTTTATGGAGAAGAAAGACAAATTAAAAGCAGACGAACTTGATAAGAAACGAAAAAGATGTGCTAATAGCGAAGATCAGAAAACCACCAATAAAAGGAAAGAAAAAAAGAAAAATGGTAACGAGAACACAGACATTGATGAACCTTCTTGTACACCAAAAAGTGTCAGTATGAAGGAAAAACCAACTCCAAAAGTATGGAAATTTGGCAAGACTTTCCCTCATGTACGACCAGTAGCAAAAAATGAAGAGGTAGGTACCTGTGCTTTTAACTGTAATTAGCTACTTCATTAAACTTGTGTTAAATAGAATTTATTGTACATTCTTTACTAATATTCGAAATTCTTAACCTTCAGGTGAAGATTGATGAATGGATGCTTGTTTCCTTTGAAGAAGGCGGACATAATTCAAGAGGATTTGTCATAGGAAAAGTTATTGGCGTTAACAACGATGGGTTTGACTGGAGTTTCTTCAGACCAAAGACCACAAGCGAACATTCTGGTTATGTGTATGGCTTCCCAGATATCATTGATGAGTATCCCTTCACAAAAATATATATTGTGGGCAGACTACAAAATCCTGAAATCTATGGCAGGGTTTTTTTTTTTTTTTTTTTTTTTTTTTTTACAGATTTCATATTAGCCACAAAGACATTCAATCAACAATATGTTTTAAATAGGGTGACTACATATTTAAAGATAAAGCGGCATTGCTTGTTTAAAAACAAAATGTTAAATAATAAGTTTAATATGGTGAATAAATAAATATATTTTTATGTTGTAGGACCAACAGAATAAATTTACTATATGACAGAAAAAAACACGTTTCTTGTGGCTGGACTTCGGGGTCTGTATGGCTGACAAGTCGAGACGGCTGGCTGAGGACTGGTTAATGTCGAGTTTTGTGATAATTATTATTTTTTATTAAAATAAATAAATTTTTATTAATTATTCCTGCATTTTAAATTTCTGATTACTAGTAAATTTCAAGTATTTATTCTTTTATTATTAAAATAAAAATTATTCAATTTTATTCATAAAAGTATGCAATCATTTCATCAATGTTTTTTTTTATGACATCACGTTAAACTATCGTCCGTAAACCGACTTTACGAACGAAAAAATTTTTTAAGTACGATTTTAAAATAACTGTGTAATTTTGAAGTTGCCAATATATACTTTTTGGTTGTAAAACCCAGATTTTAAAACTAACATGCAAGAGTAGGCAGCAAGTTTTGTTCATCTTTTTAGTTCGTTTCTTGGTGTTTTAATGAGTTGAAAATAAGGCGGAAAGTCGGTTTTTTAGAAGAAATTTCTATTGTTATTTGTCTGATGCTTACTTAATTACTATCAATTCGAAAATATATATTTGCAATACGATAAAATTATAGTTAGGTATATGCGTGTTTATAGTTATTTATTTTCTGTATAATATATAAAGCGATTTTTTTTACAAAGACCATCGTTGTAAGTGAAGATTTTCTCAATTTTGGAGAACTCGAAAATAGTACAAACAAATAGCCTACTATGTTAATATGAAAACATTTGTTTCAGTTGCAGTGTCTAACATTCAAGTTTCTCCTGATGGATAGCCCTATTTGATGGTTTTGTGTGGGCTCAATGAGTGTTAACTGCCTTTATCTAAATTTATATGCAAAAAAATATTTCCAAAAAAATATCAATATTTAAACCAGCTGTATGTTTCTCATGTTAACGGCACCGAGTTCACTCCACTGCTGGAGAAATCTGCATGTCTGCGCTAGTTTACGATCGGGCCGGTTTTATGACCCCCTGCTAAAGTTCCGGCTAAAATTTAACCGGAGGCTAGCTCTTATTTCGGTTTTATGACTCCTTGTTAACGTCTACCTTCCAGTTAAAGTTCCGGCTAACCTAGCGGGTGGATGAACCGGCCGCTAGCTGCTTAACCGGGGGCTAAGCAACCGAAAATAAAATGGCGATGTATCAGGCGAGGTTAGTTGTTGATAGTAATGATGACTATTTGAGGATTCTATTGAATATTTGCAGGATGCGATGGAATAATTTATTACTAAATATAAAATGCTTCGCCGTATTCGTCAAAGTTTTATTAAAAATTACATGACATGAAAGTGTAGTCACGCTTTTATATTCTCGTCATATTATTATTATTTGACTTTAATTGATCACGAAGTAGATAAACATAAGTGTTTTATATAAACTTAAATGTTCCTGCTTAAGAATATGTGTAAATAAGTGAATTTTAAAATTGCAAAACGAGGGTTATTATTAC